>NC_088914.1:66717154-67960368 GCF_963576675.1 Euphorbia lathyris | reverse complement strand
TAACCCCCCGCCCCCACATAGAAGGGAAAGAATGCCAACAAGTAATCCCCCGAAAGATCGACCCGTGTAAGAGGAGAAAAGCGACAATCCTTGAACATGAGGAACCCGGACTCAAATCGTAGAAGAACCCGACACAAATCTACCAAGTCTCGATCTGTCATCTAGGAAAAGATGGTCAAACCTAAGAGTCGGGATCGATGGGCACCTAAGGAAAGGAACCTCCTAGTAAAAGGCGAGGTTCGAGGCCAAGTTTGATACAATCCAAAAAGAATTGGTTAAACTCAAAAGCACAATCGTTGAGGCAAGAATCGACTTGAAGCATCATGATATAATAGAGGTAGAAATACCATTATACAAGAGGATCATGACCGAACCCATCCCAAGAGGGTTGAAATACCAATTACTAAAAGAGAATGACGAGACATGGGATCCCACCACTGACATCAAAAACTTCAGGAGAGCTATGGATACTACCACAACAATCGAGGATGTGATGTGTTGCATATTCTCCACCACCTTAAATTGTGCTACCTCCTACTGGTACGAGCATCTCAACACAGAAACGAGCACCAACTTCAAGCAGATGTCAAGGCTCTTCACCGACCACTTCGTAATGTATATTCCCGAGAGCAAAATCATGAAAGATCTCAACTAATCCAGCATGAAAATGGAACTTTCAAGAACTACGAGGAAAGATTCTCATAGGAACCCATTCAGGTTAAGTTACTGAATGTGGAAGGAATGGTTGGCATCATGGCTGCCAATTGCCTAAATAAAGAGCTATCCCGAAAACTAACCACCAACATGCCTTGAATCTTCAAGGACCTGATAACTCAAAAAGGGATTTCTGCAGATGAGAGGCCCACATGTTAAAACCTTTGTTGAAAGATAAGACCACCTCGACCAGCGCATACAAGCAGCTTATAAATGATAGGGACTGAGACTGGAAAAATCCACAAGAACACTCAAAAAGATCAACGATCTTCTTGAATACTCCCAGAGAGGAAGTCATGTACAAGGTAGAGAAAAACATGGTACACATCACACAGCCTCCAAAAATGTTGTCTTTTGGATACTTTTTTTTTTTATCTATTTCACCTTATTTTATTCAATCAACCAAACCTAGGAATATTTATTTCTAAGGAATATCTATTATATTTGTCCATATTCTATTCCTTGAGAATAATTGTTCTATTGTATTTCATTTCATTCCATTCCATTCTGCGAATTAAAATGCGCTTTAATGATTTGTGGAGAAACTAAGAGACTCTTAAAATTGTCTTTTAACACAAACTCCTTAAAATTTAACTTAAGAACCCAATAAAAGAACCTATTAAAGTTGCTTTTTTTTTCTTATTCTTCTTCTTTTAATTATATCAAATTTCTCGACATTGTTGCTAAAAAAAATGCTCATATTTTGCGTATTTTTTGTTTTAGCCAATTGCCATGTATTTGAGTTTAATTTAATCCAATAGCAGCTATTGGTCACTTGATATATATTGTTTATGTTTTTTTTTTTGTTTTTTTTTTTTGTTTTTTTGCTGTTTTTGCTGAGTTTCACTCAATTTCAATCACTTTTTAATATTATCTGTACCCAAAAACATGGAAAATAAGAGGCAATCCAATATGAATATTATATCAATCAACTTAATTATAAAAGTTCTGCAAATAATGGCGAGATGGACTATTTAACAAAGTTACAGGTATACATAAATTCAATTATGTTTAGGTTATATCATATGATTGATAGATAAGGATCATATAATATATGATTTTGAAGCAATAATAGTTGGGCAAGGATGAATAGCAGGAAGGGATGCAACTTGGCTTGGTATGAACCAGAAACCACAAGTGAGATAGGTTCATTCTTAGGGTACAGACCAAAGAACTCAAAAATCCTTTATTAATCTAATCGACAATTGAAGGAGCTAGTACATTGGGGACCCTGCTGTGTTTGGGGAACATTGGTCCTTGTACTCTTTCACAATTCACTGTCTATTTCTATTTTAATTACTACAACCTAATTAATGCACACCACTTCAATTCAAACTCACAATATTTAGTAACTTTCTTGATAAATTCAATCCGTTAATATATTTTTGTTCTTATTGATTATTTGTTTGTCGGTTTTGATTATATGGACTTTAATGACCATGTAGAATTTGGTCATTCATGGTTAGATCCGGGCTTATTTATGGTGGAGATTCGAAATGCTTAAATTTAATAAGCCTGATCTAATAGTGAATGACCAAATAATACAGTAAATATTTTAGATATTTAAAAAAAAATGTTGTGATTAACTTATATTTGACGGACTTAGTTATCATTTTTTAGCATGTTTTTTTATAACTGTATTAGCAACAGAATAAATATTTTAAATTAAATAACGATTAAACCAATATTTTTAAATTTTCAGAATGTAACGATAAAACTGATCTTGATTAGAACGCTAAAACTAACTTGATAACATTTCGTATATGTTTGAGCAAATATGCTCTTGACTGAAAATGTTTGGGTAATTTTGGCCCATGAAAAGTTCAAAACTGAAGCCGCAATGGACCAATTTAAGATTCGTTTTAACCCACAAACCTCTAATAGGCTTTGGGTTATGGTTTCAACAAACCAAAGAATAGGGCCTCCATTTCGGATAATTGGATCGTTTTCCTTTGGTACCCATAAAAACTCTTCCAAACACTTTATCACACTTCTCAATTAATTACAAACCCCTTGAATTAAAAATGAATTAGATATTGATTAAAACTCTTTCAATGGAGCTTAACTAAACTAGCACTCTTGATTTAAGGGCCAATAGATTAATGTAAGTAAATTTAAATACACAATATGTTATTTAAAAAAGTTTAGGGAGTCAATAAATTAATTTAAACAAGTTGATACTAGTATAAATTGCTAAGGATGTTGAACTCACATCTTTCCATTTTAACGGGTTTTCATTTTAACACATTTTTACTTAATATAATGCTAGTTCATATATAATAATGGTAGAAACCAAATATTGTTAGGGGGCGTTTCAGAGGTGATATAGATGGTGAGATATAAATAAAAATAGAGAGATATCTTATCTCATGTTTATTAGGAAGACTTGGTGACGAGACAATGGAGGGATAAGAGAGTTCTCCTTCGAAACTTATACCAATGGAGTTAGATATTAGGAAGTGAGATAACTTAAGTTTGATGGAAAAGTCCATCTTATTGCTTCCAAAATTTATATTTTCCCCTTCAATCTTATGAAATTAAAATCTTCTATTTTATTGTTTTTATGAAATTAGACTCTTCTAATTTAGTAGGCATTAGAGCATGCCGAAGAAGTTGATCTTCTATTTTAGTGTTTATGGGGTGTTTAGCTACTTTTCATGTTCATGTTTGTCTTTTCACTTTAAAAGTGAAAGTTTTAAGTGTTTGGTTAGTGATCTCATGTTTGTCTTTTACACCTGAAAATTACCTTTTTACAAAAAACAGTGAATCCATGCTTTTTGGAAAAGCATATTTTTCTAACAATAAACAGTAGATAAAACAAATGGGTTCTATATTTCTTTTGCACTCTCTTTGTTCATCATCTAGTTTAAATTCCTACTCAGTATTTTTTTTGGGTGAATATTTCCTAAATTTGATTTAAAAAGTTGATTAGCCTTCTTAATTTGAAAAATATCTTATTAGTTTATTTAACTTATTTTATGTGATACGATTAATTTTTATTTCTATATGGAAAAAATGTAGGTAAATTACAGCGTGTACACTTTAATTAAGCTCAGAATATCAATATCTCACTTTAAGTAGATTCAAAAGGGTTCTTTTTTTATAATAATTTAAAGGCTATTTTAATTAAGTTGAATGTATTAATATGTTCATTTAAAATATATTCATGGGTGAGATATTTTCAAAATTGAAGGGTGAGTGCATTTTTTGGAAAAAAAAATCATAGAGCCAATGTATTTTGCCCTTTTTTTTATGTATAGCACTATAGTATAGGATCTATTATATCCTAATATAATATATATATAAAAAAAAGTAGATAATTATATATAAAAATAAGTGGAGGAAAGAAGCATATGGAAGGTGGAGTATGTGATGTGTTTATATGATAAGCACCACAAGGAAATTGTTGGAAGATAGGCATTGTTGGACATTCTTCATCTACATATAGAATAGAATATAATAATGCATAATTATAAGATCAACAAACAAGTCATACATTAAAAATGACAAAAAAATATCGGATGGGGTAAGCTAATGTTTTTTGCAACTTCAATTCTAACCTGCTTTTTTATTTTATATTTCAAAGCCCAACGTGTGCTTGTTGTCCCACTTCCCTATCTATCCACAAATTTTAGATATTATTGCCTTGATTAAAGTTGCTTTTCAATTCGATGGCTAAATGGAACAACAACTTTATCTAGAGAATTTTTTTTTATGATGGATCGGATGCAATAGACCCAACCAATGAAAAGAGAGGAGTATTTTATCTCATTACGAGTTGATTGATGTAAAGAAAGAAATTATACAATTATCCTATTTCTATTAGAAATATTCAATAAACTGGAACCATGGTAGAATTTATCGTCTATCTAATCAGACCATCCCATTCTAAACTATTCAAACTAATTTTTCCATTCCATAAAAAAGAATTATGTGATCTTTTTTTTTATATATGGTAGATTCAATTCCTACAAACAAAATGGTAATAGTTCGTAATGACTAGAGAAAGACTCTCTCTTTATATATGAGGTCGCAATGACCAAAGTTTAAGAAACTGTTTTCTAATCTAGGAAAAGATAAAGTGATATCAAGAATAATATTATATTAATAAAATTGGGCTATAAATTTTATTAATATATAAATAAAATGAAATAAATTATTGAAAGTAAAATAAATATAGACGTAGTTGAGAAACCTGGGGTGAAACTAAAATCAAATGAGTTGTTTGTTTTTATGTATTTTTCTTTTAAATGGGAGCTAAACAAACCGGACAAAAAAAAACTACACATATTTTTAGGAGTAACTATGTTGCATCTCTAATAGATTTCTAAAAAAAATTGTCTAAAATTAACGAATCATATTAAAATATATTATTTTATTTTCTAACTCATCAATATCAATGACGAATACAAGATTGATCGGTTGGAAGGCCGATTTTGCACATGCTAATTTTTTTTTATTAAATCAAACTTGTTTAAAAAAAAATCCATATATATACGTGTTATAATCTAAGTGGTAAATAAATAATTTTTAAATATTAATATAAAACTTCTCAAACTTAATCTAGATTGTGTCTAATATTCTTAACATGTAAAAAAATATTGTGTTCAATAAAAAAAATGGATTTAAAGAGGGCCTAACGGTAGAAATTTGGATTTAGAGTAACCTAAAAGGTAAAAAAAAAAATTAGAAATTTGGATTTAGAAATGGCCTAACACTTCTTGGGTCATTCTGGGAGTGCTAAAACAGCACGCTATTAATATTCCTTGGAGACAGGAGGTCGAAACCGCCCTTGATCAGACCAATTTATCAAATACTCAATCAAAGTTCTAGATCAAATATTCAATTTATCAAATACCTAATCAAAGTTTAATCAAATTATCAATTTAGCACCTTAATCCTTAAATTTTGTGGGGATGAGGGGGCTGGAACTACCCTTGGTCATGGTGGTTCCGGCGGCCGGAGGGTCCGGACCCCCTCGAGTCCCCCTTTGTATAGTTAGGGATATCAATTGGTAGGGTACCCGCGGGTAATGTCAGTCTCAAACCCTTACCCGTTTATTTTGTAATTACCCGTACCTGTCTCATTACTTTTTACATCTCATACTCGTCCCATTTAATTCGCGGGTATCAATCAATAAAACAAAAAAAAAATATTACAAATTTAACAAAGTATAAATTTAATAAATCATCCATATAAAAATTGAAATAATTGAACCTTAATCAATAAGAATAAACTAGTTTACTAATATGAACAAAATGTTGTGGTTCAAATCTCACATCTTACATCTAAAAACAATAATATATTAAATATATAAAAGAGTTATAACGAGTAACGGGTGCCGAGTACCCTATGGGGTATTCCCATACTCGTACTATTACTCTAACAGGTAATGATTTTGATCTCGTACCCGTCTCATACCCTTGTATACATGATACATGTAGTCTCATTAGAGTCGGATAGTATCGGATACCCGCGGGTACAGTACCCGTTTCCATCCCTAGTATACGGCCCTGATCCATATCATTTTTTGCAATTTTTATTAAGAAAACACTCCAATGGTAATCAACTTTAAAAGTTACCATAATTACCCCCATAAATTATTGCTTTATATATAATTTATTCTCATTATAAATGTTGTCATAAAAATGGACCAATAGTAGACAACTAAATCATTTTTATATTAAAAAAAAGTTATACACCCTTGTTAGAATGTTGCCAAAAAATGGCAATCTTTTCAAGCATTCACCATCACTTCAACATATGACACTCTTTAGAAGTTGCCAAAGTCATTGTCATATCACCTGTTGAGCGATTTCCGCAAGTGCACGATATACGCTTGTAGTAATAAAAGATATCGATCCCACAGGGAATGCTTTTTAACAAAAACTTATTTTGAATCAGTTAGATTTACTTTTAAGGTTTATAAAATGTAAAATCGTTTAATTGGATTTGGTTTAGAAATTGCTAGAATAAGAATTAGATTAGAGCATGATGAATGTTAGAAATCACTTCTGATTTAAGGATAAATTTACAAAACAGAAACGTTTAGTTCTTTAGAAAAGTAAACAAATGTATTCGTTTGCATTAAGCAAAGAAAACAACTTTAAACTTTGTATAAATTATGAAAATGAAATAACGTTGATTCCTCTAATTAAAAGGCTTTGAACTGTAGTCAATCCTCCTACGGTCGGGTTAGATTGCTACCTTAACCAAATTAATACTCTACTGATGATATCAATTTGTCTAAGTGTTCAACAAAATTTCCTTGTAAAGATTTTGAATTCAACTACGTTTTAATGAAAACACCAGAACTCACTTCGGATCATTTACCAAAGTGCTACATAAAAATCTATCGAATAGAATGAACTTTATTAGATGAAATGTGAATTTGATACAAGTTTACAGAGAACAAGAAGCATGCAAACTTTCGACGACTTGCAAGTGAACGGGTTGTCAATCCTTTCCTTGGGTTTCGTTAGAGTTTGTCAGACTCCAGGGCGGATCCTCTACTAAATCTTCTCGCTGAATCTTCGGAATAGAGACTGGTCTATCTACTACCAAAATGTAAACTAACATTAACAAATCTAAATGCTACTGTGTTTGAAATTATTTAATAAACAATGTGTGTACATCATATTGCTTTTTACAGAATCGAACTTCTAACTCTGAATCGCTTGACTCAGAATTTCTGCATTAATTCTATACTAATCTTCTCTTCAATTTTCTATATATTCAACTCTGAAATCAACTCTTTATTTATAGATGATGAAGAGTCGAGTTTAAGGAACGTGTCTGCTACGAAGAGGCGATCTTATCCAATCGAACGAACGCGTTTCTTTGTGAACGAACGTGTACATATGGCTTTTTCAGAATTTCTGCTCTTACCGAGAATCCAAATTCTCGGCCGAGAATGGGGGAGTAAATATTTATCCTTCGAAATGGTAAGGGGGAGAATCTGTCGACGCGTGTCGCGACCGTGAATGGAGGATTCTCGGTCGCGACACTGAGTGATTTCTTCCGTTTCCAACTTCGTCCTCGTCCTCGTTTCGGTGCGTTTGATCTTCATCGTCTTTGACTCCTTTTGTAGGGTTTTCTTCTGTTTTTAACCTCTTTTTGTTCCTATTTGGATTTTACCAAATATTTAGGTACCTTACAAGAAAGAAACATATTCGGAAATAAAAGTATTCTAAACAGATATAAACAGTACGATTTCGTAGCAAAACTGATGTAAATACTAATGATATTTTAGGTATATTTTGGGCTTAACATCACCAAACACCATTTATTGCCTTAAACAGCTAGTTGAAAAATAAAGCGGATTTAACTAGTGGTGTGAAAAATAATGACGCTACCAAATGTAGTAATTCGAATGAAGTAAGAATAAGCCAAGTGTCATATTTCTCAGAAATGGAGAGTGAAAGTAAGTGATATATTGCCTTAAACAGCTAGTTGAACCTTTTTTTTCTTATGAAAATCGGGACTTGATATTAATCAAGCTTTGCGGCATCGTTATAAACGGCCTCCCAGATACAAGATGGACAATCCTCTATAAAGATTAACGGGGAGCTGATGTCCCTAGCCCACACAGCTAGTTTATGAGCACGTATATTACCCTCCCTATGAACAAAACTAAAATTACAATTTGCAAAACCTGAGATGAGTGTGCCAACATCTTCATAAAGGAACTGTAACGCTGCTTGGGGTAACCGTTTACCAGACAGAGTGTCGATAACAACCTGTGCATCAGATTCGATACAAATATAAGGAAAAGAGCAATCCCGAGCAAGCTGGAGGCCCGCCAAGATCGTCGCTAGTTCAACCGCTTCTGCTGTTTCACAAGGATTGAGTGGTATCCCTGCCAATGCTAGTACCTTTCCCTCCCCATCCCGAGCTATCAGTCCGGCCCTAGCGACAAGGCCGTTTTCTTTAAGCATATTATTAAAAGAGGATGTTTTAATTTCTTTAAGCATGAACAGTAAAATTAACAAAGGACGGTTGAATACAAATTGGTTAAAATACAAACCTAGCACATACTTAGTACATGTAGTTTCATCATATTTTCTTCCTAATCATATCAAAATGTTATTAAATATGATAGTTGAGGGTTTCTTCTAATTTGTTCTTTAAGATCATATCTCATTTTTTCCAAAGATCCTAAGAACATTTCATAACTAAGTCTTTTTATGTTATAAACATTCAAGTATTAAGAATTAGAAAACATTTTACTTAGTACCCACTGGTAATGCCAATCCCAAACCTTTACCCTTTTATTTTTTAATTATCCGTACCTACCCATTACCCTAACGGGTATTTGTATCTCATACCCGTCCCATTTAATTCACGGATACCCGCGGGTACCTTTACCCGTTGGGAATCAATAAATAAATCAAAAATATTACAAATTTAACAAAATATAAATTTAATAAATCATCTATCTAAAAATTGAACAAATCGAACCTTAATTAATAAGAATAAATTAGCTTAGTGGTATCACTCAAATGTTGAAAAACGAAAGGTTGGAGTTTAAATCTCACGTCTTACATAAAAAATAATAATAATATTTATTAATATATAAATAATTTATAACAGGTATCGGATACCCTAGGGGGTATTCCCATACCCGTCCCATTACCCTAACGGGTAATGATTTTGATCTCATACCCGTTGCATGCCCTTTTATACAGGGTACAAGTAGTCCTATTAGGATCGGATAATGTCGGGTACCCGCGGGTACAGTACCCGTTGCCATCCCTAAGTAAGAAGCCATTTCCACATGATAAAAAAACACTCTCACATCATTTTATTATATTAAAGTATATAGAGATTAATTCTATGCAATAAATATACCTTCAAACAAACCATGTGAGATAAACACTCTTAAGATAGAAACACTTACAACCACCGGTCTAAACTGGCTAGACTTGTTATCAAACTACTTACTCATAGTCATGAGTGATCAGATATATTTCTTTCAACAAAGTGCTTCACTGAGTTAGAAACTCTGAAAATTAATAAAGGCTGGAGGTAGAAGATAATGAATGCCTCACCAACCAGAAAATATACTATTGTTAGGTTAATTAATAAAGTTGATTTGATTAATTAATCTAATAATAAATTGATATATTAATTACTTGATAATTAATTTAGATTCTGGAATTAATTTTAATTTTGATTAAAATTATGTAAAATAAATATATATACAAATAAATATTGAAACGGTACAGTAGCCCCATGGAGAGAAAGCCTTTGCTGCTACCGCAAGGCATCAGCTCTTTGTTGCTGCCTTGCGAGACAGCTCGGCTACTCGGAATCCTTGTTTTTTTTTTTGAAACTAAACTTTATTAATGATCAGAATTGCAACAAAAGTGTAATATAGAAGAAGATATACAACTCGGTACATTATCATAGAAAGTAAGACTAGCAATTTGAGAAGTCGACCTAGCCAAAGCATGAGCCACACTATTTGCCTGCCTTCTAATAAAACGGATTGAGTAGCCGTTGTTAACTTCCACCAACCTCTTGCATTCAGAAATAATGTCACCAAATTCGGAAAAGAATCCTTGTTTTTAAAAACTTAAAATTTGTATATTGTTATTTATTTTCCAGAATAATCTCATTTTAATCATTTGTGTTTAATTAGTTTTGTAAAAGTTATTTAAAGGTTTAAATTAATTGTATGTGATACGGTTAAAATAAAATGTTAAATAAGTTTTGTAAAATAATTAAATATGAATAATTAAGTTTTGTATAATTATATTTTATATCTACTTATGATAACCCGCGAAGCCCAAAACGGGTTATATTCATTTCACAAGCCCAGCCCATATTAAAGCCCCATGGGCTAAGATTGGACGGGACCCGAATGAAAGAAGCGGGCACAGCGAGTAAACCGCTCCGAATTCCTAAACGGAGCGTCAAGACTCCCACTCAGAACCACGTTCGTTGCCATGAAAGCCACGAAAGGGACATGGCCTAAAAAGGGGTAACCGCCCTCAGAACGTGGCCCACTAAGGAGTAACCGCCCTCGGCGGTTACCCAAAAAACACCTATAAAAGGCCTTAAGAATAAGGGGGGAGGTACGTTCACATTTTTTCCCACAAAGCTATTGCTAAATTATAGACTCATTTTTACAAAAACTGACTTGATCGTCGGAGAGTTTTCCCGGAGATCCTGTCTCCGGTTTTGTTTTACAGGTAACTCCGACAAAGAATATCAAAGCGGATCCAGCAAGTTATCATTGGTGCGGTGATCGTGGACCTTTTTTACCAACACTTGGTTAAAGGTACACGAAGAACATGTCAGAACCATCACGAACGACCGGTGTTACGACCAGATCCACTAGCATGAACTCACGAGGTTCACGGATTGCAAATTCGCAGCCTGCAGGTACTCAGCCTGTGGTGCCTAGCTCGTCAGGCCCCTCGGGACAATTGGGTCCCTTATTGGAAGTGCAGGTGCAAAATGAAATGGAGATGTCCAATAGCGATTTCGTGCAGATGGCAGGACAGGTCTTGGCTTCGAATATGAGCCAGGCGGCTGGCGATCGAATGATTAATTTATTAACCGCCCTCGCCGAACGCGATACCGCCATGGCGCCTGCCCCTCAGGAACCTGTGGTTATCTCAACACAATCACCGACTATTCCTGTAATACCTGTCCTTCCGCAGCCATCTCAGGTGCCAAATCAAGTGGGCCAGAATAGTCGCACGAATCCACACAGTCACCCGAGCAACTACTCGCACCCAGATCTCATTACGACGACACATCCAACCTGGCAGCCATCCCAACCGTTGCCAGGAATGCAAGGCACTCTTCCGCTACAACAACTGGACCCTTTTCCTCACAGACGTTCAGAGTTGATAACGCCTAACACAACTATGTCTGGGCGTGAGCACACATGGAACTTTGATCCTATAACGGGACGACGATTGGTCCACCAACAGGCACCCGTCTCAACACCGATGGGCGAGTGGATGCCATCCAGAATTCACCAACAGCGGATGGAAGAGGTCCGGCGAGTACCCGATATTGACTTAGAAGATCAATTACGGAGCATGATGGAGCGAATGGGGTACTCACCTCGGCCGAGAGCAGAGGTCCAGAGCGATTCACCTTTTGCCCCTTCGTTGCGGGAATTCATTCCAGATCACAGAATCAAAGCACCTGCCATACCAAAATACTATGGGGATCCAAATTCTGACCCTGAGGCTCATGTCAGGAACTACAGAGAGTTAATGGATGTTGCAGGGGCAAGCGAAAGCATAATTTGCAGGTTATTCTCGACAACTTTGGGCGGTGCGGCATCTGATTGGTTTCGATCTTTACCGGCAGAATCTATTCACAATTGGCAACAATATAGTCGGGATTTCTGTGCGAAGTTCGTGGGCTGTAAAGCGGCAGATGTGACAGATAGGCAGCTGAAGGAGATCAAACAGAGAAACTATAATTCCCTAAGGGAATTTGTTGTCGCCTCTAACGATATCCTGGTGCGATTGCAGAACCCAGATATCGTGAGTATTCGCAACATCATGGCGGATGGAACCACGGATTGGAGCATGCGGGAAGAAATCATCCGTAACAAACCACGCACTGTAGCCGATCTCATGAAGATAGCAAAGGAATTCATGGAAGTGGATGATGTCAACAGGGAACATAGGGCCCAAACTCGGCGAGAAAGAGATGCCGCTAGAACCACTTCGGACAGTCGGCGTCAGACCCAGTCCAAAAGTAATTTTGTTCGAAGAGGCGATCGTCCCTTTCAAGGTGGAGGATATCACACACCACTAAACACGACTCGCCAAGAGGTGTTACTTTGGATCGAAAAGAGCCCCTTGAAGAAGGATGTGCGGTTCCCCGAGGTGAAAGGCCGAACCAGTTTGGGGCGCTATCCCAGTAAGTATTACAGGTTCCACAGGTTGAATGGCCATGACACAGATGATTGCTACGAACTGAAGAAGGAAATAGAAAAACTGATCGAGAGAGGCAAGCTGAGTCAATTTGTAAGAAAAGAAACAGCTGATGAGAAAACAACGCTCCCGCATGAGGGAGAAACACGGCCAGAAAAGAAGCAGAAGAAAGGGGTGATAAATGTGATAGCAGGCGGAATCTACGAGCCTCCAACAAAAAGAACTCGCCGTGAACGGCGAAAGAGCAACACATATAGGGGGGATGCCCTCAATTACTCATTTGCGAGAATCACGGAGCCACATACGGATGCCCTGGTGATCACGATGGCCGTTGAAGGATGGGACGTCAAGCGGGTCCTTATCGACACAGGCAGTTATTGCAACGTCATTACCCGGACAGCATTCAATAAGTTGGGAATCAACGACGAGCGGGTGGAACATACCTTCATGGATGTAACTGGTTTTGGGGGTCAATCCTCCCAAACAAGTGGGCAGGTGGTGTTGGAGGCAGAAATGGGCGATAAGAATCTAAAATGGCGAGGTGATTTAGAATTCGCGATTGTTGATCTCCCACTGGCCTACAACATAATTCTGGGACGGCCATTCCTGTCGGAGACGGAGTCGCTCATCTCAATGAAGCATTTAACGTTACATTTGCCAACACACCAAGGGCGAGTCATAGTTGAAGGTGATCAACTTGTATCTCAACAGGCCTATACATTATCACTTGAACCAAAACCGGAAGAGGAGGATAAAGTCGAAGAGAAGCTGCCGGCGGAAGCATTGGGAGAAACGGAACTATTCGCCATCTCGAATGACAAGAACGTGCGAATAGCGGCTGGACTCTCAGAAGAAACAAAGAAGGCCATTACCGAGGTATTGATCCAATGTGAGTCGGCATTTGCCGCCCCAAATGAAGTGCTAAAAGGAATAAGCCCAGACGTAGCAACCCATCGGTTGAATGTAGACAAAGGGGCAACCCCAGTGCGGCAAAAGAAGAGGGGACATGCTCCTGAGCGGCAAAAGGCGATTGAAAAAGCAGTGGCGGACTTGCTAAGGTCGGATGCGATTCGAGAAGTCACCTATCCGGAATGGCTAGCCAATGTGGTGCTAGTCAAAAAGCCGAATGGAACGTACAGAATGTGTGTCGACTTCAAAGACTTGAACAAGGCATGTCCGAAAGATATGTATCCACTTCCTAACATTGATATATTGGTAGATGGAACTGCAGGATATGAAGCTTTATCATTCACCGACGTGAAATCCAGTTACCATCAGATACCCATGGAGAAGGCGGATGAAATCAAAACATCATTCATAACTCACCAAGCGACTTATTGCTTCAAGGTGATGCCCTTTGGATTGAAAAACGCGGGAGCAACATACCAGAGGATGATGAACAAGATATTTTCAGACAAATCCGACGAGAACTTCTCGATCTATGTTGATGACATGATCATCAAAAGCAAGAAAATGCAAGACCACCCGCGGGATATCAAAGAAATCCTAGAAGTGTTGATCAAATATGGCCTCAAATTGAACCCAGAGAAATGCACATTCGGAGCAAGAGCGGGAAAGTTCCTGGGTTTCATTGTTAGCGGCAAAGGGGTTGAGGCGAATCCTGAGAAGGTTAAAGCAGTAATAGAGATGAAGACGCCAAGGAACATAAGGGAAGTACAGAGACTGAACGGGCGGTTGGTGGCATTAGGGCGATTCATATCATGCTCAGCTAGGCGATGTCTACCTTTCTACAATGCCATCAAAAAATCCAAGTCCTTTGAATGGACGCCGGATTGTCAAGAAGCATTTGAGGGGATAAAGCGATTACTATGTTATCCGCCCTTAATGAGCAGGCCAGAAGACGGAGAAGATTTGTTTCTTTATGTATCCGTCACCAGCATGGCGATATGCACTGTGATGGTGCGAGAAGAAGAAGGGCAACAATATCCAGTATACTACGTGAGCAAAGTCTTAAAGGACGCAGAACTCCGGTATTCGAAGTTGGACAAAATGGCCCTCGCAGTGATAACCATGGCGACTAGATTGAAACCATATTTTCAGGCGCATACTGTCATTGTGGGAACTGGCATCCCAATGCGAAAGGTACTGTAGAAACCTGACGCATCCGGCCGGTTGATGGAATGGTTAATTCGCCTGGGCGAATTCGATATCCGCTATGAAGGAAGACCAGCGCTAAAGAGCCAAGTGCTCGCCGACTTCGTGAACGAATTCACCTGGGATGATGATGAATGTCCAAAGGCACAAAAAGAAGAGTGGAGCATGTACACAGATGGGGCCTTATCTGCAGACGGAGCTGGGCTAGGAATCGTCATCAAAGGTCCGGAGGTTATCCGCCTGTACTATGCAGCAAAATTAACTTTCAAAACTACCAATAATGCCGCAGAATACGAGGCTATGATATGTGGATTGAGGTTGCTCAATGAACTCACCCCAGAAAGAGTGGTAATCTACAGCGATTCCAAACTCATGATAAACCAGATCACAAAAAATTATCTGGTGAAACAGGAGGAGCTAGTAAAATACCATCAGGTGGTCAGCCGATTGACACAAGAGTTAACGCACAAGGGAGTCGTTTGGGAGATGGTGCATGTTCCACGAGGCCAAAATGCAAAAGCTGACGAATTGGCAAAAGCAGCGGCAAGTAGAGAACCATGGAGTCAAAAAGCATGCAGCTTGGAAATAAAATCGGCACCAGCATTCGAGGTTGATCAGATTATGATCATCGAGGAACTGGAAGACGATGAAGATTGGCGGATGCCAATCCGTCAATATCTGGAGCAGGGAGATTTGCCGGTTGATAAGAGCTTAGCCAGAAAAATAATTGGGCAGTCGGCACGATACTCAATGCGGGATGGAACTTTATATCGGAAATCGTACACATGTCCATGGTTGAAATGCGTTAGTCGCAATGAAGGAGACTATGTGCTGCGAGAACTACACGAAGGAATTTGTGGCGCGCACGAAGCTTCGGCGGCATTGGCAAGAAAGGTCAAACTGATGGGATACTACTGGCCCAAGGTGGTGGAATATTCCCAGAAGATGGTTGCGGAATATCACAACTGTCAAATCCATGCGAATGAAAAGCATGTTCCCGGAGCTGAACAAATCACTATAATGACGGCGTGGCCATTCGCAACATGGGGAATTGATATAGTGGGTCCATTCCCAGAAACAACAAAGAAAAGGAAGTATTTGATAGTCGCAGTGGACCACTTCAGCAAATGGGTAGAAGCAGAGGCAGTAACCGCACAAACACCTGAGCGAATGATCGAGTTCTTATGAGAGAACATTATCATGCGATTTGGGATCCCGCAGAAGCTTATAACCGACAATGGCACCCAGTTCAATTGTGCCAAGTTCAAAACATATTGCGAAAGCATGGGAATCAAGAATCATTTTTCTTCTGTAAACCATCCCCAATCAAATGGTATGACGGAGGTTACCAACAGGGCCATGGTTCAAGGCATCAAGAAGCGGCTAGGTGACAAAAAAACAGGTTGGGCGGATGAGATACCCCATATGTTGTGGGCATACAGAACCTCTGTAAAGGCAGCAACAGGCGAAACACCTTTCTCGCTAGTTTATGGAGCCGAAGCAGTCCTACCTGTTGAAATCAAGTCGCCCACAGATCGGACAATTTATTATTGCGACACACAAAATCCTATCAACATCAGAGATGCTTTGGATTCTGTGGAGGAACGAAGAGAAAAAGCTTACATGCGAATGGCAACGTACCGCAATAGAATCAAGAAATACCATGACAGAAGAGTGCGAAAAGTAATGATCAACGAAAACGACTTGGTCTTGAAAAAAGCAGATAAAATACAGTCTAGAGATGGCAAAGGCAAGCTAGGCGTCAACTGGATTGGGCCATACAAAGTATCCAAGAAGATGGGACCGGCCACTTTCAAAATAGAAGAAATGAGTGGAAAGAAGCTCCCGCGCACCTGGAATCTAGAGAATCTACGCCTATATAGAAAGGCTGAGTAGTTCGAGGAAATGACGAGTACTCTTTTTCCTTTTATGAGTTTTTCCCACTGGGTTTTCTGATAAAAGGTTTTAATGAGGCTTCGATCCCGCACAATTGGTGTACATATGTAATAAACTTTTTCTCGTCATCAATAAAATTTATTACATTCACTCAGTATGTTACAACAAAATGCGGATTCTTTACAAAAACACATAAATGTGTTGCCTCTTAAAGAAAGGCGGATGCATGATTACGCATCACTCGCAAAAAACCTTAGGGTTAAAATCAAAAACACATAAATGTGTTGCCTGTTAAAGAAAGGCGGATGCTTGATTACGTATCACTCGCAAAAAACCTTAGGGTTAAAATCAAAAACACATAAATGTGTTGCCTGTTAAAGAAAGGCGGATGCATGATTACGCATCACTCGCAAAACCTTATGATCAAAACTTATGATTATTTTCGAAAGAAGAATTATAAGTTAAGGCATAAAATTAAGCGAATAAACGAGTACTCAAAATTGCAAAAAGGGTCTGGCCACCCTAGCTATGAAGAAACACAAATATGGAGTCGGCAAAAGGACAAATGGCACATATAAAGGGCAAAAAAGTGACAATCACACACATATGAAAAGCAACAACCGAAAGAAAATATATATATCAGAGCGGTTTGTTACATGGTTTTTACATACAAAAGTCCAAATATAAGTTAAGCTATGCTACAGCTTCCTCTCCTTCGCCCCTAATGCCCTCCTAGACTGCGGCGACTCCCTCATCTCCTCCGGTAGGAGGATCTACTTCAAGCGAATCCTCAACCCTTGAATTGGTAACCGCTTCAGTAACCTCTTCGGTGAG
This sequence comes from Euphorbia lathyris, assembly GCF_963576675.1. NCBI lineage: Eukaryota > Viridiplantae > Streptophyta > Magnoliopsida > Malpighiales > Euphorbiaceae > Euphorbia > Euphorbia lathyris. The sequence goes on along the minus strand of NC_088914.1, from coordinate 67,942,900 downwards.
AGGTACCTCTTGCACAGGTTGAGAAACGGCTTGGGGTGCCTCTCCTTCCGCGGGCTGAATAGGGATCTCGCAGCTAATCGGAGGATCCTGAAGACTCTTCCAATCTAAGAAGAGTACCTCATCCATATCAGCATCCTCGGCTTCCAGCTTATCCCACTCCCCAGTTAAATCCTTTTCAGGGATGGGAACTTTGGGGCGGTTAAGTACTAGACCCTGATGCCCGTGCTCATAAGCCGCATGAATTCGCTCCCCATACCAGTAGATGCGGGCGCCATCTTCAGCCAAAATCTCCTCAACCCTCTTCTTTTGGGCCTCCTTGAAAGCAGCTAGGTCGTCGAGGGCTTTTTGCAGTTCATCGGACTTGGCCTGAAGGGATTTAAGGGCCTCCTCCTTTTCGCCCACGGCCTTCTGACAGGTGCCCTCTAGGACCTTCACCTTCCCTTGGACATCATCATAAAGCGACTTCTGAGTCGCCAATTCCGTACCAAGACTTTCCAACTCCTTGGCTCGCTCTGCATCCCTTCGGAGAATGCCCTCAGCGAAATTGATAATCTGCATATAACACGTCTCACAAATAAAAATGGGCGAATAGAAATATGCGGTTACAATGAACACAAGATATTTGAAAGCGAAGGACAAAGCAATAATATACCTCTACAGAACGCTTCTCGATCCCTTCCACAGCAGTAGGGAGCGGTACTTGCTCGCGCACACGGGAGGCAGAGGGAAGTCGCCCGAGGACATTGCATATGGAGGATACAATATCCTTGCAAGAGAAGTTCACGGCCAGGCCGAAAGTCCTAGTCCACCATCCGCTAATATCGGGGATTGGCTACAAAAGCATAAAGAAAAATATCAAGAGAACGGCAGATAGCTCATGAGGAAAAAGTAGCAATACGAGAGGGAGTAGATCAAGATACCTCGTGAATGGGGGTACTGCTCTTTCCTTTAGACGAGGCGGATACAGGTGCGCCGCCAATAGTAAGGGACACAGAAGTGTTCTTCTTTTTAGAACGAGAAGACTCTGTATTCGCACTTATCTTCCGCTTCCTGGTTAAAGGAAGATCCTCGGAGGCAGAAGCAGGACCTTGTGAAGCGGAAGCCCTAACCCGGGAAGCCGCCCCAATAGAAGGAATCGTCCCTCCAGAAGGATCCGCCCCTACAACGGAAGCGGTTTCCGTCATCCGCTTCTTTCTTCTCGCCAGGGCTTTAGCCTCCCGATCTGCAGCGATTTGAGATAAAGGATCACCCCTGCAAAGGGTTAAAAGAAACCATCAACTTGGAAATAAAAAGTACCTTGCACAAAAACGCGATAAGGAATATAGACAACGCGATCCCCCTCGCGGTACGCAATCGCTACTCGGCTCCTTAGCATATGAAAGGCCTGATCGTATGTCCATACAAAAGGAGGAGTGCTCTTCAGGAACTTGATAACGGCGGATTCTTCCTTGCTGGGATACCCGAAGTTCAAACTCTTTACGTTGGGTCGGCTCCAGCAACGAAGGAAGTTCAGGTTTTCCTCATTAAACTTGATAAAAAAAGTAAGATCGATCCCACTCGCGGATCTTGTTCAGCTTCTCGTCAAAACCATAGTATCCACTCTGGCGGATGAAAGTGAAATACCCCGCCGAGCTTTTGAAATGGTGGAGCTTGGAGAAGATTTTGGGCGAAAAGGGAACCTCCAAACAATCCGCCAAGAATTTGTCCAGAGTCAAATCGGCCCAGCCGTTAGGATGCAATTGCCCGGGCGCGATTCCGTAACCGCCTAGGACGGAAGCAATCTCATCCGCCAGCGGATAAGTGAAGCCGCAGATAATCTGGGCCACGAAAATAGTGAAGTACCCCTTTGGGTAATCGTCCGGTCCCCTATCCTCCCCAGGAATGATAGTCTCGAGACCTCGGAGCCAGGGATAATGCTCCCGCAAATCATCGATTGTCTCTTGACAAATCAGACTTCCCGACCTGTCCTTCTTTGGTAACAAACGAGGGGTTGGGACAGGTGGTGGAATCAACTTTTTGGGGTCAAAACCTAAACCCTCGTCGGTTGTATTCGCCAGATGAAGGAAGTCGGCGGGATGAGAATTACACCCAGGAGAGCTGGTTGAAGCTTCCTCAACCATCTCTTCGACCTCGTTAGAGACCTCGCGGACATAATCGTCGTCAAACAGCGCGAAGTCGAGGTCTGACATGATCGATAAAAGGAAAACAGAAGCAAAAAGCCGAACAAGGAACAAATGTGAAAAGAAAAACTTACATGAAAAAGACAACACAGTGAAGTGACGGGATTAAGAGGTCAACGCCGGAAAAGAAGTAACGGAATTAAAAGGTCGACGCCGGAGAAAACGAAAGAGGGGAAATGCACAAATTCAAAACTTTGAAATAATCGGACAAAGACGAAGCGTCCCCTATAAAAAGACCCTAAAAGGGCTCTTGCTAGACCAAGGGGGAGGCATGTGATAACCCGCGAAGCCCAAAATGGGTTATATTCATTTCGCAAGCCCAGCCCATATTAAAGCCCCATGGGCTAAGATTGGATGGGACCCGAATGAAGGAAGCGGGCACAGCGAGTAAACCGCCCCGAATTCCTAAACGGAGCGTCAAGACTCCCACTCAGAACCACGTTCGTTGCCATGAAAGCCACGAAAGGGACATGGCCTAAAAAGGGGTAACCGCCCTCAGAACGTGGCCCACTAAGGAGTAACCGCCCTCGGCGGTTACCCAAAAAACACCTATAAAAGGCCTTAAGAATAAGGGGGGAGGTACGTTCACATTTTTTCCCACAAAGCTATTGCTAAATTATAGACTCATTTTTACAAAAACTGACTTGATCGTCGGAGAGTTTTCCCGGAGATCCTGTCTCCGGTTTTGTTTTGCAGGTAACTCCGGCAAAGAATATCAAAGCGGATCCAGCAAGTTATCAACTTAAGTTTATATTTTATATCTACTGGAAGGCACCACCGATTAACATGGTTGTTGACGAGATGCCGGGAGTACAGGAGTCGAGATTGGGAGCTGAGTCTGATTCATACGTTTCGTGAAAGTAATCAGGCTGCTGACTGGATGGCGAACTTCGCAGGGTCATTTCCTTTGGGTCATCACGAGTGTGATGTGGCTCCTGTAGGCCTCCAAGCTATTCTTTGTGAGGATCGGCTTGGCCGACTCTCACATAGGATAGGTCGTTAATTAGTTTCTTTTCTTTGTTTTGTTTTTGTTTGGGTTTTCACCCTCCTCCGATTACCAAAAAAAAATAAAATATAAAAGATACAGAATTAATTAAAAAGTTTAAATTGATTGTAAACTGATCAAGAGTTACTTTGGATTAACTAAATAGTATTGCATATAAATAGTTTTATGTAATCAACCCATTAAATTTATTTAATTGAGTCTTGGTATGGTTGACATTATTCTATAGTTGTTATTTTGTCTTTTGATATTTTTAGAAAATATGATCTACATGTCATGCCTTATCTACTCTTTATTGTATCTCTTTTCACCTAAATCCCTTCAAATTAGTTGAAATTATTGTAATTTCAAGGCACCAAAGGGTTATATTCCTTTCAGTGTAAATATAAGTTTTAATAATAAAAGAAAGTTTGACAGCTATGCGAAACGTTGATTTTCACGTCGAGTAAGACTTCTGCTACCTGGGAAATGAACCTTGTTTTTTAGTTCTATCTGGCACTTCTATAAATCTTTTATGACGGTAAGTATCTAACGGCAAGTCGTAAACTAAGCCCTTTTTTAGGACAGTGAAAATACGAAATACATGAAGGATAAATATGTAATAGTTAGTATTTTTCCTATGGTTGACCTTTTATTTCGTTTCTGGCTCAACAAAATAAATTTAGATAATATATCCATAAACGACAATGTTAATTGTATGTGTCTGATGTATGCTAAAACAAATCAAAACTGGATTAGATTATGAGACTTTAAAATAAATCTCCCACTAAACAAAAGTTAAGTTAATAAATAAGTTATAAATCAGTTTTCTCGCTAATATTATAATTCTTATAATTCAACATGGCTTATCTGGGGGCCAATGGGTCATAAGAAGTTCAGGCTCCTGGTTCAATGGATAACACCTGAATTATTGAAAAATATTTTCATGAATATAAGGTTAACGACTTAAACTAGCCTAGAATAATTGGATGAGTCGTTCATGTTGTTCGAAGCCGGTAGGCAATATGATTGGGATTAATATAAAAGCGTATTAGTTAGTAATGTGGTTAGTAATCCAACAACCTAGGAATAGCATAATTGAAATGACAATTACATGATTGATTATATGAATCTACCTATTGCATGAAGCTAGCTTGTTGAGTCACTCAAGGTGAAACTTCACTAGACAGGATCCTAACCCACTAAGGGTCCGTTTGGTATGCCGTAATGCAATGTAATGTAATCAAAGTTGTAATGTAATCAAATTTGTAATGTAATGTAATGGAATGATGATTCTATTACAATGTTTGGTTGACAAATAAAAACAAAATGATAGAATGTAATGACCATTACAATACTTATGTTTTCCTAATTAAATGTAATTATAAAATTTTATTTACATAATTATAATAAACGAACAACATGAAAACATGAAAATGAGAAAAACGTGAAAAGCATAAAACACGAAAAATGAAAAAAAAAAATTGAATCGAAATCAAATACAAAATTATATTAACTGAAATCAATAAATTAATGAGTTTTTCGTTTTTTAGTTTCCATTTTCACCGGTTTTTGTTTTTTTCCGGTTTCCCATTATTTTTTCCTTTTTTGCGTTTTTTTTTTTTTGCGTTTTTAATTTTTCATGTTTTTCTCTTTTTGTGTTTTTAATAATGATAAGATGTGAGATTTGATAAATGAGAGGTTAGATTGAGCTTTAAAAATAGGAATTAGAATTACATGCTTTGGATGTAATGGGAATTCAAATCATTTTTCTATGTAATGGAGATTACAAGAATTGTTGAACAAATTTAACTAATGGTTTTCTCATTCCATTACAACAAATTTGCAACATGCAACCAAACATGGTGATGGGGCTTGAATGTAATGGTCATTCCATTACAAAGTCCATTACATCTTACCAAACGGGGCCTAAAGTGTTTATGAAATTCAAAATAATAATTTATTGAACTGAGTAAATCTTATTCTTTCGATAATAATATTTTATATATATATATATATATATATATATATATATATACGTTAAAGAAGAAATGTGATTTGTGAAAATAAAAATGATAATTTTATTAGCATCAAATAAATATTAATAGTTTTTCATGAAACTTTAAAAATAAGTTTTCGTGAAAAGCTCCAAAATGCAACTATTTTCATTAAAAAAATCTAAAATATATTATTTTATCAATTTAATCAAATACTGTATTTCATGCGGTTTGGAATTTAAAGATAAAATTGGTCCTAAAAATTGAAATAAACACCCCCATAAAAAAAGTTAGAACACAATGATCACGCATATTTATGTTAGGACTTAAATCAATATTTTGGTCTTTGATATATTCAAATTTTTGTCATTTGACCATCTATTATTTGGTTACATTAATTATCCTAATAAGTGAAATTTTATTCAATTTGGATGGAAATTTAATAAAATTGTTATTATATTTGACATGTGATGATATTTCCACACTTAAACTTGGTAAATTTTAATTTAGAAATTTGTTTTTTTATCTTATTAATTATTTTCACTTGAAAAACTAAATCTGTGACAAAAAAAAAAAAAAAACTTAAAGAAAAAACTTTAGTGGGCATATAATTAAATGATTAGTATTAAATTTGTTTTTGGAATTTAAGAACTCTCCCATAACATTAATGAGTATAAGGTAAAAAGATAAGGGTAAAACTAGAGAAGAAGAATATAAATATGATTGCAAATCTAAAAAGCACACATAAAATAAAAATTGAATTTTTGCAAAAGTTAAGAGTGTATATATATGGGCCCAGATTGTGGGAGCATCTTAGTTAGAGTTGTTTTGGTGTGTAATAGAATAAGAGGTTTTCTAAAAATAACGGATGATATCCCAAACCCAACACTGTGTTGGTTTGTTGGCTTTCATGTTCTGTCTCTTCTTACATAAGACTGGACCACTTCTTTTTCCCCAAAAGTTATAGGTTACCGTTAATTATCATCACACCCAATTGTGCTTATATATTAATTTAATAAATATAACAGAAGTGAAAGTGTGCTTTTCGTTATGTTGAGAGAGAGTTGCATGAGTTAGCTATCACAATGCATGACATGTTTAGCTTTACAACAATTTAAGACATTGGATATATGTTATAGGATGTCAATTCCTTCAACCTAAATAGTATTTATCCAATTTCATCGTATTTTAGCTGCTTTCACACGATTCATTCAATTTTACATAAGATTAATACGATGAAATTTGTGTAAAATTGCACAAAATTAAAAGCATCTCTAATGGGATTAATTAAAAGCTCACTAACTTCCATTGGAGAATGATACCATTGAGGAGAGTTTAATAACTTCATATCGCTTGGTACATACCAAGCGGTATGAAGAACTCAAAAGCTGCCTTGGCAGCCTTTGAGTTCAATAATATTTTTATTTTATTTTTTTATTAAAAAATTATATAATATATTATTAAATTAATTAATATGTTCTACATTATTGAATGGTTGTAGTATAATGCATTGGAGAGTATAGTTTAGTAGAATAAAAGTTTATTAAATTGATTCCATATTAATGATATGTCATTAAAATTGAGTGGTTAGTAATATAATCCATTGGAGATGCTCTAATCGTAAAACCAAAAAACTGATTTCTGAAATCGAAAAATAAATTACCGAAATTGATGAACTGTTGTGTGGTTTTTCATTTAAAAAACAAATTGTTAATTGAAATCGAAAAATTAAATTTCTTTTTTTGGTAAAAGGAGAAGGGTTAAAACGACTCTTCTGTCCCTTTCATCCTCGTTGCGTAACTATTTCCTCAATCCTTTTACCTCTGATCAAATTATATTGCTTGCTTGTGTGCATAAATTATATATCTTGTGACTCTGATTAATATAATTAAAAGCATATCTGATTAAGACACACAGAGGCTGCTCCTAGTTGCACAGCCTAAGTGTTCAAGTTTGGAAGACGAATCAAGCTTAGCTTCTGTTCAAAACAGTAAACTAAGTTTGCCTCCGATTCTATGTGGCCTGGGCTATAAAAGTCTTGTGAGAAAATTTTATAAAGCCTTAAATTGTTTATAGTTACATTCACCCCCTTCTGGAACTAGATTATATCTCACAATGGACCAACAAGTGGTATTAGAGCCCAGCTCTATAAATTAAGATTTAACTATCTTGAGCCAGATCCCTAAATGGCAGTAAATAGCACAAGTTTCCTTCCAGGGAATGAGACTACTCAGATCCTCCCTGAAGGATTGTCAATAACCAGACCCCCGTTGTTATTTGGATCAAACTATACATTTTGGAAAAACAGAATGAAGAATTTTATCCAAGCCCAGAACATGAGTGCCTGCCTGTCAATAGTAAAAGTCCTCTTTGAACCCTCTTAAACAGTTGAAGGAGTTAAGACTCTGGAAACTGAGGATAAATGGTCAGGGGAAGACTTGAAGAAGCTTCAAAATAATGCTTCGGCTACAAACATGCTTCACTATGCTCTAGATGCTGCAGAGTACAATAAAATTTCAGGATGCGAGTCAGCAAAGGAAATTTGGGACAAGGTGGAAGTAACCTACGAAGGAACCAGCAAAGTAAATGAGTCTAAAATCAATCAGAACATGAGACTTTATGACTTGTTTGAGATGAAGGAAAGTGAAGGCATATCTGATATGAATGCCAGATTCACCAACATCATCTACGAACTTAAAAGATTTGGAAAGATCTTCACAGAGGAGGAGTAAGTCAAAAAGATTCTCATAAGCCTTTCGAAGGGTTGGCAAGCAAAGAAGACAGCTATAGAAGAAGCTCGGGACCTCACCAAATACAAATATGATGAGTTGATCGGATCCCTTCTAACTTATGAAATCTCAATAAGAAACTTCGAAGCAAAGGAGAAGTCAGAAGATAAAAAAAAAAGCAAAAGTCTATAGTGCTCAAGGCTGACTCATCAAAGGACAACACTACTTACGATGAAGAAATGGCGATGTTCACTCGAAAAATGAAACAAAGGTTTCAAAAGAGTGACCAGTGCAAAAAGCCATATAAGAGATATGAAAGACCGAGAAAAGAACATGGTGAAAACAAAAATCGGAAGGACTCTTCCAAACCAATCACATGTTATGAATGCCATCAACCTAGGCACATCAAGCCAAACTGTCCAACTATGAAGAAAAACAAAAAGTCCCAGAAGAATGCTATGGTAGCCACCTAGAGTGACAATGATGAGTCTTCATCTTCAAAAGCAGAAGCTGCGGAGACAGCACATGTGTGCCTCATGGCAAATAAGACACAAGGAATGAGTGTAGATGAAGGACAACCGTCAATAGCTTCTGAAAATGAAACTCAGAACATTGAGGTAACAACTATTCATGTCTTCAGATAAGAAATGATTAATGCCTTATGTAATGTCTATACACTGGTCAAAAAGTGTAATAAGAAAATCAAGGCAATCGATAGAAGGTGTGATGAGATCGAGGAAGTCAAACTTTCTGACATCTGACATCTCCATCAAGACAATACTAGGCAAGATGAAAACTTTATCATGCACAAGTTTGTCTCTGAAGTTCAAAAGGAGTCTAAGACCCTCAGGAATGATGTCACATCGATTCAGAGTCATCTTACTCAGAATTCTTATAGTCACCATCACAAGTACTATGGAAGTAACTCTTCCAATATGAAAGGATGAAAGCCACATAAGAATGTCGAATGTGACTTCTGTAGGACGTATGGCCACACCACCAAGGACTGTTGGCATAGAAATGACTATACCAAACATGTGAAAACTAACTTCAAATGACCTAAAAAGACTTGGGTACCTAAGAAACCATTATACTTATGCAGGTTGGCCAGAGATGTGCACAACGATCAAAACTGTGGTGTATTGATAGCGCATGCTCAAGGCATATGACTAGTGATGAAACCCACTTCATCACACTTGAACGTAAAAGAGGCGGTATAGTAAGTTTTGGAGATGACAAGAAAGGAAGAATAGTAGACTCTGGATCCATCGGGACCAATAGGGGGAGTGACTAGTCTCCCCAGACTTGTCACTAGGATTGGCCTAGGTTCTTCCCATCCTTAACAATGCCCCCCCTCCCCCTCATACTACTTCAGATGGGGCATTGAGGGTGTATTATTGATGTCTTTGGATTAATAAAATCACCCGTGCATTATTCATATCACAATACCCAGATTATCTTAGAGACCCACAAAATAATTTGAATATGTCATCACTTTATTTCATTATTTCATGCTAGAAATACTTGCATCGTGTGTTTGTTAAAATTTGAGAAAAAAAATTACTATAAAGTTAAGAGATTACTTTTTTATTTTTTGAAGTAATGCCAAGTTTTATTAACTTAAATCAGATTAAAGAAGATTGCTAAGAAATGGCGGTGGATATGCCCACTCACCCCGAACAGATACAGAATGGACCGCTTTTGCTAGATCATAGTGAGCCGAATTCACTGAATGTTTAATAAAGGAGATAGAGCACAGCTCTAAATCGCGCAATAAATGAATACAATCAGAAATAATGTAAACTAAATACGAAGGACATTCTAAACCCATTTGAATTGCCTTGACTATGACGAGACAATCCGACTGAATTTGAATTTCCTCACTAGGGCGATGCATCTTAATCCAACTTAAAGCTTCTTTGATAGTCATGGCTTCAGCTAGCTGAGGACTGAGATTTCCTTGAAAAGCTCCAATATTAACTAGAATGCATTCTCCAGAGTGATTACTTGACGATGTCATAGATGGAAAAATAACTTTTGATGCAAGAATTGAAAAAAAAAAAGAAACTTGTCAAAAGACAAGACAAAACCAAACTGGACAGATGACAAGACCCATATCCGTTGAACAGCAGCGAAGATTAAAGAACTCTAAATTCCCCTTTTAATCAACATTGTTTAACTCATCTTCTTCTTTATTCGGCATTCCTCTGTTTTTCTTTTATCTTCATGTTGAATACATAGAGCAGCAGATTGAAGAGAATCAGAGACACTTTGTCTCTTTACCATTTATTTATAATGTTTTTTGTTTAGGAGGAAGTTAATGGAGGTTTATTATTTATTTATTTATTTTATCTAAAGATCAACTATTGTTGTGTAAATGTGTTGACCTATAAGTCAAATCATAGAAAAAAAAATTAGGCACTACTTGAGGATAAAAAAAAAAGAACTACCTATACGTATTTTAAGATTGTTATCATCCATCACCAAAATATTATATATTTGAGCAATTTTATACGAATTTAATTGGGAAATCTTGTTGAGTTTTTTTTTTTAACGAGTGATTCCATTAAACTGAAAGAGTAATATTGTCAGAACACATTAGATGCCACGCACAATCCGGGCAATCCTCTACCAAAAAAATCGGAGAAGCAAGGTCCCTAGCCCAGCTTGCTATTCTATGGGCTACCGAATTACATTCCCTATGAACGAAATTAAAAGTGCAGGAAGCAAATCTCAACCTGAGATCAGCTATATCAACATAAATATCATAGAGAGAGTTTTTCGAAAAATTGCCTGATCTGATTGTATCAATTACCACTTTGGCATCCGACTCAATGACGACGGATGAAAAGGCACAATCAACACCAAACAAAGCCCCTGTAGAATAGCTTGAGCTTCCGCTGCTTCCACAGACATGCACGGATCGAGAGGAATACCCGCTGAAGCAAGTACCAACCCCCGCTCATCCTGTGCGATCAGACCAACTCTGCAAAGAAGGCCGTTATCCTCCCATGCGGCATCGCAGTTAATTTTAACAACGCCAGTAGGGGGAGGATACCAACTTTTTTTAGGGTCGGGATTTGAAGCGTCGAGAGGAGAGGCCGTTAGTACAAGTGCTAAATTAGAAACAACAGCAAGCTTAAAATTGGTAAGGTACTGCTGCGCCTTACCAAGGATTACCTCCGGTTCAAGCCATATTCGATCATGTATCCACTTATTCCTTCGATACCACAGCCACCACGCGGTTACAAGTACATGTTCCGCCTCAGTACGGGTGAAGGAAGAATAGTACAGTTCGAGCCATTCTGCCATATCAGTTACCAAAAACTTGTCCGATCGGTGTGGTAGTCCCGCTCCTTTCCAAACTGTGATTGCGCCACGGCAATGAAGAAGTGCGTGCATTGCTGTTTCTGCTGGGTTTAAGATTGAAATATTTCTAAAAACTACCCATTAAAATTTGTAGAAAAACAAAAACTAATTTATTTATATTAATACTTAATTAATTAGTCATTGTGTAACATCTCATATGAGAAATTTTATCATGTGCCAGGCACACCATATCAGATTCTGATGTGGTGTGCCATTGTTAGACGAGGTGCCGCGGCCTAATCTCCCGGTCGGACCGGGGGGTGGACACCTCATGGCGACGTAAGCGGTGATTGGCGCCGAAAGCAACCAATCGTGGAATCAAACTGGTCGGCAGGACCGGAGCTCGGAGATATGGAAGAGTCGCCACCCACGAATGGGAAAATGAACACCGATCCCTTGTGGGAGACCGGTGTGGGTTCGGAAAACTTAGGTACGAGCCGAGAAGGCTAGCTCCTTTCCGGAGAAAGGCTACTAGGCACCCCGACATCGCCCGGTTATGAACCACCGGCCTCCTACTCAGCATGTTAGGCGATAACGGACTAATTGTATACTTCTTTAAGTTTAAAATTCATTTGAAACCTTTTCTTTCTCTTTTTGGAAACCGTTTTGAGCATATATTATTGAAAAGCCACATTAGTAAAGAATCACCCATTTATATTATACATACACAGAGAAGGGGGAAGAAAGAAGTGATTTATTTACAACTTTAATTAAATGTCATGCCGTGTGTTTATTCTACACTAACATATTTCCCCAAAACGAGTTTATTTACCTGGTTCGCACCTTAATCGCCATTGGAACGATTTAGGTGCGTTTTAAAACCCTGTTTGATGAAGTTCACCCGAATCGCCGTTGGAACGACTCGAGTGTTTGAAAACATTGAGATAAAAAACTTTAATAAGAAAACGTGGTTAAACATACAAGTCAATTTTATTTTGTACAAATCATTTAAGAAAACGATTCAAAACTTTATTATTTACAATGAAAACGATTTTAATTACAAGGCTCGCTTAATCCGCCTTTGGAACGGATTAAGGTTTTAAAACGTGGTGTTTTGAAAACGATTTGAAATATTAACAAAACAACTATATTTATTTACATTAGGAACTTCTAAAAATTCATTAGTTTAAATAATTAAATTGAAAACTCTATTTTTGTGATTTATTTTCTCCTTTTATTTAATGGACTCTTTACCTATTATAATTACAATAATAAACTCATTTAAACCAAGATTCACTCCCAAATAAAGCCCATTTGAAACATGGACCCATAAATGGTCCAAAAGAATAAAGAAAATAATTTAAGCATATATATATACATTCAAATCAAAAAGAGAATATGAAAATAAAAGTTAATAAAAAGAAACTATATAATACATATATGAAAATACTAGATATAATACATTTATACTTTAAAGAGGTGGAAATAGTAAATAAATCTCATTAAATAAGAAAATAACATTTATCCAAAATAGTTTCATATAATAAACAATAACATAACCCAAATATCCCAAAACTATATATATACATAACTAATATAGTTTTAAATACCAAAAATAACATATATCCATATACTAATACTTACTAATTAGTTCCCAAAATGCCCAAATAAATAACCTTTTAAAATAGAATCTAATATAACTCAAATGAATAAAAAAAAGGAGAATATATATATACATATACCTATGCTTAAAAAATTGAATAAAAAATGATATACAAACATCCTAAATAATTATATACACTAAATATCTAAAATGGTCTGAAAATATATATTACATAACTATACATATATATATTAAGGATTAAAAGCTTAAAAGTTAAGAAAACTGGACTGAAATGGCATTTTTTACGTTTTGGCAGATTTACCGACGAAAAATCCGTCGGTAAACAGCAATTAGTGACAGAAACGGAAAATTACAGCAGCACTCCAATTGTTTCCAGATTTATTCAAAAGCTTTAAATTAAGTCTAATTCAATCGTTTTGGATTTCCGAACTACCAAAAATGGATCATAGTCAATAACGGAAATTTCTAAAACAACGTTTTTATTTTAAAACATTATTCGGAAATTCTTTTAAATTAAAACTTATAATTACAACGTTTCTAACACCCGAACTACCTTTTTATCGGATCACGGTTCGTATTGGGATATCAAAACGAGGTTTTTTATTTTAAAGCAAAACCGAATTTTATTCAACACGAGACGGGAATTAAATAAATACGAAAAATTACATAAAACGTGATAAATAAATAAATGACAAAATAAATAAAATTATAACATAAAAACAAATAAAGAAAAATAAATAAATTAAATAAAATAAAACGAGTCTAGTCCTCGGATAATACCTCAAGTTCGGTATCTGACAGTCGAAGCCGATTGATTCCACGAGTCGTGATTTTCCGGTTTTTTGTGTTTTTTAGTAAAAATTTAACTTTGGGAAATTCGGAATTTTTGAGAAAAAAAAATCACTTTCTCTCTCTAAAAATGTTTAGAGTGAGAAAGGCTCCAAAATTCTCCCCCTCAAATGCATAGGATCCGTGCCTTTTATAGGCAAACGGATCCCCGGAAAAATGGACGACGCCCGAGTAGAATCGGGCGTCGCCCAAGGGGGTTGGGCGGCCGCCCATGGCATGTTGGGCGGCCGCCCATGGCATGTTGGGCGGCCGCCCAACCCTCCGTTGGGCTACCGCCCAACAACCGTTGGGCGAGCGCCCAACGCGAGGTTGGGCGTCCGCCCGACGTGGTTGGGCGCTCGCCCAACGGCTGCCGGGGCGCGTCGGGCGCGCATGTCCCGTGGCCATCGAGCTCGCGTTCCGTGCCGTCGGGCGTTCACGCGTCGTGGCCGCCGAACGTGCGTTCCGCGCTGCCGAGCGCACACGCCTCGTGGCCGACGAGCGTGCGTTCCGTGCCGCCGGGCCCGTGCATCGCTCGGATGCAGAGCACGTGCCATTCGTGGTTGGATGCGTGCGTCCGACGGACGTTGAGCGCGCGCTTTGCGTCATCGAGCGGGCGTCCGACTGTCGTCGAACGTGCGCCGATCGCCGCTAAGCACTCGCACCATGCCGCTAAGTATTCGCGAGCCATCCGATCGACAACAGCGACCGAATGTAACTTATTTATTTTATTATTTCTGAAACTTTCGGAATCAATCGCTTCAACCGTCTTGTTTTCAGGTTTTCGTCACAGGTCCTCCGACTCGGTGTCTACAGTTGCCCCTACTTTTCTATTTTGACAGTGATGTGTGTGTTTTGAAAACGTTTTTTGCTAACATGACACATGCAATGTAAAACATATAAAAGTAAAAGACACGTAAAGAGTAGGAGGGAGCATACCTGACCTTCGCGCTGCGCGCTCCGGTGTCGTTCTCTGATTCCTTCCGTCGTCACTTTTGGAGTGGCCGTCGATGAATGTTCTTTTCTTGGAATCTTGCGTATGTTGGTTATGGGTAAGATGGCTAAAAAGCTACCTCGGTCGTGAATCGTAGGTAAGATGGCTAAAAAGCTCCCTCGGTCGTGAACCGTAGGTAAGATGGCTAAAAAGCTACCTCGGTCGTGAACCGTAGGTAAGATGGCTAAAAAGCTACCTCGGTCGTGGACCGTAGGTAAGATGGCTAAAAAGCTACCTCGGTCGTGAACCATAGGTAAGATGGCTAAAAAGCTACCTCGGTCGTGGACCGTAGGTAAGATTGCTAAAAAGCTACCTCGGTCGTGAACCGTAGGTAAGATGGCTAAAAAGCTACCTCGGTCGTGAACCGTAGGTAAGATGGCTAAAAAGCTACCTCGGTCGTGAATCGCAGGTAAGATGGCTAAAAAGCTACCTCGGTCGTAAACCATAGGTAAGGTGGCTCAAGGGCAAAAGGGTTCTTTCTAACGATTCACACCGTTGTCTGTATTTTCTCACTGGAGCTAGTGTCCTGGAGGTTCGAATGGTTTGGTAGGAATGTCTTTTTGGTTCGGAATGATTCACATTGTCGATTATTTTTCTATTGACTGTCGTCTGTATTTTGACAGGTGTCACTGTTCTATAAAAATTGACTGTCGTTTGGAGTTCATATCTTGACAATATTGGCTGCTGTCTGGGAGAAATATAGGCTGAAACGGACTGCGAATCGGAGGCCTGTGCACCTAGTAATTAATTATTTACTTTTTACCTTTATGTCAAATCGTACATTTTTCACTATTTACGGGAATGCCATTCCCTCTTACTATATAAGGTGGTGGGGTTTCATTTCAACCCCACACCTTCTCTCTCTTCTTTCTCTCTCTAGACTTTGATTTTGGATTATTCTCGGGATGGATTTAGATGAATGGGATGGCACTAGAGGCATGGACGAGGTTTACGTAAACCTAGATAGAGTGGATCCCTTCCACGATCCTACAACGCATCTGAGCCGGACGCGCTGCAACGAGGTAAGTAATTTCTCACTTTTATTTGATTCAAACTCTAGGCTTTAGCATTCCTATCCGAACATGATTTGCATGCTAACCTTTAGATTGCCTTAGAGGACTTTAGCTAGAAACATGAATTTCTTCACTTATAAGTAACACTTGTTTATTTCTGTGTAAGAATGCACGCTATATGCATGTGAATAGTGACACTACGAATTTATGCATGCTAACAGTAAAAACAACGTGAATAGTAAAAACGTGAATAGTAAGAACGTGAATAGTGTACGTGAATAGTGAAAACTTAACTGATGCACGTGAATAGTGAAAACGTGAATAGTAAAAACGTGAATAGTAAAAACTTAACTAATGCACGTGAATAGTAAATACGTGAATAGCAAAAACTTAACTAATGCACGTGAATAGTAAAAAACGTGAATAGTGCAAACTTAACTAATGCATGTGAGTGTAAACCTAATCTATGCCCCTCGTCTATGCAGACGAGAGTGGGTTAAAGAATTGACTAAACCTTACATGGACGACCCTAAAGGAGAGATTTTTACAGAAAGTTGGTCCTAACTGACCGGATGTCTCTAGGTTAGATAATGAAAGAATGCTTAGTCTTAACGCGTCCTCATTAATTGCATGCTTTAGGAACTGTATTTAAATTTTCTTGCCTTGTTCTTTCTAGTTTATTGAGATTTCTGGGACCACCGCTGAGATTCACTCGTGGTATGCTAGGCTGGGCGCCGCGTGCGCGAGTTGGGCTTCGAGCCTTTTATTGCAGCGTTGCCCCGCACCAACGGGGTATGCGACCGCTTTGGCCTACGCGCCTTATGTGAGCGGTGGGTTGACTCGACCCACACTTTCCACCTTTCTTTCGGGGAGATGACCATCTCGCCCAGAGATTTTTCACTGCTGACGGGGTTGCGAGGGAGTAGCACTCCCGTTCCCTTTTATTTCGATATGATGCGACCATGGGTCGACCTTGCTAGGCTCGCTGCCTTGATTGGATCGGGGGTTCGCCCATGCGCCAAATCTACTCCGGTGAAGTTTATTTCCACCGCGAGCCTTTTGAGTCGGCGAGATTTTTGTGAGACCGACGATACCGACTTGGCGGTTCGTAGCTTCTTGGTATATACTCTGAGTGAGACGATTTTCCGCACGAAGGGCGGGAAGGTACACGCGGGTCTCATTCAGGCACTCAGCGATCTGGATGCGGTGGCTTCCTATGATTGGGCGGGGGGCAGGCTTAGCTTTTCTCTACAAGTTTTTGGATCTGACTTGCCGGAAGCGCAAGGATTTCGGTGGTTACACCTTCGCTTTGCTGGTACGCGACGCCTTTCTGACTTGCCCGTCTTATCTTCTTTGCGTCTTTCACACTCCTAATCCTTGTTTTTACCGCAGGTGTGGGCGTATGAGAGGTATATTCTTCCCAGCCGGTCTCGACCTCGACCGAGAGTACCGAGGCCACCTCTCATGACCCATTGGAGAGACTTCAACTTGAGTGCCGAGAGGAGGCGGACAGTGCCGCGACTCCTAGATTGGATCGACTCGCTGACCCTCAGACAGGTAGATGTTGCCCAGTCGTGCTAGATTCTTGTTTGAGCCTTTCTGACTTTCTCTTTGTGCATTTTTTAGATTAAGTTCAGGTGGGACGACCTCGACTTCGGTCCCGATTATACGTATGTATCTATGATCCAGGAGCAGCAGTGTGTGCTCACCGGCCCCTGCGTGCGGGCATGGTATTTGGGGGACCGAGGCATCACCGGAGTTAGTGACGTACATTGGACACCGGGTGAGATCCCTGTCTCTATGTTTGCGGTGCGGACCATGCCCCTATCAGTCATTCGTCGGGACTTGTCTCGTCGGTTCGTTGGTAGAGCGGTGTGGGTTCACGCCGGGGGCCGCGAGCTTTACTTATCTACTCTGCTGAGCGCGAGGGATGCTCCGGCGGCAGCGATGGAGGTGGATCCGGTGGCAGATGTATTTTCGAGGGAGGCTGTCACGGCAGTCTTTGGTCAGGAGGAGGTCCCGGTAAGTGGTTCCGCCCCCTTCTCATTTTACCATTTCATTCATGAGATGTTTAGAGGTTTTTATCGTGTGTGTTTTTTGCAGGAGGGATCCTGGAGGAGTGCATATTTATCTGATTTCTTCGACGGCATTCGAGGTCAGACACCCGTGTGCGAGCAGCCTTACTATGTCGGCGAGTCCTCCAGCGCTGCCCGACCCGAGAGCTCATCCCTAGGTGTGCCCCTACCAGACTACGGGCGAGATTTTGCCACGATTTGTTATGACAGGTCCGGGGTAGCTTATGCAGGATTTGAGATAGCTCCTCCTATCTTCACCTCGAGGGTCCCCTTTAATCCCTCAGATGCTTTTCTGACTACGAGGGACCCCTGCACGGATTACGTGGGGCTGTCTGGTTATCTCCGAGATCGTCTCAGCTTGCGCTGCACCGATCACCTGGTATGTATTATTATTTTACTTTAGTGTAGTGGAATGTATGCATGTATGTATGATTTATGTTCGTGCCTACGCTGCTTCTTATTTTTATCTGTTTTTCCTTTCTTTTGCTTTAGAGCGATCTGCATGCCCACGAGCGGAGGCAGAGCGAGTTGGTGCGGGAGGCCGACACCCGGGTCGGTCAGGTGTATCAGGAGAGAAATGACCACTGGTCAGGGATGATGCGACGGGAGACTGAGGGTCGCCTTGCTGTTGAGGAGAGGGCGCGCGATGAGTCGATCGGATGCCTCGCTGCCGAGGAGAGAGCACGGGTCGCCGATGAGAGAGCACGAGTTGCTGATGAGCGAGCGCGAGCTGCCGAGGAGGCACTATCTGCGGAGCGGGCATCACACTTGAGAGACTTTGAGGACTATTGGGATTTCCCTCCGTATTAGGCTCGTTATGTATTGCTTTGTAGCTTTCATTATTGCTTTGTAGCTTTTATTGGAGTTTCCCCGCTGTATAGCTGATGTATAGGGAGTGGGGTGGATAGTAGGTAGGCTTTTTGTGAAAAAGTAGGATAGGAAATGTATAACTCGTGATTCATATTACCATGCATTCAGTAGATTATGATGATTCCAATCATTCTCGTCAAATATATTCATGCCTTTATTTATTTACAAACAACAGAAATACTTAGTCTCTTATACATTGTTTTTGTAATTGCTCAAGTCATAACTATTGTTACCAGGACCCGCCTTTCGGTTTTCGGATCCCGGCGATTTTTCTCCTCTCCTTTTACTATCCCGGAATTTTTAAATGAGTGCCCTTTCGGGTTTTCACCCATTGGGATTTCCCTTATTGTTGCATAGGTCGCCCTTTGCGGGTTTTCAACCTATCGAGAATTTTTCTTTCTTTTTTTTGTTTTTTTTTTACGAAAAGTATTTCTTAAGCCTATCCAGGTTGGTAGGTTCGGAGAATTCCATGCCGTCCATGGTAGTTAACTTCACCGCTCCTTTGCTTAGTATCTTCTTCACGACGAATGGCCCTTCCCAGTTAGGTTTAAACTTGCCCCTAGGGTCGGTGTGCGTCACACGAATCTGTTTCAGCACCAAATCTCCTTCTTTGATAGGACTGGTCTTGACCTTTTTATTGAAAGCCCGAGCCATCCTTCTTTGATATAACTGTACATGGTAAAGGGCTTCCATCCTTTTCTCGTCAACTAAAGCCAACTGCTCACATCGCCTCTTCACCCATTCCGTCTCGGGAATCTCTGCTTCCACCGCGATTCTCAACGATCGCTTTTCGATCTCAATCGGCAGGACTGCTTCTGTTCCATATACCAAGGAGAATGGCATTGCCCCAGTTGAGGTTCTAACTATCGTGCGATAGGCCCATAACGCGAGTGGGAGCTGCTCATGCCAATTTCGATGTGATTCTACCGTTTTTACGAGAATCCTTTTAAGATTCTTATTAGCTGCTTCTACTGCCCCATTAGCTTGTGGACGGTACGGAGAAGATCTGTGATGTTCAATGCCATATTCTCGGAAAAGATTCCTTACTTCCCCCTGAAACTGGACCCCGTTATCCGTAATCATGTGATGAGGCACTCCAAACCTGGTGATCAAGTGTTTTTCAATGAACTTTCTCATCTGTTTAGACCCCAACTTGCCAAACGACTCTGCCTCTACCCACTTGCTGAAGTAATCAATGGCGACTGCAATAAATTTATGCCCATTCGAAGCATTAGGCCTCACCTCCCCGATGATATCAATGCCCCAAGCCGCAAATGGCCAAATAGGTGCCAACACATGCAATTCCATGGCCGGTAGATGACTATAATCCCCGTGGATTTGACAATCGTGACATTTCTTCGCATATTCATTACAATCTCTTTCCATGGTGAGCCAGTAGAAGCCTTGCCTTATGATTTTCTTTGCTAAAACCGCTCCTCCCATATGGGCCCCACAAATTCCCGAGTGTACCGATTCCATTGCCTTGCGGGCTTCTCCCGCATCCAAGCATCTCAGTTGTAACCCATCGATATGCCTTTTGTAAAGCAAGTCGTTGTGGATGATGAACTGCCGAGCTAACCTTCTAATCACAGCTTGATGAAGTTCACGATATCGAAATACCACGGTTTTTCATCTGCCCCTAACAGCATTACGTCCTCGTAGCATGGTTTGTGAGATCTCCTCAATACCAATGGTTTCGAGGCAAGGTTCCGGGGGTTGTCCCAAACTGACACCAAAGTGGCCAAAGCATCCGCCGCCTGGTTCTGTGCTCGAGGAATATGATAGAAACGACATTCCTTGAATCTTTGTGCCAACCCTTCTAGCTGATCTAGATATGGACGTAGCCTTTCTTCCCTTACTTCCCAGTTTCCTTGTACCTGTTCGATGATCAACTTTGAGTCACCCCAAATTTCGACGTATGATGCTCTTAGTGCCGCTAAAGACTCTAAACCATAAATGCACGCTTCATATTCGGCCATATTATTGGTAAGAGGGAACGACAACTTCTTGGCCATCGGGATCCTTTCTCCCTCTGGTGAGATAAGTAGTACTCCAACTCCGGCTCCATTTGAATTAACTGCTCCATCAAAGAACATTTTCCACGGTATAACTTCTATTGCGTTCAAGTGCTCATCGGGGAAATCATAGCTTATCTCTTCTTCCTCTGCATTCAGGGGTTGGTTGGTCAGAAATTCTGCCACGGCCCTCCCTTTGATAACCTTCTTCGTCACATATTCAATGTCAAACTCGGACAGAAGCAACAACCATCTGGCTAACTTCCCTGTCAAGGATGGAGTTCGGTATAGATACTTCACGGGGTCCATCCGAGAAATAATGATCACTTTATATGATTGAAAATAGTGTCGTAGTTTTTTTGTTAGCCATACTACTGCCACACATGTCTTTTCGATCATGTTGTACTTGAGCTCGTACTCCAGGAATTTCTTACTCAAATAATACACCGCGTGCTCCACACCGGTGTCTCCCTCTTGAGCCAACATTGCCCCAATAGATCGCTCCTCAATTGCTACATAGAGGAGAAGCGGCTTTCCCAGTTTAGGCGGTCTCAGCACTGGCGGATTAGACAAATAGTTCCGGACACTCTCCAAAGCTTGCTGACACTTATCATTCCAAATAGTGGGTTGGTCTTTCCTTAATAACTTAAAGATTGGCTCGCAGATTGCGGTGAGTCTCGCTATGAACCGACTGATATACTGAACCTGCCCCAGAAACCCTCTCACTTCCTTCTCATTCTTCGGCGCCGGCATCTCCTGTATAGCCTTCACTTGTTAGACGAGGTTCCGCGGCCTAATCTCCCGGGCGGACCGGGGGGTGGACACCTCATGGCGACGTAAGCGGTGATTGGCGCCGAAAGCAACCAATCGTGGAATCAAGCTGCTCGGCAGGACCGGAGCTCAGAGATATGGAAGAGTCGCCACCCACGAATGGGAAAATGAACACCGATCCCTTGCGGGAGACCGGTGTGGGTTCGGGAAACTTAGGTACGAGCCTAGAAGGCTAGCTCCTTTTCGGAGAAAGGCTACTAGGCACCCCGACATCGTCCGGTTATGAACCACCGGCCTCCTACTCAGCATGTTAGGCGATAACGGACTAATCGTATACTTCTTTAAGTTTAAAATTCATTTGAAACCTTTTCTTTCTCTTTTTGGAAACCGTTTTGAGCATATATTATTGAAAAGCCACATTAGTAAAGAATCACCCATTTATATTATACATACACAGAGAAGGGGGAAGAAAGAAGTGATTTATTTACAACTTTATTTAAATGTCATGCCGTGTGTTTATTCTACACTAACATATTTCCCCAAAACGAGTTTATTTACCTGGTTCGCACCTTAATCGCCATTGGAACGATTTAGGTGCGTTTTAAAACCCCGTTTGATGAAGTTCACCCGAATCGCCGTTGGAACGACTCGAGTGTTTGAAAACATTGAGATAAAAAACTTTAATAAGAAAACGTGGTTAAACATACAAGTCAATTTTATTTTGTACAAATCATTTAAGAAAACGATTCAAAACTTTATTATTTACAATGAAAACGATTTTAATTACAAGGCTCGCTTAATCCGCCTTTGGAACGGATTAAGGTTTTAAAACGTGGTGTTTTGAAAACGATTTGAAATATTAACAAAACAACTATATTTATTTACATTAGGAACTTCTAAAAAATCATTAGTTTAAATAATTAAATTGAAAACTCTATTTTTGTGATTTATTTTCTCCTTTTATTTAATGGACTCTTTACCTATTATAATTACAATAATAAACTCATTTAAACCAAGATTCACTCCCAAATAAAACCCATTTGAAACATGGACCCATAAATGGTCCAAAAGAATAAAGAAAATAATTTAAGCATATATATATACATTCAAATCAAAAAGAGAATATGAAAATAAAAGTTAATAAAAAGAAACTATATAATACATATATGAAAATACTAGATATAATACATTTATATTTTAAAGAGGTGGAAATAGTAAATAAATCTCATTAGATAAGAAAATAACATTTATCCAAAATAGTTTCCTATAATAAACAATAACATAACACAAATATCCCAAAACTATATATACATAACTAATATAGTTTTAAATACCAAAAATAACATATATCCATATACTAGTACTTACTAATTAGTTCCCAAAATGTCCAAATAAATAACCTTTTAAAATAGAATCTAATATAACTCAAATGAATAAAAAAAATGAGAATATATATATACATATACCTATGCTTAAAAAATTGAATAAAAAATGATATACAAACATCCTAAATAATTATATACACTAAATATCTAAAATGGTTTGAAAATATATATTACATAACTATACATATATATATTAAGGATTAAAAGCTTAAAAGTTAAGAAAACTGGACTGAAATGGCATTTTTTACGTTTTGGCAGATTTACCGACGAAATATCCGTCGGTAAACAGCAATTAGTGACAGAAATGGAAAATTACAGAAGCACTCCAATTGTTTCCAGATTTATTCAAAAGCTTTAAATTAAGTCTAATTCAATCGTTTTGGATTTCCGAACTACCAAAAATGGATCATAGTCAATAACGGAAATTTCTAAAACAACGTTTTTATTTTAAAACATTATTCGGAAATTCTTTTAAATTAAAACTTATAATTACAACGTTTCTAACACCCGAACTACCTTTTTATCGGATCACGGTTCGTATTGGGATATCAAAACGAGGTTTTTTATTTTAAAGCAAAACCGAATTTTATTCAACACGAGACGGGAATTAAATAAATACGAAAAATTAAATAAAACGTGATAAATAAATAAATGACAAAATAAATAAAATTATAACATAAAAATAAATAAAGGAAAAGAAATAAAATAAATAAAATAAAACGAGTCTAGTCCTCGGATAATACCTCAAGTTCGGTATCTGACAGTCGAAACCGATTGATTCCACGAGTTGTGATTTTCCGGTTTTTTAGTAAAAATTTAACTTTGGGAAATTCGGAATTTTTGAGAAAAAAAATATTTTTCTCAAAAAAAAATCACTTTCTCTCTCTAAAAATGTTTAGAGTGAGAAAGGCTCCAAAATTCTCCCCCTCAAATGCATGGGGATCCGTGCCTTTTATAGGCAAACGGATCCCCGGAAAAATGGGCGACGCCCGAGTAGAATCGGGCGTCGCCCAAGGGGGTTGGGCGGCCGCCCAACATTGTTGGGCGAGCGCCCAACGCAAGGTTGGGCGTCCGGCCGACGTGGTTGGACGCTCGCACAACGGCCGCCGGGACGCGTCTCGCGCCGCCGGGCGCGCACGTCCCGCGGCCGTCGAGCTCGCGTTCCGTGCCGTCGGGCGTCCACGCGTCGTGGCCGCCGAACGTGCGTTCCGCGCTGCCGAGCGCACACGCCTCGTGGCCGACGAGCGGGCGTCCGACTGTCGTCGAATGTGCGCCGGCCGCCGCTAAGCACTCGCACCATGCCGCTAAGTATTCGCGAGACATCCGATCGACAACAGCGATCGAATGTAACTTATTTATTTTATTATTTTTGAAACTTTCGGAATCAATCGCTTCAACCATCTTGTTTTCAGGTTTTCGTCACAGGTCCTCCGACTCGGTGTCTACAGCCATACCCAATCAAAATGAACCATCTGTAAAAATAAACTTAATAATTAATAAGGAAATACAAATTAATTTATTTACTGTCCCTTTACGATTTCAGATCTGTTTTTCCTTGGCCGTTCTCTTCCGACCACCACACACCTCCGGTCGTTCTCTTCCGACCACCACCATCTCCGTTCGATTCCTTATTCCTTTTTAATGATCTTTTGATGAATGGAATTGAAAAAAGAGATCTCTTGTTTTATTTAATCTAATTATTTTGGTCCATCAAAATCACGTAAATCAAAACTCAGATCCGATGGCTTGAATTTGCAGAAAATGAATCAAAATTCAAGCCTTTGGGTTCAAACCCATATACAAACTTTAGTTAATTTGTTGGATTCCCTTTCATTCATAGGCCATCTAGATATAATATTATTAAATTGACTAAGTTTGTAAAAAACCCAGTGGTGATGAATATACAGTAGAATAAATTGTTCAGCAATCTTACCCTTATCCAATTGAAATGGTTTCTACCATTAATTACTGGTCTTTTTCTTATTTACTACTCTTTTCTCGTTGGTTTTCCCATATTCCATAGCATGGAAATCTTTACGACCCGAATCAAAGTAATCTTAATTTAATCGGAATTGAATTTCTGTTAAACATATTTCATGTCTTATTGAGTTAAGCGGAATTGATTTTCCAGACCCATATCCCATTGTGGCAAGATTAGATTTCAAGGTTATAGATTTGAAGGTTTTAGATTTCAAGGTTTTAGATTTTGGATTGTGGCTGCACCAAGATTTCAAAATCTAATTAATTGCATCATATAATCATATAAGAAGAGAACGAATAGAGTAGATGGTGGTTGCCGGAGAAGAACAAACAGAGTAGGTGGTGGACGCGGGAAGAGAACGAACGGAGTAGATGGCGGTCGCCGGAGGAGGAAAATAAGGGACAGTTTGGAAGTCGAAGGAAGAATAGAATAAATATTAATTATTTTCTTTATTAATTGTTAAGTGTAGTTACACATGTCCCATTCTTATTTGTTATGGCATACCACATCAGACTAGTGATGTGGTATGCCGGGCGTATAATATAATTTCTCCATCTCATATACATTGGATTAACAAAATTTTATATTCTTTCTTCAAAAGAAATTTATATTCTATTATTTAAAGTAAGTTCTTACGTTAAATATTTTCGATTAAAACTGCAAGATAATTAAGTATTTTTTTAAAATCTATTGTTTTTTTGGTAAGAAAGGAAAGGAAAAAAAACAAAACCAACAAAAAACCTACACCGGGATCAGTCTAGGAAGGCTGACTCCAATCCTATCCTCTAGGAGAGAAGGCAAAAGAAAAGAAGGAGGAACAGATAGGGTAGAAACACCTAACATTCTCCCATGCCCAACAGCTGCTAAGCGATCCGCCACGCGGTTTTGCTCCCTAAAAATATGGGAGAAATTAAGATACTCAAAGGCAGGACGAAGCCTCAAAATAGCTTTGATGAGATTCTGGCTCTTCAGACAAACAGCCTAGCTATCTGAAATCCTGTTAATAGCCTCCAGATTATCAGATTCCACCGAGAGCTTTTTAACACCCATGCGAATGGCGAGTTTAATACCTGACAAGATACCCCAGAGCTCCGCAGAAAAGGAGGAGCCCGTCCCCAAGTTATGGGTAAACCCCGCCATCCAATTGCCACCAGCATCCCGAAGAACTCCTCCAGCAGCAATTCTGCCATTGCTAAGGCAGGAGCCATCAGTATTCAACTTAGCAAACCCTTCTCTAGGCTTACTCCAGCCAACTAGCAGGATCTCTTTATCCGGGGAGGGGCGAACAAGGGAATCTCTTTCAAAGGTTTTAGTAATAACAAAGAGCTTCTTCGAGAAGAAAAACAGTAAATCAGGAATAAAGACAGCCTTACCCGCAAATAATTCTTCATTCCTCCACTTCCAGATTTTGTGACAAGTAATAGCAAAGAGGATGGCACCGTGCTCCATGTTGGCCAGCAAGTTCCCCTTGGCTCCTTGAGAGAACCAGTCCCCTTCAGAAAAGGCCATGAAGGAAGGGAGGATGTGATGAGGGAGGATCCCTTCCCAGATCTTCTTACTATTTGGGCAATCCCTCAAGGCATGGCACAAGGTTTCCACATTGCCTCTACATCTACTACAGGCACTAGACTCAGTCAAGTGCCTTATGTGCCTATCCGCATTCGTAAGGAGCCTGTCTTTGATACCCAGCCAAAGGAAGCTCTTGATACGGTAAGGGATCTTGAGGGACCATATGGACTTCCAAATCTCCAAGGGAGGATCAGCCCTATTAGGGGTAAAAGCTTCATAGGCCGATTTACAAGAATAAGTACCATTATTCGTCAAGGCCCAACAATGTCTATCCTTATCCTCCTCTTGATTGCTAATCTTCACTCCTCTAATGTTAAGAAGGGTCTCCAGACTAAAGAAAGAGTCGAACTTTGACCAGATCCAGTCTCCCTCCGAGTCCACCACATCAGCAATTTTCCAGGAAAGGAGATCAGCCGACGGAGGGGCATTACACACATCAATCAACGGTTTATCACCAATCCAGGTGTCATACCAGAAGCTAATAGATCTACCATTACCCACCTCCAGGCCAATCCCCGTACAGAATTCAGCAAACACGGCACTGAGCCCTTTCCAGAGGAAGGAACAGCTAACAACCCTCTCCTTCGGGCCACCAAAGATTCTATCTTTCCGATACTTCCCGCACAAGAGACGGACCCAAAGAGAGGAGGGGCATTGCCACATTCTCCAAAGAAGTTTCATTAACAGGACTTTATTATTGTCCTTTGCCTGCCTAATACCAAGACCCCCCCCCCTGTTTTTAGGCTGGCAAGCTTCCTTCCACGGGACCAGGTGAACCTTTCTCCCATCTCCAGACCCACCCCACAGGAAACGCCGATTTATCTTATCCAGGTCACTAAGGACAGGCTCAGGAAGCTTACAGGCCTGCATGATGTGGTTCGGAGCAGCGCAGTTAACTGACTGGATCAAGGTAAGGCGACCTGCAAGGGAAAGAGAATTAGCTTTCCAGCTAGCACACAAACCATTAGTTTTGTCCAAAATATCCTTGAAAGAGGCTTTGGAAACCCTGTCACTGTGAAGAGGAACCCCAAGATACTTCCCCAAAGAGTTCGTCAGAGGTATGCCAGAGAGCTCACTCAGTCTTCTGCACAAGCTATTGTCCATATTTTTGGAACAAAGCATACGGGACTTTTGGATGTTAACCTTCTGGCCAGAAGCCTCGCAAAAACAATCAAGGATATCCATAACTGTTTTAATTTGCTCCTCATTACCCTCAACGAAAAGCATGACGTCATCAGCAAAGAGTAAATGGGTAATAGGGGGGCAATGTCTGTTGATAGAAACAGGGTGGAAAGTCCCTTTGCACACCGCCTCTTGGATCAGGTGAGACAGTCTTTCCATGGCAATAACAAAGAGGAAGGGACTCATAGGATCTCCTTGACGAATTCCTCTGGAGGGAGAAAACTCATCCGACATGTCCCCATTGATCATGACCTGGAAAACAGGAGAGGAGATACACTTCTCAATCAAAATCCTCCAGTTCTCCGGGATGCCAGCTTTGGCTAAACTATCCAGAAGAAAGCTCCAGTTCAATCTATCATAGGCTTTCTCCAGATCCAGTTTGAGGGCCACAATCCCTTTCTTACCTTTCTTAATCTTCATAGAATGGACAACCTCCTGGGCAATAACAACGTTATCCATCAATTGTCTACCAGGAACAAAGCTCCCTTGGTTCTGGCTAATTATATTCGGAAGGATCTTCCGGATTCTATTAGCCACAATCTTAGTAATAGCTTTATACAAAACATTACAAAGACTGATGGGTCTCATCTGGAGGAAGGAGGAAGGCTTAACAACCTTAGGAATCAAGACAATGAGGGTTTTATTAACCGACCTGATATCGTTAGAGCCACCAAAAACACCTGACACAAAACTGTATATGCCCTCCTTAACAGTATCCCAGTGTTTATGATAGAAACTAGCGGGGATACCATCAATCCCAGGAGCCTTAGTGGACCCTATGCTAGAGAAGGCCAGATCAATCTCTTTAAGGTCAATAGGATGGAAAGCATCTTTAATAGCCTCCTCCCCCAAACGAGGAAAGGAAATACCAGAGTGGGCACTCTCCAAGTCCACAGCTTCCTCTCTAAACAGGTCCTTGTAGAAATCAAGGGCTGAGCGACGAATGTCTTCCTCCTCAAAAATCCACTCGCCACTAGCGTCCTTGATAGCATCAATCCTATTCCTCTGTCTTCTAATGATCGTAGAGAGATGAAAAAACCTGGTATTCCGATCCCCGTCTTGAATCCAGGCCTTCCTAGACTTCTGGAACCAAAGAAGCTCTTCCTGTCTAAGCACAGCTTCCAACTCGTTCTGGAGAGCTCTAAGGTGACCATTTAAGCTATGGTCGAAACGAGCCTCCAAGCAACGTTGAACGCCTTCCATCCTCCTCAAGAGTTTATTCTTCCTCCTGATAATATGGCCAAAGATGTCTTTATTCCAAACAACCACCTTCCTTCTGAATTCCTCAGCAGCGAGGAGAACATCAGAGTGGGGATGCCAATTGGTTTTCACGAAATTCCTAAAGTCGGGATGAGAATCCCAAGCCACAAGATATCTAAAGGGTCTGTTACCTTTCAGCCGGTTACCTTTGACCAAATTAATGAGGATAGGGCAATGGTCAGAGTGACGGAAGGGGAGATTCAGCACCTTGACCTCAGGAAACCTACAGATAGCCGCAACATTAGCATACACCTTATCCAACCTCACAAACAAGCTATTTCTTTTCCAGGTAAATTTGTGGCCAGCAGCACCCAGGTCTGAAAGCCCACACAGATCCATACTACGCTTGTGGTTAAGGCACCGGTTCACATAATGATTACCCCCTCCTCTCTGATCACTTAAAAGGGCAATATCATTAAAATCCCCGGCCACCAACCAAGCCTCCACCATGTTAGAGCTAATAGAATGAAGGATCTCCCACAACCTTGTACGATTAGAAAGAACAGGATCGGCATAAACAAAGGTAACAAAGAAATGTTTATTACCAGGGTAGCACACCTTACTATGAATGAACTGACAGTCCATACTAACAATATCAATATTAACAAGACCTGGCTTCCAAAAGAGCCAAATCCCCCCAGCCCGGTCAGTAGCCTCCGATCTGACACAATTCCAATTCTTAAACTTTCTAACCACCTCGTCTGCTTTGGCTCCACTGACCTTGGTCTCTAGAAGAACAAAACAGGAGGGGTTAAACTGTTTAATAAGATCATTAACATGAATGCGGGTTGCCTTGCTCGCCGCACCTCTAACATTCCAAACAAAGAAATCCATCAGAAAGGAAGACTACTAACACAAGCCCAAACCCTAGATCAGGTATTTATTCGGGGCTCCTGAGAGCCTAGAGGAAGTCCCAGAAGGTCCCCTTTTAGCCCAAGAGTCTAACCCATTAAGGTTCTTCTTAGGTTTCACTTTAAGTTTCTTCATGTTCATCTTACTCACTCCTATAGCTTTTCCAATAGGAGCATCCACAGGAGGATTCAGAGAAACAGCCTTACTACTCGACCCTTCCCCTGTAGAAAGGTGAGACTGGGAGCTCCCTTTATCCTTAGCATCAGAGACAAAGAGGGGATTAATAGATTTACCCCGACTAGAAACAGGCTCGACCGATTCCAGACCAGGCATGCTCAAATCAATCTGTTCATTGGAAGGGTCCGATTCCCGACCTTCCTCCAGGGACAAGACACCGAACCTAGACCCCGAGCCAGAAGCTGAGACCACACCAGCCTCACTCCTCTTCTTGATATCCGGGGGTCTGACCTTTTTAAAATCTATTGGATTCTCTTGTTTTATTTCTTTTTTGAAATAATATATTTTGATGAAAAAACATAAAACTTTCAAAAATTTATAAAAATAGATGTTTTCAAATAAGAAATAAAATTTTCAAAAGGGAAAAAGTATTTTTCTAATTGGTAAAGTTTCAATTTAATAATAACAAAAAGAGGATTATAACAATTAATATTCATTTAATATATTTTGATTTTGAGGTGTGAACATTTGATTTGTCCCATTAGAAGTGAGTTCAACCGTAAATTATTAGAAACATCCAGTTTTCCATATCAAATAGAGGATCTCTCATATATATTTTGACACGTGTAATATGGACTCATATATATTATAAAAGGCTCCACTATTTTAATTAGGGATAAGGTACCAAAATAGGTCTAAAGTGTTTGGGGAAGTACCAATTTAGACTCAACGTTCAAAATAACACCAATATAGGCTTAACATTTACAACATAATATCAATTTAGGCTTAACGTTTACAATATAGCATCAATTTAGGCTTCACGTACAAAATAACACCAATATAGGCTTAACGTTTACAAAATAATACGAATTTAAGCTTAACGTTTACAAAATATATACAATTTAAACTAAACGTCACAATTAAATTAACCATATTATATTCTTTTTCTATTAACTTTATATGTTATCTTTTTATTTAGTTCTATTTTCTTATAATGCAATTAATTAGTATTCTTGCCCATTAAAACCTTATATTTGTTTTTCATCAACCATTCCATGACTCCTAAATTCCATGGCTCATGTAATATATGCAAACTAAAAGTAATTCAATGAGCCATTTAGGAGTCATGGAATGGTTGATGAAAAACAAATATAAGGTTTTAATGGGCAAGAATACTAATTAATTGCATTATAAGAAAATAGAACTAAATAAAAAGATAACATATAAAGTTAATAGAAAAAGAATATAATATGGTTAATTTAATTATGACGTTTAGCTTAAATTGTATATATTTTGCAAACGTTAAGCTCAAATTCGTATTATTTTGTAAATGTTAAGCCTATATTGGTGCTATTTTGTATGTGAAGCCTAAATTGATGCTATATTGTAAACGTTAAGCCTAAATTGATATTATGTTGTAAACGTTAAGCCTAAATTGGTGCTATTTTGAACGTTGAGCCTAAATCGGTACTTTCCCAAAAACCTTAGGTCTATTTTGGTACCTTATCCCTTTTAATTATTATGTGGAATCACAATACACGTGTTCAAATGTGAATTAAGAATTCTCCAAATAACATGGAAGACAAGATGTTTAATATAAGAATTGAATTGAAGAGAGATATTTCTATATTTTTGGTAGGATTTCTATATTTATCATCAAAGTTTAAGTATATGTCTTTTTTTACTCAATTCGAAGATGTTATTGACGGGTAGGATTAGCATCCTCAAACAGAATGTTCGTCAGCCAGTGTGGCATTACAGATGAAACAAAGTCGCTATCATTGGAACGAGCTTGCTTGCTACCAAATGGGCAGCGCCGTTCGCTAGGCGAGAAATAAAAGCAATTTTAAAATCAGAATAAAATGACAATAATAGCCTGCAGTCTTGAATAATTAAACCAAATTCAGAGAGGTCCACTCGAGAGGAGTAGATAGCGTCCATGACTACTTTAGCATCTGACTCAAAATCCACATTTCTGTAATTTTTTATTAGCAAGCCAAAGCATGCAAGTACGTACCACTAATGCCTCTAGTACCTTTGGTTCTTTGATCCATTGATCACGCTGCTGCTGTAACAAATTAGTGACCCTATGGTAGGGGTGCATACAAAAATCCGCAAAACCGAAAAACCAAACCGAAAATAAGGTTAACCGAAACTGATGGACTAGTGTACTGTTTTTAATTTTAAAAATAGTGGTTAATGGTTACGGTTTTCATATTCTAAAAACCGCGATTAACCGAAACCGACCGAATTCAATTAAATAGATAAAAATATATTTATTTATATTTATACATATAATAATACATTATCCCACTTAAAATAAATATAGGAAGAAATACTAATTATTTCGGTGATTAAGACTCAATGATGGAATATTTCATCCCAAATGTCATGTACTATCAAATTTGTCATAAAGTAGATAATTAGTGAAATTAATATAAATGGATAGGGTTTAGTTGGTAAAGCACGGATGATAAGAATTCTAGTCCAAAAAACATAGTTATTTAATGCCTTAAAGAGTTGCTGTAAGGGAAAAATTCAGTGTCCAATCCATAGTCCACACGTACATAATGCACACTTATCTCTCTGTTGTTAATCTCTTCAACTCGTCATTAACCCGTCGTTCCACTCACAATAAAAATTAAATGTTTTTTATTATTATTATTTTATTTACTAATGGTTAGAAACCGAAATAAAAGGTTAACCGACCGAAATAATTGGTTAACCGATTAGTGGTTAACAGAATTTAGTGGACTAGTGTATGATTAGTGTTTTCAAAAAACTGATAAAATGGTTAACCGACAGAATTAACCTTAATGGACTGGTTAACCGGCCACGTGCACTCCTACCCTGTGGCATCTCTCAGCACCGCCCCTAGGCCGCAGCACCCATCCTCCACGAAAACCACGACGTCTGATTTGCATTTGACAATACATGCGATATGCGGAGACCACATTGGAGTTGCTGCTGTTGCGCGTATCGCCGTGATGGCTGAAGCTGAAATGCCCGCCACTCCTTGTACCCGTCGAAGAATTTCTTCCAATTGTTCGCTGTCGGCCACCACTCGCCCTCCCATAACACCCGGTTCCTGTGCTCCCATATAGTCTACAATACGTAGCAAAGTTTAAGTATATGTTATTTTCAATCAAAACTTACATTTGGCACAAAAATCCTATTTTATTTTTATTATACTTTTTCCTGATAAGGTCAATCCACCAAGACACGTATATTTCATTTGTGCCTTTAGATTTAGGGTTGGGCGCGAATCTTAGAAAAACTGGATTGGACCGAATATCCGAGTAAAAAGATCCAGAATTGGACCGAACTGTTGACTTTTTTCAAAGAACTGGACCAAACTGAACCGTTGACTTTTTATCAAAGAACTTGACCGAACTGGACCGATAACCGAATTGGATTGGAGTGGACCGAACTGAATTGAAAGAACTGAAGATTTATCATATTAAATTTACATTTTATATGAAGTTTTATTTTTTCATATTTAGTGAAGTGTTGTATTTCCTATTTTTATTTAAGGTAATTTGTATTTTTTTATTCTTATTTAAGGTAGGTTAGAATTATTAGAGTGATTTAAAGTAGGTTATATTTCCTATTCTTATTTAAGGTATGTTAGAATTATTAGGGCGATGATTTGTTAGGTCAACTGTACTTGCCTTGTCCCAACTCCTATTTAAGAGAATCAGCGGGTACTAATTGATTATGCAATTGGTTAATGAAATCTTTTTTTTTCTTCTATATTCTTCTCTCTATTCTCTTTTTTTTCTTCCTATTCTAAAATCAATTTCCTTTCTAAAGTGAAATCTAATTGTTTGCAATTTCAATTGCAGGTAATGTTTCTCCTACTATTTCTTTTGGTTGTTGGTTAAATCCTAAAATTTATGTATATATGACAATCAAATAGATCAATTAATTTGGTAGTGTTTGACTTTAGTCAAATTTTGATTTTTGTTATTGAATTTTAACTCGTTAGAATCTGGTCAAGTTTTTTCTGCTATTGTACTTTAATTTGTTGCTGTTTTGCTTAAGTTGTGCATTTCTTGAGATTTGCATGTGTTAAGATATTAAAATTGTTTTTTTTAAAGGAAGATATTAAAATTGTTAATCTTAAAACTAAGTTACCCATTTTTTCTTTAGCAATTCGGTTCACCAATTATTTTATTTAGGTTGAAATTAATATTTGGTATTGTAAACACGTGTTATTTATTTTTTATTAAGAATTTTATATATTTATTATCTTGTAAATTATGTTTTTAATTTATTTTTGGTAAAAGTATAGGTTTTTTATTATTTAACTCGTCAAATAACTATACTGGATTGGACCGAAACCGAATCTTCGATCGGACCGAAATTTTCAATCCAATCCTGAAAATTTATTTTTAGAAATCACCAAAATTCAATCCAATCCGGGAAATTCTTGAATTCTCGAACTGGACCATGCCCAGTCCTACTTAGATTAGCAAAAGGTATTTTGAGCTTTTAAGAAGAGTTTAGGATTTTGGAAAATGTATAAATAATTAATGATTACTAATTAAATGGAACATATATATCATTGCTTTCTTACGCACGCGGGTTTTGGTTCAAAGAATACAGGTAGGTACCTAGTCATTATATGAAATATGGTTAATTTAAAAAAAAAAAAAAAAAAAATTGGTTTTACGTTAATTCAAATTAATACGTGTGATTTTTATTGAGCAAAAATAATATATTTAGTAAAATCAATAAAAAAAAGTCCAAAGACCAAACATAGACTAAAGTTGTAAAACCATGAAATTAGAATATTCAAACTTTTAAAACATGTATTAACAGAAAATATTGTCGAGTGACTTTCTCTCTTCTCTCTCTCGCCTGGGTCGTTGTGTTCGTTTAAGGTTTTGCGTTCGATGAAGAGCAGGGACCGGTCGCGGTCAGGCGGAGGGCCGGCGCAGGCGACGTCGGCACGGACGGGGTTGGCGTTGGGTGGGGGGCACGGCGCGGCGCCAGGGAGGAGGAGGATGGATCGGGGGTGTTGGAAAGAGGGTGGTGCGGCGATTTAAGGAGATCTGTGTCGCCTCGGTCGGTCGACGGTCCGCGTTTTGCGGCGGCATCGGCTGTGTCCGTAGGGCAGGAGGGAGGGATGGGCGGGGCGTCGGTTGTGGTTGGGTCGGTGCCGGCTATGGTTGGTAAGGGGATGGGCGGTGTCGTTTTGGGTAGTGTTGATGGAGTGGGATTTTCTGTTAGATCAAAGGAAGGGGAAGGGTGCGAGGGCGATCAAATGGGCCTTGCCGGTGGTGCGTCTGTGTCAGTGGACCCGCATGGGTCAAAGATGAGTGCCAAGGTTGGGGGATTATTAGGGAACGGTCAGGAGGATACCACGGGTGCTATTTCGGAGGCATTTAATTCCTCCTTGCGCCCGGATATTACAAAACTGTCTTGGAAGGATACTGTTATGGGAGTTGTGGAGGAGGACCCATCCCTTAACGAAGAGATGGGAGAAGAGGACTTAGACGAAATTCTGTCTGATTCAGATGTGGAGGATGAGGAACAAGATGATCCGTTGTATCCGGTGATTCGTTTGACATCGGCTGACGGTCATTGCGCTCTAAATGGAAGTTATCTCTAATTGTAACTGTCCTAGGAAAAAAAAAATTGGGTTTAATTATTTTGCCCAGAGAATCCGTGCTCAATGGGTGAAAAAAGGAAAAATCACTATTACTGATTTAGAGAACAATTATTATGTGATTAAATTTACACAGGCTGAAGATTATCAAGCTGTGATTAACGGGGGTCTATATATTATATCGAATCATGTTCTGGCCTTAAGGCCTTGGGTCCCGAATTTTAACCCTAGGGATTGTTCAGTGAATAGGATCCTGACTTGGGTGAGATTTCCGAGTCTCCCAAATGAGTATTATAATGAAAATTTTCTAAGGAAAATTGCTGGACTTGTGGGTAAAGTCCACCATGTGGATAAAGCGACTATTGGAGCTGAAAGAGGAAAGTTTGCTAGGGTTTGTATAGACATTGACCTAGCTAAACCTCTTCTATCTAAATATTGTTTGCAGCATACAGTTTATTTCATTAAGTATGAAGGGATCCATAATATTTGCTACGAATGTGGGATATTTGGACATACTTATGAAGGTTGTCCTAAGAAGATGATGGTCAAGGAGAATGTTGTTGAAACTGTCATTGCCAGGGAAGAGAATATCCAAGGAGATGGGAGGAGTTTTGGGCCCTGGATGGTTGCAAAACGTTCTGGGAGAAGAAGGACTCGTGCTTCTGTTGCCCATAATCTTCCTCCTGATATTAATAATAAACAGGTCCTGCTCCAGGATAGGCATGATAGTAAAGTGTTGACTGGTCCTAAAAAAAGGGTGGAGTCAAACACCCCTTTGGAGGTTTGTTCTGGTTCCAGATTTGGGGTTCTTCCGATTGATGGATATCAAGACCCTGATCCTACTGGTGATCAATCAGAGTTGGAGATGCCAAACTTAGAACCTGCAGATCCAGCTGAAAATAAAGTGGAAACCGTTAACCCTCTTTATGAATCAAAAGAAGTCTCCCAGAATTGCCCTCAGGATCAAGTTCCTCATGTTTCAGAGTCAAATATTGAGGTTAGTATTTCTAAACCCAGTATTGAGACTAGAAATGGGAATACCATGGGGGTTAACAAGATGAACATGAAGAAACTTAAGGGTAGTCTTAAGACTAGCCAAACTGCTTTCAGTTTCATGGAAAAAAGGGGGGCCGCGGGCACCTCTTCTAGGCTCGCAGGAGCCCCTAACAAATATCTGGTTTAGGTGGGTGGGGTCTGTGTTTGCTATCCTCTGTTAATGAATTTGTTTGTATGGAATGTTAGAGGATCGGCAAGCAAGGCGACCCATATCCATGTCAAAGATCTAATTAAACAGTTCAACCCGTCGTGTTTTGCTTTACTGGAAACTAAGATTAGTGGAGCTAAAGATGATGAGGTGGTTAAATTATTTAGAAGTTGGAATTGTGTCAGGTCTGAGGCTTGTGGCCGAGCTGGTGGTATTTGGTTATTTTGGAAACCTAATCTGGTTCAGATTGATATCGTTAGTATTGATAAGTAATTTATTCATAGCAAAATTACTTTCCTTGGTAATAAACCCATCTTTATCACTATTGTGTATGCAAATCCTATTATGGCCAATCGTAAACGTCTTTGGGAGGCTTTGTTTTCTTTGAGTTCGAGTATGGTGGAGGCCTGGTTCGTTGCCGGGGATTTTAATGATATTGCAGTTATGAGTGATCAAAGAGGGGGTGGGCACCACTATATAAATAGGTGCCTTAATCATAAAAAGGATATAGATTTGTGTGGTCTAAATGATCTTGGTGCTGCTGGCCATAAGTTTACTTGGAAACGTAATAGTACCTTTGTTCGGCTGGACAAAGTCTATGCCAATATTGTGGCCCAGAGTAGGTTTCCGGATGAGGCTGTGTTGAATCTCCCCTTTCGTCATTCGGATCATTGTCCTATCCTTGTCAGATTAGTGAGAGATCCTCGTCCAAGGGGGGAGAGACCTTTAGGTATCTTGTGGCTTGGGAGTCTCACCCTGAGTTTAAGAACTTTATGCATGATAATTGGAAACCCTATTCTAATGTCTTACTGGCTGCTGAGGGTTTTAGAAGTAATGTGGTGAGCTGGAATAAGAACACTTTTGGCCATATTATTAGAAGGAAGCAGAAAATTCTGAGAAGGATGGAAGGTATCCAGTGTATCTTGGAGATTAGATTTGATCATAGTCTGAGTTGTCTCCTTAGATCCCTCCAAAATGAGTTGGAAGCTGTGCTGAAGCAAGAAGAGTTACTTTGGTTTCAAAAGTCTAAGAAAACTTGGATTAAAGATGGAGATCGTAATACAAGGTATTTCCATCGTTCTACGGTCATTAGAAGGCAAAAGAATCGGATTGATGATATCAAAGATCCGAATGGTAATTGGATTTATGAGGATGAGGAGATCTGCCTTTTGGCCCTCAATTTCTACAAAGAGTTATTTAAAGAAGAGCCGGTGGATTTGGATAGAGCTCGGGCTAGGTCTACATTCCGACGGTTTGTGAGGATAAGGTTTCTGAAGCTTTTCATCCTATTGATCAGAAAGAGATTGGCCAGGTTGTGTTTAGCATTGGTGCTACTAAAGCCCCTGGGGTTGATGGGCTCCCGGCTGGCTTTTATCATAAGCATTGGGAAACTGTTAAGGAGGGAGTTTACAGTTTTATTAAAGGGATTTTTAAAGGTTCTGAGGATATTAGGCTCGTGAATAAAACTCTTCTGGTCCTGATTCCCAAAGTTGAGAAACCTTCCTCTTTCTTACAGATGAGACCTATTAGTCTTTGTAATGTGATTTACAAAGTGGTTACCAAAATCGTGGCAAATAGACTTCGGTGTATTCTCCCTGAGATTATTAGCCAGAATCAAGGCAGTTTTGTCCCGGGAAGACAGATGATGGACAATATTGTTATTGCTCAGGAGATGGTTCATTCGATGAAGATCAAGAAGGGGAGGCGTGGTATTGTGGCTCTTAAGCTGGATCTTGAAAAAGCTTATGATCGGATTAACTGGAGTTTTCTCTTGGATAGTTTGAGGAGAGTTGGGATTCCGGAGAGTTGGAGGAATTTAATAGAAGCTTGTATTTCTTCTCCTGTCTTTCAAGTGTTGATTAATGGGGATTTGTCTGAGGAGTTTACTCCTTCCTGGGGTATCCGTCAAGGGGATCCTATGAGCCCGTTCTTATTTGTTATCGCTATGGAGAGGCTTACTCATCTTATCTAAGATGATGTTAGTTCTGGGAGGCTTCACCCGATTTCCATTAATAAATTCTGTCCCCCGATCACTCATTTGTTCTTTGCAGATGATGTGATGATCTTTATGGAAGGAAGTGAGGATCAAATGGGTGTGATCATGGATATCCTTACTAACTTTTATTCTGCTTCTGGTCAAAAGCTTAACATCCAAAAGTCTAGGATGTTGTGCTCTAATAATATGGACCAAAGGGTCTGTAAGAACCTGAGTAAGATTTTAGGTATCCCTCTTACCAAGGCTTTGGGGAACTATCTAGGGATTCCTCTTCATAGTGGAAGGGTTTCTAAGGCCTCGTTTAAAGAGATCTTTGATAAAACTAATAAGAAGTGTGCCAATTGGAAAGCTAAGTCCCTTTCTCTAGCGGGCCGGCTTACCTTGATCCAATCTGTGAACTGTGCTGCTCCTAATCACCTTATGCAAGCTTGTAAACTACCGAAACATGTGCTTAATGGCCTGGATAAAATCAATCGTCATTTCCTATAGGGGAACTCTGAAGAAGAAAATAAAATCCATCTGGTTCCTTGGAAGGAAGTCTGTCAGCCTAAAGAAAGGGGAGGTTTAGGGATTAGACAAGCCAGGGACAATAATAAAGTCCTACTAATGAAACTTCTTTGGAGAATGTGGCAATCCCCGTCGGCTCTTTGGGTTCGGGTATTGTGTGGTAAATACATAAAGGATAAAGTCTTTGGGGGCCCAAGAGAGAGAGCTCTGAATAGTTCCTTCTTATGGAAAGGGGTAAATGATGTGTTCTCAGAGTTTTGCTCTGGGATTGGTTGGTTGGTGGGAAATGGCAGATCTATTAGTTTTTGGAAAGATTTCTGGCTGGGGATGAAGCCTTTATTAGAGGAGTGTTCTTCTCTTCTGCCCCTAGAGGTTCGTGGTTGGAGG
The DNA here is from genome assembly GCF_963576675.1 of Euphorbia lathyris. Taxonomy (NCBI): domain Eukaryota; kingdom Viridiplantae; phylum Streptophyta; class Magnoliopsida; order Malpighiales; family Euphorbiaceae; genus Euphorbia; species Euphorbia lathyris. The sequence goes on along the minus strand of NC_088914.1, from coordinate 67,903,399 downwards.
ATTGCTGATATGGTCAATGTTATCAGAACCGGACCGGACATCAAACCGGATTGGTGACTGGGTCACGGGTCACTTGATCGGATCGGATGGCTCGAATCGGTCGAACCGGATGATGTAATAAATAAATAAATAATATTTATATATATTAAATATATATAATTAATTTAAAATTATTTTTATAAATTATATATATCCAAAACAAATTATTTGGTTTGTTATTTTTTGTCAACTTGAGACTTAAATACATAACGGATAAATAGAATTTAGAATAACTTGAAGTATGTAAACGTATTCTATGACATGCGATCTTTTTAACGGTATATTATAAACTCAAAACGGACAAGTGGTGAATGAGAAATTGACGCTTAAAGTGAACCATTTGAAATGCTTTAGAAGAAGATAAAAATAAACTAAGCATTCTTATCCCACATAGGAAAGAAATGAGAATGTTAACTAGTTTATAAGTAAATGGTCTTCACAAGCCTTTAAGTAATTACTAAGGGAAAGGCTCTCTCACGCGCAGGGGGGTGCAGTCATTCCACCATCGGGTTAGGGACGCACCCGCACGACGTGGGCGACGCGAATGCCACACCGAAATGAGCTCTTTTAGCCCGGACTCCTTTTGCTTTTTTTATATTTAATTAATTTATTTTCATTAATTAAATTAAATTTTTTTAAGAGTCAAAACCGGTGTGAACCGGGTTGGCCGGTTCCTGGTTTGACCGTCGGTCGAACCGGGCCACTACCGGTTCACACCGATTTTTAGAGCCTCCATCGAACCAGTCAAGCTCGGACTGGACTGCCATCCGGTTCCCGGTCGAACCAGTCCGGTCCGGGCTTGATAACATTGGATATGGTGGACTCTGAGGGAGATTGGATTTGGTCTAACTTTGAGGCCTACCTGAATCTGGAAACACTCCTGATAATTCAGGGAGTTAAGGTGAGTAGTGATAAGGAGGATGGGGATTATCGATGTTGGTCCCTTACGAACAACGGGGCCTATTCTTATAAATCTGCATTTGAGGCATTCTTTATCAACTTGGATTCTCCTCCTTCTGTCTCTTGGAAGAATATTTGGGCCCTGAAAGTTCCCTACCGCATTAGGAGTTTCCTATGGTTGGGTACTAAAGACAGGTTGCTCACGAACGTTGAAAGAAAAAGACGCCATTTAGTGGAGGTTGATACTTGTAGTAGATGTAGAGTTCAGGCTGAAACTACCTGCCACTCTCTAAGAGACTGTGAGAAGAGTAAAAAGGTGTGGAAGGAAATTCTCCCGAGCCATTTACTTCTGAATTTCTTGGCCTATCCGGGTAATGATTGGTTTATAGATGGAGTTAAGGGTTTGTTATTACCTGAGCTGGAGCATGGCAATATCCTCTTTGCTGTCGTGTGTCACCAACTTTGGCAGTGGAGAAATGCGGATATTTTTGGAGAAGGAGCAATCATCTTTCCTAATTTACTTGCTTTTTTCTCTAGAAAAATTAATACTATTATTAAGAGTTTTAAGGAGGAGTGGTTATCTAATACTTTCCAAAGGAATGTGGCCCATTTGGTGGGGTGGAGCAGGCCTGGTGAAGGGACTGTGAAATTAAATACTGATGGTTCTTGTTCTTCGGATGGCAGAATTGCAGCGGGTGGAGTCTTGAGAGACGCCGGAGGTGCTTGGGTCTCTGGCTTTGCTCAGAACCTTAGAGTAGGATTGTCCTTCACTGCTGAGCTCTGGGGAATCTTCTTTGGGCTTAGGCTCGCCAAAAGTCTGGGCTTAAAAAATCTTCTGGTAGAATCTGACAACCTTGAAGCGGTTAAAATTATCTCTGATAATAAGGCGTTATGTTTGAGTAACCAGAATTTAGTAAAAGGGATTAAAAGGTTATGTTCTTCCTTCGACACCATCAGCTTTGGGCATGTCTTCAGGGAATAGAATAGAGTTGTTGATCGCCTTGCGGCTGAGGGCCATGTGAGATTACTTGGTGTCTCTACCTTCTAGGCTCCTCCGGATTTCCTTTTCTCTCTGCATTCTAATGACCGGGTTGGGGTTAGCTTTCCCAGGCTAATCCCGGGTTAGTTTTTTGGGTTTTTTTTTGTTTTTTCTTTCCTTTGCCTACCAAAAAAAAAAGAATATTCAAACTTTTTTGCTTTGTATTTCTGAATTTTTGGATTATCCAAACATAGACTTACCTTTTCAAAACTTCCCTCCAAGTAAAATGAATCGGCTCTTGAAATTCTTACAACTTTGTAAAAAACATTGTTGGTTAATGGAAAATGGGTAAACCTCAAAGGAAAAAGTGGTGCAAGATTTTCTTCTTTTATTCGATTGTTATATGATAATTTTCTTTGGCATTTTTTCTCTGTGGTAACAAAATGGAAGGTTCCTTCCTTCTGAAAGCATTAGGGTTCGTTGACGAGAAAGAATAGAATCAAGCTTTGTCGGGATTTCTTTGGCTAAATTACAACGCGGTTGGTGATTGAATTGGTGCAATTATTGTACACTCAGATTCTTACGAGAAGGGAAAATTATGTTACAATAATACGTAGATGACTTTTGGCAGGAACATATTAGGGATTAGCTTCATTCTAAGCTGAACTTCTAGCTTCTTTAAGAGACGAAATGCGATTTCAGATTTTTGAAATTTTTAGAAATTCAGAAATTTTAGATTTTCCTAGAAATTCTGAAGAAGAAGAAGAAGCTTTACAAATCTGACCCAATGAGGAGACTCATTTACATATTTAGGCACATTCAAAGACATGCTACCAAGCTAGACTATTCCATTACATATATTTTTTAAATATCCTTAGTGTATATATATAACAAACATTTTCAAGAATTACTTCCATTTCATCTCCAAATCACTTTCAAGCTTCAACATTTGTCTCCAAATCACTTACAATCTTCATCTCCAAAGTTGAGGTAAGTTACTTTTTATTTTAAACAAATAATAATCAATTGCACTGTGGTACCCTAGAAGAGGCGTAGATATTGTTGTCGGACTACTATGAGATATTGAAGAGTACTAATCCAGGTACGGTAACTCATATTGAAACCTATGAGGATGACCACTTTAAGTATTTCTTCATATCTATGGGTCCGTCTTGTAGAGCTTTTAAAGAACGTATTCGACCCGTTATATATGTTGATGGAGCATTCTTAAAAGGTAAATACCCAGGTACATTGTACATTGGTTTGCAAAGATGGTAATAATCAGATTTATTCGATTTCTTTTGGGATTGGACCGAATGAATCAAACGAAGCATGGACCTGGTTTACAATGAAACTAAGAGAATGTATTGCTGATGTTGACAGTTTTTCCATAATATCAGACAGACATAAGAGCATTGATCATGCCATGAATTTGGTATTTCTAAATGTGATACATGGATGTTGTTGTCAACATCTAAAAAATGAATGTAAAGATCAAATTCTGGTCTATTAAGAAGATATCAAAGCAGTATTAGCGAGCTGTTAAAGCTTATTGATCTCCGATTTTGAAGAGTCATTCTCAAAATTACATGAAATACATGCCCATTGCACGACATATTTAGAATAAGCTGGAATCCAAAAATGGTCACGTGCGCAATTTTCTACTTGTCGTTACAACATAATGACTACAAATATAGTTGAATCATTCAACACAGTCATGGTTGATGGTAGACGCTTTACCTATCACAATTTTGGTGGAATACATAAGAGTAACCCTTAAAAAATGGTTTTATGAGAGACACAATGCAACATGTCATAAATATAACGATGTTATACTATTTTTGACATATTTAACCTCATGTTTTAGCATAATGTATTTCTTTTTCAGTAGAATGTACATCCTACTTGACAGAATGGTCTGAAGTAAAAAATGTTAAGGCATGTACACAAGGCAGTTACTTGTTCATTTCATGGAATCAACAATCACATATTTGAGATTGATCGAAATAAGGGTGGAATTGTTGATTTCGAAGCAAGAACATGCACATGTAGGAATTGGTAACTATTCGGGTTCCCATGTAGACACGTGTGTAGAGTTGCATCTGAGTTTCAGTTAATGAATGTATATTAGTGGGTCGATAGTTATTATAAAAATGATACACTGAAATTGGCTTATGCTGAGTCTATATATCCAGTTGGACACCCATCCGAATGGAAGGCGTGTGATAACCCTGTGAAAGTACTTCCCCCTTTAACTGGAAGACAATTTGTAGGATGACCCAAAAGTTAAAATAGAAGACCATCTCAAGGTGAAGATGGAGTTCCCAGGAGATGCAGCAGTTGCAGACTTATTGGACATAATCGTTTGAATTGTCATCGCCCTATACCGAATACATCACGACCTCTAGGTGAAATACAAAGTTCTTTGACCTCTATGGAATCTAATTATTTAGATAATATGAGTTAAATGAAATATGCATTTCAATATGTTTCATCCAGTTTACATTAATTATAATATGTTTCATTCAGTTTTACTTAATTTCAATATGTTTCATTCGGTTTCACTCTATTTCAATATGTTTCACTCAGTTTCACACCTTAAAAGCGAATCACATACTAATCAAACATGATCAACCTCCCTAGTTAACAATGTATAGATGAAGGCACTAGAGAAGGCGACATTACTCAAATCCATAAGATGTCTAAAACATCTGCTTTTGAAAGCCTTAATCTGTGAAGGTGTCAATATGTTTTGCATGTCAATCATCGCTTCAATGTCTCTTCTTATAGTTATTGTGCCTTTTGTACCCAAGCTCTAATGGTACTTAAATTTGACACCACTATCCGCTTTTACCGTCTTTTTCTTGACAACTGTAACTTGTAAAAATGAAAACAATTTTCATGTCACGCAATAAAATTACAGTTCATACACAACATAACCATTCGCATAAATAGGCGTTGCATTTCACTAAATGCGACAAATATCTAAACGCATTTACATATAAATGCGATACATCCAATTTAATGTGATTTGCATTCATGTATTGGGTATCGCATTTCATCGATATGTTACTACCTCATTCAGGCTTTATCTATTCGTATATCGGTATGGTAATCACATTTCATCAATATGTGACTATCTCATTTAGAATTTAGGGCTTATCTATTCGCATTTTATGAAATGCGATGCAAATTCATAAAATGCAAAACTTCACAAATCATGTCTTCATGGTTGACTTTGACAAAAACATATGGTTTACATGCCGTTTGGGACTGATTTTGACTTAATTGACTACAGAAATCATGTCGTTCTTGTCCCATTCACACACCACACAATGTGTGGAGCTCTTACAGGTCGTGTGGGTGTTTGAAAGATGAATTTATTCCTTTCACATGGCACGTGGTGAGTTCTTTCTTGGTTTTTCGTCCACCTGTTGCGTTGTGTGCATTCCTTAAGCCTGTAAAATACGAACGTTGAACCTGAGATTACTCAATTTATTTATTCATCTTATTTGTAATGAAAAAGAGATTGAAAATGACTAAAATGAACTAAAAGTGCATATTTTATTATTTTTGTTGATTTATTGAAATATGCATGAAATTAAATATTGAACTTAACTATTTGCTCAAGAATAAACCGTAAATTACCCTAAAAGATAGGGATAAAATTTCCTCATCTGTTCTCAGTCTCATCAAAATTTATGGATTCTCGTGGTTCTCAGCAATTTGCTTCAAATAAAGCAAATCATGTTACTCATTTACAATTGACACAACTTCAGGTTAATATGCCGATGACTTTATTACATGATATACAATCGGAACAACATCATATCAATAGTGTTCATACGTACTTTGATGCATACAACACATGTATTGATCTAATTATATTCACTATGTCATTTTCCCTTTCACATGACACAAGATATATGACAAACATTTGTTTTCGTATCGTCTGATTGTTTTTTTTGTGACAGTATATTAAAAGTATGTCATCTGAAAGCATAAATGTAAACCAGCTCAATTCACATGTGGCCTTCCGATAACACAACTCTGTCATCTAAAGAAAGCACGCGTGTAAGTCAAAATTTACTTAATCATCAGATGACACTTATTATAAATGGCTATCATTGTATTCAGAAAACAAAAAAGCGGCAATAAAATTTTCACTTACGCGGCCAACGAAAATTAATATCAAATTTAAGGCGCTCAATACGTTTGACTGAAATTTCAGCTCATATATAAACCCGTCTCTCATCCCAAATCCCTAACTAGGTTTCGCGCAGCTCGTCCTCATCTCTCTTACCCCTCTCTTTGGCTATCTCCGGTTGCTTTCTACATGTAAATCACTAGGTCAAAACAAGGTAATGGTAAGCCATATTTACTTCGTTACTGGATGTACTAGAGTTTCATTGTTCCTTACTCAATCTTTTCCTCATATGATTTACTCTTGTGTATGTGGATTTCAGAAGCTGGAATAAGAATCTATTAATTTTCAGACCTATCGTTGAAAATGTTAGATCTCTGGTCTTTATCTTTTTTAACCTAGGGCAATATATACTTCGTGATGCTGTTATGGATGATGATGAGATAGGTAGATCTTGCTCTTTTTATTTGCAAATGTTATTAACACTAGGGATTATGAACTCATCTGATTCCTTTTTATTTGAACCTAATATTTGCAGGGATAGTAAGAGTGCTTAAGTATATGGGAATGCTGATTAAAGAGATGGTTTTCATGCCTGCAACATATGGGAAGATTTCTTTAACTTATTGAGTACATATATTGTTATGTTGGTTTGAACTGATTGAATGCATGTGATAGGGCTGCAATATACACATTTTCATATGCATTTTCATGTTCATATTCATGCATTTAGTTTACTTTATTTAATGTTTTGGAAAGATTTCACTTGTTTGTTTATGATTTGAACAGAGACAGGTTAAACACGGATGAAAACTCAATAAGAAGAAACATCAGTATAAAACGAGCAAAAGATGGGCAAATATGGAGCAAAAGAAGAGAATTCAAGAAATGTACCTGTCGCGATTGTGACATGCGTCTCGTTAGTGACAGACACTTTTCAGCACAAAATTGGCTTCTCATGTCACGAATGTGACACTCTTGTCTCGTTCATGACAGACATTTCTTCAACAAAAAGACATGGTTTTTCATATGGGAATCACATCCTTTTGCCGAATCAACATTTCTCTTCACCATTAGCCACATCCGTTCATCATATCTCTATGGAGGGATGCCTTCCAAAGGACACAACTTTTCTACATATATATAAAGAAGATTACTCCATCATTTGTACCATGGTTCGAATGGTTCAAGTGGTTCACAAGTTTGAATCATCACGCACAGAGATGCAGATATATTTCAGAATCAGAGATACAATACTAACTCTGAGATATTGAAGTATCTTATTTAGAGATTCAGTTCAATGCACAGAAAGAAGTGAGGTTGAGAGATAATCTTTCTCGAGATGCAAGAAGAAGATATAAAAGAGAAGACGTCCCCGAGGCTTGACAAACCTTACAAGGATAAGTAAAAGGATTGACAACCCCTATAATGTTCTTTGTTATAGTCTTTTTCATGTATTCTTTAACTTCAATTCATGTTCAACATTGTTAATACATTTTCACCAAACATCAATCAACCAAATGCAAATTATTATATGTTCGATGTTTCATTATTTATTTCTTTATATCTATTCTAGGGAAATTCATAAAAACAAAACATAGGAATAGTTATCAGTGCATTAATCTAGAATAGGTTCAGTTTATGAAAAGATAATCATACTGTATTGTTTTCTTAGTTTAAAAATCCTAATTCACTACGATAGGTCGAGGAGTTAGTATTATTAATCTAATTGAACTTAAGTTTCTTAATCCTAGATTGAGAGATTGGATTAAGAGTAATTCTCCAGTATGACTGCAGAAGATTGACAGTATTATAATTGTTCATTCTGTTTAATTATTATCAACTTGTATCAGAGCTATGCATGAAATGAATCATAGGATTAGTTTAGATTAGATAAGTTGGATTAAATCAATCACTCAATTAATTATTTTCTATAAACCTCAAGAAAACGAACAAAGAAATGATATAAGTTAAGTATCAATTTCGTTCTCTGTGGGATCGATATCTTTTATTACTATAAGCGGAACCGTGCACTTGCGGAATTCGCCTAACAACTTGTATGATGTTGTTGTATGCCTTAGTCAGACATGAGTATGTGATAAAGGGTTGTGTATAGGAATTGTCGTGAACTGAATTCGTTTGTATACAATAGTCAGACATGAGTATGTGATAAAGAAGGGTTGTGTATGTGTATTTCTATGAAGCATAGTCACCATAGTGAAACATAGTCATATAGTCAACTAAATCTCCTTCACTATGTATCGTCCACTTGGATTGTTATGTTATGGAAAAGCATTCAACATGGTGTTGAAGTTATATGATTCTAACACCACGAGTTTATGGTTTTAAGCTTGTGGTGACAGTATCATACACTTCATCACCGTGCTCACTTTTCAGCTAATACAATCCAAGTGGCAGGTACATCGTAAAGGAGATTCCAGTTGTGGAACTACTTAGTGCTACTTGTATGAAGCATACTCATATAGTGAATGGTTGTGTATGAAGCTTAGTCATATATATAGTGCATTTATGAAGCATAGTCATATAATGAAGGGTTGGTATGAACTGATTGGTTGAATACTTTAACCCTACATGAATATGTAGTGAAGGATTATGTATGAAGCATAGTCATATACTATGAGCATGATCCTGTTTATGATTAATGTTCTGTTTAAGAAGCTAGAACTGACTATGAGTATGAAGCATGATCCTGTTTATGGTTGATGTTCTGTTTAGGAAGCTAGAACTGAGTATGAGTATGTGTATGAAGCATAATCCTGTTTATGGTTGATGTTCTATTTAGGAAGCTAGAACTGACTATGAGTATGTGTATGAAGCATAATCATGTTTATGGTTGAAGTTCTGTTTAGGAAGCTAGAACTGACTATGAGTATGTGTATGAAGCATGATCATGTTTATGGTTGATGTTCTGTTTAGGAAGCTAGAATTGATTATGTGTATGTGCATGAAGCGTGATCCTATTTATGACTGATTAGGCATGCTCTTATACTATATATGTTCATTGAGCATGTTTGAAGCATGTAGCTGATTAAGCCATACTCTTATACCTCTTATACTACATATATGCTCTTATACCTACGAGTTATAATGATGCATGAACTAATATCAGCATGTATATGAACCTACTTAGTGCTACTTGCCTTAATTAGTGAAGTATAGTGATGGGTTTATGATGCTATCAACACAAGTTTTATATCAATTTAGGAATATACTTGTATATACGAATAAGTTGTCTACTTGATATATAGCATGTTCTGTGTCACTTGAATATACATATGTATAATAATAGGTTGTCTACTTTGTATTACAAAAAAAGGAAATAATGCAAGGGGCATGATGTGCAAATAGCAACCAAGGAGGTCTGGATGCTAAACAAATATTGGAGTTGGATGGTTATCTTTTATCCTTGAATTTTTTGTACTTAAATGTTAATAAAATATTATCAATAAATCAATAATTATTTATAATATTTTTGACAAAATTTCTTTAAAATGAATAAATTTGAGCTGATTTTTCTACCATGAGTCAACATTGATTTTTTTTTTAAATAATAAAACTAGTTAAACTAAAATACATGTGAAAGCTAAGCAATGGATACAAATGTACAACAAGCTCTTTATATTCAAAAGGTATGTACTTACACTAAATACATGTAAGTAATTAATACTAAAGTTACATACTTACAATAGTAAATTTTGCCAATAATCTACATAAAAATTACGTCTTCCCCTGCCACATCCATCTTCTCCCTATAGATTCTCACATGGGTGGTATAATCCCCATCTCATTCGTACTTAAGCAGACTAGATTGACAGAATTTCTGATTGATTGAATGCTCCATAGTTCTCGAGGAAAAAGGTGAGTATGTCCTCTTTGTTACAGGCTGGTGTGTAGGAACACTATAATGATCAAGGGTATTATTCAGTTTTTCCATGAAAGCATCATCCTTCTTATCTATAGCCAGTTGCATTGTGTTGTTAAGGAGAAGAAGGAGGAGTTTATCCTAGCCCCCTTAAAGATGGATGTGGATTATAGCCATAAGGGTAAGGGTGTAGATAGTGATAGGAAAATTCTGGTCCCTATGGAGTAAGAGGCCAAAACTCAGGATGAATGGATGGTAAATAGAATGGAGGCATAATCACCATAACTACCATGGTGGGATGTGATACGCTATTCATTCCTACATTAAGGCAACGCTCTTAAGCATCGAAGAACATGCAAAAAGATTTCCTAGAGTGTTGAATGGTGTCGCCGTCGTGAAGAGTTACTTGATTGTCCTTGATGTGGATACTCTAATCCTACCAAGACTACATTGTGAATTGGGGTCTAATAAGGGATGCTGGCCATTGGAATGACAATGGTGGCTGGGTTAAACACTTGAGAGTTTTCCCCTCATCTGACCAATATTAAGGTCAACTTGGAAAGCAACCCTATTAGATCACTGACCTGCACATAAAGCCATGGTGTTAGTTAGCCTCAAATGGACTTGTTCATCTGATCTCTTATTATGGCTCCCGACAAGGAGGAAGCACCCGTATATCCTTAGGGCATGTTTGAGATGCCAATACTCTCCGTTATAATGTGAGAAATATGGGTACTAAAAGAGTGATCAACGTTGAGAAGGGGAAATTGTAAGGATGTGGTGGTAATTGCACTCGTGGTTGTGTTCACTTCTCTAGTATTGATGCCTAAAATACTAAAGTTAGAGGAAATTTTATCGTCTAAGACTCTAACTCTAAGATATAGGATCTGGATTTACGTTCTTAAACCAAAACATTGTTTGTGGGCAACCAGATGTATGAGTACGTTTGTCTTCCTTATGTGTATGTCCCACAAAACAAACATTGACTGGATTTCTAACGATGAATACTCTAATACTCAAGTAGTTCTGATCTAGAGAGATAAAGTAAGAAAGAGAACAATTTATACCTAGAGAGATACTACATCTTGAATATTCATAACATATCTCATATACTTATTCATAGTACTGTATCAACATTCAGAATTTACTTAAAATGATATACATTTCAATTATCCAAATTTAATTTTATTTTGTTCGTGTGAATTTAAGAAGTAAATCCTATCAACTTATTAATTAAGTTTAATAGCTAATAAAACATTTTATAAATTTTAGGACAACAATAAGCTTTGCGGAAAGAATTCATAATTCCTAAACCCTTATTTAAATAAGGCTTAATACATCATTTGCCCCCTGAACTTGTCCAAAAAGCTTGATTGGACCCCTGAACTTTCAAAGTATTCTGATAGCCCCCTGAACTTACATAAAATGTTCAGTTAGCCCCCTAAACTTGCGTAAAATGTAATCAATTGATCACTCGGTCGTAAAAAAATAAGTTAAATGCAGAAGATGTATTTCACGTATCTTAGAATGTTATTACATAATTAAAAAATAGATTAAAAATGAAGTTATTGCTTGCTCAACTATACAACTTGTCTTCTCTAATATTAGAATCGTATACTCCGATTTTGGTCGTTTTATTTTTTTAAAGACTCGTGGAATATATCTTCCACATTTAACTTACTCTTTTACGGCCGAGTGATCAATTGATTACATTTTACGCAAGTTCAGGGGGCTAACTGAACATTTTATGCAAGTTCAGGGGGCTATCGGAACACTTTGAAAGTTCAGGGAGCCAATCAAGCTTTTTGGACAAGTTCAGGGGGCAAATGATGTATTAAGCCTTTAAATAAAAAGGAATAATGAACATGAGAATGGATGATGAAGAGTGATGGTGTTACTCAATAAAGGTCCTTTTTATTAATATATAATAACAAAAAAAAAAAAAAAAAAAAAGAAGAAAACAAGTGGTGTTAAAGTTATGGAGATCTGAGGGTAATGCGAAAGAAATGAGAGCATTAATAACGAACCAGATTGAACATAATTCCTGGAGATCTGAGGGTAATGCGAAAGAAATGAGAGCATTAATAACGAACCAGATTGAACATAATTCCTCGTCACGGATATAGCGGATAAATCTTTATAACTTGATCTTCTTTCTTTTTCCTTGAACGGATCAATCAAAAACTCGACAACAACATTTGCATCTCTGCTCTTTCCCTGGAACCTCCTCATCATTTTTATTATTACCATTATTACATCTTCCCATTTACCAAAATACCCCTCTTCCTTCCTTCCCCCCTCAATCCCCCTCCCCGTCTTGTCCCCATCTTCCTCCTCATTCGTGCAGCTCATACCCCACCCCCTTCCCCTCTTCACTTCTGTCTCCTACTTTCATTTTCACCAAATTTCACTTCTTTTCTCTTTTTCTTTTCTTTTCTTTGTCCTTTCTTCATTCCTCCTCCTTCCTTCCATACCCAACCCAACCCCAGCTTTTACATCTATATATATATATACTTAACCGTGCTTGATTTGATTTGATTTGATTAGTTTATATTTATACTACCTTAATGAAACACAGTAGCGCCCACTCTTTCTCTCTCTCTGTTTCTCCATAGAAATTGGGGGTTTTTGATTTCATGGCTGTTTCTTGGTCACTACTACCTGTTGTTTTGATTCTTCTTAGTTTTTCCACTGTTTCAATTATATCAGATCCGAACGACGAATCATGCTTAACCCATCTATGTCAATCTCTAAAAGACCCAACGAATTCGCTTCTAAACTGGACAAAACCCAATCTTGCAAACCCATGTTCGGGTTTTAATTCTTATCTCTCCGGTGCTACTTGCAACAATGGCCGAATCTATAAGCTCTCTCTCACTAATCTCTCTCTACAAGGCTCAATTTCTCCTTACATATCAAACTGTTCAAATCTACAAACACTTGACCTCTCCTCTAACGAACTCACCGGTCCGATTCCTGAAGATTTACAGTATTTGGTCAATCTTGCCGTTCTTAATCTGTCTTCTAATAGATTATTGGGGGAGATCCCTCCGCAGATTGCATTGTGTGCTTATTTGAATGTAATTGATTTACATGATAATTTTCTGACCGGTCAAATTCCACCGCAGCTTGGTCTTCTGGTGAGACTATCGGCGTTTGATGTGAGTAATAATAAGCTGTCCGGTCCGATTCCGGGTATGTTGGGGAATAGAAGTGGGAATTTGCCGAGATTTAATGCGACATCGTTTGGGGGGAATAAAGATCTTTATGGGTACCCTTTGCCGCCGATGAAGAGTAAAGGTTTGTCTGTTTTGGCGATTGTTGGTATAGGTTTAGGAAGTGGGTTTGCTAGTTTGGTTCTGAGTTTTACCGGAGTTTGTATTTGGTTGAAATTCACTGAACAGAAAATGGTCCTTGAAGAAGGTAAAATTAGCCAGCTTATGCCTGATTATTGACCCCCAAAATTAATCAAATTCAAGGTATGTTTAGGTGAAATTAAAGATATATATTCTTTTTTCCTTGTGGAATTATTTCAGCTAGAAGTTGTTTTTTTTTTTGGTTTGGATTTTCTTCTACTCTTTTTAAAAATTATTAAACGGTGTATAAATCAATTTATTATAGTGGAGTTTCTTCTTTGACTTTCAAGTTAGTGTAATTATGTAGTAGTAGTAGTAGTAATTTTAATTTGAAAAAAAAAAATAATCTAACGGTAGGGGGAAGTTGTGATGAAAGAAACAAGGTTGCATTTATTAAAAATGAGGTTGGTGCAGCCTCATCACATGTGAATTTGAGATTAATTTTAATGAGTTATTATTTCTGTGATTAGGCCAACATTATAGGGCAGTAATTTTGCTTAATTTAGTTAAATGGTCTAATTGTAGCAGTAGATGAGTTTTGGACTTTTCTGTTATTTAGTTATTGTGTTGGTACAATTACAAATTGAAGGGAAGAGGGAAGATGGTGAAATTATTGATAATTGGTAAAAGTGGCACATGGGGTTGTGCTATTATTATTATTATTATTATTATTATTATTATTATTGTGGTATGTGGGTTTGTCACTTCACTCCACCTTAAACATTTTTACTTGTATTTCTACTTTTATGCAGTCTACACTTTATCTTTATTTTTTTTTATTTTGTAAGCCTTAGAATTTTATTCTATTATTTGCCTTGATATATGAAATTGTATAATTTTTACTTTTATCATTTCCAAATAAGTTCAACTTTTACTTCAATTTAACAGAAAATTTATTCAAAGTGGTTTATTGTTAATTATTCGTTATTTAACTGTTTATATTAAACATTTCAAACATAATGATATCTAAAATATTTGTTCTATTACTAGCACCGTTAATAAAATAATTTGACAAAATGTTATTATTTAAATCTGTCAAGTATATTTTGATTAAAAAGAATTTTTTAAAACAATTTCTCAAAATATACAATAAATGCTTTATTTTATCAATAAAATTGTTTAGAAGATTCGATGTGGCATTCAAATAACGGCCAGATCGATCTATTCAAATTTTCTATTAAGTAAGAGTAAAATTAATCGTGTATAATATTAGGAGTAAAATTACACCATTTTATATGTGAAAGTTAAATATGAGTTATAAAAAAACAATAAATGTAAATTTGTCCCTTATTTCTATTATTTTATAGCTTAGCATTTAAATTAGTAAAAAGTAAAAGTACCAATACGTAAATTTATCCCTTGTATTTTATTTTTATCGATAAACTTGTTTGAAAGATTCGATGTGACGGTCAAATAACGGTCGGACTGATCTATTTAAATTTTCTATTTAACAGAGGTAAAATTAATCTTTTACAATACTAAGAAGGGTTAATTACAAAATTTTACATGTTTTTTTTACTTTGTCAAATTTGGCCGATAACGACTTCGAAATAAAAAATTTCAAGAGCTAAATGATATTTTAAGCAACTTTAATTCTTCAACTTTTTAGGTTTAAGGTCATTTAGGTGTTGTTTTTTATGAGAGAGAAAGATAATGTTTAGAGAGAGAAAACTCCAAAAATGATGATTTTGAAAATTTAAGGATATGGTTCCATAGTAAATATGATACCAAACAAGTCTAATTTTTGAAAATTTTCATTTCGAAGTCGTTATCGGCCAAATTTGGCAAAGTAAAAAAAACATGTAAAATTTTGTAACCATAGGGTTGTGTTTACAAAAAAAAAAATATCATAGATACCACATTGTAAATCGACTAAACCACGTGATAGTTATTTATAATTCACCCTACAAAGAATAAAATTACATCATATATGTTAGAATTAAATATGATTTATAAAAAAACAATATTTGTCCCTTATTTCTATTATTTTAATACGGTAGTACTTAAATATATATATATTTTTTTTTTTTTTGATAAATGGTAGTACTTAAATTATTAAAAAGTAAAAAGAAGTACCAATAAATCTTAGGAAATAACTTTGATTTGAAACGTGATAAAATTATATTCATTGTAACGTTGTGATGCCATTTATGTCATCACATTTATTTGTTACTCAAAGTAATGATTGATATCACAAGGTACAAGTTTGTTAAATTTTGAATCACAACAGTAGAGTATTATTTTACTAGTCCTTTGAAATAAATCATTATAAATACATTATCATTAAGGGAATATTATAAAATTAGGTTAAATTGGAGTTGAATTTACATATTTAGACCAATTATCAAAGTTATTACATATCTAGATTATTTATTTGTGACTTTTCTAAAATATCCAAAACCTTTCATCTTCTCATTCCTTTCTATCGTTTAATCTTCTCACTTCCTTTATATTGTACGAACGGAATCCATTTTTTCATCATCTTGTATCTTCTTCCTCTCTTTGTCTTTCTGTTCTTGTACGAATCGAAGACATGGTTCATTATCTTCTTGTTTCTTCTTCATCTATTTGTTTCTTTTTTCTTGTGCGAATCGAAAGCATCGTTATTCGACTATCTTTTGCGCTTATCATATGTTTATTGTCAATTTCAAAGACAAAAGGCGGAAAAAAATGTAAGTATCTATCATATTTCTCTTGTTTCATCTTCCTCTCTTTTCAGAAAATGTCTTTGCAGAACGAATTTGCTTCACATTTTGCGAAACCTGTGAAGCAAAATCATCATCTGAAGTAATCTTTTCTCCAGAAAATAACTTTGCATAATGATTTTGCTTCACATTTTGCGAAGCATGCGAAGCAAAATCATCATTTTTCAGCTTGTATTTCTCTTCGCAGTTTCGCTTCATGCGAAGCAAAATCATCATTTTTCAGGTTGTATTTCACTTCGCAGATTTTACAGTTTCGCTTTCTGTGAAGCGTTTCTTTCATTATTTTTCTAAAATGACTTAATTTTTGTGAAGGTTGAATACAAATGCATGAAATTGAAGTATCCGTTTAACTTGAATACAAAGAAATCAATCACAGCGAGGAGTGATTGAGATGTGATGAAGAAAGTAAAGGCCAGATGTTCTAGTTCCTTTTGCTTCTGAACTTCTTAGCAAATGTTCTGGAAGCATACTTCCTCCTAAATGTTCAGGAAACACACTTGGGAGGAAATGTGCTTCCAGAAATTTTTACTAATCATTCCTCCCAAATGTTCTAGAAGCATACTTCCTCCATTGCTGGGGTTTAGAGTTTGAATTCTTGTTGCAATTTTGTTGTAAATTTTGATAATCTTATGTTTTTGGTGTCATTTTGCTAACCATGTTGTTTACTTATGTATATTTCCGTCAAATAACAAAATATACCATTTCGCACTTCCCCAAACTGTGAAGACTACAAAGGTAAATACTACTTCAGTACATGAATTTGTTTTGCAGTTTGCGAAAACTGTGAAGAAAAACTCATTCTGCAAAGTAGTATTTACCTTTGCAGGCTTTGCAGTTTGCGAAAATGCGAAGTAAAATCATATACGGGAAGTATTATCCTGGGAAAACGGAGTGCCAAGTTCGCAAGAAGAAAGATTTTACGTATATATGAGTCGATAATTAAAAACGGAGTATCAAGTTTGCAAACTAAGAAAGAAACGAAGAAATTGAAGGAAGAGTAAGAAATTTCTAAATTGTTATATATATATATATATATGAAGAGTATTTTGAAAAATAAATAGTTTAGATATATAATGATTTAGATAATTCATCCGAATATATAAATAGCCTCTCATTTCCCCTAACATTAATCCTCTTTTATTAACAACAGTTTCTAAAGGCAAATATAATTCTATCAGGGCTCGTTTGGTTCGCAGAATAGAGGGGGAATAGAATAGCCTATTCCTAAGGAATAGCTATTTCCACATTTGGTTGATTTTTTGTATGGAATAGCTATTCCATGGAATCCCTATTCCTTGATTTCATGGAATAGCTATTCTTCAATTTAGGTTAGGAATAGCCTATTCCTAATATTATATTTTTGTAATTTACAAAATTATCCTCCATTAAATCCTCAATCTTCTCTCTAATCACTTTCCCAAATCTTATAAATTTTGGTCAATCCATAATTTATATCATATAAAACGTGAAAAATGGAAAAATGACGAAAACGTTAAAAAATGTAAAAATACGAAAAATATGAAACACGAAAAATGTGAAAATGTTACAAACACGAGAATATGCAAAAAATAAAAAACGTGAAAAACATGAAAACGTGAACAAATGCGAAAAACACGAAGACGCAAAAAAAAAAAAAAAGCAAACACACGAAAAACACAAAATAGGAATAGCGCGAAAAAGTGACAAAACACGAAATATTAAAAAAGTGAAAAATAAAAACACGAAAATGCGAAAAAATACAAAAAATGCTAAAATACAAAAACGTGACAATATGTGAAAAACATGAAAATGCGAAAAACGCAAACAAAACACGAAAACGTTAAAAACACAAAAATATGAAAAAATACGAAAAACATGGAAAAACGTGAATAACACGAAAAAGTAACAAAATACGAAAAATACAAAAACGCGAAAAAAACAAAAAGGGGAAAAACCGAAAAACTAAAACGTGAAAAATCGAAAAAATGCAAAATAAAACACAATAACATGACAAAACGTGAAAAATACGAAAACGTGAACAAACGGAAAAAACAAGAAAACTTGGGAAACACGAAAAAACGTTATAAACGCATTTTTCGTGTTTTTAACACTTTTTCATGTTTTCGTGTTTTTCGATTTTTTCACGTTTTTCATTTTTTTTTCACATTTTCGTGTTTTCCATTTTTTTCATGTTTTTGTGTTTTTTACGTTTTGCACATTTTTTGTGTTTTTTCATATTTCGCGTGTGTGTTTTTTTTGTGTTAACACGTTTATATGTTTTTGCGTTTTCACCCTTTTCCACTTTTATCTCATTTTTTTCTTTTGTTTTTGTGCTTTTAATGTTTTTTTTGCGCTTTTACATTTTGTTTTTTTACCTCGCTTTTTTCGTGTTTTTACAATTTTTCCGTTTTTATGTTCTTATTGTTTTTTCGTTTTTAATGTATTTTTCGTGTATTTTTCGTCTTTTGTGTTTCCCATTTTTCTATTTTTTATATATTTTTTAAAATAATATATATTAAATATTTGAACAATTTATAGTAAAAAATTAAAATTTTAAAAGAAATAAGAAATTACATTTGAGGATAATATTGTCTTTTTAATAAAAAAATTATCTATTTCATTCTACCTTATTCCACCAACCAAACATAGGAATAGTAATTCCTAAGAATTTCTATTCCATTCTTTGCTATTCTATTACTTTAGAATAACCATTCTATTCTATTCTAGAATAACCATTCTATTCTATTCTATTCTATTCCGCGAACCAAACGGCACCTCAATGCTTTAGAAGCATGGTAAAAGAAAAAATATGAAGTTCAGGATAAGATACTGTATGTATATGCAATTAAATATTAAATATAGGAGTTGAATTAATAATTAAAAAAAAAAGAAAAACTTAGTGCCAATATAAAGGTTGTTGCTTGCCTCATCAAAAAAAAAAAAGGTTGTTGCTTGCTTAGTTTTCCAAAGATATTGGTTAAATGATATTAATGTAACTTGTTTGTATGTTGAAGCCTTGCATGTGCTCATTGGCTGCCCCCCTGACTTGATTCTTTGAAATTTTCTCAATAATTCATTTGGATTCTTATCTTATGAAATCTTTTACTACCAAATTTATATATACATCCCTAACAAATGTTAAAATTTTGAATAAGTTAGGGAAAAAATAACAAATAAATGTCTTGTTAAGTACAATTTATATATATAAAAAAAAAAATCAATTTGTATATAAAAAAAATTACTTGCAAATGATACGTTTTTTTATTACATGGAACAAAAGATCTAATAAAACATCCAATTTCATACGATTTTTTTTTTTATATTTCGTCTTAAGTATATAGTCACTCATCCAAAACATTGTTTATGAGTATTTCTGAACGCAAAATAATTATACATTAACATGTTCTAAAAGTAATATTTACGTATCTTTTGGATCCCTCACTTGGATTGTAGATGTGTGATTTGATTGTTTAGATTTATGATTATTATTCGTGACAGCTTTTCAAATTTAATATTTATATTTTTTTATATAAAAATATTATTTTTAGGTCCCTCTTTAGATCATGGACAGATGTCCCTCCTACTCGATCTTGATTACTAAATAGGTTAAATATTTTTTTAGAAAATGTCAATTTAGAAAATACGTACAAAGTAACACTTTCATAGAAGAAAATATTATACAACCATTCTTGTATTATTATTAAAAAGTATTACTTATGTTATTTATTTAAAAAAAACTCATGAACGAATATATACGGGATAAAAATATTATTAGTTTCAACGTTTGTGAAATGATACAATTATAGCTCTAAATAATGAAACTTGTGGCTAAATTTGGCACCATTTCATAAATACTGAGGTATTAAGTTCTATCCAATGTTATAATTGCACATTTTAGAAACGTCGAGGTTAAAAATTTGTATGTTCAGACTTAATTGAGGTTGTTTTGGTTGTTAGGGTATTTACATAATAAAAATGAATATGTTTACTTTTTTTTAATGGTAAAGACATATTAAAAATGAATTCAAAAGTGTTATCAAAACAAAATAAATAGTCCATTTAAATTAATTAATAATGGTGGACTGGGCAAAAAAATTTTAGCCTTCAACGCATTAAAACTGTAAAAATGTTATCATTTTTTTTAGAAACTAGTATTGAACTAATAGAAAATTAAACATGTTTACTTTTTTTAATGGTAAAAACATAATAAAAATTAATTTTAAATATGTTTACTTTTTTTTAATGGTAAAGTCATATTAAAAATAAATTCAAAAGTGTTATCAAAATAAAAATAAAGAGTCTATTTAAATTCATTAATAATGGTAACATGTTTTTATAATTATTGAAAAAGAAAATTAAAATAAAAAAACTTTTTAAAGAAAATGAGGTTGAAAGGAATTGAACATAGGACCTCTCAAACATTAAAATATTACCAGACACTATTACTAAAAAAAATTCTCAATTCTCTAGCCGCCTGCCGGGGCTCGACCGCCCCTGTTGGTAGGATTAGCTTGTGACTGATTGGAATACAAAAACAAACACAGGGATGTAATTGTTTTGTCTTTAGCCGAAACTGGTTGAAGCAAAAAAAAAATGCACAATCTTTTTTCTATTGGGATGTAATCAACATTTTACAGTAGGAACAGAATTACTCAGCTATTTTTATAGGGGTGATTTCCGATGGTTGTAAGTGTACCGATACCTCTCGTTTATGAGTTATTTTATCTTAACCAAAAGTACTCCATATTTTATATCAAAATATATAATTCTTCAAATGGTATTAGGAGTAAATTTGGAAGTATTCTTAATTTGAAAACGAGGCATTATTGTTCACAAATCTTGCTTTAAACCCAATGATAAAAGTGACACGTTGCATGAAGCATGCCTTCCTTCATTCTATTTGAGCTAAGTGCTACACACAGTTTGTTTTCCAATAACTTCATCCAATACAATATTGTGTTTCCTACTGTATAATCATTTCAAAACTTCGCTTTATTTTTTAAAGGAGAAAAAGTTATCCTACACCTTTCTTTTCTTTTCACAACTTCAATTAAAACTTTTTAGTACATTAAGAATTAAATATAAGATTTAGTTTAACCAATTAGATGTCATTTCATTCATAATCACTGTCTATATGTTGATGAGGATTTTGATATGAGCTGCGGTGGGTCTCCTATATACTCTCATATAGCGAGAATGTAGTGAAAGAATAAACAAAGTAATAAATGTGAATCCCTTTACTTTTGTGATTTTATACCTTATATACACTTTAGTGCTTGGTGAATACATTCTTACTCTTTTAGTGGTGTTATAGCTTTAGGTTATTTATAAACAGAATGAACTTTTGATGAATTCAGCCTTCTAAATTGCAACTAATGGAACGGTTTTATGGTGGACCAGGTGTAATGAACTCAGATGTAGGTTAATGTTCAAGCGATGAGTCAAATGTTCAACAGAAACTCCTAGATATCTGAAGTACTCCAAGCAAAAAACATTCTAGTACTATGTCATAATACTTTGAATGGAGATCTTTAGGGGCTCAGGAAGTTCGATTCCAAGTTTGAAATGGAAATCGATAGTCATCCGAGAAGTAATAATAAATTCTAATGGATGTATCTGAAGGGTGTTAATGATAAAAACTTTTTTAGGGACCAAAGTGACCCAATGAATTCTCTGAGATTATTGTATGTCACATGGAATAATAATGATTCCTTCATTATATATGATTAGGATTGTGAGTTTGAAAATGTTAATCGTTGCATCAATTTTCGCTAACAATGGTCAACCTATAATAATAGTATAGTCGAGTGCGATACAAAAATGGGATCTTCAATAGCTGGACACAGAAGATTTAGTGGTTCAATTCAAGCTTATCAAATGTGGAATTAAGATATGTATGTCTACCACCACCAACTCTTCATGAATAGAACTTTGCATATTTCCATCTTCAAACATTATAGGAAGATGTGTTGTTCAAGAAATAAGAACCTCAATTTTGGATAAGCCTAATAATGGAAAAGTGCATTCTCGAAGTGTTTCTTAGAAATGTGCATTTTTTCGAGCACTTGCAAGGATATCAAACTACTTGAACTTCAAGTATCCACTATTATTTGATGTACTAGAAAATCCTTAATAAGGACTTTAGTGGCTAGAGCTTCACCATGGGAAGCTAGAGAAAGTGATTGAAAGGAAAGAGTTTCCCCTTATAACCCTTGTCTTTTTACTCGAAGGAAATTCTTTTGGCAAAGGATTCCATGAAAGTAACATTAATCTCACCTTGATATCGAGAACGTTTTGGCTCATAAAGGTCAAAATTCTAAATCTTTTGGATTTCGTTGTGTATCAACACGTGGTGCCGATCATGGTCAATGAGTTGGGCCTTGGTTGAGGAGTCGTTTAACCTCATTGTTGAAATGATTACTTTCCTTATATGAAGTGCCCCCTACTTTTCATGGAATTCGCAATATTGTTCAATAGGTGATTGCTCGACATCTCCATATAGGATTTTCCTTGATATATCATTGTCATCCTGAATCGACGTTGCTTTCACAACAAGGTATTAAACATCAGAGTAATGAGCATTATTAAAGAAATGAACATCCTTAGCTTAGAATCTCTCTTTGTTTTGTCCTTATGCATTTGTTTGTCATTCTTCTTGACGCTTATAATATATTAGGGGTGTATCATAACACTGAGGACAATAGTCTCAATGATTATAAATATGCTTTCATTTATCATTTATGGTAGAGTCTCTTTGATTTTTTTTTATCTTTCTCAACTTCCACATAATTAGTTGGTCACTTGCTATCATCGTATCGAATAAATATTTTTTTTCCATATCCATAAGTTCCACGAACTTACCAGTGTAACATTTTTAGGGGAGAGGCTCACATGCTGTACGTTTTGCCAAGTCATTTGTTGCTACTTCTAGATTTTAGGATTTAATAAAGGAGGACATATAATGGAAGCGAGAAAAATATAATCTCTCAAAGGCTTCATGTACCTTTATCGGACATCATGAAGATCAATGCTAATCCTTCTAGCTTTTACAGCTCCCACAAACTAAGCTATAATTAGATCTTTCAAATATCGAAATGAAGCGATGGACTCAATAGATAATTCCTAATACCATTCTTGATCCACTCCAAGCAGTGTAGTAGGAAAAACTTACACATTACAATATCATCTTGAGTATGAAAATTCATCATGCTCATAAAAGCAGTAAAATATTCATTCGGATCTTCCCTACTTGAATAGTTAGGGAATCGAGGATTCTTCCAGTTTGGTGGAAAAGAAGCATCAATAATTTTTTTTTGCAAGAGATTTGTATGTGATGGAATTTGGCATGCCACCAACCATCAAGTGCTCTCTTGTTTAGAAACCATTCAAGTAATACTTCTCATTATTCACCCTCATAGGGTTTAATTGAGTTGTCCTGACGATCTATAACTTCTATGTTTACTTATCTATAGAACTTTCATATGAGTATCACAATTTGTCCATTCTGACTCATGTCCGACTGGGTATATACACGCAATGTAGGATAATTAACTATATCGTTGGTGTATTAACGATCTACCCATTGGTATGTATTACTCAGCTGATGCTCACGCACCATTGTATACATGTTTACAAGAAACTAAGAAAGTTGTCATTTCCTACACATGCATGTTCTTGCATTTAGTCGACAACTCCCTCTTTTGTTCGATATCTGATCTGAAATATGTGGGCATTTATTCCATAAAACGTACAAGTGATAGCTTTATAAACATGACTTATCATCTTATTTTCAGCCCAATGTGACAAATGCGATTGTCGCGTTCTTGAAAGTCAAAGTTGTTATGTTAATATATGTATATCATTCAAGTTGCATAAACTACAATACATGATGGTTCATAATTTTGTACTTGCCAATTGTTGTCTCTCGTAAAACCATCATTGAATAGTAGCTTTTATGTACTCTACCAACATTGTGATAGGTAAACATCTTCCTACCACTATAACTACATTCCTTGATTCTGCTATGTTTCTGGTAATCATGTTATATATTCATTCTCAGATGTTGACAACAACATCCATGTATCGTATTTGGAAACACTAAATAATTTCACGGCATAATGAATTCCTTTGTACCTATCCCAAATTAAGGCAAAATTCTCTACATCCCCAAACATTCTTTAAGCTTGCTCATAAACCAAGTACATGCCTCATTGCTTTCATTTGGTCCAACCCCAAAAGTAAGAGGATAAATCTGGTTATTAGCATCTTTGCCAACGGTAGTATATAATTTAACTAGGATATTTACCTTTTAAAAATGCTCCATCAACACAGATAACATGTCGAATATGTTCTTCAAACGCTCTAAGTGAAGGACTCATAGCCAAAAAGAAGTACTTGAAGTGATCATCATCATCAGTTTGAATATATGTCATCGTACTTGGATTGCATTTTTTCAATGTCTCGTAGTAGTTTGGTAACAACATACATGACTCTTCTGGTGAACCCCCAACATCTTCTAAAGCCTAACATCTTGCTCTCTAAGCTTGCATCTAAGATATGTTGATTTTATACACTTTCTCAAAATCTTTAACAATGTCATTTGGTCGATACACTCTATCCTCGAGATCAAACTTCTCCGCAAGTAGTATGTCGACAACTCATTTCCCCGCTTGCCTGTGATGTGGTAACATTTTTATCTCTGGCACATGTGTATTTGTTCATTTCATCCATTCTCCGAATTCTGAATAGTTTGCCCATTTACATATCTCATCACGCTTACATCTAACTTCAAACATGGACTTGTTAGACTTGTACACTCCCTATTCAAACCCATTTTTAATTGCATATTTTCCAAGTGCATCTTGCAATTCTCATTTGTTTGATAATATATCATGAACCTTTAAAGCGACAAACCATTTTGATGCACTAGATTCAATAGGAATCACAGTTCCATCATGGACCTCTGGCAACCATCAAAATGGATCAGTCCTCCTCATTCTTTCTTCATCATCCGTCTCATAGATACTTAATGATACATGGTCAGCTAGTGCATTGGTTTTGGGAACACTTAGCGACGAGATTGTTTTTTTTTTTTTTGAAACAAGCGACGACGCGATTGTTTCAGTGGGATAAGTTGTTCTTCATATACCGTTTCTTCATTTTCTTCATCATCATCATTATTGGGGTTACAAAGAAAGAAAGAAGAGGAAATGACTAAGTTGTTATATATATCAAGAGTATTTTGGAAAAGTCCAATTTAAAATAGTCTAATTTTTAAAAGGTGGTGTAATGGGTCTAGGGGTGTGCATCAGCACAGAACCGAACCGAAAAAATAAAATACCTAAATTATCAAAATAATTTACACCGGCACCAAACCGAATAAAAACCGAATCGAAATATGCGGTTCAGTTCGGTAACCGAATTAAGTTAAAAATAACAAATAAAAATCACTATATTTTCTCATTAAATTTACCTCAATAACAACAAAAATTGAAATACTTCCAAAATATATCTATATTTGGTTATTATCTAAACAATAATAAAAAAAAATTAAACTTGTAAATATATATATATATATAAGAATGTAAAATATGCGTAATTTGGTGTGGTTTGTTTTTTTTATATTTTTTTGTCAAACGAATCGAATATCGAAATATACTTAAAATTAAAACCGATATCGAACCGAATTATAAAAAAAAAATCAAACTGAAAAACCGAATTCAATCGGTTCGATACAGTATGTAACTTAAACCGAACCGATACACATCCCTAGTCTAAATATGTAATCGAGTCTGTTGAAGAAAGAATGCAACGAAGAAAAAGTAAAGTAATAAATTAGAATACTTTTACCTTTGTGAATTAATTTACTGTTTGAAAAGATTGGGGGGAAGTTAAGCATGATTAACCCAACAACATTAGACAAAGATCCATTGACTCGCGGTGATAGTGGATGACCAAATTTGTGTTGTTAAAGAGTAAGTGGTCCCCACAGATCAAACGGCTGTGAATTGCCAAAATATTAAATCACACGCCGAAAGAGAAGATCAAATTTGGTTTCATTCCATTTCAACAATTCAAGTCTACCTACCTACGCATCATGATGGGCTGGGCCCTTTTTCCTACGCCCACCCAATCCCATTATTGTAATTCTCATTTTTGTTGGCTCTAAATATTCCTACACATGTTTATGTTCTGCCATTCTCTTTCTTTTTATTGCTTTTAAAAGTACCTTAAGTTAGTAAATAGTAAAAATACCCTAACCAAATTATTACCTTTATTCAAAGTATATTTCTGATTAAGGTATCAGATAGGGGACTCCGGATTCCGTCCCATAGCATTATTCATTATCGAAAACATCATTAATTAAGGTTGATTTAGAATTTTAGAATTTAAAATATTTATTAAATTTGTAGATGATTTATTTTGCATGGTTTATTAAATTGATATTTTGTTAAATTTGTAATATTTGCATTTTATGTATTGATCCTTAATGGGTAAAGGTATCCCGTGAGTACCCGCGGTTTTAATAGGACATGTATGGAATTCATGAAATATACCGGTTAGGGTAATGTGACGGGTATGAGTAATGAAAAAAACGGGTAAGAGTTTGAAATTGACACTGCTCGTGGATATCTTACTCGCTGTCATCTCTAAAAACAACACAGTTTCAGTTGCAACGTTTGTAAAATGATATAATTAAAATCTAGTGGTAGAAATTAACACATAAGAGTATCTCCAACACTAACTAGCTATTTGATTCTCTAAAATAATATAAATATTAGCTAATCAAAATTTAGCTAGCTAAAATTATGTTTTAATCCAACCATGCTAATGACTCTATATTTAATTATTTTATCATTAAGTGAATAAAAATTCCCTTAAAAAAAGTGAATAAAAATTAATGACAAAAAAGAAAAAGTAGAATAGAGAACCAAAAAAGAAACAGAAAAATGAATAGCAAATATAAATAGCTAGCTAAAGAGATTAGTCAAAATTTAACTAGTGAAAATAGTCGGTTATAAATTTTAGAGTAATGTTATTTTAATGGAATGCCTCACTTTCTAAATGGTTAGTTAAATTTAATAATTTAAAAAACATCTCGAATTTGAAGTGTTTGATTTTATGAATAATATTTAGAAGGGTGTCTTAAATTAGAAAGACAGTTATTGGATTTTTTTTTTTTTTTTATGTTAATACTGTCATTTTTTTTAGTATATTCATTATAAAAAGATACTTATATAACTAAATATTAAAATATTCTATTATTTATTATTTAATTAAAATAAATTATATATAAAATTATCATCTGTGAAATGGAAACATCTATACAAAAATGACGTGAATGAAAGAGAATTTAAAATTTTGATACAATATGCAATTTTGAAATTGCTTGCTAAGTTGCTAGTAAGGGTCGTTTCTATTGGGTCATAAGAGTTAATGGGTTCGTTACAACTATAAAACTAACCTGACCCATCTATCGCGAAGTTTGGTGGTTCAGTTACATGTTTTTTTTTTTTTTGAGAAATGTTCAGTTACATGTTGCCTCTCATATCTCAAACTCTCGAAGAAGAAATTCTACTAGCAGAAACTAGAAACCGTACAGTTTCATTGTAATCACTCACTCTTTTGGCTACAACAAAACGGAAACTAGCAGAGGATAATACTGAACAGATACAAGAAGAGGAAACGGAGGACGAACAAGAGCTGACCTATGAAGAGCTCGGGTTGAAACCCTCGCTTAATCCGGGTTTAAGCAGGGGGGAAATCATTATTACCAAGCCAACTCCAATCCATCGACTCGATATTAAAAGTCGTACAATTGAGATACAAAGTGTCTAATTCTGAATTGGTTGGTACGTCTTCTTCATTTTTCTTCCGAATTGATGTTTTGGTTTAGTTCCAAATGCAAAATGATCTTTCATCACTTCTGATGGATTGTGTTTTCACGAGTTCTTATATAGCATCATGATTATAGGTTCCCGTTAAAATATACTCTTTCAAGTAATCCTCAACATAATTAACATGTTTCTCATGGGATGTGAACAAATTTAATGGTATATTGACAACTTCTCAAAAGTATCAATTGCTTTATCTAAAAAGTCATCAGCATTTTCTGCTTACCTTATGCCGTTGTTTAGGATGATGTTTTCTACAAGAAATTGGACACAATCTAGGCAAATAGTTGAACCACGATATGATATTTTGTAAGGACATAGGGATTGTTGTGTGATATTTTCCATACTTAATCTCTTGATCCTCTTAAAGCTACATCTTTGTCCTAACAGATCTAAACATGCTGATGTTATGTGTTCATTGTTATATTTTGAAATTGCTATGTTGATTGTTTTAGTGAATAACCTGTTGATGTATCTAAATACTGCACATCTAACTTGACTAACTTATTTATTCTAGCTGATCCGCATGTCCATGTGTCTTGTAGAGATTTTAATTTTATCATAGAAGTGTAACTGTTATTTTATTCAAGTGGATCTATTCGTTGCAAATTGTTAAGTAAATGAAATTGTGCAAAAATATCTCATAGTTATGCTGATTCCCTCTGCCACATCTCAGTTTGATACGGTGTTTATCTTTTTACAGTTTGGAATCAATCTACTGTTCTAAATGCTAAGATGCCACAGAATTCTCGTCTTCATACGCTTGAGGTACATTTCAAAAACTTAAGAATATGGTATTCCTAAACTGTATTATTCTTTGCAATGAGGTTGAAAAGAAATCTTTCCTTTTTCTGTTGGATTTGGGGTGTCTTGATATGCTATAGTTCAAAGGTTATATTGATATTTAGATTTTGTATCTATTTTTTTTTCTGCGCCTTCTGTTCACCAGGTGCGTGCAGAGGCTGCAGGACCCCTTAGCACCTTTAATAACTTTGGGATCATTTCCAACTACTTATTAGAGCACTTGTAAAAAAATGACGAATTGTTAATTGACTTGTTTTATAGACCACGTTTGTCATATCCTTGTGCATTTCTGGGACATGCTAAGGTCTGGCTTTCCTGTGACATAGCTTATAGGTCTTTTATCAATTGAATTGAATTGAATTCCTTCAAAAATCATCAACATAAAAGATTCAAAGTTTTCCATTCTAATGCTTTCATTATTTGGTAGGTTTCGCCAAATGAGCTGGAGATTCTTGAAGATTTTTAGGAGATGATGAGAACAAGGATTTAAAATCTATTGCTCCTTTCCCTTTACTTACAAAGAATGCGGCGGAGTCTTTATGATATAGAGCTGAGGTGATTTTTGTTGGTTGTCTTATTTAATTGCATACATTCCTGTTTGTTTTTCCATGTGGCTGAAAAGTAAATGGAAAAATATCGTTCTTAAGGTGATGAAATATATTATGGAGTTCTTCTTTTTTGTTCTGTTGTTATGTGTATGCACAAGTTCAAATTACTAGCTTATTCTTGTATACGACTTCTGCTTCTCTTTTGAAAACTGATAGAGCATATGCTAATAGAACTAACAGTTAGTTTGGGAATTGGGGACATGTGGTTTGGGGTGTTTGGAGAGAAGGAAAGGGTATGCAAAAATCGTGTTATTTGACTCATTTGAGTAGGGAGGGAAGAATACCTTCCTGTGTGGGGGTTGAGTTTAGCATAGTTATTAATGGATGCCATGGCCCAAGGTGCACAAGGCTCAAGGCCATGCGCCTTAGCATTCCCTAAGCCGGGCGATGGTGCTTTGGCACACCTTTGTGTGCGTGGATAAGGTTATCAGAGGCACGCCTTTTGTGTCACATTTTATTTTTTTAGGGTTTTGTATTATTTACTCACATGGTCAAACTCCAACATTTAGTATCAAATACACAAAAGGAAAAGGAAAGTAGACACTTTAAATATGAACTATCGCAGAAAAAAAAAGGGAGAGAAAGATGCATAATAGGAAACCAAGGAAAGAAGCACACAACAACAGGAAATACCAGAGAAAAAGATGCAACCAAGGACAAACCTGAAGTTTGAGACTTTTGATAAGAAGTAGCTATTAGTCAACTTAGGAGTACTATTTAGTTGAACACTTGGAACTTTAGAATCTAGGGTTTATTGCATTGCATGTTATGATTAAGCATATTGACATGATTTCGTATTTATTGCATTTTGACTTTAAAGCTTATGGTTTCTTATATTTTAAATATTACTATTTATAGTGGTTCTATATAATTTATTCTTTTAGTGCGTCTTGTGTTGCTCTCGCGTGCCAACACCTTCTGCCAAGGCTTCAGGACCCCTTGCGACTTTAATAACTATGGAGCTTTGGCTCAATTCATCTTTCTATCAATGTCAATTTCAATGTTTCTGTTTCTATCAAAAACTCATAAATGTGTGTGATTTTGTTCTTTTTGATCGTTTGTTGCCACCTATATTACATGGAAACTCTTTTTTATTAGCGTTTCATGTCCGTTTCTTTTGTGTTTTCACTACTGTTTCTTAGCCATATTTTTTTAGAAATAACGTTTCCCGGTGTTGATATCCATTTCCGTTTCCGTGCAACCTTGGTTTCCATAAATTATTTGTATGTGGAAGGGAAAAAGTTGATCAAATCAAAACTTTTGGAATTAATACATAAATTCACAATTAAACTTGTCATGATTTGCCTTGTGGCAAACCAAACTTTTCGATATGATGGTGAATAAAATGTCACTCTCTTCCTAAAATTGCGAAAATTGGTGTAAATGCGCAATGCCATGTTAAATGGCTAAGATGCCAACTCAGCCTTTTTTAAGGGTGTGAGAGTAATGAAAATGTCAAGATGTGTGAAAGGTATCTTGAAAAGTTTAGGGTGCCAAACAATAATTTTAACAAATTTAAGAATGCTTTTATGTATTAAACCAAACTTTTGCTATCAATAAATTTTAACTTCAGTCTGAGTTAAATTTTTATTTTAGGTTTTCTAGCTAAATGTTTCCAAAATCCTGAATTATATTTATATCTATTCTTATATTAAATATCTTTTATTCTGAATTTAATTTTTTATAATCATTTTGGCCTATCTATAGAGTTGTTACTGAAAATGTGTAGAACTTTGTAGATGATCTGATAAGCAAAATAAATTTGATTTCTACATTTTCCAATGATAATAACTAATATAAAATTTTCTTTCGAAAAAAAGAAAAACTTATAAAAAAATTCAGAATTATTATAATTACCGAATATATGTTTATATTAAATACTTTTATACTTTGTACAATCAAAGAAATAAAAATCTTGAATAGTGCTTATCATTAATTGATGCATTGTTGTGATTAAACAGGGTTTTGTACACACAAGCTAGAGTTTTCGAGGCTCGTTACTATAAAGCCATGGTCGTTTTGCCTCAAAGCCTTAGCTGGTGAGTCCGACCGGGCCGGGTTGGCCGAGTCCATTATAACCTTCTTTATCTAGCCACGTTTTTTTTTGTAATTTTCTAATTTTTCTCTCTGATTTTTTGCTTCTCAGTTTTTTTACATAAACTGGATTCAATCCCAGAAAGGATTTTGCAGTATTTCTGAGAATGTAACTATTGGATGATTCTCAAATCGTACATATCAGAATCAAATTGCAGTGTTTGACTTGGTTGTTTTATCCGAAAAGCGACCAACTGACAGTCTATTTGCATATTTTAGAAGCAGCGCAGCAGACGTCTTAACGAGAGCAATCTCATCCCCAACTCATCCCATATAGTCTAATTGATAATTTTGTTCTTTTATTCACTGTGCAACAACAATATATAACAAATTTACACTAAATATGCGTGCATTTCATACCTCCAACCATCAGGAAATTAATCAACAAAGCTGAGGAAAATAATGTATTCGGCCAAATTCCATCAACCATGAACAAGCCCCAGAAAAATCCTTAGACCGTTTGTTACTTACTAGCAACCATGGTCAAATTAAGAAAACAATTGTTCAATTTTAACACATGAATTTGAGTTTTCTACTACAACACAGGTTTATTCAAGGGTCTATGGGTTTTGGCGTTTGATGTTTAGCACTGGATATACTTTCGGCTAAATCGCGGCCCTTGGTCTCGAAAGGGAACAACGAGACACAAATACCCGATATAAAAATAACCCCAACAAAAAGCACAACTGCCTCAGTTTGATGACATCCTTGCACCAAGCTTACTGCCACAATGGGGCATATCATTCCCCCAATTCTCCCCATTGAGCTTGCTACTCCAACTCCTGTTGACCTCACTGATGTTGGGTATATCTACATTACAAAACTTCACAATTCTAATCAAACATAAAAAAGAAATCGATTGAAATTGACCGAAAACGCCTCAATTTTACCTCCGGAGCATACACATAGACCACAGCAAAAGTTCCCGTGATGCATATTCTCGCTCCGAAGAGAAGAGCTGTGGTCACTGCTGCTCGCTGCTGAACCACTAAAGGTAACATGAACATCAAACACACGAAAAACAACCCCGCCATCGAAACCTTACGCCCCAATCTATCGACTGTCACAGCTGCTATGACGAGTCCAGGAAACTCTTGAACAGCACAACATTTATGTTAATCACATATATTATATACTCTAAATTAATACAAACATTGCATTTATTTAATTTACCTGCAAAGCTAGTAATGAAAATGTCTCTATAGTTGATGTTCCCGGATTTATGTGAGTGCTTTTGATTTGGATTGCAATGAGCATTTCCTTTGTTTAACTCAGTGGTGAGCAGGACAAGGCCATAGTAGGAAAATGCGTTCCCAAAAAAGACAATCCATAAGAGCAAACTTGTTCTGAGTAATTTTGGTGAAACAAGAGTTAAGACTGATCTGAACATCCCCATGTTAGAGTCCTTCCATCTTCCAGCAGGAGCTCCATTTTCATGCTGTTGTTTTTGGAGCTCAATTTCATGATCAGTGACAAGGACACCATTGGGTAATGGTTTTCCATTTAGTTTGGATATTTTCTCTAAAATGTGGAGGGCTTCATCTTTTCTGTTTTTCAAACATAAGTACCTTGGGGATTCGGGCGTTAGAGGGTAAAATATAAGGAGAATGAAATATGGAAGAGAGCATAGAGCAATCAACCACCTCCACCCTAATCTTGGCATAATAATCTGCACAAGTAGTTAAAAGAAAACATAAATGATCTATTTCATAAATTTCAATAAAATCAATCGATAAATTTGTCCACAAAAACTCATCGGAATATTGACATAGCATAGAAGACAATTTGTGTACATTAATTTTACAACTGACGTGTGTGCTATTAAGCCACATTTTAGGAAGAAAAAACAACACACGTTCCATAACACTTAGTTGACATATAATCAACTGTCTGCCATATTAATATTATGCTGAGTTTTTGTACATAAATTGATTGGAATGATTTTATTAAAATAAAAAAATAAAATCGAGGTGATTTTATTGAAAGAAAATAGAATTCATTTGTTAATAAAAGAATTAAGTAGATAGGACACAGAAAACACTTAACTATATGACAACTATGCATCATGACATCAATAAGAAAACAATTAACTATAATGCTAACTAAATATCATGACATGATACACAAGGCAATTAACTATATAGAGTGACAATTTCTGACATGAAAACACGATTTACAGAGATAACCTGACTAAGATGACACGATTGATAAAAAAATCATTTTTCTAGCATTTATATCATATATAATCATATAAAACATAGATATGAGATAACACAATTTTGACAGTAAACACGAAATTTCCACCTCTTCATAAATTCGTTAGAATGTTGACGTGATATAAAAGACAATTAATTATATGCCAATTAAGTGCTATAAACTCACTGGAATGTTGACATGATACATGATACTACGGTTAACTATATGCCAACTAAGTGTCATGACAAACATATCTAATTTTGATCAAAGTTAGTGAGAAGATAAAAAGTACCCAAGCCAAAGCAGCCTCAAGAATAGTTGCAACAGTCCAAAAAGCCTGGAAAACAATCAACCAAAAGCCTCGTGTAGGTGCAGGTACAAACTCTAAGAACCATGACAGCAGCACTGGACCACCTCCTAAACCAAGCCCTGCTAAACCACGAAAAACAAGCAATGCTACATAATTCGGAGAAAACGAACTCGCAAATCCACCTCCAAATGTAACTATAGCCGTCACCATAAATCCCTTCCTAAATATCAATCAATTTAACAAACTACCGCGTGTTCAGAGATTATAATAAAAACTAAACCAAATCGGAAAGTAGCTAGTAAAATGAGCTAGCTAACCTTCTTCCATATTTATCCGAAACTAAACCCCAAGAATAAGCACCAACAAGCATCCCAAGAAAAACAACAGTAGTAATAAGGCTAACTTGATGAGAAGTAAGATTCCATTGAGTCTGAACAGCACTCCCAACAAATGAAAGTAGCATTATTTCCGTAGCCTCAGCAACCCAACCCATCCCCGAATAAAACAGCACTAGATACTGGAATTTCCCAAATCCAACTGCTATAAGTGCTTCATCCACCGTATACACAGCAGCAGCTTCTCCCACAGCCATCTCCACTGTTCCACTGCCTATTCTAAATTATGCATCTATTATTATACTTACAATTTGGCAACTCTATTATTGTTTTGTACAGCTTTAACATTAAAAAGAGTACCTTTATCTTCTATTTTCTAAACTCTAGACGTGAGGCTTGACTTAATTAAAGGATACGATTTCACCAACCACATGAGCATATTCAATTATTAGATTTTTGAAAAAAAAGCTTAATTTTACAAGTCAATAAACATCAAATTCAATTATGACATTTTGGAAAAAAAAATAGAGTTTAGAAGTCAATTGTGTCAAAATCGAGGTTGTAACAAATATATGACACTAGTCTAGTCGGGACAAAACCCTCTTTAAACTTTGATCGAAGAAAACAAGAAAAAATGAACTCACTCTTTTCTTTCTTTATAAAATCCAAAGACAATATGTCCTTTTAAAGTTAAGTGCTGTTGAATAGGCTAAAAGCAAAAAAACAAATTCAAAGCAAATTTAAAACAATACGTCATAAATCTAAAAAAGTCATTATCAAGAATGGGATTTTAAGTCAAAAATACAGTGTTGATTCAAAAATATCAACTGTCTTCTTTGTTTAGATTCAATTAGCATTTTCTTTTTTACATAAACATATTCGCTTCTTGTCACATAACCAGTGCCCAGTATAGGATTATTCGGTTGGAATGGCCAATTTTACACGTGATGTGTAAAAAAAAATTATACTAAATCGAACTTGTTCAAAAAAAATTCCGTATATATATACCTGTTATAATCTGAGTGGCCGAAAACCAATTTTTAAGTAACAATGTAAAACTACTCAAAATTAAGCTACATTCTTAACATTTTAAAAAAAATATGTCTAATAGAAAAAAATAGAATTTAGGGACGGCTTAATATGCCAAAAAAATTTAAAAATTTGGATTTAAAAAGGCCTAAAAGCCAAAAAAAATTAGAAATTTAGATTTAAGGAGAGCCTAAAAAGAAAAAAAAATTAGAAGTTTAGATTTAGAAGGGTCTAATAGAACTAGAGCCAATTTTTGGGATGCTAATTCAGCACCCTATCTAAATTACTTGGAGACATAGGGTCGGAACCACTATAACCTCAAATTTTGTGAAGACAGGAAGCCAAAACTACTGTGGTCATAGTGGTTCCAGCGACTCGGGAGCCTCCCTATATCCACCTCTGCACATAACCATAATTAATTTGCATTACTTGTAATTACTTATTCTTATCTATCACTTTTAATCAAAATTTAAATTCTATTTATTTATCTCTTATAACTTTTAACTAAAAAATTTCATCTTAGAATTTAGGGAGTGTATTGGAATTGAGAAAATGTGTTTTAAATCAATTATTCCAAAACTAATTAGATTTAAATTTGGGAATTAAATAACTTTTGAATCTTTTTGAAATTATACTACAATTTACTCTTAATCACTAAATTTTATCATAATTTAATAAAAATACTTATGAAAACAATAAAAGTGATACATAAATAAAACACGGAAGTATAATTATACTAAAAGCTCAATTTTTGGACTGATAGGTGGATCATTCCATCAGTGGTGGACAGATTGGGGCTTGATCATCGGGATAAGCGTTCACGCTTTAATTCTGTTGATGATTTTTTGGTTAATTCGGAGTGGCTTGACTTAGGCACTCTTCCTTTGGTTGTTCAAGACAGTATTCGATCTATTCACAGGGGTAGAGATGATCTTGATTTCTGCGCTTGGCAGCCCTCTACGAAGGGTATTTTCTCTGCCAAAGAGTACTATTCGATTATGAGTCCTAGTTCCTCTTCGGTGGACTGGTATAAATTTGTTTAGAATGCTCACACTCCCCCTTCTCGTTCCTTCACTTTCTGGAGAGTTTTGCATGGTCGGGTTCTGACTCACGATCTCTTACAACATCTTGGATTCTCCTTTGCATCTCGTTGTATTCTATGTGGTAGGGATGTTGAGTCCATTAACCACCTATTCATTAGCTGTTCTTTTGCAGATTCTCTTTGGAGGGCCCTTGAGTTTCACTTTGACTACTCTTTGCCTCGTTATTCACAATTCATCCACTTCTTCAGCTCTCTTCGTAGCATTCATTTTGGCTCACAGGCGATGTCACTTGCATCTGGTTAATCTGGCATTGCAGGAATGAAGCAATCTTTAAAGAAGTTTCTCCTTCTATTCAGCACTCGAAGATCACCCTTTTTCGAATGATTCGAGAGTCCTTTGCCACTTCTAAAGGGTTTTGCTCTTCACGGAGAGATGATGTTATCTTATCCCGTCTTCTAGCTTCTCCTAGGCCGCCTCCGGCTCCCAACATTATTCCGGTCCATTGGCTTAAACCTCCTCCGGGCTGGGTTAAAGTCAATATGGACGACTCTGCTTTTGGCACTCCAGCCGAGGCAGGAGCGGGAGGTATTTTTCGCAACTATCGTGGATTTCCCAAAGGCTGTTTTGCTTTTTCTACCCCTCTTCTTTTGCTTATATGGCTGAATTGAGAGCCGCTATTTTTGCAATTGAACTTGCTTGGGAGAAAAATTGGCATCAGCTTTGGGTTGAGTCGGACTCAATGTACGTTGTTAATCTGCTTAGACATCGTTCCATGGATGTTCCTTGGAGTATTCGTCAAGGATGGTTGCATTGTCTCAGTATTTGCTCTAGGATGAACATTCTTTTTTCACACATCTTTAGGGAAGGAAATAGAGTTGCTGATGCACTGGCAAAGTTTGGAGTCTCTTCCTCAGTGATCAATTGGTGGCCTTCAGCTCCTGCTTTTTGCCACATGTTTATCAATGATGACATTTGTAGTATTTCTCACTTGCGGTTTTCTTGACTTTCCTAAACTTTTCTCCTCCCCCCTTCTTTTTGTTTGTTCTCCTTCCGCTTCTCTTGTTCAAACACTCATTTTTCGTTTTTTAATATATTGCGGGTTTGTCAATTCTTGGGCCATGGGTGCTCACCCCGCCCAAGTTCTGTCTCGTCCCAATTTCTATAAAAAAAAATACTAATTGGTTATATGGCAAAGAGATGTTTGACTAACCAATAGAAAAAGGCCAAGTCATACAATACTTACTACAATAGTGGAGAATTATTAGAAGTAATACATATTTTATTATTTTGTGGCAGGACCACACATGTTATAAAAAAAATCATCATTAATTTTCATTAAGACAGAACAAATGTCAAAGTTCAAAGATTCTTAAATCACAAACACAATCCTTAAATACTAGGGATGCCAATAGGGTGGGGATTCTCCGTCTCTATCGGTGATCCGTCCCGATAAAGATAGAGAATCCCCGATAAGGGTCCCATGAAATAGGGATGGGATAATTTTGTTCCTCGTAATGGGGATGGGACGGAAATTGAGAAATGTATCCTGTTCCGTGGGGATCTCCGCAGTGGCGGAGCCAGGATCCAATCCTCGAAGGAGCTTAACCGTGTAAGAAAAAAAAAATTAAATGCTACTTAAACAGAGCGGAGCACCCCTACTATGAAGTTTTTTTTGGAGGGTCGGCCGACCCTCCCTAGCTCCACCCCTGGATCCCCATCCCCATCCCGTTAATCCCCGATAAAGATCACCTATTATTCTCCATAATAATTGATTTTTTTGAATGATTTAAGTACATTTTAATTAGGTGATTGGTTCTTTTCAATTTTTAGTATTTTTTTATTTGAGAATGGTTGTTAATACGTGGTATTATTAGCCAATGTTTCTTAAATGTTTTTGCCTTTACTGATTTTTTAAACATAAACGGTGATTCCCATGGAGAATGTGGATAACGTTTTTGGAACATCTGTAAACAGGGAATGGGGATCCCCATGGGGGCGAGGATTTTCCGTGGGACTGGAATGAGGATCAGTTTGTCCCGTTTAGCTTACGGAGATGGGGATAGTGAATCCCCGATTAGTCGGGGACGGGAATGGGAAAGGCATACCCCGCCCCATGCGGTTTACATCCCCACTAAATACAATTTTGGCTTAATACATCATTTTCCCCCCGAACTTGTCCAAAATGGTTGGTTGGCTCCTTGAACTTTCAAAGTGTCTCGATAGCCCCTTGAAATTGCATAAAATATAATCAATTAATCACTCGGTTGTAAAAAAAAAAAAGTAAGTTAAATGCGGAAGATATGTTGCAGGCATCTAAAAAAAGTAAAACGACCAATGTCGAGATATACGATTATAATATTAGAGAATAAAATGTTTTATAGTTAAATAAAGTAAGAAATTCTTTTTTAACATGTTTTAATCTATTTTTTTTTTTTACAAGTTATTAAGCCTTTAATATAAAAAAACTCTCATTGATGAGTGTGTTGTCCATTGTTAAGAATATTTCAAATAGAATAAATTAACTTTTTAGCCATCCTCAACTTTCTTTTCCTCTTCCCCTCTTCCTAATCACAAACTTTTCAATTTTGTGAATTTACTTTAAGAAGGAAGAATACCTCTGGGACATCAGGAGAGTTGCTTTTATGGGAAGAGATTATGTTGCAGTAAGGTTTTCGAGTTGAAAGGCCGCCGGGGTGATGCGAATATGACCTTATTTCATTCAAATGCGTCTACTCAAAGGAAAATGAATTCCCTGCTAAAATTGCAAGACAAAAATGGAAATTAGTTCGATAGAGATGATAAAATAGCGAAGTTGGTGGATGTTATGCGGTGAAATTTGGCTATCATTTAGCTGAGCAGCTCCAAAAGTTAGAGGTAGCTTCTTCTTCGCCACTTCTCTCGATTTAAGGATTATGGAATCTAATAAGTTGACAACTTTCAACTTCCGCAAAAATTAAACATTTTCTATAGCGGACTTGTAAAGGGATCTTACATCAACCTTGCTAGAAGGCACCTTCAAGTGGATTTATGTTGCTCAAGTTGTCGGAATCCTATGGAGTCAGATATCCATGTGTTAAAATTATATAAGAGGGCAAGAGATGAGTGGAAATGCATTTCCAATGGTTGGAGACCAGATAAATGTCATGGGGATAAAATAGTGGATTAGTTGGGAGTGGTATTCAAGTCTTTGCCTAGGATTTTTTTTTCCCGATTTTTATTGCTACAATTTGGTTAATATGGTTCTAATGGAGTAGGAGATCCAGAGAAGGAGAGGGTGTATAGGTCAGAATTTGCATTACTTGGACCGAGTCTTTGGTGAAGAAATGGACTTCAGTTGCAAGCGTTAACGATGACATTAAGCAAGTTATTGTTTCGTTGGTGAAAAGGTAACCCCATCAGCCTGCGAAATTTAAAATGAATGTTGATGCTTCGTTCGGTCGGGATGGAGAAGTCTGTGTTGGTGGAGCGGTAATCCAAGACGAGAAAGGGCATGTTTTATTGGTTGTTGGGGCTCCATTAGGTCCATATCTGAGCCTAGAGGTAGCAGAAGCATCATCATTAATGGGATGCCTTCAAATGCAATAAAGGAAGACTTCATTACATTATTCAGATGCTAAAAACCTACTTGATATATGTTGAATGAGGAGATAATTCCTACTAACGATGTTGCGTTTTTAGTAGAAGATATTACAAAAAAGAGAGCTCAATTCCATGAGGTGAGCTTTACTCATGTCAAGCGTCACAATAACAAGATGACACACGAGCTTGCAAAATGGTGATCAATGCTTAATGCTTTTCAAGTTCTAATGAAGGGAGTCCCTAGTTCCATTTTATCTTTTATTGTTGAAGATGTTATAGTTGTTTAATATTTTCTGTTATTCTATTTAGGAAAAAGTACAAAAATAAACCTTGTGGTTACACCTATTTTCGTTCGACACCATTGTTCAATTGATTTTAGAGAGAGAAAAGAGAGAAAGAAGAAAAAAAAATTAAAGAGAGATGGAGAAGATGATGTAATTGATTTTTATTTTTTATTTTGAGGTTTGTTTGTGATAATTAGATAATAAGGGGGTTAATTTATAAAATAAATAAATGTAAGGACAAAATTAACTCTTTTTTCCTTTGACTTTTGATTTTTTTTACACCGTTAGTCAATTTGATATGTAGCTAACAGAATGAACCTCAATGTAACCGTTTGTATATTTTTAAATCATAAAAGTGTTGATTAAAAACAGATGTAACCACAAAATTTATTTTTAATACTTTTCCCCTCTATTTATTCATTATAAAATAAAAATTCTTAATGAGGTAACGCTCCTTATTACTAATTACACTTGTTTGCTTCCAACATAATTTTACATAAACAAAATATATTTATTAATTCCCTCAAAAATTTTTTTATTAAAATAATAAAAAAATATATATACCTATATATAGGGTCTTTTACACAAAACTCATGAATAGAACAGTATTTATACTTTAGTCAATATAGAGAATTTAATTAATAAAATATCAAAAACAGTAAATATATTTGAAAAATGTCAGTAGTTATGAATTTCAAAATTCCTGTATTCTAGGATTGTGACGTGATTTGCTTTAAAAAAACTGATGTTTTTTAATTTGATAAAATTAAAATTATTTTTTGACATAATTGTAGATATTTTTTAAAAATTTGAATGTGAGTGTAAATTTCCCCTATATATATATATATGGATTGAGTTGGATTTCGGCTTTTGAAACAAATTCCAAGTCCGGCCCATTTTCTTTGCGAGTTTAAACGTGTTTGGAACTGGACAGACCAATTATCAAATATCTATGTCTAAACCCAACCCATGAGATGCAGCGGGCTCATGAACAGATCTAATTGTGTCAGTCAAAGAGATATTTATTTAGAAAATGACCAATTTTATCATATAAAGACGAATCATATTGTCGTTCGTTATTATTTTATAAGGGAAATTCTTAAAGCATGTCAAATATAATTTCAGAAGATTCCAACTGTTGATAATCTTGCTGAGATGGAAATAAAGGTGGTAACTTCAATTCAATTTCAATATTGTTTGAACTTTATTAAAGTTGTCAAAGCTTGAAGTTGTATTTTGGAGACAATATGTGTGAAGTGAAAGGATAGAAAACTAATTTGGTTAGAATTACTTGGAAGATCGTCAATGTGAAATTTATAGAAAAATTGCTCTATTTAGTTCTTTGAAAAATCTCATATTGGAAACCTTGAGAAGCGAAAAAGTGAGGAAGATGTATTTATAAATTGTTTATTCCACGATTGGAAAATAATATATTTGTAGGAAATTTCTAAAGCTATATATTGGGTCTTGGATCCTTATACAAATATCACCACAACACGATTTCTCTTATTATAAGGCTTTAGTTGTATTTCTTCTTCATTTTGCTTCAATAAATTTTGCTCATTAGTAAAATATTTATTTGATACTGTCTGAAAATATAGATAATATTAACCTAATTTTTTAAAATTTTGATATTCTCTCAATTTATTTGATGCTTTAACTTTTAAATTGATAATCTTTATGCAACATTAAAGGCAAAATTCCTATAAAATTAACAAAACCATAAATAAATTCTTATTCAGTAAAAGCAAAAAAAAAAAAAAAAATCCAATAAAAAAGAATAAGGACAATATACTAGTAAAGAGCCAAAAACTTTTCCAAGTTCTTTTATCCATTTTTTAGATATTACTTATTTATAGTCTCAATTTGGACGGCATGTTTCTTTTCCAATGAATATGTACACATCTACTCAAAACACATATTTTTTATAGAAATAAGTAGTTATATTTTTTTATAGAAATATATTGTTTTTATACTTAATTACAATTAAAATATAAGATGATAAAACATTTTTTATAACAAAAAAAATCAATATTTATTAAACAATGAATGAACTGTCTGCCATCAAGTTCAACTATAAATTAGCTTAAATTTTCAGAAAGAAAAAAAACAGAGCATCATAAATACAAGGGAGTGGAGTAGTATGTTTTATTAACAAAAAAAAAAAAAAAGTTTACAAAAGAAGTCTCGAGCATAAGGAATTTTTATATTAAGCATCCGATTTTTCATATCATTTGAAAAACCTCTAATTCACATTTGGATACGTGTATTATGATTTTATTAAATAAATAATATAATAGAACCTCTTATAATATATATAGATTCGTATTACACATGTTAAAATATGCATGAAAAATCCTCCATTTAATAGAGAGAACCGGATCGTTGTAATAATTTCCCTAAATTTCCTGGCCAAATAATTATATTTCTGATGTAGTAATTTTCTGACATTAATTTTAATATCACGTGGTTTTATTATTTTAGAGTGGCCCAGTTCTACAAGTACCATTCTGTGGCCGCCACGTTGCCAAAAACTGTGCCACACAAAAAAAAAGATGTGGATGCGCATGTATGTAACTATAAGGGAAAAATATCTCAAAAAAAAAAAAAAAAAAAAAAAAAAAAAACTATAAGGGAAAAAAGATTTAAGTAACCTTTAATAATAGTAATAAAAGAAGCGAGACCTCTCTAGAAAATAAATGATTTGGTTGCATTATTATTCTTTTGGTAAATAATTTATTAGTTCCCTCATTTTTACCTAACACACTGTTTAGTTTCCGTATTTTGAAAAACGCATTTTAAGATCCCTATTTTTTTATCAATATTAACTCTTTTGTCCTCCTATCTATTTTTTTCTATGTTTTTAACCGTTATATTTGGTATAAACAGACAGATAGAAAATAACAGAGTAATTTTTTTTAAAGTTTGCGCAATGCGCTTACATTAAAGAAGAAAGAAAAATTCCCACCAGACCCGGATGTAATTCGAACTCATGACATCCCAAGGCACAGGTAAGCTCTCAACCACTAGGCTAAGAGCTTCACCACACATGACCATTTTGTATTTACTATGACTGTCTTGAAAACTAAAATATGTTCGGTTAAAAATCTAAAAAAACTAGGCAAAAAGACCAAATGATTAATATTGACTAAAGATAGAGACCTTATAACGTGT
Organism: Euphorbia lathyris; assembly: GCF_963576675.1. Lineage (NCBI taxonomy): Eukaryota > Viridiplantae > Streptophyta > Magnoliopsida > Malpighiales > Euphorbiaceae > Euphorbia > Euphorbia lathyris. Next base: position 67,860,064 of record NC_088914.1, on the reverse strand, counting down.
TTTTCAAAATAGGAGGACTAAACGATATATTAGGTAAAAAATACTAATAAATTACTTACCATTCTTTTATTTATATAGGAAATAAAGTAAACAGCTTAAGTTTTATTGGGAAAATCATTCCTTTAATATATTACAAACCCTTAAATTTGGCCTGAAATTTTAACAGCCTCCAAAAATTTACAAAGAGTCTTGTTAACTTTCTAAATTTTATATTAAATGATATAATTAGTTTTCTAAATCTACACGGTAGAATATATATATTTTTCTTTTTTATAATGACATGGTAGAACATAATTGAATTTAGATAAATTAAAACTTATATCAATTTAAGTAAATTCATGGAGAATAGATCACTTCGAACAAGTTCATTGAGCTAATAAATCATTTTAAACAAATTAAGATGACTAATATATTATTTTAAAGTGATGAGGGCATCTCGTCCTCGAGCATGAATCCAGAGACAAGAGGCGGGATACGGGGAGATCCATTGGGGGAAGGCAAGAGCAAAGGCAGCCAACTGAACACGCGAGGTGTGCCTGCTAGCGCGCGGGGCGTGGAGGACCCTGTTTCCGAAGGAAAGACCAATAGCTCTCTTACGCGGAGCGTGTCTCCTTGTACGCGGAGCGTAAACCCAGCCTCCGAAACGAAGGGATTCCAGGGGGGTCAACTACGCAGAGCGTAGTCCCGAAGACGCCACGCGTGAGATCCTTCAAGGAGCGTCACCAAGGTCAGGAGCTCAAACACGCGGGGCGTGACTCTGGAGGTGCGGGGCGTGATCAGCTGGAGAATACTTCTCCTCCAAGTTCTCACCATTGGGGACCATTTCTGCTCTTGCTTAATTACTGTTTTGCCATCACCCACAAATTTACTAGATTGCCATTATTTCTTTCCCTTCCCTATCCTACCCTTTTTTACATGTTTTGCTGAAAACCCTACCCAAGGGTTTCTAGTCTTTTCCCTCTTACTTTTGTTGGAGTATATAAGCTCCTTATTTTGTAATGATACTTAACTTTGATGAAATTGAAATTCAAAGCCTCCATTAGAGCACCAAGGTTATCCTTGTGGGTTTATTCAAACTTCTAGTTTAGGGAGAGAAGTTGTAATCTTTGTGAGTTTACGATTAAAACTCTCAATCAACTTCAATCTACATCATTTGGTATCAGAGCCGAGTCGTTTTCCTTCCCGGAGACTTCTTCTCGGAAATGGTTCAACCACGTATCACAAACGAAGCCCCCGGATCCATGGAGCAATGAGTAAAGGTGCTTGAAGGTGCCATGAGGCATCTAACGGACTCCTTACGAGTGCTAGACGAGAAGCACGACTCAAGTAAGTGGGATATCCTTCTTGCCATCGAGGGATTAAGGCTCGAAGGTCGGAACGCTCAAGCTCTTCTCACCGGAGAACCTCACCGGCAACATGAAGAGCAAATCCGCCCCCAACTTGAACGACAACCAACACCACCCCCTAGAAGAAATCATGCACCCCAACCAATGGGCCCTCGGGTTCAAGAGGTAAGACGGACTAATCCCGTGAACATTAGGAATGTTGATAGTGATAGCGATGGGGATCTATTGATGATTTTGAAATGCCTAGGATTGCTAGGAATATGGGGATTAGAATGGATGAAGATGCTTTGAATGATAGGTTTAGGAATGATATGCATGTGAATGATGTTGTTGGTCCGGTGCATGTGCGTGCCGGAAATATGGATATTTTGCATAATGATGTTGTAGGTGGGTATGAAAGGGAACATTTCGGTTTGAATGATCCATATGGGGGACGGGGTAATGAAAGAGGCGGGCAAAAAGGCGAGCCGAATGGGAGAATGGTGTATGGAGGGAATTTTGAGAGGGATGATGCCTTCAAGTTGAAAGTGGACTTACCCTCGTTTGGAGGAGAACTCGATATAGAGGGTTTTCTCGATTGGTTGCTAGAGGTGGAACGGTTCTTTGATTATGCGGGTATACCGGAGGATCGGAAAGTCCGTTTAGTGGCTTATCGGTTGAAAGCGGGAGCTTTGATTTGGTGGGATAATGTCAAAGAGGGGAGAAGAAGAGGAGGAAGGGAGCCGATTAGATCTTGGCTTAGAATGAAGTCGATGTTGAGGGAGAGGTTTCTACCACCTGACTACGAGCAATACATCTACAGTTCTTATCGGAATTGCTCTCAAGGTGCAAGGAGTGTGCACAAGTACACCTCGGAGTTCTTGTGGCTTTCGGCAAGGGCTAACTTATCGGAAACCGAAAGCCAAAAGACTTCAAGGTATCTTGAAGGATTGAGATACAACATTCAAGACCGGATTGGAACGCAAATGGTGATTCAAGTCCAAGACGCCCGTAACTTAGCATTGAAGGCCGAGTCGTAATTGAGTTTGAGGGGGTGTGACGGTTATAGGAGAGCCGGGATTGAGAGTACTTATGGAGGGAGAGGAGCTCCCAAGGGAATTGATAAAGGCAAGGGCATTGCAAGTTCAAGCGATCCCAAGGCGCCTAGTGCGGGAAAGGCACCTAGTGGGGATGTAAGGCCTTTCAAGGCGGCACAACCCCCAAAGGGCAACAACCCCTATACAAGGCTGGCTCCTTTCAAATGCTTTCGATGCAATGAGCCGGGCCACCGTTCCAATGAGTGCCCCAAGAGAAGAATTGCCAACATGGTTGAGCGGTATAAAGATGATGAGGAATATGATGAGGAAGGGGATGTTTGTTGTGATCCGATTGATGATGATTATGATGGGGAATATGATGGTGGGCAAGCCATACATGTTATGAGAAGACTCTTGGTCTCGAGTAGAGTAGAAGCGGACCAACGGCACCAATTATTCCGAACCCGATGTCTAGTGCAACGGGTGAAGTGTAATGTGATCATTGACAGTGGTAGCCAAGAGAACATTATTAGCGACGCCGCCGCTAAGAGGTTCAGTTTGCTTATAGAGGCGCACCCTGGTCCGTATAGTGTGGGGTGGATTAAGAACGTGGGAGAGATGAACGTCACTCAAAGGTGTCGGGTACCTCTTGAGATTGGAGAGTATCAGGATGAGGTCTATTGTGATATTGTGGAGATGGATTCTTGCCACCTCTTATTGGGACGTCCTTGGCAATTTGATAGAGATGCTACCCATGCCGGAAAGAAGAATACCTACCAGTTTGTGAAGGATGGGGTTCGTTATGTTCTCACCCCTCTTGTAGGGGAGGCTAAGACCAAAGAGAATTCTACCTTGATCATTTGTCCAACTCACAAGGCGTTTATTAATGAGTGTGAGGAAAGTCAAACGGTCTATGTAGTTATGGTGAAGTCTAACATGCCGTCGAATGGGGTAGGAAGCAAGGATGGAGAAGTTCCAGAAGATGTGGGGAGATTACTTAATGAGTTCCATGAAGTCTTTCCGAAAGAGTTACCCTATGGATTACCACCTTTACGGGACATCCAACACCATATTGATCTCGTGCCGGGGGCTAGCTTGCCTAGCCTCCCTCACTACCGGATGAGTCCCAAGTAGAGTGAGGTGATGAAGGAGAAGGTAGAAGAGTTGATAAGTATGGGCTACGTTAGAGAGAGTATGAGTCCATGTGCGGTACCGGCATTATTGACACCCAAGAAAGATGGGTCATGGAGGATGTGTGTGGATAGCCGAGCCATCAACAAGATCACTATACGGTACAAGTTCCCGATTCCCCGACTTAATGATATGCTTGACCAATTGGGTGGGTCCAAGGTCTTTTTGAAGATTAACTTGAGAAGCGGGTACCACCAAATTCGAATTAAGGCGGGAGATGAGTGGAGGACGGCGTTTAAGATGCGTGACAGGTTGTATGAGTGGCTAGTGATGCCATTTGGGATGACCAATGCACCGAGTACTTTTATGAGGTTGATGAACCAAGTCTTGCATCCGGTGATTGGGAAGTTTGTTGTGGTCTACTTCGATGATATCCTCATCCATAGTAAGACATTAGAAGAACATGTAGAGCACTTGATGACCGTCTTAGCCTTACTTCGAGAGAACCAACTCTTTGCCAACACTAAGAAGTGTGATTTTGTGATGGAAAGCTTGGTGTTTCTCGGGTATATGGTCAGTGGGGATGGTATCCGGGTTGATGAAGATAAAGTTAGACCTATTCGGGAGTGGCCGACTCCGAAGACAGTTGGGGACATTAGAAGCTTCCATGGGTTAGCTATGTTCTATAGATGATTCATCCGGAATTTCAGCGCTATCATGGCTCTTATGACCGAGTGTTTGAAGAAGGGTAGAGGCTTCAGGTGGGAAGACGAGCAAGAGAACAGTTTTGCATTGATAAAGGAAAAGCTAAGCACCGCCCCGGTTTTAGCATTTCCAGATTTTGATAAGCTCTTTGAAGTAGAGTGTGATGCGAGTGGAGTAGGAGTTGGGGGAGTGTTGATGCAAGAGAGGCGGCCCATTGCCTATTTTAGTGAGAAACTATGTGATTCATGACAAAAGTGGGCCACCTATGATAAGGAGTTCTATGCGGTAGTGTGGGCTCTCAAGACGTGGGAGCACTATCTCATTGGGAAGGAATTCATGTTGTACACCGACCACCAAGCCCTCAAATACTTGGGAAGTCAAAAGCAACTCCGGAGCTCCATGCATGCTAGATGGTCCGCTTTTATGGACAAGTTCCCTTATAAACTTCTTCACAAAGCGGGTCAACAAAACAAAGTGGCGGACGCCTTAAGCCGAAGGGTCGCCCTCCTCAAAACAGTAGCCCTTGAGTTAGTTGATTTTGAGCACATCAAGGGGGAGTACCATGATGACCCGGACTTTGGGAGTGAATGGGAGAAGTGTAGAAGTGGCACCGAAGGGAGCGAGTATCAGTTGATTGACGGTTTCCTCATGAGGGGGAGTGAGTTGTGTCTTCCGGGTACGTCCATCTGAGAGCGTGATCCGGGAACTACATGGAGGAGTGTTAGGAGGTCACTTTGGTAGGGATAAGACCTTTGAAGCGGTTAGCTCCCGGTACTTTTGGCCTATGATGAGGAGGGATGTTGCGTACATCGTGGAGCAATGTGAAAATTGCCAAACATCCAAGGGGCATGCTACTAATACCGGGTTACGTATGCACCTACCGATTCCGGACACCATTTGGGATGATCTATCCATGGACTTTGTGTTAGGGCTACCAAGGACCCAATGTGGCATGGATTCTATTTTCGTAGTGGTGGATAGGTTCTCGAAAATGGCCCATTTCATCCCGTGTCGGAAGACTAATGACGCCACCGCCATTGCTAAGCTTTTCTTCCGTGAGGTGGTTAGACTACATGGGGTTCTGAAGAGCATAGTGTTGGATCGGGACACGAAGTTCGTTAGCCACTTTTGGCAAACATTGTGGACTATTCTGGGAACCACCTTAAAGTTTAGTACCACATCTCACCCCCAAACGGACGGGCAGACTGAATCGGTAAATCAGACCTTGGAAAATCTATTAAGAAGCAAATGTCGGGACAAGCCCAAGATGTGGGACTATGTGATCGCCCAAGCCGAATTTGCTTACAACTCCACCGTGAGTTCCACCACCGGAAAGACACCTTTCGAGGTCGTGTACACCAAGGCACCCAACCATTCACTTGATTTGGGAGAGGTACCAAATGGAGAGAAGAAGAGTATAGCGGCACACAATTTGGCAAATGACTACCATCAAATGCACCAAGAAGTTCGGCATAGCATCGAAGAGAAAAATAGTAAGATCAAGGCCAAGGTTGATGAACACCGAAGGGATGTGCAATTTGAGGTTGGGGATGAGGTGATGGTGTATTTGGGTAAAGAGAGGCTCACGCATGTCCCTAGTAGCAAATTAAGGCCGAGGAAGTATGGCCCGTACCGACTTGCCAAGAAGATTAGTGCCAATGCCTACCAACTAACCCTTCATAATTGGCTTGGTAAGATGTCTTCTTCTTTCAATGTGCAAGATTTAAGCTTGTGGAAGCCGGATGGGTCATTGTCGACCAAGGCACCCGGGACGGGGTCCGACTCTTTCAAAGAAGGGGAGAATGATGAGGGCATCTCGTCCTCGAGCATGAATCTAGAGACAAGAGGCGGGACACGAGGAGATCCATTGGGGGAAGGCAAGAGCAAAGGCAGCCAACCGAACACGCGGGGCGTGCCTGCTAGCGTGCGAGGCGTGGAGGACCCTGTTTCTGAAGGAAAGACCAGTAGCTCTCTTACGCGGGGGCGTGTCTCCTTGTACGTGGAGCGTAAACCCAGCCTTCGAAACGAAGGGAGTCCAGGGGGTCAACTACGCGGAGCGTAGTCCCGAAGACGCCACGCGTGAGATCCTTCAAGAAGCGTCACCAAGGTCAGGAGCTCAAACACGCGGGGCGTGACTCTAGAGGCGCGGGGCGTGATCAGTTGGAGAATACTTCTCCTCCAAGTTCTCACCATTGGGGACCATTTCTGCTCTTGCTTAATTACTGTTTTGCCATCACCCATAAATTTACTAGATTGCCATTATTTATTTCCCTTCCATATCCTACCCTTTTTTACATGTTTTGCTGAAAACCCTACCCAAGGGTTTCTAGTCTTTTCCCTCTTACTTTTGTTGGAGTATATAAGCTCCTTATTTTGTAATGATACTTAACTTTGATGAAATTGAAATTAAAAGCCTCCATTGGAGCACCAAGGTTATCCTTGTGGGTTTATTCAACCTTCTAGTTTAGCTAGAGAAGTTGTAATCTTTGTGAGTTTACGATTAAAACTCTCAATCGACTTCAATCTACCTCATAAAGAAGTTTTGGGGGCTAACGAGACAGCTTATAAATTCAGGGTCAATCAACTTTTTGAGCCAAATTCACTGGGGTTCTTAATGTATTAAACCAAAAATTATTTTAGATTCCATATATAAAATAATAGAAGAATCTCAACGTTATCGAATAACACAATTAAAAGTCTCATTGACAAATGTTGATATATTGGTTGATTGTTCTTAGGGACGATTCCGGTATTTTAGAGGTCCCAGACAACTCTCATCCTCCATTTTTTGTAATCTAAATTTGATAGATATACAATTTAATTAATTATCGGCTGAAAAAAGATTAAAAATTGTTTTTTTTTGTACAATTTGGAAATAAATATAGTTAATAGTTATATTATTGTAGGATAATGTGTAAATTTATATGATCTGAAGAAGAACAAATTTAATCCACATATACAAAATAATCCAATTTTAAGTCTAAAGCTTACCGGACAATCATCATTAATAAAAATGAATTTTATTTATATACAATTTCACGTTTTAGCCACTCCATCTCTAGTGTTCTTACTACTCAATAAAGTTGGTATTGCACATCTTTTGTTAATGAAAAAAATCTTTCGTTAACGAGGTTTGCAAAATGTACTTTCTGATAGATTTTAGCTTAAAATTGTATTTTTATACATAAATGATAAATTCGCTATTTCTCTCTCCATAACCACATGAGTAAATTTGCAACTAATTTCTATTATTGTTAAGAGAGAAGTAAAATAAATTCTGAAGGGCTCTTGTTGTGCTATTATTATTAAGAGGCAGTGGTTAAAAAAAAACAATATGTGTTATTATTGTCGACTGTCGATTCCATTTTAGGAGGTTGCATTTTTTGTGTTTCTCAATATGATTACTATCAAATTCAGATACAAGATAATAATTATTTATGGAGATAATTTTGAACAACTGAGATTTCAATAATTATTGTATCGTAATGAACTAAGTTTTAGATTAAAAAAAAAGATCGGATGTTCCCGTAAATAGGAGGCCCTAGGCGGATACCTAGGTCGACTCTCCATAAAGCTTCCTCTGATTGTGTTGTTAACCTCACACTTCGTTTGCACTAAAAGTTCAGGTTTATACATATTATTCATCACCAAACAATCACGAGACTTCCATCCCACTAACATATTCATCCAATATAGCAATTCATGTTTCACGTGATGCCTAGATGTAGAGAGGTGTTATCATTGTAATTTATATACTTAATTATTAGTTATTTCGTACCATTTTAATGATAGTTTTTGTATATTTTCATCATTTATGTATCTAAATCACTTTCATGTGTTTTCAGGCACTTTCGTAAGGTTTCATCATAAACAACCAAATAACTGAATATTTTATGTAACTTTTTGGTGCGCATAGATTCATGGAAAAAAAAGAAGAAAGCGTGAGTATGGTTCTCATTAATCTAATTCTTATCAAATATTGAAGGAAAGGATATATAAATTTTGTTGTTGTGTTACGATCCCTCGCAATTTGCAATGGCATGTGGGGTTACATATGTAATTTTACTACATGTATTATTTATTATTATTTTTTTTGGGTTTAATATATTATTTGCCTCCTGAACTTGTCCAAAATGGTTGATTGGCCCCCTGAACTTTCAAAGGGTATCAATAGCCCCCTGAACTTGCATAAAATATTCATTTAGCCCCCTGAACTTGCGTAAAATATAATCAATTAATCACTCGGTTGTAAAAAGGTAAGTTAAATGCGGAAGATATGTTGCACACATCTTAAAAAAGTAAAACGACCAAGATCGGGGTATGCGATTATAATATTAGAGAAGAAAATGTTTTATAGTTGAATAAGTAAGAAATTCTTTTTTAACATGTTTTAATCTATTTTGTGAAGTATGTAATAACATTTTAAGGCACGTGTAACATATCTTCCGCATTTGACTTATTTTTTTACAACCGAATGATTAATTGATTACATTTTACGCAAGTTCAGGGGGCTAACTGAATATTTTATGCAAGTTCAGGGGGCTATCGAGACACTTTCAAAGTTCAGGGGGCCAATCAACCATTTTGGACAAGTTCAGGGGGCAAATGATGTATTAAGCCTTTTTTTTTGAAAGAACTACAGTAAAACCTCTATATAGAAATTCTAAATACACTTGGGACCGAGCTATTTGTATAACAATTGAGAGGTTATTACTAAATAGAGTTTGATATAATAAAATTTCTCAACACATAAAATTTTAAATTTTTATCATAGGCATGCATGGTTTATATATAATGTATAACAATAGATATTAATGGAACAAATTAAATATTTAGAATTTCAATTTAGAGTTTAGGTTTTTAATATATAGATAATTGGAAGAGTTTTATGGAAAAAATGTAAACATCAATGAAAATACAAAATATTTATAATTTCAAGTTGTAGTTTGTGTTTATATATAATTATTACTATATAGAGGCATAGTTTCTAAAGGTGGGACTTGAAAAGTGTATAACAAATAACGTTTGGGAGGTTATTCCTATTTATAACTGGCCCAAGTTGGGACCGGGTTTTTTTATAACAAAATAGAGGTTATTCCTATATAGAGTATTCCTATATACAGGTTTTACTGTACATGTATTATTAACCTCGCTCCTTAATGTCAAATATAATAAACTATAATTAGGTTTTAGTTTTTCTTGTAAATAAATTTGATTAAGTAAATAGCTTACAACTCAATTCAATTTTGATAGTTTTTTTCTTAATTTAATTAGTTATTATTGGATATTTTACATTATTTAATTAAAAAATTATATATATTGGATAATCTTCATTTTTAGATATTAATTGAAGTTAATTATGTCTTTATTTGGATGGTATCCGGATTTTTTTATTCAACATTGGATGACTTGTGAACTGTGGCGAATACATGATTACTCGGTTGGGGGCCGATTTTACACGTGAGTTCGGGAAATTTTTTTTTGCTAAATCGAACTTGCTTTTTTTTTGTATATATGATTGTTATAATTTGAATGGTCAAGAACCAATTTTAAGTATTAATGTACAATTTCTCAAAATTAAGCTAGATTTCGTTTAATAGTCCTAACATGTAAAAAAAAAAATTGGATTTAGGGAAGGCTGAACATGTAAAAAATTTAAAAAAAATTGATTTCAAATGGCCTACCAGACCAAAATAATTAATAATTTGGATTTAGAAAAGCCTAACAAACCAAAAAAATTAGAAATTTGGATTTATAGGGGGTACCTAATAGATCCAAAATATTGAAATTTTGAATTTTGGATAAACCTAACACGTAATGGGATATATTTAACAAAAATAAGAAATTAATTTTATCTTAATGGGAAAGACATAATAAAAATGAGTATGGGAAATATATAATAAAAATGAGTTCAAAAGTGTTATGAAAATAAATTAATTAATTAATAATAGTAACATAGTTTTATAATTATTGAAAAATAAAATTTAAATAAATAAACAATTTTAAAATAAATTGAGGTTGGGGAATTGAACCTATGATCTTTTAAAAAAAGAAAAGTGTCTTTAACCATCTCATCTATCTTTAAACAATCAAATATTATTACATAGAGTGTATATAGACTAATATTAGAGGGGCCGAAACTACTCATAACCATGGTGGTTCCGGCGGCCGGAGGAGCCCGGGCCCCCCTGCTTGTGAATATTTGCTTCGTGTTCTAAGTAGTCATGAATTTAATTAGAGATTTACATGGATGGATTTAGTAGGCACATATATTTGAAAATCTTCTTATTTTGAATTATTTTAGATAAATCAAATATTTATTTACAATTAAAAAAATACATTTATAAAGGAAAACCCTCAACCCACCCCATATATGTGATTCGAACTCATGACCTCTACGGTCGTAGGTAAACACTTAACCAACAGGTTAAGAAGTTCACATCACTTCTTAAAATCTTAAAATGTACATAAAATAAAATAAAATCTTAAAATGTGACATTTCAATTATATAAAACTTTTGAAATATCAGTGGTATTATTCGATAAATACTGAATATAAAAATATTAGTCGATAATTTTTAATTTAAAATTTTTAACTTAGATTTTTTTTTGAAGAATTAAGTTAAATATTTTACTTATTAAAATTAGTGATTTTTAATTTAATTGAAGAATTTAAATGGTCGAAAAATAATAGATATCAACACATTTAAATTAAATAAGTGTTTAGATCGTAGCATTCATTTTAGCTCACAAGTGTCGATGATCTGACGTGTTGCCGCTGTCACTTGCATCTGGTTAATATGGCATTGTAGGAATGAAGCAATCTTTAAGGAAGTTTCTCCTTCTATTCAACACTCGAAGATCACCCTCTTTCGAATGATTCGGGAGTCCTTGGCCACTTCTAAAGGTTTTTGCTCTTCTCGGAGAGATGCTGCTATCTTATCCCGCCTTCTGGCTTCTCCTAGGCTGCCTCATGCTCCTAACATTATTCCGGTCCATTGGTTTAAACCTCCTCCGAGCTGGGTTAAAGTCAATGTGGACGGCTCTACTTTTGGCACTCCTGGCGAGGCAGGAGCGGGTGTCATTTTTCGCAACTATCGTGGCTTTCCCAAAGGTTGTTTTGCTTTTTCTACCCCTCCTTCTTTTGCTTATATGGCTGAATTAAGAGCCGCTATTTTTGCAATTGAACTTGCTTGGGAGAAAAATTGGCATCAGCTTTTGGTTGAGTCAGACTCAATGTACGTAGTTAATCTGCTTAGACACCGCTCCATGGATGTTCCTTGGAGTATTCGGCAAGAGTGGTTGTATTGTCTCATCATTTTCTCTAGGATGAACATTATCTTTTCACACATCTTTAGGGAAGGAAATAAAGTTGCTGATGCACCGGTAAAGTTTGGAGTCTCTTCCTCCGTGATCAATTGGTGGCCTTCAGCTCCTGCTTTTTGCCACAGGTTTATCAATGGTGACATTTGTAATATTTCACAATCACGTTTTTCTTGACTTTTCCTATCTTTTCTCCTCCCCCATTCTTTTGTTTGTTCTCCTTCATCTTCTCTTGTTCAAACACTCACTTTTTTCTTTTATTTATATATTGTGGGTTTGTCAGTTCTTGGGCCATGGGTGCTTACCCCGCCCAAGTTCTGTCTCGTCCTAATTTCTATCAAAAAAAAATTTAAGGGATTAAGTAGGTTATTAAACATGACCTTAATCTAATAATGAAAAACAATTTCTAATCTAACTTTATATAGTTTGGATTATTGCAATATTTAGGAATAAGGTACAAAAATATCTCTAATGTTGACAGCTATGAGTAATTTTATCCCTAACGTGACAGTTAAGAATAATTTTATCATAATGTTGGCAAGTTGGGTCAATTTTACACATTATTAAATACATATATATTTTTCTCGTATTTTGCGTCTGTTGCATATTAGTTGGTTCTAAGAAAAATTTACATTTTTTATAATTCATAGTTAGAGATTAGTATATATTTAAGTTTGATAAAATATTTGGCTTTTTAAATTATTTTTGTCCAACTCTGTAGAAAACACATTATAATTTTTTAAAAATTTCTCGTATATATATATAAGTTTGTGATTTGTTACCAATAAATGATAAAATGACACACAGATGCAGTGGAGATGATAAGGTTAATGATTGAGAAAACGGTTTGATGAATTATTTCTTAAATTGTTCCAATCTATCAGGGTTAGGGTTAAAATTGTCATTGACTGCCAACATTATAAGTCAAATTGCATTATTTTAAACGTTAAAAGTAAAATTGCTCTTAACTATCAATGTTTTTTACACCTTATCCATAATCTTTAATTTCCGAGCTCTTTCCCACACAAATAAACTATAACAGAATATTACTCTTTCCGTTTCTCTAAATATTACTCATTCCATTGTGAATTATATCTCGTTCAAGATAAAATTTTATAAATTAAGAAGTCATTAAATAACTATTAAAAAGACAATACTACCATACAATCTCCTTTTTTTAATGACTAATTCTCACACAATATTCACACTCTTCTCATTAATTACAATATAATTAAAATAGATAAATTTGGAAAATATGCAACATTTTCTTTATTCTCATCCAATATTTCTTATAAACTTTCCACATTCTTGGAGATGTGCGTAATAAAAGGGAGTCAAAGTGATTTATAATTCAGAATTTTTCTCCCTACATATAATTCAAAATGGAGGGAGCATGTAAGAAAAATTAAGCAATTACAAAATATTTATCAACCTATAAAATTAGGATCATATTAATAATTTTTCTATCTTTAATAAATATTACATTAAATAAGGGGATATTTATTTCGGGGTTTTAAGAAACGATAAAGGAAAAAAGAGACGTAATTTCTTTTCTTATTGTTTGTTCTACCAATATGATTATTCTTTTTACTTCTTTTTTAGTAAACTCCAAAATCTTCTAACTAACTTACTTGATAACTTAAAAAAAAAAAACGCAACAAGGAAACGAAAAAAAACTAAGACGGAATCATTCTCAGAAAGCCAGCTCTCAAACAAAAGATCATCCAGCAGCAACTTGAAGGTTTGTTTTCTCATTCTCCTTTTATACTACTTTATTACTTTCTCCCCCTCCTAAAATTTAACTTCTAGTATTTTAATTTTTTAATTTCATTTCGGTCTCTCTACATGATTATTTATGTTTTTTTATTCTACTAATTAAAAACTAAAATAATTATTATAGTAAAACCGTAAACCCACACATTAAAAATGTCACATCCGTGTCCCTAATTTTAGTTATTACACCCTAATATAAGGTTATATTATAGTTATTTATTGATTGGAGAGTTAATTGGGTATTATGGATATAGTTTTGAGGCCAATTTTATGATTTTAGAAGAAATTAAAAGTTTAGGGTAAGTTTTAAAAGAAATAAAAAATTATAGGGGTTACAATGGATAATATCCATCATTGGGGCTCTAAATTGCATCATTCAAGAAGCCAATTTCGGTCAAACAATGAGGGAAAAATCAGATTTCAGATTTTGCTCGCCATCTCCATCTTCCTCACTCAAATTCTTAACTACCCATCTTCAATGATCATTTGATTTCTAGAGATCTAACCGTCCGATTGAGCCGAAATTTTTACAGTAGGTTCTAGACATCCTAATACACATTGTGGTCGGTGTGATTTGGATTTGGTGATTTGTAGAAAGAGTTCGGCCTAAACAGATTCTAAGGCGAATTTTGTGTTTCTTTAGAGTTTTCTTCAAATTATGGCTAAAGTAAGTAATTATCAACTACCCTTTTGAGTTTTTATGTATATATATGTATAAATCACTCTATATTTTCCAGAACTTAAATTTTTGTGGTGATTTTTAACATGCATTTGATTAATTGGAGTTTTTATGATTTAGTTGTTAACATGAGCTTAAAGTTAAATTCAAGTAATTATATATGTATTTGCATGTCAATTTCAACCTATAATATATGTTTATGTATATATGATTAAAGTTTGGTTTTGATGAACTTAGTATATTTGATTAATATTTGTGTAAGATTTGATATTTTGAAGAGTTAAAATTCAAAGAAAAGTTTGTTGAGAAACTTTATTGATAATTGATTTATGAACAAGGGTATATTTATATATTAAGTGATTTTCTATAAATTTATTTCTCAAAGTAAATTTTAGTTTTAATTAAAGATTGTTAAAGTTGCAATTTTGATGAATTTGTGATTTATTGAAATAAAGTATATTTTTAAATTATTTATTGATGATTTTAGTACAATAATGATTTATGATGGAATATTTTGGAAATTGATTGAGTAAAGGTGTTGATAAAACTTTATGATGTTTGTTTATGAGTTATATATATTTTGATATATATATATTTCTGATTTTAAATTATATTATGAAATTATAATATTTTTAGTATCCATCGAGAGTAATCCGGATAGGTGGTTTTTATTAAAGTCCGTATTTAGTGAGAAATACGGCATGTGTACACAGTTGAAAGACCTATCGGGTATGGCAAAGAAGTGTTGAGTAAGACCATACGGGCTAGACAAATTATGAGATATCTCGATTCTATTATATTGTGGGGATTGATACATACGGGGATTATCTCTCGGATGGATACGATTTGCGAAATATTTATTGATATACGATTTGTGAAGTAATTATTGATATACGATTTGTGAGGTATCTATTGAGATACAGTTGGTGGAGCTTTTATTAAGATACAGTTTATGAAGTATTTATCGATATACAGTTTATGAAGTATTTATCGAAATACGATTTATGAAGTAACTATTGATTTACGGTTGAACACGAGTTTTATGTTAAGTGTTTTAATACAGTGATTTACGTTTTGACTATGTGTGGTATTTTGAGAAATGATAGCAAACTTATGATATTTTAAAGTGCATATTTGGTTAAAAGTATATTTTATTATGGTTTAATCCATAAAGTGTTCATTTTTAAGAATATGAATTTTATATGATGCATTTTGAAAATTAAAAAATATATATATATATATATATATATATATATATATATATATATATAGCTATTTTGAGTATAAGTACTTTATGTAGTTGATAATTGCTTACTGAGATTTCTGTCTCACTGTTTTTAAATGTTTTAATGTTTTAGGCGAGAAAGAGCAAGGTATATGAGAAGTCACTGGTTGATAAACAAGGTTGAAGTATCAAGTCATCATTTTTGTCATTAGTTAGGACAATTATCTTTGCAGTAATTTGGAGATTTGGTTATGTTGGTGGCACTTAAATGTAATAGAAATATGTATATAGTCTAAATGTACTTGAGAGGAATTCTGGAAAAGTTTGAAATTTATAATATTTGGATAATTTGGAGACTTATAGGTATTGATTATGATCTTTCTCTTTTACGCCTGATGCCGATTGAGGTCGTTTAGGGTCGGGTGTGACAAAAAAATTTCAAATAAATTATTAGAATTGATAATGCATTAGTTATGATGGCTAATTTTAATATAATAAAAATAAAAGTAAATTTTCCAAAATAAAAATTTTAAGTCAAAGAAAATAATTTAAAAGAGTTAATTTAGTATATCTTAATTATTATTTTAATGGATATCAAAATCCTACATGAAAACCTATAAAACATGGTAATAGTAATATAATAAAAGTAAGTGATTAGGTTTAAAATTGGATTCCATTGTTCTTTTATAAAGTTATATATTTTTAATAAATTTTGTAATAAGCGTTTCCAATCTATACTATATATAATTACGGAAGCAGAAAGAAATGAGAAAAAGTGTTTTAGAGGTCTTTTTGATGAGTTGTCAACGTAGTAAAAAATCAGATTAAAATTAATTAATTAATTAATTAAAAATAACAAATTTATAATTAATTAATTAATTAAAAATAACAAATTTATATTTATAATATATTAAATAATTGCGAGCCTATTAATTAAAATAATAAAAGAAAGCAAGAGTTACGGGAAGATGAAAAATACAAAGCAAATGAAATCCAAAAGTCACAAATAAACTTCTATATAAAGCATGATAGATAGTATTCCACCTTTATATTCATTGGTCACGATAGATAGTATTATATTTCTGAAGGTAAATATTCGTTTTTTTTCATATGTTGTAGTTATTTTGTTCTCAGTTATGTTTTTGTTTTATTTTTATTAAACAATAGTTGTTATAGTTTCATCTTTCAGATTCATTTCTGTTGTTACCCAGGTTCTATACCTCTCGCTATCTTATCCATATTTTCTTTTTTATTTGTCTTTTTTTTTCCAAACTGATAGCTTCAATTGAAGAAATCCGACAGAAATAGAAGATGCATGAACAACTAAAACCGGAAAACACAAAAGTGTCAAAAATTACAAGAAATTCTTATGTTTCTCAATGTAATTATTTGATTTTTTTTCATATATTGTAGTTATTTTTGTTCTCAATTGTGCTGTTGTTTTCTTTTTATTAAACAATAGTTGTTATAGTTTCATTTTTCAAAGATGAAATTCCATTTCTGTCGTTACCCAGGTTCCATACCTCTCGCTACCTTATCTATGTTTTCTTTTTTATTTGTCTTTTTTTTCAAAATGACTAAAATAAAGATTTTGTAAATTTGTATTCTTTTTTAGTATATGTTGCTAGATGTTATCGTTTCGATTGCTAACTCTTAACTAAAATTTAGATTTTCGGCTTTATATGAACTCAATTTTTGGCTTTCTCAATTGTGCTGTTGTTTTATTTTTATTAAACAATTGTTGTTATAGTTTCATCTTTCAGAGATGAAATTCCATTTATGTCATTATCCAGATTCCATACCTCTCGCTATCTTATCCATGTTTTCTTTTTTATTTATTTATTTTTCAAAATGACTAAAATAAAGATTTTGTATATTTGCATTCTTTTTTAGTATATGTTCCTAGGTGTTATCGTTTTGATTGTTAACTCTAACTAAAATTTAAATTTCCGGCTTTTTATGAACTCAATTTTTAGTTTTAATTGAAATTAGATTAATTTTTCTAATTCGGAACATGTTGAAATCTACACCTTTTTTAAGTTTGAGTTTAGCTAATTGATATGGATTGTATTTTTTATTTTTATGCATTTTGGTACAAATAGATATAAAGTTTCACACGATAGTTGTTCATTGAAGTTTGAGACATATTAAATAAAATATTAAAGAGATATTGGAATATTATACTTACAATAAAGTCTATTTCAATATAAATTATGTTATATTATGTTATATTATTATTATTATTATTATCAAGAAGTTATTTTTTTCTCAATTTTCTAGATAAGGATATTGTAAGCGTCTAATACGCTTGTTAAGATGTTTATTCTTGAAGAATGTGGTTATGCTAGATACGAATTCAAAATCAAGGTAAATAAAAATAAATTTTGATGCTCAAAATCCTAAAAATGTACATTAATTATGGATATTGAGATAATTGCTTTTAAAACATTGGCTTATATAATTTTTAACTATTATATTATGGTTCGTACAAAATTGTTAGTATTTCAAGAGTTTTTAACAGATGAAAATGAAATATGATCATATGACAAATTATTGAAAAATATTAATTAAGAAAATATTATTATTTGAATCTCTTCAAATTCTCAAATGTTGAGCATAATGATTCTAATTAATATATTTAATTTCACATATTAATTATAAAACGTTTTTTTTTTGTACTGAGTGGTTACAATTGCGATTTAATTCTATTTAACTAAAATTAATTTATGGACTTAATACTTCATTAAGAAAAAATAAAATGTTTAATTAATGGACAAAAAATATTTTCACTCTCATCTTTATACGCTTATGTCTCGACATTCTCTCTTATTTTCAAAAAAAAAAAACCGAGAGGAAGATGGTTCTCTTTTAATTATCTTTTTCATCCCTTCATTTTTTTTTTCAATTCTTTTGTTTGTTTTTCTTACTTACAAAATTCAAGAATATATAATTATTAGAAAATATTAATGAAGTCAAATAAGTGATATATGCGAGTATGGCTGATATTCTATATAGTGAAAAAATGAAGAACAAATTGATCGAATGTCTTGATGAGATATTACGAGATGAAAATAGAAGAAATCATCATCTTAAACTGATTCAATTAGATATATTGGGTTATTATAGCAGAATGAATAATTGAATTCGAATACTTGGTGATCATGAAATTCCATCAACCAAAATAATTATCATCAAAATGAATTTGTAACTAATTCTTACGAATTTTATTTTTTTTATATGTAACATCAATTGATAAAGTTTCTTCATATGCAACATTAGAAAAGTATTGATTAATAGTTTATAGAATAACATATTGATGATGCTTCCATTTTAACATAGATTGTAATTCTTTTGTATCGTAGATATAATATTTAATTTTAATCGTAGTTTAATTCAATTTTTGTTTAACCTATATTGTAATTCTTTTGTATCGTAAATATAATATTTAATTTTAATTATAGCTTAATTCAATTTTTTGTTTTTTATTATATTTTAATATATTTCTTAATTAATCTGCTATTTTATTATTATTGTTTCACAGAATATTTAGAATATGAAAATGTATTAAAATTCCTAAAAAGTACAAATCATTGAATTTTGTAAAAATAAATAAATCATTCATCTTTTTTTTTTTTGAACCTGAAAGTGAAACTTAAATAGATGATGGATTTGCATCCATATAAATAGTGTTCACAAGCCAGTCTGGCACAATAGTTGAAACGAAATCGCTAGCATTGGAACAGACAAGCCTAGCTACCAAATGAGCCGCATTGTTCGCTAAGCGAGAAATAAAAGCTAATTTAAAAGATGGGGTGGATCTTAGCAGGATACGACAATCCTCCACAATCATACCAAATTCAAAAATGTCCTGCTTTTCAGAAAGAATAGCATCTACCACAACCTTGGCATCAGATTCAAAAATAACAACAGAATAGCCCAAGTTAGCAATCCACAACAAACTCGTGCGAATTGCAAGGGCTTCAATAACACGTGGCTCCTTGACGCTTGGAATAAGACTGCTACTACAAAGGAGAAATGCTCCCCTTTCATCCCTAATAACTGCTCCCATGCCACTGCTGTTTAAATCATTGAAAATGGCCCCGTCGATGTTGCATTTGATAAAGCCTGGGCTAGGCATGTTCCATCTATGTTGAGGGTTTGGCGAAAGTTGATTACCTCTCGGCTGTATGTGCGTTACTTACATCTGTCGATTGCCCAGAGGTGGTGCCTTCTGTTGATAGGCTTTCCAATCCTGAACATCCTCCAGGCTGATGCGCCATGCCGTGTCTGCCGGCCACCATCTCATGTGCCACAGGACTCTGTTTCTGTGGTCCCAGATTACTATAAGTGCGCAACAGATTCTAACAATTTCTTCCGTATTTGAGTTGCTCAAGGCTTGGAGAAGCCACTCGTCAAGGTATCTGTTATCCACTCTTGGCACAGGCACACCTGCTACACGCCAAATGTCACCTGCGAAACAACAATCAACAAATAAATGGTTATCCGTCTCTTCTTGTTCCACACATACTGGGCATTCAGTTGAAATAGGGACCCTTCTCTGGGCCAACCGGGCTCTAGTGGGTAAACACTTTGAACATAGTCGCCAAATAAACTGCTTCAGCTTTGGCGGAATCATCAGCTTCCACAATCTCTTCCAACCCTCCTGGGTACTGCTAGCTTCAACTAGCCCCATACCTGATAAATAGCCTGAGTGAACATTATAGTGTCCATCCCTTGACCAATGCCAGATCCTCATATCTTCCCCTACATTGTATGGCAGGATAATATCACTGATAGCCTGCACTTCCACTTCGCTAAAGCAGCCGTTTAATCTCGGTATATCCCACCCTCTCCCATTTTCAAGAAACAGGTCCGCTACCATCAAGTTTTCCATTCCAGGGACCAAAAAGGAATTTATACAAAAACCCTCAAGATTAGGAACCCACTCATCCTCCCAAACTCTGATTGATCTGCCATTTTCCACTCTCCATCTAACCCCTGTTTTCAATATACTAATACCTTCCCATATGCTTCTCCAAACCATACTAGGATTATTGCCTAATTTGGAGAGAAGTAAGTCCTCCCTAGGGTAATATTTAGCTTTGAACATTTGACTCACTAAAGTATTAGGGAATTTTAGTAATTTCCATCCCTGGTTGCCTAACATTGCTAGGTTAAACACATGTAGATCCTTAAAACCCATCCCACCTGACTCTTTAGGTCTACACAATTTACCCCATTCAAACCAATGGATGTTTCTACTACCCTCAGGTTTCATACCCCACCAGAAAGAATTCATTAATTTTTGCAGCTCATCACAGATAGATAAAGGTAATAGGAACGTACTCATACAAAATGTTGGTAAGGCTTGAGCCACAGACTTTAGCAGCACCTCTTTCCCAGCCTGGGACAGGAATTTGAGACCCCATGCACCAAACTTCTTGTGCAGCCTATCAATCAGGAAAGAAAAAATCATGCGTTTGGAACGCCCAATGAGTGATGGCAGACCCAGATATCTACCTGTGTCGAGAGGAGTGCACACCCCCAGTAATGCTTTGATCTGTAATCGCAAAGGTTCCGGCACATTAAGGCTGAAAAAGACTCCCGACTTGCTTAAGTTTACTGCCTGGCCCAAAGCCACTTCATATTCAGACAGGATATTCATGACCTTTCTGGTCTCATCAATAGTTGCCCTAAAAAACAAAAAGCTGTCATCAGCAAAGAAAAGATGTGTTATTGTCGGTGCCCTTCTGCAGATCTTACACCCTGAAATAAGCCCTTCTTCTTCAGCCTTACTGATAAGTTTAGATAAGACTTCAGCACACAGGATAAAAAGGTAGGGAGAAAGAGGGTCCCCTTGCCTCAATCCCCTGCCAGGGACAACTTGGTCCGAGCACTCCCCATTAATTGCCACCTTGTATTTCACAGTTGTTATGCATAGCATCATCCAACCAATCCAGGTTTCATGAAATCCCATTCTGCCCATAACTGCTTTAAGGAAATCCCAATCAACTCTGTCATAGGCCTTGCTGATATCAATTTTTAGGGCCACATGCCCCCTCTTCCCTCTATTCAATCTTTTCATATAATGTATGCTTTCAAAAGCCACCTGCACGTTGTCAATTATAGACCTTCCAGGAACAAAAGCAGATTGAGTTTCTCCAATAATCTTAGGGAGAACCCTTTTCAGACGATTAGCTAAGGCCTTGGCAATTATCTTGTAGATAACATTGCACAGGGCGATAGGGCGAAAATCCTTCAGCATTCTAGGATTGTCAACCTTTGGAATCAGAACAATTGTGGTGTCGTTTATTCCACTTGGAAATTCCCCCTCACTAAGCCACTTTGCGCAGGCTGCTCCCACATCTGCTCCCAATGTGTCCCAGAAGGCTTGAAAAAACCCCGGATTTAACCCATCAGGGCCAGGGGATTTATTAGGACTCATGGAAAAGAGAGCTTGTTTAAACTCTTCCTGGTTAAAAGGGGCCACAAGTGAATCATTCATATTAGGGCTGATACACGTATTAATTACCTACACAGTGTCACCTCTATTCAAAATCGAGGCCGAGAAAACATCTTGAAAGTAATTCTGTGCAAGGTCCAGTAATTCGGCTTGGTTATCAAACACAACCCTATTTTCATCTGTCAACGAGGAAATAGAATTCTCTTGACGTCTGGTTTTGACACTAGCATGGAAAAACTGTGTGTTTCTGTCCCCTTCTGTCAGCCAGAAGACCTTAGCCCTCTGTCTCCAATAACTCTCCTCAGCTTCCAGGGTATCATTAAGTTTTCTTTTGGCTAGGAAGTAAGCGGCTATAGAGTCCCTGCTTCTGCTACCATGTAATCTTTCCATTTGGGTCCTCCATTTCCTAATCTGGCTTTTGAAACGCATATTGAAATTCTTACCCCACACTGCCATTTTCTGCACACAATCCTCCAAATTTTCCTGAACTGGTTTGCCCCTCTGGCTTCTCCAGTGCCCTCTAACCAGGTTACTGAACTCCTGCTCTTTAAGCCAAGCCTCCTCAAAAAAGAATCTCCTTTCTCTACTTCTACTTCTCTCCCTTACTAGATGAAGGAGAAGCGGAAGATGGTCAGAATATCCAGTCATACAAGTTTTGAGGTGGTGATTATCAAAACGATTCAGCCACCCAGCCGAAGCAAAACCCCTGTCCAGTTTTTCTCTAACCCAGAGCTCGGACCCTCTACCTCTTTCCCAAGTAAAGCGGTTACCGTTCAGAATCAATTCGCTCAGCCCACACTCCTCAATTGTCTTAGCAAAATCCTGCATTAGGGGGTTAGGGTATACAGCTCCACCCACCTTTTCATCAGAATTCAGAATACAATTAAAATCCCCAATCACTAGCCATGGGACAGAATCATCCATGGCTAACCTTCTCAGTAATTCCCAAGACTCTCCATGCCTACTGCGGTCAGCAAAACCATAGAAACCCACTAATCTCCAATCCCCCTCAGAGGGCTCAGTGATAATTGCCTCGATATGATGCTCAGAGAAACTTTTGATCACCACCTGAGTCCCTGCTTTCCACAGTAAAGCTAACCCTCCACTACGGCCTCTTCTACTGACAGGGAATGCTCCCTCAAACTTTAACTGTTGTTTTAGCAAACTTACTCTCTGATCCTCTACTAGTGTTTCCATCAAGAATACAATATTAGGGCTTTGGGACGAAACAAGCTCCTTTAAGGAGCGAACTGCCCGGTGGTTTCCCAGACCACGACAGTTCCAGCTTAGACAACTCATTCCCCCCGGCGGCCCTGTTCTTTAGGGCTCGCCGAACCAATTTCTGTGGAACTCCCCTTATCCTTTCCAAGAACAGAGACTTCCCCCTCCTGCCTAACCTCTTCCTCCCCCTCCCTTCCCTTTCCCTTTTCCTCCCTTCTTCTTTTCCTGACATCATTCAATTCCATCTCAGTATCTTCCCCCTTTTCTCCCTCATCCTCACCCCCCATCCCTTTGCCCTCTTCGTTCGCTAAAGGCTTAAAGAAAGGCCCTGAAAATGGACAAATCAACACTTCTCTCTCCCCCTCCCTCGCTTTTTTATTCAATACAAGCACTTCCTTCCCTCTCCCTGTATTAGTTATATCCCTCATAGCGCTCAGTCCCCCTCCCCTCCCACCTCCGAACCCCCTCATCCCCCCACCTCCCTTGTTATCAATCAACCATTTTTCCCCACTATTGTCCCCACCCCTTCTTACTGGGGCTTTAAGCCATTCCCCCCACTCTCTCTGAATCTCACCCCCCTGCATGTTGAAAACTCTCTCACAAAAGCGTTCTGTATGCCCCAGGCAACCACACACATAGCAGAAAATCCCCAGTCGTTCGTATTTAAAAGTTGCCAGGGCCCACACATTTCCCGCACACTTTAGCTTTTTAAATCTCTTCAGTGGCCTTTCGCTATTTAGACTGACTCTGATTCGCATAAACTGCCTATGAATGCCAATGTTATTGTTATCATCATACTCTTCAAACTCTCCAAGGAAATTTCCTAATTGTTTACCAACTATCTCTGACATAGTCCCCACAGGTAAGCCATATATTTGGACCCATATTGAATAGTTCAATAAAGGCACGTCATCCACATGAACTCCATAT
Source organism: Euphorbia lathyris (assembly GCF_963576675.1). Classification (NCBI taxonomy): domain Eukaryota; kingdom Viridiplantae; phylum Streptophyta; class Magnoliopsida; order Malpighiales; family Euphorbiaceae; genus Euphorbia; species Euphorbia lathyris. The sequence goes on along the minus strand of NC_088914.1, from coordinate 67,836,253 downwards.
TTCCAATTATTCAAAATCAGAGCATAGTTATCAAAGGACCAGGGTCCTCCAGCAATCACCCTGTCTCTGTCAATTGGGTGAAAGAATTCAAAAGAGTAAAGATTTGAGCTAATCTCTTGAATTTCGACCCCTCTAACCGGTCTCCATAAGGCTGCCAGTCGGTTTTTCATACTAAGGAAATTGAGCGGTCTGTCAGCAGCAAAACGGCCCAAGAACCGAAGTCCAGAATCCACAACAACTTCTGGTATAGGTGGCACAGCCAACTCAAGATGTCCCCCTTCTTCTCCTTCAATCCTTAATCCCTCCATTTCCCTCTCCATATCAAGACAGGAATTGTGCCTCACAAACATAAAAGTACAGTACACTCACACTAGTGATACCCTTCTCACAATTACGGATCAGCACTTCTCAACAAAAATCAATAATAATAAGCACAGGATCAGAACAAGGCCAAAACCAAACCGCCTCCAGAAAACTAAACAGTAAAACACCAAATCAGAATCACAGAAAGCGTAAACAACCGACACAGTCCCCAAATCGGGTTCAGAAATTCATCCAAACAATCATCAGAATTAATTCAAACAGCAGAATCAATCGGAACAAAAATGAGAATCGGCTAAAGAACAAGATCGGCGCGCATCCAGCTAATCCATCGACAATACCACAACAACAAAAACTCTCAAAAAGATTGAGACGTACCTTCACATACTCGGAAGGACCCTCTCACCGGCGACGGAAACTCACGGCGACGGCCACACCCAAGGTAGCGCAGGCGGCGGCGACGTCTTCGTAGGTTAGGTGTCGAGAGAGACGGAAGGAATTTTGACTTTTATTTTAATTTTATAAATCATTCATCTTTAGTTAAAATTCTACAAAAAAGGTAGTCAATTATTTTTTTTTTTTGGTAAGAAGAGAAGAAAAAAAAACAAACAAGGTAGTCAATTATTTTTAAAACTAAGTTAATTTGAATTATCATTAAAAAATATATATTAATTTCAAATATACATAATATAATTTTTTTTCATAGCATGATATAAAATTATTTAAAAGTAAATATGTCAATTTATTTATTTATTTAAATTATATAAAAGTTTCATACCCCGTGCATCGCACGGGTTTTCGACTAGTGTGAGATAATTTTAGATAAATAAACGGCAAGAATGTAAAAAATAAATCTAATCAATATGAGCTGAGTTTAAAATTCTTTTACTCTTGTCCCACTAAAATGACGTCGTTTTCATTTATATGGGGATAAAAACTCTTTTATATCAACACTCCGCGAATAAAGATAAAGAGGTGAGTCCTTAACCATCTCTATTAGATGTGCTTCCAACAGTTAGAGAATGATAACACCTATGTATTCTATCTTAGGATATTCTATCTTAGGATCCAAATTGGAGTCTCGTTTTATAAATATATACCATGATGTGAATGAAAAATGGATTTTCAAAACATTAAAAACAATAATTTATCATATTCTTATGATAAAAAGTATGGAATGGTAAATTTTATGGCATCTCTAAAAGTAATGATAGATTTCTTTCAACAACAACAAAAAAAAAAAAAGTAATGATAGATTATTGGATCTATCTATATATATAGCTATAATAAGAAATTGATGCTTATGTGACATGAATTGAGATGGTTTTTAAATACAAATTTACTACTAAAAGAAGGAAGTTAGTTTGCATATAAGAATAAAAATTGGGCAATTAATGGGAAGAAAGCAAGTAAATTGTCCATATACGTAATTAACAAAAAGTAGCAATTCCAATTATAAAAAAAAAAAAAATAGCAATTCCCAAAATTAAATAGCAACAGAAAAAGGGCTTCAGTTAATACCAAAAAAGGTAATTGGCAACACAGCTTTAAATGACTTCGCTTTCATTCCATCTGCCAACAACTCTACACCTTTATTTTTCCATTAATTTCTTTAATAATAATAATAATTATTATTATTATTTTTCTTCTGTTCCAACTTTCCGTAGTTTCGCCACCTCATCGTCTTTCCCACCGGGCGCCACCTTACTACCATTAAGAAGGGGAAGAGTGCCCGCCATTCTCTTCCAGGCTCAGGAAGGACAAACTCAAAAATCTCTTGTTATTATCGCTTCTTCTCAAAATATGGAAGTTGTGTTTGATACCTACATTTTTGGGACTTTCTTTGCTTCTCTATTTGCCTTTCTCCTTCTCTACATTTTACGCCCAAATGTTAAGAAGATGGAGAAAATCAAGCAAATTTCCTTCTTCAACACCCAAAATGATGTTGCACTCACGCCTCCCAATGTCTCCGGTACCGACGTTATCATTGTCGGTGCAGGTGTCGCCGGTGCAGCCCTCGCTTATACACTTGGCAAGGTATACATTACACGAGCCCGACGGATTTATTGAACTCAATTCCATTGCTCAATCTACTTTTCAATTAAATATCCCGAAATTTTTAATTGAGGTTTTCAACTGAACTGAATTTTTTAATTAAGTGTATCTGACAAGTTTTATATATCTTTCCTGACTGTGATTAAACAAATCATTCTTTTGGACTTTTTTTGTTTTATCAACATATCTATTTTGTTAAAAGTTGAAATGACTATCTAGTTTGTTGTTTTGCGACGCAATCTTCAAAAAACTACAATTAGTGAGCTGTTGTGATTTCTTAATCAAAGTTGGCAAAAAAAATTCAATTGTTAAATTCCATTTTGGCTGGATATTGTAAAGAATTTTATGTCAAATCCATACTCCACGAGTCTTTTAGACAGCAGAGTGTATTTGAAGTTATTTTATTTTCTGCAACCATTTTTTGAACTTGCTGAGAAATTTTTTCAGGATGGAAGACGAGTTCATGTGATAGAAAGGGATTTGAAAGAGCCTGACAGAATTGTCGGTGAACTGCTTCAACCAGGAGGATATCTGAAATTAATGGAATTAGGTCTTGAAGGTATTGAATAAAAAAAGACATCTATATTATCAGAGATGGTGTAATTTTCAAGATTATTATACATGCTTTTGGTTTACTAATATACCCTTTAACTGCAGATTGTGTGGAGAAAATTGATGCCCAGAGAATAGTTGGTTATGCTCTATTCAAGGATGGGAAAAGCACTAAATTGACATATCCTTTGGAAAAATTTGATGCTGATGTTTCTGGCAAGAGCTTCCATAATGGGCGTTTCATTCAGAGGATGAGAGAAAAAGCTGCTAATCTTACAAACAAGTACTTTCTATTGCTCAGCTCACTTGAATTTTCATGCAACTGATGTCTTGATCACATGATTATGCTTACTACTGAATTCAGAAATCATAATTGTATTCCTTTGCTTGTTTTGTTTTCAAATTTGATGCAGTGTGAATCTAGAGCAAGGAACAGTGACATCTCTGCTTGAAGAAAATGGAATTATAAAAGGGGTTCAATACAAGACTAAGGATGGTCATGAACGTAAAGCTTATGCTCCTCTCACCATTGTTTGTGACGGTTGCTTCTCAAATCTGCGTCGCTCTCTCTGCAATCCCAAGGTTAAGTTCCGGCCAATCACTTGTTGAACTTAATTAATGAGCAACAAATTTTACTAGTTTCCTTACAACATAATCTCAGTATGGATCTGGTTTTCTTGTTGATGGTTGTGTTGAATTTTTAAATGTTTTTGACAGGTTGATGTACCCTCACATTTTGTGGGCTTAATCCTGGAGAACTGCAACCTTCCTTTTGCAAATCATGGACATGTTATTCTAGCAGACCCTTCACCAATTCTATTCTATCCAATTAGCAGTACAGAAGTTCGCTGTTTGGTAGATGTTCCAGGCCAGAAATTACCCTCAATTGCAAGTGGTGAAATGGCTAAGTACTTGAAGAGCGTGGTAGCGCCACAGGTATATGCCTGCCTAAACTTTCCCTGTCTCCATGTTCATCTGTGTATGACATGATCTTCAACATGTGAAAGGTTAATAGTCATGGGGGATTATTTCATTTCTGCCATACATTCCTTCTTGAACAAATATCTTCTGTCCGGCTGGATATAACTAATTATAAATTTCATTTTCAGATTCCTCCCACGCTTTATGAAGCCTTTGTAGCTGCAATAGACAAAGGTAATATCAGGACAATGCCAAATAGAAGCATGCCAGCAGATCCTCATCCTACTCCTGGGGCACTTCTGATGGGCGATGCTTTCAACATGCGCCATCCATTAACTGGTGGTGGAATGACAGTGGCAATGTCTGATATTGTTCTGCTTCGTGATCTTCTTAAGCCACTCCGTGACCTTAATGATGCTTTTGCTCTTACCAAATATCTTGAATCCTTTTATACATTGCGCAAGGTAAACTTAGTTTACTTAGGACTGAACTGGTATTGCGGAATGTGCCTACGTAGAATGTTTTGCACAATTAGTTAAATTCAAATGTGGCGCTTGTGGTAGATTTTTCCTTTAAATATGGCGCAAACTGCAAATGAGTTTAAGCTATTTGTGTGCAGCACTGGTCTTAGTTTCTTCTGATATATTTATGCATGGTTGTTTGTGGAATGCAGCCTGTAGCATCTACCATAAACACTCTGGCAGGTGCCTTATACAAGGTGTTCTCTGCATCCCCAGATGAGGCGAGGAAGGAAATGCGCGAAGCTTGCTTTGACTATTTAAGCCTTGGGGGTACATGTTCAGTTGGACCTGTGTCTTTACTCTCCGGTCTAAACCCAAGTCCGTTAAGCTTAGTCGTCCATTTCTTTGGTGTTGCAATATTTGGGGTTGGCCGTCTGCTCATTCCATTTCCTACACCTAAAGGCATGTGGATTGGGGCTAGACTCATTTATGTGAGTACCTCATATCAGGCGTTGCCTATATTGTTCGTTACTGTGGTGTTTTCTTTCTGCAGCGTACATGAGTGCAACAGCAATTGCAATGGCCTTATAAATCAAATGCAACTTATTGTTGAATACTTACACATCAATTTTTCAATTGTTGGATCCTAATCCATGACTTCTCCTTTTGCAGAGTGCTTCAGGTATTATTTTCCCCATCATCAGAGCAGAGGGAGTGAGGCAAGTGTTCTTCCCTGCCACAGTTCCTGCAATCTACCGACACCCTCCTCCTCAGGTCAATGATAAATCGGCATCGGTTGAGGTGCACAACTCAAACTAGCTCTGGATTCATCAATTTAAACTGTATCTTCTAGTAATACATATTCAGATGAGGTATTTGTGCAATTATACAGACAAATAAGAGATTAAAGATTGTAAGCTTTGGCACTTCATATGTGTAATTCAATAAAACGTTTTGTCTATATATTATAAATGCTGGGTGGAAACTGTCAAACATGGTTGGATAATTGACTAAGTTAATTAAGATTTGGAGTTCAATTCTTAATGAATCTACAAAGTTATAATCATAAGATAAGTCAGAAAAAAGTAGCTTGAGTCAATCAATCTGAAACTGATAAATCGTATCTAACTTAAAAGAAAAAATGATTGACTCTTATCTTGTTTCAACTTGTTCATAATTGTTCTCTTAAAGATGGAAATAATTGTATTGGTGACGGATCAACCGTTGACAGTGACACCATTCAATTTCTTAACTATATGATATGACCACTTAATTAGGGAGTTGGGATACTTAAATGATGATTGAAAAATAATGGCTAAATTATTTTTTTAGCTTTACCAATTGTTTAAATTTTTAAATTTAGCCCTTCAATTTTAGTTTATTGACATTTACTCCATCTAATTATTCTTGAGATTTTGCACTTTGTTAACGATTTCGTCAATTGTGTCACACGAATCATTAAGTAAATCGGTTTACTATAATTATTAGGTAAAATACATGTTTGAGTTCCTCATCAATTTATTTTTTATTAATTAAGTCTCTAATTTTTCAAGTTGATAAATTAAGCCCTTGATCAATTATTTTTAAACACATATCAACCCTTGATTTTTTAAATGGATACTAAGCCATTGATCAATTATTTTCAACACATTAAGTCCCTATTTGACTCGCCAATTATGCGAATAATTATCTTCAAAAAAAATCTGAATAATTCAAACTTTGTTTAACATGCATGAATTGTCAGGATATCAGTGTTCTTCTAAAGTAAAATAGTTTGGAAATTATCTGGTGTGTCAATCTGTATATCACTTGACGTGTTAAAATAGTAACATATTGACAATCTTGTTCGTATTAAATGACGTTTGAATCACACACATAACTGTTTTCTCCTAAAAGGGATTTCATGTTTTCATTTATTTTTTATTGCATAATATTTTCATTTAAAAGTTTAGGAGTTTAAAGTGTTTAAAATAATTGATCAATATGCCATTTTTTTCTAATTATTGTGTGACGTGTCATACCACTTACCGTTTAATATAGTATTTATGATAATTTAATATAGCGTTCGGTAGTGTTGTAATGCCATCAATGAGGAAAGATATCCAATTCCCTTCGTATGTCTCTCAATAAATTTATGTGACACTCAATATAGTATTTATCGTAATTTAGGCTCCGTTTGTTTTACCTATTGTTTGCTGTTACGATTTACCGTTGGAAAAAAAACTGCTTTTAAATAGGAAAACTTTTCATTTTGAAGTAAAAATGCAAATATGAACATGAAAATGAGCAACTAAACGCCCTGCAATCTTATTAATTGTTGGTGAAAGCTGGTTAAGCATTAGAGAAATAGATAAGGGGACTGAGAACTGGAGAATAGTTGGTAAAAGAGTTGTAAAAGCTAACGATGAAATTTTGCCACGTTTAAGTTTAAGAGTAAAACTATCAGTGGAGATAAAGTAGAAAAATTTCTCTAATTTGTTAGTCAAAAAGTAATGTGACTATTCACATCACTAAAAAAAAACAAGATTTTTTGTTCAAGTACTGGTTGCACCAGTTAGTTCAGAAAGCAAAAAAAAAAAAAAGGTTTTCAGCGATTTTAGGAAAAATTAAAATTTTGATGTCCTAACGTGTCAAAACATGAGATAAATTTGTATTATTATTAGTACTTTTCCATGTATAGGCATGTTTTTAGTTTATTAATGATAAGTGGTCACGTAATACATATGGGTAATCAAAAAGTGATCTAAAGGGTAGGAGCCCATTAGTCCATAGAAAACTCCATTGAAGCTGTACTTGAAGCTTTATTTTTTTTAAGGCCCCGTTTGATAAGATGTAATGGACTTCGTAATGGAATGACCATTACATTCAAGGTCCATTATTATGTTTGGTTGCATATTGCAAATTTGTTGTAATGGAATGAGAAAACCATTAGTTAAATTTTGTTCAATAACTTTGTAATCCCCATTACATAGAAAAATGATTTGAATTCTCATTACATCCAAAACATGTAATTCTAATTCCTATTTTTAAAGCTCAATCTAGCCCATCATTTATCAAATCTCACATCTTATCATTATTAAAAACACAAAAAGAGAAAAACATGAAAAATTGAAAATGGAAAAAAACGCAAAAAATGAAAAAATAACGGGAAATCGAAAAAAAAACAAAAACCGGTGAAAATGAAAACTAAAAAATGAAAAACTATTCATTAATTTATTGATTTCAGTTAATATAATTTTGTATTTGATTTCGATTCAAATTTTTTTTTCATTTTTCATGTTTTATGCTTTTCACGTTTTTCTCATTTTTCATGTTTTCATGTTGCTCGTTTATTATAATTATGTAAATAAAATTTTATAATTACATTTAATTAGAAAAACATAAGTATTGTGATGGTCATTATATTCTATCATTTTGTTTTTATTTGTCAACCAAACATTGTAATAGAATCATCATTCCATTACATTACATTACATTACAAATTTGATTACATTACAACTTTGATTACATTACATTGCATTACGGCGTACCAAACGCGCCCTTAGGGTAAAATTCAAAACAAAATCATATGTACTTTTACATTTTTATCAAATTGGTATCTAACAAGAATTTGTCTAAACGGATACTGTTTTCGTTTGCGATTAAAAGATGACTGAAATTTTTCGCGTTATTAAAAATAAGGACTTCAAATTTAAAATGACAATCTTTTTTTTATAGAAAATGGGACGAGACAGAACGTGGGCGGGGTGAGCACCCATGGCCCAAGAACTGACAAACCCGCAATATATTAATAAAAGAAAAAAGTGAGTGTTTGAATAAGAGAAGAGGAAGGAGAACAAACAAAAAGAATGAGGAAGGAGAAAAGATAGGAAAAGTCAAGAAAAACGCAATTGTGAAATACTACAAATGTCATCATTGATAAATCTGTAGCAAAAAGCATGAGTTGAAGGCCACCAATTGATCAATGAGGAAGAGACTCCAAAATTTGTCAATGCATCAGCAACTCTATTTCGTTCCCTAAAGATGTGTGAAAAGAGAATGTTCATCCTAGAGCAAAAGCTGAGACAATGCAACCACTCTTGTCGAATACTCCAAGGAACATCCATGGAACGATGTCTAAGTAGATTAACTACGTACATTGAGTCTGACTCAACCCAAAGCTGATGCCAATTTTTCTCACAAGCAAGTTCAATTGCGAAAATAGTGGTTCTCAATTCAGCCATATAAGCAAAAGAATGAGGGGTAGAAAAAGCAAAACAACCTTTGGGAAAGCCTCGATAGTTGCAAAAAATACCTCCCGCTCCTGCCTCGCTAGGAGTGCCAAAAGTAGAGCCGTCCACATTGACTTTAACCCAGCCCGCAGGAGGTTTAAGCCAATGGACCGAAATAATGTTGGGAGCAGGAGGCGGCCTAGGAGAAGCCAGAAGACGGGATAAGATAACAGTATCTCTCCGCGAAGAGCAAAAACCTTTAGAAGTGGCAAAGGACTCTCGAATCATTCGAAAGAGAGTGATCTTCGAGTGCTGAATAGAAGGAGAAACTTCCTTAAAATTGCTTCATTCCTGCAATGCCAGATTAACCAGATGCAAGTGACAGCGACAACACGCCAGATCATCGACACCTGTGAGCCAAAATGAATGCTACGAAGAGTGCTGAAAAAGTGGATGAATAGGGAATGACGAGGCAAAGAGCAGTTAAAATGAATCTCAAGGGCCCTCCAAAGAGAATCTGCAAAAGAACAGCTAATGAATAAGTGGTTAATGGACTCAGCATCCCTATCACATAGAACACAACGAGAGGTAATGGAGAATCCTAGACGCTGCAGGAGGTCGTGAGTTGGAACCCGGCCATGCAAAACTCTTCATAAAGTGAAGGAACGAGAAGGGGGAGTGTGAGCATTCCAAACAAATTTATACCAGTCCACCAAGGAGGAACTAGGACTGATAACCGAATAGTACTCTTTGGCAGATAAACTACCCTTCGTAGAGGGCTGCCAAGTGCAGAAATCAATATCATCTCCACCCCGGTGAATAGCTCGAATATTGTCTTGAACAACAAAAGGTAGAGTACCTAAGTCAGGCCACTCCGAATTTACCAAAAATCATCAACAGAATTATAACGAGAACGCTTATCCTGATGATCAAGACCCAATCTGTCCGCCACCGATGGAATGATCCACCTATCTGTCCAGAAATTGAGCGTTGAAGACTGGCCAATCCACCAAAAGATCTGGTGCCAAATGGATGAATAAACAAACTTACAAGAAGACCAAATCGAGAAAGGAGCAATGGTAGCTTTGTTGGAATAATAGGCTAACGTATAGCAGCGGAAATATAAAATTTTAACCTATTTCCATAAACCATAAGATCCGTTAACCGTTATTTCATATAAAGAGGGATAAGAAGAAATACCTTTTAGATGTTCTATCTACCGTTGCAAACGAAGTGCCCACAACTCTTACTTCGAGTTTCCGAGCACAAAACAAAACAAATATAAGATCAAGTTAGAATCAACCGTTGAATAGCAACCAAAATAGATTGCCTCTAATTAATCAACACAAGATCAAGGATAAAGAAAGAAAGATGAAAATCAATTGAACGGAAGGAAGCCGTGGAAAATCTCGTCCTCAAACTGGGGTCGAAATTCTCTCTCTTGCTCTAGGGTGGAATTCGAAATTCTCTAGGGGGTTTTGCTTGTGGATTTCGAAAAATCCTATAAGGGGGGTTATTTATAATCTCTTGTATCTAATCCCTAGTTAGATAGAATTAGGTTATTGAAATAAGAATTCAATTCGGAATAGAATTCATAATCATTATCCATTAATATATCTAATATATAAAGGATAATAATAATAACCTTATTGGATAATAATAGGAGTACTATAATCTAATTAAAACTCCTAACTTATTTATCCTTTAATTAATTTAATTTATAATCCTAATCTAATTAGGATTGATAAAATCAAAATAATTATTTATGTATTTACCATACATAAAATCGCCCCCCTCTAGTGAATGGGCCTTATTGGGCTCAGTTGGGAGTCCATCAATTAATTAACTTCTGTCTCTCTTTTGAGTTCCAAGTCTTATGTGTGACCCATTAGGTTCTTATTGCTTCTAGCCGTATGCAACTATTAAAATTAATTTTCAAAGAATTATATTTAATCTTTGCATAACGGAATGATGTACAGAGTATGTGATTAGCAAGTCCGTAATCATTCCCCTAGAGCTATAAGAAGACAGGTTGATTATGTCGTTGACCTTTTAGTATTAGTTACCGTATAATTCGATCCTTTATCAACTACATCCTTGAACTGAATCTTATGACTATGGATAATGTCAAGTCACATATAGCGAGACGTTCATTTTACTTGTACAGGCCGAGTCAACTCAAATTAGATAGGTTAAGTGAAATCTGTATTTCAAGTCTTAAGCTATCACCTTGCAAGGATTTAGAGTCGAGTCTTCCACAAGCGATCCATTGACATATCTCCCATTTATCGGGAGTGATAAATGCTCAATCCAATATATAACGATCCCGCAATCACTTCCTGTGATACCCAACGTCTGCTGTTCACACCCCAGAGTCATCTCTGTTAAGGATCGTGTTACACCAGAGTCAAAGCGTCACATTCCGTAATCCAGAATACCAATTAACATTCCTTTGAGTCTGAGGATTATTTACACCTATTAATACCAATGAGATGAACAGGTGACAAGGATGAATCTACCCATCCTGTTATCTCAAGTCGGGTCCCCAATCCTAATGAACTACTTTTCATCGGATCCATGTAACTGTCCAGATATCTGTATATATGAAGCTTGTGAGATCAGCTTTCTGTCGGACAGAAGACATTGTTGCATGCAAGTCTCAACAGTGATATATCAATCCTAAACATATCACTTGACTTGGGGTGGTTTTAAGTTTATTAGTTATTATAAAGTTTTGTCTCACTTCATGCTTGTATGAACACTTTATAATCACTTTAAAACAAACTTACGGATTTCCTTTTACTAGACTTTATTCAGTGCTTAAAAGGGATTGCCTTTATATAGTTATAAAACATATATCTCATTAAAACAAATGATATAAAGAACACTTCATTTACATTAAGTTTGTATCCTAGAACATTTGTCTATAGGACACTAAACCCCAACATACTCCCACTTGGACTAAAGCCAATTGTTTCTATAACTTATCCCAGTAGAAGTTAGATGACGATCATGTACTTTCTAGGTTAAGGGCTTTATCAACGGATCTGCAACGTTGTCCTCTGTAGGTACTCTTTCTATTCTCACATCTCCTCTTGCCACAATTTCTCTTATAATGTGGTATCGCTTAAGGTAATGCTTGGACGCATTATGAGACCGTGCTTCCTTTGCTTGCGCAATGGCTCCATTGTTATCACAATACAGTGTAATGGGATTTACAATGTCAGGCACCACACCAAGTTCTGTAATGAACTTTCTAATCCAAACCGCTTCCTTTGCTGCTTTCGCAGCTGCGATATACTCTGAGTCGGTCGTAGAGAAAGCTACGCTTCCCTGCTTGGAACTCTTCCAACTGACCGCGCCCCCATTCAAGATAAACAGGTATCCTGTTTGGGATTTAAAATCGTTTTCATCTGTGAGATGACTTGCATCTGAAAATCCTTCTATTTTCAGATCCCCTTCTCCGTACACTAGGAACATATTTTAGTTCTTCTCAAGTACTTAAGAATGTTCTTGACGGCAATCCAGTGCTCGTCTCCCAGATTTCCTTAGTAACGACTCGTTACAGATAACGTGAACGCTACGTCAGGTCTAGTGCATAGCATAGCATACATAATCGAACCGATTGCGCTGGCGTACGGGACTACAGCCATGCGCTTCTTATCATCATCGGTTTTAGGACATTGATGATTGTTTAACTTTACTCCATGTAGCATGGGTAAGTTACCTCGTTTCGATTCAAGCATGCTAAACCGCTTTAGCACATTTTCGATGTATGTAGCCTGTGAAAGACCAAGCAGTCTTCTTGATCTATCTCTGTAGATCTTTATACCAAGTATATAAGCTGCTTCACCAAGGTCTTTCATTGAGAAGTTACCAGATAACCATACTTTTACCGACTGTAGCAGAGCTATGTCATTTCCCATTAGTAATATATCGTCCACATATAATATTAGAAATGCTACAGAGCTCCCACTTGCTTTCTTGTAAATGCAAGCTTCTTCGCAATTTTGTTCGAAACCAAATTGTTTTATGGTTTCGTCAAAACGCTTGTTCCAGCTTCTAGATGCTTGCTTGAGTCCATAAATGGATCTCTGAAGTTTGCAAACCTTGTTTGCATCCTTTGATATGAAACCTTCAGGTTGCATCATATATACATCCTCAAGCAGGTTTCCGTTTAGGAAAGCTGTTTTCACATCCATTTGCCAAATCTCGTAATCGTAGTGAGCGGCAATAGCAAGCATTATTCTGATTGATTTGGACATAGCCACAGGAGAAAAAGTTTCGTCATAATCAATTCCTTGCTTCTGACGATATCCTTTCGCTACTAACCTAGCTTTGTAGGTGCTAACCTTTCCATCCATGTTTGTCTTCCTTTTGAAGATCCATCTGCACCCAATGGGTTTTATCCCTTCGGGTGGATCAACCAAAGTCCACACTTGGTTGGTGTACATTGAATCCATTTCAGAATCCATGGCCTCAAGCCATGCTTTAGAATCTGGACTAGTAAGAGCCTCTTCGTAGTTTTCGGGTTCGTCGTCTAACACGGGAACCTCGTCATCATCTCCCACTAGAAAACCATATCTAACTGGGAGTTCACGAACTCTTTGTGATCTACGAATAGGTGGCACTACAGTCTCATCTAATGGGACTGTTTCGGGTTCTTTAATCGCTTCTGTTGTTTCAGTTGGTGTTTCTTGTTCATGAACTTCATCAAGTTCAATCATGCTTCCCTTTTCTGTGTCTTCGAGAAACTCTTTCTCTAAGAAGGTTGCGTACTTGGATACTATCACTTTCTGATCATCTGGATGATAAAAGTAATATCCCATAGTTTCCTTAGGGTATCCAATGAAGAAACATTTATCAGATTTAGAATCTAGTTTGTCAGACGCAATGCGTTTGACAAATGCTGAACAACCCCATACTCTCATGAATGAGAATACGGGTTTCCTACCAACGAACAATTCATATGGTGTGGAACTAGCGGATTTAGTTGGTACTCGATTTAGGGTGAAGAGGGCGGTTTCTAAGGCATAGCCCCAGAATGTCTTTAGAAGTAATGCTATGCTCATCATGGATCGTACCATATCTAGTAGGGTATGGTTCCTCCTCTCGGATACACCATTGTGTTGTGGTGTATAGGGAGGTGTCCATTGTGAGCAAATCCCACATTCAGTTAGATAATTCAGAAAATCATCTGAAAGATATTCGCCACCTCGATCGGATCGAAGTGTCTTTATTTTCTTTTCTAGTTGATTTTCCACTTCATTCTTGAAGCATTTGAATTTCTCAAAAGCTTCAGATTTGTGCTTCATCAAGTAGATATAACCATATCGGGTATGGTCGTCTATGAAGCTAATGAAGTATCTGAATCCTCCTCTTGCTTGGACTGACATAGGACCGCATACATCTGAATGAATGAGTCCTAGAGTGTCTGATACACGTTCACCTTTATTGCTAAAGGGTGTCTTTGTCATTTTGCCTTTTAAACATGCTTCGCACGTTTTCAATGATTCAGGATCAATTGAATTTATAAGCCCATCTTGATGTAGCTTAAGCATGCGTCTTTTGTTTATATGGCCTAAACGACAATGCCACAAGTAAGTTGAATTATCTAGCTTATGTCTTTTGGTATCAATTGCGAAAACAAAAATTTTGTCATCTAACACATAAATCCCATTTTGTGATATTCCTGAAAAATAGAAAAACGAATCTCTATAAAAATCGCAATGTTTGTCTTTTATTGAAATATGAAAACCGTCGTCAACAAGACGGCTAATAGAAATAATGTTACGAGACATTTGCGGAACGTACAAACAGTTCCTTAATTCTATTACAAGCCCAGAGGGCAAATTTAAAACATAATCTCCAATTGCGAGGGCGGCAACTCTTGCTCCATTTCCTACTCGCAAGTTTATACTTCCTTTCTTCAATTCCTTAGTCTGATTTAGTTCCTGCATATTTGTACAAATATGAGATCCGCATCCGGTATCAAGTACCAAAGATTCAGACTGTGAAATTGTATTTATTTCAATATAAAACATACCAGATGTTGAAGTCCCGACTTCTCCCTTCTTGAGGGTAGCTAGGTACAAAGAACAATTTCTCTTCCAATGCCCCACGTCACCATAATAGTGGCACCTTCCTTTGGGCTTCTTCAATTCCTTTCCCTTTGTTTCGGTGAGTATAGCCTCATTGCCTTTATCAGGATGGTTTGGATCGGGAGAGATCCCTTTCCTTTTCTTTGATCCTTCAATAGCAAGAGCCGGTATCTCCTCGTTTTCTTTTATATTGGGCTCGACTGTCTTGAGCATATTTGCAAGCTCTTCAAGAGAGGTTTGCAAGCCACTCATTTGGTAGTTCATGATGAACTGTGAGTAACTCTCGGGGAGGGACTGAAGAAGTAAGTTCTCACTTAGTTCACGGTCCATCGCATCTCCAATACTAGAAAACTTGGTGATAAGGCTGATCATCTTGGCACAATGTGCCATTACAGATGTGCCCACCTGCATCTTGCATCTATATAACTGCTTTGTTATTTCGAAGCGTTCGCACCGAGTTTCATTCACAAATAACTCTTTCAGGTGCTTGACCATGGAATAGGCATCCATATCTACATGCAGTTGCCTTTTTACTTCCAGTGTCAAGGATGTAAGTATGATGTCTCCAGCTTGATCATCATCAGCCTTATGCTTCAAGTAAGCATAAAATTCTTGGTAGGGAGCATCATCTGTTGGGTAAGGGGGTATCGGCGTATCAAGTACATACCCTTTCCTCTCGAACTTCAAAACAATTTTGAGGTTGCGATACCAGTCGGTGAAATTTGAACCGTTCAATTTGTTATCGGTAAGTATGTTTTGCAGATTGGTGTTAGTCATGATTTTAAGAGTGATTATATAAACCTGAGAGTGAGAAAGAGTAAACGTATATTATTCATTTGCTTTAAAGTATATCAATCTAAAATTATAGGCCTTTTGTTTATTTTAGATTGCTCCAACTATTTTGCCAAATTAATAGCCCTCCATATTAATTCGAAGAATTTCATCTATATAACTGCTTTGTTATTTCGAAGCGTTCGCACCGAGTTTCATTCACAAATAACTCTTTCAGGTGCTTGACCATGGAATAGGCATCCATATCTACATGCAGTTGCCTTTTTACTTCCAGTGTCAAGGATGTAAGTATGATGTCTCCAGCTTGATCATCATCAGCCTTATGCTTCAAGTAAGCATAAAATTCTTGGTAGGGAGCATCATCTGTTGGGTAAGGGGGTATCGGCGTATCAAGTACATACCCTTTCCTCTCGAACTTCAAAACAATTTTGAGGTTGCGATACCAGTCGGTGAAATTTGAACCGTTCAATTTGTTATCGGTAAGTATGTTTTGCAGATTGGTGTTAGTCATGATTTTAAGAGTGATTATATAAACCTGAGAGTGAGAAAGAGTAAACGTATATTATTCATTTGCTTTAAAGTATATCAATCTAAAATTATAGGCCTTTTGTTTATTTTAGATTGCTCCAACTATTTTGCCAAATTAATAGCCCTCCATATTAATTCGAAGAATTTCATAAATCCTTTAGTGAGCTAGGATCCTAACTCTTGAGATTTCGCCTTGAGTTTACCCAACAAGCTAGTCTCATTCGTTAGGTAGATTCATGTAATCAATCACATCATAAATGTGATTCCTAGGTTATTGGGTTACTAACCACATTAGTAACTAATATGCTATTCATATTAATCCCAACCGTATTGCCCATTAGTTTATGAAAACATGAGTTTACCCATCCAATTATCATAATCTAATTTAAGTATTACCCCATATTCATGAAAAGTGATTTTCGATAATTCAGGTGTTACCGTAAGACCCCGAGCTTGAGTTTACCCAACAACCCAAAGGCCCTCAGTACTGCCGACTGAATTATAATATTAGGGAGGGACAACCGATTTTAATAACTTGCTTATTTACTTAACTTTTTAATGAGAGATTTTATTTTAGGTCTCATAATCTAACTTAGTCTTGATTTGCTTTAGCATACATCAGACACATACATTGGCGTTATGGACATATCATCTAAATTATTCCGTCGAGCCAGAGACGGAATAAAAGGGCAAACCTAAGGAAATACTAACTATTACATATTTCTCTTTAGGTCCTCCGTCTTCTCCATGGCGCCTTGAAATTACATATTAATTTCTATACTACTAAAGAAAACTTCAATTGAATTGAAGGGAATTAGATGAGAGGAGAAATTACAATAGATAGTAGAAAGGCAGGACGCGCATGCCCTATTTTAAAAATACCAAAAGACTAAAAGAGGGTCGAAATATGTCCATAACTCCAAACATGCATAGACTCAATTAAATAAATTTAATTGGTTGATTACATAACTATTTTATGTAATATTTATGTTAATCACATTAACTTATCAAATTAACTTTCATCCAATTTTACTTCTAATAGTTTCGTATCTTCTATATTAATCTTTAGATTAATACAACTATACAAAACTTTAATTATGCACGTCCCAATTATTTTGATTTTAATTCATTTAATACTTTTGATTTACAAATAGGTAAAACAAACTTTTAAATAAATTTTCATTCGATAACCAAAATAGAAAACTATCAATTTCTGAAACATATATATTTAATTATATATAAAACTGATTTTAAACAATTTAAAATTTAAGTGGGTCTCGGGTCGGGCCCGAGGTTGGGCTGCTGCCGATTGGCAGCAGCCCTAGGGCGGCTGAACCGCCGCTGCCTTGCGGCAGCGGCGGCCAGGCGCCACACGCGGCTGCTTTCGCGGGGCAGCAGCCGCGCGACAGTGGCCGGTCGCGCCGCGAGGCGCGACTCGAGTTGTTGTCGCATTTATTATTATTTTTTAAATAATTATATATATATATATATCAGTTCTAAAACGGTTTTAAAACGATTTTCAGAAAATAGGAAAACCTACTATAGATTTCCGTTTTATCTTTAGAATTAATAAAACTGATTTTATCAATCTAACTATAAAACCAATAGATTTTGTTATAATGATTATCAACCAAAATAATTAGGAACATACGCATAATCTATTTTAATTAACAAGTAATTAAAACTTATTTATCTTTAGGATTAATTAATCAAAAACTATTTGTTAATTAACCTAACAATAAATATTTATTCAATCCTATTGAAAAACTTCTAAATTTTCATATATGAAATAACGGATTTAACGATGGCTCTGATACCAATGTTGGAATAATAGGCTAATGTATAGCAGCGGAAATATAAAATTTTAACCTATTTCCATAAACCATAAGATCCGTTAACCGTTATTTCATATAAAGAGGGATAAGAAGAAATACCTTTTAGATGTTCTATCTACCATTGCAAACGAAGTGCCCACAACTCTTACTTCGAGTTCCCGAGCACAGAACAAAACAAATATAAGATCAAGTTAGAATCAACCGTTGAATAGCAACCAAAATAGATTGCCTCTAATTAATCAACACAAGATCAAGGATAAAGAAAGAAAGATGAAAATCAATTGAACGGAAGGAAGCCGTGGAAAATCTCGTCCTCGAACTGGGGTCGAAATTCTCTCTCTTGCTCTAGGGTGGAATTTGAAATTCTCTAGGGGGTTTTGCTTGTGGATTTCGAAAAATCCTATAAGGGGGGTTATTTATAATCTCTTGTATCTAATCCTTAGTTAGATAGAATTAGGTTATTGGAATAAGAATTCAATTCGGAATAGAATTCATAATCATTATCCATTAATATATCTAATATATAAAGGATAATAATAATAACCTTATTGGATAATAATAAGAGTACTATAATCTAATTAAAACTCCTAACTTATTTATCCTTTAATTAATTTAATTCATAATCCTAATCTAAATAGGATTGATAAAATTAAAATAATTATTTATGTATTTACCATACATAAAATCGCCCCCCTCTAGTGAATGGGCCTTATTGGGCTCAGTTGGGCTTTCATCAATTAATTAACATCTGTCTCTCTGTTGGGTTCCAAGTCTTATGTGTGACCCATTAGGTTCTTATTGCTTCTAGTCGTATGCAACTATTAAAATTAATTTTCAAAGAATTATATTTAATCTTTGCATAACGGAATGATGTACAGAGTATGTGATTAGCAAGTCCGTAATCATTCCCCTAGAGCTATAAGAAGACATGTTGATTCTGTTGTTGACCTTTCAGTATTAGTTACGGTATAATTCGATCCTTTATCAACTACATCCTTGAACTGAATCTTATGACTATGGATAATGTCAAGTCACATGTAGCGAGACGTTCATTTTACTTGTACAGGCCGAGTCAACTCAAATTAGATAGGTTAAGTGAAATCTGTATTTCAAGTCTTAAGCTATCACCTTGCAAGGATTTAGAGTCGAGTCTTCCACAAGCGATCCATGGACATATCTCCCATTTATCGGGAGTGATAAATGCTCAATCCAATATATAACGATCCCGCAATCAC
Source organism: Euphorbia lathyris (assembly GCF_963576675.1). NCBI lineage: Eukaryota > Viridiplantae > Streptophyta > Magnoliopsida > Malpighiales > Euphorbiaceae > Euphorbia > Euphorbia lathyris. The sequence goes on along the minus strand of NC_088914.1, from coordinate 67,817,241 downwards.
TTCCTGTGATACCCAACGTCTGCTGTTCACACCCCAAAGTCATCTCTGTTAAGGATCGTGTTACACCAAAGTCAAAGCGTCACATTCCGTAATCCAGAATACCAATTAACATTCCTTTGAGTCTGAGGATTATTTACACCTATTAATACCAATGAGATGAACAGGTGACAAGGATGAATCTACCCATCATGTTATCTCAAGTCGGGTCCCCAATCCTAATGAACTACTTTTCATCGGATCCATGTAACTGTCCAGATATCTGTATATATAAAGCTTGTGAGATCAGCTTTCTGTCGGACAGAAGACATTGTTGCATGCAAGTCTCAACAGTGATATATCAATCCTAAACATATCACTTGACTTGGGGTGGTTTTAAGTTTATTAGTTATTATAAAGTTTTGTCTCACTTCATGCTTGTATGAACACTTTATAATCACTTTAAAACAAACTTACGGATTTCCTTTTATTAGACTTTATTCAGTGCTTAAAAGGGATTGCCTTTATATAGTTATAAAACATATATCTCATTAAAACAAATGATATAAAGAACACTTCATTTACCTTAAGTTTGTATCCTAGAACAATTGTCTATAGGACACTAAACCCCAACAAGCTTTAGGCAAACCAGTGACAGCCAGAAATCTAGACTTCATCAGAGAAATAACTAGACTGGTGCCTTGAATTAATTCCCAACACATCTTACCCAAGAGAGCCTGGTTAAAGATCCTAAAGTCCTTAATGCCCAAACCTCCACCCTCCAAACTTTTGCAACAAGTCTGCCTGGGGATCGTGATTAGCTTCCTCTTATCAATACAACCCGTCCAAAGGAAATTCATAACACTTCTATTGAGCTTATTCAACAATCCCATTGGCCACTTATAGATCAAGAATGAGTGAACCAGAGATCCAGTAATAGCAGACTTAATTAGAGTTAAACGCCCTGCAAAGGAGAGATAGCTACCTTTCCACTTGCTAAATTGAAAGAGAAATTTGTCTGCAAGGCTGCTGAGATGACGAGCCCTTGGAGCTCCTTTAAATAGAGAGACTCCTAAGTAACTGAAAGGAAGAGACTCGAAATGGATGCCAAGACAGTGAGCAAGATGAACCCTCCTCGGAGGACTCACCTGAGAACCAAAAAAGACAGCAGATTTGTCCCAACTAACCTGCTGACCGGAGATATGTCCATAGAGCAGAAAGAAATCCTTGAGTGCATGCAAGTTGCTTAAGGATGTCACTCCAAAAATGAGCATGTCATCAGCAAAAAGAAGATGAGAGGGAAAATAATTTCCTCCAGAATAATAATAGGAGAATAAGTACCCCCCTCACCATCTTATCAAGCCAACGAGAGAAAAAATCCTCAGTAATGTCAAACAGAAGAGGAGAGAGGAGGTCCCCTTGTCTAACCCCTCTAGAACAAGAAAAGTAACCCTTTGGAGAACCATTAATCATCACAGAAATACGAGCAGATGCCAGAATGTTTAGGATCCAATCCCTAAAAGTGAGAGAAAAACCAAAGGAATCCAACACAACCAAGAGGAAGTTCCAGCCTAAAGTATCAAAAGCCTTACGAATATCAATTTTTAAGGTCATGTGTCCACCAAAACGTTTTTTGTCAAGCATATTAACTCCCTCAGAAACTAAGGCAATGCACTGATGAATGTTTCTACCTTTAAGGAAACCATACTGGTTAGGAGAGACAATCCTTGCTGCAATAACTGCAAGGCGATCTACAAGAATTTTTGAGATGATTTTGAAACCAAAGTTACTCATCACAATTGGACGAAAATTCTCTATTCTGTCAGCTTCAGCAACTTTACAAATTAGAGCCATAATACTAGAGTTTAAACCAGGCAGGATGCAACCATGATCAAAGAAATCCTGAACCATATTGCAAACATACTTCCCTACAATATCCTAAAAGAAACAATAAAAAAATTCCCCAAAACCATCAGGGCCAGGGGCACTGTCAGGATCCATGGAAAATACCGTGTCTTTAATAGCTTCAATGGAATGTTTAGAAATTAATTCCTCATTTTCCAAAGAAGTTACTAAGTTGGGAATTACCTCATTAATTGGAGAAAGATCAATATGCTCCCTAGAACTACGAAAGAGATTAGAGAAATACTCAATTACATAATAAGATAATCTTACCGTGTCAGAAGTGGGACCCTCCATCATCGATCCTCAAATGATGAATGCTGGCCCATGTCTTTCTAACTCTAGCAGACCTTTGGAAAAAACTAGTGTTCCTATCCCCCTCTTTAAGCCACTTAACACGACTTTGCTCTCTGTACATCATCTCCTGCCGAAGAAGTTGTAAATCAAGGTTGGAGCAGGCGGCAGAAGCAGCACTACTCAACTCCGGAGAATCTCCTTGCTCTGAAATTTGCTTTTGAATATCTGCAAGATGAACTTCTGCCATGTGGATATTAGAATCAATTCTGCCAAAGATGTTTTTATTCCAATCCCTGAGAATAGGCTTACGAGTGTGAAGTTTATGACATAATAGTTGTGCAGAAGGGAGAGAGATGTGGGATGTTGTCCAGTGATTAGCAATTATCCCCTTTAAAAAATCATTAGTGGTCCACATAGCATGGAATCTGAACCTAGCAATCCTTGGTTCCCCAATTCTGCATTGAAATAGCATATGGCAATGATCAGAACTATACCTTGCCAAAGCCATGCATGGCATAGAGTCCCAAGAGCCTAAAAATCCCTCTGACACTAAAGCTCTATCCAAGCGACATTCAACATGAGCCGCCTCATGCCGACCATTAGACCAAGTAAACCTCTAACCCAAAGTACCAATATCAATAAGATCACAATCATCAATAAAGTTCATGAATTCCCTGCAGGATCCATCAGCAGGAGGGGAACCAAGCTTCTCATGAGAGCCCATAATAGCATTGAAATCCCCAAACACCAACCAATTATTATGTGGAAAGGCACAACTATAAAGAGAAGAGCACAACTCCTTTCTTTCCGAAGCTAGGTTATTACCATAGACAAAAGAAAGCAGAAAAGACTTACCAGTCAGCTGGTGTTGAACAGTAACATGCTAGACATGAGAAGAATGAAGAGAAAGAGAAGAAGCATCCCTAGAAAGAAGCCAAAGAGTCGGTGAATCCTTATCATTCTAGGCAAAGAGAGATAGACCCAGAGATCTCCAAAACCGATCAAAAGTGTCACTAAAACAAACAAGAGGTTCTGCAAGACATAAAAAAATCAGGACGATGTTGCTGGCACAGAAGCTTCAGGGCTCATTGAGTGCGACCATTACCGATGCCCTTATAATTCCAAAATAACACAATCATTGAAACCGTATAGGCGGCTTGCTATGTCATTTACCACTGACCTCAAAGGGAATGTTGTTATCTTTGTGCTTCTTCCTTTTCTAGACTTTAGACCAAGTCTTTTCCTCTGGATCGTTAACCACCTGCAAACTGTCACTGTTTTCTGAATGCTCATTGATTTGCAATTTAGGAAATTTAGAAACTTGAGGATTGGGGTGAGAGGTTTGCCAACCCAAGATTCCCAGCTCTTTATCAAGTTGATAAGATGGAAAGCCAAGAGAAGGAGAGGCTGGGGCCGTGCCAGAATCAAAATCAAGAACCGACTCACTAATCTTGACTGAACTATGAAGTACCATCTGCAAGTCATAGTTATTAGGTTTGTCAGACTCTCCTTTGGCAGGAGCCCCTTTAGAGGATTCACCAGTATCAATGTGAACTCCTGGCTTCCGTTTCCAAATCCGAGTAACAGACCTACCTCGGGGCTCGGGAGATCCCATCTTTTGCTTCCCATTTCTTTGCTTTATGTCAACATGTTCTTCACGACGAAGGTTCCTCCTACAAGCTCCAGTAGAATGACCAATGGAATGGCATATGAAGCATAAGTTAGGAAGCCTTTCATATTCAAGGGAAATCCAATGCATTGAGATATCAGTATCCACCCTTAGTTTGTATTGAATTTCCTTAGAAAGCTCCACATCAATCAAGATACGAGCATAATGACCCATTTCACCCTCCACAGTATTCTTATCAAAACGAAGGGGCACCCCAATCGCCCTTGTAATGCTTGCCATGATCCGCTTATCCTAGAATTCCCAAGGAAGATTGTAGAATCGGACCCATACTTGAGCAAATGTGGATTTGTGAGAGTCCGGATTAAATCCCGAGCTCCAATGAATGAAACGCATAATCCCAAGACTAAGAGCAATGACACCACGACTCCAAACAGATTGGAGAGCCTCTACGGACAAAAGAATGATGTGGTAAAAACCTCTACCCAGAGAAATCAATTTCCAATTAGGAGAACAACCCCAAATAGATGAAAGTTTGGCCTTCAAGTCCGGCTGCTTCCAAGGAGATTCCCCTTTAGCAAGAGTGATACGTCCGATAATAGAATGCTTACAAAGATTGAGCCTTTCATTGTAAATATCCTGCTAAATTTTGACGGCTTTAAAGCCGCCTTCTTCAAATATAAGAGATCGATCCACGGGGGGAGGAACATCAGGAGAAATAGTCGCAAAAGGAGCAGCACTAACAAGAGTAACCGTATAGGACCTAGGTCCAACAGAGGGCCCGTGTCTCGAAGGAGGACAAATCGCAACATCACGAGATCCAGGCAAGACATGCTTTAAAAAAGAGGATCTAGAAAAAAGATGAGCAATGGAGCAATCCATCTCCATCAGATCTGCGATAGAGAAGACATATCTGAGAGAGAGAAGACAGATCTGAGAAAGAGAAAACAGATCCGAGATCAAATGAAGACAGATCTGAGAGAGAGAAGACAAATCCGAGATCGAATGAGGACAGATCTGAGAGAGAAGACAGATCCAAAATGACAATCTTAAAATTGAAAAATTAAAAAACTTATAATATTCTAAATAATTTTAATTCTTCAATTTCTTAATTTTGATGTCATTTATGTGTTGTTTGATATGTAGATAGAAGGTGAATATTTTAGAAAGAAAAAGTTCCAAAAATAACGATTTTAGAAAATAAAAAATTTGATTCCATAAAAAATGTGATGCTAAACCATTTTAATTTTTGAAATTTTCCATTCTAAAATCATTAACGGTTATTTTTATAATGTCATACTAAACCTTCATTGTATTCAGCACAAAAAAAAAAAAACCCATCACTAGAGAAAGCACAATTTTTTTTACCCTTCTTTTTAGCAAATAAAGGCACCCAAAAAGTAATTGATTAATATGATTCCCGTGATTCATGACTAAGGATTGAGGTTTTTTTTAATAATTTGTTAAATTGGCCCAGTACTATATTTTAAGGTTATGGAGTAAAATTCTTAACATTAAGAGTTTTTATACCTTATCCCATATAATTAATAATGCTTAAAAAAAATTCCTATTTATCTCAGGTATAATTTAATGGTCCTGTTTGGGAATTAGCGGTTAGCTGTTAGTTGATTACATTATCTGATTTAACTAGTTGATTTGACTAGCTGTTTATGTAGACCTGTTTGGTAAAAATTAGCTGATTGATAATAGCGGTTTGTGCAAAAAGACGAATAAGGGCATTAATTTTAGCGCAAGAGAAGAGGAAGTCTATCTATTAGGGTTAAAGAAGTCTATTAATTTTAATATTGCAAAACGCTAATTGAAAAAGCTCATTTTAAGAGCTTTTTCTAAATTAGCGTTTTCATCCCAAAACTCTCTCCACCAAACATTCCAATCAGCGGTTTCAGTGGTCAAACCTCTAAAGTTGGTCAAAACCGCTCTTTTTATCCCAAAGCGTTCTTTACCAAACAGGGTCACTATAATCATAGACTTTTTTTCTCAAAAACAAAATAAAAAAATCATAGACTTTTAATAATTATAACCTAAACAAAGAAAAATTGATATTCATTTCTGTATATACCTCAATGAATTCTTCAACAGTGATATACATATATCACTAGCATTAGAGCATAATAGTTTACATATAACTTGCAATGTAAATATTTTATTTTTTTTATAATATTACGAATTTGAATTGAATCGATTCGATTCACAAGTCATGAGTCATGATTCATTTAGGATTTCGATTGAATAGAATCTCGATTTGACACATCTTACTTTAGCCGCTTCTTCTCATTTCCCAACAGCAGCGCGTACACATTTGATAAAAGGATTATCTTCTTCTGTTTCAAGAAGAAACCCAACGACTAACATTCCTAGCTCTAAATTACTATGAGTTGTATATAGGGACGGATCTATGATTTTTAATTAGTGAGAACAAACTATATATGTATTGTAAAATAAAAACGTTTTATAAAAAAAGCAATAATAATAATAATATAAATAAATTATTTCAACATGATGGATGGATGTTTAATTATGGTTTGAGACTCTTTTTTAATTTTGGAAATTATTTTTTTTCATTTTCATACATTTCTTTGACCGACTTTAATTATTTGCGAAATTTGTTGAATCAGTTACTTATTAATTTTATTTCTAATCTATTTGAGTTAGCAATAGACAGAAATTTGCTATATTCAGAAAAATTATAATTCATTGAACTCCTATTTCTGATTGATAAATATTTTATTCCTTTGATATGCATGAAGATAAAAAATGAGACTCGATATGATTTTGGAATTATTTAGTGAATTTTAGTATGCAAAAAAAACATCATTCATAAGTCACAATTTCATAAATAATTATAACAATTTCAATTCACAATACAATTATCAGAATATAGTGGAAAAAAATCTCAAGAAATACAAATCTAGTCCCACTCTCATCAAATTACCATATTAATGAAAATTACATTTATACATGAAATTCATTCAGGGATGTAAAGTGAAAAGAAAACAAGAGAATCAACCTAATAATAATAATAAAGTAAATAGGCTTCCTATCTTGAATATAATGGACAAAAAGAAAGCAACTTTAACAGCTGTTTTGACCATGATGGTGCATCAAACAGTTACATTATGAACAGAGGGTATTGTAGACCGGTTAATAGGGTGAAAACCCCTTATATTTTAGTAAGATTCTTGGGATTATTTTGTGTTTTTTTATCATCTTTTATTGTCTTTTTATTTATTTCAATATTAATTTATTTTTATTTTATTAATTTTTAATTACGTTTTTAGTATTTTATCAATATTTCTAACTTTTTTATCAAGTCTTTTTCCACTTTTAATAAATTAATTTTTCATATGCTGTTTTGAGTTTAATATGTACCCAAAATTAAGAACTTAATTTACCAAAAATAAATCAATTTTAACTTTGTAATTAAAAATGATTTTTGGTAAAATAATTAATCAATTTTGGGTAATTATCTAATGATATTTTTGAGATTGTGTGTAGATTTTTAGAGATTAAAGTGTATAATTTTAAGGTTCAGAATCGAAAGAGTTTCTGACTAGATTCATTGAATTCAGTCTCACTTTCAAATTTGAATAAAAATCACGCAGAAATATTTTGGTAGATTTTTAGGATATTTTCAGATTTTATTTTTTTTATTTAAAGACTTGTTTCCCTCCCAAAAATTAATTAGTTGATGAATCAGTCTTTTTAGTTTTTAGTTTTTGCAGAGATTAGTTTTTAGTTCAGAGTTTTTAATTTGATTCAAAGAAAGAAATAGTTCAAAATCTGTAATTGGGATTATTTTTTATAATCAGTTTTTATTAATGAATATTTAGTTTTAAATTAGTCTATAGAAAATATTAGTGATAGTTTTTAATTAGTTCATAGTTTTTATATCAGTTCGTATCAGAATTATAAATCAATTTTCAGTCATTCTTAGCTAGTTTAACCTTTAGAATTAATTTTTAGATTTTATTATTGAGCATCCATTGTCATATTTGTACTCCATACTTTTGAGAATTCATCACATTCTTCACCCATCTGCAATTAAAACACATGAGAAAAGCTTCATCCATCTCCATCTCCGTCCTTAAGGATTCTCAAGTCTTCCCCTCAAAGTTCAGAAAGACGATTGCTTGAGTTAACAGGTTCCAAAAAGGATTTTTACCTTCTTAAATTATGTTTACTTTTATAGATCCTTCTAGGAATTCCGAATTGGTTGTATCTTATGACAATTATCCTTCATCTTTAATATAATTTTAATTTGATCTCCATTTATGTGAGCTTTCTGTTTCTGTTTATGTTTCTGCTTATTATATTCAATTCATTCATGTCACGTCCGTGTCTAAATTTCTAATTTATAGCCAAGGTAAGTAACTATCAACTATATTTTGAGTAATATGTATATAGATATATATATATATAATCAAAGAAGTTTCAGAAATTGATATTTGAAGGTTCTGCAGGAATTTTATAAAATTGGGATTTTTCACGATCTTGCTTTTATTGTGAAATTACGGTTCAAATGAAGCTATTGATTATGCTTCTATGTAAATTTCAGATTTTACTTGATTATGTTGATTTAAAGGCTTAATTTGGTTGATTTACATATATACATATATGTTTTTGGTTTCAATATATATCTATATTGAACAAAATGAATTTGATGATTTCTTACGAATTGTTTTTGGATTGAGAAATCTATTGCGGTTATTGTTGTTATTATTTTGGATTGAAGTCCAAATGTGATTTTTATGATACAAAAGGGCTAATTGAAGCCAAATGATTTATGGTTATGAAATAGTTTGGAATTTGATTGTGAAAGGAAATTTGAATACGTTATGATTTTATGATTTTATATCCATTGAGAGTTATCTGGATCGGTGGTTTTATATTTGAAGACCATGTTCAGAGAGGGGCATGGCCTGTGTACACAGTCTGAAGACCTATTGGGTATGGCAGCGAAGTGTTGGGTAAGACCATATGGGATAGGCAATGTTAAGAGACGCCTCGACTATATATGTGGTTATGGATTGATACTTAAGGGGAGAAACTCGAGGATGGATACAATGTTTTAAGTTCATTTGGATTATGTTTTTGGTTATGATTGATTTTGATATAAGGTTTTGACCTCAAGAATGGATACAAGATTATATATTTTTGGTTTTTGGTTTAGTACTTTGACTATATTATGAACTTAAGTTTTGAGTATATTTTATAAGGTTTTGATTAAATCCCTTTATAAATGTATATATACATCTATGTTAAGTAAAGTTGGTTTTTATAGCTGATAGTTTCTTACTGAGATTTTTGTCTCACGTTTTTAAATGTTTTAATGTTTTTAGGTGATAAAGTACAGGATATAGAGAAGGTTACCGACCGTTTAGGCGGGGTTTGGAAGTTGGCTGCTTATTGTGAGAATTATGGTTAGAACCTTGGTAGTTCAATTGTAATTTAATGGCGTTGGATAATTTGGAGATTCTTAATTTGGAGTAGGGAGACATTTTATTTGCTATTATCTGCCACCACCTTTGGAAGTGGAGAAACGAGGAGATCTTTGGTGAGAAGACTGTTTTTATTCAGAACTTACCCGAGTTCTTCTCTAAAAAGCTCCTTACCATTACGGGGAGCTTCAAAGGGGACCCCCTTGCCAATTCTACCCAGAATAAAGAGGTTCAACTCATTGGGTGGTGTAGGCCGAAGGATGGGGTGGTTAAGTTGAACACGGATGGCTCCTGTCTCAACAATGGAAAGATCGCGGCTGGAGGCATGCTCAGGGACGCGGGAGGTGCCTGGTTGTCTGGATTCACCCATAACCTGGGTTTGGGCTCATCCTTTTCAGCGGAACTTTGGGGTATTCTTTCTGGAGTCAAGCTTGCCAGAAATCTGGGTATTAAAAGGCTTGCTGTGGAGTCTGATAATATGGAGGCTATTAGTATGATCTCTAATAATCATGCTTTTTGTCTTAGTAGCCAGAACCTTATCAAAGCAATAAGAAGTCTTGGCTCCTCTTTTGAGTCCTTAGAGTTCAGCCACATCTACAGAGAACAAAATCGAATTGCGGATCGCTTGGCGGCGGCTGGGCACGAGGGGATGTTAGGTGTTTCCACCCTTTCTGATCCTCCTATCTATCTTTCTTCTCTCCTTTTAGAGGACAGAGTTGGGGTTAGCTTTCCTAGGCTGATCCCAGGTTAGCTTTTGTCTCGGTGTTGGTTTGTTTTTTTTCCTGTTTCTACCAAAAAAAAAGATTATGATCTTTCTATTTCACGCCCGATGCCGATTGAGGTCATTTAGGGTCGGGTGTGACAATTCAAAAGTCCAAATAATCATTTGGTTCATATTGCGAGTCTAATTCGGCTGTCTATAATCGGAAACTGTAGATATTGACAACATCACAGTAAAAGATCCAAATTTCTGAACCTTAGAACTAGTCACAGTCTGTAATGAGGGAATTCTCTAGGAACCTTAGAAGGATAAATCGGTTTGATCACTTTAAGTTTATGCAACTCCGATTAAGTTCTTAATTATATTTCTTTATTAGTTGAATTTCATATTATTATATCATCCCATTTCAATTTAGGAGTTTGTGAATTTGCTTTAGATCAACCTAGGGGGGCATTTGGTTCAAACTTCGGAATCGGAATGAGAATGTTACGGAATCAGAATCGCAATGACTATTTATTCGTTGGTTGTTTGGTTCAAATTTTGGAATTGGAATCAAAATCAAAGTGGAACAAAATTAAAATTTATTTATTTCAAACTAATAAAAAAAATTCATTAAATAATATAATAAAATATTATATATATATATAAATTAATAAATTTAATATATCATATTGTTTGATAAAGAAATCTATAAAATAATTAATATGTGCATAGATGTAGTTTTTATTATTATTTTATTTATAAAAATATACATGGCAGTTTTTGTTAGTGGAAGCAATTGAAGTTGTTTTAGCATAATACATATAAAACGTGGGTTTTCTAAAAAAAAATGCACAAAAAAAACGTGGTTTCTTAATTATCAAAAGGAATGGGAATGCAAATTTGATTAACGGGAAAGAAGAAGAGAATCAATAATTCTAGAGGTAGGGGAAGGTGATTCTCATTGCTAAATTAAATTGATAAAATCAAACATTAAGAAAGGTAATGAGTCTTTTCCATTCTCATTTCCTACCATAAATTTATCTAACCAAACACCTTCTAAGGAGTAAAATAACTTAGAACAAAACCCAAAATCAATTTTTCATCGCCTAGATAGCAATCCAACACCTAGTAGTTTGATACTTGTGGTATAAATCATGTGAATTCGATACCTGCACTTTCCAGATTTTATTACTTGATAACGACAAAGTACACTTATTCCTTAGTGAGTCTTTAAGCATTAGCTCGAGGCGCATCACATGTTCATGGATTGACCCTAAATTGATACATAAACTTTTGAGTTGGTTTAGGATTGACATACTAACTCGAAAATGATACGAATATTTAAAATTATTATTATAGTCTTTCATGTTTTTATATGTCACTTTTATTAATAAAAATAATAAAATTACAATTATTATTTGTAAGCACGACTCGAATCTCCTATATTATTGTAAACATATTACATAACCTTCCAACATGATATTAACGGAATACTGTTAACATACTAATCGCTAAATCAAATGTGTCAGTGATGAAATTCCAATCAAGCCGATCATAAGCTTTTTCAAAGTCCAATTTCAGAGCCACCATGCCGCGTTTCCCTTTCCTCATACGCATAGAGTACATAACCTCTTGAGCGATACAAATGTTATCAACCAGTTGTCTTCCAAATATAAAGCTACCTTGGTTGGGGCCAATCATATAGGATAAGAAATTACGGATCCTAGCAGAAATAATTTTCGTAACAGTCTTATAAATTACATTAGAGAGATTTATAGGCCGCATTTGGATGAAGGAATTGGGATTGGGAACCTTGGAAATTAAAACAATTAACGTGGTATTAGCTTTAGATATATCTTCTGTACCATTAAAGATCGTATAAACAAACCGCAACACACCCTCCTTCACTGAATTCCAATACTTCTAATAGAAGATAGCAGGCAACCCATCCACTCTCGGGGCTTTGGTTCCCCATATCAAAGATCGCCGAATGAACATTCTTCTCAGATATTGGATTAAAAGCCACCTGAACCATGTCCTCCGGAGGCCTACCAAAGGTCGAATTAGTTATCAAATGCTGCTTAGGACCAAACTCACAACTAAAGAGGCGTTGGTAAAACGCCACAACTAATTTTTTTTGATCTCATTCTCATAATAATTTCTCAAATACATATGTCAAATACATATAGATATATAAAAAAAATGACGGTCTGGTGCACTACGCGTCCCCGTTTAAACGAGGGTCCGGAATAGGGATGTCAACGGGTAGGGTACCCGCGGGTAATGGCAATCCCAAACCCTTACCCTTTTATTTTTTAATTACCCGTACCCGTCCCATTACCCTAACAGATATACTTTTTGTATCCCATACCCTTCCCATTTAATTCGCGGGTACCCTTACCCGTTAAGAATCAATAAATAAAACAAAAATATTACAAATTTAACATAATATAAATTTAATAAATCATCTATCTAAAAATTGAACAAACTGAACCTTAATTAATAAGAATAAAATTGTTTAATGCTCAATGGTTAAAAAACAAAATATTGGAGTTCAAATCTCACGTCTTACATCTAAAAAACAATTATATTTATTAATATATATACATTTTATTACGGGTAACGGGTACCCTAGGGGGTATTCCCATACCCGTCCCATTACCCTAACGGGTAATGGTTTTGATCCCATACCCGTTCCATACCCTTTTATACAGGGTACGAGTAGTCCCATTAGGATCAGGTAGTGCCGGGTACCCGCGGGTATACTACCCGTTGCCATCCCTAGTCCGGAGAAGAGTCCCGCCATAAGGATGTATTCGGGGCAAGCCTTCCCTTGTCAATTTTTTGACAAGAAACCGCTCATATCTAGCTATTCTCGGTGCATTAAATTTTTTTTATATATCCTTGTTAAATGATAACAAAACAAATTATAAAGAGTGATTAATGCTCTAAGGGTGCGTTTGGTATGACGTAATGCAATGCAATGTAATCAAACTTGTAATGTAATGGAATGGAATAGTGAGTCCATTACCATGTTTGGTAAAAAAAATGATGAAATGTAATTACCATTACAATACTTATGTTTGCTTAGTTAAATGTAATCGCAAAATTTTATTTACATAATTAAAATCAACAAAAAGAAAACATGAAAATCGTGAAATTAGTATATAATTTTCCGTGTTTTCATAGTATTTTTTTACACTTTTCTCGTTTTTTCGTTTTCCATTTTCACCGTTTTTTTCTATTTTCTCATTTTCTTATTTTTCATGTTTTTTTTTTGCTTTTTTTTCGTTTTTAGGTTTTCTAGTTTTTGCGTTTTTGAGAATGATGAGAAGTGAGATTTGACAAATGAGAGGTTAGGTGGAGCTTTAAAGATAGAAATTATGATTACTTGTTGGATGTAATGAGAATTCAATCCATTTTTTTTATGTAACGGGGATTACAATAATTGTTAAACAAAATTTAATCTACGGATTTCTCATTCCATTACAACAAAATCGGAAAGTGCAACCAAACATGGTAATGACCCTTTAATGTAATGGGCATTCCATTACAAAACCCATTACATCTTACCAAACGGGCCCTAATTGCTTTATTTCTTATGATGGTTCTAAAGTTACCGAATCATTACTTTATAAATTAATAATTAATAATTTATTAATTAATTAATTTTTCTATGAATTAATAAATTAATAAAATTTTATAATTGAACGTTATTAATTTATAGCGTGGTTCTTATTCGGCTTGAAGCAGCGAATGAAGATACTGTATCGGCCTCCTCGACTCCACCCCTTCCCTGGAACAACACAACCCGATTCCGATTGTCTATGAGCAGACCCCAAGAATTGCTGAAGCTCAATTGAATCCATTCAGGATGGCTCTATCATTACTAAGGTCCCGCTTCAAGACCTTAGACTCCATTAACCAATCTCCATTTCTATCTTCAAATTTCATTCTACCTTCCTACTTTTCTTCAAAGCAGCGAATTAACGACGGAAATGAGGACAAGGACGGTCAAGATGTCGTATCCCTCTTCAACAGAGACCCAAACTCTTCCCCCCAGCTTTTCGTTGTCCAGCCCCGCCTCCGCCCTGATGCTTTCCTCCAATCTAAGCTCAACGAGGCTCTTTGCCTCGCCAACTCCCTCGAGGAACAGCGGGATGCCTACTTCCAGTCTGATTTTTTCGACAAGGCATTGCCTCCTCATATTGTCGTTCAAAATCCGATCTTCCGATCCTCCAAAGCTCGAGCAGGTAATTCACTCTTGCTCTTCTATTCGTTTTGTAGCTCCCTGTAGCTTACTTGCGCTATTTTGCTATTTGCAGACACTTTTTTTGGGCCAGGAACAGTAGATACCATTAAGGTCCATCTATATGAGTCTGAATCCAAGGCGAGAGACTGTTTTTCTTTTCTTGGCAGCGTCGGAAGGAATTTCTGAGTTTAGGTTTACTTATTTGTTATTTGTGATTTCAATAGGGTGAAGTGGATGCTGTGTTTGTGAATTCTATTCTGAGTGGAGTTCAACAACGAAATCTGGAGGCAAGTTTTTAAATTCTCATTCTAAACAGTTTTCAAATTCCCATTGTAATCCTTTCTGGTTTTGTTTACACTTTCACTTTATCATTGCAGCGGAAATGGGAAAAACCTGTGTTGGACCGTGTTGGCCTTATAATAGAGATTTTTAATGCCCATGCCCATACTAGGGAAGCCAAGATACAGGTTGTGTGAATAGCTCAATGATAACTTTTCTTTGTTTTTCACTTGTATTTCTGTTTAATATTGTCACAAGTTGGTGGAAACTTATGTTTTCTTTTTGGCAGTCTGAATTGGCTGCACTTATGTATAAGAGGAGTAGGCTTGTACGTGTACGTGGTCTGGGTGGACGCTATACTTTTGGAACATCCGGAGAGGCTGAAGTTGTTAGTGCCCGAGGGTGAGTTTGTTTATTTTACTTTTTTGTGAAATGATATTTAGAAACTATCTTGAATAACTCTTGTCACTATTCTTTTGTTCACTCATCATTGATGTGATTAATTGTCCTACATTTCAGATATAATTCCATGCTCTCTTGGTTACAGTTCTTTAGGCATGAAATGGAATCATTCTTTTAGCAGATAAATACATATTATTCATTTAGGGGAAAACTTCCCATTCTCATATAAGGTATATTTTTGGTGGTTTATCCAATTAATTGGTTCGAGGCACCTTAGACACCCTTTTATTGTGGACCCTCTCTTAATTAAAGCTTACTGCATAAGCTAATTGTCGTATAAGGTTTATATTTCTAAAGCTAGCATTTCTACTCATTTCTGGTCCTTTTACAGCAGTTGCATCCCATGTCTTTATTTGGTTTTTTAAGTTTTGGAGAAACAATAAGATGCCATCAGAATGGAGGAAAAGTATCCTAATCCCTTTGTATAAGAACAAAGGCGATATCCAAGATTGTGCCAACTATCGAGGAATCAAATTAATGAGCCACACTATGAAACTTTGTGAGCGAGTGATCGAACAAAGGCTAAGAAGGACAGTGAAGATCTCGAAAAACCAGTTTGGCTTTATGCCGGGAAGATCAACTATGGAAGTCATCCATCTAATGAGACAATTAATAGAGCACTATCGAAATAAGAAGAAAGATTTGCATATGGTTTTCATTGACTTGGAGAAGACATATGATAAGGTACCAAGGGAAGTACTTTGGTGGGCCTTAATAAGGAAAGAAATATATTGACATCATAAATATGAGGGAGCATGCACGAGTGCACATACCAGTGTTGGGAAGACTCAAGAGTTCCCTATTACGATTGGAGTGCATCAAGGTTCCGCACTAAGCCCATTTCTTTTTGCCATCGTTATGGATGAACTAACGAGTTCACTTCAAGATGGTATACCATGGTGCATGTTGTTTGCAGATGATATTGTGTTGGTTGATGAGACGAAAGAAGGCGTGGAGAGGAAGTTGGAACTATGGAAACAAACTTTAGAATCTAGAGGCTTTAAGTTGAGCCGAAGTAAGATAGAATATTTGGAGTGTAAGTTTAGCGACGATGGGAGTAGGGAGGCAGAGACAATCACCCTAGATGGGAGAGTTGTTCAAGCCGCGGATTGCTTCCGGTATTTAGGATCTATTATCCAAACAGATTGAGAAGTAGATGGAGATGTTGCTCATAGGATTAAATCTGGTTGGACGAAGTGGAAGAGTGCTACGGGTTTCCTTTGTGACCCCGACATGCTTAATAGATTGAAGGGAAAATTCTACCGCACGGCAATCAGACCGGCATTGTTATATGGTACGGAGTGTTGGGCAGTGAAACACTGTCACATTCATAAGATGTCCGTGGCGGAGATGCGTATGTTGAGATGGATGTGTGGTCATACGAGAAAGGATCGGGTGAGTAATGAAATAATTAGGACAAAAGTAGGGATTACATCTATTGAGAATAAAACGAGGGAAAACCGACTAAGGTGGTTTGGCCATGTAAGACGAAGAGCGCTTGATGCGCTGGTTAGGAGGACGGAAGAGTGGCAAAGGGATGTAGTGGTGAGGCTTAGGGGAAGACCTAAGCAAACTTGGAGGAGGGTCATCGAGAGTGATATGAGTTTATTAGGAATTGAGGAAAATATGGTAGTAGAGAGGACAGAGTGGAGGGAGAGAATTTGTGTCGCTGACATGACTTGATTTCACGGTTTCATATGATGGTTCATGTTAGCCGATTCCGAATCATTTCGGGACTAAGGCTTTGTTGTTGTTTGTCATCTGTTGTGTACCATGAACATTATTATTCTACTTTTACGTTTTTATATTTTTATCAATACATGGAGATCTACCATGATACCTTATTGATTTGCATTCTTTTGTTGAGGGCTACTCACAGCTAGAAAATTTGAATTCTAGGTGGCACAGAGTTGCTTTATATCCCATGTCTTTATTTGATAATTTTTAGTTTTGTCATCTGTTGTGTACCATGAGCAGTACTATTCTATTTTTACGTTTCTAGATTTTATCAATACTTGGAGAGCATATGAATTCTAGGTGGCACACTGTTGCTTTATATATATACTGAGAGAGAGAGAGAGAGTTAACTTTTGGTTTAGCTGATTTCACTGCCTCGCTGTATTTTGGTTTCCTTGTGCGTTTTTATTATAATTATGGGGCACACACACAGTTATCTATGGATGAAATCAAATTAGAATAAAAAGAAATACATAAAAAAGGAAAGAAGATTTGGACGCCAAAAATATTGGAAAGAACAACACAAAAAGACTACTCCATTTTGAAGAGTTTAAAGATATCTCAAATGGAGAGTCTTGATGAAAAGTAGTTATTAAATATTAGTTAATTAGCTTAGAATTTCTATTATGAATTATAAATTTATAATTATGGAAGAATTAGTAGTTAATGTGGAATTCATTTCATGCATTTTATGATTAAGAGTATCGATAATTGGATATGATATAGTATTTGATTATTTGTTGTGTTTTTTAGAAATATTAATTGTTGTTATTTATGATTTTATATATTATTAACTTTTTAGTTCAAGTGCGCTCCTGAGCTTTGCGTCTTGCATCTAGGATCCAGGACCCCTTGGTGCCTCGATGCATCTTGCGCCTTTAACAACTATGGGCATATAGAAGGAATATTGGCATATAGAAGGAATATTCTAGTATAAGGGACTTAATTGGTCTTATCAAGATATCTTCAACTCTAGCCCATGTTTCATTGTGCACTATATATTCTGATCGGAACTAAAGTATCATATTGCTCCCTATTTGGTTCTCCTATGTCTTACTTTTTTTTTGGTTGTGGTCGATAATATCTTTATGACTCTGATCCTTGAATCTTCTAACATTGGGTTTCTATTGTGTTTAAAGAGGTTGCTTGGTTTTATTCAGTCATCTATTATTAAAGAACTCATATATTTGCATAAAAATTGCTTGCAGGAGGGGAAGTGGAGGACGTGGCTTCATTAGTGGTGCTGGAGAAACTGAACTTCAACTTCAACGACGAAGGTTTGATTCTTGATCTCAAATTTCACTTGATTGTGAGGGTTATTGAATTGTATACCTTGTATCCTATTAACTATTATGGCCTTGTTACTTTTGGTGAAGCTAGGAGTCAAGTGCTGAATGCTAACATCGGAAATGTTTCAAATTCTATATTAACTTTACTTGTCTCTTTTAGTGTCACTCATACCATGTTATCAATGTTAAACAAAATTACAGATGTAATGTTTGGAATATTCAGCATCATTATTCAGGGTAAATTTCATCAATGATGTACAATCTTTGTCCCATTTCACACTTTGGTATACAACCTTCAATTTGTCTCACTAATATGTACGAACTTATAGGTGACCTCCCACTTTGGTATATGGCCAGTTAAAATGACTGGTCAACGCGCCACGTCACCAGTTTGACCGGTCAAAAAGTCAAAAATTGATCTTAATTAATTGAAATGTCTAAAATACCCCCTTATACAAAAGGTACGGTTATCCCCTCTCTTTCTCTCTAACTCTCCCAAATAACAAAAGCTACACTTTGCATCTCTCTCTAAAACAGTTGCATCTCTATCTAACTCTCTCTCTCTAAAGCCTCTTTCTGGCTCTCCTTTTCTCTCTCTAAAGCCTCTGTGTTCTCCCTTTCTCTCAACAACAAAGGCAATTACTTCAGAATCTGATGAAACCGAACCCAGTTGAGGCAAACTTGGGTGCCTCTGAAATCAATTGTAGCAGTAGGATTTTGGTTTCATTAATTCCATTTATCAGACCAACTGATCCCGCCACCGCTTCATGGCCTTCTCGATCGTCAACGTGGTGTTCCTTAATTTGGTGGTTGTAATTAATTGAATCCTTTTTTACAATATCAAATTTCATGTAACATACAATTTTTGTTATTAAAGTATGGATGAATTATTTCTTTCTTTGCAATTGATCTGGAACTTGGCTGTCCTTCCAATTTCAATAAATAAAGCAGATTTCTCTCCTTTTGTGTTACAATCGCAATTCTGTCACAATAAAAATAACTAATCATGAAAAAGTGATGAAGGATTACATTGTGTGAGCCGTTGTATGGGTTGATGATGAAAGTAAAGAGAAAAATGTTGGTTTTCTGAATTCAGTCAGACATGTTTTAAGATTGGCAATCTCCTTTTGTTTCGATACCAGATCAAGCTACAGTCTTACCCATTCAAATTAGAACAGTAAATTCCATTTTTTTTTTGTTTTTCTCCATTCAGAACATTCAACCTTGATAACCCAAATAATAAGAGATTTGCAACTGCAGATTTTGGTTTTAACTTCAAACGTTTCAGAATGGTAGGACTGGAGAGAGATTTAGAGAGAGAAAATTAGAGAGAGAAATCTAGAGAGTATAATAAAGGAGAGGGTATGATAGTAATTGAATATAAGATGGGTCCCATATTTTGTAAGGAATGGGTGGAAAAAAGGTAATATTGCAGGTTTGACCGGTCATTTTTACCTGTTGTAGACTATAGTGGGAGGTCACCTATAAGTTCGTATATATTAATGAGACAAATTGAAGGTTGTACACCAAAGTGTGAAATGAGGCAAACGTTGTACACCATTGATGAAATTTACCCTCATTATTCATCAGAAAAAATTGGCTTTTAAAGCCTTACAGATAACAGAAAAGAGAGAAACTAGTATCACGTAAGATACTTCAAAAACAGAATCCTAAACAAACTCCACTAGCCTAAAGACTAGGTCCAACCTAAAGACTAGGAACTTATTTAACAACAGTTAAAACAGTAACACAGTAAAACCACTTCAATTTGAATTCTAACCTATCAAACCCTCCCTTAAACTAAGCAGACTGTTGCGTTTACTTATGACGATTCACATACTCCAAGTAGACTTCTAAGCTTCTGAAATTGTTCTAGCTTGAGTGGCTTAGTTAGGATGTCCGCAACTTGATCATGTGAACCACAATGAACTAAACGAACTGCACCTTCATTACACAGATCCCTTAAGAAATGGAAACGAACTGCAATATGCTTACTCCTCTTGTGCATTACTGGATTTTTGGATAACTTTATTGTAGAACTGTTGTCACAGTAAACCGTTGTGCACTGATCACCATTGCAGCCAAGTTTTGTAAGGACCATCTTCATCCACATTGCTTGACAAGCACATGCTGCTGCTGCTACATATTCAGCCTCCGTTGTTGATAGCGTCACGATCGGTTGCTTTCTAGATGACCAAGCTACTGCCCCTGAACTCATCATAAACGCATACCCTGTAGTACTTTTCCTATCCTCCAAACATCCCGCATAATCACTGTCGGTGTAGGCAATCAGCAAGCCACTTGTCTTCTTTTGATATAGGATGCCAAGATTAATGGTTCCTTTTACATACCTTAGCACCCTTTTTGCAATCATGAGATGAAGCTCTGTAGGTTGAGACATGTACCTACTAATTAAGCTTACTACATACATCAAATCTGGACGAGTTGATGTAAGATAAATCAAACTTCCAACAAGTTGCTTGTAGAGGGTGCTGTCAACAGAAATTCCATGCTCATCCTTCAAAATTTTGCAACCAGGAACTATAGGATTTGAAACAGCATTGCAGTCCTCCATTCGAAATCGCTTAATCACGTCTCCTGCATATTTCTTTTGACTGATGAAAATTCCATTTTCATCTTGCTGCACCTCAATTCCGAGAAAGTACTTCATCTTCCCTAAGTCCGTCATATCGAACTCCATCATCGATTGCTTAAAGTCTCCCATCATTTCTTCATCATTCCTGGTATATATCAGATCATCAACGTATAAACTTACAATTAAAAGTTTACCTCGAATGTTAATCTTTACAAATAGCGTTTGCTCACTGGAACATTTCTCAAATCCTTCCTTTAAGAAGTAAGCTTCAATGCGGCTAAACCAAGCTCGAGGGGCTTGTTTTAGTCCATAAAGGGCTTTTCTCAGTTTATACACTTTATTAGGATCTTCCTTCTTCTCAAATCCCTTAGGCTGCTCCACATACACATCCTCCATCAATTCGCCATGTAAGAACGCTGATTTCACGTCCAACTGATACACCTTCCATTCCTTCTGAGCAGCTAGAGCAAGGATCATTCTGACAGTGTCCATACGAGCTACCGGTGCAAAGACTTCAGCATAATCGATTCCATATTGCTGTACATATCCCTTTGCGACCAATCGGGCTTTGAATTTTTCCACTTCACCGTGCTCATTCAACTTTGTTTTGTAGACCCATTTTACTCCAATCCGCTTTGCACCTTTTGGTAAATCAGTGAGGAACCATGTATCATTCTTTTCTATGCTTTTGATTTCGGCCTCCATAGCTTTCTGCCAATTTTCATTTTTGACAGCCTCTTCAAAACTCACAGGATCTGTACCCGCACTAACAACAAAGTTAACATTAATTTCTTCACTTTCTGAGAGTCCTTCTCCACTTACATAATCATTCAACCAGCTAGGTGGTCTCCTGATTCTTGCTTCCGTATCAGAATTTGATGAAGAGCTGGAATTTGAAGAAGTTGTACTTGTCACGTTTTCATCTTCAGTTGCAATATTATTATCTTCGTTGGCAGCAACATCATTATCTGCTGCATTGGGTTCAGCCACTTCAACTTCATTTTGAGCGGTCACTTCCTCCTCATTTTCACCCCACTCAAGCTCAATAAGTAATTGCTGCTCATAGCTCTTTCCCCAATCCCACCTTTTCTTTTCTTCAAACACAACATCTTTACTGATTACTACTTTCTTTGCAACAGGATCATAAATTTTGTATCCTTTTGATTCATCACTGATCCCTATGAAAATGCCACTTATACTCTTGTTGTCCAGCTTGGTTCTTTTGGCATCTGGTACGTGTATATGACATATGCATCCAAAGACTCTAAGATGCTCAATTGATGGCTTTACTCCACTCCAAACTTCTTCTAGCGTTGCATCCTCCACAGCTATAGTAGGGCACCGATTGAGCACATAGATCGCCCACTTCACTGCTTCTGGCCAAAAGGATTTTGGAATTCCTTTCTCAGACAACATACTCCTCATACAGTTCATCACTGTACGATTCTTCCTTTCTGCGACTCCATTTTGCTAAGGTGTATATGCCGTTGTTAATTGCCTTCTAATTCCACTTTCTCTACAAAAATCATTGAACTCAGTAGATGTGAACTCTCCTCCTCGATCTGTTCGTAAACACTTGATAGCAAGGCCTGTTTCTTTCTCAACAAAGATCTTAAAGAGTTTGAACATAGCAAAAGTTTCTGACTTTACACGAAGAAAATATGACCAAGCTTTTCGGCTATAATCATCAATCAAGCATAGAACATATTTTCTTTCACTATTAGAAATAGGCGAAATTGGACCACACAAATCAGCGTGAATAAGCTCTAACCTCTGAGTTGCTCTCCAGTTGCTTCTTTTTGGAATGGGCTCCCTGTGTTGTTTTCCTTTTAAACAGTCAACACACACTTCATTCGAGAGTGTTAATTGAGGTAGGCCTTGAACCATCTTCTTTTGCATCAGAGTTTTGAGACTTGTGTTGCTAATGTGTCCCAATCTGCAGTGCCATAGATGAGTGAGATCCTCAGTTGCTGTGTTGAAACAAACTTCTTGTTTTGGATGTGAAAACATGGGCACCGTCTTTCCTACTAGAATAAACATTCGATTTGCCGTCATATTGGTTTGAATGATCAAACCTCTTTGAGGATGGAAAATTTTGCACATTCCAGATCCTATCAAGATGGAAAGACCTCTCTCCTGAAGTTGCCCTATGCTCAAGAGATTATTTTTGAGCTCAGGTACACAAAAAACATCAGCAACAACGAAATTCACATCATCTACCTCCATTTTGATGCTTCCCTTACCAGAAACTTGCATTCTGGTATTGTTCCCTAGCTTCACAGTTTGTTGTGCAATTTCCTCAAATTCAGAAAATAGAGCCTTATTACCACACATGTGATTACTGCATCCAGAATCCAAAAACCAAATGTCTTCTCTCTTTGCACCAGCTTCATCAATATAGGCCATCAACAACATCTCCTCCTCCTCGTCTAGCTCGGCATAATTTGATAGTTTTCCCAAAGTGGGACATTCATATTGGAAATGGCCAAGATTGTGACACCGATAGCATTGTACAGTGGCTTTGTTAAACAGTGATCTTCCTCTTCCTCTGCCTCCTCGAATTGCTCCTCGTCCTCTTCCCATTCCTCTTTCTACTCTCTCTTCATGAGTCACTTTCAGCAAAACTTGTTCTTCTCCTTCAACATTTTTCATTCTCTGCTCATGAATAAGCAGACTGCTTTGAAGTTCATCTACTGTTAGAATGTCAACATTATTCGACTCTTCAATAGAGCAAACAACGTAATTAAATTTCGGCACCAGGGATCTGAGAATCTTCCCCGTTATTTCCCTCTCCTGCACGATCTCTCCGCACGCTTTCATGCGTTTGGCAATGGAAAGAGTTCGCCCGAAATATGCATTAACTGTCTCTCCTTCCTTCATTCTGAGAACTTCAAATTCTGTCTTCAACGTCTGCAACTGAGCTCTCTTCACCCTCGTGGAACCCTTGAATTTCTGCTTCATGGAGTCCCATATCTGCTTTGAGGTATCATCGTTGAGGATAGTCTCCATAATTTCTCTATCGATAGCTTGATAGAGATAATTTTTAATCTTCCTGTCTTTCAACTGCTGCTCCTCTATTGCCTTCATCTGTGCTTCAGTCGCCTGAGTTCCTGTTGGAACCGAATCAATCCCCTCTTCAATTAGGCTCCAAAATTCCTTTGCACGAAGGAAATTTTCCATCAGCTTTGCCCAGTGTTCGTAATACCCATCAAATTTGGGAATCGCAGGTTGTACAAATTTTCCATTTGTACCGCTACTCTCAGTCATCTCTCTTTTCTTTTCTTACGAACACTTGAACGCTTTCTCTCTCACTCTGTGTTTCACGCAAACTGAAACTCTCAGTGTTTCACGCAAACTGAAACTCTCAGTATTTCACTCAAACTGAAACTCTCTGTATTTCACTCAAACTGAAACCCTAGATGCTTGCTCTGATATCAAATGTTAAACAAAATTACAGATGTAATGTTTGGAATATTCAGCATCATTATTCATCAGAAAAGATTGGCTTTTAAAGCCTTACAGATAACAGAAAAGAGAGAAGCTAGTATCACGTAAGATACTTCAAAAACAGAATCCTAAACAAACTCCACTAGCCTAAAGACTAGGTCCAACCTAAAGACTAGGAACTTATTTAACAGCAGTTAAAACAGTAACACAGTAAAACCACTTCAATTTGAATTCTAACCTATCAATCAATATCAAGTATCAATCCATGCACATTCTGAGATATAATATAAGCTGCTTAAGGGCATCTCTTGGGAGCATAATGTTTTATTGGGATAGTAGTTAAAAGAAAAATGGTGCACTAGTGAGTAATTTTGAGCTCTATGTTTTAAGATGTATCTACTATTGCATGAAGTATAAGTTAACCTAAACAGCTGTTTTTGGAAACTTTTTTTTTATGTTAAATTTACAGCATAAGGTAAGGTTCAATGGATGTGTCTGTAGTTGTCATACTTCCTCGTGAATTTTGTTATATTGATTGATATAATTTATGGTTCACAGATATATTCTTAGGTTTAGAAAACTGTCGGGCTTTTCTCTGGGTAGTTTGTTCTCTCAGACTGTAGCTTTATGTACAGGTCTTTCCTTCCCTTCTTTTGTCAGTTGATTAGACTGAATCTTGACCTGACTGTCCATTAGTTGCTCCTTCACCATCCTATATCAGCATTTCCCATGCAATCCTTTGGGAGGATGTTATTTCCCTTGATATAATAACTTACAAAGGAAACAGTTCTTGTGTCTGCTTATATGGCTTCTCTCTCGTGCGTAATCTGTGTATTAATTTTTCATCCATACAATACTCAACCATCTGGGGATCGGTGTGATTGAACTCCAAATGCTGCTTAATACTATGTTGTCATGTTCCTTTCAAGTTTCTTGGATTACATTATTTAAAAATGGTTTATATATTTCATGGTGCCTGAGTTGTAGGTCATAGACTAGATATCTTATATTGTGCTTTACTGCATGTGTACAGTATTTAATTACTTTATCTTGTTTATCTTCCACTTGGCACTCCATACCAGAATAATACAACGGCGAAACCATTTGTTATCCCAAATTGAAGAAGTTCGTCGTACTCGAGCTTTGCAACGTTATTCTCGCAAGAGGCGTGGTGGATCAGATCATAAAGGTTTAGCTACTGTTGCTATTGTTGGATACACAAATGCTGTAGGTGATCAAAATATTATTACAGCTGACCAATTGCTACTTCATAAATAGACTACAACTTCTTAACAGTTTTCTGTTTATTTCAATTGACAGGGAAAGTCTACATTGGTCAGTGCACTATCGAATAGCGATCTTTACTGTGACTCTCGGTACTTTTGTCCTCTTAAGCAATTGGTTTAGATTTTATGGATTTCATTGATGTTAGGAACTGTCAGTTCATCTTATTTCCTTGAGTTTTTACTTGGAAGTCTGGTGCATGCAGATTATTTGCAACACTGGATCCACGACTGAAAAGTGTTCTTCTTCCTTCAGGGTACGATCTTCATATGATTCTTCATTTACTTTTCCTATCATGATCTAGTACTTGAAGAATTGAAATTTCCTTGAATAACTCTTCTTTTATCCGATTAAACATTAATATTTAGGAGGAAAGTACTTCTCAGTGATACTGTAGGTTTTATATCAGACTTGCCTATACAGGTACCTGACAAGTATATGTAGTTGTTTTCTTGAGTTTTTTGTTTATATTTTCCTTTCTTTACCACATGTATTTACTTTTATAGTTAGTGGAAGCATTTCATGCTACCTTGGAAGAAGTAGCGGAAGCAGACCTCCTTGTAGTAAGTCAAATTCCTGCCCTTCCGTTGCTGACCTTGTGGTTGTTATGTAGGGGTATGCGCCAGTTTCATTTGTTATAGTCAATTGTTTCTGTTATATTTGGTCAGCTACTCCAAGAAATGTGAAGGTCTTAAAATACATTCAGATACAGACCTACTATAAAGTTTTTTAGAAAAATTAATAAAAGGAAAGGGAAGAGGAAAAGAAACAGGAATAAGAGGAGTGGTGAATATGAAATGCTCAATTAGAAACTAAGAGTTGTTCTGTCTTTACTTCTTTTCAACTCAGCTTAGCTGGTATGAGGAAAGTAATTTCCTTTCTTCAGTAACATTATTTTTTTTCTGAAATTCATTTCGTAATAGTAAATGTTCAATTAGAAATGCTGCTTCTGGATGATTTGGTTTAAAGTTGATGCTATCTTTTTTCTCTTTCAGTTTTGTTTGCATATGTATTTCATTTTGTTCTTAAAAAAACCCCGTTCTTCTCGAAGCCGGAAATAGGGCTTTCGTTTTAATGAACAATCTCAATGCTTCATCATATGTAGAAATTTAAATCAACTAAAGTAATCATATAGATATTGGATTATGTTGTTACAGCATGTAATAGACTCTACAGCTCCTAATCTTGATGAACACCGCACAACTGTGTTGCAAGTACTACAGCAAATAGGAGTGTCAGAAGAGAAGCTTACAAAAATGATCGAAGTCTGGAATAAGGTGATGCAGCAAACTCTTTATCCCCTCTATCTTCAAAATTATCTTGAAATAGTAGCTTATCTTAATGTTTTTTTCACCTTTAGATTGATTATGAGGCGGAAGAAATGGGTGGTAAAGAATCTGTAGATGAGTGGTCTGTTGATGAAGACGATGACATAGCAGCCGAGGTATCTTCAGAAGTAGATGATAACATCGATAATAGTAGTTTGCAAGTCGGTGATGGTAGTGCAGACAATGCAGAAGGTGATTACTCCGATGGGTGGCTGTTGTCGGAAGATGAACAAGAGATTGTGGCTGGTGACAATTGGTTGAATAATATGGGTGAACAACAAGTTGAGACGTTAAACAACCTGGGGTTGGAAAATTATCAAGCTCAGCATGGTCCTCATGTCAAAACATCTGCTATAACTGGAGTTGGGCTGCCAGAATTGCTGCAACTGATTGATGAAAGGTTACAGGATGAGGAGGCAAAGGTGGCCGAGAATGTATTAGAGAGGAGTTTCATTGACAGAAAATGGAGACCTCCCCGGACAGTTGATACTGGGGTTGCAGTTGAACAATAACAAAAATACTTTATACGACAAAGAAGCTAAATGAGATGTCTCTTGGTGCACTTGTTGAGCCACTTCTCATGGCTGCTTGAAAGTTTTGCTGTCGTGACAAATGCCACATTTCGGGACAGAAATATAGGGTTAAAAGCAAAGATGCTAATCTAACTGTCTATCTAATGTTTCAGTATAGTTATTAAATTTTAATTTGTGTCGATAAAATAGCTGAAGTTCAATTTTTTCTTTAATAAGGCCGTTGGTAAATTTTTAGGCGATTTCAATACTGAAATGCTGAATTTGGATAGTTTACAAAACAAATATAATAATATGTCAGCTCCACTTATAAAAAATATTGGGGTAAGTGGGATATATTTCTGATGTGGCGTTATGGTTGTGTGCTAAACTATCCGAATCAGCATTTTAACATTGAAATTGCTGGAAAATTTGTCGATTGGAACAAAGACCGGGCTTCAGTTATTTTATTAGCACAACTTTAAATTTAGTAACTATATTGAAACATTAAGTGAAGTTGAGTGAATATCAGTAGATTTATTTAACCCTGAAAATATCTACTTTTGGACAGTTACTAAAGTCTGAAAGGAAATGCTTGTTGCATTGGGAGATGATCAACATGCCAACTGGAAAACTAAAACCCAACAGTGAGATATGTAAATTTTCCCTTCTATCCTTCTTTTAAGCTCTTCATAAACTACCGTATGCATCTCGTTTTTCGTTGGTTAGATCCATTGCATCCAGTCTAGTAGAATTTCTTCTACTTCAAGTAACCACACGGATGATACTTGGTAAGTCTTTTTCGAGTAATACATTTTCTATTCAGGGGATCGAAAATTTTGAAATTGGAGATTTTCAAAATATTTAAAATAATTTCTTAGAATTGGATTGTTCAGGACTATCAAATTTGAAGTTTTTGTATATTTAGTTCCATTCAATCAAGAGAAAGATCTGGATATTTGATAATTATTATTAATTGAATAAAGTTGTAATAAATACATTTTATGATACAAATACCAAATATGTTAAAAATGAAAAATAGTGTTGGTATGAACTTATTGTTATTATATGGTTCTATTGGCCTCTCGCTATTATTTTCTTTGTGATACTGCTCCATAGTTCGTCTTTGTTGACTTGGATTATTTTTGATATGATATAAAGATTCAATTGTTGATTGATTTTAGATATTATTTTAATCTTATTAATAATTTTATTTTATCCCGATTGTGTTTTATATCCTACCAAAAATAATTGAAATCTACAATCTATATTCTAGACCAAGAATAACATTTTCTGAAATCAGCAGATCATTCTCGCGAGCACAATTGCAACGGGTAATTGGTCCACAAAAGCATGCAAATCTAATTAAAAGCTGCAAAACTAAGACTCCATGTGCGTCTAGATGAAAGGGAAAAATAAAAAAGATAGAAGATTGAATTGAAAGTAATGAGTATAAATTTATCATGATATTGTTGTTGGGAAGTATAGATTTATTTCTAATATACAAAATGTTTTTATAAAAAAAAAAATACAAAATGTTAAAATTTTATCTCTATTTAACAGAAAATGTGAACGAGTTTATGAGCTTAGTTTAAACGATATTTGATTGTTGTGTCAGACATTAATATTTTTGTGTAATTTGACACGTTACTTTTAATGGCATTAATATCGTAATAAATATTTTAGATTGTTTGTTGAAATTAACTTATATATCGTAGATTTTACTTTGGATATTTTGACGATTTGTTTATAGTTGTGTTAGTAAGAGCCTCTTAGTTTGATTTTTAAGTTAAAATTTGAGGAGAGAGAATTAAAAATGAGCTCCAACAGTTTTTTAGTGGCTCCTTAAATCACTAAGGGGGCGTTTGGTTCACAAGGGGTAAGGGAAAAGGAATCAAGAAAGGGAAACTAAAGGAAATGAAATGAATAACCATAATTCCCTTATGTGTGTTTGGATATGTTTAGGAAAGAGAATGAGGTAAAAGGAATCCAATTCCATACCGGACCTGGGGTAATGAGTTTAATCTAAAGTGGGATAAACCCATAATCTAAAATGGGTAAAAGGAATGAGTTTTTTTTAAACAAACAAGAACAAAGGGAATAAAACCCTTCCATTTCCATTCCCATTCCTAAAGACTCCGAACCAAACGCCTCCTAAGAGTCTTTCCATCCGCTCTATTAATAGAGAGTCTCTTTGCATCTCTTAGTGTCTCCTAACTTCATTTTTATTAGTAATTTATTACTAAAGATTCTCTCTCCTTTCACTATTGATAAATATAACAACCATTAATAATTTTAATTATAAAATAATAAATAAGGAGTGGATATAAAGAGTATTGTTAAAAATGATATATCTTAGTCACTCTTAAATCACGTCAATTATTTATATTATTTTTAGAGAGTGCACTAAGAATCTCTTGGAGATGCCCTAACACAATAAATATTTTAAATGTAATTGTTATTTGAACAGTCTATTATATAGTTAAATAACTCGTCAAATAATAGTAATATAGTCGTTTTATTTATTTTGTTAAGTAAAATTGAACTTATTTACAAATATTAAGGAAACAATTTTCTTATTTCACACGATTAAAAAATAAATGTACATTTTTCTATAAGGATAAATTTAAACATTATCCTTAAAAAGGATATAGTAAAAACTGAATGGTAAGTTGGTAACAAACGCCTTTTCCTAGTTCTTTTCTTCTGTAATTTCTTAAACTAGTCATGGTTTATAATGTAAATTAAACTGAGTTTGTGTGAAGACATTTTATGTTTATTTCAATTATATATATTCACTTAAAGAGAATAGAAGTCTTAACTGTGATTAATCCTTTTTTTTTGAAACAAACTGTGATTAATCCTCATCAAAATTATCTCAATAAAAATATTTATTTAGATTAAAATACCTGGTTCAATTTATCATGAATGAAGCATTTTGATTTTTTTTTTAATATATGAAATTAGTTGAACTTATATCAATATCAAATATTAAATCGTTAGCAATAAATGCTAAGATGTGGAGGATAAAATTTCTATTCATTTCACTGACAATGATGTTTTTCTACATTAAGAAAAAAACCCATCACTCAAATAACACCAAGTTATCTCTAAACGATACCGTTTATATCCACCGCCGACAAAATATACAAGCAAGCATCATCCACGCCACTGTACTGCAAAGCGCGTTACAGCATCAAGCTATTTTACCAAGTAAATACCATCCAACTCAAGTCTTTCTACTTTCAACTCTACTCCGAATTTTTCTTTCCAGTAGCCATAAACGCATAAACACAGATCTAAGATCCAATACAATAATCAAAGCAACATCAGATCGTCTTTCGTCATTTCTTCTCTCTATCTGAGGTAACTTCTATTTTTTCTACTTTGTTTTCTCCAATTTTAGCAGTCTCACTTGCTCTATTTACTTCCAACACTTAATCCTGATCTATAGTACATCTCTTTGCTTCAATTTTGTTAAATTCTCCAATTCCCACTCAAAACTAATGCAATGCTATGTGCTTCTTTAATTTTCGATTTTTTGGTTCTGCAGGCTCTACAGTGATATTCATACACTAGACAAGTAGTGTTTCTATTTTGCATTTTGGTAGATCATGTCACGGAGGCAAGTAAGCGCCACCCGCCGATTTGTTGACTCTGGAAATTTTCCATTTTCTGGAGCATTAAATTCTAAATCGCGTTCTTCTCCTTTGTTATCCGTTGGCCTTATCGTTCTGGTATAGCTTTTCGTTTGCATTACTTTTCTCTCTTTAACTATCTATCTTATCTTCTGCCTTCTTCCTTTTTAGTTTGATTTGAATTTCCTTTTAGTTAACATTATTTGTCTTTCATTTTAATTATGCAGGGCGCCTTACTTCTTATTGCTTTTGTTTACACTAGTGGTCACGGTTCGTATTTTGACCTGTTTACTAATAATTCTTGGATCTTTTGATTTGATTATTTTAAGTTCTTGTGCTGTATTCCAAGATCCAATCATATATGTATTTGATTTGAATTTCTGCGCGAGTACTATTAATTTAAACTGTTACCTTTGAAATTATAGGGATTTTTGGAGGAAAGGGACATGCTGTTAACAAGGTTGAAGGTAAGTTGTCCAATGCTTTCGTTTCAGGCTTTCCTGAAGCTTACATTTTTCTTTTCCTGTCTATATTGGTTTTGTCTCAGAAGCTTGAATGGGCTGTGCATGTTCTATAAATAATGAGATTAATGGATTATGACCTTGACAAGCAGTGTGTAAATTTACATTGTTTAGCTTATGAAACTTCCGTAATCCATCAAATTAGCGAAGAATAGATGGAGGAAGTGAAACAAGAGTAAACAGCTAATATATATACAGTATGCATTCCTGTGTGATTTAGCATTAACTATTGGTAAGGCTTGGAGATTTAATAGGAGGCATTTCTTTCTCTGACATAAAACGTTGGTGGCTCTGGTTTGAGGCGAAGATATGCTATTTGATAGATATGCCTATTTACCAGAATTGAATGGCCACTTTGTATTGTGTACAATTGATGATCACTATTATCAAATTTTGGAATCTATAGAGGGTCATGTTGTTTTGGTTTTCATTTGATAGACAGCTGCGAATTTGTGGCCACTGCTGCGGCTTTAGATACTGCAAGGAAAAGAGTAGTGAATTGTTGTCAAGTTATTATTCAACATTAACACTAATGGTATTCAGGCTTCATTTAATTTTAGGTGACTTTCCATGCACCTCGGAAGTTGAGAGAGCAATACCCATTCTGAAGAAAGCATACGGTGACAGCATGCACAAAGTTTTGCATGTGGGTCCTGATACTTGTTCAGTGGTCTCTCAACTGTTGAAAGAAGAAGATACTGAAGCATGGGGGGTAGAACCATATGATATAGAAGATGCAGATGCAAACTGCAAGAGCCATATTCGCAGAGGCCATGTCCGCGTAGCTGACATCAAGTTTCCTCTTCCCTACAGGACAAAGTCATTTTCTCTTGTTATTGTGTCAGATGCACTTGATTACCTGTCTCCAAAATACCTGAACAGGTCTCTTCCAGAATTGGCAAGGGTGGCTACAGACGGTCTTGTTATTTTTTCAGGTAATTCCTTTGAACTTATAAACTATCTAATAATTTGAAGAAATTTCGAAATGAAGTTACAACGTGTTTGCTGTATCAGTCCATCAATGCTTCAGCAACCTCAATGGAAAAATGCTGTTTAATCCTCTCTTATTTATTTGTATGATTGTATTTGTGTTAAACATGATTAAATTCCTCCATGTTCCTTTTGTATGTGCATTTGATTTCATCGTTCCCATGTCATATTTAGGTTACCCTGGCCAACAGAGAGCTAGAGTTGCAGAGTTGTCTAAGTTTGGACGGCCGGTGAGTGGTTACTACTGATTTTATTTTATTATTTTTATATTTTTCCTTTCAGAATTTTGTTTTTTTATTTCACATAGACACTTGCAAACAGATCTTGGTCGACCATTACATTCTTAGATATTAAACTAGAATTATGTTTGAGTGGATTTTACCCATTAACAATCGTGTTGTCCTATTTTGAGCTTTGTTCTACAGGGCTTCTAATATTTTGAGCTTTCAGAGTTTTGTTTTGTAGAAAAGTTATCATAATTAGTTCTGATATTCATATGATTATCTGGTAATTGAGGTATTTATGCTCAAGTATCTTCAGACTTAGTCCAGTCCTTGACATAAATATTCTGATACTACTGGGTTCAACAGATGTAATATCGTTGCAAATGGATGCAGCAAATATTCAATCCGATTAGAAACCATTATCCTTTGAACTTGAATTCTACAATTTTTTTTTTTTTTGATAAAATATTTTCTTCAATCAGGGACAAAAGGTGAAATGAATAAGATGAAGTCATATGGGGATACTAGACAAAGAATTGAGAACAAAAGATGAGAACCTTCAAATTGTTTGAAAATATCAAAAAGAGTAAATTAACAAATAGGGAAATATTGACTAATGTAGCAACTGTAGCTTTTATCTTGGTATGAAGACATGCTAAAAGTTATGATGGTTGTTATTTATTTACTATGGAGGGATCCCCTATCCTTTCAGTTTGATATTTGTTACTCAACCATTCTTTTGACAATGATTTCTCAGGCCAAAATGAGAAGCTCGTCATGGTGGATCCGGTTTTTCGTTCAAACAAGCTTGGAAGAAAATGATGTTGCTCTTAAGAAGTTTGAGCAGGCTGCATCCAAGAAGTCCTACACTCCGGCCTGTCAAGTGTTCCACTTGAAACCACACCATTAGTCATCAAGCTTATGCAATTTCTGAGATAATGATTCTATACAGTTTTTGTTTATGGCATAAACTAAGCAACAAATGTATCTTAGACATATTCTGAGCTGGGTGGATCAATTGGTAGAGGAGAAAAGCTTCCACTCCATATTGCGCCCTTAACAATACACAGTCCTCGCTTCTTATTATAATTGATTAAATTTTTTTTTTTTTTATTTTGTTTTGTTTGTTTGATGCTGATGTATTGAATTTACCTTTTGCAATGAAGTCGAATTCAAATGAGGAAATTATGTTTTATAACCAAGTCAAATGACCACAATAAATGAATAAATAATGCTCATGTATCAAAGCTACAAGCTCCATAAGTTTTGTTGTAAGGTATGAAGGAGGCTAGTTAGTGAAAAACTCAGTCGTTAGTAGTGTCCACTCTGAAATATTCTCACCAATAATCACCACAAGAACACTGCCCTTCTTTAAAATGGTGAAATCTATGAGCATCTCTAACAGTAATTATTCTACCAGAAATGGCAGAGATAAATTTGAATGCATTGTGGCAATCCCCACATATTCTGAGGTTTTTCATCACAAGTATAGGCTCTCCATCTTTTGTTGAAAGCAGTCCGAATGCCACTGCTAATTTCTCACTGTGATGCCGTAACTTCAACTCTTTCTCTGCCTCCTCTGTTTCATCATCCTTAACCAATGCCCATCTCACATCAGGGGCATATCCGGCTTCTTTCATCTTTGTCGTCATCTCTTCCAGGTACCTATGGATTTGCTTAATCATTGGATGATTTCTATCTTCTGCAACAAACACATGAATTCTCTTGTTCAACTCAATCCAACTGCACCCCGGATTCTTCTTGATTCCTCTGCCTCGCATAAGCATTCTAATTCTCGTTACCTCTTCCCATTTCCCAGCACTACAATACATATTCGCAAGCGTCACATACGGAGTGGCATTTGTAGGTTCCAGCTTTAGAAACTCATTTGCTACCTTTTCTGCTAGCTCTATGTTTCCATGTGTTCTACAGGCACCAAGCAATGCAGCCCAACCGATGGAGTCCGGACTAAACGGCATCTTCTTAATTAGCTCCTCAGCTTCGTGAAGCTTGCCTGCTCGACCCAAAAGATCAATCATGCACGAAAAGTGTTCTGATTCTGGTTCAATACCATACTTCTCCTTCATCATGTTAAAGTACCGCTTGCCTTCCTCGACTTTTCCAGTGTGTGCACAGGCAGAAAGGATAGAAATGAAGGTTATTCTTGTGGGGGCAATACCAGACTCGAGCATCCGTTCAAAAAGGTTCAGTGATTTCATTCCAATTCCATGCTGTGCGTAGCCTGCAATAATTGAGTTAAATGACACATTATTATGCTCAGGCATCCTATCAAATAAAGACCGCGCATCTTCAAGATTTCCACACTTGGAATACATAGCAACAAGTGCATTATTTACAGAAACTAGATTAGAAGGAATTTCAGATTTGATTGTCAGTGCATGAATCTGTTTTCCCTGAGATGGAGATGACAGATTCGAGCACGCCCTAATTACACACACAAAGCTACAATCATCTGGCTGATAACCAGCACACTGCATCTGTCTGAAGCAATCAAGAGCTTCCTCAGACAGTTCATCATCTAAGGAATAACCAGAAATCATTGTATTCCAAAGCACTAAATCTGGTTCAACAATCTCTTCAAATACTTTCTTACAAGCTAACATGCCAGCCCCGCACTTGGCATACACATCAATCAAACTACTTCCTACATGACAATTCCAATAGAATCCAGTTTTAATCAACTTGGCATGGAACTGAAGCCCCCCTAACAAATCATCCAATGATGTAAATGCAGTCAAAACACTTGCCAGAGTGAATACATCAATATCAAAGCCATAATTAGTCATTTCTCGGAACAATTTCAATGCTTTAAACCCCTCTTTATGCTGCCCAAATGCCACAATCATAGTGTTCCAAGAAACCTGATCTCTGTTCTCCTCCTTCATCCCATGAAACACTCTTTCAGCCTCCTCCAAAAGCCCATTTTTTCCGTAATAAGTAACAAGAGAATTACTTACTGAAGCATACGAATCAAACCCAGTAAAAACAGAGAAAGAATGCAACTGTCTAATTACACTTACATCATTGCGACAGGCATTAATCACTCCAGAAAGAGTGAACCCATCCATCTCAAGACCATTTTCCCTCATCTCCCTAAACAATCTGACAGAAGATAAAGTATTCCCGCAATCACCATAAGCGGTGATGAGGGTGTTATAAGATACAACATCTGGTTGAGGAATTTCAGCAAACAGTTGGTGTGCAAGGTGAAGAAGCGAATGTTGAGCATAAGCGTTGAGAAGAACATTGAAAGAGAAGATATTGGGTTCCTGGGTTTGGTTAAAAACATGGTGTGCTGTGATTAGGCGGTTGCATTTGGAGTAAAGGATGATGAAATGATTGGAAAGATAGGTTGAAGAAGGGAGCAGAGATTTAAGGTAGAGTGTGTGGAGGGATTTGCCTGTTAAAAGGTCTCTGTTGTTTATGCAGCCTTTTAAAAGGCGGAAGAATGTCTTGGTTGAGTCCATGAGAGTTGCCTCATCTGAATCATTAATCAAATGTCCAGAAAAAACCTGAGATTTTGTTAATATGAACGAATTTGATCAATGATGGAGATATTATACTTCATTGTTCATGGGGTCGAGTCTCTGTTATTCTCCCAAGTTCCTGAATTCAGCGAGTGCTTTTTGTATGTTCTTTCGAGCTCAATGCTTCAATCCATCATTTGAATTCGATTTCTTGCAACGATGGTTCGTTCGTGCAAACAATTTTGTTTATTAACACTTCACATATAAAAAATAAAAGGGAATTTGAATTCGTTGATTTCTCTAGATTTATGTTATTTTCGATTGAATTTTTTTCAGGTTTCTTTATTTCTTATCAAATATTTTGTTTCTCTCTGTTGATTGTTTTCAATTTTTGTTGTCATTCATTGTTTCGATTTGTCTAATTTTTATAATTTTTACCAATGAAAAAGCCTAGTAAGAAAGTTTTTCTTGTATTTCTTTTGGTTCCTAGGCATTGCTTGGATGGAGGTTAGTGAAGGTTTTTTAAAGGGAATTTTTATATGTAACCTTATTTAGATAGGAGTTTAATAGAGAGTAAGGTTTTTTCAAAATTAGATGGGGTTTAAATGGAGGTTTTATAACCTTGAAATACCTCTGATTTCAGTCCCACTAAATTGGTGGGTTCTGGAAATTACAAAATATAATTAAACAAAACTACCCTTAAATAAATTTTTTAATCTCTAAATTATCCTATTCCAATTTGTAAGCGGTAATGTTGTATTATATATATGTCTCTGTGCGATTTCTTGCTGAAGCCTTGCTCCTTGCTGCTCCAACTTCTTCCTGTGATCTCAATTTGTCTCCTTGCCAAGGTAAGTCCATGAATGTCCATCCATCATCCCTTTTTCAAATGTTTTTCCATGATATACATTGTTTGTTTTTTTTTTTGGTTATAAGTGAGTTTTACAATAGTTGTAAAGAGTCTGAAATTTGTTGCATTTTGGTAAAAAAAATTTAAAATTGCTGAAATTAATTGAAAGAAACTCAATTGTGAGAAATTTGTGTACTAAAGTTGATTAAATTGTGTGACATTGGATGTGATTGTTTGCATTTTTCAAATCTAAGGTTGATCGACCTTTCCCCACAATCCAAAATATCTACTATTGGCGTGTAACATGCGCGTAACATGTCATCAACTACTATCTGTATTATAAGTCCGATCGACCTTAAAATCTAAATTTGAGAGCCAATCCACCTTCTGTGTAGAATGCACCTTACTTAGGAACAATGCCTTAAACTATTCATGTCACTTTAATTCAACTCATATTTAAGCCATTCATCCATGATTGAGAGAAGGGGATTGAATCACATTTTGAATTCAAGAAGTAAAAAGAGAGAGAATTTTGAAAGCTGGTCTTAGTATGAGCTTGAAGTTTAGAGAAAGAAAGGAGAAAATCTTTGTGTTTCATGCCCAAATTAGTCACAAAACACGAATAATATTGTTACTAAACACTCTAACACGCTCACTAGGCTTGATTGGTTTCTATAGGTCTTCAAGCTGGTGTTATTGTGTTAAAAATCACTTACAACTTCTTAGTCTATACATTTTCAAGTTCAAAGAGCTTTGACAACGAGTTTAGAGGAGAGAAAGCACCAAATCAAGCCCTACAAACACTCTAGAGATACGCTACAAAGATAGCGAACTGAGAGGCCTAAAAAATGTATGTCATTGTGTTTTCGCTCCTTGCTTTGTTTTTTCGGCTTTTAGTTATCTTTTCTGGAAAATAAGGTCGATCGCCTTTGTCATGAGCACGAACAAAGACAATAACACATAAATATAATGGAAATATAGCGATTGTTTTGAACCCATTGAAGTTACTTAAAGTTAATTTCATTTAATTTTCAATCACTTTCTCTATTTTTTAATCAATTTCTGTTACTTTTTAGTTGTGTTGAAAGTGAGTTAACCATTTTATATTCTTGTTTTTATTGGTTTTTGGGCAATTTTGGTTATTTTTCCTAAAGTGAGTTAACCTACTCGACATATTTATACTGGTTCGGCCTTCTGTCTAAGTCAAATCCTCAGAATACCTTCTTCTGAGTTTTAATCCACTAAAGAACTCTTTCAAAGGCAGAGCATAAAACCTTTTACACAATAAATTAAGCTTGAGTAAAATACCGTCATTTACTACAACACTCAACTATCACACTCATTGATGCCTGTAATCGAAGCAACAACATAGCTTCCGATTTTACAATAGAAAAGATTCCGATAGGAAATTGATATGAACTAATCTCTCTCCATGTGATTATAAGAATATGAAATTTCTTGTGCATTTGCTCTTTACTCTTATTTTTCACTTTTGCAATATATCTCTTATTCGCTTGATGATCAGTTGTGAAAATGGAGATTGGACTTGGCTTTTATAGGTGGAGCATTCAAACTTACCGTTTAAATCAGAAGGTAAGTTGTTCTTTTCTAGAGCTTCTAACTTATTGTGCCCATGTTGCCATTTAAGGAAATAGCTATTTCACAATTCATTATATATTGTTTCTAATTAATTTAAACAATTGAACAAACTTATTAAGAATAAAACATTTTAATATAATTCTGAATTTTAATATATAGGAGATCTAATTTCCTAATTGTAATTTTTGTCATAATAAAAAATTTCATCAAAATTACGTTTCAACATTAAGTGGATTCTTTCCCAATTAAAGCTATATGCGTGCATCAGAACTCGAACTCAGAGTCTAATTTAAGCGACTTGAAGCTTTTAACCACTAAAATCAACCTAAATGGGTTAACTCAACCTTCTTAATGGTCAGAAGGCCACAATTTGATAACCACCCACTAATCATATAAAAATTAATTTAATTAAATATTTTATACCGGCAGTGTGTTACCTTGGAGTGCCTCTAGTATCTATTATGGATTTCGCACCAAGAACCCTATTGTGTTGTGGGTAGAATTTCTGGGAAAAGAAGGAGAGATAGAAAGAAAAAGAAGAAGCCAAAAGGAGAAGAAGATTGCTGATTATATTTCTTTTATGCCTTTCCACAGATTACAATGACAGCTAATATAGCCGTTTACATCACCATGACCAGACACGCGTCATTCTTCTCTCTCTTGTAACTAACTAATAACAAACTTAATAAAGACAAAACGAGCCAAACGCAGTGGCTTAAAGCATAAAACGCAAACAAGGCATTATTTAACTAAAACGCATCATTTCTGATTTCACCACACATCATTCCACTCCTCTTAAGACCCTTCCTCGAGATTAAACTCAGGATACCTTTTTTGCAATTCATAAGCAAATTCCCAAGTCGCATTGTCAGCTTCTTGTCCCATCCACTGAATCAATAATTTAGTTGCAGCTTGGTGTCCACGTTTTACCATCCTTCTATCCAGTATTTTCAAAGGCATTGGCAATGGAATTGGATCCTCTGGCAGATCAGTTGTTGTTACTTGACCAACAGCAAGCTTCTTTTTGAGTTGTGACACATGGAAAACTGGGTGGATTGTGGAATGTGAAGGAAGCTGTAGTTTTATAGGCTACTTGTCC
Source organism: Euphorbia lathyris (assembly GCF_963576675.1). Classification (NCBI taxonomy): domain Eukaryota; kingdom Viridiplantae; phylum Streptophyta; class Magnoliopsida; order Malpighiales; family Euphorbiaceae; genus Euphorbia; species Euphorbia lathyris. Next base: position 67,777,685 of record NC_088914.1, on the reverse strand, counting down.
TATTTTGTCTTCAACTCGATAAGGACCATAGTATAATGGTGAAAGCTTTTGGTTTCCTCTGTGCACTACACTTTGTTGTCTGTAAGGCTGCAACTTAACATAAACCATATCACCAATGTCAAGTGACCTCTCAGTCCTGTTTCCATCTGCTTGTTGTTTCATCCTGTGCTGAGCCTTGTTCAATTGCTGTTTCATTACCCCTAAGGCCATTTCCCTATCTTTAAGTAGCTGGTCCACTGACTCTATCTTGGAATCTCCAGCGAAATAAGGAATATGGATAGGAGGTTGAACCCCATAGACCACTTCAAAAGGAGTAAGTTGTGTAGAGGTGTGGTATGTGGTGTTGTACCACCATTCAGCCAATGGAAACCAGTTTTCCCACTGGCTAGGATGTTCATGCGACATGCACCTTAAGTAGGTCTCGAGGCATCTGTTGACCACTTCTGTTTGACCATCAAATTGTGGGTGATAAGCAGATGAATGAGCTGTTTCCACTCCTTGCAAATTAAACAACTCCTCCCAAAAGGAACTCACAAACACTGGATCCCTGTCACTTACCATTGTGGTTGGCAGCCCATGCAGTCTATAAATGTGTTTCAGAAACATCTTAGCCACAGATTGAGCTGTGTATGGATGGCTTAAACTCAAGAAGTGAGCATACTTGTTGAGCCTATCTACCACTACCATAATTACTGTCTTACCATTGGATTGAGGGAGCCCTTCAATGAAATCCATACTGATGTCTGTCTAGATCCCCTCAGGAATTGGCAGAGGCTGCAGCAGACCAGGAGGCTTAATTGGTTCATACTTGCATGATTGACAAACACTGCAAGCCCTGATGTAATTCCTCACATCCTTCTCCATGCCTTTCCAGTAAAACAGCATGTGTAATCTTCTATAGGTGGCTTGCATGCCAGAATGTCCTTCCAAAGCTGTATCATGCATTAATTGGATCAATTTCAATCGTAGACCCAGTTTACTTCCCACCACTATCTTTCCTTTTCTCTTGAGTAAAGATCCCTCCCATGTGTAAGGGCCTTCCAATTCTTGACCAGTACTAAGCTCCTGTATTATTGCTTGTAGAGCAGGATCCTCATTCCAACTTTCCTCAATCTCAGGCATCAAACTTGCAGCTGGAGTTGAGATGGTCAAGGCAGCTAGTTCAGCAACAGGCAATCTAGAAAGAACATCAGCAGCAATGTTTTCCTTCCCTTGCTTGTATGTAATTTCGAAGTCATAACCAAAGAGTTTGGCTATGTATTTCTGTTGGTGAGATGTTGTGATCCGTTGTTCCAGCAAAAACTTCAAGCTCCTATGATCTGTCTTAATTAAGAACCTTTTGTGACTTAGGTAATGATCCCACTTCTTGACAGCATGTACTACAGCCAGCAGCTCTTTTTCATATACAGATAATCCCTGGTGCCTTGGAGATAATGCTTTACTGATGTAAGCAATAAGTGCCCCTCCTGCATCAAAACTGCACCAATGCCTATGTCACAGGCATCAGTCTCCACCACAAATTGCTTGTCTGGTGCAGGTAAGGCCAAAACTGGAGCAGAGGTCAAGGCTTGCTTCAGCACTTCAAAAGCTGCAGTAGCTGCTGTTGAAACACCTTTCCACAAGATTTTGATTTGACAAAATCATCCATGATTAAGAGGCAATTAAATTTAAATGCTTTGATTTAATTTTACTAATGTGTTTGTTCAATATTGAGTGCAAGAATATATATATAAAATAAAGACAGGACAAAAGACAGCACAAGCAAAGCTGAGCAAAACGGAAACTCAATGTAAGTGGAGTGAAGTAGAACTCAGAAGCAAAACGAAGCTGACTAAAGTTAAAGATTTCTTCAGAAGCGGTTAAACAGAACGGAGCTGACCAAGAAGGAACTCAGCTCAGAAGTTGAACATCCAAAGATAACAAATAAAGCTGAGTGACAGTCAGGACAGCATGAAGGATCCGTTCACTAAAGGACAAAGTCTGCCAATCTTCTGCACCAATAATTGGAACCTCGAAGACACACAAAAGACCAATTCCAAGAGACATGGGTCATTGGATTATTGGTAAAAGACAACTGGCACAAAAAGACAAGCCAGACGCAAGAAGACAAACTTGACGCCTGAAGAAAACAGAGAAAGGGAATGGCGGAGCAGTCTGAAGCTCACCAGAAATTGTTCCCCAAAAGAGCCGTTTTGGTGTTAACGGTAACAACAATTCAAAGGATCCAAATCTGCAATTTCCTTCTATAAAAGGACAATGAAGAACCTTGGATCATTACTGAAGTACCAAGAGAAAAATACAAAGAGAGAAAATCTTGAAAGCACTCAAATACAAAAAGATCTTACACCAATTTTTCTATTCTCCGTGTAAATACTAGATTGATTGTTGTGTAATCATCTAAAGTGTTCTTTAGTTTAAAAAGAACAAGTTCGTGATCAATAGGAATATTGAGAGTGTTAAGCTGAGTGCCTGGTTGTAAGCATTCAGTGGTAGAGAAATCTAGGTGCTGGGTTGTAGCATTTAGTAGGAGTTGAGTAGACGAATAGAGGAAGGTACTCTTGCATATTCAACTGCCTTGTAATTGGTTTGTGCTCTACCATTAAAGAGCTCAGTATTGGATTCAAAAAGCCCGGAGGACTCTGGGGACTGGACGTAGGCAGAGAGGCTGAACCAGGATAAGTGATACTGAGTAATCTCTGAACTCTCTTTTATATTGTATGTGTTGTTTGCTATATTTACTCAACATATAAATTGTCTAAGCTGACCTTGAGTAAATAAGTGGTGCGGAGTTAGAAGCTGACCTCCAAGAGTGTCAATTCTTAACTCACAAGAAAACAACTTTAGTCAACATCTGACTAAAGCTGTCTTGAAACATATCTCACCAAGCTGACCAAAAGCTGAGTTAATAAACTCTCAAAATAACTTCCAGTCAGCTTAATTAAAACGCAAAAAAGTTATATTAGTTCCTAACCCCCCCTTGGAACTAATTATCAGGGACCAACAAGTGGTATCAGAGCCTAAGCTCACTACTCAAAGGTTTAACAATCTTGAGCTGATCCCTAAAAATGGGTGAGAATAGCACTCGGTTCCTTCCAGGAAACCAAACAACACAGATACTCCCTGAGGGACTATCAATCACTAGACCTCCCCTATTCTTTGGGTCAAATTATACATTCTGGAAGAATAGGATGAAAAACTTTATTCAAGCCACAAACATGAGTGCATGGCTTGCAATTGTTCAAGGTCCACATGTGCCATACAAAACTGTTAACGATGAGAAAATTGTTAAAAGTGAGGCTGAGTGGACAGAGGATGACCTCAGAAAATTACAAAATAATGCTTCGGCTATAAACATGCTTCACTGTGCGTTAGATGCTGCAGAATACAATAAGATTTCAGGTTGCGAGTCAGCACATGAGATTTGGAAGAAGCTTGAAGTAACCTATGAAGGCACAAGCAAAGTTAAGGAGTCTAAAGTCAATCAACATATGAGACTCTACGAGCTGTTTGAGATGAATGAGAATGAAGACATCTCAGAAATGAACGCAAGGTTCACAAATATTATAAACGAGCTAAAAAGGCTTGGAAAGAACTTCACTAAAGAGGAACAAGTGAAGAAAATTCTGAGAAGTCTGCCTAAGAGTTGGCAAGCAAAGAAAACAGCCGTAGAAGAAGCTCAAGACTTGACTACCTATAAATATGATGAGCTGATCGGATCCCTGCTGACCCATGAAATCTCTATGAAAAACTTTGAAGCTAAAGAGAAAGAAAAATCAGAAGATAAGAAACAAAAGTCACTTGTCATGAAAGCTGACTCGACTGAAGCTGAGTCAACTGATGATGAGGAAATAGCCATGTTCACCAGAAAGATGAAGAAGTTGTTCAGAAGGAATGATAGAAACGGCAAAAGGTCATTTAGAAGACATGACAAGTATAAAGCCGAGTCAAGTGCCAAGTACAAGAAGGACAGCTCGAAGTCTGTCACATGCTTTGAGTGTCATCAAACTGGGCACATCAAGTCAAGCTGTCCCAACCTCAAAAAGGAGAAGAAGGGAAGCAAAAAGGCTATGGTAGCCACATGGAGTGACAGTGATGTGTCAACATCATCCGAAGCTGAGAAAAATGAAACAGCCAACATATGTTTCATGGCAGATGATGGAGCTGACCAATCCCAATCTGAGCAAGCTGACCTCTCTGAAGATTCCGAGCAGGAGGAAAACAACAATGAGGTAACATCCTTACTTTTGCTTAGAAATGAAATGGTAAATGCCCTGAGTGACTTATATACACTAACTAAGAAGTGTAACAAAAAGATTAAGGCACTCAGCAGGCGCTGTGATGAGATTGAAGAGGTCAAACTGAGTGACCTCCGATATCTTCTCCAGGATAACTCTGACTTGCATACCAACATGCAAATCTTACATAAGTTTGTCACGGAGGTTCAATCTGAGTCAAAGAAACTCAGAAAGGATATCACAATGTTACAGAGTCAAGGAAAGGGCTCAAATAGAAATAAACCCCATGCTGAGTATGCAAATACTAGTCAGCATAAGCAATTTACTCAATGTGAGTGTTGTGGAAAAAGGGGACACATAAAGGATGTGTGTTGGCATAACAAGCGGATTGTCCAATGTGACTTCTGCGGAAGAAAAGGGCATACTACAAAAGTATGTTGGCATGCCCAACACAATAATGCTGACCATACTCAGTTCAACCCACAAAGGGTACCTTTCTGTGATTTCTGTGGTAAGCCAGGCCACACCATAAAAGTATGCCTTCACAAGTTAAAATATGATTTTGCACCTGTTTATACTAACAAGAAAGGACCCAAAAGGAATTGGGTACCTAAAAATGAATAGTTTAAACTGCAGGTCAGCTTGACATGCGTGGAGAAGTCAAAACTATGGTATATAGACAGCGCATGCTCAAGGCATATGACAAGTGATGAAACTCAGTTCATCACACTAGAGCTTAAACGAGGTGGAAGTGTAAGCTTTGGAGACAACAAGAAGGGTAAGATAGTCGGCTCAGGTACTATCGGAGGTAACCCAACTATTGAGTCTGTCTCCTTAGTTAAAGGTCTCAAATACAATCTGCTGAGTGTAACTCAGCTTTGCAAGAGCGGCAGAAATGTTGTATTTGATGATACTAAGTGTCAAATACTCGAGGGAAATACAAATGAATTGATTCTAACTGCCCCTCGTGTAGAAAATGTATACATGTTAAACCTAGAAAAACAGTTTTCTAAAAACATATGCTTGGTGTCTAAAGAGGACAACTCCTGGCTATGGCATAGAAGACTTGGGCATGTCAGCATGGACCTTCTTGCCAAATTAGCTAGAAAGCAATTAGTTGAGGGATTACCCAAATTAAAGTTTGAAAAAGATCAACTGTGTAAAGCTTGTCAGCAAGGCAAACAAACTAAAAAGTCATTTCATAGCAAAAATATTGTCTCAACCAAAAGACCATTGGAATTACTACACTTGGATCTTTTCGGACCTATCCAGCCACTCAGCTTGGGAGGTAAGAAATTTTCCTTGGTTATTGTAGATGATTTCTCTCGGTACACTTGGATCATCTTGTTGAGCAGCAAGGATGAAACTTTTGAGATGTTTACCACACTAATTAAAAAGCTTGAAAATGACAAAGACCTAAGAGTAGCTCACATTAGAAGCGACAATGGTGGAGAATTCAAAAACCAACAGTTTGATGAATTCTGTGAAACTAGTGGTATTGACCATAACTTCTCTGCTCCTAGAACACCTCAACAAAATGGGGTCATTGAAAGGAAAAATAGAACTATTGTCGAAATAGCTAGGACAATGCTGAGTGAAAATAGGCTTCCAAAGTACTTCTGGGGTGAAGCTGTTCACACGGCATGTTACATACTGAATAGGGCTCTAGTTAGACCTATACTTAAGAAAACCCCATATGAGCTTTGGAAAGGACGAAAGCCCAACATTGGATACTTTCGTGCCTTTGGGTGTAAATTCTTTATACTCAATACAAAAGACAACCTTGCTAAATTTGATGCTAAAGCTGACGAGGCGATCTTTTTAGGGTACTCAACAAACAGTAAAGCATATAGAGTATTTAACAAAAGAACTCAGGTTGTAGAAGAGTCTGTGCATGTTGAGTTCGATGAAACTGACCCTACAGGTAAGCCAGCTCAGCCTGAAGAACATGAACCAAGCTCAGCTTCCGCTGATCAACCAGAAGCCTCTGTGTCATCTATACAGGAGCTGACCCAAGGTAAGCAAGAAATTGAAATATCATTTGCTGACCAATCTATTCCTGTAGAGATTGTAGAAACACCTCTTCCAAACGACTCAACATTGCCCAAGGAAATAAAGATCCCAAGAGGACATACAGAACATGCCATTCTTGATGCTGCCAACAACAAGTTGATGACCAGAGATCAGCTTAGAAAATACCTTAGCAATGTTGCCTTCGTCTCAATGCTTGAGCCAAAGAATTTTGCTGATGCTGAACAAGATGAATATTGGATAAATGCCATGCAAGAAGAACTTGATCAATTCACCAGAAATGAGGTATGGGATCTAGTACCTAGACCTAGGAATCAAAAGCCCATAGGAACCAAGTGGGTCTTCAGAAATAAACTAGATGAGCATGGAAATGTGATTAGAAACAAAGCTCGACTTGTAGCCCAAGGCTATAGTCAGCAAGAAGGTATAGACTATGGAGAAACATTTGCACCTGTTGCTAGGCTAGAAGCTATACGTATATTGTGTGCCTATGCTAGTTTCATGAATTTTAAACTATACCAAATGGATGTGAAAAGTGCATTTCTTAATGGCCTTATAAACGAAGAGGTATATGTTAATCAACCTCCTGGGTTTGAAGACTCAAAGTTTCCAAACCACGTTTATAAACTCAAAAAGGCCTTATATGGCCTGAAACAAGCTCCAAGAGCTTGGTATGAGAGGTTGACCAATTTCCTGCTGACCAGGAACTATGTCAGAGGAAAAGCTGACACAACCTTGTTTATTAAGAAAAAGGGTAAGCATACCCTACTAGCACAGATATATGTAGATGATATAATATTTGGTTGGTGCCACTGACGAATCTTTGTGCAAAGAATTTAGTCAACAGATGCAAACTGAGTTTGAAATGTCAAGGATGGGTGAACTCAACTTCTTCCTTGGACTTCAAATCAAGCAAGGTAAGAATGGCATCTTTATAAGTCAGTCTAAGTACACCAAGGAAATGTTAAAGAAAGTCAGCATGGTAGATTGCAAACCAATATCAACCCCCATGGGTACTGATACTGTCCTATGCAAGGATGAGAAGAGTAAGTCAGTTGATAGTAAACTCTATCGAGGTATGATAGGTTCTTTACTCTATCTCACTGCTAGTAGACCGGATATTCAATACTCAGTATGCTATTGTGCTAGATATCAAGATGACCCTAGGGAATCTCATCTAACTGCTATGAAAAGAATTTTTAGATACTTGCAAAGCTCAGTTGATGCAGGTCTATGGTATCCAACCTCAAATGACTTCACACTCATTGGATATACTGATGCTGACTATGGACGAGATAAGCTAGAACGGAAGAGTACTTCGGGAGGATGTCATTTCCTTGGAAGCTGTCTAGTATCTTGGTTCAGCAAGAAGCAATCATCCGTAGCTCTGTCTACAACTGAAGCTGAGTACGTGGTTGCTGGAAGCTGTGTTGCACAAGTCCTATGGATAAAGCAACAACTTGAGGATTATGGAGTCAAAACAAAGACAATAGAGATCAAATGTGACAATAAAAGTGCCATTGATCTATCTAAAAATCCAGTCCAACACAGCAGGATGAAGCATGTTAGCATAAGGCATCACTTCATCAGAGACCATGTACTAAAAGATGAGATCAAGCTGACCTATGTGCCAATAAATGATTAGCTTGCAGATATCTTCACTAAGCCCTTAGGACGAGAACAATTCAATATACTGAGGGAAGCCATTGGTATGTCAAATCCACTCTAAATAATTCTGTATGATTGAATGATTGCTATACTGAGTGGAAATTTGAATGAATGTGCAAATTCCATGCTAAGTAAATTAACAATAAATATCTACTCTCTATTAAGTTTAAAAATAGAAAAATAACCTTATGCTAAATAGACATAAACATTGAGTGGTTATACTGAGTAGATACAAATGTTGAGTAATCACCCTATGCTGAGTTGATGAACATGCTAAGTGCTCAAACGTATACTGAGTCAATTAGAAATAGACAAATCATGGGCACTCAACATCACGAATGCTTCGAATTCTAGTAAAATAAAAAAGAAACCCACTCGCGTAAAATAAGCCTACACGTGTAACCTCTGGCACATTGGAAAGACGCACATTAATGGCAAATCCCATGCGCCGAAGATGTCATAAATGACAGAATCTTTGTCGGTTGAACGTCCCTAGGTAAAACGGCTAGTTAATGAATAAGGGCCGCCGTAAATCTATATAAAAAGTGGAAGAATCCCCACTCTTCACTCTTTACGCGTGCAATCTCTTGCAAATCGAACTTCTCTCTCTCTCCCTAAAAACCACAAAACCTTCAACAATGGCTTCCGACAAAGACAAAACTCCTAAACTCACAAGCCAAACCTCTGGCAAACCCACTCAGACTGACCCCGCAGGTCCTTCGACGCAAATAGAAAGGAAAATGATCAAAGTACACAAAAAGGTCAACAATCTGGAGGTTCTGAAATGCAGATGGTTCTCTCTAGGATTCGTCACCTCTGAGAAGCCCTTTTGTGACTGGATCGAGAAGAACAAGTGGACTGGTCTCTTCTCTCTCTCGGGAAAAACCTACCCTAGGTTAGTACGGGAATTCTACTCAAATCTATATGTTGATGAAGATGACTCTGATTATTTGGAGACCACAGTTAAAGGTCAGAAAATCATTGTCACCCCTGCATATCTAGCCACCTTACTAGATTTACCAGACGAAGGAATTGAGTTTAGAACAACAAAGGAGAAAGTGCCAAAAGACACGGCTGAGAAGCTCAAGGGGTTCTGTAAACCCAAGGATCATAAGGGTGAAATACCCAGCACCTGTATGGGTAAAGAACAAAAGATGGTCCACTACATGCTGACCAACTTTATCTTCCCCAAACTCAACTCCGCTTCATCCACCTCTAACTTCGAGCAGTGCTTCATCTGGCACATGCTGACCTACACTCCGCTCAATCTTCCCGTCTTCTTAGTTGGAGCTCTTCAACGTGGTGGTAAGAAACTCCACTTGGGCTCTCTAATCACAAAAATTCTCGAGGACAAGCAGATAGAAACGATAAATGAGACAAGTAACTTGGGAAGTGAAATCGCTGCAGTTCTACTGGATGGACTGTTGTACAATCAACCCTTGAAAGGATATGAAGGAGCTGGAGATGCTGAGGAAGATGAAGAAGCTGACTAACCAGAAGCTGAGCTTGAACATGAACCTGAAAAAGAAGTGGAGACTCATACTGAGTCCCCTAAGATAGCTCAGCCTGAGCAGAAGAAGAAGAAGAGGAAGGCTCTTGAAACCTGCTCTAAAGACATCCATGCTGTCCCCAAAAAGGTGAGACTTGTGTCTCAGGAAAAAGACAAAGCTGACAAGGCTAAAGAGCAAGCTGAGTTAGCAGAGAAGAGAAAAAGGCAAGAAGAGCCTGAGGATGAAGAGGAAACTCCTGAATCCCCTTTGATGAAGAAGAAGAAGGTTAACACCTTACAAATAGTTGAAACTGCACCTCTAAATGAGGCTATCTCTACAGGTCATGGAACTGACCTTGACAAAGCAGCTGAGAAAGGAACTGAGCAACAAGCTACAGATAAAACTCATGCTGAGGAAGAATTTAATACTGAGCAGGAAGAACATACCAATGTTGAGAAATCTCAGGATGATGCTGAGCAGGGAGAAAGAGAAAGTGATGCTGTTGAGGGTCATGTTGAGAAACCTGTAGAGGAGGAAACAGCTGCTACTGAGTCCAGCGACGAAATTCAAGCTGATCCTTCATCCCCAAAAGCTCCGACACAACGCAGACTTAAAAAGAAGGCGCAAAAGCAAATTGATCTTATGGACAACTTTCCTATTGATGAGCTTGAAACTGACCTCTCCAAGATCCAGTTCCAGTACTTATCGAATGAGACTGAGTCACCACCAGAAAATCCTATAGAAAAACAAGCCTCTGTTACTCAGCATGAGGAACAAGCCAAAAACCCTGCAGATCCAATCCAAAATGCTCAAGGTGACACACTTCCTGTTTCCAATTCACCTATTCAAGCTGAGCAGATTAAATTGTCAAATCAAACTCCACCTCTAACTCAACATGTTGATAACTCAGCTCATGACATCAATCAAAGTCAAGGTACTCAATCTGGAAGAGAGCCAACTCCTCCACCACCATCAAACTCCATACCAGCCTTTGAGCCTAATACTGATCAATTCGCATACTTGGATGCTACTGAGTTAGGACGTCGTGTCATTGCTTCTGCTCAGTCCTTGCTTCAAGATTTAAACACTCCTCAAGCTGATGCACACCAATCCACTCAAGCTGAGTCCTCTCAACTATCAGGTATTACTCAGCTTCTAAATGAACTCCGAGGCCTTAAGGATCTGGTCAGTGTTATTACTGCGGTTCAAACTCAGCAACCAAATCAAGGCCATATTGCCAAACTGACTGAAATGATGCTGACAATGGCAACCCATATGAATTCGCTTGAAGGCAAAATTCATCAACTATCAGAAGTCAATCCAGGGTATGCCACTTCCACTGAGCTTCAAAGCTATTTTGCTAAGCTATCAGCGGAACTGACCACCTCTAACTCAACTGCCAATCCTGAGTCTGTTACCTCTGCTGAGTTGCAAGACTGCTTTACCAAGCTGAATGCTGAGCTGACCAATACGCGTGACTTGGTATCTTCTACTTCTCAGTGCACCATCGACCAATTAAGTGAAGCTGTGAGTCTCCTCAATGTCAACAAAGTCCAGATGGATGTTGATCCAGATTCCAACAGTGAACTTCTGAGCTTTTCACAGGCCATTATGAAATCCATGCGCATCAACAATGCCCAGCGGATGTTCTATGATTCTGCCTTGCTCAAAATGTACCATCAATCGTTTGGTCAGATCACTGCCTCGCTCACTTGGCTAAGCAAATCCCATGAATGCCTACTCAGCATGATCAGCAGCTCCCTCAAGGTTCCTCGGCATGTCCAGGATGATAGTGTTCCTGTAATTGATGGTTTGGGTGAAAACACTAAATGACTTCAGCGCTATTCTCACTACCTCTCCAATGCCGCTCGCAATGAAACTTTTCTCTACAAACCCGATGATGGCAAAATGGGGGAGAACATTCAAGAGGGAACTCAGCCTGCAGTAGGTGCGTCTGGGAGCAAAGATAAAGGGAAGGGAGTATATCAACCTGACCATCAAGCTCAGGTCAACTTGAAGAAAAAGAAGAAGAACTAGCTTCGTCATTATCTAGGACTTAGCTTTCTATCCTATCTTTGAATGTATGTGTTTTTAAAAGGTCAATATATGATAAGTATTAATTTTCTTCCTGACCTGACTGATAAAAACCTGAACAAACAAATCAAGAAGTTGAACACACTCAGTATGCATTAACACCAAAACAAATTATGCAATAAACTGAGAGACAACATACTTCTAATATTTTTGAAAAACTGACTTAAATCCAAACAAGCTCAAATCTAAAACTAAGTTAGTATACACAAATGTCTTAAGTCTAATTCAATTAGATCTTGGAAGGTTTAGAATTAAGTTAAGACAATATGTGCAACCCTTACGGGGGAGTTATTTCAAAAAATATCAATCATGGGGTAACTTATAACTGAGTTCCGTAATTATGTATTTTGCCAACATCAAAATGGGGGAGTTTGTTGAAACACCTTTCCACAAGATTTTGATTTGACAAAATCATCCATGATTAAGAGGCAATTAAATTTAAATGCTTTGATTTAATTGTACTAATGTGTTTGTTCAATATTGAGTGCAAGAATATATATATAAAGTAAAGACAGGACAAAAGACAGCACAAGCAAAGCTGAGCAAAACGGAAACTCAATGTAAGCGGAGTGAAGTAGAACTCAGAAGCAAAACGAAGCTGACTAAAGTTAAAGATTTCTTCAGAAGCGGTTAAACAGAACGGAGCTGACCAAGAAGGAACTCAGCTCAGAAGTTGAACATCCAAAGATAACAAATAAAGCTGAGTGACAGTCAGGACAGCATGAAGGATCCGTTCACTAAAGGACAAAGTCTGCAATTTTGGTGTTAACGGTAACAACAATTCAAAGGATCCAAATCTGCAATTTCCTTCTATAAAAGGACAATGAAGAACCTTGGATCATTACTGAAGTATCAAGAGAAAAATACAAAGAGAGAAAATCTTGAAAGCACTCAAATACAAAAAGATCTTACACCAATTTTTCTATTCTCTGTGTAAATGCTAGATTGATTGTTGTGTAATCATCTAAAGTGTTCTTTAGTTTAAAAAGAACAAGTTCGTGATCAATAGGAATATTGAGAGTGTTAAGCTGAGTGCCTGGTTGTAAGCATTCAGTGGTAGAGAAATCTAGGTGCTGGGTTGTAGCACTTAGTAGGAGTTGAGTAGACGAATAGAGGAAGGTACTCTTGCATATTCAACTGCCTTGTAATTGGTTTGTGCTCTACCGTTAAACAGCTCAGTATTGGATTCAAAAAGCCCGGAGGACTCTGGGGACTGGACGTAGGCAGAGAGGCCGAACCAGGATAAGTGATACTGAGTAATCTCTGAACTCTCTCTTATATTGTATGTGTTGTTTGCTATATTTACTCAGCATATAAATTGTCTAAGCTGACCTTGAGTAAATAAGTGGTGCGGAGTTAGAAGCTGACCTCCAAGAGTGTCAATTCTTAACTCACAAGAAAACAACTTTAGTCAACATCTGACTAAAGCTGTCTTGAAACATATCTCACCAAGCTGACCAAAAGCTGAGTTAATAAACTCTCAAAATAACTTCCAGTCAGCTTAATTAAAACGCAAAAAAGTTATATTAGTTCCTAACCCCCCCTTGGAACTAATTATCAGGGACCAACAACTGCATCATTCCACACAAATTGATCTTTTTTGAGGAGATCAGTAAGGGCCTTGCTCTTCACTCCATACTGCTGTATAAACCTTCTATAGTACCCTGCCAGACCCAAAAACCCTCTTAGCTGCTTTAAGTTGACTAGAATAGGCCACTTAAGCACTGCTTCAATCTTCTTTGGATCTGTTGACACTCCTCCTTTATGTATGATGTGCCCCAAGTATTCTACAGAAGAGCTGCCAAAAGAACACTTGCTTTTCTTCGCTAATAATTTGTTAGCTCTAAGAACTTCAAAAACTGCTTGGAGATGAATTAAGTGAGTCTCCATATCAGGACTATATACTAAGATGTCATCAAAGAAGACCAGAACAAACTTCCTTAAAAATGGTTTAAACAACTCATTCATTAGACTTTGAAAAGTAGAGGGAGCATTTGTTAAGCCAAATGGCATGACAATAAACTCATAATGACCCTCATGAGTCCTAAAAGAAGTTTTATGGATATATAAGGGATGCATTCTTATTTGGTAATACCCAGAAGTAAGGTCTATTTTAGAGAAAACCCCAGCACTGTGCAGTTCATCAAAAAGCTCCTCAATTATGGGAATAGGAAACCTGTCTTTTATGGTTTTGCTGTTAAGCTCCCTATAATCTATGCACATCCTCCAAGTGGAGTCTTTTTTCTTGACAAGGACAACTGGAGAGGAATAGGGACTGACACTATGTTGAATGGTTCCATTGTCTAGTAGTTCCTGGACCATTTTTTCAACCACATCTTTCTGAAGAGGAGAGTGTTTGTAAGGCCTGATGTTGACTGGGGTAGAGCCCTCAATCAAGGGAATTTTATGATCATGAGATCTCTGGGGAGGCAAAGCAGTAATCTTATCAAACAGGAACCTATATTCTTCTAAAAGAGGTTCAAGGACTGCAGGAATGTCTGAAGTTGGAAATTGACAGGAAGGAATGTGTTGAATTTGGGCTAGGAAAGCAACATGACCATGGTTTAGCATTTTGAGGACATTTTGCTCAGAAACAAATTTGATAGTTGTGTGAGACAGACCTTGTAAGGTATGAGGGATAGAATTAATGATGAATGACATAGATAGAGAATGAAAATTCCATTGAATGTTCCCTAAGGTAGCTAACCATTGGACTCCTAAAACCATTTCACAACCCCCAAGTGACATAATAAGGAAATCTGCTATGAATTTATACCCCTGCATGGTCCAAGTAAAATTTTCACAAATATAGCTACACTTCACAACTTGACCATTAGCTACAGTAATATTGATAGGTGGAATAGACTTAAGCATGCATCCCAACCCTTTAGCAACAGTGTGGTCCAATACATTATAAGTGCTTCCAGAATCAATAAGGATGTGTATCACCTGCTTTTTATATGCTCCCTGTAATCTCATGGTTTGAAGAGATGCATCTTGCAAGCCTCCCATTGCATATAAGGAAATAATAGGCCCCTCCTCTTGCTGAACTTCTTCATTGGTTTGATTGATGGATTCAAATTCCTCCTCAGGACACTCCTGAACCATAATCATGTGCATATACTTTTTTTTACATTGATGTCCAGATGCAAACTTCTCATCGCACCAGAAACATAAATTTTTTGCTCTCTTATCAGCTAGTTCAGCCTCTGTCAATCTCCTGGGGCGAGTTGAATTGGGTTGATTAGGTTTGTGTGTGTTTGATGCTGGAGGGAAAGTAAATTTTGGGATAGCTGGTGTAGGTAATAGAGGTAATTTAGAGTTTGGTTGCGGATTTGGTGCGATTTGAGGCATAGTATAGTTAGTTTGGGGTTTATTAGCGAAGGTTTTTCCTGGTTTAATAGCACTAAGATAAGCATCCTGAATCCTGGATAATGCATAAGCTTGCTGTAATGTCTTAGGCCCTTGCATCAAAACTGGGTACCCAACTTCATCCTTAAGGCCACTCAAATAACAACTTATCACATTTTCTTCAGATAGATTCACTTTATGAGCACAGGTATCAAAAGCCTCAATATATTCTAAAAGAGTACCTGTATGAGTAAGGCGTTTCAGATCTGACATTGGATCTTCATAAGCTCATTCTCCAAATCTATTTTTGAGAGCCAATACGTATTCGCCCCATTCTGGATCACCAGTGTCTCCTCGATTCTTCAAGTAAGATTGATGCCATTCCAAGGCCTTGTCAGATAGATGTAAAGAAGCCAATCGCACCTTAGTTGTAGTGGGAGTGTTGTCAATTTGAAAGAAACGCTCGCAGCGGAATAACCATCCATTCAGGTCTCCACCGTCAAACTTACGAAATTCTATTTTTGCAAACCTTGTTGCCAGCTGATAACCGTTTTCTGGAGTTGGCCCTCGATTGTAGCTGTTTGAAGAACCAGGTGATGTATTAACTGGCGATTCTGGCATCATCGCTTTAATGGTGATGAGAAGCTCGCTGAGAGCTAGCTCCTGCTTCTTACTCTGCTCAATAAGCATATCCTGAACCATTTTTCTGACATTTTCTTCCATTTTTTTAATTCAGTAGCTCGTGTTCCTTCTGCCATGGATTTGGATATGATGGGAGATTGGAGGTCTGCGGAACCGACGCTCTGATACCAAATGTTGTGGGTAGAATTTCTGGGAAAAGAAGGAGAAATAGAAAGAAAAAGAAGAAGCCAAAAGGAGAAGAAGATTGCTGATTATATTTCTTTTATGCCTTTCCACAGATTACAATGACAGCTAATATAGCCGTTTACATCACCATGACCAGACACGCATCATTCTTCTCTCTCTTGTAACTAACTAATAACAAACTTAATAAAGACAAAACGAGCCAAACGCAGTGGCTTAAAGCATAAAACGCAAACAAGGCATCTATATATATACTAATTCTGTAAAAGATATTGCTGATGTGTCATTAAATTAGAGTATCAAAGCTGACATGTATTTTTTACAGATTTATGGAGAATATTTTAAGAAATTAATTATTTACTTCCACACGTATTATTACCCTCAACTATTCTTCTCCCCCACTTCCTCAACTGCTTCTCATGTACGCAGTTCTAAAACTGCTCCCCCTCTTCCAATATCAACTGCTTCCATTGATTGTTGGTGAGTTTGAATCTCTCCTGAATCTGTATCCATGGTAATTCTAGCCTAAATCTTTTTTTTACTGGTGAATTTTGCCATTTGAGATTGAATTCACATGGGTTTTTCTGGTTTCTCTTTTTCAAGATGTGTTCGCATCAGTATCCACGGTAATGGGTTTTTCTGGTTTCTCTTTTTCAAGATGTGTTCGCATCAGTATCCACGGTAATTTGAGATTGAATTCAGATGGGTTTTCTGGTTTCTCTTGAGATGTGTTCGCATCAGTATCCACGGTAATTCTAGCCTAAATCTTTTTTTTACTGGTGAAATTTGCCATTTGAGATTGAATTCGGCTGGGTTTTTCTGGTTTCTCTTTTTCAAGTATCCACCGCAATTCTATTCAATTGTTTGTTTATGATTGTACTTCTTTTCGGTTACATTGATGTATGACCTCTCCCTAGATGTATGAGTATGCTGGTATGAATCAATTCAAGGAGTGGTTAGTAATGGGCAATTGTGATTCAAATTTAGAACATATTTCATTGACAGGTTAGCAATCTGCTCTGAATCTGAAGATTGCATCTTTTATTTGTTAGGATATATTAATGCAGTGTCGTTTCCATTCCTTTCAAATTATCACTGTTTTTCTTTTACTGTGGTGGATTGGCTCTCAATATTAACATCTAGAGCATGAAGTAACACAACACACCACACCTTAGGCGGAAAGAAAATTAGATTCTTTGAATGAAGTAATCATGTATTTAATTCTTTTAACATAGATCCCCTTCTCATCCTGTATTTATTCGCTCAGAAATACGATTTGAAAGTAGGTGCGGTTACAACTGAAATTTTGGGCTCAAATGTTACAATACAACTAATTCTTTCCTTTTGGTGAGTTTTTAATTTTTATATTTTCTGTTTGTGTTTCTATTTGAGTTTACCCTGCATGCAAACAGTTTGTAGTTCTCTGCATTTCTACAGTCCACAGCTACAAATCCCCAATTTCTATGCGGTTACAACTATGTTTTTGGGCTCAAATGCTACAACTGATTCTTTCGAATTTCTTTCTACATCCCCATTTGGTAAGTTTTCTGTAAGACTGTTTCTTTTTCTTAACTTATTCTTTTCTCACAACTGTTTACTCTATTTCCGATTTTTTTCTGTATGCCAATTTTAGAACCTAAATTGGGGTATTAACTGTTCGTGGAAATTCTCCAGTGAGAGTTTTTTGTAGTCAAAATTAGATATTTTCCTTCTTGCTTGGGTGAAAACTGAGTGCAAGTTGCTGATTCTCCATCTACAAGAGTGGCATGTCTTATTTGGACAAATGAAAAAAAATTGCTAAGTTGAAGAGTCAAATTGATACTTAATATTCTTTTTGGAGTTTAATATTTTTTTGGAGCAAAATAATCAATGATAAAATGAAGTGCCAAATTAACTATTTATCAGTTGTTCTTCAGGTGCATTGAAAGGAAAATCTGGATATGTTCTGTCAAATTATAGACTGAGATTTTTCAAGTCACAAAAATTAAGAGGCACACCACATCAAAAATTATTAGAAAATCGAAAAGTAAAAGCTAAGAACGACACCTAAAAGATGATGAATAATGATGATTTACTTGAGCAGTTACTTTGATCAAACATTAGTTGAGGAATGGTCTCCTAACTTTGCAATTTATATCATAACAGCCCCTAAATTCATTTGAATCTCTAGAATAAATGGTGCTGCAATGTTTTACATTCATTTTTTATTTATGGTTTGTTAGCTTGGATTCCTGTTTTTATTTGAAGGTTGCTTTTCGACTGTTAATTGATTGATAATAAAATTGACTGACCTGTGCTCATCTCTACTGATAGGAAGTTTTAAATCGGAGTGACAGACTCTATAATTGATCATCTGGTTGTGACGATGGAAGCTGAAGTCTCCCTAATTGGGGGCGATTTCTACTTTGTGGTAATTGATTCCAATGGTTTTTAAATAATACATGAATTTGTTTCATCTTTTCAATTATATGAACACAAACTACATTCATTCTTTTGAGTTTTTCTCATATGAATCTGTCCCTTCTATTGGTCTTTGATTTATACTATTTTTATTCATACTTTGTGTTTACCATCTATTCTGTCTCCAGATTATCATATTCTTCCTGCACTTTTCTTTCTTTCTTAATCTATTGTTTCTCCAAATTCTCAAATTTTTCGTGGTAGATCCATACAGATGGGAATTGCATCATTTCCAATTGCATTTGACAGGTATGGATTAATCTTTAGCCATGATTTTTTTATTTTCTATGTTACCATTTCTTTGTTCAAATTCGTCGCTTTTTACCTTGGGCAGAAAAGTTTCTATGTTCTTTCTTTCTGCTAATTTTATGTACTAACACAATGTTTTGTGATATAGGTAGCAAAATACTTCAAATGCCACAAAGATTTAAGTACAGTAGAAGAATTGATTGATGAAAGAAAGCTACAAGAGCTGAAAAACTGAGAAAAATGAACTATGCAACTTTTATATTGCTTAGGAGGAACTTTTACTATTTCCTTATTATTTATGCTATACCTTTAAAAAAATAATATTAATTGTTTAATCATCTAACAAATGACGGATTGGTGAAATTAACAGAGGATAAAGTTTAGTGAAATACCATTCTATTCACTAAGAATTGGAACAATTAACTATTATACCTTAAATTTAAAAACTCTAAATTCTAAATTTAAAAAGTCGAGATAAGAATTTGATCAATTGTTAAATGAACTTTTTAAATTTACAATTCATGTTAAATACTTTGACATCGCATTATCTTTTACAGTTGGAATTTTGAAAAATAAAATTAGTATGACATGTTTTTTTAATGGAAAGTCTATGATATGTATGAAAATCACATTATCTTTTTAAATTTTAAAATATGTTTATCAATTAGCTTGAACTTGGCATATTACTACTTATAATTGGAATAAAATTAAAGATTGTATTCAAATACAAACTCAAAAACCAAATAGTCCAATATAATTCTTTAAGGAAAGGCTATAAAAATGTTCCAGGAAAAAATACTCAACATTTCCTACTTTCAAATTACACAGTGTTCTTTCTTTCTTATATTATTTTCCTTCCAAAATAAACGAGAAAAACGAAAAAAAAAAAAATTATAGGTTGTAAATATGAGGCGTAAGGTTTTCATATTCCCTCTTTCAAGCCATCAAATATCAAATTAGCTTTTTCTTTTTATCCCAAATAAAACAATATTTCTTAGTTTGCTTTGCTGCAACAATAAAATAAACATCAAGATCAATCATTTAACATATTATATATCTTATTACCAGTTTTTAGCTATGATTATGTACTTGGCGAGTCGCAGACTCAACCAAAAAATAATTGAAATATTCTTATGATGAGGATGATAATACAAATAATTGTATTTAAAGTGTAAATTTAAAAATAGAATTTATTGCATTAGCACTATTAATGTACAAATAACATCAAATACTAATTAATTTATATATACGTTTATATATATATATAACAATTATAGAAAAAATATTAAAAAGAAAAAAGAAATCCGTGCATAGCGCGGGTCTACAACTAGTTATTTAACTAAAACGCAGCATTTCTGATTTCACCACACATCATATTGAGTGCTTCTGATATTCATGGATTTTGTGGAACTTTAATGTTTGCCATCTCAAATCGGAATGAAATTATTTTTTAGTGATTTTCTTGACTTTCTCTCTAGGATTTTTCGGACTTCCGCTCTTTAAGTTTATTTCTTCCTTTCATTTTCTCTCTTTCTCTCTCTTTTTCTCTCTAGATCTTAGCATAACTCCTTTCAATAAAAAAAAATTGAGCCTCCTAAATCCCTTGGCAATTATTAATGGGATGATGTTAATTTTTTTTTTGACAGGAAAGATTAATTCATTAATTGGTAATTAAAGCATTACAAACGAAAAGAGGTGGCTCATTTATCCACACCCCACGATCAGTGCTAGAAATTGCCGCCCGAGCAATAGCATGGGCTACAAAATTCGCTGATCTATGAACAAAATAGGTAGAAGAAGCTGCTATATCCTGTAATAAGGATTTGCAGTTGTTGATAATCAAATCTAAAGCCGAATTGCCGTTAGTTTCTCGCTTAAGGGCATACACTAACAATTGTGAATCCGACTCCAACACAGCATCAGTCCATCCCTTTGTCTTCAACCAGATCAGAGCCTCGCGGAAGGAGAGGGCTTCGACGAGGAACGGATCAAGTCGGCAGCGTAACAGCCCGTTTCCAGCCGCAACAAATGACCTTTCTCGCTTAAGAGCACACACTAACAATTGTGAATCCGACTCCAACACAGCACCAGTCCATCCCTTTTTCTTCAACCAGCTCAGTGTCTCGCGGAAGGAGAGGGCTTCGACGAGTAACGGATCAAGTCGGCAGCGTAATAGCCCGTTTCCAGCCGCAGCAAATGACCCCGAGCTAACCCGACAGATGAACGGGATTTTCTCTGGACGATCCGTGAGGAAGGAACCAATCAAGCTCCATGTTTTTGGTTTGGGTTGTGTCGCGGCGGCGTCTGGCTGGAGGATGAGACCCGTGGCGGATTCCTCTTCTAAGGTAATGTGGGCACTCATATCAATCAAGGATTCCATTGTTTCAGTGAAGATGAAGGTGAGGTTGGGGAAGAGTTTGGGCGGCGATGGCTAGGGCTCGGCAAAAGCGAGATAGTCTAAAATTCTTAGGTTTTTTTTAATGGGATGATGTTAATTAATTATTCTATCCGTATAACAAAATTTTCATTAAATTATATATTAAGTAAAAATAATAAAGATAATTAAAAATGGGTGTAAAAAAAGTAAATAGTTGATTTGTCCCTCACTTTTATCTACTACATGTTTTTAATAATGATAGGGAAGAAGCAAAGACGGGAGGCGGACATACCAAGTAGGTTGTTACCCTTACCGTCCCGCACAAAACCAAACCTAGATATTATTAAAAAAAGACAATTAGGTACAAAGAAGAAAACGAAGAAATACATAATTGTTCAAAGCTACTACGATCATAAAAGAGAAATGAACTATAAAATTATGGAGTCGAGTTCCACCAAATGATATTTGGCATTGGTACCCTAAAACAAGCAAGCGCATCCACTACTCAGTTACCTTTGCGGTAGATGTGCGTCACAAGCAGTTCCATACCCGAGCAGTGAGACAAACAAGCCAACCATTCATACCGAAGGGTCCATGAGACGTCAGTAGAATGCAACCTGAGTAAGTTAACCACGTACAAGGAGTCACATTCAATCCATAACTTATTCCAGCCCTTTCAGGCTAAGTCCACAACAAAAATAACGAACTTGTAATTGAGCAAGATGAGTAAATGTAGATGCAATGGAAAATGCAAGACAGCCCCGAGCAAACCCTATGGTCGTCCGAAAAATACCTCCGACACTTATCTATTACATTAGTCAGTATTTGTATTAGCAAAAATATATTATAAGGTACCTAAGTTATATATTTATACAGTTTAGTTCCTTCATCTAGTTTTGTTTTTGTTTTTGAAACATCACTCCATCTAGTTAAAATACTAATAAACCTTTATTTATTAGGAGTAAATTAGATATACGATAAATTTTGGATATTATACACTTTGATAACTTGAAATTTTAAATTTTACACTTAAAAAATACTAGAAATTTAGATAATCCGTCTAAAATATACATGATTTTCTATTAAAGGCTAACCATTAAAATTTGACATGGTATAATTTACTCTAAAAATTTAACAACTTATGGATCAAATTAATATTAAAATATACTTTTATATATTTAAAATATTAAAATTATCTTTTACTACTTTTTTTTTTCTCCTCTCTCTATACTCTCTAATTTTAATGAAAAAAAATCGTTTTAATATTTTAAAGTAAGAATAAAAATATTTTATTCATATCATGTCCATTTCAGAAAAACCAGTATTTGAGATCCATTTTAATAATTTTTGTTGGTTCATTTGAATTTATAAACAAAAGAATTTGCAACAGTCTTGAGTATACGGTCCTTTAGATATATATAAATATCATTTTTTAAGTTTATATTATACTCTAAAAACCACTAACAATAACCTTTTTACCTTCAATTTTTTAAAGAGTATATACAAGTTAAATAGTTATACACATGTAGAACTTCAATTTATGAACAAATGCGATATTAGTTTATGTTTATGTTAAATAAAAAAGAGTGGAACCACGAGGTTGTGGTGGAGTGCTAAAGGCTCCTTCTTCTATAGAGGTGCAAACCATTTGCGAAAGTGAATAGTCACTGCTGTCGGTGATAAATATCCTTACGAACCAAAGAAAATAAAATAAAAAAAAGAGTGGAAGGATCCCACTGTTTTTTTTTTAAAGAATTTCTGAAGTTAACACTCAATTGAGTTCCATTAAGAATGAAGTGAACAATCAAATCATATATATTGATATGAATTCAATTTCATAAATTGATATAGAATGAGCCCAAAACGGCAATAAGCCCATTTTATCATCTGACATTCCTAACATTTAAGCCCATTATCAGAAGACCTCCAGTTTTAAGAGGAACAATTTCCCAAAATGAAAATATAGAATGGTTTTTCCCAAAATTAACCTAATCATTTTCTTCTTTATTTTTATATTCTTTCTTTCATTTTTAGACTTATTTATTTCCTCTCGTTCTATTTTACTTTAACAAGCATTTGGTATCAAAACCAATTCGTGTATTTTTGGAACTCTAGAAATATTTAAAAATTAATCATTTTTTTTAATTATATAGTGTTTTAGCCAGATATCCCAAACTAATCCAAGTTCAAACGGTGTAAAATTTTTTTGGAGTGGCAAAGTCTCTCACCAAATATTTTAATTATAACAACATTCACATCTTTAGAATTTGATCTATAATTGAATAGTTAAATTCATCCAGCATTTTAACCACTTGAGCCACACGTTTGGTAGCATCTTAACCATGTATCATTTTTTTTCTTTATATTAACTATATGAAGTTTCTCTCTTTTTATTTTTAATTTTTAAGTTATAATTATATTATTACTCTCCAATTCCACTACAACTTAACATCAAAACCAAAACTAAATTAGTGTAATAACCTAATTTTTTATTTTGTTTTTACTAGTTTAATTTTATAAATATTTTTTACTTTTAACTTAATTATGTAATAATTCCATTTAGAATTAAGTGTGCCATGTCAGTACATATCTCATATCAGCCCATAATGCGGAGTATTCTCACCTACCAATGCTTGCTTCAAAGTACGGGGCAGCACATAGAGGCCATCTTTATTCGGGCCGCGCAAGAGGATTTCCTTGCTGACCTGATCCTTAATAAAAAAAAATAAGAAGTCCAAAATTCAAAGTAACATGAGTTATCGCGAGTGAATTTTTGTACAGAAAGTAGAGATTTGGTAAGTTTAGGGACCAATAAAACATCATTAAGTTTGAATTTATGAATAGTAGAGGAGCCTAAATGAGAAATTGGCAAACCTTGACCATTACCAAACTGGATATTATCAAAACCAGGGTAGGGGGCATACTGATGCAGATTCTCTGTAGCATTTGTCATATGATGAGTAGCACCAGTATCAGGATACCATGGTTGATCTGAACCATCAGAGGTGTCGAAGTAAGCATGATCAGAATGCCCCTGAGTCCATGTCATATGTGCTTGTGGTCAGATGGGTCGATATGGACGTCGCCCACTAGAGGAGGAAGGACGAGAATAGCCACTAGAGGAGGAAGCCCGAGAATAACCACTATTGGTAGAGCCTTGATTCTGTCTTTTGGAAGTGCACCGGTCAGCCCAGTGGTTAAGGCCACCACCATTCGCATCATCTTTACACTAGATGCTGCTCACCATTGGCAAATAAATCAATTGGATGTTTCCAATGCCTTCCTCCATGGTAACCTGACTGAAACTATCTTTATGGAGCAGCCACAGGGATTTCAGGATAAAAATCACTCGGATCATGTGTGCCTTCTCCAGAAATCCCTTTATGGCTTGAAGCAAGCCCTTCGAGAGTGGTTCTTTCGTCTCAAACAGTTTCTTTACACACTAGGTTTCTCCAGGTCCCAGGCAGACAACTCCCTCTTTACACGCTTTGTGGGTTCTCACAAGCTGTACATTTTGCGTTACATTGATGATATCCTTGTGACCGGCGACAGTTCGACTCTTATGCATGATAACATTTCATCAATTGAAGCTGAATTCCCAATTCGCAATCTGGGTCCGGCGTCATATTTTCTTGGTCTTGAAATTACTCACTCAAAGGCAGGCATTCATCTATCACAAGCCAAGTATGCCAGGGGCATTCTCACACGAGTCAAAATGGAAAATTGCAAACCTTGTTCTACGCCTATGGCCACTACACTCAACTTGTCCAAAACACATGGTGTGCCTCTTGCATCAGGAAACGAATATCGTAACATTGCCGGTGCATTTCAGTACCTCACTTTGACACGTCCTGATATTTCCTTCTTTGTTAACAAGTTATGTCAGTTTCTGCATTGTCCAACCGATGAGCACTTGAAGGGGGTCAAGAGAGTACTTCGCTATATCCATGGGTCCCACAAGTTGGGCATTCACTTCTCCTCTTAACTGATCATCACTATTCATTGCTATTCTGATAGCGATTGGGGTGGCTGCCCCGATGATCGGCGATCTACGGGTGCATTTTGTGTCTTCATTGGAAAAATCTAGTCTCATGGAACACAAGAAAACAACCTACCATTGCTCGATCGTCTACAGAAAGTGAGTACAAGGCAGTAGCCAATGCCACTGCGGAACTTCTCTGGATTCAGTCACTACTTCAGGAACTTCGGTTCCCAATTCCACGGCTTGTACAGCTATGGTGTGACAATGTTGGGGCCATTTACCTCACTGCCAACCCAGTTTTTCATGCCCATACAAAGCACATTGAATTGGATTACCACTTTGTTCGAGAACAAGTTGCGAATGGCTTTCTCTCCGTCCGATTCATTCCAACCGATGATCAAGTAGCTGATGTTCTAACCAAGCCTCTCTCGTGTAATCGATTTTTACTTCTTTGAGACCGTTTACGCATTTACACACTGATATCGGCTTGAGGGGGGCTGTCAGTACATATCTCATATCAACCCATATCCCTCACGTATTCTACCTGATACACAACTCTTATTGTTTATCTTGTTAAATACAACAGTTATCTAGAGTTAGTTTTAATTAGAATTATAGTGGGACTTGGTTTCCCCTTTGTATAAATTCATCAGTTGTCGCTAAATATACTTTTTACCTATTGAGAATTAGTGATTCCAGGATACTATAATAAGGTGCCAAGCACAGGAATAAATCAACAGAAGTTAGTTAGTTTGTTAAGAGCTATTAGCTGTCACATTCTTTGTGTATATAAGACATTTAACTAACTGTACTCTGGAATTCATCCTGTTATAACCATTTCATTGAATATCAATACAATTCACTTTCTTCTTCTTCCATTTCTGTATTCTTCAATATACCTTGAGTTTGAACATGGTATCAGAGCTTGTACAAGCTCAAAATTCTTGGTGATTTTTGCAAAGTTAGCTCATGGTTAAGAAGGATAAGCGAAGACAGAATATCAATTCCTTTGCTGAATTGTTTGTTGACAAAAATGAGAGCGAATTTCATTCTCAAGAAGAAGAAAGGGTGAATAACAGAAGCACTGAAAATCCAGAGGAAAAACTCAGAAGTGAAGGGAGCAGACAAGGAAACACTTTAGGAACGCGAAATTCAGAGAATCACGATCTCTCTTTCATGGATCTACCTAGTTCAGATCATAATCATGGATTTTTCCTGGTAAGCTCTCCACTTACATCTACTAACTATCTTTCTTGGCTTCGCACCATCAAGATTGGTTTATCAGTTAAAGATAAACTAGAATTTGTGTTAGAAGATGTTAAACCTTCCTCATTGGATGCGGAATTGTATAAGAAATGGAAGCGAACAGATAATGTAGTCCTTTCATGGATTTTAGGTTCACTTTCTAAAGATTTAGTAGATTCATTTCTACATTGTAAATCAGCTAGAGAGTTATGGCTGGAACTGGAACAAAGGTTCGGTGAGAGTAATGGTCCACTGATATACCAGATCCAAAAAAATTTGAGTTCTCTAGTGCAGGGAAATCTTTCTGTCTGTGTGTATTACACCAAACTAAAGAAACATTGGGGAGATTTGGCAGAGTTAAGTCCAATTCCAGTGTGTGATTATGGTAAAGCCACAAAGAAAATGCAAGATATGGTGGAAGCAACTAATCTCATGAAGTTTCTCATGGGGTTAAATGACACATATTGATGGAGTCTTTACCATCAATAAACAAGGCTTATGCCATGATACAGAAGATGGAAAGGCAGAAGCAGAATGTCAGTATGTCAGCTAACAAAATTGAAGTTGCAAATATGGTGACAAACACTAGAAATGAAGATGCAAAGGGAAAAGAAGAAATGGTGTATACTTTCTGCAAGAAGCCAGGGCACTTGAGAGAGAACTGCTTCAAAATCAAGGGTTATCCTGATTGGTTTAAGCCAAAGAAGAAGGGAGGTAGGAAGCAAGGCAATGCTCAAGCGCACATGGTCAGCAATTGCACAACTGGGGAAGAAATAGAGGCATAAGAAAACTCAGAGCAAACAACTTTATTCTCATAAATGTTTCAGAATGATAATGTTGCAAACTTCTGTTTTTCAGGCTTTGCAGGTAATGTTCCTCTCATTGAACAAATGCCTGAGGAATCGGTTTGGATAATAGACTCTAGGGCTTCCTGCCACATGTGCTCTACTTTGAGTCATTTTGAGAACTACAGTCCTTTAAATCTTCCTAGATCAGTTACTTTGCCTGATGGCAGTAGTAGAAAAGTATTGCACACAGGAGATGTGAGATTTTCATCAAAACTCAAGATCTCCAATGTCCTGCACATACCTATTTTTCAATACAACTTATTGTCTGTAGGTCAATTACTACAGGAAACACACATAACAGTGCTTTTCCATCCTAGTACATGTTTGTTGCAGGACCATAGGACTAAGGAGATACTTGTAGTGGGGTTCTTGGAGAATGGGCTTTATTTGCTTACAAATAAATCGTTTGCTGCAGATGTTTTACAGCAGTTTACTACCAATAAAGAGTATGTAGTTAATTCTGTGTGTTGCAATACATCTAGTTCTTCTAGGCTACATGATACAATGTTATGGCATTATAGACTTTGTCATGTCTCATGGCAAAAATTGAAACATGTATCTTCAATAAATAGTAAAGCACCTTTGCAATCTTGTGATATTTGTCCTCTAGCAAAACAACACAAGCTTACTTTTCCTAGTAGTCATACAAGTTCTCATAAGATACTTGAGCTACTGCATATAGATCTTTGGGGTCCATACCACAAAGAATCAACTTCAGGAGCAAAGTATATCTTAACCATTGTTGATGATTTTTCAAGAGCATTATGGACTATCCTTTTGCAGTAAAAAAACTGAGGTCAGCTTAGCATTCCATAAGTTTTTATTGCTTGTACACAACCAATTCAATTGCAAGGTGAAAGCCATTCGAAGTGACAATGGGACAGAATTTACAGGCAAGCAGGTTCAAGAAATTCTTTTTGGCCTTGGCATTTCTCACCAAAAGACATGTCCCTACACTCCACAACAAAATGGAGTTGTAGAAAGGAAACACAGGCACCTTTTGGAGATTGCCAGTTCTCTTCTTTTTTAGTCTGGTCTCACTATAAGATTTTGGGGAGAAGCAGTTATGGCTGCTACTCACATTATCAACTTATTACTTATTGAAAGTCTGAAATGGCTTACACCATTTGAAAAACTACATGGTAAAGCTCCTTAGTATACCAACCTCAGAGTCTTTGGATGTCAATGTTATGTCACTAATGTTCATCCACATAAGGATAAATTTTCTCCAAAAGCTCATAAGGGTATTTTTCTGGGCTATAAAGGAGGACAAAAGGGGTTTGTAGTCTATAACCTGGATTCAAATGATATTGAAGTCTCCAGAGATGTTCTATTTGAGGAGCATATCTTTCCTTGCAAACTAGATCCTCACTTGTTAGAGGATACTGACACTGCTCTAGAAGGGAGCATTTTGCCTCAACAGCAAATGGATGATGTATTTTATACTAACCCTTCATTTCCTAGTTCTACAGATATTTCAGGCACAGATGCACCTTTAAGTCACCTTGTAGTTGTTGATCACACAAACTCAGACAACTCAGTTCCTACATCAACAAACATTGATGTTCAGCAAGTACATGGAGACACAAATAAACCTCAGAGACTCAGGAAGAAACCATCCTGGTTAAATGATTTTGTGGCAGTTGCAGTACATGACTCTCAAGGTCTATGTCATCTACCAACATTCAACTTATCTCATACTGCTTTCCTAAGCAATTTAGCTGAAGAAACAGAACCAAAATCATACCAAGAGGATGTGAAAGATCCTAGGTGGGTTTTTGCAATGCAACAGGAACTACAAGCGTTGGAAGAAAACCACACTTGGATTCTGGTTACACTACCAGAAGGAAAACGTGGCATTGCTTCAAAATGGGTCTTCCGGATCAAGAGGAAACCAGATGGAAAAATAGACAGGTTCAAGGCTAGATTGGTGGCATAAGGATACAATCAGGTGTATGGTGTAGATTACAATGAATCATATTCACCAGTTGCTAAGGTTATAACGGTCAGAACCTTCTTGTGCATAGCAGCAGCTAAAGGTTGGCCAGTCCATCAAATAGACATTAATAATGCCTATTTGCATGGATTTATTAAGCAGGAATTATATATGCTACCACCAGAAGGGTACACCAAGGCAAGGAATGGTCAAGTGTGCAAGCTTACCAAGTCTCTTTATGGCCTAAAGCAGGCTGGGAGACAATGGAATAAAGAGATGACAGCCAAGCTTTTACAAATTGGTTTTTGCAGATCAAAACATGATTATTGCCTGTATACCAAAGAAGAAAATGGGGAATATACAGTCATTGTCCTATAAGTTGATGATCTCCTCCTAACAGGAACATCAGAGGAACATATAATTAAGGTTAAGGCTTTTCTCCACAAAACCTTTACCATCAAGGACCTTGGTTATGTGAAGTACTTCTTGGGTATTGAAGTAGCAAGGTCACAATCAGGAATGATACTTTCACAGGATAAATATGTGAAAGATCTCATACAAGATGCACACCTTGCTGAGGCAACCCCTGCTTCTTCTCTATTGCCTACAGGTTATAAAGGCTTTGAAGTTAATCAGAAGATTGATTCACCAGACAAGTTCAGAAGACTGGTGGGAGTGTTACTATACTTGGGTTTCACTAGGCCTGACATCTGTTTCTCAACACAACATCTGAGTCAATACATGTCAGAACCCCAAAAACATCATATGGATGCAGCCATACATGTCTTGAGGTACTTGAAAGGCACTATGGGAAGGGGCATTTTCTATCCTCAACAAACATCTATGTTGCTCAAGGCATACTGTGATGCTGATTGGGCAGTTTGTAAGGACACAAGAAGATCAACAACTGGCTACTGCTGTTAGACAAGGTGCCGAACGGCCTCGCCCGGGCGGACCGGGGGGTGGACACCTCATGGCGACGTAAGCGGTGATTGGCGCCGAAAGCAACCAATCGCGGAATCAAGCTGCTCGGTAGGACCAGAGCTCGGAGTATGGAAGAGTCGCCACCCACGAATGGGAAAATGAACACCGATCCCTTGCGGGAGACCGGTGAGGGTTCGAGAAACTTAGGTACGAGCCGAGAAGGCTAGCTCCTTTCCAGAGAAAGGCTACTAGGCACCCCGACATCGCCCGGTTATGAACCACCGGCCTCCTACTCAGCGTGTTAGGCGATAACGGACTAATCGCATATTTCTTTAAGTTTTCATTTGAAACCTTTTCTTTCTCGCTTTGAAAACCGTTTTGAGCATGTTATTCGAAAGCCCTTTTAGTAAAGAATCACCTATTTTGCATAAATTTAAAGTATATAGGAGAGAGAGGGGGAGAAGAAAGAATTGATTTGTTCACAGTGTGATTTTATGCTTTAGACTATACACTAACTCTACGCTAATCTCATTCCCCAAAAACGAGTTTATTTACATGGTTCGTACCTTAATCGCCATTGGAATGATTTAGGCACGTTTTAAAACCCCGTTAATGACGTTCACTCGAATCGCCGTTGGAACGACTCGAGCGTTTGAAAACGTTGAGCAAACGCTTTTAATCTAAAAGCGTGGTGAAGCATACAAGTCAATTTATTTTGTACAAAAACCATTTAGTTAGGAAAACAATTCAAAACTTCATTATTCACAAAAGCAATTTTAATTACAAGGTTCGCTTAATCCGTCGTTGGAACGAATTAAGGTTTCAACACGTGATATTTTAGAAACGATTTAAAAACAACAAGAAAATATTATTTACACTTTGGGAATATCTAGAAAAGCTTTAATTTACACAAACAAGTTAAACTCCTTTTTTCGTGGTTTATTTTTCCCTTTTTCACTCAATTATCCTTCATGTGAATAAAATGACAAAAGTGAATTGAATCCAAATTCACCCAATCAAAACATTTTCCCAAATAATATATACATATAAGAAATTTGAAAAGAAGAGAAGAAAAGTATATATATACATATTTTTGATAGAAATGATACTATACATATATACTTAAAAGAAAGGGTAAATAATAAATACCATAATCAATGGATAGAAATGATAATTATATTCACAAATAATAAGAAATTAGCTTTTTAACCCCAAAACTATTATGATAAGTATATATAGAAAATAACCTTCTAATAACCCCCAAAATGTCAAAATGTGCATAGTTTAAAGGAATAGAAAAATATGTACATATACATATACTTTTATTAAACCAAATTAATGAAAAATAATATCTAAACAAATTAAATAAATATATATACAAAATATTTAAAAATAGCTTGAAAGTATATGTTACATAATTATACATATATATATAAAGGACCTAAAGTCTAAAAGTTAAGAAAGAAGGACCAAAACAGCATTTTTTACCTTTCAGCAGCTTTACCGACGGAAAATCCGTCGGTAAACAGCCTTTAGTGACAGAAAATAGAAATTTACAGAATCAGTCCAACAGTTTCCAGATTTATTCAAAAGCTTTAGATTAGATCTATTCTATCATTTCGGGTCCCCGAACTACCAAAATTGGATCATAGTCTATAACGGAGAATCCTAAAACGATGTTTTATTTTAAAACGTTATTTAGAAATATTTGCAAAACTTATACTTACAACGTTTTTTAATCACGAATTACCTTTGAATCGGATCACGGTTCGTATTGGGATATTAAAACGAGGTTTTTTTTATTTCAAAACAAAAACGAACGTTTGTTTAATACGAGATAAAAATAAATAAATACGGGAAATTAAATAAGACGTGATAAATAAATAACTAAATAAATAAAAACTATATCCTAAAAAAATAAAATAAGAAAATAAATAAATAAATAAATAAAATAAATAAAACGAGTCTAGTCCTCGGATCATACCTCAAGATCGGTATTTGACGGCTAAAGTCGGTTGATTCCACGAGTTGCGTTTTTTTTGTGTTTTTCGGGTTTTTTAGTAAAAATTTAACTTTTAGGAAATTCGGACTTTTTGAGGAAAAAAAATATTTTCCTCAAAAAAATTCACTTTCTCTCTCTAAAAATGTCTAGAGTGAGAAAGCTCTCCCCCTAAAATTCCTCCCCCTCTAATGCATGGGGATTCGTGCCTTTTATAGGCACGGATCCCAAAAAATTTTGGGCGTAGCCCGACGGGCGTTGGGCTACGCCCAAAATGTTGGGTGGACGCCCAACTTTTGTTGGGCGTACGCCCAACTAACGTTGGGCGCTCGCCCAACAGGCGTTGGGCGTTCGCCCAACACAGGTTGGGCGCTCGCCCAACGGCTGTCAGGCGTGCGCGCCCAGCGGCCGTAGGGCGTGCGTCCTGCGCTGTCGGGCGTGCGTCCAATTGTCGTTGGGCGCGCGCCGACTGCCGCTAGGCGCTCGCACCACGTCGCTGAGCACTCGCGAGCCGTCCATTCGACGATCGCAACTCCTACTGACATCTCGTTTTTTTATTATATTTTTTTGCTTTAAAACTCCCGGAACCAACCGCTTCAACAATCTTATTATAGTTTTTCGTCACAGGTCCTCCGACTCGGTGTCTACAGTTGCCCCTACTTTCCTATTTTGACAGTGATGTGTGTGTTTTGAAAACGTTTTTTTGCTAACGCAACACATGCAATGTAAACATATTAAAGTAAAAGACACTTATAGAGTAGGAGGAAGAATACCTGATCTCTGCGCTGCGCGCTCCAGCTTCGTCTTCGATCCTCTCCATCCTTGCCTTCGAATCGGCTGCCGGCGGACTTTTTTCTTAAGGATCCTAGCCTAAATCGACCGCGGGTAAACAGCTCTTTCTAGCGACCCTAGTCTCTAAATCGATCGCGGGTAAAAATGGCTCAAAAGCAACCTCGGTCGTGGACCAAAGGTAAGAAGGCTCAAAAGCAACCTTGATCGTGGATCGAAGGTAAGATGGCTCAAAAGCAACCTCGGTCGTGGACCGTAGGTAAGATGGCTCAAAAGCAACCTCGGTCGTGGACCGTAGGTAAGATGGCTCAAAAGCAACCTCGGTCGTGGACCGTAGGTAAGATGGCTCAAAAGCAACCTCGGTCGTGGACCGTAGGTAAGATGGCTCAAAAGCAACCTCGGTCGTGGACCGTAGGTAAGATGGCTCAAAAGCAACCCCGGCCGTGGACCGTAGGTAAGACGGCTCAAAAGCAACCCCGGTCGTGGACCGTAGGTAAGATGACTCAAAAGCAAAAAGGTTCTTTCTAGCAATTCTGAATTCTAAAACACTATCGTCTGTATTTTCACTGGAGCTATTGTCTCGGGTATTTGAGTTGTTTGATAGGAACGTCCTTATCTTTTCGTTTGGAACACTTCAGACTAAGAATTATTTTTCCTTGACTGTTGTCTGTATTTTGACTGGCGCCACTGTTCTGTAAAATTTCGACTGTCGTCCGGAGTCATGTCCTTGGGGTATTGGTCACCGCCTGGCAGAAACGCAAGCTGAAACGGACTGCAAATCGGAGGTTTGTGCACCTGGTAATTAATTGTTTACTTTTTACCTTTATGTCACGTCAACCTTTTTTATAATGACATCCATGTCCCTTTTTACCTTTATAAAAGGGGGTGGGGTTTCATTTCAACCCCACACCTTCTCTCTCTTCTTTCTCTCTCTAGCTCTAACCTTTGAGCATTCTTGTGATGGGTTCGGATAGATACGATGGCACGAAGGGCATGGAAGTGGGTTTTGCGAACTTGACGGGAGTGGCTCCCTTTCAGGATCCTGATTCTCATCTGAGCCGGACCAACATTAATCAGGTAGGTACCCCTCTACTCTTTTATCTTTTGACTAAACTTCTAGGCTTTAGTAGACCTACTTTGAACATCATTTGCATGCTAACCTCTAAGCCGTTTAGAAGACCTTTAGTTAGAAAACGTGAATTTCTATGCACGTAAGCAATGCTTTATTTATTTTTTGAAAGAATTTGACCTATATGCATGTGAATAGTAAAAATACGAACAATGCATGCCAACAGTAAAAACGTGAATAGCACGTGAATAGTGAAAACATTGAATAATGCATGCTAACCGCAAAGTAAAATCGTGAATAGCGCACGTGCATAGTAAAACGTGAATAGTGCATGTGAATAGCAAAAACGTGAATAGTGCATGTGAATAGTAAAAACGTGAATAGTAAAAATATGAATGATGCATGCCAACCGTAAAAACGTAAATAGTGCACGTGAATAGTAAAAACGTGAATAGTGCACATGAATAGTAAAAAAACATAACGACTAAATCAAATGCTTTTAACCTACGTTAGAATTGGATTAATCTCCTTGCAAACACGCGGGAGAGTGGAACACCAAAGAATAATGAATTAATCAAATCTTATACAAATGACCCTAAGAACGAAATCTCACAACGTGACGGTCCTAACTGACAGAGAGCTCTAGGTTAGATTTAAACATAACCGAAAGAATAACTAGGTTAACAAACCTTTATTAGACGTGAGCCTAGAAGCGAGATTTAAACTTACCCGTTCCGTTCCTTCCAGATCATTGGCATTTTCGGGACCACATAGGATATCCATGCTTGGCATGCCTTGCTTAGCCCGACGGCCAAAGCCCGGGTACGAGAGTTGGGCTTCGAGCCTTTTATCCTGGCGCTGCCTCGCGCCAACGGGGTATGTGACCGGTTCGGCTTGCGTGCCTTATGCGAGAGATGGGTGGACTTGACCCATACTTTCCACTTCTCGTTTGGGGAGATGATGATCTCACCCCGCGACTTCTCCTTGCTGACCGGATTACGGGGTAGCGGTATCCCGGTCCCCCTTTTCTTTGACATGGTGCGTCCTCGAGTTGACCGTGTCGAGCTATCTGCTCTGATCAGACCCGGAGTCGATACGGGTGTTAAGTCCACCGCGGCGAAGTTTATTACTACCTACGGATTACTGAGTCGCAGGGACTTCTACGACCGAGACGACATGGATCAGTCCGTTCGTAGCTTTCTTCTATATGCCTTGGGCGAGACGATCTTCCGCACTAAGAGCGGGACGATACATGCGGGTCTTATCCAGGCCTTCCGTGATTTGGATGCGGTGTCGTCTTATGATTGGGCAGGAGCCGGCTTGGCTTTTCTATACAAGTTCCTGGATTTGACTTGCCGGAAGCGCAAGGATTTCAATGGTTATACCTTTGCCCTCCTGGTACGTCGTCTATCATTGGCTTGTCTCCTTATTCTTTTCACGATTTCTGCTTTTGACATCCGTTTCTACGAGCAGGTTTGGGCCTACGAGAGGCAGATTCTTCCGTGCACCCGCAGGAGCCGGCCGCGTGTGGTTAGGCTTCCACTCATGGCGCGGTGGAGTGATTTTAAGTTAGAGGCCGAGGGGTGGACAGTGGCGCGATTCTTAGCATGGATCGACTCGCGGACTTTAGGACAGGTGAATACCTTCTAACTATTCTCGATTTTCGTTCGATCACACCTGACTCTTCTCTTTTCTCTTTTTTTCAGATTCGATTTAGATGGGATGACCTCGACTTTGGTCCCGATTACGCTTATGTTACCCGCATCCAGGGGCAGCAGTGCGTACTTACAGGTCCCTGTGCTCGGGCATGGTACTTGGGCGACCGGGGCATTACCGGGGTTAGCGCCTCGCATTGGACACCTGGCGAGATTCCTGCCTCCATGTTTGCGGTGAGGAACATGCTCTTGTCGGACATTCGTCGCGATTTGACTCGCCGATTTGCCCCTCGAGATGTGTGGGACCATACAGGGGGTCACGCCCGCTATGAATCGACGTTATTGACTCCGGCGGACCCTCCTGAGGTTGCGATGGACGTGGATCCCGGGGCGGACGTGTTCTCAGCGGAGGCTGTCGCTGCGGTTTTTGGTCGTGAGGAGATCCCAGTGAGTGCATGACTTTTCTTCTTTATTTACGAGGTGGTTAGGGATGTTTATTGTGTCTTTACATGCAGGAGGGTTCCTTGAGGAGCGCTCGAACGTCTGAATTTTTTGATGGTGCTCAGGCCCGGACCTCTGCGAGCGAGCCTTCCTATTATGCAGGCGAGTCCTCCGATGTTGCTCAACCCGAGCGGCTTCGCCTCGGCACACCCTTCCCGATCCCAGGGAGAGACTTCCCAGTGATTCATTACGGCGAGGCGGGTGTGGCCTATTCCGGCATCGAGACAGCCCCTTCGGTTTTTACCTCGAGGATGCCGTTCGATCCCCCTGATGGTCTCCATACTTCGAGGGAGACGTGTACTGATTATATAAGATTGTCCGGTTATTTCAGAGAGTAGCTCACTCTGCGCTGTGCCGACCACCTGGTGAGTATTCTTATTCTGTTTTAGTGTAGTGAAATGTATGCGTGTGATGCACATATGTATGTATGACTTTTGTTGTTGTCTGTTTTGATGTTTTTTTCCTTTTTCCTTTTTTTTTCTTTTTCCCTTTTTTTTGCAGAGCGATCTTCATGCAAATGAGCAGCGGTTCAGTGAGTCGCAGCGGGATGCCGATGCTAGAGTCGGGCATGTCTATCGCGAGAGAGATGCTCATTGGTTGGAGAGGGTGCGAGTTGAGACCGAGGGGCGTCTTGCTGCAGAGGAGAGGACACGAGTGGAGACCGCGGGGCGCCTTGCCGCCGAGGAGGGTCGTCGGGTTGCCGAGGAGGCCTTATCTGCGGAGCGGGCTTCTCATCTGAGGGACTTTGAGGACTTCTGGGATTTTCCTCCTCATTAGGCTCATTATTTGCAGTTTCTTCATTAGTATTACCCCGATGTATAGTTTGTATATAGGGAGAGGGGTGGATAGGACGTAGGCTTTTTATGTGAAAGAGGTAGGAAATGTATAACTCATGATTCATAATACAATGCATTCAGTAGATTGTAATGATTCCAATCATCCTCTTCAAATATATTCATGCCTTTATTTATTTACAAACAATAGAAATACTTAGACGCTTATACATTATTTTCATAATTGCTCAAAATATAACCACTGTTACTAGGACCCGCCTTTTTTCGGTTTTCAGATCCCAGCGATTTTTCATCTCTCCTTTTATTATCCCGGAATTTTCAAACAAGTGCCCTTTCAGGTTTTCACCCATTGGGATGTCCCTTATTGTTGCATAGGTCGCCCTTTGCGGATTTTCAACCTATCGGGAATTTTCATTTCTTTCTCTTTTTTTTTTTTTTTACGAAAAGTATTTCTTAAGCCTATCCAGATTGGTAGGTTCGGAGAACTCCATGCCGTCCATAGTAGTTAGCTTCACCGTCCCTTTGCTTAGGATTTTCTTCACAAGGAATGGTCCTTCCCAGTTTGGCCTGAACTTGCCCCTAGGGTCGGTGTGCGTTATTCGGATCTGTTTCAGCACCAGGTCCCCTTCTTTGATAGGGCTGGCCTCGACCTTTTTGTTGAAGGCTCGGGCCATCCTTCTCTGATATAACTGCACATGGTAAAGGGCCTCCATCCTTTTCTCGTCCACCAATGCTAACTGCTCATATCGCTTCTTCACCCATTCCGTCTCGGGAATCTTTGCTTCTACTGCGATTCTTAACGATCGCTTTTCAATCTCGATTGGGAGGACGGCTTCGGCCCCATATACCAAGGAGAACGGTGTGACCCCAGTTAACGTTCTAACCGTCGTGCGATAAGCCCATAAAGCGAGCGAAAGCTGCTCGTGCCAATTCCGGTGCGATTCTACTGTCTTTACGAGAATCCTTTTAAGGTTCTTATTAGCCGCCTCTACCGCGCCATTAGCTTGTGGGCGATACGGAGAAGACCTATGATGCTCAATACCGTACTCTTAGAAGAGACTTCTCACCTCTCCCTGAAACTGGACCCCATTATCTGTGATCATGTGATGAGGCACTCCAAACCTGGTGATCAAGTGCTTTTCAATGAACTTCCTCATCTGCTTAGACCCCAACTTGCTAAATGATTCTGCCTCTACCCACTTGGTGAAGTAATCGATGGCGATTGCAATGAATTTGTGTCCGTTCGACGCATTAGGCCTCACCTCCCCGATGATATCAATGCCCCAAGCCGCAAACAGCCAAATGGGTGCTAGCACGTGTAGTTCCATAGCTGGTAAGTGACTATAATCTCCGTGGATTTGACAATCATGGCATTTCTTCGCATATTCGTTACAATCTCTTTCCATGGTGAGCCAATAGAAGCCTTGCCTTACGATTTTCTTTACCAGTACTGCTCCTCCCATATGGGCTCCACAAATTTCCGAGTGTACTGACTCCATTGCCTCACGGGCTTCTCCCTCATCCAAGCACCTCAATTGTAAACCATCGGCTTGTCTTTTGTAAAGCAAGTCATTGTGGATGACAAATTGCTGAGCTAACCTTCTGATCACAGCCTGATCCCTAAGTTCTGATTCTGCCGGGTATGTTCCACTTTTCATGAAGTTTACGATATCGGAATACCAAGGCTTTTCATCTCCCCCTAACAGCATTACATCTTCATAGCATGGTTTGTGAGACCTCCTCAATACCAAAGGCTTTGAGGCAAGGTTCCGGGGATTATCCCATACCGACACCAAAGTGGCCAAAGCATCCGCTGCCTGATTCTGTGCTCGAGGAATGTGATAAAAATGACACTCGCTGAATCTCTGCGCCAGTCCCTCCAATTGGTCTAGGTATGGGCGCAACCTTTCTTCCCTTACTTCCCAGTTTCCCTGTGCTTGTTCGATAATCAGTTTTGAGTCGCCCCAGATTTCAACATATGATGCTCCCAGTGCTGTTAATGACTCTAACCCGTAGATGCACGCTTCATACTCGGCCATATTATTGGTTAGAGGGAAGGATAACTTCTTTTCCATTGAGACCCTTTCTCCTTCTGGTGAGATAAGTAGCACTCCTACTCCGGCTCCATTTGAGTTAACCGCTCCATCGAAGAACATTTTCCACGGTATAACTTCTATTGCGTTCATGTGCTCATCGGGGAAATCATAATTTATCTCCTCCTCTTCTGCGTTCAGAGGCTGATTGGCCAGAAATTCTGCTACGGCTCTCCCCTTAATAACCTTATTTGTTACATATTCGATATCAAATTCGGACAAGACCAACAACCATCGGGCTAGCTTCCCTGTTAGAGACGGAGTTCGGTACAGATACTTCACGGGATCCATCCGAGAAATAATGATCACTTTGTAAGATTGAAAATAGTGCCGTAGTTTCTTTGTTAGCCATACTACTGCCACGCACGTCTTTTCGATCATGTTATACTTAAGCTCGTATTCTAGGAACTTCTTACTCAGATAATACACCGCGTGCTCCACACCGATGTCCCCTTCCTGGGCCAGCATTGCCCCGATAGATCGCTCCTCGATCGCTACATAGAGGAGAAGCGGTTTTCCAAGTTTAGGCGGTCTTAAAACCGGTGGATTAGACAGATAGTTCCGGACACTCTCCAATGCTTACTGGCACTTATCATTCCAAACCGCGGGTTGATCTTTCCGTAGCAGCTTAAAGATCGGCTCGCAGATCGCAGTGAGTCGTGCTATGAACCGACTGATATACTGAACCTGCCCCAGGAATCCTCTCACTTCTTTCTCATTCTTTGGCGCCGGCATTTCTTGTATGGCCTTTACTTTGTCGGGATCCACCTCAATCCCCTTGTTACTGATCACATAGCCTAAGATCTTCCCCGATGAAACGCCAAAGAAGCACTTCTTCGGGTTCAACCTTAGCTTCAATTCTGCGATTCGGGCCAAAAACTTCTCAAGTGCAGCGAAATGCCCCTCTCTCGTCTCCGACTTGACCATCATGTCGTCCACATAGACTTCCACCTCTTTGTGTATCATATCATGGAACATTGCCATAGCCATTCGTTGATAAGTTGCCCCGGCATTTTTCAAACCAAACGGCATTACCCTATAGCACTACCTTCCCCACTCAGTTGTGAACGAGGTCTTTGCCTTGTGCTTTTCTGCCATCTGAACTTGCATGTAGCCCATGAAGCCGTCAACATTCATGTGCAAGACGCTCGATGCTGCACTGTCGATTAATATGTCGATGTGAGGCAATGCGAATTCATCTTTGGGGCAAGCCTTGTTGAGATCTCTATAATCGACGCACATTCTCACTTTACCGTCCTTCTTCGCGATTGGCACTACATTTGCGACCCAAGGGGGATAGTCAATTACTTCGATGAACCCCGCTTCTAACTGTTTCTTCACTTCTTCTCTGATCTTATCTGCCCATTCCGGCCTCATGCGTCGGAGTTTCTGTTTCACGGGCTTAGCATCGGGGTATGTTGGAATACGGTGAGTTACGATTGATTGATCGATTCCTGGCATGTCTTCGTAT
Source organism: Euphorbia lathyris (assembly GCF_963576675.1). Taxonomy (NCBI): domain Eukaryota; kingdom Viridiplantae; phylum Streptophyta; class Magnoliopsida; order Malpighiales; family Euphorbiaceae; genus Euphorbia; species Euphorbia lathyris. Next base: position 67,737,599 of record NC_088914.1, on the reverse strand, counting down.
GTCCAAGCAAACACTATTTCATATTTTTTAATTATTCTCTCAAATTCTTTCCTCTCTTCAGTAGTTAATTCTTGAGCAATTTGTATAAGTTTAGGATTTTCATCCGTGCCAAGATTGAAAGTTGACATTTCCATTGTATTGATTTCAAACGTAGGCATGTTATATGAATGAGAATGCATGGAATGATCAGAATCAACATCAAGCAAGTAAGCAAAATCAGAATTCATTTCATTGATAGTGTTGGCGAGTACATCATCGGATTCAAACAAAGCAATAATACAATTGTCATCAACAGGGTTCTCGGGTTTCTCATAAGGCTCGGAGGTGTTGGGCTCGTCCACCGCTCCCACAGTTGCCTCCATTATGATCACCTGCTCCTCGGCATTTAGATCTAACATCATGATCTCCTCGACGAAACAGCTTGCCTTTCCTTTGCCCCAGTCGGTAACATCATTGAAGATCTCAAAACCTGGCAGAATCTTTCCTTCGGTGCTAGTCCATGACTCATGAGCCCCCGAATAAACCTTCCCGTGGCCTTCATCCACAAAATACTTTTTAGGCCCACCTGTCCCTCACCACCTGTGTTGGACGGACCTCCCAGCTCATATCCTAAACCCCTCCGGGTTTTCTGACTCTTGAAGTCCAGAAATTCTGGCAACCCTTGATGGTGTTCTCCCAAGCCCATACCGGGGATGAAACCCCCTTTCATCATCTTCACCACATCGGCGGTCATGCTAGACTCGTATATCCCAGAAACTTGGAATCCGGAGAAAAGCTGAGGCTCAATTCCCAACGCCGCCACTGAACTCAATTTCTCAGCTCTGATCGTCACTATCTCCTCCCCGAAGGGGAATTTGATCATTTGGTGGAGCGTGGAGGGCACACCTCCTAGCTTATGGAACTATGGGCATCCCAACAACACAGCAAATGTCACTGGTATATCCAGCACAGTGAACTCAGTTTCTTCCTCATGCGGCCCTACCTTCAGCTTGGCTTTAAAAACTCCTTCGATGTGCCTACGGCTATCATCATAAGCCCTGATCACGGTTTCCGAGGCCGTCAGATCTCCTCTTTCTACTCCCAATTTGGACAAGAGTTTCAGCGGGCAAAAATTAATGGCTGATCCATCATTAACCATTACACAGCTGGTTTTCTTCCCATTAATTTCAGCTCGGATGTATAAAGGCTTGTTGTGCACCTTCCCTTCTTCTAGGAGATCCTCATTGGTGAAGGTGATTTCAGTTCTCTTTCGGGCCATGATTGCCCCTACTAGTGCCGTCGGCTCAGTATCGGTAGAGATGACCAAATTCTGTAACTCTTTCATCAAATTCTTACGATGGTACTTAGAATGGCACAAGACCTCCCACACAGTAGACTTAGCTTGTGTTTTCTTCAACTGCTTGAGGACTTGATCATCGGGCTTGGGAGCCGATCCTTCTCCCGCCTCAGTTTCCACCATTGGTGCCTTCCCCTCGGCCACTCGACCTGATCTTGTCATAACGGTAATCTCCGGCTCGTCATCAGATTCATCCCAAATATTAATAGGAATTCTCCCATCGGCATCCTCCTCCTCCGAGGAACTTTCCCAAATGTCCACAACCATCAGATCCATTACGTGAGGGACGTTTGAGTTCAAATAAAAGGGATCCGTCGATCCATACATGGCCCAGCCTATCAACTCCTCATAATCCCTGAGGGACACTCTGCTCATCCTTCTTGCCGCCATCGGAATAGCGCCTCTCTGTATGCACATGAGCTGTACCTTATCACTCATCGTTTCATGACACTGCTCGTAGCGATACCTCCATCTCCTAGCGTAATCCATAAACGGTTCCTCTGGGAATTGTCTGATCCTATCCAGATCTTCCAGGGATCCCGTCCATGGAACATACATCTCATACCTCGACACAAACGCATCCCGAAGGGGTATCCAATGACCCATTTCATCCTCTGATAGGCCTTGGTGCCATAATAAGGCTTCTCCCATGAGAGTTTCCGGGAAGTGTTCATGTAACTCACATTGAGGGAACCCAGCGTCATATATATGGTTGCGGAATAACTTTGCGTGTTCAGCAGGATCCCGATATCCGCCATACTTGGGCATTGCCAACATCGCTTCAGGTGTTTCATAAGAGGGTGAGTCCGGTGTTTGCTCCGCAAGCATCCATACTGTATATTCCTTAATGAACCTCTTGGTCATCGCGGCCCAATCGCACTTGATACGGATCGGGAGAGACATATACCACATCAGCGGCTCCCCCATCAGTGAATTGTAAAACAGACCGGTGATCTCTTCTTCCTTAAAACCCAAAGGCCCCATGGCCGACAAGTAGAAGTGAAGGTGTTCCATCGGATCCTTGTTGCCATTATACTTACTGACAGCTGGCAACGGACGCTTAATAGGCCCAATTTGGAGCGCAAAACACTCCGCAGTCCTATCTTTAGCTTTCTTGTACTTCTCTAGGAATAAATCGGACAACTGTTCCCAATCATGCTTGCAGGAGTCAGGCAATGAGTGGAACCATCCCAAAGGCTCGCCAATTAACGAATGGTGGAACCACTGAGCGATCTCGTCCACCCCAAGGGATTCAACAAACATATCATGCATATACTCACGCAAGTGCACATCGGGATTCTCTCCTCCACTGAATAGACTCAATTCTGGCACAATAGTTCGAGACGACCCTTCCCCGGTCTCTTCAGCACTATCTTCATCATACAGTGCTCCACCATCTAACCCTTCATCCATCGGTTCACCCTCTTGCTCCTTGCCAAGGAAGGACACATATAAACCATTTCCAACATTACTCTTCTCATCGGAGTCCAACAACTCCTCTTCATTTTCCTCGAAGGATTCCATGATTAATCTTCCTCCGAGCCCAGACCCGATCATGCTTACCCTATGGTTAGGCAATGGATTACGCCTAGTGGAAGGGTTCGCTGACGAAGGATCAGCTATTTTCTTTTCCTCAATCAAATCCTGAATCTCGTGCTTCAACCTCTCATAGTTCTCAATAGTGTGCCCATAATTACTGTGGAACTCGCAGTATCCCCTAGCTTGTATCTGCGGAGCAGGCGGTGCCTTGTTATAATGAGTGAGGGCTTTCAACAACCCCTTTTTCTGTAACCGTTCGAAAACTTTTGCGTAGGTCTGCTCGAACTTGGCAAACTGCCTCTTCTCGATAGCGTTAAGATCAAGCACTTTCACTACGGCAGATTCTGCACTCGCACTTGGCCCTCCGGCACTATATCCAGACTTCGTCCACTTGGTATAAGCTTTCTTCGGCTCTCCGTCCCCCTCAACTGTCAAGGCGCAGCTATACATCTGATTGAAATCGGTAAAAGACATATACCACAGCTCACTCTTAATATACGGTAATGTGTTGCTAATTACCATTCGGATCTGATCCTGCTCAAGCGGCTTCTGTTTCATAACTGAGGCCTTGGCCCTCCATCTCCTCACAAAATCGAAAAAAGATTCCCCAGTCTGTTGCTTAGTGCTCTCTAGCTCCTTCAGAGTAACCTCAAGCATGGTGTTGAAGCTATATTGGGCGATGAATGACTTTGCCAACTCCTTCCAATCTCTCTTCATCACTAGAGGCAACGCATGAAACCATACGTGGGCAGCTCCCTCCAGATAGGTATTGAATAGTCCCATGACTTGATCCTCAGTTAGGATCGTGTGCTTCATTACTGTGACATACTGATTCATGTGAGCCGTGGGATCCCCGGTTCCATCGAACTTCTTCATGTCCGGGAGCCGGAATTTCAAGGGCAAAGCCGTTGCCGACAAGCAGTTCTTCAAATTATAAAAGTCTTGACTCCCGGAACTTCCCCCACGCAGATCATGCACTTCCTGAGTGATGTGCTACTTCCACTCCTCTTCCTTAGCCTTCTCTTTCTCAAGCTGTTTCTGGATATAATCCTGATAGTCATCCTCGTTCCCAAAGCGGGGGCCAGTGTTTACTTCATTCTCAGCGCGCTTACTACCACTCTTGTTATCCTTCAATGCCAGCTCAGCTAGCTGGGCCAAAATTGCGGCCAACTGATCATTAATGTTGTTCACAGAATTTTCTAATTCGGCCACTTTTTCATCGGTCGCAGACATATTGGCAGAAGACTGAGTATACTCGGACGAAGATGATTCAGAAGCCACAACTACCGATTTGGAATTGTCAATCTGTAGCTGATCAAACTTCCTGACTAGCCGGTTACTCTCGCGAAACCACAACCGCTTAATGATGAAGTCTGCGCGAACGGCATCCATTAGTATGTATGCATGATTTTATATGCATGATTCGTGGTGTGTGCGTTTATTTATTTACGGATATATAAGATAAGAAGAACAAACGTCAGTCTAATTACACGTATCACAACATCTTTCTTCCACCCTTATTCCTCCACACACTCGACGGTCCAAGTCTCTTTCCTAGGATTTTGGTTTGGGGCTCACATTGCGGTCCAGGGGACGCATGATGCCGTCGATTATTGCAGAAAAGTAAATCATTCATCAGACAATACAGTTCGTTTTGACGTATCCACATCCAGTGACTAAGATATCGACCAAATGGATTGTTCTTTCGAATAACTCATCTTTTGTCATTTCGCGAGATGCATTAGTTCGGGTTTTGATTCCCTTTTGAGCGTATCTCGGATTTAGACGTGGTACGAGTTATTCTTCTGGTTCAATCGTTCGTTATTAACAATGACTCGTTCCCTTTTATTCGCGTAGGTTCGTGTCTCGATTTTTGGATTACAATGGGATCTTTTTGGATCTATCGAGAGACGTAACCACGTGTTTATTTAGTGATGAAAGCACTTTTAAGGAATGGACTCATCGCGTAACGTGTTTGTTTTTAGCGTTAAGAATCCGTTTGCTCATTTTTGCTACGTGAAAAGACAGCGAGTCTTATTTGAGCGCATGGTAATCTTTCGGCTAGCAACAACTCTTTATTTCTTCCCATCTACGGGATATATCACCCTAGCGTGGTTATACAAAATCAACGTTTCGTTGAATCATATGCTTATTCGAAGCGGGGATATTACCGTCCTTTTTCATTTAGGCCCGAGTCGAGCAAACACGCAGATCGGGCCATACTTCTTGTAGTTTTGGTAACGGTCGAAATGATCGAGCCATTAGTCAAACCCACAGTCTCGTCCATATGGCGCAATTATGCAGTTTAGCTTAATTCGGCTTTTATGATTTTAAATGGTGTACATACCGGCTCGAGGCACGTATTTAACGGCATTGGTTCATTTTCTTTAACTACCCTCGGGATGGATATATATCGTAGATACAGAATGATTTTGGTCGTTTCATTTTCTTTCATTTAGTCACTTTTGCGGATACATCCATTTCTCTTAAGAACAACACAAGGCGTAACGTAAGAGCTCGTTTTTCATTCGGAAGGGACGGGCCACGTTTATGAATCTCTTTACGTTACAACGGGGTCGTTCGAAACAGAAATGTTCTTTGTTTTTGTTTTGTCATGATTTCGTTTTATCCCAACGTATTTAAAGAATGTGAATAGCGGCTATCGTTAACATAATCTTTTGAATCGAGATATAACTATCCTTAATATCAAAACGATTTGTACTAATACGTGCTTACGTCATAACATATTTCCTGAACATGTGCCTTCTTCGGGACACTGAAAGGGACCAGGCGGGTCGCACAAGTCCATTCATACGAGATGACTAAGTCGTCTTTAGTTCGAATCGTTTCGATGCTTTGGGGTAGTTTATATATCGGTTTAAGAGTTATATTAACGCATCGCTTCATTTCCTTTACATATTTTAGGATTAGACACGTATCATGGCAATTTGAAAACACGAACTGATTCATTTATCACATCAAAAATATTAACGGGTAATCCTATGGCAACTTCTAAGGCTACTATATGCTGACACGGCTAATCGCGGGACCTCACAGGACCGCACAAATTCGCCCCTAACGAATGGATGGGGACCCTTTGGCGCCTTACTATAAGGGGGAACTTACACTAGCCTCTTTCGAGCGACGAATGGACTCTCGCTAGAGGTTTCGCGGAAATTACCCAAAAGGTTTGCAATAATGCGTATGAATGCATACAAAAAGAAATAATACGATCCGTCCCCGTTAAGGGCTTAATACACGCCTTTCGGAATCAAATTTCTCGCTTCCCCAGCAGAGTCGCCACTTGTTAGACAAGGTGCCGAACGGCCTCGCCCGGGCGGACCGGGGGGTGGACACCTCATGGCGACGTAAGCGGTGATTGGCGCCGAAAGCAACCAATCATGGAATCAAGCTGCTCGGCAGGACCGGAGCTCGGAGTATGGAAGAGTCACCACCCACGAATGGGAAAATGAACACCGATCCCTTGCGGGAGACCGGTGAGGGTTTGGGAAACTTAGGTACGAGCCGAGAAGGCTAGTTCCTTTCCGGAGAAAGGCTACTAGGCACCCCGACATCGCCCGGTTATGAACCACCGGCCTCCTACTCAGCGTGTTAGGCGATAACGGACTAATCGCATATTTCTTTAAGTTTAAAATTCATTTGAAACCTTTTCTTTCTCGCTTTGAAAACCGTTTTGAGCATGTTATTTGAAAGCAATTTTAGTAAAGAATCACCCATTTTGCATAAATTTAAAGTATATAGGAGAGAGAGGGGGAGAAGAAAGAATTGATTTGTTCACAGTGTGATTTTATGCTTTAGACTATACACTAACTCTACGCTAATCTCATTCCCCAAAAACGAGTTTATTTACATGGTTCGTACCTTAATCGCCGTTGGAACGATTTAGGCACGTTTCAAAACCCCGTTAATGACGTTCACTCGAATCGCCGTTGGAACGACTCGAGCGTTTGAAAACGTTGAGCAAACGTTTTTAATCTAAAAGCGTGGTGAAGCATACAAGTCAATTTATTTTGTACAAAAACCATTTAGTTAGGAAAACAATTCAAAACTTCATTATTCACAAAAGCAATTTTAATTACAAGGTTCGCTTAATCCGTCGTTGGATCGAATTAAGGTTTCAACACGTGATATTTTAGAAACGATTTAAAAACAACAAGAAAACATTATTTACACTTTGGGAATATCTAGAAAAGCTTTAATTTACACAAACAAGTTAAACTCCTTTTTTCGTGGTTTATTTTCCCCTTTTTCACTCAATTATCCTTCATGTGAATAAAATGACAAAAGTAATGAATTGAATCCAAATTCACCCAATCAAAACATTTTCCCAAATAATATATACATCTAAGAAATTTGAAAAGAAAAGAAGAAAAGTATATATATACATATTTTTGATAGAAATGATACTATACATATATACTTAAAAGAAAGGGTAAATAATAAATACCATAATCAATGGATAGAAATGATAATTATATTCACAAATAATAAGAAATTAGCTTTTTAACCCCAAAACTATTATGATAAGTATATATAGAAAATAACCTTCTAATAACCCCCAAAATGTCAAAATGTGCATAGTTTAAATGAATAGAAAAATATGTACATATACATATACTTTTATTAAACCAAATTAATGAAAAATAATATCTAAACACATTAAATAAATATATATACAAAATATTTAAAAATAGCTTGAAAGTATATGTTACATAATTATACATATATATATAAAGGACCTAAAGTCTAAAAGTTAAGAAAGAATGACCAAAACAGCATTTTTTACCTTTCAGCAGCTTTACCGACGGAAAATCCGTCGGTAAACAGCCTTTAGTGACAGAAAATAGAAATTTACAGAATCAGTCCAACAGTTTCCAGATTTATTCAAAAGCTTTAGATTAGATCTATTCTATCATTTCGGGTCTCCGAACTACCAAAATTGGATCATAGTCTATAACGGAGAATCCTAAAATGATGTTTTATTTTAAAACGTTATTTAGAAATATTTGCAAAACTTATACTTACAACGTTTTTTAATCCCGAACTACCTTTGAATCGGATCACGGTTCGTATTGGGATATTAAAACGAGGTTTTTTTTATTTCAAAACAAAAACGAACGTTTGTTTAATACGAGACAAAAATAAATAAATACGGGAAATTAAATAAGACGTGATAAATAAATAAATAAATAAATAAAAACTATATCCTAAAAAAATAAAATAAGAAAATAAAATAAATGAATAAATAAATAAAATAAATAAAACGAGTCTAGTCCTCGGATCATACCTCAATATCGGTATTTGACGGCTGAAGTCGGTTGATTCCACGAGTTGCGTTTTTTTTTGTGTTTTTCGGGTTTTTTAGCAAAAATTTAACTTTTAGGAAATTCGGACTTTTTGAGGAAAAAAAATATTTTCCTCAAAAAAATTCACTTTCTCTCTTTAAAAATGTATAGAGTGAGAAAGCTCTCCCCCTAAAATTCCTCCCCCTCTAATGCATGGGGATCCGTGCCTTTTATAGGCACGGATCCCAAAATGTTGGGCGGACGCCCAACTTGGTTGGGCGGACGCCCAACTTCTGTTGGGCGCTCGCCCAACGGCTGTCGGGCGCGAGCGCCCAGCGGCCGTCGGGCGTGCGCCCTGCGCTGTCGGGCGCGCGTCCAACTGTCGTTGGGCGCGCGCCGACTGCCGCTAGGCGCTCGCACCACGTCGCTGAGCACTCGCGAGCCGTCTATTCGACGACCACAACTCCTACTGACCTCTCGTTTTTTTATTATATTTTTTTGCTTTAAAACTCCTGGAAACCAACCGCTTCAACCGTCTTGTTACAGGTTTTCGTCACAGGTCCTCCGACTCGGTGTCTACAACTGTGTTTTTGTTGGTGCTTCAATGATTGCTTGGAAGAGTAAAAAGCAATCCATTGTCAGTACTTCTTCAACAGAGGCTGAATATCGAAGTCTTGCAGTGACAACCAGAGAAGTGAAGTGGATTTCTTTCTTAATGAAAGAGTTCAAAATTCCGGTTTCATTGCCTATATCAATTCATTGTGACAACTCATCTGCTATAGCAATTGCAGCCAATCCAGTTGATCACGAGCGAACTAAGCATTTTGATATTGACATTCATTTTGTCAGAGATTATGTGGAGCAAGGTTTTATTGCTACACCACATGTTTCAACTCTCAATCAACTAGCTTATCTTTTTACAAAGATAATGACTGGAGCACAACTGAACACTTTCTTATCCAAACTTGGTATTGTAAACTACAAACCAGTTTGAGGGGGGAATGTTGAGAATTAGTGATTCCAGGATACTATAATGAGGTGCCAAGCACAGGAATAAATCTATAGAAGTTAGTTAGTTTGTTAAAAGCTATTAGCTATCACATTCTTTATGTATATAAGACAGTTAACTAACTGTACTTTGGAATTCATTCTGTTATAACCATTTCGTTGAATATCAATACAATTCACTTTCTTCTTCTTCTATTCTTCAATATACCTTGAGTTTGAACATTACCCATCTCTGATTTAGCATTCAAACAAGCCAAATCACCAATTTGAAAAAAATTCAACTTAAGAGAGGATATAAATCCTTTTCAACCAATATCAATGTTTTTTTTTCATGTGGGACAATATATATTTTTAAATTGCTAGAATTGTTTCCAAAAATACTATTGTTTAAAAAAAAAAAAAACTTTGTTTGGTATATTACGTAGGATGAAGCAGTTGGAAAGAGGAGATATTTCAGATAATAAGTAGCAGAAACATGCCAACTATTACAATAGTACAAATTGCAGAGTCTGGCAGGCACTTACTATATGCAAATGCCTCCAATTATTCCATTATTATTTTTACATATTTCACTACAAATAATTATATACCACTGTTTTGGTTTTGTCTCAATTACTCTTTACCTTATTTATTATGGTAAAACGTATATTATCTTTCATTATATATATATATATATATATATATATATATTTTCTATATAATCCTAATATCTCCAGTATATTAATTAATTGTTAATGTGATTTTTTTTCTATCTTTAATAAAACTTAAGAATAAGATGAACAAATATAATTTTGAAAACATGTTGATGACCAGGAAAAGGATAATGATAATAAAGCTTGCGAGCAAGAACAGAGAAACGTGAAGTTTCAGAACAAAGCTAAGCAGCAAACAGGAAAGGCAGGCCAAATGGTCTGCCCAGAGCAATGAAAATCTTTAGTTGGAACTGCCAAGGTCTGGGCAACACTAGGGCAGTTCCCATTCTGTGTGAGCTCATCAAAGCTCATAGGCCTGATGTTATTTTCTTGTATGAAACTCTGGTTTGTCAATCTCGCATTGAAGCTATCAGGGTACGCATTGGTTTTGAAGGATGTTTTGTTGTTGATAGGATTGGGAGAAGTGGAGGAATATGTGCTTTTTGGAGAAAGGCCAGTATGTGCTCCTTAAGATCATTTTCATCAAATTACATTGATTTGACTGTAAATGATCCTAGGGAAGGAGACTGGCGTCTTACTGGTTTTTATGGGTATCCGGAGAGAGCTAGACGAAGGACTTCTTGGGATTTACTAAGGAGCCTTGCTGCCGCCTCTCCTCTCCCATGGTCTATTTTGGGAGATTTTAATGATCTACTTGTTCATAGTGATAAAAAGGGGATGAATGAGCATCCTGAGTGGTGTTATAAGAGATTTAGAGATACACTTACTGATTGTGGCCTTACTAATATTCCGTTACAAGGATATCCATATACATGGGTACGACACAGAGGTAAACCAAATGAAGTTCAAGAGAAGCTTGATCGAAGCCTTTGTACAGAAGCGTGGGGGAGGCGTTTTCCTGGTAATTTTTGTGTTAATTCTATTGCTCCCACTTCAGATCACTCCCCAATAATCTTACATACATCAACTAATTTAACTGTTCTAAAGCAAAAACAGTTCAGATTCGAGCAACGATGGCTAAGGGATGAGGAGATTTGGAATGTGATTAAGGAGGCATGGGGATCAGATAGGCGAATGGCACTGAGTTCGCGGTTAGCGCATGTGGCAGAGGTGCTTATGAGATGGAGCAGAAGTAGTGATGTCAACTTTCGTCAGAAAATTGAACAATTAAAAGCAAAGTTAATACAACTACGTGATCTGGGAGGTCCAAATAATAGTGATGAGTATGAGTCGGCCCGAGCTGAGTATGTGAGAATTATGGTTCAAGAGGAAGACCACTGGAAACAGAGAGCAAAAGTCTTATGGCTTCAGGAGGGAGATCTGAATACTCGTTTTTATCATTCTTTTGCTAATGGAAGGCGGAAGCAGAATAGTTTAACAGGGGTCAGGAATCATGCAGGAGACTGGATTGATGATAAGGATGGGATGGGGCAGATTGCAATACAGTAATTTGAATCGGTTTTCTCTAACAGTAACAGTGAATGGAGTGAAGTGGTGGATTTGATGCAGCCACGCATCACTGATAGAGACAATGAGCAATTACTACGACCACTTACAAAATAGGAATTCAAGAGAGCTTTATTTGATATGCATCCTGATAAGGCTCCAGGACCTGATGGATTTAATCCAGGATTTTATCAAAAATTTTGGGACATAATTGGAGATGATATCTTCACTGCTGGGTCAACATGGTTTCATCAAGGTATGTTCCCCTCTGAGCTTAATAATACTATCATTACTCTCATTCCAAAGTGTGAGAATCCTGTTATTATGACTGAACTTCGTCCAATAGCACTGTGTAATGTTATACTCAGAATTTTCTCCAAAGTCTTAGCAAATAGATTGAAAATCCTTTTGCCTGGGATTATCTCTGAAAATCAATCTGCTTTTATTAAAGGGAGGACTATTCATGACAATGTTTTGATTGCATTTGAACTTATTCATAGCATTAACAATAACGTTGCTAAAAAAGTAGGTAATGTGGCACTAAAGGTTGATATGAGTAAAGCATATGACAGGGTGGATTGGAATTATCTAAGAGAATTGATGCTAAAGTTGGGGTTTGCAGATAAATGGGTGAATTTGATAATGCATTGTGTATCTTCTATGCAATATATGGTTAGAATAAATGATCAGTTGGTTGGTCCTGTTTGTCCAAAAAGAGGGCTCCGCCAAGGTGATCCACTATCACCGTATTTATTTCTGCTGTGTGTTGAAGGGTTGACGTCATTATTGGTGGCAGCTGAGAATATGGGGTTATTGCATGGGTGCCGAGTTAAGTGAGGGGCGCCGACGATTTCACATTTGCTCTTTGCTGATGATGCATTCTTATTTTGCCAGGCTACCATATCTGAAGCTAGAGTGTTAAAAAAATTACTCAGATCATATGAATTAGCTTCGGGGCAAGCTATAAATTGTCAAAAATCTGGAATCATGTTTAGTAGAAATGTGGCAAATGACCTGGCTATGGGAATTTCTAGCATTTTGGGTATTACTAGTCCGTTGAATACGGGAAGGTATCTAGGTCTTCCATCATTGGTGGGCAGAACGAAACGAGCAATCTTTGCACACTTCAGAGATAGATTATGGCAGCGACTACAACGCTGGAGAGGGAAAGGAATATCAAAAGCTGGTAAGGCTACACTTATTCGAGCAGCAGGGCAAGCCATCCCAATGTTGAATTCGTTTTGGTGGGGTAATAAAAAGTCAGGTGAGAGAGGACTAAATTGGATGGCATGGGACAAATTATGTGCTCCAAAATTAATGGGAGGACTGAGTTTCTGAAATTTCACAGCCTTTAATCTTGCTATGTTGGGAAAACAGGGATGGCGGTTATTTACCAATCCATCTTCGCTTGTTAGTAAAGTTTTCAAAGCTAAATATTATCCAAGAGGGGATTTTATGGGGGCCTCATTGGGGCATTCACCAAGTTTTATATGGCGAAGTATCTGGAGTTCTCAACTAATCATTAGAGAAGGAATTAGATGGAAAATTGGAAACGGTCAATCAATAAATGTGTGGAGTGAGAGATGGTTACGTAATGAGGATGATGGCTATATACGAACCCCTATGGTGGAAGGTTTGGAGTATTTGAAAGTTAATGATTTGTTTATCCATAATTCCAGGGATTGGGATGAAGAGCTGTTGGAGGAAATTTTCGAGCATAGAGATATTACAGAAATTCATAAACTGGCTGTTGGTACGTTGAGTAGTGAGGATCGGTTAATATGGAAATTTCATTCTTCGGGACGCTACACAGTGAAAAGTGCTTACCGGTTGGCTACAACGATGGAAGCAGGTGAAAGATTTCATGTTCAGGGAGCCTGGAAAAAATTATGGTATGCTGAAATTCCACAAAAGGTCCGGCATTTTGGTTGGCAATTAGCACGCAATTGTCTCCCAACGCGTGTGAATCTTCAATTTCGTGGGTTACAGGTATGTAGTAATTGTGTGATATGTAATGAACCTTGGGAGGATGGATGGCATCTTTTTATTGAATGTGCAGGAGCTATAAGAGTGTGGCAGAAGGCGGGACTTCTGGAACGAATTAATGCGGAGGCGGCAGTGGCTGAGAACCTGACAACATGGTTTCATAATATAATTAGAGCAGCACCGGAACAAATTGTAAAAACATTTTTGATGCACCTCTGGAGTTTATGGAAGGCTAGAAATGCCCGTCTTTGGCAATATGAGATTCGCACATCAGATCAAATAGTGGCTCAAGCTTGCACAGTACTTAATGATTGGTCAGAAGCAAATGCCTTGAGGAATCAGACTCGTACGGGAGAACAGTGGATCGGAAATACAGTAGCAGGAAATATTTCATCTGCTGGTTGCACGGCTTGGCATCCGCCATCAGAAGGATCTCTCTCGTGTTGTGTTGATGTCGCATGCTTTAACGCTGATGGTCGTGCAAGGATGGGAGCAGCAGTACGAGATGCAAATGGACAGTTTGTAATGGGGAGATGTGCGGGTTTGTTATGTTGTCCGACAACACGAGAATGTGAGGCTGAAGCTCTATTACATGCTATGCAATGGCTAGAAGCTGATGGAATAAGGAATGTGGTCTTCGAATTTGATGCTAAACAAGTGATTGATGCAATAAACTCTAGTTCTATTGTTGATTCTGAATTTGGGGATAGAATTACTCAAATACGATCGATCCTAACATCAAATGACTCTTACTCAGTCAAATGGATACGGCGGCAAGCGAATGGGATGGCACATGTGTTAGCACAGTCTTCTCATTTATCCACTTGCCCTTCTTTTTTTAATTTATTACCGAGTTATGTTTCTGATTCATTGTTACAATTTTGCCATGATTTGGCTCATTAATCCATTGTTTTTTTAATTCAAAAAAAAATCTAATTTTGAAAAAATTATTAAAATTTATAATAATATTTCATGTTAGTTAAAAAATATTATAGTAAATAATAAAGAAAATAATTTTTTTAAGAGAATAAAAAAGATGATTTTTTATTTTAAAAAATGTATAAAAACATAAGGCTTAATACTTCTACCGTTTTTTTTTTTAAAAACTTGTCTCATTCTGTTACTTAGCATTTTCATTTAGTGACCAACCTATCAACCTCTTCAACTAAAAAATTATCATATATTTGATCCATTTTGTGTTTATAATACATTCTTCATCCATTTCAATACATCTTCTGCATCTTGACGTGAACTATTCCTTTATTGCTTTGAAACCGTCATAAAAATTTAAGAGACAAGAAGTATTGCATTTTTTTCTAAAATAAAAATATTACAATTCATGAGTTGATGAGACTAATATAATGCATAAAATAAGTAGAGGGGACTAATCAATGCATGTAAGCTCATAAAAGGGCGGAATGTTACATTTTATTTGAGTTCTTATATTAAGCACCGGGTTTTCCATGTCACTCGGAGGACCCTCAATTCACATTTGGACACGTGTATTGTGACCCACGTAATAATTAAAATAGTGGGACCTCTTATAATATGCGTTGATCCATGTTACACGTGTCAAAATATGTATGTAATGTCCTTCATTTGACATAGAAAACCGGGTGCTTCTAATAATTTGTCCATTTTATTGATAGGTTAAGCACTAAGTAAATGAGGTTAAACGACAAAATATGACAAATTTAGATACCGCAGAGGTATTAAACCAAAACATAACAAAAATAATAATAATAATATATATATATATATATATATATATATATATATATATATATATATATATATTGTTTACCCAAGTCTAAAAATCATATCCAAAACAAAATATGAAAAAGAAGCATGTGTAGGTAGCCCAAATTAAATTATTTGTATATAGATTTGATAAAGAGGCCAATTAAAAATCGGCTGTCAGCGTCACATTTTTCATGCCCATGAAGATTGGCCAATCGGCCTTCAGTATTTAAGTCACCCACTTGATTATGTTGGGTCTTTCTATATACAATCCTAACCCCACCCCTATTTTCTGTCTCCATTTCTTCACTTTCATTTAGGGGTCGCAATGGGGAGGGGATTATCCGAAAACCGTGAGTATCCTAATTGACGATGATGGGAAAAACCGTAAAAATTGGGGATGGGAAAAAACCGTAAAAATTGGGGATGGGGATGGGGACGGGGAAATTTTTTTCCCCTAAATCTAAATGGAGATGGGGATGGGGATTGCTATATCCGCCCCGTGGGGATCACCGCCCCGTTACCATGTAAATTCTCGTAGGGATTCCCGAATAAAATTATTAATTTTAATTTCTAACTATTATTTTTATATCAATGTATCATATAAATTAGTAACAGGATGACAGAATATATACATAGACTTTTATATATATATATATATATATATATATATATATATATATATATGGAAAATATTAACTTTACTTGATCATACATTGGATTCTTCTAACCCATATCAAATTTTATGTTTATGATTTGTGATTGTTTAGATTCTACTAACTCAGATTTGTGATTTAAATTCTTCTAACTCATATTAGACTTTACACAGAGTATTGTTAGGTTTACCATTTTATATTTTAAATTCTTCTAGCTCGGATAGATTTGTGATTTAAATTCTGCTAGAGGTATTATTAATTTTAATTGGGTTTATTTTGTTTTGAGAACTAGCTAATTTCAACTGAATATAATTAGTTTATTTAAATTAGGTTTATTTTAATTGTCGATTACAAATAGTACTATTAATTTATTGGGTATGGGGATTCCCCAAAACCGTACCGAAACCGTATGGGGAGGGGATGAGGATAAAAAAAATCCCCAAATCACTTAATGGGGATTCCCCGAAACCGTCCGTAAACATTTGGGGACGGAGTGGTAATTGCATAACCGTCCCCGCCCCGCACCGTTGCCACCCCTACTTTCATTACCCTTCTCTTTCCTTGACCCAATTCTTATATGGGTTCCGATATTTACAGCCCTTAGGGCTGTAAATAAAAACCCAAAATTTCTATTTTTAGTACTTATTTAACTGTTCAATACATAAAATTTGTAAATACTTACATATTTTAATACTGAAATATATAGAGTCATAATATTTTGTTACATTTTCAATACAAAATAAATGTTTATTTTAGAGTTAAGACTTATTTTTATTGAAAATATAAGAATAATTAATGTTTATATACAGCCCTAAGGGCTGTATATATCATTTGCCTTCTTATATATACTTCCAATTCTTATATGAAACTAATTTTATCGCAAAATATATTTTTTTATCATGAAACTAATTGAGGTAAAATTTCAAGTTAATAAATAAATTTGAGAATATATAACTTTTATTATCTCTAACACTAACATACTCCTAGGTATAAATGTTATTTTTTTTAGTTTGAAGTGTGTATTACAAAAATTCATTATATGTTGTGTTGATTTCGTTAATGAATGAAATTGTTTTTGACTATTTAGTTTAAAAGGATCTAATAGATACCCTATCAAGGAACTAATCGGCTTAAAAGTTTAAGCTCGTAAATAACCTCAAGTTTAAGATGATATTGAAACTTTCTAGTTTAAGGTTACGTACTAGCAGAATCCAGAAATTTTTGAGAGAGGAACGTCATTCTTACTATTTTTTTTACAAAGTGTCTTAAAATCGTGAAAAATATTTTAATACATAATAATGCATGTCACTATTTTTGAACACTTGATCCAACCTAATTATGCAATAATTGAATTCTACGAGACGACATCTTTTTGAAAACGATATAAAATTACATCATTGTTAATTATCCAAACACTTGCTTCACGATATATTTATCAAACTATCATTCATCCATGCATGTGTCTCTCATTCGATTTTGTAAATCAGTGTTTACAATATTCATTACTAAAAATACTTTTTCAATACAAGTCATCACAATTGCCAAAAGTAATGTCAATTCAATTAAGTGGTACAGTAATGGAATAATGTGAACTTTTCTAATTGCAATCGTCTTGGATGAAAAACTTTCTAAATCTTCGATAGCAAAAAAAGTCTATATTCTTTTTTACATCATAAATATCCAAGGACACAAAATGACATCGTTTTTTACTTAGATTTAAAATAATAACAATTAAAGATTATCTTCAATCTCGTTCTATGTTGCAACTCTGCAAGTGCAAATTACATGAGAAAAACTTCAACCAAAGGAAAGTGTTAGCGATAACCCTACTTAATTAACTTAAAAGCTTGAATTAATTAATAAAATTCTAGAACATGGCCGATCCTGATAATTTATGGGCTCTAGGCAAAATAACCAGTAAGAGCCCCTTTAAAATTAAATTTATAATCTAGGGCCCCTATAGGAAATATAGGAAACAACTACACTTTCTTCTATAAACATGTTCAGTAGGAATCTCCTAAATAACGTAAAATGTTATAGGAGATTTTTGGAGGGAAGATTTCATCCATAACTCACCTACAAATAATTGTTTATCCTACGCATTTATTTGTAGGAGTTAAATAATAATAACAATAT
The DNA here is from genome assembly GCF_963576675.1 of Euphorbia lathyris. NCBI lineage: Eukaryota > Viridiplantae > Streptophyta > Magnoliopsida > Malpighiales > Euphorbiaceae > Euphorbia > Euphorbia lathyris. The sequence continues at coordinate 67,719,793 of NC_088914.1, read as the reverse complement.
ATACTCAATATATTTATTTTTTCTCCTTATTTCAGAAAACCTTTTCTCTAATAATTTAGAGCGGTATTATTAATTTTTTTAGATTTATTGTTAATATTGATATTGTTTTTGTTGCTTTTTATTATTAAATTTTAAATTGATTTTTATTCATGTCATTACATAAATTAATTTTTAATTTTCAAATTTAATCAAATTAAGGTAATAAATGTGGGAATCGAACTCATGCGCTCTTTAGTTGGAAAACAAGGTCATACCATTCTGATACTTTAAATTTATTTAATATATTTAAAACATAAAATATTTATTTATAACTCTATGATCGACTGAACTGGAGCTTTCTTCTGGATAGTCTGCTCAAAGCTGGTATCCCTGAAAACTGGAGGAAGTTAATTGAGAACTGCATTTCTTCTCCTACTTTCCAGGTTATGATTAATGGAGATATGTCAGATGAGTTTTCCCCCTCCAGGGGAATTCGCCAAGGTGATCCGATGAGTCCCTTCCTGTTTGTTATTGCTATGGAAAGATTGTCTCACCTGATCTAGGAGGCGGTCAGCAAGGGTCTTCTCCACCCCGTTTCCATCAATAAACATTGCCCTCCTATCACCCACTTATTCTTTGCTGATGATGTGATGATTTTCGTTGAAGGATCAGAGGATCAAATTAGTGTGGTGATGGATATCCTTAATTGCTTTTATATGGCGTCTGGCTAGAAGATTAATATCTAGAAGTCTCGGATGCTTTGCTCTAAGAACATGAATATTAGCTTGAGCATAAGACTTAGCAATCTTTCCGGTATTTCCCTTACTCAGTCCTTGGGTAAGTATCTTGGGGTTCCTCTTCATAGTGACAGAGTCTCTAAAGCTTCTTTTAAAGATACTCTGGATAAAGCCAACGGTTTGTGTGCTAGTTGGAAAGCCAATTCCCTTTCGCTTGCCGGTCGTCTTACCTTAATCCAGTCTGTCAATTGTGCGGCTCCAAACCATATTATGCAAGCCTGTAGGCTCCCTGAGCCGGTTCTCAAAGATCTTGATAAAATCAACCGGCGTTTCCTTTGGGGAGATTCTGGGAATGGGAGGAAGGTTCACCTGGTTCCTTGGAAGGAGGTCTGCCAACCGAAGAGCAAGGGGGGCCTGGGCATCAGACAAGCAAGATATAACAACAAGGTCCTCCTGATGACGCTTCTCTGGAGAATGTGGCAATGCCCTTCCTCTCTTTGGGTTCGTCTTCTCTGTGGTAAGTATCGGAAAGATAAAGTTTTTGGTGGCCCTAAGGAGAGAGTTGTCAATTGTTCCTTCCTCTGGAAAGGGCTCAATGCTGTGTTTGCGGAGTTCTGTACTGGAGTTGGCCTGGAGGTGGGAAATGGTCAGTCCATCAGTTTCTGGTATGATACTTAGATTGGTGACAAGCCGCTTATAGAAGTGTGTATTTCCCCCCCTCCTAGTTACACCCGTTGCTGAAAAATTGCCGATGTGGTTAACTCTGAAGGTGACTAGATCCGGTCTAAGTTTGATTCCTTCTTTAACCTGGATACTCTCCTGAAAATAAGAGGAATCAAAATTAGTAATCAAGAGAAAGATAAGGACAAGCACTGCTGGGCCCTGACCAACAATGGCGCTTATTCTTGTAAATCGGCCTATAATGCCTTTTTCCCTAACATGGATGAGCCTCCCTTAGAAATCTGGAAGTCTATCTGGGCCCTTAAAATCCCTTACCGTATTAGGAGTTTCCTGTGGCTGGGAGTCAAGAACAGGTTGCTCACTAACGCGGATAGACACAGAAGGCACTTGGCGGAATCAGGAGCCTGCAGTAGATGCAGTGGCCATGTTGAAACCTTGTGCCATGCTCTTAGGGACTGCCCTAAGAGTAGAGAGGTTTGGAGTAAGGTTCTTCCTACCCACCTTCTCCCTTCCTTTTTGACTAATTCTGAGGTTGACTGGTTCTTGGAGGGAGCTAGTGGGAAGTTATTAGCTGATATGGATCATGGTGATATTTTTTCGCTATTATTTGTCACCAAATTTGGAAATTGAGGAATGAAGAGTTATTTGCTGAGAAGACTATCCTTATCCCTGACTTACTTGATTACTTCTCGAAAAAGCTCTCTGTTACTTTAACAGGCTTTGAAGGGGAGCCCCTTGTTAGCCCTTCCCGGGATAAAGTGGTCCATTTAGTTGGTTGGAGTAAACCTAGAGAAGGGGTTGTGAAGCTTAATACGGATGGCTCCTGCCTTAGCAATGGCATAATTGCTGCTGGAGGAGTTCTCCGGGATGTTGGTGGCGCTTGGCTGGCTGGGTTTACCCACAACTTGGGGATGGGCTCCTCCTTTTCTGCGGAGCTCTGGGGTATTCTGTCAGGCATTAAACTAGCCATTCGCATGGGTATTAAGAGGCTTTCGGTGGAGTCTGACAATTTGGTGGCTATAAACAGGATTTCTGACTGCCAGGCTTTTTGTCTTAGTAGCCAGAATCTTATCAAAGCTATTTTGAGGCTTCTTCCTGCCTTTGAGGCTCTTAGTTTCTCCCATATTTACAGGGAGAAAAACCGCGTGGCGGACCGCTTGGCAGCTGCTGGGCATGGGGGGATGTTAGGTGTTTCTACCCTTTCTGTTCCTCCTTCTTTTCTTTTGTCTACTCTTCTTGAGGATAGGGTTGGGGTCAGCCTTCCTAGACTGATCCCGGGTTAGGTTTTGTTTATTTGTTTCTTTTCCTTTCCTACCAAAAAAAAAAAAATATAACTCTAGATTTTTTTTGGGCCCCCTCCAGTCGTGGGCCCTAGGCTGGTGCACCCCGGGCCTAAGCCCACGGCCGGCCATGTTCTAGAATAACTTTTATATATATATATATTATGATTTCAAAGGAAGCAATATTTGACTATTTGTTATTTTTCCAGTTTCTTATTTTTCTTATATATATGGTCATCCATTGTATATTTGAAGTTGAGATAATTGAAAGATAAGTACCCATGATGTTATCCAAAAATAAAATATCTTATAGTATGTTGATGTTGAAAATACATATGTGAATAATTGATGTCTGCATGCATGGTACAGTTGAAATGTTAGAAATTGAGGAGTCAAAATGTTTGGAAAATAATTAATTAACTAAGGGCCCGTTTGGTAAGATGTAATGGGCTTTGTAATGGAATGCCCATTACATTAAAGGGTCATTACCATGTTTGGTTGCACTTTCCGATTTTGTTGTAATGGAATGAGAAATCCATAGATTAAATTTTGTTTAACAATTATTGTAATCCCCATTACATAAAAAAAAAATGGATTGAATTCTCATTACATCCAACAAGTAATCATAATTTCTATCTTTAAAGCTCCACCTAACCTCTCATTTGTCAAATCTCACTTCTCATCATTCTCAAAAACGCAAAAACTAGAAAACCTAAAAACGAAAAAAAAGCAAAAAAAAAAAACATGAAAAATAAGAAAATGAGAAAATAGAAAAAAACGGTGAAAATGGAAAACGAAAAAACGAGAAAAGTGTAAAAAAATACTATGAAAACACGGAAAATTATATACTAATTTCACGATTTTCATGTTTTCTTTTTGTTGATTTTAATTATGTAAATAAAATTTTGCGATTACATTTAACTAAGCAAACATAAGTATTGTAATGGTAATTACATTTCATCATTTTTTTTACCAAACATGGTAATGGAATCACTATTCCATTCCATTACATTACAAGTTTGATTACATTATAACTTTGATTACATTGCATTGCATTACGTCATACCAAATGCACCCTAAGAGAAAATGAGTTGGATATTTCCCAAGAGAGAGTACAATGCAAATTAAATGAGTTGGATATTTCCCTAGAGAGAGTACAATGCAAATTAAATAGCAATCACTTTCAACCTAGGCTGGTAACTACTAAATTAGGAATGCAATTGCATGGCTTTGTTGGAGACTGCTTTAAATTTCAATTGCATATAAATGGCCAAAACTTATGCAAATAATTGGGAAACATAGCTAGCCTTGCTTTTAAAACTGCTAATTCTAGTGTAGACCCCTTGACCTTGATGCACCCACTTGCATATATAATAAGACAATTTATAACTTAATTACTTTGAAAGAAACTTTCATGTAACTCCATTATCCATATGGGTCCTTGCATCTTCAATTTCTAGAAATATATTCAACTTCCTTTCAAAAAAAAAAAAAAAATTATTCAACTTAATTTGACAAATTAGAGTTTGGATCAATAATTAATGGTTCAATTCTCATTTTTTTTATAGTATTTATTATATTCATATATTAATCACATGTTGTTTGGTGTTGTGATATTGGAAAGATTAAAATGTATTAATTTAGAAATTCTTAATTAGAGTTAGGGTCAACAAATGTATTTATAACATGACTAAACCTATAAGGGGAATTGTCGATTTAGAAGCAAGAACATGTACGTGTAGGAAATAAACTAGTGCTACGAAATTAGCTTGGTTATAATATCTACGACATGATCCTCTTTGGAAATAAACTGAACCAATAAGAAGCCACTAGACACCTTCTCGCAACAACAAAATGATAGTTAAGTTCGATATGTTTAGTGCGAGCATGAAAGACATGTTTAAGCGTGAGAGAAATTGCACCCATATTGTCACAACAATACTGAACCAGGCGGGGAATAGGATACCCAATTTCATGTAATAAAGATTGCATTTGATAACGTCGCATGAAAAGTTCTACCATTGAGGATCCAGACAACAGGATGAGGGAATCCAGATAGTGTCATTGAGGATGGAGATTTGGGCGAGTCTAATTAAGCTTGTTCGGATCTCCGATGAGGGACACTTTGATGCCCGCGTTTGTTCTTATCTAAGGGAAAAGACATAAGCAAAGAGAGTTATGTATTAAAGTGATATTAGTCTAAATAGGAGAAAAATGACTTTGTATCTAATAAGGAAAGGGCTCCAAAAAGGATGAGATTCGTTATTAGGTGATGCTAACTACTCACACTATACACTCCTAATTAAGAGAGAATTCCCCACATTGATGGGATGTGGAAGGAAGCTTCTAAAAACCCTGAATAGGACATCAGGTTAATGAGAGAAGAGGATCTGGTAAAGAATTAGACCAAATATCTAATATTCACTTATATTATCAGAAGCTCTTACATAATTTGAATCTAGATTAGGCAGAACATACATTTGAGGTTCCCGAGAGGATCTGATTGTCTCTAATGACTCTTTTGTTACATGGCAAAGTTGCGAATGTATTGGGTTCATCATTGCAAAATCTCTTATGAGCCACTTTCTTTTCAAAATATGAAGCATCCCCATTAACATTTCTACAGTGCCAAGGGAAATGTCGATTAGGGATGATCAGGCTTTCTAATCATGAACAAACACCTCATTTTTACTCATTCAAAGAGAGAAGCTCGTACCATAGTCTCTCTAAAGGGAAAAAAAACTCTTGAGTGAATTCCACCTCTGTAATGGAATTTACTGTAATAAATGAAGAACACTTGAATATTGATTTAACTGTAAAAATGTAATTCATAAACATCAAATAACATTAAACATAAATATAAGTAGAGATTCAAGTAAGAAAGAATGAAGTTTAAAGGGTAGGATGATCTCTCTATCCTTTACATGTAGTCTTCTTCTTCTTTCTTGATCTATGTTTTCCAAAATTCACTTGTAATTTATGAGTTTCTCTCTAATTCTTCTGTAATATTTCTCAGATGTGTTTATCTCTATATCTGATTCTATATTTGATTTCTTTAAATAAGAAAATGAAAGCACCCATCCATTTGGACATGTATTTTCAAGATACCTTTCTAGAAGGACATGTCTTTTAGGATGATAAGATGCAATTTTTGGGAGAAGATAAGTCTTCTGGAATATTATGACCTTTAGGATCTGGGAAGGAAATCGTTTGGGGGAAGCATCTATGACTTATGCAAAATCTAGAAATTGCACGCTCGCGCAATCTGGAATTTCAGTTTTCTTTATAAACTTGGTTCTTTTGCATTTTTAGTTGCAAGTTCATCCTAAATCTTCTTAATTACCTGGAAAGTAAAATAAAACACGTAATAAAGATATGATATATACTTGAATTTATTAATGAATATTTGGATTATTTAATAAAACAAGTTATTATGGTTCATATATTAGAGGTTTTTCCACTCTTTGTTCGTGATCTGGTATAAGACATATACATTTACATCAAGTTGAGACGCAGCTGATACTTCATTTGCGATGCTATGAAGTTTTCTTCTAGGACCTCTAAGAATCCTAGGGCGACTGGAACTAGGAATAGAGGGCGACTTCCTTTATGGGTCTTGGTTCATTCTCTTGAGGAGCTTTAAGGATGTTTTGAGGATTGTATGATTAAGAGATACATTATTTAACCTAATGAACTAATCGTTCCAACCTTTTTACGAAATATGATGAACCACTATTGCTGGTTTTTTCATAAAAAAAAGAGAATCAGTGTCTCCAAGATGATGAGAGTCATTTTAAATTGGGGGAAATACATGAAGGAATTGGAGAATAACCTTATTGAAGAATGAAATTAGAAGCTCATTGGAATACAAGATCAAGCGTTCGTCGATAGAGAAGATGATCAGTAAAAACATAGTGAAAAAGTAAATAATTAAGAAGTTCTAATCTAAAGAATAAATGAGATGATTTACCTTCCATAAGTAATTATGGAAAAACATGGTTGTATGTGACTGGAGAAGATAAAAAATCTTCCCTTTAAATTCACACAAGTATGTAAGTATCCGATGAAATGTCATGATTAGTACACACTCCCTATAAACTAGGTGTGATACGTGGCACGGCCTAAAAGATGCAAAACATTCTAGAAGGAAGAAATCCCTTTTAAAAATGCAAAGATCCTTACTAGAGTTAAAAGACCGAACTAGGCTTGTAGGGGGATTTTGATAACAAAAGTGAATATTTCAGACTCAAAGTCAGGTATGAAGATTTAATCTACATGCCATTAGTCGAATCCTTCATCCGTTTACCGAATGTTTAGATCGATCATTATAGAGACATGATTATTCCTAATTGGAGTATCCTAGTCCTACTCTAATTAGGTGGTTTTAGCAAGTGCGCAATCATCTCTTATTTTTTATAGAGTCATGTCTCTTTAATGATTCTTTCTTAAATAGATTAGAGTCATTAGTTTATTCCTATTCGGTAGAAATTTTCACTCCTATATAAAAAGTCTTACTCCTTCAAAAAGGTATATTTTTACTCGTTTTTTTTTTTTTTGCAATATTTGATTTACTATGGCATCTCTTCTTTCTCTCTAGATTAAAACCGACTTAGAGCTTAGAAAGTCCCTCATGACCAACCTTTGTTTTTTTCTTGTAGGAATACGAAATTAACTTTCACCCGGATCTTCTAGGAAGCCATCCGGATCTCCAAGAAGGATTTTTACAGTTACGTTATCATACAAGTATTTTGTTTAACTAACAGAGTAGCTCGCATATCCTTCAACTCCTAACGCCACGAAATACACACCTTTGTCTTCAAACTTTAAACAACATATCTTACTTCATAAATCGGGGAAACCACATGTTTTTTTGTACATTCTCCTTAATATAGACATGTTCATATTAATCAATTGGATCGATCCAGAGTCAGGCCTAACCCAGGTTTAGTATTTGATTACTTTGTCTGAATCCAGATCAATTAGTACTATATTCACATAAGGTTTGGACCAGACTAGGCTAGACTAAGGCCCTGTTCTTTATTACTTAATTTTAATAACAATCAGTTCAGTTCAGCATTCAGTTTCAATATTTAGTAATTTATCATTATTTATTATAGTTATGATTATTTATCTATATTTATTATTATTATTATTTATCTATAAGTTATCATTATCTATAAATTAGATAAAAGTCAAGAAATGGTAGTTTATTAAAGTATATATCGTTTAATAAAAAAATTATTAAATTAAAGTATGCATCCATATTTTTTTATGAACCTGAAATAGAATTATCTGTAGAAGATATTAAGTTACAAGCTAAAGTGTAGATTTGAGGATATGACATCTGGCAAATCTGTTAGACTTTATACTGAGTAGTTACTGTATTTTACGGTTGATGAATAAGGCATGTTTACTTTACTTTACCTTTACCTTTTTGTATATATAGACATTTCTGTGTTCAATGTAAAAGGTAAGAGAGTATGAAATGCAATTACCAAATTCTTCTTCTTCTCCATTTGTTTTGACATGGTATCAGAGCTATGGTTAATACAAAGGGAGGAAGAAATCGAAAACCTCAATTAACAGTTGAGCCTGAAGGAGTTGCAATTGAAGACGAATTCGAAGAAGAATTTGGTAAAACCAGCTGAAATATGATCTCTTACCACATGAATTTCAATATTATCATATAAATGTAGGATTTGCATCCTCAATAATAACGTTTGACAGCCATTCTGGCACTGCAGTTGGCAGAAAATCGCTAGCATTGGAATAGGCATGCCTAGCTACCAAATGTGCAGCCCTATTCGTTAAACGAGAAACAAAAGATAATGTAAAAGTAGAATTGGATCGCAAAATAACTCGACAATCCTGAATAATCGACCCAAATTCCGAGATATCTTTCTTATAGGAATAAATCACATCAACTACCAATTTAGCATCAGATTCAAACTCCACATGCAAATAATTCATTGAAGCTAACCAGATAAGACTCGTGCGTATTGCAAGAGTCTCAATCACTCTTGGTTCTCTTGTACTTGGAATGAAGTTGCTACTGCAAAATAGGAACGCACCTGCTGTATCTCTGATCATCGCACCCATTCCACAGCTCTTTACTTCCTTGAAAATGGATTTGTCTATGTTGTATTTGATAGAACCGATCATCAACGACTGCCATTTATGTTTTGCTGTTAATTAGGCAGTGAAGTCACTGATCGACAGCCGCTGATATTGACGCTGCTGACTCGGGTTTGCTGAAGAAGACACTGCCGTCACTTGCATCGTGGGCTCAGCTCTGCGGGTCTACTGTCGTGTTAATTCATGGCGGTCGTTTATGCTCCATTCTTCTCACCGCTGCTGTATATTGGTGTCAGTGAGTGGGAGGCGCAGCTCTAATCCTTCGGTATCGGCTTGATTAGGACGACAGGATTGGTGGTCTGTTGTCGGCGGATCAGTATCGACGACTTCCCCTTGCTGATTTTGCCATGCTAAGCTCGTGCCTGGGGTTTAGACCGGTCTCGTGGATGAGCCGTGTTGATAGGCCCTCCAATCTCGGATATCATCAATTTTAATGCGCCAGCTGGTGTCCACCGGCCACCAGATCATATGCCAAACCACTCTGTTTGTATGATTCCATATCGTCTTCAAAGCACAATATTTTCCAAGGGAGGACTTACTAGCAAAGCCAAATTAAACATATGCAAGTATTTAAAGCCCAATTAAACATATGCAAGTCTTTAAAGCCCATGCCTCTGAGATCCTTTGATTGGAAAAGCTTTGCCCAATCAAACCAATGTATACTTCTTTTTCCCTCAGGTTTCAAGCCTCACCAAAACGAATTCATTAACTTTTGTAGTTCATCACATAAAGATAATGATAAGAGGAACGTACTCATGCAGAAAGTAGGCAGAGCTTGAGCAACACCTCTTTTTTCCCTTCAATTATTAGTTGACAAAACTAGATTTATGGGATAGGCTTTACAATTAATTGTAGAGTTAAGGTGCAAAAATACCCACAACGTTTTGGGTCAGCAGCAATTGTACCCCTAATGTCTAAAATAGTGTAATTATAACACATATTTTTGTTCCTTATTCTGCACCAATTGCATATCAACTCGTTCTAAAAAAGAATTTAATGTTTTTATAATTTAATAATAGAATTGAAGATTAATATTTATAAATTCGGTGATTTTTTTGAATTTTTTTGTCCTATTCGTACAAAAGACAATATATATTCTTTACTTTTTTCACATCCCAACATATGCTTTTGATTTGTTACTGATAAAATGATGCACGTGTGAAGTGTAGATGACATGATTCATGATCGAGAAGACAGTTTGATGAATTATTTCTCAAATTTACCCAATTTATCAATGGTAGGAGTAAAATTGCTCTTGCCTTCATATGAAATTTTTTATTTAATTTCATAATCTTTAAATTGTATATAAATTTGTATTGTATGTAATTTATATTTTTAATTTAAATTAGACTCATTTTTATTTAATTTTATAGGCTTTTATCGAGCCGAGATTTTATTGAGCCGAGCTTTTATTTGATATTCAATTTAGTTTTATCTTTAATAATGTATTTATTTATTATTGATATTATTATTATTATTAGAACCATTATTATTATAAGCTTATTATAGTGTCCAATATTATCATTAAAATTATTTTAAAGTCTAATATCATCATTATTGTTAAGTTCGGTAGCATTCAGTTAAGTTCAGTAGCATTCAGTTAAGTTCAGTTCAGTTCAGTAGCATTCAGTTCAGTCCAGTAGCCTAAGAGAACTAATTTTTAAATCTACTTTTACCCATGCTGCTTAATTATATATAGGGATCAAGTGCAAAAATACTTGTAATGTTGACGATAAGGAGCAATTTTACCTCTAACATTTGAAATAATGTAGTTTTAATCATAATGTTGGCAAATTGGATCAATTTAGATATAATTATAAAACACATATCTTTTGTTCCTTATCCTGCACCGATTGCATCTCAATTGGTTATAAAAAAACATTTTTTTTATTTAATGATAAAATTGGAGATTAATATTTTTAAATTTGATGAAATAATTGAATTTTTTTTATCCAACTCGTACAAATTATAATATAATTTTTTAATTTTTTTCACGCTATCCATATGTTTGTGATCTGTTACTAATGAGTGATAAAATGATGCATATGTAAAATGTACATGATAAGATTCATGACTGAGAAGATAGTTTGATGTATTATTTCTCAAATGGACTCAACTTGCTAAAGTTAGTAGTAAATTTGCTCTTTTCCGCCAACATTATGTGTAAAATTGCTTTTAGTTGTTAACGTTGAGGGTATTTTTGCACCTTATCATATATATATATATATATATATATATATATACCTGACAATTTCATGTTCGAGTCGTGTCAGTTTCAGGTTCATGTTAAAAAGAGTAAACACAATCCCAGTCCAAAAACTTCCGTGTCATAATCATGTTAATCTGTTCGGATTACTGTCACTTTCGTGTCGTATTTTCGGGTTACAAGTAATTTTGTTATGCATATATATTAATCATAAATTTTAATATGATACTATTTTAAATACTTTATGTCATTTATAAATTAGTATGTTGACACACTAACCATCGAAAAGTTTGTTAATATCATGTTAGAGGTCATGTAATGTGTTTATAAGAATCTAAGAGGTTCAAATTAAATTTGCAAGTAATAATTATAATCTTATTATTTTTATTAATAAAATTACATATAAAAATATGAGAGAATATAACAATAATTTTAAATATTCGTATCATTTCGTGCCGTTTTCGGGTTAACAAATCAACCCTAACCCAATCCAAAAATTTGAATGTCAGTTTCGTGTCAATCCAAAAATGTTACATTGTCTACTAAACCCAAATATTAAAATTACGTGTCGATTTTGTATCGTGTAACCGGATAGTGTATTTTTGCCACCTCTCTCTATGTGGATTAATGAGATTCCACACAGATAAACATTGAAAGAACAGATGGGCGAAGTGCCCATAAGCATAAACAAGTCTAATTATATATAGATGGGAGTTGTACATTCCCCATACCTATTTAATTTTTAAGAACATGAAATAGGGGCTTCTCGCATTTCGAAAATGACTACTCGATCATATGTATTATTGGAATCCCATTAAATTTGTAGTAACATCATAACATGAAATATCCAATCCAATCATTCCACTTCAAATTTTCATGCAGATTAAATAAATATGTAGCATACATGATATTCCTACAATGTTCTACATGCAACGTTATTGTTTTTCACCTACCAAATATTAATACATCATATGGTAAACCAAAGTCTTGATTCTTCTACAAAATCAAAATCATGTTACCTAATAATTTTTCTTCTTTGAAATTTTAACGGCTTAATTAGACTTGCATAAAATGTTATATATAAAATGTTAATCAATATTATTGTCCTATTGGCCTTCTGAATTTTCAAAGTGTCATGATAGCTCTCTAAACTTGCATTAGCCCCTTGAACTTGTACAAAATGTAATCAATTGATCACTCGGTTGCAAAAAAAAAAAGTAAGTTAAATACGAAAATATATTGCACACGTCTTAAAATATTATTACATAATTCATATAATAGATTAAAAAAGAAATTATTGCTTGCTCAACTATAAAACTTGTTTTCTCTAATATTAGAACCGCATACTCCGATCTTGATTGTTTTACTTTTTTTTAAGACGTGTGCAATACATCTTTCTCATTTAACTTACTTTTGTAACCGAGTGATCAATTTATTATATTTTACGCAAATTTAGGGGACTACTCAAATATTTTATGCAAAATCAAGGGATAATTAGGATACTTTGAAAGTTAGTCAATCAAACTTTTTGAACAAATTTAGGAGACAAATAATGTATTAAGCCAATTTTAACTATGCAGCGACTTAAAGTTTTGATTTAAATGATTATTTTATATATAAAAAAACATTCTACCCAAAATCAATAATAGATTTATAATTTATTATCTTTTAGTACGATTTCTACTTAATATACCTCTTAAAATGTAGGGTAAATGATTTATTAATTTCTAAATTATGCATATTATACTAATTAGTTTTCTATTTTTAGATACATACTATAACATCTTTGAGTTTTTATAAAACTAACTATTTAGTGATTCCATCCATAAATTTTAGGGTTAAGATACAAAAATATCTCTAACGTTTTGGGTCAGGAGCAAATTTTACTCCTAACGTTTGTAGCCAAGAGCAATTTTACTCATAATGTTGATAATTTGGATCAATTCCAGACACTATTATAAACACAGATATTTTTGTTTCTTATTTTGCACCAATTGCATATCAATTCATTCTAAAAAAAGGGTTTCATGTTTTTTGTAATTTAATAATAGAATTGGAAATTAATAATCATAATTTTTTTTTCAAATTCATAAAAAATATAATATATTTTTTTAAACATCCCAACATATGTTTGTGATTTGTTACTAATAAAATGACGCATGTATGAAGTATATATGATAAGATTCACGATCGAGAAGACAGGTTGATGAATTATTTGTCAAATTGATCCAATTTATCAATGTTAGGGGTAAAATTGCTCTTAGCTTCCAACGTTAGGGATAAAATTGCTCCTGACCCAAAACGTTAGGGGTATTTTTGCATCTTAACCTTAAATTTTATATAAAATAACAAGTTTATTTTTTTTTATCACTAATTAACTTTCATATATGAATAATTGAGTTTTATATAATTTAATTTATTATATTAATTCAAGAATGCGAAGTAATATTAATCATAAAATTATATTATCATTTTTTTAGAACAAAATTATATTATATTATATTATATTATTATTTAGTGTGTTTTTATTTTTCAAACTTATTTAATGTGTTTTTAATTAAAAATAGATAGTATTTTAATTTAAATATATCATTAATGTAATATCTATCTTATGTGGTAATTTTTATATAGCAATACGAGTTGTTGTCCTGTCGACAAGTTTTTCTCTATTGTCATATTGATAAGTTTTTGACCTAATACGTTCTATCAAAATTAATTCGTTCTCGCTTGAATCTATGTACCATGAAAGATCTCGTTTCCTATCACCATGAGTCTCTTAGCTTGGAACTGCCGTGGTATGAGCAATCCACGGACAGTTAGGATGATTCTAAATTTAGCCCGTAGTTATAAGCCCAATTTAATTTTTCTTAGTGAAACAAAAATTAAACGAAGTAAATTAGAAATCTTAAAAAAGAAGTTGGGCTTCGCTGGTTGCTTAAGTGTGGATTACATAGGTAAAAGTGGGGGTCTGGGCTTGTTGTGGCAGGATATTGGGATGATCCATGAAAGAAGGTAATTGCTTGCCTTTCTTATTAAATCAATAATCAATAAATACAAATGAGTGGAGTGATTTTAGGCATAAAATCATATCCAATCCTATACAAATAACCACTTGGTGACTAATTCAAATATATTCAAATTTACAATAAACATATTATATTAATATAGTATATTGACTAATTAATATAATATAGTCTAACACACCCCCTCAGTCACAGCGGGAGAAGGACGAACACTGAGACTGTTGCGGAAGTCTTCAAAAAGAACCAAGGGCAAGCTCTTCGTGAAGATGCTTGCTATTTGATACTGAGAGGGGACATGTAATACTCGAACCAGCCCACGTGCAACTTTTTCACGAACAAAATGGATATCCATCTCAATGTGCTTGGTTCGTTGATGTTGGACCGGGTTGTCGGAGAGATAAATGGTGCTTACATTATCACAATAAACCAAGGTTGCTTTTTGAATTGGACAATGAAGTTCAAGTAATAAATTGCGGAGCCAGCAAGATTCGGCTACAACATTAGCAACACCGCGATATTCCGCCTCGGCATTGGAACGGGATAACGTAGGTTGTCGCTTTGCCGACCAAGAAATCAAGTTGTCCCCGAGTTATACACAATAGCCCGAAGTAGAGCGTCTTGTGTCGGGACATCCACCCCAATCGGCATCCGTGTAGGAAAGAAGACTCTTTGTAGATGTTTTGTACAAGTGTAACCCAAAATCTAGAGTGCCTTGGATATACCTCACAATTCGTTTCAAAGCTTGCATGTGTTCTTCTTTCGGATCATGCATAAACAAGCAAACTTGTTGAACCGCATAAGAGATGTCTGGTCTCGTAAAGGTGAGGTACTGAAGAGCTCATGCAAGGCTCCTATAGTGGGTCGGATCAGAGACTGATGGACTATTGTTAGCACTCATTTTGGGCTTTGTGTCAACTGGTGTAGCTGCTGGCTTGCAAGATGACATTCCGGCCCGTTCAACTATCTCCACGGCATATGCTTTTGAGATAAAACTAGGCCATGCAGATGTTGTTGAACAGAGATGCCCAAAAAATAACTCAAAGATCCCAAATCCTTCATTGCAAATTCTGAACTAAGAAGGGAAATAATCTGCTTTCGCAAAGAGTCAGAAGAAGCAGTGAGTACAATATCGTCAACATAAAGGAGAAGATAAGCAATATTGTTGCCGTTTTTGTAAATGAACAGTGAGTGATTACAAGTGCTATGAGTAAAACCAAAGGTGGACACAACATCTGCAAACCGTTTGTACCAGGCTCGTGGTGCCTGTTTCAAGCCATAAAGTGACTTTTTGAGTAAACACACATGATTGGGCCGTGTTCTATCTCTGAAGCCCATGGGCTGATACATATAAACTGTCTCATTAAGTTTACCATGCAAAAAAACATTTTTCACGTCCAATTGATGAATGGGCCATGAGTTGGAAAGGGCCAAGCTTAAAACAGTTCGGATTGTAGCCGGTTTTACCACTAGACTGAAAGTGTCACCACAATCGATGCCTACCCGTTGAGTCTTCCAATCACCTACAAGACGGGCTTTATACCTCTCAAAAGAACCATCAGAATGTAATTTATGAGTAAAAATCCACATTGAATGAATAATATTCACATGACTAGGACGAGGTACTAGCTCCCAAGTCTTATTTTTAATTAATGCATTGTATTCGTCTTCCATAGCCATTTTCCAATTTGGATCATTGAGGGCTGACACGGGATTACAGGGTAAGTTTGATTTAGAATATTGGGTATGTAGAGAAAATTTAGTTTTCGGTTTGAAAATTCCTCGTTGGGCCCTAGTGACGGGCCGTGTTGGTGGAGGAAGGGGAGGTGGTGGGATTGGACTTGGGGAATGATTTTGTAGTGTTGGACTGTGTGGAAGTGGAGAGGGGGCAGGAGAGTAGTGAGATGGGCTTGTAATTGGGGAGAGGCTGGTTTGGCGTAAGGAATTAAGTGGAGGAGAAGTGGGCCTTGCTGTTTGGGGGCTTGGTGAATGTCCAGAAGGTGATGAGGGAATAGATGCTGGAAGGTTGTTATTTGGTGAGGCAGGGGGCGGGTTTAGTGTTGTAACAGGCTGATGGGCCGTAGTCTCAAGGTTTGGACTATTTTTGAGGAAATGATTAATGTACCTGCTGGGATTTATATCCAAAAATTCATATGTCGGGGAGGGTGTCTTATAGGCAAACGGGAATTTATTTTCATCAAAAATAACATGACGACATAGAATAATTTTCTTTAATTTCATGTCATAGCATTTATATCCATGGTGATTTTCCGGATAGCCTAAGAAGACACAGGGTGTAGAACGTGCTTGAAGTTTGTGTATTGTGGTGGAGGGGAATAGAGGATAACATAGACAACCGAAGACACGTAAATGTGAAAAAATTGGTTCCTTGAAATACAAAATTTTGAGGGGTGAATGGAATTTTTTTAATTTGCTAGGGAGAATATTTTGGAGATAAGTTGATATTTGTAAAGCATGTGACCAAAAAGAAGGAGGTAAAGAAGCATGACAAAGTAGTGTACGAATCATGTTATTTATATACCGAATTTTTCTTTCGGCTTTTCCATTTTGTGAGGACGTGTAGGGACAAGAGAATCGGAATGATATACCATTTTGAGTGCAAAAATCAGCCAATATTTTGTTGGTAAATTCGGTACCATTATCACACTGAATATTTTTAATAGTGCGTTCAAATTGGGTGTGAATCAAGGTACTAAATTTAATAATAGCTGAATTAACATCAGATTTTCTTGCTAAAGGATAAATCCATAAGAAATTTGAAAAATCATCCAAAAATAAAATATAATAACGATGACTTGACGTACTCAAAATTGGAGATGTCCGTAAATCACAATGTATAATATCAAAAAGAGAATTTGAAGAACTAGAAGAAGACACAAATGGTAACTTAATATGTTTCCCTAGTGGACAAGAGTTGCAAAAAAAATCTTTATTCAAATTACACTCAATGAATTTATTCTGATTGAGTGACTCAAGAATTGGTTTACCCGGATGACCCAACCGGTCATGCCATAAAGAAGGAGCAGAAACTGTAAAGCTAGAATGAGAAGCTGCTTTATTAGACTCTGTTGATGTAACCGGATAGAGATCTCCCCGACTTTCACATCTCATTAAAGGTTTTCCCGTCAGAAAATCCTTCACAAAAAATCCAAAAGGATCAAATTCCACAGAAACAGAATTATCAGTGGTAAATTTCCGGACTGAAACCAAATTTTTAATAATATGAGGTGCATACAAGACATTGTTCAAGGTTAAAGGTGGGTGTGGGTGTGGGTGCGGTAATTTCGTGTGTCCATATCCATGAATTGGAATTAAATGGCCATTTCCAACTAAAATACCATCATTTTTGCTTGAATTAAAATAAGAGGGGAGAGTACCTTTATCCGACGTCACATGTGAAGATGCACCGATGTCCATTATCCAAGGAGAGGCGGGTGGATTAAGGTCCATAGTGTATATGGTGGAGTCAATATCCGTAGGAGCATAGTCGGAGCTAATTGTAGAATAAGCTTGTTGTTGGGCCTGTTGAGGTTTAGGGCCCAAAAGCCCATCATTTCTCTTTGTGTTGTTATTAGGACCATTAGAGTGAGGCCCTGCCCATGGATTTGAGGGATACGGGCATGGTGGAATTGCCCATGGAGGAGGAAAATTCCATTGATAGCCGCTGCTCCCATTACCGTACCACTGCCCTTGCCATGCCGCCGGCGATTGGTTGCTGGTTCGGCGACGATAGTTCCCACAGCTGGCTGTACTGTCGTTGCTATTTGTGACGCCGCCAGTTCTGCCACCACTGTGCCGCCCATATCGACCCCGACTTCCATTGTGTCAGCCCCCTGATTGTCGTCTGTTATTAATTCTAGAGGTCTGATTTCCCAAAATTTGGGTCGGGTTTTGAGTAATTAACGCCGATTGTGAAGCCGTTGCTTCTTTCTTTGCCAAACCTGCTTCTTCAAGGGTGAGCATTGATCGGGCTTGGTGAAACGGCGGTAGCGGATTACTTTGGCGGAGAAGAGTTCCAACGCCATTAAAAGCTTCTGTCAATCCAGAGACCATTTAAAGGACCAGTCTGTCATTAGAAATTGGTGCATCAACATTCTTGAGTTGATCAGACAGTTCTTTGAGGCGTTGATAGTAAGCTGAAACGTTAGTGAATTCCTCCATTGTCGTGTGTGAGAATTCTTGTTCAAGAGCCACAACACGGGAGTGCTTATTATCTTCGAACAGATCCCTTAATCGGTTCCAGGCTGCCATGGCCGGTGAGCCCGGAACAATAATTGTGTGGAGAAGATAAGTGGAGATAGTGGAATAAATCCACCCAAGGACAGTTGCATCAAGAGTGTCCCACTAATTCTTCATCAGTTTCACTCCTAGGTTCGGTTGTAGGTTTGTCAGACAGAATAATATGGTCGAGAACCTTATGGGAGCGAGCACAGATTTTGAACAACTCTGCCCATGTTGAATATTGAACATTTTCTAGTTCAATGGTGATGTTAATATGATTACGGATATTAGACACACCGAGAGTAGGATGAAATTTCGTGTCTGACATGATTATAGAGGTGAATAGGTTGGGGAAGGAGAAGAATTCGGCCGGCTAGGTGAGAAGAGGCTGCCGAAATTTTGGAGAGAAAGGAAAGAGAAGGAGAGATAGCGAAAGATTAGGAAAGTCTCCTGGAGCTCTGATACCATGAAAGAAGGTAATTGCTTGCCTTTCTCATTACATCAATAATCAATAAATACAAATGAGTGGAGTGATTTTAGGCATAAAATCCTATCAAATCCTATACAAATAATATCCAATCCTATACAAATAACCACTTGGTGACTAATTCAAATATATTCAAATTTACAACAAACATATTATATTAATATAATATATTGACTAATTAATATAATATAGTCTAACAGTCCAAATATTAAACTTTAGTAAATATTGTATTGGTGCTAATGTTTTACAAGTACTTTAAAGGTTAGTGCAGAGGTTAGTCTCAGACCTTTGGGTTCGATTGATTGGAAGGAGTCGGTCTTGAAAAAGTAGTCATAATTTATATGTCGTTGATGGTTAGGCCTTCAATGAGCTCTTAGTGAGGTAATTTTCCCAAATAAGTGGTTCCACACACCAAATGTAGAGAAATGAAAAAGGAAAAATCACTTACTATTAATCATAAGCGAGAATTGACTTTAGAAATCTAGAACTCTTCAAAAAGTAGGGAAGACAAAAAAAAAATAAAGTACAGAGAAATAAACTTGACATCTCCCCATTTTATAGGCTTTTAGGCATAAGAAACCAGAATGACAACTTCAATGACATCATTATACAAACACGATGTTTAGGAAACCTCGATTAAATGAGTTATTTAATAGAAAATAAACTCTTCATTTCTTTCCCACTTGTTATGATACCATACTTAGTGACACGTAGTAATGGTCTATAAGCAATACAGACCGATTAGAAAGGACATTGGCGATGTTTCACATGCTTTGTCAATTATCTTCCATATTTCCTCCTCTCTTCAATCGATTACACAAAATAGTGGGAATCACACACTCGACATTTCATTCACTCCTAGCTAAAAGTCGTAATAGCCCTTCTCCTATCTATGAGGTCTTCTTCGACTTTAGTCGGACCTCATATCTGAGAAAATAATTTTCGGTTCTCTGAACCACTATGTTGGCAGACTTGGACTGAAACCCTAAAGAAATTGACCGAATTAATGGGGGAACATCATATAGCAGGCTTATAACAAGCATGGCATGTGGCCTAATGACCATTTCCCGACTAATAACAGTAATGATGCACAACCACAATTGACATATGGGCTAATGAAAAAGGCTTGTTAATTCTAAAGGGTGTTAATCCACTGAATCTAGTTTGACACACTAGAGGATATACTCTCATTATTATCCTGACACGTGTCTTGATGCGTAACGGTTAAGGCACGTAAATTAACAAACTGTAAGAAACGCCATAAACATCTTACAAATAAAAATAATAAGGATTGCGTATCTAAGGTGCATCATCACGAAACCCTAGGATTCTCTTATTACTCATCTCCATCCTCTTAAACTCTATTAACTTAGGCATTAGAGTGGGTCTCCGAATCTCGGTCTATCCTCTTAAGCTTAAGTAGATAAGTATAGTCCAAAAGTAACCTTTAGCCTTTCAAAGAATTCACGTGCAAAGTGCGTTAACAAACTAAAAGTAAATTTTCAAACCTCGACTATTAAGTGAAATTTTTGCGTTGAATTGGTTATTTGGAAAATTATGTCTAACTTGGTCCAATACTATATAGATATATCCTGCTTTGAACCAAATTCAATATTTTGGATCTCACGGTTTTAAAACACGTTTGGATGTATTAGAAATTCACCTTACTAATAAGCATTAATCACTCTCTTTTCCATTTTTAATCGTGAAAATTCATTTCATTCTTACTTCTATTATTATCCTTAAAGATTGCTTTTTGTTCAGACTTCCTACCCGAAACCGAGTGATAACATTAGATATATATATATATATAGAAAAAAGAAGAGTTGATATAATGTTAAAATATGGTGACGAGTGTAGTTATCGTTGACCTCACTCAGCTGAAGAAGAAAGACAAAAAAGACATTCATGGGTGGAAAGGTATAGAAGAAGATGAAGAAGGGGCGAGGGGGCCCAGGTGTTATAGAAGTGAAGGAAATATTGGAAAACAATGTCTCCTAGCCTAGGTTGTTTTTCTTTTATAAGGAATGGACTAACGTGATCATCATGTTACTTGTCAACAATTAACCTTCATTTTTTCTGTGGGCTTTCTGGGTCCACCTTTTCACATGCCCTAATAGTAATAACCCCTCTTCTACTTTCAATTTTTTTTTTTAGAGATATGATACTATATATAATAAACACATGTGATAATATTTAAAAAAACCAACTGTAATAAAATTAAAAAAAATTAATAATAAAAACCGCTTTTGTTCATCATCGCTTAAGTGGCGGCTAGATGGAGCCTAAACATATGGCTAAAAATCTCATATGGGTAAAAAAAAAACTAAAAGGGACTAATTGGAAAAAATCCGGACGAATTCTTGATTTCGAACGCCTAAATATGAACTTATTTTGAATAGTGATATGTTTTAGTTGCAGTTGAAGTAAAGAAAGATCATGAAATGAAATGTGGCAGCAAAAGACCCAATTGGGATGATGTAGACAAACTAATAATAGAAAGAAGTTGAATGTTTATACAAAAACAGTTTCATGTTTTCAATTTTATTTAGGGATTTCATATCATGTCTTAGGTATGTCGTCCCATAATCATCTCTTAATTTTAACTTAATTCTTCTTCATCCTTTTCCATCAATCATATCGATTATTCTAGCCCTATGCTAGTAACAAATTCAGGACCCCTCATTTATTTTTAATTAAGTCCCCTTTCTACTGCTGCCACATTTTCTGGAATATATATATATATATAATAGACTTCAGTCACTTTCATAGTTTTTGACATTTTAATCCATTAACTTCTTAACTTGTAAACCAAATTAATCTGCTTCTAGTCCCACCAATTAAGATTCTTCTCCCTTTACAAATTAAGAAAATGGATAAAGATTGCCCCCATAAACTTAGCATGTAACATTAATTTACTCTAAATTTAACTCTTTTTAGATATATAGATAATATATATATTATTTTTTCTCTACATATCAATATACAATTTTATATTAAATAGTTTATTGACACTGTATCACAATCTCTTATATTATGTTGTTTAGAGAATTTAAATTGTATCATAATATATATTGGATCCATATTATATACGCTTTAAATCTATGAGATATTACATGCTGAGTATATATATATCCTAAAAATCAAACTATTGAAATAAATAGAAAATTCATACATAAAAGTAGTAGAACTAGAAAGTTGGATGATACAAAGCCTTTCTGACTCAGCTAGTAGTAGGCGCGGGTTTTTTAGGTCTTACCTATAAATTTGCCATTTTGGAAATGTACAGTGACATGAATTTATTCTACAACTTGATATTTAAATATAGGATTTATGACTTTTTTTTTTCATTGTGTCAATATTTTATGTAAACATGCATATGCATGTATCATTTAAATTGATTTGGAAAAAAACATAGGCAAAAAGCATTCTGAGGCTCTAATATTGTATTGTTTGGTGCATTAAGCCCTCAATCTTTCATTTAGATACATTGAGCCCTTGATCTTTCATTGTTTGGTGCATTAAGTACTCGATCTTTCATTTAGACGCATTGAGCTCTCCATCTTTCATATATGGGTGTATTATACCCTTTCGTAAATCAATTTGTATATAGGTGTATTAAGGTCTATTTGGTTAGGTTTATATAAGTGCAACGTTTAACATTTTCTCTGGACATTACAACATTTTAGAGCTTTTCACGAAAAGATCTTTTTAGAGCTTTTCATGAACAGCTGTTTGTAGTTACTTGTTATTTACAAAATTATTCTTCTTATTTCCACAAAATGTGTTTCCTTTTTAACATTATTTTTATTTTTAGAACATAATTATCAAAAAACAAGGTTTTATTGTGTTCAATAAATTTTTTATTTTTTTATTTAAATTATTTTTATTAATTTGTATAATATATTTTTTATTTTATAATTTATTTGTTGATTAATTTAAAACATGTCCATATTAGACATTTTAAATATTACTCCATCCATTCTCAAATAAGTGTCGTTTTAGATAATTGTTTTTGTTCTTTTTTAAATGTCGTTTTCGTTTTTCAATAAAATTTAGTATAGTTTTTTGGTCTAAGCTTTTAAATCTTGTCTTGATTTATGTGTTTTTTAAGCTTTCAAAGTTTTTTCTCCAACCATTATAGGAGAGAGAATTTTTATTTAGTTAATCCATGTAAATTTATTAATTTAAGTGCATATTAATTGTGTTTCTTAATTTGTGTGAAAAACTCTAAAACGACACTTATTTGAGAATGGAGGGAGTAACAGCAACAATTCAATATAATTTTACCAAACACTAATAATTAAAACAGCTAATAACAAACAACCAACAACAAGAACAAACATTTTACTATGACTGCAAACAGTTAACATCAACAACAATATCTATTAGCTAACAGTTGAATCAAACAGGTCTTTAATACACCTATATATGAATTGATTTACGGAATGATCTAATACACCCATATATGAAAGATCAAGGGCTCAATGTGTCTAAATGAAAGATCGAGGACTTAATACACCAAACAATGAAAGATCAGGGGGCTCAATGTGTCTAAATAAAAAAATCGATGACCTAATACATCAAAGAATAAAAGATCAGGGATCTCAGGATACTTTTTGCCAAAAAAAATACCACTAACGATTAAATTAATACTTAAAGTAAACTTTTGTAGGAAAATTACCTCTAAAAACCAAATGAAAGGGCTAACTTTTCCCTTTATCAAAATAAATTGTGGTCATATATATATATATATATTATCAGTAAGAAAAGAAATTGCAGTTCATTAAATATTTTCCTTATTTGAACAAATTTGTTTTGATTTACTTGATACTATGTGTTATCCTTATCAACCAAACATTGAAACAAAAGGTTAAAGTTTTTTCATATATAGAAGTAAATACTGAATTTCTAACCAAACATCTAAACCGCCATTTTTAATATAAAAAAGCTAATATTAAGAGAAAAATGAATAAACAAACACGCCGTAAATAATAGTTAAGTGTCAATATAGTTTTTTATTATAATTTTTTGACCGCAACTTTGCATGTGAATACCACCTAAATTTGAAGGGTGTACATACATACATACATATCCTATCATATGTTAAAGTTTTATTAAATTTCATTAATAAATGAAGTTGCCAAACACTCGATCGCTTGGTTTATAGAGACTCTTTTTTTTTTATATTAGTTTTATAGACACTCTAATAATATGTAATTTATAATAAAAGTTTAAGCTAATAGTTAAAGTTTAATAATGTTTATATATATTTGACAACTCATACAATTTATAGCGGGTAATCATCTATCTCATAAATTAACTATAATGTGACTGTTTTTTTTCATTTTATATATAAAAAAAATTGACTTTATATAAAATAACATTATATTATAATCAACTTTCGTCATTTTATAGTTTAACCCAATAATTATATGTTATCATACCTTTGTGTAATGAATTTCCAGCTAGGATTCCGATCACTTGAAAACACAATAACTGTTAGAAAAGAAGCCGAAAATCGGCGAACCCTCTCTGATGCTAAAATCAGGTAATAATCGAGAATATCAAAGACTGAATGAAATATATCAAAGTTATTAAGAAATTAGATACTTGGATTCTGGGAATACTTCTATAATTTATAGATAATTAGAGTTGTTTCCTTGGACATGTGACATCTTATGATAGGTCAATGGGCTCTATCTTTGCGTGCCAACATGTTTATAAAAGCGAGGAGCGTACATTTGGAGTCTAGTGCTGTAATTGGTCCACGTGTCTCTTGCAAATACCCATCTGAAGACTACGTTCGGTCGTATTAAGATGACCGAAGCTTTGATCTTAATTTGAGCTTCGGTCAAGACTTACCTTCCTCCTATTGAACGGGCCAAGGCTTATCTAAGATCCTTAAGTCATGTTGGGCTTTCTTTACATAAACCCAAATAACTTAATACCATAACAGATGCCATTATGAAAACGTTTTTAGGCTTTTATTGGATGACGCTGGATGAACTAATAAGATTCAATATACCTACATGATTGTACTCTTTCGTATACTAACCAATAAGATTTATTCTTTTATTTTATCAAACCATATAAGTATATAATATACTATAAAAATGTTGTACTTGATGTAAATTTGGAAAATCTAACATAAGAGTAGTTCAACTTCGCTTTTTAATTGATTACATATAAACGACACCATGGTATAAGTTTTTTTTTTTTTTTTTTGATAAAGGGATAAGGGTATTATAAGTGAAATTAAAACGATATCAAGAATGGCCCACCACTTTACTGTTTCTTTTCCATCAAATACCTCATCAAAACGATGCGGTTTGACGCGGGATTTGGAAAAATAACATTATAGCTCCTTCAAATTTAAAGGAATTAAGAATCATCGTGTCTGAAATTAGTTAATAATATTAATTTGGTTCAAAATTAAATTTAAATATCAATATATTTTTTTAACTTGACACTATTAGTTTAAAATAATGTGTCCACACGAGAAATCAACATGTGTCAAATAACTACTAATCATATATTATAATACGTGCCATTTTATACTGATTTAAACTTGATTAATATTTGACATGCAATAATTACAATGGTATGTAAAAAATGGTTAATTTATAGTCTAAATCTATCTTAATTTTAAGAAATTTTACAGTAGTACGTAAAAAATGTTTTCGGACCACTAAACTGATAATATATATACGCAAAGAACATATGATCTTGTAAAAGTTTTTACGAGTTCGATTCGGTAAATTATTTTTTTACGCATACACGTGTAAAATTGACTCTCAGTGGACCAATATTATATTCGCCACTAATTTCAGTTTGGATTTTTCATATTTTTTTTTTTTTTGTTGATGATGTATGTTTTATGTAAAACTAATTGATTCCTTTCTACTTACTTTTTTTAGTAGCTTTTACAAATCAAAGAGCCTAAAACTAATGGCTGAAAGAAAAACAAAAGTTGTTACAAATAATAATTGATCGCTTTTGATTTTTTCTTCTCAATCTTCTTTATCTAATCATACTTATAACCAACATAACCAACCAATCTCCATTACTTTATTTTCTTTTTTAATTAATGAATAAATTCAATTTATTAAACAAATCTGCTCATTAATATTATTTCCACTACATCTTAGGAAGATTTTCTTAATTAAAAATGATCAAATAAATTAATTGCTGTTGATGAAAAAATAATGAATGCCGACTTGCCTTTAATTAACAAAAAAAGAATAATAATTCTATGATCTTATACTAACATGCACAAAATCTTATACCCGTTACTAACTACTATTATTCCCACTTAAGATATTCAAGCTTTGACTTCAAAACTAGAAAAAAAAAAAATCAATCAGAATCAATCACATTTTGTAAAAAGAGAAGATTAAAGTAAAATTAGTGATAATTAAGAGGGAGAAAGTGGCCGACATGGGTTAGCAAATGGGTTGAAGAATGCAGGAACATATGGACCCTATGGTGGAACCATTTTACACTTGAAAGTTAACCATTGGGGTACCTTATTTTCCGTGGGTCTCTCTACATGCCATTTTCTATAAGATTTTTTGTCGGACAACACTCTCTTTCCTCCTTAATTTTAATTAATTTCTACTTACTACTACATCATTCTATTATTATT
Organism: Euphorbia lathyris; assembly: GCF_963576675.1. Taxonomy (NCBI): domain Eukaryota; kingdom Viridiplantae; phylum Streptophyta; class Magnoliopsida; order Malpighiales; family Euphorbiaceae; genus Euphorbia; species Euphorbia lathyris. The sequence goes on along the minus strand of NC_088914.1, from coordinate 67,693,378 downwards.
ATCTAATTATTTCAAAATCTTTCCCCACGCGAGCTTTACTCGTTTGTCAAGCACTGCCTCAACTAACAAATTAACAAAATATACAGTGAGATCCCATTAATAATTAATTATATAAATCAGCATAAAAATGTGCCATGTTTCATAGGGCGGTGTTGAAAATCAAAGCGCGTACAATATGAGTATGGATTTTATCTTGAATTACAAAATCATAATTATTTATTAATAATTAAATAAGAGAAATGTTGTCTGTATGGTCAAATGGGTATTTTGTCATACTGTCTGTAAATAAGCCACTATATATACCTTTCAAATGGACATCTCCAAACTCATTCTTCTCCAAAACATTCTTTCTCTTTTCCACTAATAACCCCCTTCATCAACACTTGTGTATTTTTAGCAAAAAAGAAAGAAAGAAAAAAATATGAGGCTCTTGTCTAGAAAAGCCACGTGTAATACTCATGGTCAGGATTCATCTTATTTCCTAGGATGGGAGGAGTATGAGAAAAACCCCTATGATCACATCAAAAATCCTTCCGGGATTATTCAGATGGGCCTTGCAGAGAATCAGGTAATAATCTTTTTTTATAAAAATTAATTAATCCGATTACTCGATTCGATTCGGTTCAGTGAGGCTAACTTTGATTTTATTATTTTGCAGCTGTCATTTGATTTACTTGAGAAATGGCTAGCAAACAACCCAGACCCAGCTGGGTTCAAAAAGGATGGACAGTCAATATTCAGAGACCTTGCACTGTTTCAAGATTATCATGGTCTGCCGGATTTTAAAAAAGCATTAGTGGATTTCATGGCGGAAATAAGAGGGAATAAAGTGACATTTAATCAAAACAACATCGTTTTAACAGCAGGTGCAACTTCTGCTAATGAAACATTAATGTTTTGCCTTGCTGAACCTGGAGAAGCTTTTCTTCTTCCCACTCCATATTACCCTGGGTAAGTCCAAGTTTTTATTTAAATTATATTATTATTATTATCTTAGTATATACTTTTACTTTTCTGAAATTGTAAGTTACGTTATTCTGACCTCTACTTTTCTACTTAATTCATGCAGATTTGATAGAGATCTTAAATGGAGGACTGGAGTTGAAATTGTACCAATTCAATGCACAAGTTCAAATGGCTTCCAAATCACTGCACCAGCTCTTGAACAAGCTTATCTCGAAGCCGGAAAACGTAACCTAAAGGTCAAGGGTGTGCTCGTAACTAACCCTTCAAACCCTCTAGGAACATCCATGACTCGGACCGAGTTAAATCTTCTACTCAACTTCATTACTACAAAAGGAATCCATCTCATTAGCGACGAAATCTACTCCGGCACCGTCTTTTCCTCCCCGGAGTTTGTTAGTATAATGGAGATTCTCAAGGACAGGAAATGTGATAATGAAGTCAGGAATAGAGTTCACATTGTGTATAGTCTTTCAAAAGATCTCGGACTCCCCGGATTCCGAGTCGGTGCAATTTACTCCAATGATGAATTAGTTGTATCCGCCGCAACGAAAATGTCAAGTTTCGGATTAGTTTCGTCGCAAACACAGTATCTTCTCTCAGCACTTTTATCTGATAAGAAGTTCACGAAGAATTACATATCGGAGAATCAGAAAAGGCTTAAAAACAGGCATAGAATGCTCGTAAAAGGCCTCGAAAAAGGCGGTATAAGTTGCCTGAAAAGCAATGCCGGATTATTTTGCTGGGTTGATATGAGACATCTGTTGAAATCAAACACATTTGAAGCAGAAATAGAGCTGTGGAAAAAGATCGTTTATGAAGTTAAGTTAAATATATCTCCAGGTTCATCTTGCCATTGCACCGAACCAGGGTGGTTCCGAGTTTGCTTCGCGAATATGTCTGAAGAAACGTTGGATTTGGCTATGGAAAGATTGAAACGTTTCGTGGATTCAATGAGTGAAATTAGCAGCCATCAGATGATGAAAAATTCAAGAAGAAGATCTCTCACAAAATGGGTTTTCCGATTATCGTTTGACAATACCGGCCGTGAGCCTGAAGATCGATAGTCTGGTTTTTTCTTCTTTGTGAAACCATACCATTATATTTTTTTTTACCAAAATATTTTTGGTGGATAAATTTTTTATTTTGTAAACTTTTGTAATTTTAGAAAGTGCACTCAGATCCATGTATGTGGATCTTGAAGTGTAAAACTCTGTGTCAAATCAAATTATTCAATGAAAATTCATCTTATCTATGAACTTAAATTCCATTGTGATCATATCATCCATGTGTGACAAATAATTAAAAATGAATACAACACATGATAAATAAAAAAAAGACGGTGAGAAAGTCATCAGGTGATCTGCCGACCGACGTACCTCCGGCATGAATAATTGAGATAGGACCGACCTTGATGTTAATGATTATGAGAAGGAGAAGCAATAATTTAGTAATTAAAATGGTAAGTATTTGACGTAGTTTAAGGCGTATGAGAAGGAGTATCGTAGTGAAGTAGGATGTTTACACTTATCAAAAGCAATGGATAGTTACATGACAAGGATAGACTCCAAAATCAAGGAATATATATAGCTATATTATTATTATTATTATTATTATTATTATATGGTTTTATTTAATTAGTGGTAGGCCACCTAGGGTTTACATTACAACATATGTACACATTGCTTTCTAGGGTTGAAGACAACAATAATTACATCAACTATAGACAACTTCTTTAAACAAATATATGTGGAGAGAAAATCAAAACTTAACGGCGTAATATGAATGATGTATTATGTTTCGTTATTGAAATCTAAATTTGTATCCTTTTTTAATCGTTATTGAAACCTAAATTGATACTTCTCTTAAATTTTTAATAATTTTGTTAACGATTTTCTTAAATTTTTATGAGTTTGGTTTATGTTAAGTAGGTTAAGGTTTTAATCTCGTTGAGATTTCACTTGACCATGATGCTTTTTTATTAAATAATAAATTAAGAAAATATTCTAAATAATAGGTTAGGAAAAAAACCCCATCATTTTTGGATAGTTCAACAGACTTTAAGCCTGTTATGTTTGATGGAAATAATGTTTTAAACCAATAGTAAGCTTAGTATTTTAATCTTAGTTTATACTAATATCCTAATACAAAAATATTCCTAATTTATACTAATATCTCATTATCTCTTTTGGTGTTAACTTTCTCTAGTTCTAGGCTAAAGAAACATCTTGCTCTAGGCTTTTTATATAAAAAAGATATTCTAAATTAGGTGTGTATAATAAAAGCATCTCTAGTGGACATATTATCGATGGACCGGAACCAAAGTAGAATTTCTCTTGTATTGATTTGCAAAATTTAAAAATTTTGTGGGTCTCTAACCATTAGAAGAAGTGAAAAAAAAATTGGTATCCTCATGTGGAGTAGTGTCCAAATTTGGACAGTGTTTTTTTTGGTGAAAATGGTGAGAAAGAAGAGGCAACTGCAGTTGCGAAAGAAAGAAATATGTTATCTGTTTCTTGTTGAGGAAGAAGCTCATAATTTATAGTCGCCATGTTCGGAGCATTAAGCATGAATTTATTATAAAAAACTTTTGTTTTACCTACATAAAATATCCTAAAAATCTAAAATTTGTTTAGCTTTATTATTTCCTTTTCAAATAAAATTATTTGTTTTATTTCAATTTGCATCATTGAAGTTTTAGATAGTGATTTTTAAACTCATAATATATCATTTGTAATGATATTAATTTTTAAAATAAACGGTGATTTTTAAACTCTAATAGTAGTTGTCATGCTCGACGCATTTAACATGTATTTATTATAAAAAGCTTTTGTTTCAGTGGGTTCATTCTTAAAAAAGTCCTAAAAATAAGAAGTTGTCTAGTTTTTGAATAAATTGTTTCGTTTTCAAATAGAATTATTTGTTTTATCTCAATTTGCACCCTTGAAGTTTTAGATATACTCTCAAACAGTGATTTTTGGGCTCAAAATGTATAATTTGTAATGATATTAATTGTTAAAATAACCTGTGTTTTTTTTTATTCAAATAGTAGTCTGCATGCTTGCTGAGGACATTTAGGATGGATTTGTTGTAGAAATATTTTGTTTCAGTGGATCCTTCGTAAAAAAGTTCTAAAAACCTAGAACTTGTCTAGCTTTTGAATAAATTGTTTCATTTTCAAATAGAATTATTTGTTTTATTTTAATTTGCACAATTGAAGTTTTAGTAGTGCTCTCAATCAGTAATTTTTGGACTCAAAATGTATAATTTGTAATGATATTAATTTTTAAAAGAAACAGTGATATTTGGACTCAAATAATAGTCGCCATGCTCGGTGCATTTATCATGAATTTATCGTAGAAAGTTTTTGTTTTAGTGAGCCACTACATGAAAAGTCCTAAAAATCCTAAATTTGTCTAGTTTTTGAATAAATTGTTTCTTTTCAAATAAATTTATTTAGTTTATTTCAATTTGCACGTTGAATTTTTAAAAATGCTCAAATGGTGATTTTTGGACTCAAATATATAATTTCTAATGATATTAATTATTAAAATAAACTTACCATGTTCGGCGCATTTAGCATGGATTTATTGCACAAAAAAGTTTGTGAGTCCCTTCATAAAAAGTCCAAAATACTCAAACTTTTGTTTAGCTTTTGAATAATTTTTTTGGTTTTCAAATGGAATTATTTGTTTCAATTGCATGGTTGAAGTTTTAGAGAGGTTCTCCCAAATGGTGATTTTTGGACTCAAAATGTATAATTTTTTTTATTGAAGTCCGGTTAGCGAGAGAGTGTAAAAAACAGACATCCCAACTATACTGACACCTCTGAAAATCACAGCAAACCCGAACCAATATTATTAAAGAAGAAAAGAAAAGTTACAAAGAACCAAATACGAAAGTTTAAAACAAAACCATGTCAAGCGAAGTGATAAGAACCACGCCCCACAAGATCATGCAAAAAATTCGGGCAACAAAAATCAGGAATTAAATCCCATCAATGTAAATTATCAGCCATATGACGCATTTCCTTCACGATAAATGTGAGAAATGACAAATTGAATGGAATCTAATTTTGATAAACAATTAATCCAACTCTGACGAACCACCCAAGGAACAGTAGTCAACTTACTACGCAACAACTGAATAACATAAGTCGAGTCACTCTCTAACCAAAGGTGACGCCAACCTTTGTCAAAAGTTGTATGAATCGCATAAATGGCAGCCTTCAACTCAGCTAAAATAGCAAAAGAAACGTCAAACGGGAATGCAAAAGTACCAAGGAACATACCATTTGAGGAACGGTAAATACCGCCACAACCTGCAGCACCCGGACTACCCAAAACAGAAGCATCAGTATTAACCTTAGTCCAACCGACCGGAGGACGCTGCCAAACCACATGAATAATACGAGGACCCAAAACAGAAGAATTCCAAGTAAAACCACGACCCTGATTTGCCGCTTCACGAATTGCGTTCCAAATACGCCGAAGAACCAAAGAAATTACCGGTTTCTCATCATTAAAAATTTGATTGTTCCTTGCTAACCAAAGAGCCCACACAGTGCTAACAATTGCCGCAGACCAAAGTTCAGCAATTTGTGAACTAAACCTTTATTTACTAGCCTCCAAAATTAGAGTTTGGAAATCACCATCCAAAGGCAGACGCCTCCCAAACACATGTTAGCAAAATATGATCAGCCGTCTCCTCATGAGAAAGACACAACGGACATCTAGAAACAATCAAGCAACCCCGCCGCCTCAAATTCTCATGGGTAGGAAGATAACCCAAAAAAGCCCTCCAACAAATAAATGAATGTGCATGGGGAATAAATCGGCACCAAAGAAAACAACACCAATCCAACGCAACCAATCATAAAACAATTTAACCGTCAAAATCCCACCAGTCGCAGGCTCCCAAATACAAAAATCCTCCATTTCAGAACTTCTACAAACCCACTTAATACCTTCTTCCACCTCTGCCGGCAAATTTGGCAAACCAACCCAAGCATTATTAATCAAAAAATCACCCACCATATCCAAGCCACGCCTTTGCTGCAAGGCCGATAAACCCAATTGGGAAGCCACAGTAGCGCAAATCCATCTACCATTCCAAAAATTAAGACCAGATCTGCGCCCAATCCACCAACAACAATTATCTAAAACCAAAGAATATACCCCTCTAACCGAACCCCAAATGGACGAATTATGACGCTAAGACCTATGCTGACCCGATTTAGTAATAAAACAGGATCTTAATAAATTAAAACACAATGACTTCTCCTGAATTAAGTCCCAAGCCATCTTACCAAGCAAAGCCTGATTAAGTAAAATCAAATTCTTCACCCCAAGGAACCGAAACTAATTTCCGATTGTCAATTGACTCAGACCAAACAAAATTTCTCATACAACCCATCATGCTCCTAAGTAGAGCCACATGCCATTTGTAAACAATAAATGAATGAATGAAAGTACCAGTAATAACAAAGTTAATCAAAGCAACCCGACCAGCCATAGATATACAATGACCCTTCCATTTGATAAATTTAGCCATAACCTTATCCTTCATACTTCTCAAAACCTGTTTGCGAGGGGCCCCAAAGAAAAGAGGAACACCCAGATAATGAAACGGGACCTCCCCAAGCCTAATACCAATGATTGCCGCCAAACGAGTACCACGACGAAAAGCAATCGAGCTACCCATAAATAATTCCGACTTATTCCAATTAACCCTCTTGCTCGATAAAGAACCATACATATCAAAAACATCCTTAATAACCTCCAAATTAGCAGACGAAGCTTTACAAAAAAGCAAGATATCATCCGCATAAAGTAAATGAATAGGAAATACCTCCAAACCCGTGTACTGAATCGGAGCTAACCTCCCCAAATCTCTGAGATAAAGCAACCAATGACTAAGAAAGTCTTCAGCAATCCCAAACAAAATAGGAGAAAGAGGACCCCCCTGTCTAACCCCTCTCGAACATTTAAAATAGCCACTAATTATCCCATTATTCAGAATAGAAATTCTAAAAGCCGATAAAATATTCAAAATCCAATCCCGAAGTTGCAAAGAGAAACCAAAAGCATCCAAACCCGCTAAAAGAAAATTCCAATCCAAAGTGTCAAACGCCTTCTTAATATCCACCTTTAAAGCCATATTACCACCAAAACACTTTTTCTGAAGCATATTAGTGCCCTCCGAATCCATAGCAATGCACTGATGAATACTTCGATTAGGAATAAAACCAAACTGGTTAGCATAAACAATATTTGAAGCAACAGAAGCAAGCCTATCAGCCAAGATCTTGGAAATTAATTTATAACAAAAATTACTCATAGCAATCGGTCTATACTGATCAAGTGTAATGGCACCATCAACTTTTGGTATTAAAGCCATAATACTAGAGCATAAACCAGGAAGAACCATCCCATTCAGAAAAAAGCTCCTCATAACCTCATAAACATCCTTACCAACAACGTCCCAAAAATGTTGAAAAAAGATCCCTGTGAACCCATCAGGACCAGGAGAGCTAGAAACATCCATCTCAAAAACAACCTTTCCGACTTCAGAGAAATCTGGACAATGAATAAGCAAATCATTCTCATCAACAGTAACCAATCTCGGCACCACCTCATAAACCAAATCAAAATTACAGGGGCTTCCCAAATCATTTTTAAATAAAGTTGAATAAAAATCCTCAATATGAGAGTTAATCATCATAGTATTAGTAACCAATTGATCATCAATCCTAAGAGCCGAAATTCTAGACATAGCAACACGATTTGAAGCCATTCTATGAAAGAACGCCAAATTCCTATCACCATCTTTTAACCATTTCACCCTACTTTTTTCCCGTAAAAAAACTTATTTCCTACGAAGAGCCGCATCTAGATTATAATGAGCCGCAATCTCCTCAAGATAAAGAGAATCAGAAAACCCAAACACCAAGATATCATGCTGCACTTTAGCCAAACTCTCCTCAGACTCAGAAATTGCAATATCAACATTACCAAAAACATTCTTATTCCAATTTCTAAGGATCGGGCGAAGACGCCTAAGCTTGTCACACAAACTTTGCATAGGAGGGAGGTAATCTAGGATGAGAACCATTCCAATACTCCACAACCACATCCCTAAGGCCCGGATGAAGAACCCATATAGCTTGAAAATGAAAGCGAGAAAACTTCCGCGGCCCATTAGAAAAAGTAAAAAACAAAGGATAATGATCAAAATGATGCCGCAACAAAGCCATGAAACTAACAGTATTCCAAAAATCCGAAAAATTAGACGAAACTAAAACCCTATCCAAGCGAGACTCCAATCTAGCAGAACCAACCCTACCATTAGACCAAGTAAAAAAATTACCCTGAGAGGGACAATCCATCAACAAACCATTATTAATAAAATTACGAAAATCATTGCAAGGCCTAGAAGCAGGAACTCTACCAAGCTTCTCATGAGCACCTAAAACCGCATTAAAATCCCCCATAATAATCCACTGCCCACCCATCCTACTTTTCTGATCCAGAATACTATCAAACATAGAAGTTCTTCGATTAGCCCAAACACTACCATACACCACACAAACATAAGTATTAATTGATCTTAAATGCAATAGAAGAAATTGCTCATGACGGAAACACACAGAAACAGAAGAAAAACGAACAGAAGAAAAAACCCAAAGAGTCCGCAAAGACCTATCATTACCAGCAATCAAAGGAAACCCCAAACTTCTCCAAAAAGACAACCTAACTAAATCAAAAATCCCAATTGGCTCACCAAGGCATAACAAATCAGGTTTATGAACCGAACACAAACGAAACAAATAATTCTGGGTATCTCTATTGAGAATACCCCTGCAATTCCAATATAAAACACTCATTTAAAACGAACCGGAGGCTTAATGGCCCGTTTCGCACGAGATGAAATGTTCTCAGTAGTAGTCATAATCCTTTCAAGTTGCTTCACTTTTTTACTATTCACAGTACTCTAACCAATATCATCATCCTCAACCAAATCTGCCCAAGGTTTCGAACCCTGAGATACAGGATCAGAAGCTGAACAATTACGATTCTCCAAAGCCCCAAAAATATTTTCCATCCCCGGAGAAGGAGGACGAGAAACATCAGAACCATCCTCCCGGTACCCAAGCGGGCTGCCAGACAAAGGCACAACCAAGTCACCCTCATGTCGATCCTCAATAAAACCTGAAGGCCCATCATGAACCCCAAGATCATTAAGCAACCTCACATTAAAAATATGAGATCCATGGTGTTGCAGCACACAGTTTTAAGAAACATGTGCGGTTTCTTCTTTTTTGAAGAATTGTGTATTTTGTATGTAAATAAGCCACTATAAATAGCTTTGAAATGCAATAGACATTTCATCTCCAAACTCATTCTTCTCTAAAACATTCTTTCTCTTTTCTACTAATTACCCTCTTCATCAACACTTGTGTATTTGTAGAAAAAAAAATTGAGGCTCTTGTCTAGAAAAACCACATGCAATACTCATGGCCAAGATTATTCTTATTTCCTAGGGTGTCAGGAGTATGAGGAAAAACCTTTTGACTACATCAAAAATCCCTCTAGGATTATTCAGATGAGTCTTGTCGAGAATCGGGTAATAATCCCTTCATCTTTTAAAAAAATTAATTAATCTGATTACTTGATTCGAATAACTAAGAGTTTTAACATAAACATACCATGCTCGACGCATTTAACATGGATTTCTTGCAAAAAAGCTTTGGTTTACGTGGATCCATTTATTAAAAGAAGTCCTAATAATCCGGATTCTGTCTTGGTTTTGAATAAATTATTTCATTTTCAAATATGTGGATCCCTTTATGAAAATTCGGATTTACGTGGATCCCTTTATAAAAAAAGTCCCAAACACTGATTTTTGGACTCAAAATGCATAATTTGTAATGATATTAATTCTTAAAATAAACTTACCATTCTTGGCGCACTTAACAAGGATATATTGCAGAAAGCTTTTGTTTCAGTGGGCCTCTTCAGAAGAAAAAAAAGTCCTAAAATCTTAGAACACTACAAAAAAAAAACAGCTTGTAAAGAGGGGAGATATTCTCAATAGAAGCTAAAATATCCTCACTAAAGCATTTTTAACGAGAATAATTACTCTAAAATAAATAAAGTTTGGATTGAAGTGAGCTATGATATCATAATTTTTTTATAGATAAGATCCCAATACCATTTCTCTGAAATCTGTGTGGTGTTTGTAGTCAACAGTAACAAGCAAACAAACAAAATTTATGGGTTAAATACCGGAACACAAAACCAGTGATCCACAACATTTTAGAGATCATAATTATCTATGTTGCATACGCCTGTGCTAACCCAAACATTTTAAAGATCATCATAAGTAAGTTGTGTACCTCTGTGCTAACCCAAACATGCCAAGAGTTCCCCCCTATATGAAGCATTACCACTTCTGCACCTTCCTAGTTATGCAAATAATTCAACAATCGATCTAACTAACAAATTAATCACACTCTAGTTAAGGAGCTATAGCGATACACACTAAGCTAATTTGACAAAATAAGATTTATATTGGATTAATCCAAGCAAATTTACAAGTTCTGGACTGGTATACCAGTTCTTCAGCATATTCTTAAGACAGATGTAGAAGCATGTTAACCTGTTCTGAACTGGTATACTAGTTTGGAACTTGTTACCAGTTTTGCAACATAACAGGACCAGTTCTGTAATAGAACAAATCCTATTCTGTTACAAACTAGTCCAGTTCGGTAAATAGAATTGGTCTTGTTCTGTTTCATAACTACTCCAGTTCTGTAAACAGAATTGGTCCTGCTTTTCGTGCACACTATAAAGAGATAAAATTAATGCCATAACCAAGCATACATCAGAAGAAGATTATCATTATTCTTTCACAGTAAACATGCATTTGTACCCAAATATATTTGAAATGTTTCATTATCATATATGAGCTCATCTATTCTTATGACAAATAACTAACCTCATTGACAATTTGAGAAAATTTGAGCTATTATGTGCAGTGACCCTCACGGACAGTTATAGATCCTCCATCAAATTTAAAATTACATATCTCATAGAAAAAATTCTTTAAGTAGAAGAAACCAACCGTTTATATAATCCTCTCCCTAACCAGTATGCATTTTGAACATTGAAGCACATGTCCACCTTGGTGTACACTGTCCCCGTTAGAAAACAAATGCATTGAGTACAAGTCCTCAGAGAGTGAGATCCTAACCGAATGCTGAAGTCGTGAATGGAACAAACCTTTATTCACATTCTGGCCTCTAGGCCCACCGCTCCTAGCAAAACTCACACTGGCATGATCTGCATGGTAACATTGATGAAATAACATAAATATAACATTCAATTCAACAAAGATATTACATGATAAATTCAAACCTATGATGGTAATAATCGAGGTTTCAGTAGTAGATGAAAGACAAACCAACCTGGCCCATTTTTTATCCCTAAAATAAAACATGAAAGAAAAAACTTAGTATTTCTATAAGTCAAAGAGAAGAGCTTACTAGTGTAGAGAGTCGCAGAAACTTCATGCTTAACACAGTTGCAATTATAGACGGTGGTGATTTAGGTTTTCTGTGTTGGAGAAGATGCAGTGACAAGTGGTGATTTAGGTCGATATGAATTTGAGGTGGTTTGAGTGTGAAGCCATGGATTGAGGTGGAGATTTGTCTCAGCTTTTGTAAAATTAGCTTGACCTTTTGTAATTAGGGTATTTTGTGTCGGTTTGAGCTTTTGTCTAAGCTTTTGGAATTCGACTGAGCTTTCAAATTGAGAATGAAAATTGTGGCAAATTTTTTTGGAGGGATTATTTGGGGTAGATGGCGGTAACTTTAGATTTGGATGAAGGAAAGCTGGACGGTACTTCTAATTTTTTAGGATAATTATTTGAAAGAAATGGTGAGAATTAAATGTATTGTTAATATTATAGGTAAATAAAATAATGAGTATAATGAAAAGTCAAATCTAATAAATTGTTAAGAAATAAGTATTAATGAGAATAAAATAAAATAATATTTCATAATAAATTGTTTTGTGATAAATAATAAAAAATATAATTTATCCTCATTAAAGTTATTGAAATTATGTTTTCAATGAGAATATTTTTTATTCTCGTTAACTTTTTCTCACTAATACCCAGTTTTCTTGTAGTAAAATTTGTCTAGCTTTTGAATAATTTGTTTCCTTTTCAAATAGAATTATTTATTTTATTTCAATTTGCACTGTTGAAGTTTTAGATGTGCTCCTCATCATCATCATCAGTTGAACTCCCGTCAGTGGAGTCAGCCTTCATGACAAGTGACTTCTGCTTCTTGTCATCAGATTTTTCCTTCACCTCAAAGTTTTTCATGGATATCTCATAGGTCAGCAATGAACCGATGAGTTCGTCATATTTGTAGGTGGTTAAATCCTGAGCTTCCTCAACTGCTGTCTTCTTTGCTTGCCAGTCTTTTGGAAGACTCCTGAGTATCTTTTTGACTTGTTCTTCCTCAGTGAAGATTTTCCCAAGTCTCTTGAGCTCATTAATGATGTTGGTGAACCTTGCGTTCATGTCTGAAATGCCCTCATCATTGTTCATCTCGAACAGCTCGTACAGTCTCATCTGCTGATTCACCTTGGATTCTTTTACTTTGTTTGTTCCCTCGTAGGTGACTTCCATCTTCTTCCAGATCTCTTGTGCCGACTCACAACCTGAGATTTTGTTATATTCTGCAGCATCGAGCGCACAGTGAAGCATATTGATAGCCGAAGCATGGTTTTGAAGCTTCTTGAGATCATCCTCTGTCCATTCAACCTCAGCTTTAACAACTGACTGGCCAGCAACAACTTTCACAGGTACAAACGGGCCTTGGACTATAGATAGTCAGGCACTCATGTTTGTAGCTTGAATGAAGTTCTTCATCCTATTCTTCCAAAAGGTATAGTTTGACCCGAAGAATAGGGGAGGCCGAGTAATGGACAGCCCCTCAGGTAATATCTGAGTTGTCTGGTTTCCAGGGAGAAACCGAGTGCTGTTTTCACCCATGGTATGGATCAACTCAAGGTTGTTAGACCTTTAGTAATGAGCTTTTAGCTCTGATACCACTTGTTGGTCCCTTGTAAGGTTACAAATATAGTTCCAAAGGGGGGGGGGGTTAGGAACTATTTGACCTTTTTAATTGATTAGGGCAAATTTCTTTTTCTTAAGAAAAGATTATATGACAGCGGCGCTGATCAATCGACAAGACACTGGCTTAGTCAACTAGTGACTAGGTCAGTTTCGTTGCTTAGGTCAGGAAATAGCACTTGGAGTCTATTCCTGAACTAATTCGTTGACAGCGCACAACTCAGCTTGACCTCTTTTACTTGGTCAGTTTTAGTTTGTTTTAAGCAAGCAATATAAATAAGGAGTTAAGGTTTAGAAATACTTCACTCAGCAGATTTATCCAGGTTCGGCTTCTTCCAAGCCTACGTCCTGTCCCCGGAACACTTCCGAGATTTCAAATCCTCTACTGAGCTCTTTAAAGGTAGAGCCTCAAACCTTTTACAATATCAGCAATTGAGTATGACAAGAGTACCTTCCTCTATACTTCTACTCAATCCTAATATCTCCGCTGAGTACTTAAAACCGAGTACTCAGCCTCTCCTTTCTATTCCTAGAAATGATTAAGATTTGTCCTAAGCAACAATTGCTAGAACACCTTAGATGATTGAGGATCAATCACTCTAGACTTTTACACAAATGAATAAGCTTGTGGTGTAAGAATTTGCTTTGCTTTTGATGGAGAACTTTTTGTACACGTTTGGTCAGCGTAACGGCTTTTGCTCAAAGTTCTCTATTGAATGTGGATTCTGAATGCTCTATTTATAGAGAGCTGTGAGAGCTTCTGGTTATTTCGAATTTCGAAATAACCGTTGGAGGGAAACGGCTACAGGTCGTTTTCACTCAGTCTGTCAGCAGTTCTCTTGGCCAATCAGATTCCAGCATCTTCTGTTCTTCGGTCAGTGTGACAGTATGTTCCTCCGTTTTAGGTAACGTCAACCAGACAGCTTGCTGCGTCTTCTGATCTGTACTAAAAGAGGAAATACTTTGTCTGGAAGCTGCTTTGTAGTCAGCGGCTGTCTTGTACGTTTTGTCGAGACAGCTCAGCAGCTTCATACCGAAATTGTCTACGTGGATCTTCTCGATCCTTCATTGGTGAGCTCCGTTTCAATACTCAACGGCAGCGTTTTGAAATACGCGGGCTGAGTGATCTTGGGCTTGTTTGACTTGGGCTTTGACTTCCATATAGGGCTTGGGCCTTATGATCTTTATGTCTTATAACAATTATAAACTCAACATTGAACAAACACATTAGTAACAATAAATCAAAGCATTTAAACTTAGTGTGTTGTAGAATATTTAATTTCACTTAATTAATTTTATCAAATCAAAATCCTGTGGAAAGGTGTTTCAACAAACTCCCCCATTTTGATGTTGGCAAAACTAATCAGCAAGGAACTCAGCGTTGAGCTCCCCCATGATAGTTGACCTTTTTGATTAAGTGAACTCCCCCGGCAGGGCTGAGCTACTGACTTAGTTTTATTCTAAACATTCTAAGGTTTAATTGAATAAGTCTAAGATCAGTTTTCAGGTATAGGTCAGCTTATGGGTCATATTCTATTTTACTCAGTATTCAGCGGAAGTAATGTATAGTGACAGAGCATAGCGCTGAGTAATTTATTTGTTCAATGGTTTATATTAGACAAGTTCAAACATTAATTTTTATACGCAGCATGCATTTAGATAATACTTAGCATGGTAGGATAAGTAACACAAGTTGGATTGATAATGCAAGTATTATATTAGATAACATAGAATAGTCAGCATACATAAGAAGAATGAAATAACTAAGTATAGACTATGTTTTAATGCGCTATCTATTTCTTCTTCTTTTGCTGACTGCCTTCAGCTTGAGTTCTTCGCTGATCTTTCTTCTCCCCCGTTTTGCCAGCACCAGGTGGAGGCAACTTGAAGGAGTCCAAAAGAACAGCTCTGGATAGCTCAGCAGAGAAGGTCTTCAAGCGATCAGCACTTTCGTCTAACCCATCAAAAATAGGAGCACCGTTGCTTAGGACCTCAGGACTAATACGGATGTCAGCAGCACTGAGCATACTGAGTACATAGGCATGTCCTTTTCCCAGCCATGTAATTATGTCTGTCAGCGCAGCAAAAGAGTTATGGAAAGTTTTGAGAAGTGAAGTGTCGTAGTGCTCGCGCTGAAGATTCGTATGTCTGACATGGTCAAAAATTTTCTGGGAAGTGGTCAGTAGCGCATCCTGTTTGAGCTGAGCGGTGTCCATTTCCTCTTTGTGAAGGTTGAGTAGACGAACTGCTTCACTTAGTTGCTCCATTGAGCATTGAGATGTGTTTGCAAGCTGAGCATTTGTCTTGTTCTGTTCAGTGTGAAGCTGAGCAAACAACATCTTTAACTCAGAAGACGTGGCGAGATTGGGATTCACAGCTGACAGGTTCTGGATCTGGGTAGATAGAGTAGTGAGGCATTGAACAGTGGTCAGCTGGATCTCAGCCAGTTTAGCTATCGAATCCTGCCTAGCATACTGTGCTTGCGAAGATAGGAGAAGACTTAGCAGATCTTTAAGTTCCTTAACTTCATTGAGAAGTTGAGTTACTTGAGAAGGCTGAGTAGACTCAATTGGAGAAATGGCAGCAGCAGGAGGAGTTGAGTGTTGAATGTCTCGAATCAGGGCCTGCACTGAGTCAATGATTCTTTGACTGGACTCAGTGACATTTGTTGTGGCTAGAGGGATATCAGTTTGACCAGGTAAAGAAAAGGTTGCTGGGTCAGGGACTGGAGTTAGTGTTGGGTTCTGCTCAAGTGTTTGTTGTCCAGATGTTTGGTGAGCAGGGTCAGCTTCAGTGGAATGGTCAGGTTGGATAGGTTCAGAGCTGACGGGTGCTATGTTTTCTTCTTGAGTTTGCTCGGTGTGGATTGTTGGATTTACAGGGTTAGGTTGTTCGGCATGTTCCTGTGTAGAAATAGAGGCTTGTTTTTCTAAGGCCTGGGAAGGCTGAGGAGTTGGTGCAGAAGGAACTGGAGTCCTAAAGAAGGTCATCTTTACCTTGGAAGGATCATGTACCGGTGCGCTGACTGGTTGGTCTAAGATGTTGGCCTTTACCAGTCTTCTTCTTCTGGGCTTTTGTACATGAGGAAGATTAGCTTGATTCTCATCAGCTTGAGATGGAGAGCCTTGTATGTTCTGATCGGCAGGTTGCTGGTCAGTTTGTTCTTGATGTTGTTCAACTCCATCGACTGACTCAGTAGTAGCTTGATCAGCTTGAGCATTTTCACCGGCTGTCCTTTCAGAGTCAGCTTCCTCCGCTTGCTCTTGTGCATTCCCTTCATCCTCAGTATCGTCTTTTTCAAGCTCTTCCTCGAGCTGAGCGACGAAGTGTTCGTCTAGGTCCACCTCATTTTCATGTTGCTCAGTTTCTTCAGCACAATGCTGAGCATAATGTGAGTCCAACGTGACAATGAAGTCAAGTGGAAGAGCATGAATGGGTGAAAGGGTAGAAGTCGTTTGCTTCTTCGGAGGAGCACCAGCTGTACCCTCAGTTGCAGGCTTATCTTGCCTGCAGTGCTTTTCAGCTGACTGAGTAGTCTCTAAGTTTGACTCAGCAGCAGATTTGGATTTCTTGGATTGAGGCTCAGTTTCCTTAGATGGGGTGCTAGTAGGCTTCCTTTTTCTGATAGCAGGAGCTTTTGTTCTTTTGCCTTTTGCTGGAACAATCACCTCAGCAGGTAGTTCTTCTTCGACTTGATCTTCAGGCAGCTCAACGAACTTTCCCTTCTTTAAAGGCTGATTGAATTTGAGAGCACGTAGTGAAGCGGCAGTGATCTCCGATCCCTTAACACAAGTTTCTCCTTGAAGGTCAACGTTGTGATCAACTAGGATCTTAGTGATCAATAAGCCGAGTCGAAGATTGTTGGTACTGCGCAGAAACCCAGCTATGAGAAACACTGGCATGTTTATTGGTTTGTAGGTCAGCATGTGCCAGATAAAGCACATCTCGAAATGAGACGCTGAGCTGGTGCAGTGGATCTTCTGGTAGATCAGTTGAACCAGCAGGAAGTGGGCCATCTTCTGATGTTGACCCATGGATGAACTGGATACTTCTCCAATGTACCCAGCAGGCTTACAGAAGGTTTCATCATAGTAGATGTCCTCCTGGTCACCAGTTTTTCTTAACTCAGCACCTTCAGTTTTGAGACTGAGTAGGGATCCCAAGTACGTTGGGTTGATGAAGATGGTTTTTCCTCTGACTTCGGTGACTAAGTAGTCATTGTCTTTTACGTCAGCTTTGAGGTTATGGTAGAATTCCATAACCAAGTCAAGGTAGGTGGGAAAACGCAGGGAGAACAGCTCGGTCCAGCCGTTGTTCTTTATCCAATCACAGAACGGTTGTTCTGAGTCGATGAAGGTCTGAGAAACCCATCGTGAAGGTTCTACTTTCCATTCTCGTACATTCTCGAATACGCGAATGTACTGCCTAGGTTTAGCTGGTTTTCCCTGAGGTTGAGTGGCTTGTTCTTTACCAACAGCTTTGGATGGTGAAGGCTGAGTTGATGGATTACTGTTAGATGGTTCATCGGTGGTGTTCTTGGAACGACCGGCACCGGAGACGTTGAAAGAGGGTTTTGTCATCTTGGGAGGTTCTGAAGTTCGTACGTGCTTAAGGAAATTCTGAAGCTTTCTAAAGTTCAGTACGCGTAGAGAGAAGGTAGTGGGGAAATACCCACTATTTATAGATTTTTTAACTTAGGTTTCCGTTTGAATTTAGGTCGATTTTGCCCTTGGGTTGTCCAATCGGCAGAAACCCTGACATTTATGACACTTTTAAGACGTATTCGGCGCATGCGTTGTATAGGTGTCATGACGCGTGCATTTGCATTGAATGCTAATGATTACTTTCACTCAGCGTTTTGTTGATATAAACGTTTCATATTCTGAGTAGTCAGTTTTGTTCAACGGATAGTTATAGAGGTTAGTTACTCGGCATGAGATAACTCACACAGTGTGCATTTATTTCTGGGCATGTGATTTTGACAGATACTCTTTAAAACACTCAGCATGTTAACATTCATTCAGCATGCATCATATCACATTTTTACTTAGGAATTTAAGACAGTGGATTAAACATACCAATGGCTTCTCTCAGTATGCTGAATTGCTCTCGTGCTAGAGGCTTTGTAAAGATATCAGCGAGCTGCTCATCGGTTGGTACATAAGTCAGCTTGATTTCTTCCTTGAGTACATGATCTCTGATGAAGTGATGTCTTATGCTGACATGCTTCATCCTGCTGTGCTGGATTGGGTTCTTTGAGAGGTCAATTGCACTTTTGTTGTCGCATTTAACTTCAATTGTCTTTGTTTGAACACCATAATCTTCAAGCTGTTGCTTAATCCATAGGACTTGAGCAACACAGCTTCCAGCAGCAATGTACTCAGCTTCAGTTGTGGACAGGGCTACTGACGCCTGCTTCTTGCTGAACCAAGATACAAGACAGCTTCCTAGGAAATGGCATCCACCAGAGGTGCCTTTTCTTTCCAGCTTGTCTCGGCCATAGTCAGCGTCAGTGTATCCAATGAGTGTAAAGTCATGAGTATTTGGATACCACAAACCTGCATTAACTGATCTTTGCAAATATCTAAGGATCCTTTTTACAGCTATGTAATGGGATTCCTTAGGGTTAGCCTGATATGTAGCACAATAACATACTGAGAACTGAATGTCCGGTCTACTTGCTGTTAAGTAAAGTAAAGAGCCAATCATACCTCGGTACAACTTGCTGTCTACTGACTTACCATTTTCATCAGCACAGAGGACAGTGTCAGTGCCCATAGGAGTGGATATTGGCTTACAATGTTCTAGTTCATATTTCTTCAATATCTCCTTGGCATATTTAGCTTGACTGATGAATATGCCATTCTTTCCTTGTTTAATTTGAAGTCCAAGGAAGAAGTTGAGTTCTCCCATCATTGACATTTCGAATTCAGTCTGCATTTGCTTGCTAAATTCCTTGCACATAGATTCATTAGTAGCACCAAATATGATGTCATCTACATATATTTGTGCCAGCAGGGTATCTTTACCCTTTCTCTTAATGAATAAGGTTGTATCAGCTTGACCCCTGACATAATTTCTAGTCACTAAGAAGTTGGTCAGCCTCTCGTACCAAGCACGTGGTGCTTACTTGAGGCCATTTAGAGCCTTTTTGAGTTTGTAAACATGGTTTGGGAACTTAGGATCCTCAAACCCTGGAGGCTGATTGACATAGACCTCCTCGTTTATTACTCCATTAAGAAATGCACTTTTAACATCCATTTGAAACAGTTTAAAATTCATTTAAGATGCATATGCACATAAAATCCTAATTGCTTCTAGCCTTGCCACTGGGGCAAAGGTCTCACCATAGTCAATACCTTCTTGCTGACTGTAGCCCTGAGCTACAAGTCTTGCCTTGTTTCTGACTACGTTTCCTTGTTCATCCAGCTTGTTCCTGAAGACCCATCTTGTTCCAATGGTCTTTTGGCTTCTTGGATGTGGCACTAGCTCCCATACATTATTCCTCCTGAATTGGTCGAGTTCCTCTTGCATGGCATTCATCCAGAATACGTCATGCTCAGCTTCGGCAAAGTTCTTCGGCTCCTGAACTGAGACGAAAGCTACATTGCCGAGATACTTCCTTAGTTGATTCCTTGTCATCAGCGTATTTCCAGCTAAGTCAAGAATTGCATTTTCTGAATGCCCTCTTGGGACTCTTATCTCCTTGGGTAGATTCATGTCTTGTTCTACTCGTGTTTCAACATTCTCTGCAGAAGTAGATTGGTCAGTGAAAGTAATTTTAGGTTCACTCTTACTCTTGGTCAGCCGTTTTGTGAAGGACTCAGTAGCTGGTTCTTGATCAGCAGTTGCTGAGTTTGGTTCATCTTCTATCAGCGGCTGGTATCTTCCTGCAGGATCAGTTTCGTCGAATTGCACATGTATAGATTCTTCTAATACTTGGGTTCTCTTATTAAAAACTCTGTATGCTTTGCTGTTTGTTGAGTAGCCTAGAAAGATAGCCTCATCAGCTTTTGAATCAAATTTGGCTAAGCTATCTTTGGTATTTAAAATAAAACATCTACAGCCAAAGGGGCGAAAGTATCCAATGTTGGGCTTTCGTCCTTTCCAAAGTTCATAAGGGGTTTTCTTAAGTATAGGTCTGACTAGAGCCCTATTTAGAATATAGCATGCTGTGTTAACAGCTTCTCCCCAAAAATACTTTGGAAGCCTATGCTCATCCAGCATTGTCCTGGCTATTTCAACCAAAGTTCTGTTCTTCCTTTCTACAACCCCATTTTGCTGAGGTGTTCTAGGAGCAGAAAAATTGTGGTCAATGCCGCTGGCTTCACAGAATTCAACGAACTTTTGATTTTTGAATTCTCCACCGTTATCACTACGGATATGAGCTAATTTTAGGTCTTTTTCATTTTCAATTTTTCTAACCAAATTTGAAAATGTCTCAAAGGTCTCATCCTTGCTGGTCAGCAAGATAACCCACGTATACCGAGAGAAATCATCTACAATGACCAAGAAAAATCTTCTTCCACCCAGACTCAGCGGCTGGACTGGACCAAAGAGATCCAAGTGTAGTAATTCTAACGGACGTTTAGTTGAGACAATGTTTTTACTGTGAAAAGATTGTTTGGTTTGTTTTCCAGCTTGGCAAGCGTGGCATAATTGATCTTTTTGAAATTTAAGTTCAGGCAGTCCCTCAACCAATTGCTTTCTTGCTAGTTTGGCCAGGAGGTTCATGCTTACATGACCAAGTCTCATGTGCCATAGCCAGGAATTTTCTTCCTTTGTTACTAAGCACACAGTTTTTGAAAACTTTTTCTCTAAGTCTAGCATAAAGACATTATCTATCCGAGGGGCAGTTAAAATTAACTCATTAGTTTTACCCTCGTATATTTTACATCTAGTAGCATCAAATATAACTTTTCTCCCATTGTCACATAGCTGAGCGACGCTGAGTAAGTTATATTTGAGTCCGCTGACTAGGGAGACAGATTCAATAGTAGGGTTACCTCCGATGATTCCTGAGCCTACTATCTTACCCTTCTTGTTGTCTCCAAAACTTACACTCCCTCCTCATTTACGTTCAAACGTGATGAACTGAGTTTCATCACCCGTCATATGCCTTGAGCATGCGCTGTCAATATACCACATCTTTGACTTCTCGGCACATCTCAGGCTTACCTGCATTGTAACTAGTTACTTTTAGGTACCCAATTATTTTTGGGTCCTGACTTGTTAGGTGCAACAGGTATAGCATCATATTTTATTTTATGGCGACATATATGGACAGTATGGCCATTCTTTCCACAGAAGTCACAACTGACCTTCTGTTTAGGATTTTTTACTGACTTGTCAGCACCCCAGTGCTGAGCGTGCCAGCACACTTTAGTAGTGTGTCCTAACTTCCCACAAAAGTCACATTGGACTCTTCGCTGGGGATTTCGTCTCTGCTGAGTACCTTGGTACTGTGTACCTTGATACTGAGTTCTCAGCGGAAAATTGTTTTTGTTTGGAACCTTTAATTGGTTCTGAATGGTTGTGACATCCTTCCTCAGTTTTTTTGAAACTGACTGGACTTCAGAGACAGACTCATGAATGGTTTTCATATTTTCATGCAAAACTGAGTTGTCCTGAAGAAGATATCTGAGGTCACTCAGTTTGACCTCTTCTACTTCATCACAGCGCCGGCTGAGTGCTTTAATCTTCCTGTTACACTTTTTAACAAGTGTATAGAGATCACTCAGGGCGTTACCCATTTCATTTCTGAGTTGAGAGAGTGAGATTACCTCATTAGATTGCTCTTCATTATCTGACTCATCAGATTGGTCAGCATGCTCAGAAATGCATGGCTCAGCAAGTTCGTCAGCCATAAAGCATATCTTCGCTGACTCGGTGGCCTCAGTTTCTGTTGATGAAGATTCATCACTGTCACTCCAAGTAGCCACCATTGCCTTCTTCCCACTTTTCTTGTCTTTCCTCAACGTGGGGCAGTTTGACTTAATATGGCCATCTTGATGGCACTCAAAGCATGTAATGGGCTTTGAGCTGTCCTTTCTGTATCTGCTGTCGCTTAAGTCAGCCTTATACTTATCAAACTTTTTGTAAGGCTTTTTAGAATATTTGTCGTTCTTCCTGAACAGCCTCTTCATCTTTCTTGTGAACATGGCCATCTCCTCATCATCAGTTGAACTCCCGTCAGTGGAGTCAGCCTTCATGACAAGTGACTTCTGCTTCTTGTCATCAGATTTTTCCTTCACCTCAAAGTTTTTCATGGATATCTCATGGGTCAGCAATGAACCGATGAGTTCGTCATATTTGTAGGTGGTTAAATCCTGAGCTTCCTCAACTGCTGTCTTCTTTGCTTGCCAGTCTTTTGGAAGACTCCTGAGTATCTTTTTGACTTGTTCTTCCTCAGTGAAGATTTTCCCAAGTCTCTTGAGCTCATTAATGATGTTGGTGAACCTTGCGTTCATGTCTGAAATGCCCTCATCATTGTTCATCTCGAACAGCTCGTACAGTCTCATCTGCTGATTCACCTTGGATTCTTTTACTTTGTTTGTTCCCTCGTAGGTGACTTCCATCTTCTTCCAGATCTCTTGTGCTGACTCACAACTTGAGATTTTGTTATATTCTGCAGCATCGAGCGCACAGTGAAGCATATTGATAGCCGAAGCATGGTTTTGAAGCTTCTTGAGATCATCCTCTGTCCATTCAACCTCAGCTTTAACAACTGACTGGCCAGCAACAACTTTCACAGGTACAAACGGGCCTTGGACTATAGATAGCCAGGCACTCATGTTTGTAGCTTGAATGAAGTTCTTCATCCTATTCTTCCAAAAGGTATAGTTTGACCCGAAGAATAGGGGAGGCCGAGTAATGGACAGCCCCTCAGGTAATATCTGAGTTGTCTGGTTTCCAGGGAGAAACCGAGTGCTGTTTTCACCCATGGTATGGATCAACTCAAGGTTGTTAGACCTTTAGTAATGAGCTTTTAGCTCTGATACCACTTGTAGGTCCCTTGTAAGGCTGCAAATATAGTTCCAAGGGGGGGGGGGTTAGGAACTATTTGACCTTTTTAATTGATTAGGGCAAATTTCTTTTTCTTAAGAAAAGATTATATGACAGCGGCGCTGATCAATCGACAAGACACTGGCTTAGTCAACTAGTGACTAGGTCAGTTTCGTTGCTTAGGTCAGGAAATAGCACTTGGAGTCTATTCCTGAACTAATTCGTTGACAGCGCACAACTCAGCTTGACCTCTTTTACTTGGTCAGTTTTAGTTTGTTTTAAGCAAGCAATATAAATAAGGAGTTAAGGTTTAGAAATACTTCACTCAGCAGATTTATCCAGGTTCGGCTTCTTCCAAGCCTACGTCCTGTCCCCGGAACACTTCCGAGATTTCAAATCCTCTACTGAGCTCTTTAAAGGTAGAGCCTCAAACCTTTTACAATATCAGCAATTGAGTATGACAAGAGTACATTCCTCTATACTTCTACTCAATCCTAATCTCTCCGCTGAGTACTTAAAACCGAGTACTCAGCCTCTCCTTTCTATTCCTAGAAATGATTAAGATTTGTCCTAAACAACAATTGCTAGAACACCTTAGATGATTGAGGATCAATCACTCTAGACTTTTACACAAATGAATAAGCTTGTGGTGTAAGAATTTGCTTTGCTTTTGATGGAGAACTTTTTGTACACGTTTGGTCAGCGTAACGGCTTTTGCTCAAAGTTCTCTATTGAATGTGGATTCTGAATGCTCTATTTATAGAGAGCTGTGAGAGCTTCTGGTTATTTCGAATTTCGAAATAACCGTTGGAGGGAAACGGCTACAGGTCGTTTTCACTCAGTATGTCAGCAGTTCTCTTGGCCAATCAGATTCCAGCATCTTCTGTTCTTCGGTCAGTGTGACAGTATGTTCCTCCGTTTTAGGTAACGTCAACCAGACAGCTTGCTGCGTCTTCTGATCTGTACTAAAAGAGAAAATACTTTGTCTGGAAGCTGCTTTGTAGTCAGCGGCTGTCTTGTACGTTTTGTCGAGACAGCTCAGCAGCTTCATACCGAAGTTGTCTACGTGGATCTTCTCGATCCTTCATTGGTGAGCTCCGTTTCAATACTCAACGGCAGCGTTTTGAAATACGCGGGCTGAGTGATCTTGGGCTTGTTTGACTTGGGCTTTGACTTCCATATAGGGCTTGGGCCTTATGATCTTTATGTCTTATAACAATTATAAACTCAACATTGAACAAAGACATTAGTAACAATAAATCAAAGCATTTAAACTTAGTGTGTTGTAGAATATTTAATTTCACTTAATTAATTTTGTCAAATCAAAATCCTGTGGAAAGGTGTTTCAACAATAGGATCTTAGTACTAGCCCCATTCCCAATACGCCACAGACCACTCTAAGTAAGAATATGCCTCACACTGAGCAGGCAACGCCAGACATAGCTGTCAATAGCACGCCGAGAAACTTCAAAAATGGACATCTGCCTCATGTACTTGGATCTAAAAATCGTGGAACATAGAGAGTTTGGTTGATCAATCAATCTCCATACTTGTTTGGCTAGTAATGCTTGATTGACTGAATACAAGTGCCTGAACCCTAGGCCACCCTCAAATTTAGGAACACATAATTTACTCTAAGTGAGCTAGTGTATACAATTTTTATCATTCTTACTTCCCCACCAAAACTTTGCAATCAAATATTGAAATTCATCACATAACGTTTTCGAGAGTAGAAAGAAACTCATGATATATTGAGGGATATATTGGGCCACTTCTTTTATGAGGACTTCTCTACCCGCTCTGGATAAACACCGCTCATTCCATCCCCCAATTCTCTTCAATAATGTGTCCCTGAGAAAGCTGAATATGGCTTTCTTGGATCGGCCCAGGATAGTTGGCATACCTAGATACTTTGGCAACGCCTAAACTTCTTTTACCCTGAGGAAGTTTAAGAGCTGTGTACGGATTTCACCCTTGACATTGGAGCTAAAGCTGGCTTCAGATTTGTCTAAGTTAACACATTGCCCTGATGCCCTTTCGTACTCCAGCAAAATTGATTTAATTACCTGACATTCCACCATCTTGGCCCTGAAAAAGATTAGGGAATCATCCGCAAAGAATAAGTGAGACACCCTAGGACACTTTGTACCAACTCTGATCCCATAAAGTGATTGATCTACCTCGACTTTCCTAATCATTGATGATAACCCTTCCGCACAAATAAAGAACAAATAGGGAGAGATTGGGTCTCCTTGCCGGAGCCCACGACTAGGTTTGATAAAACCTTTAGGAACCCCATTTATAAGAAATGAAAAGGTAGCTGAGGAGATACAATTAAAGATTAGCTGGACAAAGTGATCAGGGAACCCCATTCGTTTCATAACCCGAACAATAAAAGACCATTCAACCCGATCATAGGCCTTACTCATATCCAACTTTAGAGTGCAGTACCTAGTTCGGCCCATGAACCGATGTTTCATTGAGTGGAACATCTCAAAAGAAATTAGAGCATTGTCCGTGATAAGTCGTCTAGGGACAAAAGCACACTGTGTTTGGGAAATAATTGCATCGAGGGTAGGTTTTAGGCGATTGGACAATACTTTAGAGGCGAGCTTATAGATGACATTACACAGGTTGATAGGTCGAAGATCTTTCATGGAGCTTGGGGAATTCGTCTTAGGGATAAGGGTAATAAATGTATGGTTAAATTCATGAGGGATTTGGTTACCTTGAAGAATGTGTAGAATCAACTCAGTAGTATCATTGCCAACAATGTCCCAGTAAGTGGAGTAGAACAGTGCAGGCATACCGTCCGGACCTGGGGCCTTAAGGGAGTGCATCTAATCTAGGGCAGCCTTTATCTCCTCTTTGGTGAAAAGGGCCGATAAAGCTTTAATATGCTCTGGTGAAAGCCGACTGTCAATAGATTGCAAAATACTGTCAGAGCATATAGGAGAGGAGGTGGTAAATATATTCTCATAGTAAGACACCACAATATTCTCAATCTCCTCATCCTTTTCACACCAAACCCCATGCTCATCTTTTAGTTTGGCGAGGCTGTTGATTTTCCTTCTAGCACTAGCCTTGCCATGGAAAAATTTGGTATTGCAGTCACCTTCAATCATCCATGTAGCACGTGCACGCTGACGCCACATGGTTTCCTCCTTATCGTGAAGAGAGAGTATCCTTCTAGACACCTCTTGGATTTCAACATCTACCGGTGGACTCGATGTGAGGGCTTGTAATGTTGAAAGCCTTTCAGTATTAGCTCTGATCATATTACCAATGTGTCCAACAATATCCCGGTTCCAACTTTTAAGCTATTTGGCACAGATTTTTAATTTGGAGACGACTGACTGCCTTTCTCTACTAGAGCCTCTTTCCCACGCTTTCTCAATTACTTGTTTACAACCTTTTTCCTTGAGCCACAACGCTTCGAATCAAAAAGGGCGAGGACCCATCTTCCTGACTCCGTTAGTATCAACCAGAATATGGGCATGATCAGAGCTGAGTTGTGCTCTCAAATTGTTAAAATAAACTTACCATGCTCGGCGTATTTAGCATGGGTTTATTGAAAGAAAGCTTTTGTTTCAGTGTGCCCTTTCACAAAAAAATTCTAAACCCCAGAATTTGCCTAGCTTATGATTCAATTTTTTTCCTTTTCAAATAGAATTATTTGTTTTAATTCAATTTGCTTCCTTGAAGTTTTAGAGGTACTCTCAAACAACAGTAATTTTTACACTGAAAATTTATAATTTTTAATGTTATCAATTGTTAAAATTAACTTACCATGTTCGACATATTTAGCATGGATTTATTCTAGAAAACTTTTGTTTCAATGAGTCCCTTCATAAAAAGTCTTAAAAATCTAAAATTTGTCTAGCTTTTGAATAAATGATTTTCTTTTCAAACAGAATTATTTGTTTTATTTCAATTTGCACCATTGAAATTTTAAAGGTTCTCTCAAACTGTAAATGAATACAAAGCTACAAATTTACCAAAAAAACATGTAACATTAACTCTGTTTAGTCAATACAAAGCTCAACAATGCTTATATAACAATGGTGATATGTTTTTTAACCACCATAAAGAACAAAATCAGAATTAACCACCAGCAAATGTTCATGTGAAGCTTAAATAGCCACATATGCATCCCAATTTGTATATATCATAAAAGTAGGTTTTTATGTAAGAGATACCATTGCTATAGAGAAAAAAGAAAGCAAAGGCAGTTGTGAAGTATGACATTAACATACCATAATTTTTTTTGCTATTTCCACTTTTTGCTCTCCTTATGCACAAAGGTGAGACTGAAAAACGAATTGAGAAAGGAGAGTTAATCAGAGAAGCAGTAGGATTTAATCGGAGAAACATATTTACCAAGAAACTCCAGCAATAACAAAAAAAATGTTCTACCTGCTCCAAGATGCTCGATTAGAGAGTCAACTTCAGAAGGAGGTCATATAGAAAGGATATGGATCAGGTCGGAGGTAAATCAGATGGAATAGGTCGGAGAGAAGAGATGAGATGCGGTTTAGGTCACAGGCCGGAGAGCAGAGAAGAGAGGGAATGGGGCTTAGGTTAGAAATCGGAGAGCAGAGAAGAGAGGAAATGGGGCTTAGGTTAGAAATCGGAGAGCAAAGAAGATAGGGAATGAGGCTTAGGTCGGAGGTCAGAGAGCAAAGAAGAAAGGAGTGGGGCGTAGGTCGAGATCGAGGTCGAGAGCAGAGAAGAGAGTCCATGAGACATTAGGTCGAGGGAATTAGGTTTTTATTTTTTCTTATTTCCTTTTATATTTCTTTTTTTCTATTTTTTTTTTCCTTTTCAATTTGTTTTTTCTTTTCTTTTTAATTTTTTTTTTCTTTTTTATTCTGCAACAGACAAAGTGGTGGCTAACGAAATATGCTGGTTGGTAACATAGGCGCAAATCAGTCCACTAATTTTTGCAACAGGGTAGAATTATTAGCGACCGAATCGGTCACTATTTAGCGCCGAATTTAATCAGGTTGCTAAATTCGGCTGCTAACTAGCTGTTTTCTTGTAGTGATTGTTAAAATAAACTTACCATGCTTGGCGCATTTAGCATGGATTTATTATAGAAATCTTTTATTTCAATGGGCCACTTCATAAAAAAAAAAATGCTAAAATTCTAGAATTTGTCTAGTTTTTTAATAAATTGTTTCCTTTTCAAATAGAATTATTTGTTTTATTTCAATTTGCACTGTTGAAGTTTTAGAGGTACTCTCAAATAGTTATTTTTTTTTTTGACTCAAAATGAATAATTTGTATATTAATTGTTAAAATAAATTTACCATGCTTGGTACATTTAGTGCAGCAAACTTTTGTTTTAGTTGATCTCTTCATGAAAAAAGTCCTAAAAATCCAAAATTTGTTTAGCTTTTGAATAAATTGTTGTCTTTTCAAATAGAATTATTTGTTTCGAATAATTTGCACTGTTGAAGTTGTAGAGGTGCTCTCAAATCGTGATTTTTAGAATCAAAATGTATAGTTTGTAATGATATTAGTTGTTAAAACAAACTTACCATGATAGGTGAATTTATCATGGATTTATTGCAGCAAGTTTTGTTTTAGTAGGACCCTTCGTAAAAAAAAGTCCTAAAAACCCAAAATTTTTCAAACTTTTGAATATAAATTATTTCCTTTTCAAATAGAATTATTTGTTTTATTTCAATTTTTATCATTGAAGTTAAATGGTGATTTTTGAACTCAAAATATAGAATTTGTAATGATTATAATGGTTAAAATAAACTTATTCAATTTATACATCTGAATTTTTGTACATATTTAACATGTTTAGTTTGATTTTTAAAAATCCAATGTATATATTTTATATATATATATATATATATATATATAAAGGGGTGAAATCCAGTGTGACAAGGGGTTAGGGTGTGACAAGAAGCTTATTGTGTGACATAACAAAACTACGTAGTTTTGATTATAATTGAAAAGGACAATGTGCCAAATTTGTAAATAAAAAGAAAGAGAGGATAGAGAAAATTGTTTTATTTCTTTTCTTTTTAAAATACATTTTCCCGATATTTCTAACCTCGTTTTTCGAAAAATTTTATATTATTAGACTCGTCTAAATTAGGCGGTTATTTTAAGATCCCTGAAGTTCAAGTAAAAAAAATTCCGGTGAACGGAATCCGGGTGAGCGTTTTCTGGCGAAAAAAAAATTGCCCAGAAAATTTTCAAAAAATTCTAAAAAATGTAAAACATTATTCTGAGAAACTTTAATTCTTGGGACAAAGCGAGATTTCTTATGATTTAGTCCCAATAAAACTTGTTCCTTAATTTTATCCATTTTACATGCTTCAACAATTTGTTGGGTCAAAACCGTAAGGAATGTCATTTTGAGCCAAGAATTAAACTTTCTTAAAATGATGTTTTACATGTTTTGAAATTTTTTGATAATTTTCTGGGTACATTTTTTTGTCCTACTTACATTGTTCCGACAGTGTACGAAATTGTTCCAAATCAATGTACCATTTGTTCTAACATAATACTTATATTGTTCCAACAGAATAAATCAACGTACCAATTTTTCCAACAAAATAGTTTTATTATTCCAGCATAATACTTATATTGTTCCAACATAATAAATCAGTTTACCAATTGTTCGAAATCAATTTTATTATCTATGTCTTAAATTTTATTTTTATTATCTAGTATCTTCAAATTTATATTAGTTATATTATTTAGAAAATAATTCTAATTTTTATATTCTTCCAATAGAATAATTATATTATTCCAACAGAATAGTTATATTGTTCCAACATAATACTTATATTGTTCCAACAGAATTGTTATATTATTCCAACAAAATATTGCAACACATAGTGCTGAAAGGTAAGATCAAAAAGTGCTCAGAAAATTATCAAAAATTTTTAAAATATGTAAAACATTATTTTAAGAAACTTTAATTCTAGGCTCAAAATGATATTTCTTACGGTTTTGACCCAATAAATTGTTGAAGCATGTAAAATGGATAAAATTAAGGAAATTATTTTATTGGGACTAAACCGTAATCAATCGTTCTTCGACCCAAGAATTAAAGTTTCTCAAAATAATGTTTTACATTTTTTGAAATATTTTGAGAATTTTCTGGGTATTTTCCGTTTTCTCGCCGGAAAACGCCCACCTAATCTCCGGATTCCGTTGATTTGGGACTAAACCGTAAGGAAACTCACTTTGAGTCAAGAATTAAAGTTTTTCAGAATAATTTTTTACATTTTTTGATAATTTTTAAAAAAAATTTGGGCATTTTGTTTCTCACAGAAAAACAAATCGCCAGATTCTATTCACCGGAATTTTTTTTACCTGAGCTTCTGGGATTTTAAAATGACCGTCTAATTAAGACGAGTCCAACAATATAAATTTTTTTTTAAAAAAAGAGGTTGGAAAAGTCGGAAAAATACATTTTAAAGAAAAGAAATAAAACTATTTTCTTTTTCATTTTATTTACAAATTTGTCACATTTCCCTGGTTAATTACAAAATTGGTCCTTGTCACACAATAAGACTTATCACACCATAAGAAATGTGTCACACCTGATCTCTCTTCTATATATATATATATATTGCTTTTGTTTCAAATTGTAAAAAATATAAAAAATCATTAAATCTCTCATTATTTTCCTATAATTCACAAGCATACAAATCTTATAATTTCACATCAAAATGTCTTAAGATAGTAATAAAGAATTAAACAACATGCCCAACAATTAGAACCTCAATGGAGAAAATATGTGAGACGTGATTGTGAAAAAGTCACAGAACGATTGTTGACTACTTTTCTCCTGACCCACTTTATTAGGAGGACCGTTTTCGCAGAAGATTCTGAACGAGTGAAAATTTATTTCTACATATATTGAGTAATGTAGAGATCATGAGTGTGCAACAATCATGCTTGAAGCAGTCGCTTCAATGGATTTATGGAATGCGTATTTCGTTGTGTTTGGGGCAAACATCGAGCTCAATGTTTTGAAAAGATCGACTTTGTTCAAGAACACATTAGCCGAAAGCACTCCATCAATTTAGTTCAATGTTAACAATCACACGTACAGATTGGGAAACTACCTAACAGATTGATTATCGTTTTAATTTAACGTATTATAGTTGTTTGTTTGTTTTTTTCAAATGTATGTTTTTTCTATATGTTGTTTTTTTAATATAGTTTATATTTTCATTACTTCATAATTTATTCAACAATTGAAATTAATTTTCTGAATCCAATTAAACAAATTAATCAAATTATTAACATTTATTTAAATTAGTAAATATTAAAAGTTATTTTTAATTAATTAATAATGATTATCCAATAATATTTAATATTATGAAATAACTTAATATTTTCTTATTAGAAGATGGAGGTCGGCGAGAGGAGAATCCCACCATTTGTCCAGAACAAAAAGAAATGAAAATTGTTCATACAATATTCAAAACTATACCAAAAAAGTAAAATAAAAGCTAACGAAAACGAAATTAAATGACATCATTACAATCATGAAAAATTTCATGCTTGCAAAATAATGGAGCTGAATCCTGCAATTATAGAGCAGTAGTAATGATACCATAACGGGCAAAACAAGCAACGACTTTATTACCTTCGCGAAAAATATGAATTACCATTAACGGCAAACTAGAGCGTAATTCATATAATAATGAGTTTGTACCCTAGATAAAATTCTATACACAAAAGAATGTATAACTATGAAATACTTTTAAGTTGGATTTTTGAGAAATGAAGTGAGTGACCACCGACGCAAGACAGGAACAGTATTTTACAAGCAATGTTTAATTAATTTATATCCTTCTTCTTTTGGAGGAAAAATGTCTTAATTAGAAGCTTAATTAGTGTTTAAAAAGTTAGTATTGCAGACGTTTACGCGTTTTTGCGGCATATTTTTCAACCAACCACAATGCTTGTCTTTAGACTATGACTCTGTTTTAGGAAACAAAGCATGCTCTTAAATAGTATGACCAAAAATAATTACTAAACTTTCTTTCAAATAAAACAAAAATAATCTCAATTATTGTTTAAAGGTATCTAATTATGACCATTTTATTTAATGCCAAATTTAGAGAATATCATTTGGCTACAATTTTATTTGCTTTTTATACACTATGATTCATGCAAGTTAGTTACTACATGATTATATATAAACAGCAAACATAATAATTAAATAAAGATATGATCATATGATATGAGGCCATTTATTGTCACCACTATTCAATTATTGAGCTTGAAGATTTCGTTTTTCTCAAGTTAATAACCACTAAATCTATAACAAATACATTTTGATTATTTTATTATTAGTATTTATATGATTATTGGAAGGTTTGCTAATTTGACTAACATTTCATATATTATTTTCTTTTTGTTTTGGAAACTTTTATTGAGATGTATTCTTGAAGGATTTTATCTCTAACCACAAAGGAACGAGTAATGAATCTGAATCTATCAATTAACATATAACAGATTCAGACTTATCTATTGTAGTGTAGATCTGTTGATTCAAAGCGGAAGAAAATGAACATTGGCTCTGTGTCACCGATCTAGATGAAGGCTATACTAAATGAGCAATCACCGTTGTTCCACGAACTAAAAACACAGACCGAGATGGAAGGGCAACAGCTAGAGCAGGGAGAGGAGAGTTTTCTACTTTTTGCAGTCTCTGATATTCTCTGTATTAGGTTAATCATTGTATCTTAGGCTTAGCCTCCATAACTATCTATTTATAGCTAGGCTAAACTTAAACCCTAACTGATAAAGCTATAGACGAGCCTTAAATGGATTAGTAAATGAGCTAAGATCCGTTTACTCCATTTAATCGCACATCTCCCACTCGCACATAATAGAAACATACTCCATTACTTTTTCTCGTTCATACTCACAAATAGTTCATGCGACCGACATAAAATCGAGAATTCAAACGATGTATACTCATTGGTGATATACAATCGCTCGAATTACATGTGTAATTAAGAAAAAAAAGTATGCTTTATTATAGAGTTTATATCACACCCACTGTAACCATTATCATTTCAACGGTTTATCTATTTTCACAAGCATACACAGACGCACAATTATCCGCATTCGCGAAACATATAACTTCAAGATGTGAACTTAATAAAGTCTTTCCCTACTACGTTCTTTCCCTCTTATTACATTCTTTCCATAATAATTCATTTTACTTGCCTAGTCGGGCCTTTTCTGAGCTGAATCAGCACATAACTCTTGAGAGCATCCTTCTAAGTTAGCCAAAATGAATTACATTTCTTGATCTAGTTAAGGGTATCAAGCATAACATTTCGAAAAAAACCATGATTTTCATGATGTGAGTCTCACACTAGGAAAAAATGTGAGATTGTCCTTTTTCCATCTCTTGGTCACTAAGCACACATGGTATGAAAAACATGTGCTATGGTGTTCAATTCCTTCTATCTGAAGGAAGTGCATGTTTGTGCTCAAAGCAACACCATATGAAGATTTTAGTTTTGTTGTGCCATAACATCTAACCTTAGTCTATCTTATTATAAGACTACATTCGGCTATCTCAGACATTAGATTCCATTAAACGATTCCGATTGAAATCTTAGATTATAAATAATCTTTTGTTTACATACTTATCCACTTGCATGTATATCTCCATCTTACAATATAATGAACTCATATTCATTGTTACTGCAAGACGACGTCAATTATTGAGAAAGTTCTCGTTTACTAAAAAATTCACCACATCCTTATCTTTATCACCATAATAACAAAATAAGGGCAAACACTCGTGTGCATGAGCTACTTCTCTGTCCGACATGCTCAATTGTGAATATTAACATACAATATTTACATATGTTTATGATAAGAAATTCAAAAGTACTTTATTAAATTCAAAATACATGTTCCAAAAATTACATGTAACAGAAGTATGTTTATATCCTAAGCAATCATTGGGACCTAATATGTTTCATAGAAACATATCTCTTGACATGGTTGTTGACCCTCTAACAAAACCTGTGTTGCAGATGAGTAAGACACATACTCAACTTCCATGGTGGATAAGGCTATACATGTCTATCTGTTACTGCTCTAAGAAATCGCCCCATGTTCGAGAAAAAAAAGATGTAGACATATGTGGATTTTCTCTCATCTAGGTCTCTTGCCCAATCTGCATCTGTGTATCCTCTTAGTGGAAGACTCTTTCCTTGGTAACATAGAGAATAGTTTGTCGTTCCTTTGAGATATCTCACTATTCTCTTCATAGCAAACTAATGAGCTTCTCCAAGGTTGAATTGTTATCTTCTTACTATCCCAGTGATAGGGGCGTTTCGTCCCTATCTTTTAGCGTGATTTACGGTTTAATTTGGGACTAAATAAATAAGTTTAATTACAAAAATAAGTAGATTTTAATAAAATTACAAAATAAAAATAAATTCCGCACTTTCGGTTAATTGTCTTTATTTTGAGTAAATATAGAAAATAAAACGTCAAGCTAACTCGGCTCTCTAGAATTGTATTTCAGGTACGAGCAAGGAGCAAAAATCCACCGACATACGCGGGGCGTATCACCCTCCACGCGGGGCGTGGAACACATTGTCAGAAATAATTGCTCAATCCGCAGGCACCACGTGGAACTTACCCACTGCCACACGGGGCATCCTACCTTCCACGCGGGGCGTATGAGCAATGATAAGCAATAATGTCTCAATCATGAATGTCAGACTGCAAGATCTTCTAAGTCAACTGACAATACGCGGGGCGTACAACCCTACATGCGGGGCGTGTATGGGAAGTTCTTCAGTCCAAAAAAACCAGAGACTCATTTACGCGAGGCATGCTTCAGACTACACGTGGCGTAAAGGACCTAATTCAAGCAATAAAATCTCAGAAGCTCAACCACGCGAGGCGTACCCCAGTATACGCGGGGCGTGGTTGAGACAACAAGATTCGGATTTGGTCCACATGCAGGAGATTTCTGACGGAATGGGCAAATACGCGGGGCGTCCTCCACCATACGCGGGACGTGTCATGGGAAAACTGCAGAAATAATGTAGCTCCATACTTGTGCTTTATGAATTTACAATTTTACCCCTAGCTTGATGTGTATAAATAGGAGTGACTAGCACTCATTTAGACAGCTGGGGACATATAATTCTTGTTATAGCTTAAGCTCTTGTTACATAGTTTTAGATTTTTGTTTTTAGACTTTACATAGCAAAACTCTATCACCTTGAGAGATTGCTCGTTGATTCCGGCATCCCGTCAAAGTTCCGTTCCATCTCCGTTCACCAAGCTCGAAAGCTCCACCTCCAAGTCTTAAGAGACGGCCTTGAGTCTGGTTAGCTAGTTCCGAGGGTGGATTCTTCCCTTTTCACTTGCTAATTAGCTTGTACTCTTCCTATGTACTAGGCTTGGTTGTATTCCATATTTATATTCTCCATATTTATAATTTA
The DNA here is from genome assembly GCF_963576675.1 of Euphorbia lathyris. Lineage (NCBI taxonomy): Eukaryota > Viridiplantae > Streptophyta > Magnoliopsida > Malpighiales > Euphorbiaceae > Euphorbia > Euphorbia lathyris. The sequence goes on along the minus strand of NC_088914.1, from coordinate 67,657,787 downwards.
TGATTCATAATCTCTTTTTCTATATATGTGTTAATGTTTGCTACTTGTTTTGATACTCGTAATTGATTATTGTATAGAGGAACGCGATTTTCGACGCCATTCGGGCTATCTTTAGGGATTCATATAGGTGTTGCCTTACCGAAAGTGACGCTCCAGAAACCGTAGGAATTGACAAGCCACGGAACTTACGGGCCCTAATTTCTGATCCCAAGAATTAGACACGCCTTGACTAGGAACCACGTAGTCTAAGTACCTAACGGGTCGGTCACACTACACGTAGTCGTCATTGCAAGAGCAAATCATTAACCGTATATATATTGGGAGTCATTGTTTGTCATATTTATAACTTATCGTCGTCCATATCATTTCGTAGAGTTTTTGTTATGTAAATTTGTCTCACCCGTAGTTAGGAGTAGTTTGTAGTTGTTCCCCGAATCAACTCAAAGTATTCACCGCTTAGATAACATATAAAACCGAGTCGTTTAATACTTGTAGTTATAAATCTCGTGGATTCGATACCCGGTCTTAACCGGATTATTACTTGATACGACGGGGTACACTTGCCCCTAAGTAGTAGCGTCTAGTAGGGAATAGAGCATTTAGGAAGATCACATCCATAGACGTAACACATTTATCATCCGTATATATATTTAGAACTCTACCTAGGCGCAGCACCCATCAAGTTTTTGGCACCGTTGCCGGGGATTTATAATTTCTTGCAATATTAGACAAAAACGTTTTATTGTTAGTCTAAGCATTATCCTTGTATAAATTGTTTATATATACTTTTTACTAACAACATTCTTTCTTGTTTATAATTTGTTCCATTTATTTATTTTATGCACACCCGATCTCGGAGTGATACTCTCGTTCCTATTGATCTTGAAATTGAACGTACTCTTTGTAGGATTCGGAGAGAGAAAATGGCAAACCTCAACAATGAAGCTAACCAACCCGAGGTCAACCAAAGGCCGCCGGTGGAACCCGTGAATAACAACCGCAATGGTGGAGGCAACGACATGCGCTCAATGATGGAGATCCTTGCTCCGCATCGTCCTCAAAACCGCAACGGAATCATTGCCCCCACCATTCCGGCCAACACATATGAAATAAAGACTAGCATGATGCAACTCATCCAACAACTTGGCCAGTTCGGAGGAGAACCCCATGAAAACCATAACGAACACCTCGATAAATTTCTTATGTGTGCCGAAACTTCTCGGCAAAACGGTGTACCGGTTGAGGCCGTCCGACTAAAGTTGTTTCCTTTCTCTTTGACAGGACAAGCGTTGGAGTGGTTGCACTCGTTGGAGGCGGGTTCGATTACATCATGGGAGGAGCTTGAGAAGGAGTTCCTTTCTTACTACTTCCCGCCTTCCAAAACGGTTAAGTTGAGGAACGACATCACTACCTTTCGGCAGCTCGAGTACGAAGCCCTTCATGCGGCTTGGGCGAGATTTCGAAAGTTGCTTCGAAGCTGCCCACACCACGATATCCCCAAGCACGATTTGGTAAGTACCTTTTATCATGGATTAACACCTACTAACCGTGCTACCGTGGATTCCGCAGCAGGTGGGGACCTGTTTAGGAAGTCATCCAGTGAAGCATATGAGCTCATCCACGAGCTCGTAAGGAAAAGCGTACAGTGGCAAGAAGATCGGCTTGTCGGACCCTCGCGACATCAAACGTTCGCCGTGGAGAAAGAGGCTCCGAAGAGTTCCATGGCGGAGATGAATAAAAAACTTGACGCTTTGATAGCCCAGTTGAGCCTTAACAAAGTTGCACAGGTCCTGATGTGCAATCATTGTGGTGGAGATCATGACGGACTTAATTTCCAAGCCGGTAGCCCTTTCGCCGGCGACACCGGAAATGTAAGTTACATAGGAGTCAATCAAAGGTACAACCCTAACCCGAACTCCTACTCACACCACCACAATAATAACAGCGGTTGGAGGCCTCGATACCAACACCCTAACTTGTCGTACGGCAATAATAATAATGTATTGAGGCCCCCACCCGACTTTGATCAAGAATATCGGGAAAATGGGCTAGGGAAATCACAAACCATGCCCGGTGGACGGAGCACTCAGTCTCCCGACAACGTGCATGGCCAGTCAGTAACGTCCTTGTTAAAGGATATCTTAACCCGTCTTGCCGATAGTGAGGTGTTTTGCAGGGACCTTAGTCGCCAGGTAGCCCACTTGAATCGTCAGCAACAGGAGAGGCCATTAGGAACTCTCCCGGCAAACACCGAGCAAAACCCGCGGGGCAAAAATAGAGAGTCCGGACACGCAGTAACTCTCCTTAACAATAGAAGTTCGGACCCATCGAGTTCCAACTCGGACAACCTGCAATAAGCCGCCGCAAGAGAAAGTCGAGCTACTCTAACTCTAAATGTAGCCTCGGTTTGGATTTCTCAAACCCCTTGTTTATATGTATCATTTCCGTTTTTCACCTTACTTTTATTTTTATTTTTATTTTTAAATTTTATCTCTTCATTCGTTTGCATGGTCTTTTTCTTTCCATTTTTCATTTGTCTTCCCTTCCGTCTCGTTTCGTTTCAATAAAAATCAAAAAGAAAAAAACAAATCCCATTAATATCCAAAAAAAATTCCTGCGCGAAGCGTATCCACTAGTACGCCCCGCGTACCCAAGTGTCTGTCCCCATTTTCGTAATTGAAGACATGCTACGCGGGGCGTCTACCCTACCACGCCCCGCGTACCTCCAACTGCTGGGACTTCCGCTAAATAAAAGCCACGTGAATGGACACGCGGGGCGCCCCTAGGGCACGCCCCGCGTATCCTGTGGGAGTTGCGAATTGCAACTCCCCATGGCAGCCTTTTCCCCTTCCACCTTTCCCATCACTCTCCCCTCTTCCCCATAAAATTTTCCCACTTCCACACTCCACCTCTTCTTCCCTCCAATCACCCTTTACCTTTTCAAATTCAAATTTCTTAAACTTCCCTCTTCATTAATTTTTAACCACCCTCTTAATTATTCATTAAAATAATAAAAAACATTAAATAAACAATTAAAATCCAAAAAAACCCCTTAAAACAACCGAACACTTCTTCCACGCGGGGCGTACCCCCAGGCACGCCCCGCGCCCTCGCTGTTCTCCCACGTATTTATGGTTAGGAGGTGCAATACGCGAGGCGTGCTCCCCCGCACGCCCCGCGTGCCGTGCCGTTTTTGTGTCAAATAAAGACCAGAAGGTGGGATACGCATGGTGTGGCCCCATCACGCCCCGCGTACCCCTCTAGGAATCCGAATTTCATTTGGATTCCCCACTCCTCCCCTATATATATTCCTCCCTTTTTCCTTCTTCTCCCCCAAAACTCACTCTAACTCCCCCACACTCTTCCTACACTCTTTCTCAATCCTACATTACCACTATGGCAAGACGCAAGCATGTAGCCGACATGCGCCCCCCGCGGTCCACTCGGGCCCGCACCTCTCATTCCCAACAACAACCACCACCACCACCTCCTAGAGAAGGAACACCGCCACTCACCCGATAATATCGGGCTCCTTTCCATCTCCTCACCGAGGAAGAAGCCCAATCCTACTAAACACTTTCTCCTGCCCATATCATGGAACTTCCGTACATTGAACGTAGCGTTCTTGACCGCTACGATGTTGGCAGTGCTTTCGAGGCTCGCCTCCGTACTCTCAATTGGCTCGATCACTTTCGTGCCTGCCAACACGTCTACCCCTCATTGGTCTTGGAGTTCTACACCACCCTAGAGTCTAATGGTGTTCCCGGAGCCACCCTCTTCAACTTTCGCCTTCACAACCACCCTTTCTCCATCGACACACAATGGCTCCTTATCAATTTCACCCGTCAAGCGGAGGACGGGATAGCCCATTGGCCCGAGGGTGTCTCCCCTCATGATTTTTGGACCTCCATCACCGGGTCCGACGATTATGACGTCTCCAACCTCCGCCCGGCCTACATCCGCGATCCAACCCTCCAACTTCTCCACCGGTTCATCTCCTTCTACTTCTCGGGGAAGTCTGAGTCCACCAAGGTCAATAAGCATGAGCTTTTGGCCCTCTATTGTTATGCAAACGGCCTCACTTATGACCTCTCCTACCTCGTGGCCGTCCAACTCCACCAAATGCCCACCCGGAAACGTGGCAAGCTCGGGTTGGGCAATCTCATCACCATCTTCGCCACCTCCGCTCTTGGTGAAGCTGCCCTTGACCGCCTTCCCATCTTGGAACCGCGACCCTTGGACAAAAACGCCTTCAAATCGCTCAAGCGCCCCACTTCCGGTCCGGGTGAAAGTTCGAGGGCGGCCCAATCCCAAGAAGACGAGGACGAGGATTCGGACTCGGACATGGGCCTAAACTTTAGTCCACCACCCAACCATGACTTCAACTCCATATATGCTCGGTTGGACGCCTTGGAGGGCCAACAACGTGCCGATCGCACCCATTTTGATTCTCAATTCGCCAACCTCAACACCCGTTTTGACACCTTTGAGGCCCAAAGGCGTGAGGATCGGGCCCATCTCGACGCCCGCTTTGATGCCCTCACCAACTCTTTCTCCGCCTACTTCAACATTCATGGCAATCCTCCTCCGACTCCACCCTAGTTTCCCCTTCTTTGTTTTATGTTTTCCTTTATTTTATGTTTTTCCTTTTCGTGTTTAGGTTTTTCGTTCTTGTTTTTATGTTATTTTTTATGTTTTCTTGTACTTTTGTTATCCTTTAATTAATATATCTATCTCTTTTTTCCTTCTTATAATGTCTCTTTGTGTTTGTTTTTGTTTCGTATGTTCGTTTTCTGTTTATGCATAGGTAATAATGGACGTGCGGGGCGTACCCCATTCTACGCCCCGCGTGCCCCACTTTTTCCCCTTCTAACTAGCCCAGAGCTCGGAACACGCGGGGCGCCCCTCTTAGTGCGCCCCGCGTATCTGAGTCTCTGGCTAAAATCAACTTAAAACGCACCTCCTATGCGGGGCGCCCCCCTGGGCACGCCACGCGTAGGATCTGGCCTTAAGGGTCCTTTTTAAAATTTTATCTTTATTTTTGTTTTTCTTTTTCTTTTCTTTTGCGACGTCCTTGGAATAGACGTCATTTTCATAACGCGGAGGGCCGTGCAACCCCGCACTTACCGTTTGTTTTGCACTAACAAAAACAAAAATAAAAATTAAATAAACAACAAAATAATTAAACTAATTTATTGATTCTTAAATTTTTCCGACACACTACCTCCCTCGAAAATTAATTAAAAGTTCCGTTATTTGTTCTTAAATGAAAAAACATTAACACAAAGGATCGGTTTGATTAAGAAATTTTAGTCTTGATTCTGAAGTTATAAACTTTATGCAAAGCCTATGATCGTACCAAACAAAAATATTGAGTCCTAACCCACAGGTTATCTCCATAATGAAATTTAAAAAGGCAATAAAAATGGGATAGTTGAAAATTTAACGAGAACTTGAACGTACACAATTTAACCCGAAATTTTTGTGAGTTATTTTTGAGCCTAAAAGAGTTCGTACGAGAACTCTATTTCTTCCACAATTTTTCGAGAGCTTTGACTTCACTCGACTCATAGAGTTTGCACCTAATACCGGGTTAAGTACACTTATTTTGGTATAAATGGCAATAGATGATAAAACGAACCCACTTAGGCTAATTCTTTTCTTAACTTATTTTTCTCGTTTTCATTAACCTCTAGGAAACCCCCTCGAGCCTATTAACCGATTTTTTTGTTAATACCCTTTTAACATTGAACCCTTTTTCCTCTTGTTTAAATACCAACAAAATCAATTCGCACCAAAACTACCCGAAATAAGCCAAGGCCTTGATAAGTAAGCACCATAAGCTTTCGAAATCGTTTTTGTGCCGCTCTCAAAACAAAAAGAAAAAGGAAAACATAATAAAGAGCAAAAGGCATTCTCAAGCTCCACCCGAGCAATTTCAAGTTATATCTTACGAACTTGCTAAGGCCAAAATAAAAACACGGTGCGATCATCAAAATGGTGTTTGAACTCGAGTTTCTAAAAATGAACCACTAAAAAGCCACCCACATTACAACCCCCTCCGAGTTCATTTTTAATATTGCATAGACCATAAAATAGGAGGAAAAACCCGGATGAAAATGCAAACTCAAAGTGACTTCGAGTAAGTGCAAAGGAGAGTGCACAAACACCGACCCACCAAAATTTGAGCGTAAGAGTGAAATCCCTTGGTGAGGTACTATCGGGTTCTCAAAAGATAATCGACCCCCGTTAATATTGCCTATTAAATTTGATCATGGAGGTTTCAAACAAGTTTTGGTCACTCATTTGTTTGCGTAGGTACTTGCCGAAAACTTTGCATAAAACGTTAGCTTTGGGATCACGCACTTGGTAAAACCAACCAACGGTTTGTTTCTTAATAATCTCAATCCCTCTCGATTTCTTTTACTTGAGGACAAGTAAAACTTTAAAGTCCGAGGAGGTTTGATAGGGGCGTTTCGTCCCTATCTTTTAGCGTGATTTACGGTTTAATTTGGGACTGAATAAATAAGTTTAATTACAAAAATAAGTAGATTTTAATAAAATTACAAAATAAAAATAAATTCCGCACTTTCGGTTAATTGTTTTTATTTTGAGTAAATTTAGAAAATAAAACGTCAAGCTAACTCGGCTCTCGAGAATTGTATTTCAGGTACGAGCAAGGAGCAAAAATCCACCGACATACGCAGGGCGTATCACCCTCCACGCGGGGCGTGGAACACATTGTCAGAAATAATTGCTCAATCCGCAGGCACCACGTGGAACATACCCACTGCCACGCGGGGCGTCCTACCTTCCACGCGGGGCGTATGAGCAATGATAAGCAATAATGTCTCAATCATGAATGTCAGACTGCAAGATCTTCTAAGTTAACTGACAATACGCGGGGCGTACAAACCTACACGCGGGGCGTGTATGGGAAGTTCTTCAGTCCAAAAAAACCAGAGACTCATTTATGCGAGGCGTGCTTCAGACTACGTGTGGCATAAAGGACCTAATTCAAGCAATAAAATCTCAGAAGCTCAACCACGCGAGGCGTACCCCAGTATACGCGGGGCGTGGTTGAGACAATAAGATCCGGATTTGGTCCACATGCAGGAGATTTCTGACGGAATGGGCAAATACGCGGGGCGTCCTCTACCATACGCGGGACATGTCATGGGAAAACTGCAGAAATAATGTAGCTCCATACTTGTGCTTTGTGAATTTACAATTTTACCCCTAGCTTGATGTGTATAAATAGGAGTGACTAGCACTCATTTAGACAGCTGGGGACATATAATTCTTGTTATAGCTTAAGCTCTTGTTACATAGTTTTAGATTTTTGTTTTTAGACTTTACATAGCAAAACTCTATCACCTTGAGAGATTGCTCGTTGATTCCGGCATCCCGTCAAAGTTCCGTTCCATCTCCGTTCACCAAGCTTGAAAGCTCCACCTCTAAGTCCTAAGAGACGGCCTTGAGTCCGGTTAGCTAGTTCCGGGGGTGGATTCTTCCCTTTTCACTTGCTAATTAGCTTGTACTCTTCCTATGTACTAGGCTTGGTTGTATTCCATATTTACATTCTCCATATTTATAATTTATGATTCATAATCTCTTTTTCTATATATGTGTTAATGTTTGCTACTTGTTTTGATACTCGTAATTGATTATTGTGTAGGGGAACGTGATTTCCGATGCCATTCGGGCTATCTTTAGGGATTCTTATAGATGTTGCCTTACCGGAAGTGACGCTCCGAAAACCGTAGGAATTGACAAGCCACGGAACTTACGAGCCCTAATTTCTGATCCCAAGAATTAGACACGCATTGACTAGGAACCACGTAGTCTAAGTACCTCACGGGTCGGTCACACTACACGTAGTCATCATTGCAAGAGCAAATCATTAACCATATATATATTGGGAGTCATTGTTTGTCATATTTATAACTTATCATCGTCCATATCATTTCGTAGAGTTTTTGTTATGTAAATTTGTCTCACCCGTAGTTAGGAGTAGTTTGTAGTTGTTCCCCGAATCAACTCAAAGTATTCACCGCTTAGATAACATATAAAACCGAGTCGTTTAATACTTGTAGTTATAAATCCCGTGGATTCGATACCCGGTCTTAACCGGATTATTACTTGATACGACGAGGTACACTTGCCCCTAAGTAGTAGCGTCTAGTAGGGAATAGAGAATTTAGGAAGATCACATCTATAGCCGTAACCTACTTATCATCCGTATATATATTTAGAACTCTACCTAGACGCAGCACCCATCACCCAGCGGCAATGGCAAATATTAGGCCTAGAGCATAACATGGCAATACGTAAGGCTACCAAGTGTATTTAAATAAGGATCAATTTCCATTTTCTGGATTTCATGTTGTGTCTTTAGGCACATCTTTGAGCTTAGAACATGATCTTTGCTCATCGGGTTATCTATAGGTTTGCAGTCGCGCATATTGAATTGCTCAAAAACTTTATTGATGTAAGTCTCTTGAGCTAAGGATAAGAATTTCTTAGAGAGACCCTTTGTGATATTGACATTAAGGATATACGCTACTTCTCCCATATCTTTCATCTCAAAACTTGAACTAAGGCAAGCTTTGGTTTGATTTACATAAGTCTTATCATTTCTTGCAATTAGGATATCATCGACATACAATGATAGAATGATAAACTTATTTTCGGAGCATTTGGTATAGACACAATGGTCTTCTTCAATTTGATTGGATCCATTCAATGTCATCTTATTATGAAAATGAATGCACCATTGCCTTGAAGAATTTTTTAGGCCATAGATCGATTTGATCAATTTGCAAACATTTTGCTTACTGCGTTCTTGAATGAAACATACAGGTTGTTGCATGTAAATTTGTTCTCCTAATTTCCATTGAGAAAAGCAGTCTTAAAATCCATTTGATGTAACTCCAGGTCCAAACTGATGTTTAATTCCTTTTCCATCACATAAAGTGTTGAATTCATATAAAAGATATTCCCAACCTCGGATGGTTCTGAAAGGTTTGACTTTTCTACCTAACTGATTCTTAGCTAAGTTCATAAACTTTTTGAAACAACTTAATGCCTCAGACTTGTAAGATATAAGGTAGACATGACCATATCTCGTATAGTCATCAATAAAAGTGATGAAGTAATAGGCTCAGTGCCTTGCCTTCACATTCATTGGACCACATACATCTGAAATTATAGAGGGTAGTCGATTCTTGTAACATTTCTGAATGGTTTTCTAGACATCTTTCTTTTTTAAGCATGTCTCACATGTAGGGATGTAAACGGGGCGGGGCGGGGCGGGGCGGGGCGGGGAGGGGATTTGGTTTTCCATCCCCATCCCTGCCTAAACGGGGATTCCCCGTCCCCATCCCCACCAACTAAATGGGGACAAAAACTATCCACGTCCCCGCCCCACGGGGATCCCTGCGGGTATGGGGAATCCCCGTTTACCCATTTAGTACAAAATTATCAATTATACTATTTGACCCACCAGGTTTAATTAGCAGAATTCCCACCAAAACATCAATCAAATGCATAACCAATGATTAAATTAACATATCATCCAAAGCTAATATAAATTAACAGCAGTTTGTCCAATTTATATACTTTAACAGCAGTTCTATACTTTAATCATAAGTTAACAGTAGTTTTATAAATTAATATAAATTAACAACAAATTATATAATACCACATGTAGTTTTATTAGAATAATTTACAAAAGAAAACAAAAATCAAAGTTAAGGACTGGAGAAACCGGTTAACTGAAAAACCATGCCAAATAACAGTAAAAGACACTCACATAAACAAAGTGTAGGCGGCGAGAGGTGGCGGCGGTCGAGAAGCCGCTTCCTGTTTACGGCGCCGTGAGAAGTGCAGTCACTAGAGATACGAACGGCGGTGCGAGGTCGGGGTGGTGGTGCGAGGTCGAGGTGGCACCGTGCGGTGTGCGAGGTGGAGGTTGGCGGCGGCGATGGAGTGGAAGATAAAATAAAACCCTATATTTTCTGGAAAGAGGCAGGCAGAGAAGATAATGGGTAGAGACAGAGAGAAAGCAGGAGATAAGATAATCAAGGAATCGTGTTTTTAGGTTAACAACAGAAAATAATTAATTTTGAAAAAATTATAATTTTTAAAATTTTTAAATTTTTTTAATTAATTAGTGAATGGTTGATAAGAAATCGAATTGGTTCAGATGGTTAAGACGTTTGGTTGTGTATCAACTGGTTAGAGGTTTGATCCTCCTCATTCACATTTTAAGTATATATTTTTCAATTTCATATCTAAACGGGGAATCCCTGTCGGGGCATTACTGGTACGGGTACGGGGATCCCCGTGGGGCGGGGATACCATTCCCCATCCCCGCCCCGTACCCGCCTACGGGGACCATATTGGTCCCCATCCCCATCCCCGTCCCTGCCAAAAAACAGGGCGGGGAATCCCCGCCCCGTTGGGGCGGGGCCCCGACGGGTACCGGTATTCCCCGCTCCAGTTGCATCCCTACTCACATGGTGGTAATTCGACTGTATTCAAACTACCTAATAGACCTTTTTTAGTTATTCGATTCATACGATTTTGGCCTATGTGATTTAAATGAGCATGCCATAATAATGCATCTTTATCAACAGAAGAAGAAGAAACAATATTAAAGGAAATGGAATTATTATAAGTACTTAACTCAACATCCATTGCAATTAAACCATTCGTAAAATAGAGAACATCATGCAAGAAGAGGGTATGGCCACATTGTAGAACAAACCTACAAGTACCAATCCCTTGAACTTCAACCTTCGAGTTGTTTCCTACATACAACCACATTGATCCAGCAGGAAAACGATGAAAATCTATGAAGGCTTCATGATCCTTCATCACGTAGTCTGTGGCACCTGAATCAATTATCCACACATGATCTAATTTAGTCAAAAACACTAGAAGATACATAAAATTGACCGATAAGAATTTTCTAATGTACCTTAGTGACTTTGCATTCAGACGCATAGTGCCCTCTTTGATGACAGTTGTAACATTTTACATGTGAGATATTCACCTTTCACTTGTTCTTTTTATTCTTCCCCTTATATATGGGTTGTTTAGCTTGATATTTTCCCTTTCCATAGAAACATTTACACTTTATTCCTTGAGTTGGACACATTCCCTTTGGAATGAGAACCGATGTAATTTGCTTCAGAATTCACTCTGACAACAGATAAACGGTCCTCTTCTAGCTCTAGGTGGCGACTTACATCCTCAAAGGTTTTAACCGATGTGGAATGAGTCAGGTGCATCTTTAGATGCTCCCAGCTATTTGGTAATGATCAAATAGCAGATTGAAATTTTTGCTCATCGGTCAACTTATAACGTCATGCATCAATGACACTGATCTTGATGGACATTTCTCGTAAATGTTTCTTCATATTATGATCAACTTTCTTCTTCTAGGTATCAAACTTGATGGTCAGAGACTAGAGCTTAGTCAGAGACGTGCCTCCAAACTTTTCCCTTAAAGAATCCCACATATCCTTTGTTGTCTCCTTGAGAGTTTTTCTTTTTCCAAGCCACATAAAGATCTTTGTTTGGTGCTGAGCAGTAGTTGCTTCCTCAGGTTCGTCCATAAATGTTGTCAAGGTACTGAGGACATCATTATCCTCAAGAAAATACTCAATTTTGACACTCCACACATCATAGTTCTCTCTATTAAATTTGAGGTCTTTATTCATTTTAGCCGATATGGATTTGGCAGCTGAAGTCATTGTGATTCAAATCTACAATGAAGTAAGAGTTATACGACTTACTAAGAAGTTCTTATAATACATGTTTTTTATGAACTTATAATACATGTTTAAGTTCTTTATACAACCTATATCTAATTAATCTCAGTTTCGCACAAGCATTCAGTTCGAAAAAGATACCTAGGTAGGCTCTAATCACCCTTTAATTCTAATGTTTGGCTTTGATTAACTAGATAACATGCATAGACAATGCTCATTATTGGTTTGTGATTAGCTTAATATGTGTCAAGCTAATGGTTTATGTAGTGCTTTCATTTCTATCCACAAGAAGTTATAAAAGTAATCTAACATGTAACATAATACATCAAACCATAATAAGAAAAACAAATTTTCATATATAAATCAATCAATAAAGTAATAATTTCCCAAAAATGGAAGTTCTAAGAAAAAGAAAATCCAAAACCCCACATTTTAAACAACATACTAAAAACCAAAACATAATCACAATCTGAAAACATAACAATAGGTCCTAACATACAACCCCTGGATACATCCTAACCTAGCCGAAATAACCTTTCGCACTGGAACGAATGTCAGGACACACTCCATGAACCCATCTATGTCTCAGGTTAATGTCCTAGAGTATACACGAGTAAGGACTGTCTTTCCCAATCTTAAGGTTATGCTCGAATGGTTATGAGGAACCCTAACACTGTTATTTCCTAGTCTATTAATGAACAGTCGTACAACCAACTTGTAGTTGTTCTCGTGAATCGTTCATGTTGCATCTAGGATTCTCGTAAGCTTTCTACTATGAAATGGTTCTCTTAGGCGCTCATATAGGGCTCACTCATTGTACCCTCTAGACAATCCACGTGCCCAAATGCATTCTTGCATTCGAGTATGCAACGGCTCCATATGGCTCATAATAGTATCAATGTCATTCCATATAATATGCTTATCTAGACGACACCTCCTAATGTTCCTCTCCATTTGTCTCACTCTTCTCTATTGCTTGTGATAACGAGCAAGGCATAGGACCCTCGTAATGTTGATCGTAATTGTCAAAGCAAAAAGAAAGATTAGACCATGAACTAAATCTTTCGGGGATAAAAAAATCAACTTTGATCCACTTCTTTGAGGAACATACGATTCACGACAAAAACAATTTTTCAGATTATGTGTGTATATTTTATTGGTTACACAATCTGCAAATAAGTTACATTCATACAGTTATATGCAACGAACGATATATAATTAAAAATAATCTTTTATTATCAATCATGAACTAACAATCAATTAATTAGAAAAATATTTCTAATATTTTTTAATAAAGAAAATCACACGTATATTCAAATATATATAATACATATTGAATATCTAAAAATTAAAAATTATAATCATTCTTTTATTAACTTTACTTCTAATCACAAGCGTGTCTCTGAAAAAAAAAATAATTTTTAGAATCAGAAAAAAGTTTTAGTTTTCTATAATTAAATTTTAATTTATATAATTTTTTTGATATTTAAAACATTTTTCACATATTAAAATATAATTTCAGAATACTTAATAAATCAATATTAATCATTCTGTATATCCAAAAATAAATTAAAAAATACAGAAAACACCCTCAATTTTTTTTTGCACAATCTAAGAAAGAGCCACACCAAGTCGATGTCGAGAACAACCGCACATGCCACATGCACAACACATGTGCGCGACGACCGGCTGCGCGTGCAGGCCACGCTTCGCCCTCTCGACATTAGTGAGTCATGAGCTGGGGTTTTCGGAGTTTGGGAGTTCGATGATATGGTCGATTTTGTGTTTTGACGGTTGGAAATTAGGGAAACAATATAAACAACCCTTTAATCATGGGCGTTAAATCGCTAAAACAACGGAAGATTTTTCCAGTAGCCTCTGGATGAATTTCAGCGAATCAAATGAAACACAAAAAATACATAGATCAAGAATAGATTTAGCCAAGCATGCATATATTCAATCAAACCAATCAAAAGAATCATTAATCATGCAAAAATGGCTACTAACAGATGAAACACGGAACCTTGGCTCAGATAATGAATCCAGATCTATCAATTAACATACAACATATTCAGACTTATCTCTTGTAGCGCAGATCCGTTGATTAGCAACGGAAGAAACGAACCTTGGCTCCATGTCACTGATCTAGATGAAGACTACACCCGAGGAGCAATCACCGTTGTTCCATGAACTAAGAACGCACATCGAGATGGAGGAGGGAGGCGGCTAAAGTAGGGAGAGAGGAGAGCTTTTTGCCTTTTGCAGTATCTGAGTATTCTCTATATTAGGTTAATCTTTGTGTCTTTCTATAACTATTTATTTATAGTTAGGTTAAACCTAAACCCTAGCCCTAACTAATAAGTTCACGGGCAGGCCTTAAATGGATCAGTAAATAGATTAAGGCCGTTTACTCCATTTAATCCTACAATTCTAAAGAAATTTAATTCTAATTATGGAAAAGATTATTCAATTGATTTATATCCTGAAAAAATCAATTGATTCATAATTTACATGAATTTATTTTTATATAAAAATGTATACAATTTTTTTTATTAAAAGTGAGGAAGGGGCAAAAAGGTATGACATCCCAACTAGGTTGACACCCCCTATGAATTTATTAATAATAAAGAGAGAAAAAAATACAAATAGCGTCAAAAAGTTAAACAAATGAAACAAATTAGGTAAACCGGAATGAGGCCCGACCCCAGACGTTATCTCTAATCAATAACTTGCAAATTTCAGGCGGTGTATCCCACCAACAATTCCCCGAGCTAATGTATACAATAGAAAATAATTATTTTTTAAAATAAACTAATTTACAAGGATTATAAATAATATAAAAATTCAACTAAATTCATTTCCTTAATCGACAAATTATTAGAAGCACCCGGTTCTCGATATCAAATAGAGGACCTCCCATATATATTTTGACACGTGTAATATGGACCCATAATTATTATAAGAGGCCCACTATTTTAATTATTATATGAGGTCCTCATACACGTGTCCAAATGTGAATTGGGAGTTCTTCGAGTGACATGGAAGATCTGATGCTTAATATAAGAACTCGATTTAATCAAACAATGGCTATAAAAGATTTGATCTGTTTTTTTTTTCTTTTAGAAAATAAAAGATATGATCTTACATTAATTGATATACTCCAACTCTCTCTCTCTCTATACGTTTAAATGTTGATTAGGTGAAGCAACAGAAGCCTTATATGTAATAATAATGTTAGTGGTATATATTGTTTGGTTGTTAGAGTAGTTAAATTATTATTGGAGAAATTATTATTTATTATTGTCAGCCCCTAATATATAAGAAAAGGAATTTATTATTTATTTTTTTTTTCTGAAATAAGAATTTATTATTTTTTAACAACACCAAAATAATGATTCAGAAAAAAAAAAAAACAACACTTAATATAACTTTGCAAATTATGAGGGAAAGTTTAGAAGAAAGGAAAAACTAACATTATTCTGCATTTTTTTTTGGAATAAACATTATTGTGCATTTTTTTTAATAGAAACAGGAAGGCTAGAGCCCGATAGAACAAAACGAGCACGGACGAGATAAAAAAACTAACTACCAACAAAGAATAAGAACTCTGAAGACTTGCAGGAAACACACCTAACTCATGGTAACCTAAAGGATAAGAACCTGCAAAATTTGCCAACAACCAACAACCCTATTACCTCCTCGATGGGTATGAATAAAAAGAATATCCTATCTCTAGCATGAAGCATCTTACATCTGTAAACGAACTAAGAGAAAAGATGCGGATTCTCAACTGAAACTGTTCAAAACCATTTGAGAGTCAAGCTCAACCACGACCTTCCCATACCCTCACTCTCACACTAAGCGAAGCCTGAAATAAAGACCTTAGTGTTCAGCTAAAGAAGAGGTACAAGAATTAGCATTGGCACCAAAACCACCACATTAAAACCCATTTGACTCTAGAGGCCACCCGGATTGCCCTTACAAGCCCATTCGTATTCCGCTTCACTTAACCCGGGTCCGACAGTTTCCATGCTATCCAAATAGAATGAGGCACCGAAACAATACTAATTTTCAAAATCTTATGGGCTAACATGATCTCCTTCACATTAGAGATTAAAAAATCAATGCAACTCCATTGTTATTAAAGACAACATCATTGCGCCATTTCCAAATCCACCAAATCCTATTAGTAAAAAATAAGAGCTTAGGAACATCCTTATTCTCCCAACATACCTCAAGTTCATATCCACCCACGGTAAAACACTAGGGACTTGTTTGGTTCATGAAATAGGGAGAGAATAGAATAACTATTCCCAAGGAATTCCTATTCCAACATTTGGTTCAATTTTTTTTTGTATGGAATAGCTATTTGATGGAATATATATTCCATAAATCAAGGAATAGAAATTCATTGATTCAACCTAGGATTATCTACTCCTAATCAATACCATCATATATTTCCAAAATTACTCTCAAGCTAATTTCTCAAATCCTATAAATTTTGGCAAATCCATAATTTATATCCTACAAAACGTGAAAATTGGAAAAAACGGGAAAAAGGTACAAAATGCGAAAAACACAAAAAAGTGAATAACACGAAAACATGACAAAACATGAAAAATTCAAAAATGTGAAAAATGCGAAAAACGTGACAAAACTCGATAAACATGAAAATGCGAAAAAAAAGAAAAAAAAATGAAAACATGAGAATACGCAAAAAAAACATGAACAAACGTGAAAACACGAAAAAGTAAATGCGCAAAAAGAAAAAAAGTAAAAAACACGAAAATGTGAAAACGCGAAAAAAAAGAAAAAACGTGAAAACTAAAAAAATGAAAAAATGAAAAACACAAAAATGTTACAAAACACGAAAAATACGAAAACGTGAAAAATATGAAAACGGAAAAAACACAAAAACATGAAAAACGCATTTTTCACATTTTCGTGTTTTTAATATTTTTTCACGTTTTCGTGTTTTTCAGTTTTTTTCACATTTTCATGATTTTCGCGTTTTCCATATTTTTTCAAGTTTTTGTGGTTTTAACATTTTTTTTTGTTTTTATGTTTTTCGTATTTTTTTACCGTTTTTTATATTTCCTCTAAACTAATATATATATATTTGAACAATTTATTGTCATAATTAAAATTTTTTAAAACAACTAAGAAAATAAACTAGAGGGTAAGGATGTGTTTTGACTTTAAAAACTAGTTATTCCAACTTATTTCGTTTTTTTTAACCAAACATGAGAATGGTTATTCATTCTATTAGTAAGGAATAAGTATTCTATTCCATTCTGTGAACCAAACAACACTTAAGTATAGAACTCGCATGCAACTGAATGGGGATGATGAAGTTCCACACTCTCTTTGGAACATGAAAGTGACGTAAAACATGAGATTAAGTCTTCGGGTTACTGCAATTAGGACCCATTGTATCTGTAGCAAGAATACGACATACATGATTCGCATTATAGAGAACCTCATTATGCCCAAGTAACCAAATAAAGCTTTCAATTTTTTCAGGCACAGTCTCTGATGCGTAGAATCTCCTTTGAAGATCGAGTCCGGGCGAGGAAAGTCAGAGGAAGAAACGAGCACGAACGATCAAGCGAGTAAAGGGGCCAAAACAGTGCCACACGGCAAGTCAGCAACTAAGGCACGCTTCGTGTGAGTAAAAGCACGCTCCGCGTGGAGCCTGAGTGATCCAGGGGAAATGGCACTGGAAAGATCAGCAACTAATCTGTCACACCCGACCCAAGACGATCTCAATCGGCATCGGGCGTGAAATAGAAAGATCATAATCAATACTTAAGAGTCTCCAATTTATCCACATCCATTATAATACAATTGAAATACCAAAGTTCTAACCATAATTCTAACAATAAGCAACAACTTCCAATCCCCGCCTACTCGATCGGTAACCTTCTCTATATCTTGTGCTTTCTCACCTAAAAACATTAAAACATTTAAAAACGTGAGACAAAAATCTCAGTAAGAAACTATCAGCTATAAAAACCAACTTTATTTAACATAGCTACATATATACATTTATAAAGGGATTTAATCAAAACCTTCTCAAATATACTCAAAACTTAACGTTCCATCAAACCATTTCATAATCAAATAAATCTTTTATCAAACCAACTTGTAATCAAATAAATGTTTTATCAAACCAACTCGTAATCAATCAAACGTAAAACCTTATATCAAAATCAATCATAACCGAAAACATAATCCAAATGAACTTAAAACATTGTATCCATCTTCGAGTTTCTCCCCTTAAGTATCAATCCATAACCACATATATAGTCGAGACATCTCTTAACATTTCCTATCCCATATGGTCTTACCCAACACTTCGCTGCCATACCCAATAGGTCTTCACACTGTGTACACAGGCCATGTCCCTCACTGAACATGGTCTTCAAATATAAAACCACCGATCCGGATAACTCTCGATGGATATAAAATCATAAAATCATAACGTGCTCAAATTTCCTTTCACAATCAAATTCCAAACTATTTCATAACCGTAAATCATTTGGCTTCAATTAGCCCTTTTGTATCATAAAAATCATATTTGGACTTCAACCCAGAATAATAACAGCAACAGATTTCTCAATCCAAAAACAATTCGTAAGAAATCATCAAATTCATTTTGTTCAATATAGATATATATTGAAACCAAAAACATATATGTAAATCAACCAAATTAAGCCTTAAATCAACATAATCAAGTAAAATCTGAAATTCACATAGAACCATAATCAATAGCTTCATTTGAACCATAATTTCACAATAAAAAGCAAAATCGTGAAAAATCCCAATTTACAAAATTCCTGCATAACCTTAAAATATCACTTTCTGAAAAGTCTTTGATTATATATATATATCCATATACATAAAACTCAAAATATAGTTGATAGTTACTTACCTTGGCTACTAATTAAAGACCACAAACCCGTTCAATTCGCCTCTAAACTCTGTCTAAGACATTTCCCTCCAAACACTGTCGAAACTCAAAAACTCTTCGGTTAGGACTTAGATCTATACATAAGGATGTTATGGTTCCAATTTCGAGTGATTCGGACAGTCGAATCTTTGTAAATCAAAGAAACGGTGGAGAAACGGTTCAGGAACGGCAAAGAAGACGAAGAGGCAGAGAATGAAAAGAAAAAGAAAAAAAAGAAAACAAGGATTATCAGCATCATCACCAATTCGTATCCAAATATGGAAAAAAGTCAGTTTGATCCTCCATTTTTATATAATCTTTTTAAAATTACCTTAAACTTTTAATTTACGCATAAAAACATCGAATTAACTCCAAACTTTTCCTATAGCACCAAATTAACTTCACACGCCCAATAATTATAATATATACTAATATCAAAATATAAATTCTAGAAATTTAGACACGGACGTGACATAATCCACGCTCCGCTTGGATTGGACACACTCCAGTTGAGTGAAAGCACGCTCGTCGTGGATGGAGGTTTGATCTGGAGAAAGACCAGCAGCCAATTCACGTTGTGGATAATTTGGTTATGATATTTGGATAATTTGGAGACTCTTAAGTGTTGATTATGATCTTTCTATTTCACGTTCGATGCTGATTGAGGTCGTCTAGGGTCGGGTGTGACACACGCTCCGCTCGGATTGGCCACGCTCCGCTTGGAATTAAAGCACGCTCCGCTTGAATTCACTTAAAAGACATTGCTCCTTACTCCAACTTCCTTTTTAATTACAACTCTGCCACCCCCTATTTACAACCTATGCCACTCCCTATTGACAACCATGCCACCCCTTTACCTTTACCCCAAATTACCCTTATCTTTATCCTTTTAGTTAGTTAAGTAATTTACCTTTATTTGTAATTTGTTTTAGGGTTTTGAGATGGTATAAATACATCTCTTTCTTTGTAAATCATTAAATTTTTATCAATAAAAAATATATCTTCTTCTTCATTGAAGCTTGTTAAGGTTTTAACCTTCAATAATGGGGGATCATTGATTTTCTACGGATTTAGTCCGTAAAACTCGGGATTCACTCCTTCAAGTTTAGCTTGAGAAGAACATCTTTCTTAGTTTACGATTAAAACTAACTCGCCCCGAATTAATCTATATCAGTCTCTAAATTTTCCGCCAAAATAAATTGCTACCTCTAGAAGCATTAGCTCCAATTATATCAGCATTGGAGCCTATAGAACTAGAGTCAAATGGCTTTGTTTGGAGATATAAATACCTTTTTTCATGCTTCTACATTGATTCAGCGTCGTCGGAATAAAGTCGAGAGGCTGAGGAATGATACTGGTGTTTGGCTCTGGGATAAGAATGAGCTAAAAAAATTAATCATTGTTCATCGGGAGAATTCAAATGGCTTAAATAAGGAAGATTCACCATTTATCAATTTTGAAGTACTTGGGACTGAAACTATATTATCATTTGTTTAGAATCTTGAACCATAGATTTTACTCTATTTAACTGAGTAGCTACTGTATGTAGAATCTGATTCGTATAATTATTTTATAATATAACATGTTGTAATTCCTTATTTACGTCTACATCACTTTTTATTTCTCTAAATAGCTCAAATGTATATGCCATTTTCTTTTTTCTTATTATAATCTTTTCTAATGGTGTATGTATAACAATTACCATTTGATTACCAACTATAGTGCAAGTTTTACTTATTTTAGAACAATGTATTGAGTTCTTTATTAAATGGGAAATCTATTTTAATTTCACTACAATAGTTTTCAAACCATACAAATAACATGATTTTAATTTCCATTTTTTCCATATCTTCACACCACAGGACTATAAATCTGTTTAATTCTTACTAGATAAAATTATTAAAATACCATTTTCTTTTTTCATTTGAAATTTATTTGAAAGTTTTTCATTTTTAATTTATTTGGGAAAACGCTACCATTTGAGATATAGTTGGACTTATTGAAGATTCACTTTTCTATTCTTCAGTATAAATTGGTCTAGGAATATTTTTATTAAAATCCACTTATCTTATATCTAAAATGCTAACCGAAGCACAATGAGGGATAAAACTATCAGAACTAGTTGAAGGCCTATTATTATAATAGGTTGACATTCTAACTGGCTGGAACATATTTGCTAAAAAGTCAATCCTAACATAACCATCACTATGTGAAGTTATTGTTGAGAATTAATAATCAATATTAATAGGACTCATACATTTCTTGTAAATTCCACCATCTTATGGATCTCTATATTAGAATGAGCTTTATTTGTTTCAAATAATATTTTTTCATCTCTTTTCAGTGTTCTTTTAGATCTTGGATTCAAGGTTGTTGTCATTAGGGATGGCAACGGGTAGTGTACCCACGGGTATCCGGCACTATCCGATCCTAATGGGACTACCCGTACCCTGTATAAAAGGGTATGGGATCAAAATAATTACCCGTTAGGGTGATGGGACGGATATGGGAATACCCCCAAGGGTACCCGGTACCCGTTACCCGTCATAATTCTTTTATATATTAAAAAAATTATTGTTTTTTAGATGTAATATTTAAGATTTTAAACCCCAACTGATGAGGGCATCCCTTCCTTAAGCCCGAGCCCGGAGCCAAGAGACGAGAAGAATGAGAACCAGGGAAACCAGCCCGGTACGCGGGGCGTACTCACCAAGGCGCGGGGCGTGAAGGGACCAGCTTTCGAAGATTTACCCAAAAGCTCTGGAACGCGGGGCATACATCTATGCGCGCGGGGCGTGGATTCGGCACTGGAGAAGAAAGCATCCCAAGAGGTCAAGTACGCGGGGCGTACGATTGGGACGCCACGCGTACATCCCAACCAACAGGGCCACCAAGTCTAGGAGCTCAACTACGCGGGGCGTAGTCCCGAAGATGCTCTGCGTGAAGGTCATCACCCAGGGTCACTAAGATCAGAGGCTCCAACACACGGGGCGTGACTCCAGGAACGCCACGTGTAATATCCCCCGTGAAGACTCTCCAGGATCAGAAGCTGAGTTACGCGGGGCGTACCAAGATCCACGCGGGGCATACTCTGCTGGAAGGATACTTCTCCTCCAAGTTCTTACCAATAGGGGACCATTACTGTTGAGGTTTATTTACAGTTTTGACATCCACCCCTTATTACTAAACTCACATTGACTCTTTCTTTTTTTCCTATTCTACCCTTATACACATGTTGTGCCAAAAACCCTATTCATAGGCTTTTAGTCTTTTCTCTTCTTATTTGGGAGAGTATTTAAACTCTCTTCTTTGTAATGTTTCACAACTTTTGATAATATTGATTTGAAAGCCTCCATTGGAGCACCAAGGTTCATCCTTGTGGGTTTATTCAACCTTCTAGTTAAGCTAGAGAAGTTTGTAATCTTTGTTGGTTTACGATTAAAACCTCCAGTCGATTTCAATCTACAACAGTTGGTATCAGAGCCGAGTCGTTTTCCTTTCTAGAGACTTCTTCTCAGAAATGGTTCAACCATGTATCACAAACGAAGCCACCGGATCCACGGAACAAAGAGTTGAGATGTTAGAAGGCAATGTGAAGCATCTAACGGAGTCTCTAAGAACGTTCAAGGAAAGGTATGACACGAGCACCCGAGAGATTATTCTTGCCCTTGAAGAACTAAAGATCGGACACCGCAACACTGAAGCTCTTCTAACCGGAGAACCCCACTGGCGGCAAGAAGAGCATGCCCGACTTCAACTTGAGCGACAACCCATTCCACCTCCTAGGAGGGATCATGCACCACAGCTACCAATGGGCCCTAGGGTTCAAGAGGTAAGATGAAACAATCCCGTAGTCATTAGAAATGTGGATAATGATAGTGATGGAGATTTATTTGATGACTATGATATGCCTATGATTGGTAGAAATATGGGGATTAGGATGAATGGTGATGTTTTGAATGATAGGCATAGGAATGACATGCATGTGAATGATGTTGTTGGTCCCGTGCATGTACGTGCCGGGAATATAGATATTGTGCATGATAATTTTGTAGGTGGTTATGAGAGGGAGAATGTTGGGTTGAATGATCCATATGGGGGTCAAGGTAATGAAAGAGGCGGATATGGGAGAGAGCTGAATTTGAGAAGGGCGTATGGAGGTAATTTTGAGCGGGATGATGCTTTTAAGTTAAAAGTGGATTTACCTTCGTTCGGGGGAGAACTCGACATAGAGGGTTTACTTGATTGGTTGTTAGAGGTGGAACAGTTCTTTGATTATGCTGGAATACCGGAGGATCGGAAAGTCCGTTTAGTAGCTTACCGATTGAAAGGAGGAGCTTCAGTTTGGTGGGATAATATGAAGGAAGGGAGAAGAAGAGGAGGAAGGGAGCCGATTAGATCTTGGCTTAGAATGAAATCGATGTTGCGAGAGAGGTTTCTACCACCCGACTACGAGCAATACATTTACAGCTCTTATCGAAATTGCTCACAAGGTGCAAGGAGTGTGCACGAATACACCTCGGAGTTCTTGCGGCTTTCGACAAGGGCTAACTTGTCGAAAACCGAAAGCCAAAAGACTTCAAGGTATCTTAAAGGATTGAGGTACAACATCCAAGACCGGATCGGCACGCAAATGGTGATTCGGGTGCAAGACGCCCATAATTTAGCATTGAAGGCCGATGCAAAGTTGAGCTTGAAGGGACGTGAAGGCTATAAGAGAACCGGGACTGAAGGTACTTATGGAGGGAGAGGAGCTCCCAAGGGGATTGATAAGGGCAAGGGTATTGCAAGTTCAAGCGATCCCAAGGCGCCAAGTGCGGGAAAGGCACCTAGTGGAGATGTGAGGCCTTTTAAGGCGACACAACCCCCTAGGGGCAACAACCCCTATGCGAGATCGGCTCCATTCAAATGTTTCCGATGCAATGAGCCGGGTCATCGTTCTAATGAGTGTCCCAAGAGGAGAAGTGCCAACATGGTTGAACGATATGAAGATGATGATGAGTACGATGATGAAGGGGATGTTTGTTGTGACCCAATTGACGATGATTATGAGGGAGAGTATGATGGTGGGCAAGCCATACATGTGGTGAGAAGACTCTTGATCTCGAGTAGAGTGGAAACGGACCAACGACATCAATTGTTCCGAACCCGATGTCTAGTTCAAGGGGTGAAGTGCAATGTGATTATTGATAGTGGTAGCCAAGAGAACATCATTAGCGACACATCGGCTAAGAGATTTGGGTTGGTTATTGAAGCACACCCGAGTCCGTATAGTATGGGTTGGATCAAGAATGTCGGAGAGTTGAAAGTCACTCAAAGGTGTAGGGTACCTCTTGAGATAGGGGAGTACCGGGATGAAGTATATTGTGACGTTGTGGAGATGGATGCTTGCGACCTATTGTTGGGACGTCCATGGCAATTTGATAGGGATGCTACCCATGTCGGAAGAAAGAATACCTATCGGTTTATGAAGGATGGGATTCGTTATGTGCTCACACCACTTGTAGGAGAGCCCAATACTAAGGGAAAATCTACTTTGATCGTTTGCCCAACTCACAAGGCGTTTATCAATGAGTGTGAGGAAAGTCAAACGGTCTATGTAGTGATGGTGAAATCTAGTACACTGTCAAAAAGGGGAGGTAGCGAAGGTGAAGAAGTCCCAGAAGAAGTGGGAAGGTTGCTTAATGAGTTCTGTGATGTGTTTCCGGAGGAGTTACCATATGGGCTACGACCCCTACGGGACATCCAACACCATATCGATCTTGTGCCGGGAGCTAGCTTGCCTAGTCTTCCTCATTACTGGATGAGTCCCAAGGAGAGTGAAGTGATGAAGGAGAAGGTGGAATATTTGATAAGGATGGGGTATGTTAGGGAGAGCATGAGTCCATGTGCGGTGCCGGCTTTGTTGACACCCAAGAAAGATGGGTCGTGGAGGATGTGTGTGTATAGCTGAGCCATCAACAAGATCACTATTCGGTACAAGTTTCCGATTCCCTGACTCGATGACATGCTTGATCAATTGGATGGGTCCAAGGTCTTTTCCAAGATTGATTGGGTACCACCAAATCCGGATCAAGGCGAGAGATGAATGGAAGACGGCGTTTAAGACGCGTGACGGATTGTATAAGTGGCTAGTGATGCCATTCGGGATGACCAATGCACCGAGCACCTTCACGAGGTTGATGAACCAAGTATTGCGTCCGGTGATTGAGAAGTTTGTGGTGGTCTACTTTGATGATATTCTCATGCATAGTAAGATGTTGGAAGAGCATGTGGAGCACTTGAGGACCGTATTAACCTTACTCCGGGAAAATCAACTCTTTGCCAATACTAAGAACTGTGACTTTTTGATGGGGAGTTTAGTGTTTCTCGGGTATGTGGTCAGTGGGAGTGGTATCCGGGTTGATGAGGAGAAAGTTAGAGCTATTCGGGAGTGGCCGACTCCAAAGACCGTTGGGGATATTAGAAGCTTTCATGGATTGGCTACTTTCTATAGACGGTTCATCCGGAATTTCAGCGCTATTGTGGCTCCTATGACCGAGTGTTTGAAGAAGGGTAGAGGTTTCAAGTGGGAAGATGAAGAAGAGGGTAGTTTTGCCTTGATAAAAGAAAAGCTAAGCACCGCTCCGGTTTTAGCATTTCTAGATTTTGACAAACTCTTCGAAGTCGAGTGTGATGCGAGTGGAGTAGGAGTTGGGGGAGTATTAATGCAAGAGAAGAGGCCCATAGCTTATTTTAGTGAGAAGTTATGTGACTCGAGGCAAAAATGGGCCACCTATGACAAGGAGTTCTATGCGGTAGTGCGGGCTCTTAAGACGTGGGAGCACTACCTCATTGGAAAAGAGTTTATGTTGTACACCGACCACCAAGCCCTCAAATACTTGGGAAGTCAAAAATAACTCCGGAGCTCTATGCATGCTAGATGGTCCGCTTTCGTGGATACGTTCCCTTATAAACTTCTTCACAAAACGGGTCAACAGCATAAAGTGGCGGATGCCTTGAGCCGAAGGATAGCTCTCTTGAAAACAGTAGCCTTAGAGTTAGTTGATTTTGAGCACATCAAGGGAGAGTATGAGGAGGATCCGGACTTTGGGCTTGAATGGGAGAAGTGTAGGAGAGGTACCGAAGAGAGTGGGTATCAGTTAGTGGATGGGTTTCTCATGAGGGGTAGCCAATTGTGCCTTCCAAATACATCCATACGAGAAAGAATGATCCGAGAGTTACACGGAGGGGTGTTGGGGGGACACTTTGGAAGGGAGAAAACCTTTGACACGGTTAGCTCCCGTTACTATTGGCCTAGAGTAAGGAGATACATGTCATACATCGTGGAGCGATGTAAGGCGTGCCAAACATTCAAGGGGCATGCTACTAATGCCGGATTACGTATGCATCTCCCGATCCCGGAGACTATTTGGGAAGACCTCTCTATGGATTTTGTGTTCGGGCTGCCGAGGACTCAACGGGGTATGGATTCCATCTTTGTAGTGGTGGATGGATTCTCAAAAATGGCCCACTTTATCTCGTGTAGAAAGACTAATGACGCCACTGCCATTGCCAAGTTGTTCTTCCGTGAGGTAGTGAGGCTACATGGGGTCCCAAAGAGCATAGTGTCGGATAGGGACATAAAGTTTGTAAGCCACTTTTGGCGGACCCTTTGGGCCATTCTTGGGACCACATTGAAGTTTAGCACCACGGCTCACCCCCAAACGGATGGATATACCGAAGCGATAAATCGGACCTTGGGAAATTTATTGAGAAGCAAATGTCGAGACAAACCCAAGATGTGGGATTACATGCTCGCCCAAGCCGAGTTTGCCTACAACTCCGCCGTGAGTTCCACTACCGGGAAGTCCCCTTTCGAGATAGTATACACCAAGGCACCCAACCATTCACTTGATTTGGGCGAGGTCCCTAAGGGGGAGAAGAAGAGTGTAGCCGCACACAACTTGGCCAACGACTATCATAGAATGCACCAAGAAGTCCGACATAGCATTGAGGAGAAAAATAGTCGGGTCAAAACCAAGGTGGATGAACACCGAAGGGATGTACAATTTGAGGTTGGGGATGAGGTGATGGTGTCTTGGGGAAAGAACGCCTTATGCATGGTCCAAGTAGAATGTTGAAGCCGAGGAAGTATGGTCCTTACCGGATCACGAAGAAAATTAGTGCCAACTCGTACCAACTAACCCTTCCCAATTGGCTTGGGAAAATATCTTCTTCTTTTAATGTGA
Source organism: Euphorbia lathyris (assembly GCF_963576675.1). Classification (NCBI taxonomy): domain Eukaryota; kingdom Viridiplantae; phylum Streptophyta; class Magnoliopsida; order Malpighiales; family Euphorbiaceae; genus Euphorbia; species Euphorbia lathyris. The sequence goes on along the minus strand of NC_088914.1, from coordinate 67,630,824 downwards.
AGGACCTTAGCTTGTGGAAGCCGGAGGGGACGTTGCTAACCAAGGCATCGGAGGCGGAGTCCGACTCTTTCAAAGAAGGGGAGAATGACGAGGGCATCCCTTCCCTAAGCCCGAGCCCGGAGCCAAGAGACGAGAAGAATGAGAACCGGGGAAACCAGCCCGATACGCGGGGCATACTCACCAAGGCGGGGGCGTGAAGGGACTAGCTTTCGAAGATTTACCCAGAAACTCGAGAACGCGGGGCGTACATCTATGCGCGCTGGGCGTGGATTCAGCACTGGTGAAGAAACCATCCCAGGAGGTCAAGTACGCAGGGCGTACGATTGGGACGCCACGCGTACATCCCAACCAATAGGGCCACCAAGTCTAGGAGCTCAACTACGCGGGGCGTAGTCCCGAAGACGCTCTGCGTGAAGGTCATCACCCAGGGTCACCAAGATCAGAGGCTCCAACACGCGGGGCGTGACTCCAGGAATACCACGCGTAATATCCCCCGTGAAGACTCTCCAGGATCAGGAGCTGAGTTACGCGGGGCGTACCAAGATCCACGCGGGGCGTACTCTTCTGGAAGGATACTTCTCCTCCAAGTTCTTACCAATAGGGGACCATTACTGTTGAGGTTTATTTACTATTTTTCCATCTACCCCTTATTACTAAACTGCCATTGACTCTTCCTTTTTTTCCTATTCTACCCTTATACACATGTTGTGCCAAAAACCCTATTCATAGGCTTTTAGTCTTTTCTCTTCTTATTTGGGAGAGTATTTAAACTCTCTTCTTTGTAATGTTTCACAACTTTTGATAATATTGATTTGAAAGCCTCTATTGGAGCACCAAGGTTCATCCTTGTGGGTTTATTCAACCTTCTAGTTAAGCTAGAGAAGTTTGTAATCTTTGTTGGTTTACGATTAAAACCTCCAGTCGATTTCAATCTACATCACCAACCTTTTATTTTTCAACCATTGAGTGATACCACTAATCTACTTATTCTTATTGATTAAGGTTCAATTTGTTCAATTTTTAGATAAATGATTTATTAAATTTATACTTTGTTAAATTTGTAATATTTTTTATTTTATTTATTGATTTTTAACGGGTAAGGGTACCCGTGGGTACCCGCGAATTAAATGGGAAGGGTATGGGATGCAAAAATATACCCGTTAGGGTAATGGGACGGGTACGAGTGATTAAAAAATAAACGGGTAGGGTTTGAAATTGACACTACCCGCGGGTACCCTACCCGTTGTCATTCCTAGTTGTCATAACTTTATAATATATTCTATAAATTACTACTACTGACCTAACATTATATTTAAAATTTAAGTTTTTAGTTTTAACTGTTAAGGTCAAAATATCTAATTGATAACTTGTGGAAAAATCCTTGATCAGAGCACTTCCCTGTGAGGCGCCGTTGGGATCGGCCGGGGACACTCCGATGCCAAAGTCAGTAATATTTCTGAGAATAAACTGTAAGCACAAAAGTAGAGAATCAGTAAGTGTACCTTTGATCCTAGGAAGCTGGGGTATTTATATAGGTTTTTGTAACCTTCAGCATTAATGGGGAAGCATGTGAAGAGTCGTGTCATTACTCGTCTTTAATTGCTATCAATTCTCCATTAGTCCCAGTATTTAGCATTGAAACCCTCAGAGTTGAGGTATTCGAACAGTCAAGTCTTTATTCCCCTTTAATGGCTATTAATTGCCATTTAATTGTATTTATTCCCATTCAAGGATGGTAATAAAGGCGCCTTTTCGTATTCTTTGATCCGTCAAGGCGTATGTACGCTCTCCTTGAGAGCTATGGCGGGTCTCCGCTACTCGCTCTCATCGGGCGTATCTCGTTATGGCGTATCTCACCATGGTCCACGTGGCGTGGCATAATGCTAGAGACTCTTTCCTTTTCCTCATTATTTGCATATTCGCCCCTGCATTAATTATCATTAATTCCACATTAATCATGCATAAATATCTCTTTTAGAAGGAATAATGGTTTGCCATTATTTCTATTAATTTTCCCTTATTCCTTATTCAAGAATAATTTGGGTTGTTATCACTAATATATTGGCATCATATAGACAAATTTAGAATCTAGGATAACGATTGAAATATACAGGACTATTAGCTAAATTAGCTTTTGTCATAGCCAACAAAGAATTAGTAAAGTTTATATGTCTAACATTTCTTAGACACATAAATACATGGATATCAAGTCCTAATCTAAAAAATGGTTTTACTCCAATTTGAACATATGCAATATGTAAAAATTTGTACTTTTTTTTATCTTCATGTTCATTTATTGTTTTCTGAAAATAATCATATGTTTTCATGTTCTTGATTTATTACCACATTCTATTATGCTGTCTTAATAGAATAATCACATTCTATTATGCTGTCTTAATAGAATAATCAGTCAATAATTCAAATGTGACAACTAAATAAATCATTTTAATATTATATTTAGGTATTGTCCAATCAAGTAGGTCACTTTCGATTTGTGCAACATCTACTTCCATAGAATTTCAGTCTAAATTATTATTATTATTATTAATATTATTATTATTATCATCATCATCTTCCGAGTTTGAACTGGAGCCTATATTTCGAGAAAGAAATCTAGATAATCTACTCATTTAAGTCTGTATTAAATTTAACTAGAGGTTAAACATTTTCATAATAGCAAAGACTAAAGTTGCTACCATATCATCTTGAGAGGTTTCTATTGCTTGACCATGTTCTTCTTTAACAATTATCTTTTTTTGCGGTTAAAACTTTTTGCTTATCATGGGGGAAATATATTAATCCCACCAACCTTTTAGTTGACCAGTAAAACTGGATATCAAGGCTTGGACAACTTGTAATTCAGTGTTTCCTCTTGATTTATAGGCAGTAACTGCCATAGAGATTTCTTGCAAAGTATTTAAAATCAGATATTCCCCTTATCTCATCTATATTCCATTTGTATAATGAGTCATCGCCATATCAAGCTCGAACTATATATATTCCTTTCCTCATATTGAACATCGGGTGGTGTTGGTCGAGGATGGAATTTTTTTGTTTCGGGTCTTGGAGTATAAGTATTGAATCATATATTTTGAACTGTAAATTGCTCCTCTAGATTTCTTATATTTTTTTTCTCCTTCTTCCTATTGTTCATCATAACGAATATGTGCTTTTTAGAATATTGCTTGAGTTTTTTTTTTTTTTTTATAATGTCTTCTTTTTACGAGTTTTCTTTCTTGATAAATTTTCTCATTTCTAATTGTAATTCTTAGGATTCCTTTTCCTTAGAATACTTCATATTTTTAGTTTTTTGTTATGCCTGGATGATGGTGCAGATATCTGTTCATAACCATACTGTTGGCAAAAGAAACCTAATTCTTTTCTCCCTAGTGTACTCTCATTTTTAAATTTTGCTCTAAGCTTCAAATTTGTACAAGTAGCTAAGCTTTCATTATTAAAAATAATTTATAAGTTGTCTGTAGGTTAACTCTTGATAAGGAACTATTCCGTTATAATTTGCTTTTAATTTAGTTCAGGTTCTTTCTGCAAATAATTCATGTTACGAATACACAAAATCACATTTTCATTTTTTTTTATACTTTTGCTAAATTATTAAGATGTATGTATTATATACAAATAAAACCATAATTGTAGTTCGTTGCAAGGTTAAAATTTACCATATGATTTTTTTGAAGAAGTGCAAATTTATTCTTAACTTATGAAATTATATAAATATATCCTTAACATTTTTATGCAATACCAATTTCAAGCCTGCATAAAAATAATAATTGAACAAACTGGTTTTCAGCGTTATTTAACTAGGCAGGAAGAGACATTCTCCAAACATCGATCATATCTAAATGCTTACTATGTTACCAATACAATTATAAATGACAGAATTATACAAATTATAATAATGCAGGGACAAAATTGGAAAGTCAAACCCTGCAGTAAAAATCCCTAATTTCTCCCTCTTTATCCTCTTTCTCCTTACAACGGCCACCTCCTCAAAATTCCTTCTAGAAGAAGGACGACAACATCTCCTCATACACATGCCTCACACCTAATCAGCTCACAATCCAGCTTTCTCACCAAACAATCATCGCCGTCATTCCTTCGACACCTCTCCTTTGCTATAACCGTTTTTGTCTGATTAGCTATAGGTATCCAGCTTGTGGCTATTTAATCTTGTAATCGTTTTCCTTTGCTTTCAATAAGAATTCAGATGAAATAATACCAGGTTCTATTCACTTTAATATGACATGTCAAAATGCAACAACTGAATTTGTCACGTATAAGTTAATACAAAATAATTGTCAATATATATATATATATATAAATTTACTGTATTATTAGCACAGATTCAGTTACAAATAACCTACCAAAATGTATGAAAACTACTTTAATTTATTGATAGACCTGCTTGAAATATCATATTTATCAGTTAAATAACTGATAAATAGCTCATTCAATTTTTTTTTAAGTATGGATAAAAAATGATTTAAGTTAAAACTTTAGAGATAAATTTGTGTAATTTGATATGGATAAATTTCAACCATATCCACTGAACTTCTCATTATATCCTCATTATATGATTGATCATTTACTACTAACAATAAATAAAAAAATTTATATATAATATATATATCCTCTTATAATATTGTTTAAATTAAGTGAGAAACCGTTAGCAGGATATTGAAATTCTCTCAATCTGATGAGTAGTTTTGTTTTTTAATTTAATTGGAATTATAGGAAGTGATTTAATTATAAGATTGAAGATAATACATATTTAAAAAATGAGTCCATAAAGATATGATAACATGAAGGTCTAGTGTTGATAAATATTATAATAAAGTGAAAACAAATAATATGCTACCTACCTCTAATTATTAATTATATGAATGGCGATTTAGGAATTAGAATCCATGATTACGTCAAATTTCACATGTTCCCTGCTGAGGCAAGTACACAACTACGGGCCTAATCAAAATTATATTTAAATATACAAAAGAAAATTAATAATCATGAATTCTTTATATATATATATATATAATCGACCTGATTGGTGGAGATCACAAAATAATATATATGAACATTTTTGTTTTTGTAGGATCCAACATAAAGTTAATATTTATTTTATTTCATTATGCATCGGATTGGTATATTCAGTTATGGATTTTAAAAATAAAAAATACACCAATCACTTTTTGGTACTTGGATCGTTATTGGGCTGTGACTAGCTACTTTAGTGGTAACATCTTATTTTCTCACACATGAGTTGAGTTGAGAGAAGTTTGTGTTTTTGCTAGGGTCTTTTCAAATGGAACAAAGTTTTGAGAAGTTGGCTCCGAGTCTCGATGAGGAGGAAGAGCTCGTTTTAAAAGATGGAACTGATTGGTGGAGCCTTAAAGGATTGAGTTTTTCCTCAGTTGGTCGTTTTCTCACGGACCGGATGGCTAGATTATGGTGTTTAGGGAAGGGTGTCACTCTACATGATGTAGGAGGCGCCCTTTTTAAAGTGTTTTTAAACGGGGATGAGGACAGTGGCGGAACCAGGACCCCGGATGATCCGGGGCTCAAACATATCAGTAAAAAAAAATTCAAAACGTCAAAAAAAAATCGAAATTAACTGTGCGGTTGACGGTAAATTTTCAAAGTCCAGCCCGTTAGGACTGTATAAATTTTTTTTAGCCTCCAACACATTAAAACTGTAAAAATGAGGTTGAAGAGAGTCAAACATAGGACCTCTCAAATAGAAGTAAGCATTATTAACCATCTCATCTACCTTTAAACATTAAAATAATACTACATAGAGTCAATATAATTATCTCCAAGATATTACCAAACACCATTACTAAATTTTTTTTTCTCAATTCTCCGGCCGCCTGCTGGGGCTCGAGCCCCCCCCTGTTTCTGCCCCTGGATGGGGATCCCCGCAAGGACGGAGATTCCCCATGGGACGGGGATGGGGGATAAATTTGTCCCCGTCTAACTCGTGGGGATGGGGAATCCGTGACTAGTCGAGGACGGGGATGGAAAATGCATTCCTCACTCCATCCCGCCCCGTTTGCATCCCTACGTGCCTTAGAATGTTGTTACATAATTCACATAATAGATAAAAAGAAAGTTATTACTTGTTCAACTATAAAACTTGTCTTCTCTAATATTAAAAGTGCATACTCTGACCTTGATCGTTTTACTTTTTTTTAAGACGTGTTCAATATATCTTCTGCATTTAACATTCTTTTTATTGCAACCGAGTGATCAATTGATTACATTTTACTCAAATTTAGGGGGCTAACTAGACATTTTATGCAAGTTCAGGGGGCCAATCAAGCTTTTTGGAAAAGTTCAAGGAGCAAATAATGTATTATTATTAAGCCTTATTAAAAATATTTTGAAAGGTCTCGCATGCACCTTGCATATTACCTCAGTGTATATAAATACATATATAAATGTGAATAGATGTAGAAATTATATATAAAAAAAAAACCATTCATTAAAGCTTAAATCATTTAACAATTAGCCAAGTAAGTGATTGTCCATAAATCTAGTTTCTAGAAGGTAGAGTAATCACATGTGATATGCTTAACAATTAGCCAAGTAAGTGATTGTCCATGAATCTAGTTTGTAGAAGGTAGAGTAATCACATGTGATATGCTTTACTGAATCTATTCGGTTGGCTAGAATCGGATGGTGACTCAGTCTTTTAAAAACCAAGTGTTTTAGAGTACTCATTTGCACCGAACTACACAGCAATGTCCCTACAAGTCTTGCGTCGAACTACACGACGCATTCATATGTCCCTTGCAAAATAAGTAAGAAAATATATTTATATGATGCGAATTTTTGCTGAACCTCGAAAGTAACACCTGTATAGTTTTGGAATTTAACGTGAGTTTATGGCCGCTCGCATAAAGTCAATACTTTTGACCAGTTCATCTCATGCTCAACTAACCGATTCATGGCTTTTTACAAGAGCTTGAAGAGAGTAAAATATTTCAACTGGATAGATGAGTGCCAAACGTCCTTCAAAAAGCTCAATGAGTTTTTAGCCCCGCCTTCATTTTTAGTTGATCGTTCTTGGGTAAAACCCTCTACTTATACATCAAAGTGGCTGAAGAGTCTGTAGGAATGGTCCTGATTTGTGAGGAAGACATGTAACGGTTTCCTATTTACTACATAAGTAGAGTACCGAGATATGTTGAAATAAGATACCCAAAGCTCGAAAAGCTAGCTTACAGAGTAGTCATCGTATCCTAAAAACTTCAACATTTCTTCTAAAGCCATTCTGTTGTTGGTATGAATATACACCCCTTTAGACAATGCAGCTGAATACAAAGTAATGCTTTAAGGAATCTAGATCTTTAACGTCATAAAGTTAGATAATGAAGTCTTGAAAATGGCTCTAAGATGATAGTTAGTCAATTCTATAGGAACTACAAATACAAAGAGATTAGAATGAAGAAATATTTAGCATTGGGAAAATAGCTCATGGCTTCGAGCAATAAGAAGGGAGAAAGCTAAAACCAAAGTGAATCCCTAAAAAAGAGAATTGTAAGGTCGGCCATCTAGATAAAATAACATCAACTTTAATGGGTCATGATTATCTCCATGCCACCTGAAACTTATGTCACATTCAAGCACTCACGACGATGAGGCAATGGTCTTAGACTTGAGCAATAAATGATTTTACCCAATTTTCTCATACTTAACGACAACGACCTTATTGGAGGATAAAAACCAACAAGTTAAGTAAAAGATATTCAGTAATAGATAACACTTGTGCTTTTAGCCATCCATGGCTCAAGTGCGTTGGGTTTATTAGCTCAATAACTATCATAACTTTGCTAAGTTTAGTATTAGAGTAGAATCGTCAGTTTATGATTCCTCGTTTGATTTGATTTGATTTTTTTTTATCTCAGATTTCGAAGAAACTTAGTCAAGGTCAGAAGAGATTTACTCCCATCAAAATCTATATCAAAATAATTAATGTGGTATTTTTTTTTTCCCTGATGTAACAGTATACACAAGTGGGCAAAGCCCACATTGATGAACAACGAAATTTCATTTTAGGTAGGTATTAACTAGTTAATTCCAGGCTCTACGTGTATGCATGAACAAACAACTGTGAAAGACCGAAACTACTGTAACTATGTGGGCCAAAAACCTAACAAACGCTGTTTATTTAATTGAGGATGCTCCCAACATTGTTTGGCCATTGATTTGTAAGAATGCCTTGAATGAAATGAATGAATAGATGCTCGTTTTCCCTAAAAAAAAAAAAAAATTAGTTAATTCTAGATAATTTCATGAACAACAAACAAATATTAATTGCACTTGTCTATCCTTGTCATTTTTCAATAATTTACTAAGAAGTTTATCATAATTAATATGGAAATAGGCACAAAAAATGAATCTGTCAATTAATAAGTTATCTTCTATAAACAAAAATTAATAACTTATCTAAAATATATATAAATGATGTGAAAAAATATATAAATCAAACATATTTATTAGGGAAAAGTACAAAAATAAACCTTATGGTTACACATGTTTTTGATCAGCACCCATGTGGTTTAAAAGTTTACAAAATGGTACATTGAAGTTCATTCTGTTAGCAAACACATACCAAATTGACTAACGGCGTTAAAAGTCAAAGGAAAAAGAGTTAATTTGATCCTTATGTTTATTTCTTTTATAATTTAACCCCTCCTATTATCTAATTATTACAACCAAACCACAAAATTAAAAATGAAATACAATTACCATCTCTCTCCTCTCTTCTATATATTTTTTTCTTCTTTCTCTCTCCTTTTTTTTTTTGTTAATTTCTACCTCCAAAACCAATTAACAAAACAAACTCTTTCAAATTCTACATTTTATTCAAAAAAAAAAAACTATCAGCTGAATAGAGTCTCTCCCTTCTAGACTTTTCCTATTCATGTTACTGTTCATCTTTTTCGTCAATTTTATTCATGTTACTGTTCATCGTCTTCGTCAATTTTATTTATTTTATTCATGTTACTGTTCATCTTATTCTCTCTCTAAAATCAATTTCACCCCTTCAAGATTCGAATATACATCATTTTTTGAATGGGTTCCATTACAGAGTCAAGATCAATTTGTCGATACATATGTGATACAAGGGAAACAAATCCTTATAAGGAAACAAATACATTGTCCAAAGCATCAATAGATCAATGGATAGAAGCTGAAGGGAAGAGCTTTAACCCACCAAGCGGAGCTCTTGTTTTTCAGCTAGCATTTGCGCCCATAACGAAGATCCCGCAAAATGAAAATCTGATAAAGCAGAACGAAGCAAAGCTTGGAAAAGTGCTCGACATTTACGAGAAAAGGCTCGTAGAGAGTCGATTCTTGGCTGGAGACGATTTCTCTTTGGCAGATCTATCGCACTTGCCTAACGCGCAGTATCTAGTTGCTGCAACAGATAGGGGAGAGCTCATCACTTCCAGGAAGAATGTTGGGAGATGGTGGAATGAGATTTCTAGCAGGGTTTCATGGAAGAAGGTTGTTCAGATGCTGAAAACTGGTTCAAATTAATTCAATTTCTGGATTTTTCTCTTTCAAAATCAGTAACATCATTGTCAATTATCCTGGTTTTGCATGGATCTGCTATGGCTGCATTGTTTACCATGATGTCAAGTTTCCCGAAATTAGAGATTGCGGCATTCACCGCCTTTTCGATGTCGGATTCTATGGTTATATCGCAGTGTATGAACACTGTCGATTGGTTTCCGATGTTATTGCATACAGATTGGCAATGGCAATTAATTAATAATACCACCAAATTTTTTTTTTTAATAAAAGGTAGAAGTTGAAAGAGTTTGTTTTATTAATTCAATTGATTTTAGAGAGAGAAAGAAGAAAAAAAATATAAAAGAGAGAAAAGAGGAAAGAGATGGTGTAATTGTATTTCATTTTTAATTTTGTGGTTTGGTTATAATAATTAGATAATAGGAGGGGTTAAATTATAAAAGAAATAAATATAAGGACCAAATTAACTCTTTTTTCTTTGACTTTTAACATCGTTAGTCAATTTGGCATGTGTTTGCTAACGGAATGAAGCTCAAGATACCATTTTATAAATTTTTAAACCACAGGGTGCCGATCGAAAACAAGTGTAATCACAAGGTTTATTTTTATACTTTTCTCTATTTATTATTATTATACTGTTCTGAAATAGAATTAAGAAGACCCTTCCATGTGCTATGTGGGGGAGGCAATAAAAGTAAAGTAATTATAAGAATAAAATAAATTACCAACTTAATTAGTTGAAACTATCTAGAAAATTCAAGAATATGTAATTGGTTATGCAATCTTTGACAATATATAACTAAATTTTATTATTAGTAGTATAATTAAAAATTAAGCAGTGGGTTTAGTATTAGTTTTCTCCATGATACGCGCCTATACCTGTCAAAACTACCCATGATATATCCATGTGATTTCGAGTTTCATTAGAGGTTCAGATTATTATAAATTATATTCTTTATTTAACTAACAATATAAAATTTTCTCCATATGAATTTAGAGAAATAAAATAATGATGGAAAGAAATGGGAATTTTGGTCGATTTCGATTTTTATTGTTGATTATATTTGAATCCATGTGCCGTAGATATTTCTTAGCTTTCCGAGCTAAAAAATAATAGAAAAGTTTCAAGTGTGAATACTAGTTTGAGTTAGTCATAATTATTAATTAACAAACATATATTATACATGATCTTCTAGTTATAACTCTCCATTAATGTTAAATATTTTATCCAAATGTCAACTCAGTACTGGAATTAATTTATTAGTTCTTTTTTCTCCTTTATGAAAATGAGATTATGAGATTGTCAATCCTAATCCTCATTTAATATTCAAAACTTCAAAATAAAGAAGTGTTTGTAATTTAATCTTTTATCAAATAAATCATAAAATTTATAGAAATTGGCAAGCCTTTTTCTTATTTTTGAAATTCTCTATACAGACCTAGAACGTATGATGAACTCCTTTTGGTGGACTCGGAAGAAGGTAGTACTCGTAGAATTCATTGACAGTCCCTAGAGTGACTGTGCATCCCAACAAATATGGTAGTAGGGTCGTCGCCTTCGACAATTGAATATTGCGTTGTTAGCAAAAATATAGGCATGGAGGCTACTTACTAATCCAACTTCACTGGTGGCTAGAGTTTTTAAGAACAGATACTTTTCTTCTACGTCAATCCTTCATGCGACGATTAAAATGAATCCTAGTTTCATATAGCGTAGGATTCTATCAAACATTCCCCTTCTTAAAACTGGAGCTCGTATTCGCATACGCAACGCGTTCACAACTAGTAAATGGCAGTAGGCTCAAGCTTCACTCCTGGTTTCTAGCCTCGTGGTTGCACCTATTAAGTTGAAGCCTCCACCGCTAAACATGTTGAAGTTAAACATCGACGCAACAACCTTCGACGAATTGAGTTGTTCTAGTTTCAGAATGGTGATTAGAAACTCGTCCGATGAGTTCGTATTTGCTGCAAACGACTTCTCCTCTATCCTGGATCCCCTCATAGCAGAAGCACTTAGCTGTCGAGAAGCGTTGAGCTGGCTGAAAACAGTGGAATCAGGATCGCAACTCTTAATTTTGTCACTTAATAGTATTAGAGTGTTGGTTTTTCCTTTTGACATTATTGTGGATGATTATAAAAGCTCTTCTAAAGTAGCTCTGGATTTCTTCAGTTATATCTATGAATCAGATTGCTCATTTTATGCCATCTGATGAGTCTAACCGTGGGATTTAGTGTCTACGCCCTCCACTTTTATTTGTATGCCTTTGAATTCTGATTCTTAACGAAATATCCATTTTCTTGTAAAACAAACCCAACCATGTATAAGAAAACCCAAAGTTAATGTCATAACATAAAACAACTAACAAGCTACTTAATTGGCTTTTAATTAATGCAATACTAGAAGAAAAAAATGAATTAAGACATGAAAAGAGTTGATTGAAGGGTAGTCTATAATCTAAGTTAAACACCAACATCAAATATAAACATCAAGCATCCAAAAATGTCTATGCTATTATAACATAAAGACAATGATAAGAAAGGGTAGCCATATTGTTATAATTAAATCCAAAACAATGAACACTAATACAAAATTAGCAGTAGTCAAAATTGATTAGTGGAGTATGGGAGTCATGTGGGTTTCACATGAGCAACCACATGCTGGGGAACATAGAACACCTGCACTGTTTTTTTAAGTTAAAATTTCTTTTTTATCTCCTTTTTTTTATAAAAAATTTCATTTTTATTTTTTTTTATTAAAGATTGGTTAGCGAGGAAGGGTAAGCGGTGAACATCCCAGCTATGCTGACACCCCACTGCAGACCCAAAAAAACCCCGAACCAAATTTATTAAAAAGAGAAAAAATTTCATTTTTATCTTAAAATAAAAATTAACATGAACAAAACAGAAAATAAAAAGGGAGGGAGGGAGCAACCTGGTATGCAACCCAAAGGGATATGCTTGTTTTGATAGAGACAATGGGGTCTTATGAACATGCCTTCTTGCCTCCTTCAATAATTACATTTATTTTCTACTGGGCTCCACTTTTTTATTTGTCTTCCATTTTTATTTTTTCTAATTTTTTTTGTCTTATTTATATATACTATGATGTAGGAGGAAAAAAAATGTTTTTTTTTTCTTTTCATAATTTACATATCATTGGGAGGTTTTTCTTGAGAATATAATTGCTTAATAATTATATGTTGTGATACATGATCCATTCTGAGGGTGAGTCTGAAAATTGTCGAGAGCTCATTTAATAAACTATACAATGATTAATTTAATTTTTTGAACAAAATAAATCTTGTAGGTTCGGGATATGTGTATGTATTGTCTCTGTTTCAAATCTTATTATTGAGTTGGAAAATATCATAAATTAATAAAAAAAAACATTTATTTCTACCAAATTAAATAAATAAGGGATGGAGGCTGTGATGGACATCACAAGGGAAATACTTTGTATGCTAATGGTTTTCTAGATTGATTCTAGAAATAGAAAGAAAACTTTCATGGAAGAACATGGTTTTAGGATAAGATGGGATGATCCATGAGGGCGGATCAAATTCTCGAGGTGATGCGAACCCACGAGAAACATTGCTTCGAAAACCCGATAACTAGATTTGATCTTTAGGAAAGCTAACGAATTAGGGTCGGACAGAAAAGAACCCTTACAAAACTAGGTTGTAAACATCCAATCACAGTCTTCAATAATTAACGATTTAATTCCGAACTGTTCAAACTAGTGCCCCACAGAACACAAGAGAAATCACTCACAAACTCTTTTTTTATTTAATCAAAAGGTGTCTTTTACAAATGAAATGAAAGGGCTCACCCTTAAATACATAAAACACAAATAAACCATTACTAGAATTGCCCTTTATGTACCTTAAACAATAACAATAGTACAAGGGTAATTAGGGAATTAACTTAGTCAACCATAAAAACAAAATACTACATAAATGTTTTTAGCCAATGAAAAACCAATAATTAAAAACCAAGTCAATTCATATGGAATTGATAAGGTTCACATTGTGTTAAAATTGTCATTTTGACCATTGAAATAATTAAATCAATTGAATTGATTCTATTTTCCCAATAAATCCAAATGGTTGAAATTCATATGGTGATTTTTGAATCAATTTCTTCTTCGTGTAACTCGAAAGTGATTAAATTATTTCATTTTGAACTTCGCACGTTTCATAGGATTATCGAATAAAGGATTAAAATTCGTAAATATAATCTCGTTCTTAGCATGGATCCGATTCTCATCATTCCCCTTCTCTTCAAGACGATTCGTCCTCGAATCGCAATGTTGTTCGTGGATAGACATGAACACCTGCAATTTAGAATCTAAAACACTAAACAAACAAATGTCAAGTTTGTTAGTATAAGTACGTATCTTTTCAACACCCACGAAATCAACAAAATTTATCTTTTCAACTCCACATAGCTGTTCTTCAATTTTTACCTCATCTTCTCTTGCAACCAGAATCTCTGAAATATAACATTGGTCAGATGCAGATACATATTGAATCTCAACCTTATCTACATCATCCTCAACTTGAGATCTTATTTCAATTGTTTTGTTCGACGGCGTTTCATCTTTCTTTGTTAGTTCTTCAATTTCAATAGTATCATCCTCATCATTGCATGCAGTGCTCTTAGACTCTTCCTTCACTCTGCCTGACTCATCAACATCTTTTCCAGTATTTTCACCCTTTATTTCTTCACTTACATATGTACGTTTATCGCTGTTACGAATAATCTCATATCGAGATATGAAATCTTATTTGTTGTAGTAGTTCTCGACTCGGTTGAAATCTTACAGTAGACTCGGCATGTGTTTGTACAAACCCACATAGAAATGGTTAGGAACAAATCGTTTTCTCATAACGGCTTTTAGCTCTTTCGAAGAATCAATTGGTGGCTCTCTACACCTCTCTCTGGTTGTCACAAATTGATCCCACCAGATTAAGGCATAATCTGAAAATCCTGTAATAGCTTTTCGTACCTTCTTCTTTTCTGAAAAATTGTTATAGTCTAAAATCATTTCCATTTTCTTCTCCCACTTCAAATAAGCTTTGGGACCGTCTCTTCCATAGTCACCCTAATTTCTAGTCGATCTTTTATTATCATCATAATGATACATTACATCGCCTTGGTTTGTTTCGAGAGCAACTCGTTGATTTTCTTCCATAATGTCCATACGTTCCACCAACCGGTTTAACATCGTTAACACTTGATCATCTGCTATATTATTGTGCAAAAGAAATTCAAATAGATCAAGTAATAATTAAACAAAACTCACAATTCACTCGGTGTTTCACTCAAAATTGCTTTTGGCTATTCTCTCTAATATGCTCACCATTCTGTGCCTTTTACCACTCGATTTCTCTTATAGTGTTCTTTAAAGAACTCAGTAGAACGAATTCAGTATTAAAACCCCAATACTTAAAAACCAAAATTTAACCCTACAACCTAAGAGGCAAAATGGTAGTAAAAAAACGCAACACAGATAAATCAAACTAATGACCAAAATCTCAACGACGATAAAACGACTAATAAAAGAATATAGGTGAAAAAAAAATAAAAGGACAAAGAAAGAAAAAAAAAGGAAATAGAAATTAATACTAGTATTTATGTATAGTGTACTTTTTTTATTATTTTTTTAAATTAAAACAATTGGTAGGACATCTCCTTAACGGAGAACAACAACCATCCCAAATTGATTTAATTTTACCACAATTTCATTTGTTATTATCATTAATGATAATGGAGAAAAAAGATGAAAAAGAAAAAATGAAGATAATGGTATGATTATCTTTAATAGGTATTTCAACAACAGAAATAATCTAGTTGATTTTTTTTTTCAGTTTCACAAATTAAAATTTGAAAAAGATAAAAGAATGCACATTAAAAACCAATGTTCCACACTTTTTTTTTTTAATTCGCAAATAAAACAAATAAAAAATACAAAAGGTTAGAAACAAAACACAAAAACAACTGATTGAACTTTTTTTTTTTATAATTTTATAAATTTTAATTGGAAACAAGAAACCCAGTGATTCAAAACTCCATATTAGAATATAAATTCAAATTCTAATGTTTGACGGAACAAAAACAAAATTAAAAGAAAAAAAAATACAGATAGATAAAACCTGAAAAGTTAGAGCTCGGTTCTGATACCAAACTGATGCGAACCCATGAGGAACATTGCCTCGAAAATCCGATAACTAGATTTAATCCCTTCGAAAGCTAACGAATCAGGGTGAGACAGAAAAAAAACTCTTACAAAACTAGGTTGAAAAGACTCAATCCCAGTCTCCAACAATTAACGATTTAATCCCAAACTGTTTAAAGTAGTGCCCCAAAGAATACAAGAGAAATCACTCACAAACCCTTTTTTTTTATTTAATCAAAAGATGCCTTTTACAAATGAAAGGGCTCACCCTTAAATACATAAAACACAAATAAACCATTACTAGAATTGCCCATTATTTACCTTAAACAATAACAATAGTACAAGGGTAATTAGGGAATTAACTTAGTCAACCATAAAAACAAAATACTACATAAATGTTTCTAGACAATGAAAAACCAATAATGAAAAACCAAGTCAATTCATATGGAATTGATAAGGTTCACATTATGTTGAAATTGTCATTTTGACCATTGAAATAATTAAATCAATTCATATTGAATTGATTTTATTTTCTCAATAAATCCAAATGGTTGAAATTCATATGGTGATTTTTGAATCAATTTCATCTTCATGTAACTCGAAAGTGATTAAATTATTTCATTTTGAACTTCGCACGCTTCATAGGATTATCAAATAAATGATTAAAATTCGTAAATATAATCTCGTTCTTAGCATGGATCTGATTCTCATCAGGAGGTGTAGGGATGAAGTATCAAATGAGGACTCTAATAAATAAGTATAAGTAAAAATAAAGTAAAAAAATTAATTAGGTAAAAGAAAAATTATTTAAAAAACGACACATTTTTATTATACTTAACAAAGAATATAATTAAAACATCAAATAAAAAAATAAAAAATATATTTTTTTATATTAAATATACAGTTGACCATACAAAACATTCTCTACGAGCATTTCTAGATATAGAATCACTAAAAATAGTCTCTACATCAATATTCTCTAATATATTTCTCCCAATATATAAATTTGCTAAACTATTTAATCTTTTTTGAGACGTTGATTATCTCAAATAGTTTTTCAATAATTTTAACTCCAAAAAAATCTTTGAGCAGATACAACGGTCACTAACATAATTAAGAAGATTCGAAAAGCAATTTAAATATTTGGATAACAATCAGTTGCTTTGACAAACTCATGAATTTCAAAATGTCGAAATCAACAATTTTGGCCAAAGCATTTGCCACACTTTCATTTCTGAAAAAATATCATTTTCATCAACATGCGAAATATTATTATACTCTCGAAGTAAATTTGTTGTTGTGCAAACCAAAAAGAATGATGACTTTGGGTTGTAGCAAGTCTTAAATCAAGTCATAAATTTGTGTGTTATGACCGTTTAGATTTGTGAATTATATTTATTATCATTGTACCTTTTGAGATTTTAATTTCTATATTTTTTTTATAAAATTGATAATATTATTATTGATTTTGGAAACAATATTATTTTTGGACCCCTCCATCCCTTGGACCTTGGGCAGGCGCCCCTCCTGCCCATGCCCAGGGACGGCCCTGCTCCTTAATAACCATCACAGATTTCTCTGCCACATATACCCTTTGCAGAATCTTTAGTTGGGTGGTATTTGGAGTTTGTGCATGTCCGAAGTATTAAAGCTCCGACTAGTCCTATGGTCTCCATTAAATCTGGATCGTTTAACACGACCTGGTATCTGACGAAAGCCTGATGAGGTCCCAGCCTCCTCTATCTCCATATTCTCGTCCCCTAAATGTATCAAACTAGCAAAGGCATTTGCCCACACAACCACATCATTTTGAGCTGGTAAAGTTTGGATTCAGTCCCTTAACCAACTTGCTATTACTTCATTCTTTCCATATTCCAGCAAACGGGTTGTTAGTGACATTACCAGGATCAATTGCAATGATTTTTGGTGTTTTCCCACGTGATGTTTGCTTTCATCATAGGACGATCATCCAAGGTCCATATTTTGTATCAGGCATGATATGTGCTTCAAGACCCCGATCCTCAGCATCATTGCCAACATTTATGCCAACGCCTCTAGTGACCTCTACATCCATATCATAACAAAAACCGCCCTCCGGCATATACACACTCGGCCAGTTACACGATTGCAAAATATGATCATATCTCCCGCACTTCGTACAAGCAGTGTGCAACTCATCCGTCCCAAACTAAAAAAGGATTGGAAGAATACTCATCTAGTCAATTAATTTCTATTTTTTCTACAATCTTCCTCAAACTTTATGAATAAAAAAACACTAAAACCAGGAAGAATATATCCCCTTAAGAAATTAATGGGCAGTAACATAGTCCAAATATTGGGCCCAAGAGTCCTAATGCTCCAAAAATTGATTATAGACTACATTTATATATCTCAAATAATTTGCCACAAAGTGTTTACTTATCACTCAAAATGTTTATGGCCCAACTCAGTCAGGCCCAAAGGATATGATCTGGGCTTCTTCATTGAATTATATAGAGCTTTTTACAAGTTAGTTTTAAAATGATTTTTTTTTTTCAATATACACCATTAAAAATAAAATATTTAAACAAAATTTTCAGTATTTCAAAAGTGCAAAATAAGAATTCATTATCATATGAATTACTTAAAATAGAAATAGTGTAAAAATAAAAATTAGTGAATTTCTATAAATATTATTAAAACAAATACTACAAATTGAGCCTACTTTGTCGGTACTTCATACTGAGTTAATAGCGATTCTATTTTCATTACGAATTGTGTGGGCTGTCCTTTTCATTTTATCATAGTAGCATCTGATTTTGTATCTGCAAATTTTATGGCTTCAAGGTGATCAATAAATAACTAGTTGGCTAGATGTAATTATTGATGATATCCTAGAGGTTGGTTGGCTCTTTCCGTCAATTAAATTCGTACACGAGAGAAGAGAAACAAATTCAATTATACATAGTTTAGCTTCTTGAACTAGCTTTTTTTTATAAAATGGAAATTTCTATTCAAAAAATTTCATCTTAAGTTTCTTGTTATATCCAGACTGATTGTATTTCTTTAATTTCATAATACAAATTTGCTAATTATAAAAAAAACACAAATACTTATATAATCATAAGTATTTGTTTCGTATTTCAGGACTTACTACATAATTATACACCTAATGTTGTAATTTTACCGTTTGACACTATAGTAATTATATTTGTAACTACTGCATATCTAAATTTGTTAATTTGTTAATTTGATCCTATTGGTTTGACAAACTTCAAATTTAACATGTAGTATCATTTTATTTTTAATTCTTGATATTAAATCAACAAATAGGAATGTTCGAGGGGGAGTTCGAAAATTAACAAGCTCACGATGCGTGATGAATCAAAAAATGATTACAAATTGTCAAAAAGACAGAAATTCAGGTATATAAATTGTAATTATACATTAGGATATTTCCAGCTTCCATCTATAACTATTTCAAACACATCTGTTTTCAACCCCAAATATTTAATATTAAATTGGCCCCAAGAAGACAAGTCTGAGCTCAAGTTATTAGAAGGGATAAAGATAAAAGTAGATCCTAAAGTTTTTTTAAGTATGAAAATTCTAATATTTTTAAATAATATAAATTTTTGTTTTACGGTAGTTTTTTTTATTTGAAAAAACTGATTTGACTGTTATTTAATTCTAATATTTGACTATTATTTAACTCTCACATCAGACTTTTAAATAAATTTATCGATAAACTAAAATAATTTCGTATAATTTTTTGTTGGTTATATGTAATTACATTTGTCGTAATTCCTTAAATCGGTATAACACACTACGGCAGGAAGGAACGGGGTCTATAACATACTACGACATGAAGCAACAGTTTTCTACTTGGAAGCGACATCGTGGGTTCCAAATCGGATTAGGTTAGATTGAGTACTATAAATACTCTATTGTGTAAACTTAATTTGTAATCTGTTTTTCCGCCTCCTTAATAAAACTATTCTCCTTCTGTCCGTGGACTAGCCAACACAACGTTGGTGAACCACGTAAATTTGTGTTTTCGATTTCCGTTTATTTATTTTTCGTTAAATCTGCACAACAACATTAGTAATACAGTAAACATTTTGGACACTTTGACAAATTTTTGTGATTAACATATACGTGACAGACTCAATACTTTAAAAGGTTTTTGTAACTGTGTTAATAATAAATTAAATATTTTAGACATGATTGATGTTTGGAAAGTATAATGTGACAGTTAAATAACAATCAAATCAGCCCTTTCAAATTTTCGGTAACTTAGTGCTAAAATTGATCTTACTTGAAAACATTAGAAGGAAATTTGGATCATTTTTTACGTTATAGCTAAATTTGTACTTCACCGAAAACGTTAGGATCAAACTTGACCCGTCCGTTATTAGAAAGTTCATATCATTTTGTTTTATTATATCCATAAATTATACAATAACAATAATATATTTTAGTAAGTATCTCTCTATTTTTTTTAATGTATGATTCATTTCATTTTAATCTCTATTATTATTTCTTAGGATCGCTCTTTACGCATGCCTTCCACGCTGTTTTTACTTTCTCAGGACCGAATTCTAACAACATGATCCGATACCTATAGGTATATTGTTTGTTTTAGATCGAATCTAAATTTTAAGACACAATTTTGAAACATATTTATTCTTAAATATCTTGTTAATATATTTTAGTGAATCTCTCTATTTTCAATATGGAATTAAATGTAATTTTTTTTTTGACAACGAATTCAATGTACTTATGCTATCTGATGAGGGCATCTTGTCCCTGGACGCGAGGCGTGAGAAAAAAATGATGAAAAGAAATAGAAATGTTATCTTTTGATTAATATCTAAAATACATGAAGAAAAAAGAAATAGAATAATAACGTTTGAAATTTGATCGGCAACATAAAAACAAAATAGCTAACTTTATTCAGAGACGAAAACAAAAGAGAATAAACAAATATTCTTTCATGTTAATGAGTGTCAATATCTACAAATATAATATTTTAATATAATATGAAATAAAGCATACTAATATTTAATTAAATAAGGTCACCTTCATGCAATTGTCGGGACATGGGGTGACCTTATTTCTCTTATCAATTTCTCACGCCGTTCATACAAATATAAAATAATAAAATAAAATTAAGGGGTTTGTAAGCTTTTTGGGTTAAGTTGGAGGCTTTTTCGTGTTATGCTTCTCCTTGTCCGGGATTAATATTATTCTGTTCATTCTCGGGTTAATCAAATTAACTGATCAGATAATTTAAGTTATGATTTGCCATTTGCAGCTTTGTTATTCTGTTACTTTACTTATTTAACATACTTTGGTTTATTTTGTATAAGATAGAAAATGACTTAAAAAAAGAGCTCGGTCGGATATCTAAGTAAACTTTTAGGAATAAAATGTTAATGAACATAATAGTAAATAACAGCTACAAGTAATGAGCTAATGATTGGATATGTACCATGGAGATTGTCTCATTCTATTTATAATGCGTTTGAATTAACTGGTGTAGTTACAGGTCTTGGAGCGTATGGAGACACGTGTTGCCTATTGATAAGTGGACTCGTGGATCTACTAAGCAGGAATCTGTATAGTTTAAACCCATTTAGTCCCTCATTGACGAGATTGAGAACAACATGCTTTAACTACTTGATCTTTTGGTGGATATGTTACGATGCTCGGATCGTGTCATGCAACTCAGTCTTCTGGATGATTGTGTGATTTTTTGTGAGGGTGCCACGTGGATCCAAGCTCATGAGTGATACATGATCTTCCGTAGTAATGTCACGTGGATTATTTTTTGTTCGCTTAATATCAGATATCTTCCCCCCGCGGTTCGGGGTTTACATCATTTAGGAGAAGAAGGTCTTTCTTTGATTATACCTTGGAAAGCCATGTTTTCAGTTTGGCGTGTCGAATAGTCTGGGCCTATTTGAGAGATCTTTTGTTTCTGCGATTTAAAAGGTAGATTAATGATCCATGTATACGCGCTTTCATCGGTTGAGTTTCCCCTTTTCAGTTGCCTTAAATACTGATGTGTCAAGGCACATTAAACTGTGAGGATCATTGTTTTGAGTTGATGGTTGTCTATCCTCGATTGCCACGGACGTGCCAGGAGTTTGATCATCACTGATTGATAATGATGATATAACCGTCTCTTCAGCTTCTCCTTGGATCCTATAAAAGGGGGCAGTATCCAATTGTGAAATGTGGTTGTGAAGGATTGGAGGAAGTTGTTAATCATTGAGTATATCTTCTTGTCAATTGAGGCCCTTTAACAAAGTGATAAATGATATTAAAAATTGTACTTTAATGTTTGGTCATCTAGTATTATCCAATGTATGTAAACTTAATTGTATGTGTATGTAGTTGTACTATATATATACAATTAACTATTTTACTGACTCTTCTAAACTCATCACCCACCTCCACAGTTCTCTTTTTAGGTTTAGGTTATTGAATGATTAGTTGTGCATCTATTAGGATGGTCATATATGGATCATCATTGTGTTAATTTCATTTTAGAAATGGTTAGGGGAAGTTCAGCTTGATGCAGTGCGAAGGAAGATGGGTTATAGAGGATGTGCTTGTGTTAGTAATTTGGGCCGTGGTGGTGGTTTGGGCCTTATTTGGTTAGAGGAGGATATGGTCCAGGTTATGAATTCTAATAAGAATTTTATTGATGTGTCTGTTCATCTTTGTGAAACGAGGGAATGTTGCTTCACTGGTTTCTACGGCATACCTGAGAGGAGTAATCGTCGGGAGTCGTGGGATTTGTTACGGTCTCTAGCTCTTGCTTCGCCATTGCCATGGTGTTACTTGGGCGATTTCAATGCTCTTTTGGCGGCTTCTGAGAAGCGGGGATCTGTTCCGCATCCCCAGTGGTTGATTTCAGGATTTCAAAATGCTGTTACCGATAGCGGGTTGGTTGATTTGGGATTCTCTGGCCATCCGTACACTTGGGAACGTGGTCGAGGAACTGATGCATGGGTGGAGGAACGCTTTGACAGAGGTATGGCTAATGCTAGCTGGTTGGAATTTTTTCCAAATTCCAAATTATCAGTGCTAAATTATTCTTCTTCTGATCACCTACCTTTACTACTCAATCTGCAACAGAAGAGCAGGAGGGTTTGGGTTCACAAATTTCATTTTGAGAATTGCTGGTTGCATGATTCTGATTGTGTTCATACTGTGGAGAGTGTCTGGAATAGGAATCCAATACAGCCCATTATGTCGAAAATTAAAGATTGTGGTGTTGAGCTGCTAAATTGGGGAAATTCCTATTTAAAGCAGATTAAAGAAGAGCTTCAGCTGGTTAAAACCGTAATGAATGAACTACGAGGGAGAAGGGATGTGGGTAGTGTTGCGAAGTTTGAAGAAAAGTAGCGAAGGTATTTTGAGCTACTTGGCGTGATGGAGGTTTACTGGAAGCAAAGGGCAAAAGCCCATTGGCTGCGAGGAGGTGATGATAACACTAAATTTTTTCATTCTTATGCTTCAGGGAGGAAGCAGCGCAATAGGGTGGAGAAAATACAAGATGAGCAGGGCAATTGGCATGACTGGGATGGGTCCCTGTCGGAGGTCATGGTTTCATATTTTTCTAATCTTTTTCAGTCCTCTAATTCGTTTTCAGTGGATGTGCTTGATAGTATTTCGCCAGTAATTACTGAAGATCAAAATGAGACTTTACTGGATGATATTACTGCCGAGGAGGTTAAAGGAGCTATGTTTAGCATGCATCCTGACAAAGCGCCGGGTCCGGATGGCCTCAATCCGGCGTTTTACAGATTCTTCTGGTCTCCTGTGGGAGGTGATGTGGTCAAGTTATGTCAAAATTTTCTAGATACTGGTATTCTACCGCCAGGGCTGAATGAAACCAATATTGTCTTAATTCCTAAGAAAGCGCACCCGGAGAAGATGGGGGATTTGAGGCCAATCTCCCTGTGTAATGTTCTCTATAAAGTCATAGCCAATGTACTGGCTAACCGACTGAAGCCTCTTCTGAACTTGTTGATTTCTGAATCCCAGAGTGCTTTCATCCCAGGCCGTCTGATAACGGATAATTTCCTAATAGCCTTTGAGACCATCCATCATTTGAAGAGGCAGAATCAGAATGCTAATGGCTCTGCTGCTCTTAAGATCGATATGAGCAAGGCATATGATCGGTTGGAGTGGAGATACATCAGAGATATGTTGAGTAAGTTTGGGTTTCAGCAGCGTTGGGTGGACCTTATTCTCCATTGTATTAGTTCAGTTCAATATCATATAGCCACTGAGGGGCAACTATTGGGTCCAATTCGTCCATTTAGGGGCATCAGGCAAGGGGATCCCCTTTCCCCTTACCTATTTATAATCTGTGCTGAAGGCCTGAGTGCACTAATTCGAAGAAAAGAAAGAGAAGCTCTTTGGATGGGGTGTCGGATAGCGAGAGGAACTCCTTCTGTCAGCCACTTATTTTTCGCAGATGACTGTTTCCTATTTTTTAGGGCCTCTGATATAGCGAGTGCGGTTGTTCAGGAGGTATTGAATGAGTATGAGTTAGCTTCAGGGAAGATGGTGAATTACCAGAAGTCTACCATTTTATTTAGCAGTGGTGTTAAATTGGAGGATAAAAGAGATGTTTGTGACAGATTGGGGGTCGTTGAAACTGATAATCAGGGGCGTTATCTGGGTCTACCTTCGTTTGTAGGCAAGAGTAAAACTGATGTTCTGAGATTCATAAAGGATAGGACCTGCGCTAGATTACATTCATGGCGGTCTAAACTTCTTTCCCGGGCTGGTGAAGAAGTGCTTCTCAAATCAGTCCTGCAAGCTATCCCAACATATGCAATGAATGTTTTCCTTCTACCTCTACAGCTGTGTCAGGAAATTGAACGAATGTTTAATTCGTTTTGGTGGTGTTCTAATGGGAAAGGAATTCGTTGGATGAGATGGGATTTGTTGTGTCAGCCAAAGAAATGTGGTGGTATGGGTTTTAAGACTATTCGCGAGTTTAATCTCGCCATGCTTGGCAAACAGGGTTGGCGTTTCATGTCAGAGCCATCGTCACCTGTTGCTCGAGTCTTTAAAGCTTGTTACTTTAAGAATTGTGACTTTCTTGATGCTCCAAAGGGTTCGAATCCGAGTTATGTCTGGGCGAGTATCCGTAATTCGCAGAGCCTGTTAACACAAGGCTGCAGAAGGCGAGTAGGTAGTGGTCTGAACATCAGTGTTGGAACTGATCCGTGGGTGGCCAGGAACGTGGCTGACAGAAGGAGTTCCTCTCGCTATCCGACACCCCATCCAGAAGGAGTTACCACTGTGGTCCTTACTGATATTGCGGAAGCCCCTGTTGCTTCGTTATTTGAAGTTGATCGTCGGCGGTGGGATGAGGATGTTGTTCGTGATGTGTTTAATGAGGAGGATTGTCTAAATATCCTTAGTACGCCTATTTCGAACTTGTCTGATTCAGATAACTAGTTCTGGAGGTTTGAGCACCACTGGCTATATACAGTGAAGAGTGCGTATAAGTGGTTGTCGGGATTGGCATCTGATGCTTTGAGCTGTTGCTGGAACAGATTATGGCAGTTGAAGGCTCCTCCTAAGGTCCGGAATCTGATATGGAGGGCCTCGAAAGGTATTCTTCCTACAGCAGTTACACTTTTAGGAAGAAAAGTTCATATTAATTCTATGTGTATGCTATGCGGTAGTGATGTAGAATCTGTTATGCACGCTTTATGTTATTGTCCTCATGCTGTGGCTATTTGGAATCAATCAAATGCTATAAATTTCACCGGGTTTCAGCTTGAGAATTTTTTGGATTGGATGAACTTCGTGTTTGAAAGGCTAACATTGGAAAAATGTGTTGTTTGGGCTATGATTGTTTGGGGAATTTGGTTTGATCGGAATCGATTTGTTTGGGAGGGGGTCCGATTACCGCCTAATACCGTGTTTAGTCTTGGTTGTCTGGGGATCCGAGAATGGCAGGAGGCGCACAGGAAAAACCAGCAGCCTTCGAGCTATCGGGGCAGTACTGGGGGGGCTGAAGGTCGGGACACGTCTCGCTGGAATAAACCAACAAGGTTTGAGTTCAAACTCAATGTAGATGCATCTGTTATTGCGAGTTCTGGTCTGCTCGGGTTGGGAGGTGTTATCCGAGACAAAGATGGCGCTTTTCAGCATGCTTTTTCCAAGCGTATTCGAGGTAACTTTGCACCTAGGGACGGGGAAGCGTTGGGAGTAAAGGAAGCACTCAGCTGGTTAAAGAGCCTTGGCTTGGACAACTGCGAAGTTGAATCTGATTCGGCCTTGGTGGTCGAACACCTACATCAACATTCTTTCCTATCTCCTTATAGTCTTATTCTGGATGAATGCAAGTGTTTGATTAATTCATTTAATGACGTTAGAGTCAATTATGTTAGTCGCTCTGCTAATAGGGTTGCCCATCAGTTAGCGGGTATATCTTATTCTTTAGCTGAGCTTTCAGTTTGGTCACATAGATCTCCTGATTTTCTGCTTGATGCGTTGTATTGTGATGTTTCTGCTTAATGATATATTTACCCCTTTTTCAAAAAAAAAAAAAAAAATCATTTTAGAAATTGATTAGTTCCAACTCATCATTCGTTAATTACATACAAAAGTTTGAAACATGTCCCAAATAAAATTGACAAGTTTATATTTGAGTAGTATAAATACAAAGCGCTAAAGAATAAAAAATAATAAATTTGAATATATAGCTATGTACTAAGTTTTTTTTCTTATTTATTTTCTTGTTACGTACCCACTCTATTTAGAGTTTCTTTAAAAAATAAGTTAAGTAAATTGCTACTTTATAATTTATCAATTAATTAAATGTTAGTTGATTGAAATAGTTAAATAAATTATATAGTATCGTTTTCAAATAAACCAGTATTATAAATTTCAGCAATTTAATAGGCAGTAATGGTATAATTATAAATAGTACAGTATTTGCTAAAAAATGTGCAATCTGTATTTTTATTCAGTGATTTGTGATCTATATATCCTAGCTAGCTAGCTATAGATTAATATACTAATAATAAAACATGCAAATGATTTTGCTAGCTATCCATCATCAACAATCACAACATAACATAAATACGGAAATATTCAACATATGGATGATTGTGATTGTTAGTTAGTACATATTTCATTATTCACATAATATTTCTTTTAATTGTTAATTGATTTGAATTTTAACTATGAATACATTCACAAAAAATGAACTGGGTAGCTATATAACATTTTAAAGTAATGTGTTAAGAATATAAAATCTATCCTGAGCTAGAAGACACAACAATAATTGGGACAAAAGTCAAGATGGAAAATAATAATCTGATTGTAACAACCATGTAAATTTTTTTATTTTTAATTCTGGACAAATTGAGTCGGTCCGGTTTTGACCTTAAGGGTGAGGATGTGATAAATTAAACAATTTTTAAAATGACTCCACTTTCCTACCCTTTTTTTTTTTTTTTTATAAAATAAGTACATAATTTTATAGATAAGAAAATATCAAAGTACAATAAGAAAATAAGGAACAACACCTTACATAAGTACAGGCTATGCTTAGTACAGAAACCATAAAGGTAAGAAAATGACTACAATGAGCAAAAGAAACCATTAAACACACAACAAAAACAAACAGAAACATATACTTTTTGAAACTCCAAATTTGCAGATAAGCATTTGAAATCCAATCTCCATCATTTAAACTTATCTGAATCTTCGGATCTCGATAATTTCTTTTGCAACCACGTAGATATAGTGATCTACGTATAAGATATGTCATTTCTGCTCTTGCTAAAACAGAAAATGTGAAAAATGAAATGTTATCTACTACAATCTTATTGAACAAAGAAAAAAAAAACAGAACGATGTAAGGAGGAAAAAGGAAGACAATCTTCCTTCTTCCTCCTCAAATAGAGAACTGCAACTTGAAAAAGAAGAAAATGTCAATCAACAGGAAGGTCAATTGATTCTACATTCTTAATCAATACTCTATATTCTTATATTTTCTCTTCAAGAGATTTTAGAGTTTGTAAGGTAGATTAGATAAAAGGAGGTTGTTTAATTAATTTTACTTTGGAAAATAGTTTATTTAAAGTGAAGGTGTTTTTTCAAGGTTAAATGAATGTTGTATAACTTCCAAAAATTCTACAATTTCAATCCCCCTCCAATTTAGTAAATTGAATTTACAACTTTATTTTTCTCTAATGCTTCCTCCAAAAAGACCATAAACTTCGTCTTCTCTGGCTTGATTTTCTCCAATAACTCAAACTATTTAAAAAGGCACTTATGATCAGAAAATAAAATTAAAATCTTTGTGGGAAAACACAAACTCAATGATTAACACACAGAGCAATAGATAAATGGCACAAGAGAAATTTGAAATTATTAGCGTAATGAATTAGGGGACATTTGGTTCGAGGTCTTTAGAAATGGGAATGGGAATGAGAGAGTTTCATTCCCTTTGTTCTTGTTTGTTTAAAAAAAAAAAACTTATTAGGTTAAGTCATTACCCCAAACTATGTAGGGAATTGGATTCTTTTTACCTCATCTCCTTTCCTAAACATATCCAAACACATAGGGAAATTAATGTTTATTCCTTTTCTTTTCTTTAATTTCCCTTTCTTGATTCCTTTTCCCTTACCCATTATGAACCAAACGTTCCACTTGAAATCAAAATGAAGAAGATGAAACGCGAGGGACTTAAAATGACAAAGAGCTTGACATCAAAGAAAAACCAAGAACGATGCAATTTGATGGGATATGAGAATTTTAGTAATAATCATGGGTGTTTTTGTTAGACAAACAATTACGTCTGTCTTAATAATGTTAGATGTGATTAACTAAAAAACAAAACAATAAAACTGGAAATTAAAAAGAAAGAGATAGACAAATTTGAGACATGTATTAGCAGTTTCCTTAAGACAGATGTCATCGCTATTGACGAACGTCTCCCAGGATACAACAGATTACGCAAGCGAACTCAAACCGTGTGTAGCCTAGTTATCATCGGAGTAGGAAAACAAGAACAATATGAACAGACAAAGATTATTTTGAAAAACTTCAACAACTTTTAGCAACTTGTGAATTTTGACAATCCATTCTAT
The DNA here is from genome assembly GCF_963576675.1 of Euphorbia lathyris. NCBI lineage: Eukaryota > Viridiplantae > Streptophyta > Magnoliopsida > Malpighiales > Euphorbiaceae > Euphorbia > Euphorbia lathyris. The sequence goes on along the minus strand of NC_088914.1, from coordinate 67,601,964 downwards.
ATAAATAGAACTCAAAATGATATGTCGTTTCACGAACAAACACGATTGTACACGGATAGACACGACTGTTTAAGTACGAACACGACTGTTCACGAAGGACACGACTGTTCATGAAATGAGGTGTTTGTTGGTATTAAAATTAAAAAATAATTTTATTCAAAATTTTCCAACAATCCCCCCACATGAATAAAATTAGAAACGAGACGATTACGACGTGGTGATAACTTTCTACAGAAGATATCTACATAGGATAGATAGCTAATCTGCCTTGAACCTTCCTTTGTGAAAGTAGATTTACTTTACTGGCTGACTAGTAGACGCGATGTCTCTGAACTATTCTGCCGTTTGTGTAAACGATGATATACCCCACACAGATATCAACATAACATGGTATGGTTCTCATGGTTATGTTCGTTATGGTCATGAATATCCCCTGGTTCTGCGAGAGTTTAAGAGAAATAGGCTACACTAGTCTCCATCGAAGTGACCGCACTTCACTCTGACATAGGTGATTTATTTGCTCAGCATACTGACGCACAATGTATCATTAAAAGCATATAGTTTAACCTTTTTCCATTGGTTTCACTGTTTACATCTAGGAATGGACGAGGGTTTAACCCCCACAGTGAACGCGCAAGGTTTATGCAATTTGGTTGTCCCTTTGAACCTAGATCTTGGGATCTCCAGTCAACTAGGTAGGGTTTTCCTTCACATAACGCCTCTTCTAATGGGCTTTAGTCCAATTCCTTTCGATGATTTTCAATTTGAACTCGGTTTAACCTCTAGGTTAGCGGATCCGCTGTGTTATCTTTTGATTCTACAAAATCAACAAGGATGACACTCGTTGAGATCAATTGGTTAATGGTGTTATCACACGAAAGCTTTTCTACCCGAGTTCATCATTCGGAAGCTTTTTATACCGCATATTCACCAATTGATATGATATTTTTCTTCGATTCCATCATTGTGACGTACTTATTTTAGGGTGATTTGATTTCTACATTTTTAGTGACTTTCATAAATTAAATCTAGCCAACTAATGTTCATCTACCAGCGTCTAACTCGGATAGATAACATCACTACTCAGATTTGTCAATTTATGACATTTCACATTTCTAATGTAAATCCACTCTTATACGCGAGAATATCAAATATGGAATTTTTATATATCATCATCATCTCTAAAAAAAAGATATTTTCTTTTATTACAAAGTCTTTAAAATTCATATCAATGAATTTTCCTAGACTTTCGTTGTGGTTTACACGTTACCATTGGTACAAGTAGGCATATAGCCTCTAAAGTGACCGTGTTTTTCAAACCGCATCCATCTTCAATTACATGTACCAACACATGCCAAAATGCAATTAATTTGTTTCAACAAACAGAACAAGACAGTAATTAACAACTTTTCCATCCTGAAATTCCAAACAAACCAAATTAGTATCGGAAACTTATAATCTGTTTAAACAAACAGATACATAACAAATAATTAACAAAAACATAAATTATATTTTTTTTTATGTTATCCATAATATAATTTCCACTCAAACGTTCAGAATTATATTATATTTGTCGAGACAATTCATCATTAAGGTATTCTTGTTCGTCAAGACAATTCATTATCAAGGTATTCCTGTTCGTCAAATCTAACTAGAAAAGTTACAGATCAAAATGAAAATTAGAACAACTAATCCATGAATATTCTTTCTTTGTATCTGATCATACATAAACATATAATGACTTATCATTTTTCGACATATTTAATCATTGAGTGCACCAATGTCATCGCATATGTGCTGCCAATAATAGAAGATTTTGGAAATGATTCCACGAATCTACCATTCATTCCTGGAAGTTTTGAATTCTTCTCCGTGATATAGAAAAATTATTAAGCACCAAACTAAAGGTAATAATATATTTTGTTTCATTTTTCATACAATTACTATTACTCACAAACTACACCAACTCCGAAATTAGTAGCATCAAGAAAACATGGTTAATGCTAATAACAATAATAATATTTAGCTTTTGATTATTAGAACTACGCATTTCTGTCAATATTTCGGCCAAATAATGTTTCTGTATTTGTTCTTTGAAAATCACTAAAATAATTATTCTGTCTTAAAAATGTTAGACAAACAATTACGTCTGTCTTAAAAATGTTAGATGTGATTAACCAAAAAACATAACGAACACAGAAAAATATATAAACAGTAAAACTGGAAATTAAAAGGAAAGAGATAGACAAATCTGAGGCCTGTATTAGCAGTTTCCTTAAGACAGATGTCGTCGCTATTGACGATCGTCTCCCAGGATACAACAGATTACGCAAGCGAACTCAAACCGTGTGTAGCCTAGTTATCATCGGAGTAGGAAAACAAGAACAATATGAACATACAATCCATTCTATATAAATAGAACTCGAAAGGATATGTCGTTTCACGAACAAATATGACTGTACACGGATAGACACGACTGTTTACGTACGAACATGACTGTTCACGAAGGACACGACTATTCATGAAATGATGTGTTTATTGGTATTAAAATTAACAAACAATTTTATTCAAAATTTTCCAACAGTTTTAAGTAATATACACTCTTAACCTTCTTTTTTAAAACCTTTGTAAATCCATCCCCTATCCAAACAAGGTTAATTGAGAAACTTCACCTTACTAACTCACCTTCCATTATTAAATCCCCACTAACCCTCATCCAAACACACTTACTTTTATTCATTTGTATAAGTAAATATAGGCCAACAATTTTATTTTATTTTATGAATATTCTTAGGTCTCGTTTGGTAAAACGTAATGGGTTTTTTAATGGAATACTCATTACATTGAAGGCTCATTGTCATGTTTGATTGCATCTTACAATTTTGTTGTGGTGGAATGAGAAAACCATAGGTTACATTTTGTTAAAAAAACATTTGTAATCCCCGATTTTCTCTATGTTGAACGTAATCTTCCAACTGCTTCCGGTGACCTGAAACATCAATACACAGTCAGGGAGGGACCGAAGTCCGGCGAACCCTCTCTGATGCTTAAGTGATAGATGTAGTAATAAGTACGTATGCACTTGAAAGCAATGATTAGAAGATTTAAGAATGAGTTACATGAGGCTCTAAAATCAAGGCTATTAATAGATGATTTAGTACTTTTACACGTGGCAGTCCTTTATTGGCTTCAGACCTTTTAGTTAATTTCATTCTGCATTCCATGGTTGATTATGAAAGCTATGAGTGTGCTTTTGAGGTCAGGACCAATCATTGGTCCATGTGTCCTCTTAGGCCGATCCTTAAAGAGAATCTCCTGTATATGAGCTTTTACAGTCTTCTTTCAGTATGGGCCTCCTGCTTAGACCTATATCTTGGTTGTTAGGCTTTTAAATGAGCACTGAAGCCTATTTATTTGATGTTGTATCAGATTCCCCCCTGGACATCAATCAAATAGTCCTTTAGGGGTTTTAGTTCCCAATGAAGCATTATTACGGCTGCTAAAAACACGCCCGTCATAATGATGTTAGATTGATGTATATCATCAGCCATCTCTTCAGAGCTCATTATTAAAACGCTTCGATTTCCCCCCAAAATAATTATGACAGAAAAACGCTTCGACCTCCTTCTTCTGCTATAAATTGAAGAAGAAAAAGATTTAAACCTCTTCTCTCGTTTCCTGCTTCTTAGTCTGCCATTTCTGAACTTGTAAGTTCCTCTTTCTTCTCTTTCCTTTTTACTCCTTTTAAATGGCTCCCAAAATATTAAAAATCGTTTCTAAGAAAATCCGGCGCTCAGTCGTGGTGGATGATGCTTCCCCCTCCTTGACAAACCCCAAAAAGATGAACCCCAAAGTTCCTGACCAATCTTTCCTTAGTTGTTGAATGTCTCAGTTAGGTTGAAACATAATACGCCTAGCTTAGAAGAATGATAATTTCCCTTCCACAACCGAACGAAAGAGCCAATATTCCTCCAGGGGCAAAATTAGGTATGTTTACCTAATATCTGGAATGGAAAATGAGGTTTCCACTGCCAGACGGCGTTGTCGAAGTGCTGAACGAATTCTCACTGTGCCCCTACCAAATCTCTCGGAATACGTGGCTTGAGCTTTTTAGGTTTAACAAAGTTTGCAAAGATTTGGTTTATTGGACCCTCATATCCCGAAGATGGTCTTTCCTAAAAGAATAAAGTCCAAAGTGTGAAGGATTTTAAGCCAAAATGGTTCTGGACAGAGTTGACCCGAACAACCCTTATGTTCGTGGTTTTCCCTTCGTCATTAAATGGAATGAGACTCCTACCCATAAATCTTTATGGAAACAAGCCAAACCACTAGATCCCAAAGAGGATGTAGCGACCGAAAGGATCGAAGTCTATACTCTTTAATGAGATTATCAAGGCGTGATAAAAGTTATCCGAACTGAGGGATACTCCTGTTTCTTTAGCAAGACAAAAGGAATCGCATATTCGGGATCTTATCAATTCGCCAGAGTAGAAGGTGATTTCCTTTTCCTATTTTTGATTCATGTTTCCTTTGTTTGATGCATGTTATTCTGACCAAATGTCTACTATTCGTGATCAAATCATAGCTCATCTCAAGAAGTTGAATGTCAAACGAACAGTAGCAAATCCTCCAGTTGGCGAGGTTATAGCCCCAAAGACGAACACTACGCTAGAAGCTCAACCAAACATGGGTAATCTTACACCCGAAACTTCTTCTAATGATATGTACTAATGAACAAGGTAGTCATGAAATACATGCTTTAACACCTCCTTCTTCGGATAGCACCATAGATGCCCAAACTCTTCCTATCACTCCACCGACTTCGCTGAATGATGCAATCATTTCAAACAAAGAAATGCCTCCTTCACTCAAGGGTTTTGATGCAATCATTACAAGATGAGGAGGTGATGGAAAATGTGTAGATAATCTCAGTGCATTAACCTCCCGAATGTTTAAAGGGAACTGCATAGACCAAACACCAAGCAATGAGTTCAAAAATGCCTTCTTCTAGTGCCAAAAGTGTATCTTCCTACTTTGACTTGGACGTGTCTGATACTGAAGAGATGATGTAGATGGAACAGATGAGTAAAGAAGAATTAATTATCCTGAATCATCGCCTAACTGACTATTATGTATTCCTATGATCTTTTATATTCTCCTGGAAATCTAAAAAGTAGCCTACAGTCCGCTACAGGTAGAATCTAGAAGCATTGCTTCTACCAATTATTGTGAACTGAAATGGTTAATGTACCTCCTCAAGGATTTCTCCATACAATCCAGCTTCCCATTTCTTTATGATGTGATAAAAATATGCTATTGTAATTGCTACCAATCTGGTTTTTCACGAGAAAATCGAACATGTTGAGATCCATTATCATTTTGCTTGTAATTGAGTTTATGAAGGTTTTATTCAATTACATCATGTTTCTACAACTCTGCAATTAGTTTATATCTTCACCAAATGCCTTAACTTCAATGTCATGCTTCCTTCCTTATCCAAGATAGGTCTCCTTGCTCTCCCAAGTGCTCCATATTGACGGGTATGAAGGCATGATAATCATGCAATTTCTGGTGATTTCAATTTTGATATGTGTTTGGTGCCTTTCTTGTATGGATTGGATCAGATTGCGAGCGTGCCAGTAACTTTGTCAAAAAACTCCAAAAAGAGCTAAAAGCTAAGATCTAACTTCTAATCAAACGAAAGTGTAAAAAGCTTAAAGGACATAAAAGTGCTTAAAGTTCGTAGTGGAATCTAGAAGACTGATTATGACTACACTAAGATGTTGCAAAAGAGAGAATTCAAAGGGAGAAACATTGCTTGCATTGTATTCGAATGGCTTTGTTGATAAAAACTGAGAGACTAGAGCTAGAGCTTACAAGTTGAAAGTTAACTTCGAATGAACAAACTAAGGCTGCAGAATAGCTAGAGTCCGTAATGTGAGAATTGTTTGAATTCCATTAGGATTTGGTCTGATTTGATTTGATTTTGTTGAATTGGTGTGAGTTGGATCCCTTTTCTTGCTTTTTCTCTTCTTTAAATACGGTGGCTTGTTAGTGTTGGTAACTGTCGTGCCCACGTTCTTGTTCCACTAACCCACGTTCCTCCAGTTAGTTCCCTTTGTGCGACGAGCTCTATCTCCTTGCGAACTGCCCATGAACTTCACCTGCCCACGTTCTTGCTCCATGTTCTTTATGCTTTCGAGTTCTATTAGCTTTGGTTCGTGGGGCGGGGTGCTGCTCACCTAAACTCTGCTTCCTTTGTCGGTTTTGGTCAGCCTACTCTGTTTCTTGCGGATGGCTCTGATTGAGAAGTGTTCTCCGGCTCTTTCTCTATTTGGCACTTTTTCTACGTTGATCCCTTTCAATTAATTCCTGCGTAATTGTGGGGGAAACAATATGCTACATCTTATAACAAACAATCGCATCTCACTCCACGCTCACTCAACTACCTAACCATGCCTAACTATTTTCAGCGCCACATTCTCTTTCTTCCCGTTGGTAACTAATTCTATTTTCATTTCTTTCTCTTACTATTCAATTGTAACTTTGCCACTCAAGTTGTTTGAATACAATTTCTTAAAGCTTTCCATAGTTTCATACTATAAAAAGATAAATCAAAATTTTGATGTAACAAAGAAAAGAAGTGAAAAGAACAAAAAGAAAAGTGAAAAACAATAGTCTTTCACTTGAAAAGAAGCTTTACAGCAGAAAGGAATTATAATGACATCATAGTTTATACCAAGCTTAGTCACACAAGATCAATGGTGATGAAACTCAAATCACATATTCTTGACAAATTCATATTCATCAGTTAGGTATCAGTCGATATCCAACATTTGTCATCCCCCCAAGAACTCAATTATACATTTTGAAACCCAAAAAACAGTATTAAACTTTCTACTTTACTTTTCAATTTTCTTCCTATCAATTATTTTTCTTCTATTTTGTACTATTATTGAAATTTAGGATTTTAATGATTGACTCTGAAAAATAAAGATTGACTTGGCTAATTAATAAAAAGGTTTAATGTTGAATTCTGGTGATTAAGGCCACCATAGCATAGACCTGGTCAATTTTGTCTAACATTGTGCTTTTATCTCTTTTGACTTAAGAGGACATATACACACATCTTTCTCATAATTATTTAGATTATGCCTTGGGATTTGCACTTAATCAATTGAGTATTTTATGTATTTTGTAATATACTATGTGTTTCTCTTTAGATGTTACTTCTCAACCAAACATTGCTTACAAATGTGAATGCTAATGGCTTTCTCATTTCATGAATACATTACTAATTTATTAATATTTACATGTTGAACTTATCTAATAGATCTAATAATTTAGCTGGTTAGGAGCTCAATTATGATTCACTGTCTATTAGTTTTCCCTTTTTTAGTTTGTGTCTTTTTTGCGGTTTCACGAAATACTAAAATAGAAACATTAGGTTAGAATTGAAAAACAACTTTTGACAGTTATTTCGACAAATTATCTTATTTTTATTAGCAAACATTAAACAACAAAAAGCTGACCCAAATAGGGTTTTATTAGAATCATTTTCATCTCTTTGTCTTTGTCGAGAATTCAATTGAACTAAAAGCATAAGTTAATAGTTGAGGCTCAATAATAGCTTTTATTATTATTTCTCATACACGCTCTCACCTAAATGCCCTTTATATTTAAAGTGTGTACATGCTCATCCTATTAAATATTGAAATTCTATAAAAAAAAATGGAGTTAACACTCGATTAAATGATTAAAATTTTACATATTACATTGTGCTTATATTATACTTCTGTTATTTAAGAGACATAGATGCATTATATTATCTCTAATTACTGTCATGAACCAATTGAACTAAAAGCTCAATCTAAAGTTCAATCATAGATCTTATTTAAATGCCTTGGGCTTGCAATGTGTACGAGTTCATCCCATCATGTGTTTTTAATTCCTCAAATTAATGAGGTTGCCTGGACTTCAACACCCTTGACTGTTTGGTCCAAAAGACTCTGGTACTATATCATGAAACCAATTGAATTAAAAGTTGAAGCTAATAGTTAAGATCCAATCTTATTTGAATCTCTGACCATTGTAAAACTCATTTGGTTTGTGTTATTTTGAGTTTTAGACTGTTTAAGTAGCATTACCATTGCAAAACTCATTGGTGAAAGTTGCAACATCATAACTGATAAATGGAGAACCTGCATTCATAGTATATAGTCCATACTACATATAAATATACTGCCAATAAAGATTTTTATTAGACATTAAATATATAAGGGGAAGAGAATAATAAGAGAAGAAAGTACATGATATTGATGTGCAATCCAATCTGACCATTTTAAGGCAGACAAAATGGATAGCAAAAATCATATTCAGAAATTGAGGTTTGAAGAATTTGATTGAGATGTAGACTCACTGTATAATTAATGTTGAGATAAACTTGAAAAAACATTCCAGTTGAGGTGTCATTAAATATAATTGTTTATGTTTGGTTGCAGGCAACTTGGTATTCTCACTAATATGGTATGCTTGGAAGTACATGATAGCATGTGCTCTATCTTTTAATTAGACATCAAGATAACAATAAGGGAATGCTGCCATTTTTGGATACCCTACTTCATTTACAGCCGAGAGAGTCTTGCCCAAATACCACCTCTAACCCTTCTCCACTTTTTCTTCTATAATGCCTTTTACTAATTCAGGGATCATTTGAGGAACATTAACATTTTCCATTTTCCACCCATCAAAATCAACTAATACAACCCTACTTTTTTTTTCATTATATATCTCCTAAATATGAGATATAATAATTAAAGTTATTATTGAATCTTTTACGTGTTATTAGAGTCTCTTAGATCAAATACGAGATATTATACACACTTCATGCATGCAGCAATGTATCACATATGATATTAAAAAGCTATTCAGAGGTCTTATGTATGAGCTTCAGTTTGATTTTAGAACAACCAGTTTCTTAATAACAACGTTGTAAAAATGTTAGGTGCTAGTCGGGGTGACATGGTTTTTGAAGATTAATTGCAGATTGAAGAGATTTACATTTTTGTATTTTTTATTTGTTAATAAACAAAATATTATATAAATGTAATTAAAATATGTATTATATATTATCTAAAAGTAATAATATAAAATTAATTAATGTAGAAAAACATTTATATTTATAACTTATATCCTAAAAATTTGCTAACAACAACATTTCAATAACAATATTATTGAAACAACTCAAATAAACAAAGTAAAAATAATGTTTATAAGTAATAAAATTCATCAAAAATTATGAAACAATACTCTAAAGGTCTTAAATCACATTATGAAAGCAAATAGAAACTGCAATTAAACAAGTATATCTGAAAATAATAAATATAATTTAGCAACAACGATGCGATGGTGCTCAAAAGTAAATTATAGTAAATAAAAGTAAATTATAGTAAAGAAAAAAATAAAGTAAAGAAATATTGTTTGTTCCAATAACGCCCAGAGGTAGAAAAAGTGCTTAATGATCTAATCGGAATGGATTATTGATTTCGAGTGACTTGACGATCAAGGTGGCTTGAGCAATGCTTAATAGTATGTGCATGGGCTAGATTATAACTTTCAACGGAGATTTTGATAAATTCAAAAGCATTCAAACTGTTTATGTGAAGGAAATTTCTAAAGCTTATTTATTAATCAATGGAAGAAACGAACCAAAGAGAAAAAAAAGTAATACTAATAAGCATTAAATTGTAGAGACTTTTAAGAATTTCCAACACGAAATTTCCTACTATGATTAAAGAAATTCAATTAAATATACTGAAAAACAAACATGTAGGTTTATTGTGGACCAAAGTAACTTGAAACTTCAAAGGAGGAATGATCTTGATCTTGATCTTGTGGTACGTTTTGTAGGCAATTTTCAAACTCAGAAACAAGTTGAGGATAATCTAAACATCTTACATTTCCCATTCCTTGACTTCCGTACAATTCCATCTCATCTAGCTCCATTGTTAGATCTCCATATCCTTCAAACATAGGAATTCCATAATTATTATTATTGGTCAATTGAGAACCACTAGTGTCTGCAGAATTCATGGAAGACGAAGAAACCATGTATGTCTGCTCTTGACAATACATAGTACTTGTCTGGTCGGAAAATCTTCCTCCTAGTTTGATCAGTAAGCTCTTCAGAGATTCTTGATCATCTGATGATACCAAACTAGAATCTTGAGCTTCAATTGGACTTCTCATCACTGGCATCACCTGAGAAGGAAGCTCCGGCCAGTAAGCATCCATTTGAGGATTCATGGACCCCGCCGGAGCTGTAAAACTGTGAGTTTCTAGCTTGATCTCTTGCCTGTGGCTGTGGCTGTGACTAGCTCGCCGGAATTGAGGACGCTGCTCTTTCCTTTGCTTACCTAAGAGCTTCTTTTTAAGCCTTGTGTTCCAGTAGTTCTTAATATCATTATCAGTCCTTCCAGGTAATTGTGCAGCAATAATAGACCACCTAATAATCAATCACTTACTAATTAGTACAATTAATCAATTAATCCCTTAATTAACATCAAAATTAAAAGGCATACCTGCTTCCAATATTAACATAGAGACTGCAAATAATGTTATCTTCCTCCTCAGAAAAGCCTCCATGTTTAATATTTGGCCGGAGATAATTCAGCCATCTAAGTCTACAACTCTTTCCACATCTCCTAAGTCCTATAAAATTAAAAATTAACACACTAATTATGATCAATGGATGATGAAATTAGGTTAAAGAATAAATAAAAAAATAAGTACCAATCTTTTGAGGCAAGGCAATCCAGTTGCCGCCGGTGCCATTTTCTTCAATATAGGATTTGAGCTTTCCATCTTCCTCCGGTGACCATGGACCTTTCTTGACATTAGCTTTATCACAGCAAGGAGCTCTCCCCATTTTCTGTTGTCTGTCTGATATGTTTGGTAGAGGATTAAAAAGTTTTAGCTATAATTGCTACTTTTAGTATGATAATGTTTATATATATAAACAGAGAAAGTAAGAGAGAGAAGTAGAATAGGTGCCTGGAGAAAGATATAGCAAGAGAAGACTAACAAAATATTCAAAAAGGCACAGGTAGAAAATAAAGAAAATAAAGAAAAAAGATGGAAACTTTATGGAATAGAAAATTAGAATTGGCAGATGTAGAAGAAGAATAGAACAAGGTTTTTCTTATTTGTCCTTCTCATTAGCCAAGAATCTACAACATATAAATATAAATATAATAATTTTTCATTCATCCACCATCTCTGTTGACTCCTTTTTCTTGTGTCTGTATAAATAAAGTGTGCTTGTTATCCAATAAAGGGTGATGGTGATGGTGATGGAATCAGAGGTTGGATTGGATGAATTAGTAGAAGTTTGAATAGTTCTAAGGAGTATTTTTGTGAATGGTGAAGAACGTCATCCATTAACAGTTCCAGTATTTGATGAGCTATGTTTGTTTGTTTACAGAGACATGGTCCAATTACTTCTGCTTTTTTCCTACAATTTCATAATTCGTGTTTTCATTTATTTCTATAATTATACCTTGTACATCTTTCTTGTATTAGCGGTATTTCTCGGAACTTATCCCACCACTTGTCATCTAATTCTTGTTTTTTTATTCCATTTTAGTTAATTAATTACATACAATTTGTAGATCATAGAATATAAATTTTAAAGCTTAAATCTAAAATATATAATATGACATCAAGTTATTGATTTGGTATAGAAATGACGTGCTACGTGTCCCACCTATAATATAATTTCTCTGTAAATTATAGTATTTTGGTTCCTATAATGCATAGGTACTCTAAAATTCAATAGATGTTTCTGCTCAAACTTCTAAATCAAAACGATTCAATACTAGAGCCTTTTGGGTCTAGTCATCGAGGGGTTATTTATTGTTAGAATTTCAACATATGGTAGGATGAGTATGTATTGTATATTGAAACACGATTTTCCACGTAGTTTTTGAATGTGACAAAAATTGATTAATCAAAATCCAAATAAACGAACTAAGTCTAAAAATAATTTGCTTACTAATCTTGTGTGTTGAGTGTTTTGATATAAGTTATAGTAAGGAAAAACAGAAGGGGATTGAGAAACATTGAAGGCCTATTTTTGTACCGGAGGCTCACATCGCCAAACAAAAGTGTGATCATTGATTCGGAAGACTTTACTTGCTTCTGGAATTCGCAAGATAAAAAGATCAAACAGTTGGCATGCTTATACCCAATGTTGGATCTAAGAGATAAGCAACACAGTAGGCACGTCAGATCAACGTACCTATGCCATAGCAGCAGACATAAAAGGTGGCAGAATTACACGGCACAAGACTGAAGTTGTGGACGTGTGGCAGACCTTTTCACCTACCAAGGCGAAAAAGTGTCAGGAGCGAATGGGACAACCTCCGTTCTATCATAACAGTAAATTCAAGTTCAAACGGATCTTTGATGTCAACTGCCTATAAATAGAAGCTCACAAGCTTCACTTCAACTTGACGACATCCAAAAGCTCTCAAGCAAAATGAATCTTCAAAAGCAATATTCAAACACTCAAGCATTGTTCTTACTTCAGTTCGTCCAAGGATATTGTTTAAGATCTTCATTGTATTTTTTGTAAAAGAAAATTCATTGTTCATAATATTTTCTTTCGAAAGCTCTGTTGCTTGCTTCGGTTATAGGCAAGTAATAGAAGTATAGATAGTTGAGTGATTGTAAAGGAAGGTACTTTACAGAGGCTCTGTCTATTTGTATAAGGTTTGTGCTCTACCTTTGAAAGAGTGCTCTAGTGGATTAAAGCCCGAAAGAAGGTATTCTGGAGACTCGACGTAGGCTGGAGGCCGAACCAGGATAAATCTGCTGAGTAACTATTTTCTAACCTCTGACCTACTGCTTCCGATTCCTTACATGATTATAATTGTCATTGCATAAAGATTTCTATCTATTTCTGTTTCATCACATATTACTTAAGCGATGCACTATATCTCTTTGTTGAGCGATTTCAGCAAGTGCACGGTTTCGCTGGTAGTAATAAAAAGATATCGATCCCACAGAGAACGCTTTTTAACGAAAACTTAGTTTAATTCAGTTTAATTCACGTTTTAGGTTTATAATATAGAAAATCGTTTAATTGGATTTGGTTTTGAGATTGAATTAATAAGAATCAGATTGGAAAATATGTAGAATGTTAGAAATCAATTCTGTTTGAGTATGAATTACAAAACATAAATGTTTAGTGTTTAAAATAAGAGAATAATTGTACTCATTTGCATTAAGCAAAGAAAACAACTTTAAACTTTGTAAAAATTATAAATGTGTAATAACGTAAACTCTTTCAATTAAAAGGCTTTGAACCGCAGACGATCTTCCTACGGTCGGGCAAGACCGCTACCTTAATCAAATTAATATTTATTTCCGATAAGCCGACTTAACGATCATATCGTCCGTAAGGATGAATTTGCCTAAGTGTTCAACAAAGTTTCCTTGTAAAGATTTTGTATTTAACTACGTTTTAATGAAAACATCAGAACTCACTTCGGATCATTTACCTAAGTGCTACATAAAAATATATTGAATTGCATGAACTTTTATTAGATGAAGTATGAATTGATACAAGTTTATAGAGAATAAAAAGCATGGAAGCATTCAAGAGGACTTAGTGAGTCCGGGTTGTCAATCCTTCCTCAAACCTCGTTAGAGTTTGTCAGGCTCCGGGGTCGAATCCGCTACTTAATCTTCTCGCTGAATCTTCGGAATAGAGATGGTATTTCTACTACCAAAATGTAAACTAGTCTTCGAACAGATCTTAATCTAAATCTAATTGCTACTGTGTTTGTAATTAATTAATAAACAATGTGTGTACATCAAATTGCTTTTACAGAAATAAAATCTAATCTCTGACTCATTTCTGAGTCAGAGTTTCTGCATAAATTCTGCACTCTTCTTAATAATCTAACTCTCATTGAACTCTGAAATCAACTCTTTATTTATAGATGTTGAAGAGTCGTGTCTAAGGGTCGTGTCCGCTGCGAAGAGACGTTTCTATCCACCCGAACGGACGTGTTTCTTTGAAATTAAACATGTGAAAGATGTGCTGCAAGAATTTCTGATGTTACCGAGATCTTAGAATCTCTATCGAGATGAGGGGAGTGATTTTTGGTCTTTGGAACGCAAAGGAGAGATGTCGGATTTTAGCGTGTCGTGACCGAGATTAGGGAATCTCGGTCGCGACACGGGATTTATTTCCCGGATCCACCTTCGTTCCCGTCCTTCGTATTGGTGCGCTGAATTCCTCGTCTTTTTGGCTCGTAACTTAGGGGTTTTCTTCGTTTTTAACCTGTTTTCCTTCCTATTTGGATTTTACCAAATATTTAGGTACCTTGCATGAAAGAAACATATTCGGACGTAAAAGTAATCTAAATAGATATAAACAGCACAATTTCATAGCAAAACTGATGTAAATATTAATGATATTTTAGGTATATTTTGGGCTTAACACTCCTCAACTGTTAAAGCTTAACATTTGGTTCGGAACATCACAAGTAAGGTCAAAACTGTAAAGATAGTTAGGTCCTATTGTCTGTTTTAAGAAAGTCTCTGATTCCAACTATAGTGTACTTTTTTAGTTTAGTCTTTAACAAAGTGTGAATTTTTAAAACGCCAAAATTACGCGTTAGTTCCATTTACCCCCCCCCCCCCCCCCCCCCCTTTGGAACTAATACTGTCTTATAAGGGACCAACATTGTACATGTTTCCAGATCAATGGACATTTGCATGCAAGAGTTTGTTAGAAATACCATAAATATTATTTGATATCAGGCGAATAGAAACACATCCACGTGGCACTTACGAAGCCCAGATCTCCATCCGGGAAAGAGAACATGTGGAGTCATCGCAGTGAAACTGCTCAATACGATCCCATCTTAAGGCCTTGTCTCAGGAAGTCTCCAAAGACCCCATCAAGGATCCGCCCGTTACAACAATCACGTCTGCTCCTGTAAATCATGGACCTAGTGGGCTCGAGGGATACTGAGCTCCAATATACTAGCATATGTTCACCTATCAACGGGTGACATGTAGCACATCCTGCTTACAGTATAAATAGAGTAAGACACTATTTAATGTACACTACTTCATTCATTTATAAGCTTACATGACAACTTTGATTTAACGTTGTGATCATCCTCAATCTTCCCACAAATATAACTTAGGCATCGAAGGAGTTGGTTAGCATGATTTAAAGCCTCCCCACCCCCACCCCCCAACCCGCCCCATTGACATTGTTTTTTATTCTATGCAAGTTTATAAAAGAACTTGTAGGATTCAACCACATCACTATTCATGGCAACTTGCCTAACACTTTATAATTTTAGGATAATTAGTTTCTTGACATGGCCCTAAAAATCAATTAAAGACATAATAAAAAATAAACTAAAATGGAAAATTTGAAAGAAAAAATGGACTTAATTAAAATATTGAAGATTACAACTAAAAAATCAATTAAGAAAATAACTTTGAAAAATATACCCCGGACAGAAAATAGAGCCACTGAGGAAATAAATTGTAAATACATTTTCATGATGAATTGGGGGGGGGGGGGGGGGGGAGGGGGGTGGTAACTTAGTTTTTTGAAAAATGATTCAAAAATGTATGAACTCATTCCTACTCTAATATACGAAGGAAACCCCAATGTTTTTATACTTTTTAGAAAATTCGAAAACAAATTTGAGAAAATAAAAAAAAATATAACACGAAGATATGAAATGATATCTCCTCAAATTAAAATAGATAAAATATTGAAATTAACTTCAGATGGATTCCAAGTATGAAATTTAACCGGGGACTTGGATTTTGGCTCGTTTGATCAAATCAGTCTCTGAGGTGTAACTGAATTCATCATAGAACCGGGGCAGAAATCCATGCTCACAATAACATTATCATAATTTCCAGGCATATGCCAAGATTGTTCACATATATTTCGCTCCCAATAAGCCCATTAGTGTTGGCTGTCCATTCTCGGTATGGGACATAGATTTGGTGAGACCCTTTTCTGGAAGCTACTAGACAATTAAAGTTTATGGCAATAGTGTTAGATCACTTTATAAAATGGATAGAGTCTGAACTGTTCCATATAATAACTTTGGAAAAAATCATTGAGTTTGAGAGTTATAGCATCCTCGCTAGTTTCGGTGTACCTCACACTATTATATCAAACACTGGAAACGAGTTCAACTATGAGAAGTTTTAGAGTTTCTATGAGATCATCCATATAAAAAATTGTTTCACTTTGTAGTGCACCATCAATCTATTAGGATGATAAATATGACTAGTCAAACTATAGTATAAAGTGTTAGTTTAGTGTCCTATAGGCAATTGTTTTAGGACATCATTTATTAATAGATGAATTGTTCATTATTAAGTCATTTGATTTATTTGATATAGTAAGTTTAACATTATAAAAGTGTTTATCTTTTATCACAACTAATCAAGTAAAATAAAAGAAATCATAAGTTTATAAAAGTAATCATGTAGTGTTCATACAAGCATGAAGTGAGACCATACTTTATGATTCTAATTAGTTCTAATTAATTGATAAACTTAAAGTAACTCAAGTCAAGTATTATGTTTGTTGGATTAACATAATGCCGTAGAGACTTGCATGTAACAATGTTTTATGTTCATGAACAGAAAGCTTATCTCACGAGCTTTAGGTATTTGGATATCTAGACAGTTACATGGCTCTAATAAAGGAGTTCATTAAGATTGGGACCTGACTTGAGATAACATGATGGATGGATCTATCTAGTGTCACATGTCTTATCTCAAATGTATTAGAAGGTATAAGTAATCCTCAAGCTCAAACAATCATTAATTAGTGATTCTAGATTATGGAGTGTGATGTTTTGACTCTACTATCTAGCACGATCCAATAGGATGGATACATGGGGTGTGCCTTGGGCAGAGATTGGGTATGAAGTAGTAGTAGTTGTAGGATAGTTAATGATAGATTGAGCATTCATCACTCCTGATAGATAGGCGATATATCCATGACCTCTTGTGGAGAATTAACTTGAAATCCTTACAAGGTGAAAGAGTTAAGAGCTGAAATGAAGATTTCACTTAACTTATCTAATCAGAGTTAACTCTACTTAGACAAGTAAAACAAATGTCTCTGTATATGTAACTTGATAGATTACATAGTTACGAAATCGTTTAAGGATATAGTTGATGAAGGATTGTATTGTACTACATCTAATATGGAAAGGTAAATGTCAGGATCAATCTGGCTTCTTATGGCTCTAAGAGAATGTGACAATTCTGATAAAACAGTCTACGTACTCATTCTGTTATCCATTTGATTGAATGGTCAAATGAAAGTTAGAAAACCTTAAAATAACCTCAATTTTAATCCTACCAAATTGGTGGGATTTGGAGGTTAACTAAATAATCACATCTCCCCTCCTTTTAATAAACCTTGTCAAACCTTCATCCAAAGATGCGGGATGAGTTTCTTATAAATAGGGACATTTCCTTTTAAAAAGCCAAACTTTTTTTTAATATCAGAAGCCAAACGATTTTATTAGCAATCAAATAATTCAAAGAAACCGGGTTTTCTTTTATCAAATAATTCGATTTTTTATGGGGGTTTTTAGGTCAAAATCAGGGCTGGCCCTGGGCATAGGCCCGGGGTGCAGCCGCCTAGGGCCCTAGGCTAAAAGGGGCCCAAAAATTTTAATTTTATTGAATATATACTATATTTTTGTTATAAATTTAGTTATAATATCCACTAGGTCTAAAAATTGACCAAATAATATGATACTTTAGGTCTAAAATGTACCAAAATTTCTATTCTTAGATTTTTTTGTATAATTTTTTTATTAAGGGCCCAATATCTCTTATTTCGTCTCGGGCCCCTAAAACGTCAGGACCGGCCCTGGTCAAAATCTGATGCGGACATCCTAACTGGGATCACTGATCACGCGCGCTTTGGCGGATCCTCAAACATCAGACCCACGGAGGTTGTACCTAGGAGGGCGGATCCCCAGGACGTATGAGCGGGGCGGATCTAGGAATACACAACGAGGCGAATCAACATCTACCCCTGGGCGGATCTCGGTTTACTTCCTCCCGAAGTAATTCACCAACAACCCTGACAATCCGTACCTGTACCATTGTACTGATTGTCGGGGGCGTATCACCTATTTTACCCTTTTATGGATAGCCTGATTGAAACCCTAGTAGGGGTAATCCTTGTCTTTTATTATCTTTAAGGGATGTATCTAAACCCCCATTTTGTAAGGATGAGACAACTTTTAATCAATCAAAAATCATTCTTTTTGAGAACTTAAGGTTTATACCTTGTTATTGGGATTCACTCCTTCTAGTTTAGCTAGAGAAGAACCTCTTTGTTGGTTTATGATTAAAACCTTCATTTATCGCTTTCAAATTGTATCAGTTGGTATCAGAGTCGATCGTTTCCTGACCCGAAACTTCTTTTGGCAATGGTTCAACCCCGACAACCGCAAGATTCCATGGAAACCAGTGACCGGAGGTATGAGGAGCTGAGGGAGCACCTCGAGGAGCAGATCCAAGCCAGCCATGAGCGGCAGAGGCAAACCGACCAACGGTTCCTGGAGCTAACCACCTCCCTAGAAAACTTCAAACTGGAGGTTCTGGCTCTAATCCGACCAACCGCGGGAGGATCAACCCAGAGAAAGGAAGGAGTCCCTGAACAACAGCTTCCACAAATGGGTCCTAGGGATCCTAAGGTAAGAAGACCCAACTTTGTCCTTGTGCATAACGCTGATAGTGATAGTGATGACTTTGAGGGTATCGGGAATGATGATACCGTTAGGACTATGAGGGATGTTGGGCCTGTTGACAACCGACGTGTAGAGGTTGCTAGAGTATACCCAGGTCTAGGAAACTTTGATAGAGATGATGCCTTTAAGCTAAAAATAGACTTACCGTCTTTTGGAGGCGAACTGGACATAGAGGGATTCTTAGACTGGTTATCGGAAGTGGAACGTTTCTTTGAGTATGCTGGGATTCCTGATGAGAGGAAAGTAAGGCTGGTGGCGTATCGCTTAAAGGGTGGCGCATCAGTTTGGTGGGATCAGATGAGGGAAGAGAGAAGAAGAGGGGGCAGAGATCTGATTCGATCTTGGCTACGGATGAAGGCGATGTTGAGGGAGCGGTTCTTACCGCCGGATTATGAGCAGTATATTTACAGCTCCTACAGGGGATGCTCTCAAGGGACCCGAAGTGTCCATGAGTATACCTCCGAGTTCTTGAGGCTTTCGGCAAGGGCCAACTTGTCAGAAACTGAAAGCCAGAAGACCTCTAGGTATCTAGAAGGGTTGAGATACAACATCCAGGATCGTATTGGCACACAGATGGTGGTTCGGGTACAAGATTCCAGGAATTTAGCCCTCAAGGCTGAGTCTCAACTAACCGGGAGATCCAGGAGATCCGCCACTACTGAGTATACGCCTGGAGGAAGAGATATCGTGAAGTCTTATGACAAAGGCAAGTAGGTGGCGAGTGCCAGTGGGGCCAAGATCAACAGTGTGGGAAGGGGATCTGTCGGAGATACTGGGCCATATAAGGAAGCACCTATACCACCTAAGACCAACAATCCATATGCGAGGCCAGCGCCTTTTAAATGTTTTCGGTGCAATGAGCCAGACCATAGATCCAACGAATGTCCTAGGAGGAGAAGCGCCAATATGGTGGAGAGGTATGAAGATGACTATGACGAAGGGGATGAAGTATTTTGTGAACCCTTGGGAGAGGATGATGATGAGGTGGATGAAGAGAGATACGCCATTCATGTGGTACGGCGTTTGTTAGTCTCCAGCCGGGTAGAGGGAGATTAGAGGCACCACCTATTAAGGACCCGCTGTCTTGTGAAAGGTGGGCGATGCAATGTGATAATAGATAGTGGGAGCCAAGAGAACATTGTGAGCAGCAGCGCCGTTCAGAAATTCGGGTTGTTGGCGGAGGCGCATCCCGACCCCTATAGGGTGGGATGGATAAAAAACGTGGGTGAACTTAAGGTGACCCAGAGATGCAGGGTACCTATTGCGATTGGTGATTACAGTGATGAAGTCTGTTGTGATGTGGTCGATATGGATGCCTGCCACCTATTATTGGGCCGACCCTGGAAGTTTGATAACGATGCCACCCACGCAGGAAGAGAGAACACTTACAGATTTGTGAAGAATGGGGTAAAGTTCGTACTTACGCCAATGATGAGAGAGCCAAAGGCCGACGAGAAGTCTACCTTGGTAGTCTGTCCTACACACAAATCGTTTGTCAGCGAATGTGAAGAGAGCTAGATGGTATATGTGGTAATGGTTAAGGCAAATCACGAATCCGCCCAAACGGGCGAAAGGGAGATGCCGAATGAAGTGACCTGCCTACTTGGCGAATATCAAGATCTGTTCCCTGACGAACTGCCGAGTGGGTTACCAACGTTGAGGGACATCCAGCATCATATTGATCTTGTGCCCAGGACTAGTTTGCCAAGCCTTCCCCATTATCGAATGAGTCCAAAGGAAAATGACATCATGAGGCAGAAAGTGGAAGAGCTCATTGAAGTGGGATACGTTAGAGAAAGTATGAGTGCATGCGCCGTTCCAGCCCTACTTATGCCCAAGAAGGATGGATCTTGGCGGATGTGTGTGGACAGCAGGGCTATCAACAAGATCACTATCAAGTATAAGTTCCCTATTCCAAGGTTGGATGATATGCTAGACCAGCTTGGCGGATCCCGAGTTTTCTCCAAGATTGATCTCAGGAGTGGCTATCATCAGATACGAATTCGATTTGGGGATGAGTGGAAGACGGCTTTCAAGACCAGAGATGGATTGTATGAGTGGTTAGTAATTCCATTCGGGATGACTAATGCCCCCAGTACATTTATGAGGCTGATGAATCAAGTGCTTCGCCCGGTGATTGGAAAATTTGTAGTTGTGTATTTTGATGACATCCTGATTCATAGCGAGACCTTGGTGGAGCATGTGGAGCATTTACAGATAGTGTTTGACCTGTTAAGGAAACACCAGTTATACGCCAACACTAAGAAGTGTGACTTCGTCATGGAGAGCCTGGTTTTCCTTGGGTTCGTGATTAGTGGCGATGGGGTCCAAGTTGATGGGGAGAAGGTAAGAGCCATCCGAGAATGGCCCACTCCGAGGAATGCGGGGGATATCAGAAGTTTTCATGGGCTAGCAACATTTTATCGCCGATTCATCAAGAACTTCAGTGCCATAGTGGCCCCGTTGACAGAATGTTTGAAGAAGGGAAGGGGGTTCGAGTGGGCGGATGCCCAAGAGAAGAGCTTCGCCCTGATCAAGGAAAAGCTGAGTACAGCACCCGTGCTGGCGTATCCCAATTTTGATAAACTGTTCGAAGTTGAGTGTGATGCCAGTGGAGTTGGGATTGGTGGTGTCTTGATGCAAGAAAAGAGGCCCATTGCATATTTCAGTGAGAAGCTCTGTGAGGCACGGCAAAAGTGGGCAACGTATGATCAAGAATTTTATGTTGTAGTAAGGGCGTTGAAAGTGTGGGAGCATTACTTGGTGGGAAAATAATTCATCCTCTACACTGACCATCAAGCTCTCAAGTACCTGGGAAGTCAGAAGCAACTTCGAAGCTCCATGCATGCCCGGTGGTCCGCCTTCATAGATAAGTTCCCCTACAAGCTTATCCATAAGGCTGGAAAATAGAACAAGGTGGTGGACGCCTTGAGTCGAAGGGTGTCACTAATCAAGACAGTAAACCTGGAGACCGATTGTTTTGAACACATCCGAGGAGAATACTTGGCGGATCCTGATTTTGGCAGTATCTGGGAAAAGTGTCAACACCAGCATGGGGAGGGGGCGTATCACCTGATGGATGAGTATCTCATGAGGGGCAACCAACTTTGTCTACCCTGCACTTCCATCCGCGAGAAGGTTATTCGTGATCTACATGGCGGATCCCTTGGAGGACATTTTGGGCGAGACAAGACATATGAAGCAGTGAGTTCCCGTTATTTCTGGCCTAAGATGAGAAGAGATGTTGCCTACTTAGTAGAACGATGCTATATTTGCCAGACCGCCAAGGGAAGCACTACAAATGCTGGCTTGCAAATACCTTTGCCTGTGCCAGAGACCATATGGGAGGATCTGTCCATGGACTTTGTCCTAGGGTTGTGATACAGATTGAAAGCGATAAATGGAGGTTTTAATCGTAAACCAACAAAGATCTTCTTCTCTAGCTAGACTAGAAGGAGTGAATCCCGATAAACAAGGTATAAACCTTAGTTCTCAATGAGAAATGATATTTTTGATTAAAAGTTGCCATATCCTTACAAAATGAGGGTTTAAATACAACCTCTAAAAGATAAGCAAAGGACAGGGACTACCCCTACTAGGGTTACAATACAGTTAATAATAAGAGGGTAAGATAGGTAATGCGCCCAGACAACAGGTGCAGAGGTGCAGGTACGGGGCGTCAGAGGTTGTTGGTGAATTCCTTCGGCAGGAAGTAAACTTGAGATCCGCCCAGTGTAGTTGTTGGTACGCCTCATGGCGTACGCCTAGATCCGCCCCGCTCGCGTGTTCTTGGGATCCGCCCTCCTAGATACAACCTCGGTGGGAACGCCGAGAGGAGATCCGCCAAGGCGCGTGTGATTGTTGATCCCAGTTAGGATGTCCACATCAGGTTGCCAGAACTCAGAGAGGCATGGATTCCATCTTTGTCGTGGTTGATCGGTTCTCAAAGATGGCCCACTTCATACCTTGTCGTAAAACTAATGATGCCTCAGCGACTGCTAAGCTATTCTTTAGATAGATTGTCAGGTTACATGGCGTACCTAAGAGCATTGTTTCGGATCGTGATACGAAGTTCCTCAGTCACTTCTGGCGAACGCTATGGGCTCTGTTTGATACGTCTCTGAAGTTTAGTACCACCGCCCATCCTCAAACAGACGGACAGACCGAGGTGGTCAATAGAACTTTGGGAAACCTACTGCGCATCAAATGTAAGGATAAACCCAGGATGTGGGATGTGGTTTTAGCCCAAGCTGAATTCGCCTACAACGGCTCTGTACATTCGGGGACCGGGAGATCCCCATTTGAGGTGGTATACACAAAGACTCCGAATCACGTCCTTGATATAGCCCATCTTCCTAAAGGAAACGTGACTGCCAACCAGCTGGCCAAGGATTACGTACAGATGCACCAAGAAGTAAGAGAGACTCTTGAGGAGAGAAACCAGAAATTAAAGGCTAAGGCGGATGAGCACCGCAGGGACCTATAGTTTGAAGTAGGGGATGAGGTTATGGTATATTTGGGCAAAGAGAGACTCGCCAACGCCCCAAGTAGTAAGCTTCGGCCTAGGAAATACGGGCCATATAAGATCACTAAGAAGGTCAATGCCAATGCCTATCATATAGCACTGCCGAATTGGCTTGGTAAAATCTCACCAGCATTCAACATCCGTGACCTTAGCCCATGGAAGCCGGATGGTACTTTGGAGTCCAACCAGGGCGGATCAGTGCCGAGGTCTTTTAAAGAAGGAGAGAATGATGCGGACATCCTAACTGGGATCACTGATCACGCGCGCTTTGGCGGATCCTCAAACATCAGACCCACGGAGGTTGTACCTAGGAGGGCGGATCCCCAGGACGTACGAGCGGGGCGGATCTAGGAATACACAAGGAGGCGAATCAACATCTACCCTTGGACGGATCTCGGTTTACTTCCTCCCGAAGTAATTCACCAACAACCCTGACAATCCGTACCTGTACCATTGTACTGATTGTCGGGGGCGTATCACCTATTTTACCCTTTTATGGATAGCCTGATTGAAACCCTAGTATGGGTAATCCTTGTCTTTTATTATCTTTAAGGGGATGTATTTAAACCCCCATTTTATAAGGATGGGACAACTTTTAATCAATCAAAAATCATTCTCTTTGAGAACTTAAGGTTTATACCTTGTTATTGGGATTCACTCCTTCTAGTTTAGCTAGAGAAGAACCTCTTTGTTGGTTTATGATTAAAACCTTCATTTATCGCTTTCAATCTGTATCAAAATCTTCTAAATTTCTTTCTTTCAACCTCTCTAAATCTCAATGTGTATCACAAACTTTCATTCTAACCTATTCAAAAAGTACTTGAAAATTAATATGCCATAGAATAGTATACGTGCTAAAAAAAATTCCGATGAATATTATTGATTATTTGAGTGAAAATAAATTAAAATATATGTTACAAATAAAAATATTTTCATCGGTAATATCACAATTCAGATTTAAGATTCCCAAAAAAATCTAAAAGGTCTGTAAAAAAAGATTAAATATATATTATGTTAGGTGACCAAAAATTATCAAATAATAAGAAAAAATTACCTCAACTATAAATAAAGAAGAATATAACCTTAACGTTTATAACTAGAAATTATTAGTTAATATGGTGAGATTAAACTTTTCAAATAACAACAGCATTAATAATAGAAGGTTTACTCAATCTTCTTCTTCTTTTTTAGCAAGGTTCACTTAATCAAATAACGTAAAGTAAAAACAAATAAAATAAAATAAAAGTCCTAAAGTCTAATCCCCCCATAGGACCCAAAATAACAGATTATAAAATCAAAGAAATTATAAATGAAATGCAATTTGGCCATTAATTGTTTAATAATATTAATTTATGATAATAAAAAAGGGAAGAAGAAAGTCTACTATCACATCCATTAATTTGCATCACAAATTGAGAGCTTGTAGTTTGTCCTTTCATGCTTTTAGATATTTTAATCAACCCTAAAAATGAATAATAAAATGATCGTTGGATGTTTATGATTTTTCTCTCATGATGTTTTTATATTCTTACTTTTAATATAATTTTTACTCAGAATAATGCATCATTGTCCTGTTAAAAATAATTGCACTATCGATGCTCTGTTCATAATATTAACTATTGTGAAGTCAGGATAAAATTTATCACATTTTAAAATTATAAAAAAGTCGGACATAATTCTTCCGGCTTTTTCACAACACGCTTCCAATAAAAAAAAAAATTGGATTTTTTTACAATTTTGAAGTTGGATGAATTTCTGCTCAAGTGCAATTATTTTTAACCGAATAATTCTAATGAAACAATGTTTCGATAAAAAGGATTATTCAGAGTAAAAATTCCTTTAATAAAGTTTCCGAACTTCAAATTAAGAAAAATAGAGATATTGAGGAAAATAAAAGAGAGAAGTAAAGTTAAAAACGTCTTAATGACGAAATGAAGGAAATGGTCTTAAGCTGGGCAGCACAACAAGGTGAGAAAAGGGGATAATTCAAACAAGTTTAAAGAAAATATGTAATTAAATTGATTTTTGAGTTAATAATTGCGAATGAACATTAAGAGTGGTAGAATCGATCGCAGCCTCCATTCTTGTCCAGGTACTTTTCTCAGTTATTAATATTATCTATTTGACAATGCAGCTTGTGTTTATATTGACTAGTTTTTTTTTTTTTTGTTATCATTTATTTTTATGGGGGAGTAGAAAAATAAACTCTTTGGTTTTGGTTGTTGAATGTATAGTTTGATATACGGGAATATTATGGAGATAGAAAGAGATAAGTAATAGCACAATATTGATTTGAATCACCTCAGTGATTATGGCTCAGAGACCTTGTATTTATAGTGAGCCAATAGTAGTTTGTATAGGAATACAATACACAAGTATAATAGTATTGAAACTCTAGCTAGCTAGGGATATAGACAAATTGAAACTCTAACTAGATAAGAATCTATTTACAGAGATAATAGGAACATTATCTCTAACACCCCCCCCCCCCCTCAAGCCGATGGCAGGCACGAACAAAGAGACGAGAGCGTAGCATCGTGAAGCGAGCCGGAGCTAGTGGCTTGGTGAGTATGTCTGCAACCTAATCATCGGTTGGAATAAATCTGACACTGAGGAATCCTTTGTGAACTTGTTCACAAACAAAATGATAATCTAGCTCAATGTGCTTCGTACGGTCATGAAAAACTGGATTTGAAGTGAGATAAATTGCTCTGACATTATCACACTATAGCTGAACCGGAGTGGGTAAAGGAAAGCCCAGATCCGAGAGAAGTGATTTGAACCATAGGAGTTCTGCTGTGGCATTTGCCACTGCCTTGTATTCACTTTCTGTGGAGGATCTAGCTATTGTGGGTTGCTTGCAGGTCTGCCACGATACAATGTTGGATCCAAGATAGACACAAAAGGCACCCGTGGATCTTCGATCATCAGGACACCCTCCCCAATCACTATCTGAGTAACAATGAATGTGCTTTATTGGTTTGATGGACATGACTATCCCAAAGTCTGATGTGCCCTGAATGTAGCGTAAGACCCTCTTGACTCCTTTCCAGTGCTCATCAGTTGGACAGTGCAGGAACTGACACAATTTGTTAACTGCAAATGCAATGTCAGGACGAGTGAATGTTAAGTATTGAAGTGCTCCCACAATGCTTCGATATTCATCTCCAGAGTTTAAACTGATGCCTAGCTCTTTTGAAAGTGTTGGCGTGGTGGCCATGGGAGTCAGTGTAGGTTTGGAGTCAATCATCTTCACTCTGTCTAGGATGTCAGCCACATACTTGGCCTGACACATGTGAATGCCATCCTTCTCATATCTTATCTCAATTCCGAGAAAGTATTCTGCCTTGCCAAGATTGCGAATGGGAAACTCATGTTCAATGGTGATGTGTGTAGGGTGGTTACCTGTTATGAGTATATCATCAACATAGCACAAAATGTAAGTCTTTTCAGTGTCGGTGCGTCTGAAAAAAAGAGAGTTGTCAGCCTGTGACATCTTGTACCCAAGTGAGAGGAGGAATGTTCGAAGGCGTGTGAACCATTCTCGTGGTGCTTGTTTTAATCCATAAAGACTTTTTTTGAGAAGACAGACATGATCCGGGCGGTCACTATCCCGAAAACCCTGCGGTTGTTCCATATAGACTGTCTCTGATAAGTTTCCATGAAGGAATGCATTAGAGACGTCCAGTTGATTGATGAACCAGTTGTTTACTGCTGCAATGGCAAAGACAGACCAAATGGTTGTAGCCTTGATTACTGGACTGAATGTTTCTTTGTAGTCAATCCCAGCTTTCTGAGTGAATCCCCGTGCTACTAAACGAGCTTTATGTCGATCAATGGTTCCATCTGACTTCTTCTTTGTACGAAAGAGCCACCTAGAGGTGATGACATGTTGATCATGTGGTCTTGGTACAAGTTGCCAGGTGCCATTGTCCAGAAGAGCTTGAATCTCGACATTTCCGTGCGCCATTCGGGTTTTTTATTGGCTTTGCTGAAGCACGTGGAGTCCACTGTGCCATTTGGATGTGTAGCTAGAAGCCCCTCAAACCGTCCCCTCGAGTGAAGAGACGACTGTCGAAGCTGCATATAATGTTGACGTGGCCCAATCAGTGATGCATTGCGAGGTCTGGGTCTTGCAGTAGGAACAGGGGCAGGTGGTGTAGTTTCATGAGGAGGAGATTGTGTTTGTGGCATGGCGTTCTCTTCATGAAGTACTGCATTCGGTATCTTTGGTGTGGTGATGTTCACAGAACCAACTGGTGTGGTGAGATCATTCTGAGAAACAGGTGTTGATGCAGTTGTGACTACTGGTGACAAACATTGACGTGGAGCTAGTGGAGCAGTGTTTGTGGCTTCAGAGTCAGGGGGAATAATTGGGGTACCAAGATGAGGCCCAGAGTGGACATGTGTGATTGGTTGGGAATGTGGAACCAAGTTAGAAGGAGATAATATAGGATTGGGATTAGAGAAATTACCTGGATACGGGCCGAGTAAAGATGGTAGTTGACAAGATGTGCTTACTGTTGAAACGACTTTCCACAAGATTTTGATTTGACAAAATCATCCATGATTAAGAGGCAAGTAAATTTAATGCTTTGATTTAATTGTACTAATGTGTTTGTTCAATATTGAGTGCAAAAATATATATATATATAAAGTTAAACAGATCAGAAGTCAGCATAAGCCAAAAGCTGAGTGAAACGGAACTCAGCATGAAAGAATAAGAAGCTGAGTGGAGTAAAACTTAGCATCAGAAACTTCCTTCAAAGTCGCCAGAACGAAGCTGACTATATTAGAAGAATCCTTCAGAAGTATACAAACAAGAACGAAGCTGACTAAGAAAGAACTCAGCATGGAAGTAGAACATTCGGAGATAACGAATGAAGCTGAGTAACAGTCAGGACAGCATGAGAGATTCGTTAACTAAACGACAAAGTCTGCCAATCTTCTGCACCAATAATTGAAGTCTCGAAAGCACACAGAAGACTAATTCCAAGAATCATGGGTCTGTGGATTATTGGTAAAAGACAACTGACGCAAAAAGACAAGTCTGATGCAAGAAGACAAAACCTGACGCCTGAAGAAAACAGAGGAAGGGAATGGCGGAACAGACTGAAGCTGACCAGAATCTGTCCCCCAAAAGAGCCGCTTTGGTGTTAACGGCTAAAACAATTCAAACGATCCAATCTGCAGATTTCTTTCTATAAAAGGACAATCAAGAACCTTGGATTGGTGCTCAAGCATCAAAAGAAAAATACGAGAGAGAAAATCTTGAAAGCACTCAAATACAAAAAGGTCTTACACCAACTTTTCTATTCTCTGTGTAAATGCTAGATTGATTGTTTTGTAATCATCTAAAGTGTTCTTTAGTTGAAAAAGAACAAGTGTGTGATCAATAGGAATATTGAGAGTGTTGAGCTGAGTATTTGGTTGTAAGTATTCAGTGGTAGTAAAATCTAAGTGCTGGGTTGTAGTACTTAGTAGGAGCTGAGTAGACGAATATAGGACGTACTCTTGCATACTCACTGCCTTGTAAAGGGTTTGTGCTCTACCTTGAAAGAGCTCAGTATTGGATTGAAAATCCCAGGAGGAACTGGGGACTGGACGTAGGCAGAGAGGCCGAACCAGGATAAGTCGTGCTGAGTAACTTCTAAACTCTCTCTCTCTCAATATATATATATATATATATATATATATATATATATATATATATATATATATATATATATATATATGCATGTGTTGCTTGTTCTATTTACTCAGCTTATAAATTGTTAAAACTGAAACTGAGTAAATCTGAGTGCTAAGTTGGAAACTGACCTTTCAAGTGTCAATTCCCAATTCTCAAGTCAAGCAGTCTTAGTCAGCATAGAACTAAAATTGTCTAACTAATCAAACACCCGTGCTGACCAACACGCTGAATTATCAAACTCTTAAAATAACATTAAGTCAGCATAATTAAAAGACAAAAAAGTTACATTAGTTCCTACCCCCCCCCCCCTTGGAACTAATTACTAGGGACCAACAAGTGATATCAGAGCCTAAGCTCACTACTCAAAGATCTAACAATCTTGAGCTGATCCCGAAAAATGGGTGAGAATAGCACTCGTTTCCTCCCAGGAAACCAAACAACACAGATACTCCCTGAGGGATTATCAATCACTAGACCTCCCCTATTCTTTGGATCTAATTATACATTCTGGAAGAATAGGATGAAGAACTTTATTCAAGCTACAAACATGAGTGCATGGCTTGCAATAGTTCAAGGTCCATATGTACCTTATAAAACTGCTGATAATGAGAAAGTTATCAAGAGTGAAACTGAGTGGATAGAGGATGACCTCAGAAAATTACAAAATAATGCTTCGGCTATCAATATGCTTCACTGTGCCCTACATGCTGTAGAATACAATAAGATTTCAGGTTGTGAGTCAGCACAGGAGATCTGGAAAAAGCTGGAAGTAACTTATGAAGGCACCAGCAAGGTCAAGGAATCCAAAGTGAACCAACACATGCGATTGTATGAGCTGTTCGAGATGACTGACAATGAGGACATCTCAGCAATGAATGTCAGGTTCACCAACATAATAAATGAGCTTAAAAGACTCGGTAAGAATTTCACTGAAGAAGAACAAGTGAAGAAGATCTTACGAAGTCTTCCCAAAAGCTGGCAAGCCAAGAAGACAGCTGTAGAGGAAGCTCATGACCTGACCACATACAAATATGATGAGCTGATCGGTTCCTTGCTGACCCATGAAATCTCCATGAAAAACTTTGAAGCTAAAGAAAAATCTGAGGATAAGAAACAGAAATCACTAGTGATGAAAGCTGACTCCATGGAAGGTGAGTCAACTGATGATGAGGAAATGGCCATGTTTACTAGAAAAATGAAAAAGCTGTTCAGAAGAAATGAAAGAAATAGTAAGCGGCCATACAAGAGAGGAGACAGATATAAATCTGAGTCCAGTGACACCAGATACAAAAAGGACAGCTCCAAGCCTGTCACATGTTATGAATGCCATCAAACTGGGCATATTAAGTCAAGTTGTCCTAATCTAAAGAAAGATAAGAATGGAAGCAAAAAGGCAATGATGGCCACGTGGAGTGACAGTGATGAGTCAACATCATCTGAAGCTGAGCAAAATGAAACAGCCAACATATGTTTCATGGCAGATGATGGAGCTGACCAATGTCAATCTGAGCAAGCTGACCTCTCTGGAGATTCTGAGCAGGAGGAAAACAACAATGAGGTAACATCCTTACTTTTGCTTAGAAATGAAATGGTAAATGCCCTGAGTGACTTATATACACTAACTAAGAAGTGTAACAAAAGGATTAAGGCACTCAGCAGGCGCTGTGACGAGATTGAGGAGGTCAAGCTGAGTGACCTCCGATATCTCCTCCAGGACAACTCAGATTTACATACGAACATGCAAATCTTACATAAGTTT
Source organism: Euphorbia lathyris (assembly GCF_963576675.1). Lineage (NCBI taxonomy): Eukaryota > Viridiplantae > Streptophyta > Magnoliopsida > Malpighiales > Euphorbiaceae > Euphorbia > Euphorbia lathyris. The sequence goes on along the minus strand of NC_088914.1, from coordinate 67,571,152 downwards.
GTCACGGAGGTTCAAACTGAGTCAAAGAAACTTAGAAAGGATGTCACAACTTTACAGAACCAAATAAAAGGTTCAACTAAGAATAAACCCCATGCTGAGTACTCAGGTACTGGTCAGCATAAACAGTTTACTCAATGTAGCTGTTGTGGAAAGAAAGGACACACAAAAGCTGTGTGCTGGCATAACAAACAGACTGTCCAATGTGACTTTTGTGGTAAGAAATGTCATACTACCAAGGTATGCTGGCATGCTCAGCACAACAATGCTGACCACACTCAATATCACCCTCAAAGGGTAACTATGTGTGGCTTTTGTGGTAAAAGTGGCCATACTACAAATGTATGTCGTCACAAGTTAAAATATGACTTTGCACCTGTTTACACTAACAAGAAAGGACCCAAAAGGAATTGGGTACCTAAAAACGAATAGTTTAAAATGCAGGTCAGCTTGACATGCGTGGAGAAATCAAAACTTTGGTATATAGACAGCGCATGTTCAAGATACATGACAGGTGATGAAACTCAGTTCATCACACTAGAGCTTAAACGAGGTGGAAGCGTAAGCTTTGGAGACAACAAGAAGGGTAAGATAGTCGGCTCAGGTACTATCGGAGGTAACCCAACCATTGAGTCTGTCTCCTTAGTTAAAGGTCTCAAATACAATCTGCTGAGTGTAGCTCAGCTTTGCAAGAGTGGCAGAAAGGTTGTATTTGATGATACTAAGTGTCAAATACTCGAGGGAAATACAAATGAATTGATCTTAACTGCCCCTCGTGTAGAAAATGTATACATGTTGAACTTAGAAAAACAGTTTTCTAAAAACATATGCTTAGTGTCTAAAGAGGACAACTCCTGGCTATGGCATAGAAGACTTGGGCATGTCAGCATGGACCTTCTTGCCAAATTAGCTAGAAAGCAATTAGTTGAGGGATTACCCAAATTAAAGTTTGAAAAAGATCAACTGTGTAAAGCTTGTCAGCAAGGCAAACAAACTAAAAAGTCATTTCATAGCAAAAACATTGTCTCAACCAAAAGACCATTGGAATTACTACACTTGGATCTTTTCGGACCTATCCAGCCACTCAACTTGGGAGGTAAGAAATTTTCCTTGGTTATTGTAGATGATTTCTCTCGGTACACTTGGATCATCTTGCTGAGTAGCAAGGATGAAACTTTTGAGATGTTTACCACACTGATTAAAAAGCTTGAAAATGACAAAGACCTAAGAGTAGCTCACATTAGAAGCGACAATGGTGGAGAATTCAAAAACCAACAGTTTGATGAATTCTTTGAAACCAGTGGTATTGACCACAATTTCTCCGCTCCTAGAACACCTCAACAAAATGGGGTTGTTGAAAGGAAAAATAGAACTATTGTCGAAATAGCTAGGACAATGTTGAGTGAAAATAGGCTTCCAAAGTACTTCTGAGGTGAAGCTGTTCACACAGCATGTTACATACTGAATAGGGCTCTAGTTAGACCTATACTTAAGAAAACTCCATATGAGCTTTGGAAAGGACGAAAGCCCAACATTGGACACTTTCGTGCCTTTGGGTGTAAATGCTTTATACTCAATACAAAAGACAACCTCGCAAAATTTGATGCTAAAGCTGACGAAGCGATCTTTTTAGGGTACTCAACAAACAGTAAAGCATATAGAGTATTTAATAAAAGAACTCAGGTTGTAGAAGAGTCTGTACATGTTGAGTTCGATGAAACTGACCCTACAGGTAAGTCAGCTCAGCTTGAAGAAGATGAACCAAGCTCAGCTTCCGCTGATCAACCAGAAGCCTCTGTGTCATCTATACAGAAGCTGACCCAATGTAAGCAAGAAATTGAAATATCATTTGCTGACCAATCTATTCCTGTAGAGATTGTAGAAACACCTCTTCCAAACGACTCAACATTGCCCAAGGAAATAAAGATCCCAAGAGGACATACAGAACATGCCATTCTTGATGCTGCCAACAACAAGTTGATGACCAGAGATCAGCTTAGAAAATACCTTAGCAATGTTGCCTTCGTCTCAATGCTTGAGCCAAAGAATTTTGCTGATGCTGAGCAAGATGAATATTGGATAAATGCCATGCAAGAAGAACTTGACCAATTCACCAGAAATGAGCCAACAGATGCAAACTGAGTTTGAAATATCGATGATAGGTGAACTCAACTTCTTCCTTGGACTTCAAATCAAGCAAGGTAAGAATGGCATCTTTATAAGTCAGTCTAAGTACACCAAGGAAATGTTAAAGAAATTCAGCATGGTAGATTGCAAACCAATATCAACCCCCATGGGTACTGATACTGTCCTATGCAAAGATGAGAAGAGTAAGTCAGTTGATAGTAAACTCTATCGAGGTATGATAGGTTCTTTACTCTATCTCACAGCTAGGAGACCTGATATTCAGTACTCAGTATGCTATTGTGCTAGATATCAAGCTGACCCCAGGGAATCTCATCTAACTGCTGTGAAAAGAATTTTTAGATACTTGCAAAGCTCAGTTGATGCAGGTCTATGGTATCCAACTTCAAATGACTTCACTCTCACTGGATATACTGATGCTGACTATGGGCGAGATAAGCTAGAACGGAAGAGTACTTCGGGAGGATGTCATTTCCTTGGAAGCTGTCTAGTACCTTGGTTCAGCAAGAAGCAATCATCTGTAGCCCTGTCTACAACCAAAGCTGAGTACGTGGCTGCTGGAAGCTGTGTTGCACAAGTCCTATGGATAAAGCAACAGTTTGAAGATTATGGAGTCAAAACAAAAACGATAGAGATCAAATGTGATAACAAGAGTGCCATTGATTTATCTAAGAATCCAGTCCAACACAGCAGGATGAAGCATGTTAGCATAAGACATCACTTCATCAGAGATCACGTACTAAAAGATGAGATCAAGCTGACCTATGTGCCAACAAATGAACAGCTTGCAGATATCTTCACTAAGCCCTTGGCATGAGAACAATTCAATACACTAAGGGAAGCCATCGGTATGTCAAATCCACTCTAAGTAAATCTATATGAAAAATTGAATGTTGAGTGATTGCCATGATGAGTGGAATGTTGAATGTTTGTGCAAATACCATGCTGAGTAAATTAACAATAAGAAACTTCTACTCACCAAGTTTGAAATGATCACCCTATGCTAAGTTAACATATACATTGTGTGATTATACTGAGTAGATACAAATATTGAGTAATCACCTTATGCTGAGTAGAAGTACATGCTGAGTAATCAACGTATGTTGAGTTATTTAGAGAGAGAAAAATCATGTTAACAAAAACTAGGCACTTGATGTGTAAGTTTCGTCTAGCGGTGTATGTTTACGGATGTAGTGTGATATGAGTGTGCTATGGGACTATGGATGTGCTCTTTCTAATTGCTCTAAGTTCACTAGACGTCACTACTTAAGGGAAAGTGTACCCCGTCGTATCAAGTAATAATCCGGTTAAGACCGGGTATCGAATCCACGGGATTTATAATTACAAGTATTAGACGACTCGGTCTCGTATGTTATTTAAGCGATGATTACTTTGGGGTAAAGTAAGACACAACTACACACTATTCCTAACTATTGGCGACACAGAATCATGTAGCTAAAAACTCTATGAAGTGGGGCGTGTATGATAAATTATAACCACGATAAATAACGACTCTAAATGTATACGGATAATGGTTTATTCTTGCAAAGACGACCAAGTGTAGTAAGACCGACCCGTGAAGTGCTTAGACTACGTGATTCCTAGTCAAGGCGTGTCTAATGCGGGGGAACTAGAAATTAGGGCCCGTAAGTTCCGTGGCTTGTCAATTCCTACGGTTTCCGGTTTGTCACTTCCGGTAAGGCAACACCTATATAATTCCCTAAAGATAGCCCGGATGGCGGCGGTAATCGCGTGTTCCTACACAATAATCAATTATCAATATCAAAACAAGTAATAAACATTAACACGTAAAGGGAAATAGAGATTATGAATCATAAATTATAAATATGGAAAGTGTATAGATGAAATACAACCAAGCCTAGTACATAGGAAGAGTACAAGCTAATTAGCAAGTAAAAAGGGAGAATCCGCCCTTGGAACTAGCTAACCGGACTCAAAGCCGTCTCCTAGGTCGTGGAGGTGGAACTCTCGAGCTTGGTGATGAATGATGGAGCGGAACTTCGATGGAACGCCGGAACAACCGAACAAGCTCTCGAGGGGGAGAGTTTAACTACAAAATCTGAATCTAAATTACAAGGAAAGAAAAGAGTATAGTATAGCTCTTTTGTATGCAATTGGTGTCTAATGAAGTTCAAAAGCTATCTATTTATAGACATCAAGCAAGGGCAAGTTGGTAATTTCCCAAAGCACAAGCATGGAGCAACATTATTTGGTGCAGAAATCCTATGATACGCCCCGCGTAAGGTGGTTTACGCCCCGCGTAAGTGCCCATTCCGTCAGAAATCTCCTGCATGTGGACCAATTCCGTGTCTAATTGTTCCCAAACACGCCCTGCATAGCTGAAGTACGCCCCGCGTGTTTGAATTTCTGGAGTTTTATTGCTAGAATTGGAGTATTTACGCCGTGCGTAGATGAAGTATGCCCCGCGTAAATGTGTCTCTGATCTTTTTGCGCTGAAGAACTGCCTTATACGCCCCGCGTATATAATGATACGCCCCGTGTATGGATAGTTGACTCTGGGAGACAATGCAGTCTGACTTTCAGGATTAGGCCAATTATTGCCGACATGTGTCATACGCCCCGCGTAAAATGGCATACGCCCCGCGTATGCTGAGTCAGTTCCACATGGTGCCTGCGGATAAGGCAATTATTTCTGGCATCATGTTTCACGCCCCGCGTAAGGGTTACTACGCCCCGCGTATGAAGTGGGTTTTTGCTCCTTTCTTGTACCTGAAATACAACACTTGAGAGCCGAGTTAGCTTGACGTTTTTATTTCCTAAACTAATAAAAAAAATGAAGGAATTAAACTAAAAGTACGAGATTTATTTTTATTTCTTTATTTATTCAAAATACTTTATTTTTGCAATTAAACTTATTTATTTTATCCAAAATTATCCCGTAAATCACGCTAAAAGATAGGGGTAAAATACCCCTATCAAACCTCCTCGGACTTTAAAGTTTTACTTGTCCTCAAGTAAAAGAAATCGAAAGACAAGGGATTGAGAAAATTAAGAAACAAACCGAAGGTTGGTTTTGCCAAGTGCGTGATTTCAAAGTTATGGTTTTGTACAAAGGTTTCGGTAAGTACCTACGCCGACAATTGAGTACAAAAACTCGTTCGAAACCTCCATGATCAAGATTTAATAAGCAATATCAACGGGGGTTGATTATCTTTTGAGAATCCGATAGTACCTCACCAAGGGATTTCGCTCTTACGCTCAATTTCTAGGTGGGTCGATGTTTTATCGCTCTTCTTTGCACTTACTCGAGATCATGTTGAATTTTCATTTTTATCCGGGTTTTTCCTCTTAAAATGTGGTTAGGCAATATTAAAAATGAACCCGGAGGGGGGTTGTAATGTGGCTAGCTTCTTTAGTGGTTAGTTTAAAGAAACTCGAGTTCAAAAATACCGTTTTGTGATTGCACCACATCATTGCTTATTTTGGCCTTGGCGAATTTTACAAGACGTACTTCAAAATTGCTCGGGTGGAGCTTTGAGAATGCCTTATTATTTATTGTATCCGTTGTTTTGATAGAGGCACAAAAACAATATTTTGAGAGCTAATGGTGTTCATTTGCTAAGGCCGTGACTTATTTCGGGTAATTCGGGTGCAATCTTGATTATGGCGGTAATTTGAACAAGAGGAAAAAAGGGTTACATGTTAGGAGGGTGTTAACAAAAAAAGTTGGTTAATAGGCTCAAGGGGGTTTCCTAATGTTTAATGAAAACGAGAAAAAGGAATTAAGAGAAATTAGCCTAAGTGGGTTCGGTTTATCATCTATTGCCTTTTTACCAAAAATTAAGTGTACTTAACCCGGTATTGGATGCAAATTCTATGAGTCGAGTGAAGTCAAAGCTCTCGAAAAATTGTAAAAGAATTAGAGTTCTCGTACGAACTCTTTTAGGCTCAAACATAACTCACAAAGATTTTAAATTGTGTACTATCGAGTTTTCGCTAAATTCTCAACTATCCCGTTTTTATTGCCTTTTCAAAGTTCATTATGGAGATGACAATTGGGTTAAGACTCAATGCCTTAGTTTAGTACTAACCTAAGCTTTGTAAAAATTCCCTAATTTCAAAATCAAGACTAAAATTTCTTAATCGAATCATTCCTTTATGTTCCAACCCTTTTATTTTTGACGACAAATAACGGAACTTTAATTAATTTTCGAAGGAGGGATAGCATGTCGGGAAAATTTAAGAGAGTCAATAAATTTGTTTAATTATTTTGTCGTTTATTTTATTTTTGTTTTTGTTTTTGGTAGTGCAAAACAACCGTTAAGTGCGGGGTTGCACGTCCCTCCGCGTTATTTAAAATGGCGCCTATTCCAAGGGCATCGCAAAAAGAAATGAGAACAAAAACAAAACAAAAATAAAGTGAAAAAAGAAAGAAAAAGAAGACCCTTAGTGGTCAGGGGTTACGCGGGGCGTGCCCACAGGGGCGCCCCGCGTAACCAGTGTGTTTTGTAATGGTTTTGGGCAGAGACTCAAATACGCGGGGCGCAGAAAGAGGCGCCCCGCGTGTTTGAGTTCCTGAACTGTAGGAACCACGGAAAGGAATTCATACGCGGGGCGTAAGAAGAGTTACGCCCTGCGTAAACAATTTCCCCTATAGAGTTTTGGATCAGAGACACAAATACGCGAGGCGTGCGTAGGGAGACTCCCCGCGTGCTATGTCGATTTGGGATTTGGCTTTCCGTGGCTGGGATGCGAAAATAAGTAAAAATTGAACAGATATATATACAGGGGGTTTGAAAGAGTCAACCCAATGCTACGTTTAGAGTCGGAGTAGCTCGACTTTCCTTCGTGATGTGCAATCTTAAGGTGGTGCAAGGAGTGTGGTTTCGCTTTGTTGTGGAAAATCGCCGCCGCGGTATATCTTCAGGCGGTGGCCATTGACTCGTAGGATTGCATTGTCGGGACCTTGGATTTCAATTGCTCCGGAGGGGTGCACGTTGACGACGGTGTATGGTCCCGACCACCGACTTTTCAATTTTCCGGGGAATAACCGGAGGCGAGAATTGTAGAGGAGAACTTGATCCCCCTTGGTGAACTCCCGAATTTGGATATGCTTGTCGTGCCACCGCTTGGTACGTTCTTTATAGAGTTTGGCATTTTCATATGACCCCAAGCGGAGTTCATCAAGAGTATTAAGTTGGAGGAGGTGGTGTTCTCCCGCAGCCTGCATGTCAAAATTTAAAAATTTCAGCGCCCAGTAGGCTTTATGTTCTAGTTCTACGGGTAAATGTCATAACTTTCCAAAAATTAGACGATAAGGGGACATCCCGATGGGCGTTTTAAACGCCGTGCGGTAAGCCCAAAGAGCATCATCGAGCTTCAAGCTCTAGTCTTTCCTAGAGGCGTTAACCGTTTTTTCTAAGATGCGTTTTAGCTCTCGGTTAGAAACCTCAACTTGCCCACTAGTTTGCGGGTGGTAGGGTGTAGAGACTCGGTGTGCAACCCCATATTTAAGTAAGAGTTGATCGAATTGTCGGTTGCAAAAGTGGGATCCCCCGTCGCTAATGATAGTTCGAGGGGTCCCGAACCGAGTGAAAATGTTTTTCTTTATGAATTTCCCTACCACCTTAGATTCGTTTAAAGGTAAGGCAACGGCCTCTACCCATTTGGAGACATAATCAACTGCTACAAGGATGTAAGCGTTGCCATGCGACTTAGGGAAAGGTCCCATGAAGTCTATCCCCCATACGTCAAAAAGTTCGCAAACTAAGATTCCCTGTTGGAGCATTTCATGTTTCCGTGAAATGTTTCCGCTCCTTTGACAAGCGTCACATGACTTGACGAAGTTGTGGGAATCTTTGGATAAAGTAGGCCAATAAAACCCACATTGTAAGACTCTTGCCATTGTTCGACTAGGGCCGAAATGGCCTCCCGGCTCTTGGGTGTGACACATATGGAGCACATGATTAACTTCTTCTTCGAGTATACACCTACGAATAATGTTATCGGCACAAGATTTGAACAGATTGGGTTCTTCCCAAAAATAATGCTTAGCATCGTGAAAGAATTTCTTACGCTGCTCATATATAAGGTGCGGGGGAAGAATATTACCGGCTTTGAAGTTTGCCATATCGGCATACCAAGGCAAAGATGTTACCGCGTAGAGTGCTTCGTCGGGAAAGGTCTCCTTAATTTCAGTAGCTTCTGGATATCCGCCCAGCTCGCCTTGTAAGCGAGAGAGATGGTCAGCCACAACGTTCTCCACTCCTTTTTTATCTTTGATCTCGATGTCGAATTCTTGTAGGAGTAGGATCCACCGTATCAAGCGTGGTTTGGCGTCCTGCTTAGTCATCAAGTACTTGAGAGCTGTGTGGTCAGTGTATACGATAATTTTGGATAACGCAAGATATGACCTAAATTTATCGAAAGCAAAAACAACGGCAAGCATCTCCTTTTCCGTGATGGAATAGTTTTGTTGGGCCTCATTGAGCGTTTTGCTCGCATAATAGATAGGGCGGAAGAGTTTATCCACCCGTTGGCCCAAACACGCACCTACAGCCAAATCACTCGCATCACACATCAATTCAAAGGGGAGGCTCCAATCGGGTTTCACCATGATAGGTGCATTAGTTAATTTATCCTTAAGTGTGTTAAACGCAAGTAAACATTGGTCGGAAAAATTAAATTCTACATCCTTTATGAGGAGCTGGGTCAAGGGGGTTGCTATCTTAGAGAAGTCTTTGATGAATCGTCTATAGAACCCCGCATGACCTAAGAAGCTCCAAATTCCTTTTACGTTAATTGGTGGAGGTAGTTTTTCAATTACCTCGATCTTGGCCGGGTCGACCTCGATCCCCTCCCCGGACACCTTGTGTCCTAAAATAATACAATCTTGAACCATAAATTGACACTTTTCCCAACTCAGAGCGAGGTTAGTGTCTTCACAACGTTGGAGGACTTTATCAAGATTGCTCAAACAAATATCAAAGGACGATCCAAAAACAGAAAAATCGTCCATGAAGACTTCCATGGAGTCCTCAATCATTTCGGAGAATATAGCCGTCATGCATCGCTGAAAAGTGGCGGGGGCGTTACAAAGCCCGAACGACATCCGTCTATATGCAAATGTCCCATACGGACAAGTGAATGTCGTTTTCTCTTGATCCGAAGGATCAACGGGAATTTGCATATAGCCGGATAAGCCATCGAGGGTGCAAAAGAATTTATGACCCGCCATTCTCTCCAACATTTGGTCGATGAACGGCAAGGGGAAATGATCTTTTCGGGTGGCTTCGTTAAGTTTTCTGTAATCAATGCATACTCGCCACCCGGTAACTTTTCGTGTGGGGATTAACTCCCCTTGATCATTTTCTGTCACCGTTGTGCCTCCCTTTTTGGGGACACATTGGACCGGGCTGACCCATGGACTGTCAGAGATAGGGAAGATTATACCTGCGTCGAGGAGTTTGATTACCTCGACTTTCACTACCTCCTTCATATTGGGGTTAAGCCGTCGTTGCGGCTGCACGGAGGGCTTGACTTTATCCTCCATAAAGATGCGGTGTGTGCAGATGGTGGGGCTGATCCCTTTTATGTCGTGAATGGTCCACCCAAATGCGCCTTTGTGTTTTTGTAACACCGCGATTAGCGCTTCCTCCATTTCTGCTGTCAACAGCGAAGAAATAACAACCGGTAAGAAATTAGGAGGTTGCAAGAATACGTATTTTAAATTAGGAGGCAAGGGTTTAAGTTCCAAAGTTGGAGGCTCCTCGAGAGAAGACTTCGGCTTTGCTTTGCTATCTCGGTCCAAACCCTCAAACCGTCTCCTTGCCAACAGACATCGTTCTATTTCGGAGGAGTACTCAAATGACTTGTTCAATGGCTCCTCATCCAAATGCTCATTATCACCTATTTCCGAAGAGGTTTCTGCAAAAGCCCTACCACAAAATTCTCCAACAAAAAGATCAATAGAGTCTACGGAATTTAAAAAGTTACAATCCGCCAAGGTGTTAGATGGAAATTTCATGGAATTGTACACGTTAAATTCTACCTCTTCGTCTTGCAACCGTAGGATGAGCTTACCTTCGTGGACATCAATGAGAGTCCTACCGGTTGCAAGAAATGGTCGTCCTAGGAGGATTGGTACCGAGTCGTCTTCCGCCATATCGAGCACTACGAAATCGGTGGGGAAAATGAACTTGTCCACTTTCACTAAGACATCCTCCACTACTCCTTTTGGCCGGGCAATGGATCTATCAGCCAACTGGAGCGTCATATTGGTAGGCTTTGGTTCTCCCAAACCGAGCTTCCTGAATACAGATAAAGGCATTAGATTGATGCTAGCACCTAAATCACATAAAGCTCTTCTAAACTCGACATTTCCAATCGTGCAAATGATAGAAAAACTACCTAAATCCTTGAGTTTAGGGGGGAGTTTGTTTGTTATAATTGCGGAGCATTCCTCCGTGAGCGCTACCGTTTCATTATAATCCAACTTCCTCTTTTTGGCGAGGATCTCTTTAAGAAACTTCGCATATGTGGGCATTTGCTCTAATGCTTCCGAGGGGAATGTTAATATGAAGTTTCTTAAAGATTTCCAAAAACTTGCCGTATTGGTGGTCCAATTTTTCCTTTTTAAGTCGTTGTGGAAAAGGGAGCTTTGGTACGTAAGCTCTAATTGGGTCACACACGTTTTTATTTTTATCCGAGGAAGTTGAGTGTTTTGGATCCAAACCGGGGTTGCTTACCACTTCCGGTTCATTACTTACCTATGGAGCTTGTGGGGTCGCCTTTTGAACCGGTGGTTCCAAACCCTTACCACTACGGAGAGTTATTGCTTGTACGGTCTCCCATTCTTTTGGTCTCGAGTTTAGTTCGGTGCTAATCGGGGAAGACCCGTGTTGTTCCCCTTGTTGTTGGCGACCTAATTGGGCCACTTGCTGTCCCAAGTCCCTGCAAAATGCTTCGTTATTAGCAAGACGGGAAGATATTTCTTTAAGAAGATCAATTACCATTGTGTCTTGCGCATTGCTGGGAGGATGTGAATTTTTTTCTTCTTGGTCATGAGAGAATTGGCCCAACCCTTGTCCCACAAATTTACCATGGGGTTCGGACGGAGGCTTCAACACGTTCCGCCCGTTATCGTAAGATGACATGTGTTGAAGCCTCCTTCCGTTATTGTTATTGTTATGGTGGTGAAAAGCGTGCGTGTTAGGATAAGAGTTATGATGAGAATTATACCTTTGTTGCCCCCTACATAACTTACGCTTTCGAAGTCACCGGCAAAAGGGCTACCGGCTTGACAATCCTTACCTTGGTGGCCACCACCACAATGAGAGCACATTAAGATTTGTGCTTAGTTTTGGAGGCTCATTTGCGCCATTAAGGTGTCCAGTTTTTTGTTCATTTTGATCATGAAGGTGGTGGGAGCCTCGTCTTCTACGGCAAAGGTTTGGTGTTGCGAGGATCCGGCAAGCCGATCTTCTTGCCATTGGATGCTTTTCCTAGCTAATTCATGAATGAGCTCATATGCCTCGCTTGCCGATTTGCGAAACAAATCCCCACCTGCGGCGGAATCAACAGTTGCACGATTAGTCGGTGTTAGACCATGATAAAAAGTACTTACTAAATCATGCTTAGGGATGTCATGATGGGGACAGTTTCGGAGCAGCTTTCGGAACCTAGCCTAAGCTGAGTGAAGGGCCTCGTATCTAAGTTGCCGAAAGGAAGTGATATCTTTTCTCAATTTAACCGTTTTAGAGGGCGGGAAGTAGTAAGATAGGAATTCCTTCTCGAGTTCCTTCCATGATGTGATCGATCCCGCCTCTAATGAGCGCAACCATTCCAACGCTTGTCCTGTCAAGGAAAAAGGAAAAAGTTTTAGTTGGACGGCTTCTACCGGAACATTATTTTGTCGTGAAGTTTCGGCACACATAAGAAATTTATCAAGGTGTTCGTTAGGGTTTTCATGGGGTTCCCCTCCGAATTGACCGAATTGTTGGATTAATTGGATCATGCTAGGCTTTATTTCAAATGTGTCGGCCGGAATGGTGGGGGCAACGATTCCGTGGCGGATTTGAGGATGATGTGGAGCAAGAATCTCCAACATCGAACGCGTGTCGTTGCCTTCACCATTACGGTCGTTATTCACGAGTTGTTCCGGCCCCCGTTGGTTGAGCTCGGGCTGGTTGGCTTCATTGTTGAGATTTTCCATTCTCTCTCTACGTAACCTACAAAGAGTACGTTCAATTTCGAGATCAATAGGTACGAGAGAATCACTTTTAGATCGGGTGTGCATAAAGTAAACAAGTATAAAAGAATTATCAACAAAAAGAATAATGTTAACAAACGTATATATAAACAATTTATACAAAAAGAATGCTTAAACTAACAATAAAACGTTTTTGTCTAATATTGTAGGAGATTATAAATCCCCGGCAACGGCGCCAAAAACTTGATGTGTAAGTTTCGTCTAGCGGTGTATGTTTACGGATGTAGTGTGATATGAGTGTGCTATAGGACTATGGATGTGCTCTTTCTAATTGCTCTAAGTTCACTAGACGTCACTACTTAGGGGCAAGTGTACCCCGTCGTATCAAGTAATAATCCGGTTAAGACCGGGTATCGAATCCACGGGATTTATAATTACAAGTATTAGACGACTCGGTCTCGTATGTTATTTAAGCGATGATTACTTTGGGGTAAAGTAAGACACAACTACACACTATTCCTAACTATTGGCGATACAGAATCATGTAGCTAAAAACTCTATGAAGTGGGGCGTGTATGATAAATTATAACCACGATAAATAACGACTCTAAATGTATACGGATAATGGTTTATTCTTGCAAAGACGACCAAGTGTAGTAAGACCGACCCGTGAAGTGCTTAGACTACGTGATTCCTAGTCAAGGCGTGTCTAATACGGGGGAACTAGAAATTAGGGCCCGTAAGTTCCGTGGCTTGTCAATTCCTACGGTTTCCGGTTTGTCACTTCCGGTAAGGCAACACCTATATAATTCCCTAAAGATAGCCCGGATGGCGGCGGTAATCGCGTGTTCCTACACAATAATCAATTATCAATATCAAAACAAGTAATAAAAATTAACACGTAAAGGGAAATAGAGATTATGAATCATAAATTATAAATATGGAAAGTGTATAGATGAAATACAACCAATCCTAGTACATAGGAAGAGTACAAGCTAATTAGCAAGTAAAAAGGGAGAATCCGCCCTTGGAACTAGCTAACCGGACTCAAAGCCGTCTCCTAGGTCGTGGAGGTGGAACTCTCGAGCTTGGTGATGAATGATGGAGCGGAACTTCGATGGAACGCCGGAACAACCGAACAAGCTCTCGAGGGGGAGAGTTTAACTACAAAATCTGAATCTAAATTACAAGGAAAGAAAAGAGTATAGTATAGCTCTTTTGTATGCAATTGGTGTCTAATGAAGTTCAAAAGCTATCTATTTAAAGACATCAAGCAAGGGCAAGTTGGTAATTTCCCAAAGCACAAGCATGGAGCAACATTATTTGGTGCAGAAATCCCATGATACGCCCCGCGTAAGGTGGTTTACGCCCCGCGTAAGTGCCCATTCCGTCAGAAATCTCCTGCATGTGGACCAATTCCGTGTCTAATTGTTCCCAAACACGCCCTGCGTAGCTGAAGTACGCCCCGCGTGTTTGAATTTCTGAAGTTTTATTGCTAGAATTGGAGTATTTATGCCGTGCGTAGATGAAGTACGCCCCGCGTAAATGTGTCTCTGATCTTTTTACGCTGAAGAACTGCCTTATACGCCCCGCGTATATAATGATACGCCCCGCGTATGGATAGTTGACTCTGGGAGACAATGCAGTCTGACTTTCAGGATTAGGCCAATTATTGCCGACATGTGTCATACGCCCCGCGTAAAATGGCATACGCCCCGCGTATGCTGAGTCACTTCCACATGGTGCCTGCGGATAAGGCAATTATTTCTGGCATCATGTTTCACGCCCCGCGTAAGGGTTACTACGCCCCGCATATGAAGTGGGTTTTTGCTCCTTTCTTGTACCTGAAATACAACACTTGAGAGCCGAGTTAGCTTAACGTTTTTATTTCCTAAACTAATCAAAAAAACGAAGGAATTAAACTAAAAGTACGAGATTTATTTTTATTTCTTTATTTATTCAAAATACTTATTTTTGCAATTAAACTTATTTATTTTATCCAAAATTATCCCGTAAATCACGCTAAAAGATAGGGGTAAAATACCCCTATCAGCACTCAACATCGCGAATGCTTCAAATTCTAGCAAAACCAAAAAGTAACCCACTCGCGTAAAATAAATACCTACACGTGTAACTTATGGCACCTTGGAAAGACGCACATTAATGGCAAATCCCATGCGCTGAAGATGTCATAAATGACAGAATCTCTGTCGGTTGAACGTCCCTAGGTAAAACGGCTAGTTAATAAATAGGGGCCGCCGGAAATCTATATAAAAAGTGGAAGGATCCCCACTCATCACTCTTTACGCTTGCGATCTCCTATAGTCAAACCTCCCTCTCTCCATAAAACCTCAAAACCTTCATCTACAACAATGGCTTCCGGCAAAAACAAAATCCATAACCTTCCTACTCAACCTGGCCAAACCTCTGGCAAACCCACTCAGGCTGACCCCGCCGGTCCTTCGAAGCAAATAGAGCGAAACATGATCAAAGTCCATAAGAAGGTCAACAATTTGGAAGTTCTGAAATGCAGATGGTTCTCTCCAGGATTCGTCACCTCTGAGAAACCTTTCTGTGACTGGATCGAGAAGAACAAATGGACTGGTCTATTCTCTCTCTCAGGAACAACCTACCCTAGGTTAGTAAGGGAATTCTATTCGAATCTATATGTTGATGAAGATGATTTCGATTATTTGGAAACCACGATCAAAGGTCAAAAAATCACAATAACCCCTGCCTATCTAGCTACCCTACTAGATTTACCAGACGAAGGAATAGAATTTAGGACAACAAAGGAGAAGGTGCCAAAAGAAAAGCTTGAGAAGATCAAGGGGTTCTGTAAACCCAAGGATCATAAAGGCGAAATACCCAGCACATGTATGGGGAAAGAACAGAAGATGGCTCACTACATGCTGACCAACTTTATCTTCCCCAAACTCAGCCCAGCTTCATCTGCCTCTAACTTTGAGCAGTGCTTCATATGGCGTATGCTGACCTACACTCCACTCAATCTTCCCATCTTCTTAGTTGGAGCTCTTCAACGAGGTGGTAAGAAACTCCGTTTGGGCTCTCTGATCACAAAAATTCTCGAGGACAAGTAGATCGAAATGATAAATGAAACAAGTAGCTTGGGGAGTGAAATCACTTCAGTTTTGCTGGATGGATTGTTGTACAATCAACCCTTGAAAGGCTATGAAGAAGTTGGAGATGCTGAGGAAAATGAAGAAGCTGAGCAACTAGAAGTTGAGCTTGAAAATGAGCCTGAAAAGGAAGTAGAGGCTCATGCTGAGTCACCTAACACAGTTCAGCCTGAGAAGAAGAAGAAGAGGAAAGCTCTTGAAACTTGCTCCGAAGACATTCATGATGTCCCAAAAAAAGTGAGGTTGTTGTCTCAAGAAAAGGTTAAAGCTGACAAGGCTAAGGAAAAAGCTGAGTCAGTAGAGAAGAGAAAGAGGCCAGAAGGGCCTGAAGATGAAGAAGAGGAAACTCCAGAATCCCCCTTGATGACAAGGAAGAAGGCTAACACCTTAAAAACAGTTGAAGCTGATCCCCTAGATTGGGCTGTCTCTGACGGTCATGGGACTGACCTCAGAAAAGAAGCTAAGAAAGAAGCTGAGCAACAGGCTGAGAAAGAAAGGGAAGCTGAAACTCATGTTGAGCAAGAAGTTCATACTGAACAGGAAAAACCTACAAATAATGAGCAACCTCGGGATGAGGCTGAACAGAGAGTTAAAGAATGAGAAAGTATTGCTGTTGAGGATCATACTGAGAAACTCAAGAATCCATATGTAGAAGAGGAGACAGTTGCCACTGAGTCCAGTGAAGGTATTCTAGCTGACCCTTCATCCCCAAAAACTCCAACACGACGGAGACTCAAAAAGAAGGCACAAAAGCAAATTGATCTTATGGACAACTTTCTTGTTGATGATATTGAGACTGACCTCTCCACAATCCAGTTCCAGTATTTCTCGAATGATGTTGAGTCACCTCCAGCAGATCCCGTACAAAAACAAGCCTCTGTTACTCAGGATGAGGAACAAGCCAAAACCCCTGAAGATCCAATCCAAGCTGCTCAGGATGGATCAAATCCTGCTTCAACTTCACCCATTCAAGTTGAGCAGGTCAACATACCTAATCAAACTCCACCTCCAACTCAGAATGTTGACGACACAGCTCCTGAAATCAATCAAAGTCCAGGTACCAATCAAGGTACTCAATCTGGCAAAGAGCCAACTCCTCCACCACCATCAAGCTCAATACCAGCCTCTGAGTCTCATGCTGCAACATTCACATACTTGAATGCCATTGAGTCAGGATGCCGTATCATTGCTTCTGCTCAGTCCTTGCTTCAAGATTTAAACCTTCCTCAAGCTGATGCAAATCAGTCTACTCAAGCTGAGTCCTCCCAATTGTCAGGTATCACTCAGCTCCTAAATGAACTCAGAGGACTGAAGGATCTGGTCAGCATCATCACTACGGTTCAGACTCGGCAACCCAATCAAGATCAAATAGGAAAACTGACCGAATTGGTGCTCACGGAAGTCAATCCAGGGTATGCCACTTCTACTGAACTTCAAGGATATTTTACCAAGTTAACTAAAGAACTGACCAAATCAAGCGCCCCTGGCAATGCTGAATTTGCCACCTCTGCCGAACTTCAACAATACTTTACCAAGCTTAATGCTGAGCTGACCAGTACGCGTGACTTAGTATCTTCCTCTTCTCAGTGTACAATTGATCAACTGAGTGAAGCAGTCAGTCTACTCAACATCAACAGAGCACAGATGGATGTTGATCCAGTCTCCAACAGTGAACTCTTGACCTTTTCACAAGCTATAATGAAGGCAATGCGCATCAACAATGCCCAGCGCATGTTTTATGATTCTGCCTTGCTAAAGCTGTACCATCAATCTTTTGGTCAGATCACAAGCTCGCTCACCTGGCTGAGCAAATCCCATGAATGCCTACTTAGCATGATCAGCAGCTCCCTCCGGGTTCCTCGGCATGTCCAGGATGACAGTGTTCCTGTTATTGATGGTTTGGGTGAAAGCACTAAGCGGCTTCAGCACTACTCCCATTACCTCTCCAATGCTGCTCGAAATAAAACCTTCCTTTATAAACCCGATGATGGCAAAACGGGGGAGACAAGTCAAGGTGGAACTCAGCTTCCAGGTAATGTCTCAGGAAGTAAAGACAAAGGTAAAGGAATAGCTCAAGCTGACCACCAAACTCAGAAGAAGAAGAAGTAGAACTAGATGTAGTCTAGTAAATGTTTGTTTAGAACTTGCATAGAAACCTTCATGTATGTGTTTGCTTTATTTTCTTGTTTAATCTATGCCAAGTACTGTTTTCTCAATATAGTCGATAAAATTGAACAAACAAATTAAGAAGTAAAACATACTCAGTATAAATTAACACTAAAACACTTAGATAATAAACTGAGTAACAACATACTTCTAATATTTTTGAAAGCTGACTTAAAACTCAAAAATTCAGATCTTGAAAAATCCAACATTAAAACTAAGTCAGTATACACAAATGTCTTAAAGATAATTCAATTAAATCTTGGAAGGTTTAGAATTAAGTTAAGACAATATGTGCAACCCTTACGGGGGAGTCATTTCAAAAATATCAATCATGTGGTAACTTATAACTGAGTTCCATAATTATGTATTTTGCCAACATCAAAATGGGGGAGTTTGTTGAAACACCTTTCCACAAGATTTTGATTTGACAAAATCATCCATGATTAAGAGGCAAGTAAATTTAATGCTTTGATTTAATTGTACTAATGTGTTTGTTCAATATTGAGTGCAAAAATATATATATAAAGTTAAACAGGTCAGAAGTCAGCATAAGCCAAAAGCTGAGTGAAACGGAACTCAGCATGAAAGAATAAGAAGCTGAGTGGAGTAAAACTTAGCATCAGAAACTTCCTTCAAAGTCGCCAGAACGAAGCTGACTATATTAGAAGAATCCTTCAGAAGTATACAAACAAGAACGAAGCTGACTAAGAAAGAACTCAGCATGGAAGTAGAACATTCGGAGATAACGAATGAAGCTGAGTAACAGTCAGGACAGCATGAGAGATTCGTTAACTAAACGACAAAGTCTGCCAATCTTCTGCACCAATAATTGAAGCCTCGAAAGCACACAAAAGACTAATTCCAAGAATCATGGGTCTGTGGATTATTGGTAAAAGACAACTGACGCAAAAAGACAAGTCTGATGCAAGAAGACAAAACCTGACGCCTGAAGAAAACAGAGGAAGGGAATGGCGGAACAGACTGAAGCTGACCAGAATCTGTCCCCCAAAAGAGCCGCTTTGGTGTTAACGGCTAAAACAATTCAAACGATCCAATCTACAGATTTCCTTCTATAAAAGGACAATCAAGAACCTTGGATCGGTGCTCAAGCATCAAAAGAAAAATACAAGAGAGAAAATCTTGAAAGCACTCAAATACAAAAAGATCTTACACCAACTTTTCTATTCTCTGTGTAAATGCTAGATTGATTGTTTTGTAATCATCTAAAGTGTTCTTTAGTTGAAAAAGAACAAGTGTGTGATCAATAGGAATATTGAGAGTGTTGAGCTGAGTACTTGGTTGTAAGTATTCAGTGGTAGTAAAACCTAAGTGCTGGGTTGTAGTACTTAGTAGGAGCTGAGTAGACGAATAGAGGACGTACTCTTGCATACTCACTGCCTTGTAAAGGGTTTGTGCTCTACCTTGAAAGAGCTCAGTATTGGATTGAAAATCCCAGGAGGAACTGGGGACTGGACGTAGGCAGAGAGGCCGAACCAGGATAAGTCGTGCTGAGTAACTTCTAAACTCTCTCTCTCTCAATATATATATATATATATATATATATATGTGCATGTGTTGCTTGTTCTATTTACTCAACTTATAAATTGTTAAAACTGAAACTGAGTAAATCTGAGTGCTAAGTTGGAAACTGACCTTTCAAGTGTCAATTCCCAATTCTCAAGTCAAGCAGTCTTAGTCAGCATAGAACTAAAACTGTCTGACTAATCAAACACTCGTGCTGACCAACACGCTGAATTATCAAACTCTTAAAATAACATTAAGTCAGCATAATTAAAAGACAAAAAAAGTTACATTAGTTCCTAATTAAAATACTTCTTCATTGTGCTGCACAAATTTGCAGATGTATATGCGTCCGGTGGCATACTCAAGACAAATATCCCCATAACTTAGAACGAAAATCAAATTTGTGCTGGTTGTATGGACAAAGAAGAGGATGGATACCACTGCCAAAGATGCGCAATGCCTTATAGGTAAGCTGTTTCTTGTAGAACAGAAAATAGGGTGAGTTGTTGTTTAGTATTTTGGTGGGTAAGTAGTTGATTTGCCTAATGCTATGGATCATGGCATAGTTCCAGAATTTGAGGGGCAAAGATGCATTGGCTAATAAAGTAAGGCAAGTGTCAACGACATGTCTAATTTTTCTCTCAGCTATACCAATTTGTGCATGAGTGTGAGGGCACACAATTTTGTGTATAATGCCACGTCGTTTGAAAAAAGGTTGTAGTTTTTGAAATTCTCCCCCAAGATCTGAATAAATATTCTTAACCCTTGCACTATACTGATTAGAGATCATGGCATAAAAATCACAAAAGGTTGAGAAAACATCACTTTTTGTTCTTTAAACAGAAAACCCATCCAAATCTACTGAATTCATCAATGATTATTAAAAAATAACGGTGACCAGGACAAGAAACAACTGGAGCTGGTCCCCAAACATCCAGATGTAAGTTCTCAAAAATAAATGTGCTAGAGCGACTAATAGAGGGTAAAGAGCTTCTAGCAAGTTTGCCTAATGGACAAAAAGAACAATTGCTAACTGACTTTGAAGAGGATAGATTGTTTCCTTTGAGAACTGTGCTGACTGTCTGATTCTGACAATGTCCAAGCCGTGCATGCCACCTTTCAAAAGACACCTTCTCTCCTACTAGCGCCTCCTTCAGGGTGGGTGTAAACACATAAAGCCCATCTTTACTCGGGCCCTGTAACAGGATTTCCCCAGTTGTTTGGTCCTTCACAAGAAAATGGTTAGGCCAAAATTCAAAGAAACATGAATTGTCACGGGTAAATTTTTGAATAGATAGTAAAGATTTGGTAAGCTTGGGAACAAGTAGGGCATCATTAATTTTGAAATTATTGATATTTGAATTTCCAAAGTGAGAAATTTGCAAACCTTGACCATTGCCAAACTGAACCGTGTCATATCCTGGATATGGTTGCATTTGTTGAAGTTGGGCCGGATTTGCCGTCATATGATTTGTTGCTCCGGTGTCAGGATACCACGGCTGATTAGGACCCATGAATGGATTTGGTGGTTATTGACACGCCATGTGTGCTTGTGGTCCAGGATTGTAGTTTGATCGTGAATTGTTCTTTGGTCTTTTGCACTTATCAACCCAGTGGCTTGGATCACCACAGTTGTAGCACTTGCCACTTCTTCTCTTCTTTGGATTCTGCTTCTTTGATTCAGTTGTTTCCATGGTGGATACATTAGCCTCTCGGTGTGCTGGTATACCATCAGATTGAAGTAGAGTAGTCTTTCTGGTTGATTGGATCATGCCTTCCACGGTTTTCAAACTGTGCAAAATCTTTAGGTAGTTGATGTTTGTACCGCGCTGAGTGACAAGATTCTGAACGGTAGAGTGATACTCTTCTCCCAAACCCTTGTAAAGAACTGACGGTAGTAAATTTCGAGGGTAAGGGTTCCCCGAGGCAGCCAGATCATCAAGAATAGACTTTACTTTTTGCATGTACGCAGTAACTGACATCCCCCCTTGCTCAAGCTCATGCAGTTCAACTCCCATCTGAAACTGCTTGCTTCCTGTAATAAGCCCGTAGGCATCTTCCAACACTAGCCAAATATCATGTGAGTATTTGAGATAAGCAATATCAGGAAAAACCTCTTCGGTGATGGAATTTAGGAGCAGAGTCCTAACCACATTTTCTACATCATCCCATTGGGAAAAAGATGGATTTATGATTAAATCCGCAGCAGATGTCACAAAATCTGTTCTAGAAATAAATTGAGGTGGAGGAGGTGTTGAACTAAGAATATGGGAAAGAAGATGGTAGGTTTTGAGGGTAGATTCCATGGACATTCTCCATGCTTTGTAGTTGTGAGGGGTTAATTTAATGTTAGTGGTGATATTTATGGGTGGTTGTCTTGGTTGATTGGCATGGATAGAAACAGGTTCTGTATGAACAGAATTGTGTAAAATAGTGGGATTTGAGGGAGGAATAAAATTAGGTCGAAAATTATTTGAAGGTGCATTGACAGTATTGTGAAACGAATTGGAGAAAAAAGATGGAGACGGATCATGGGTTAATTGAGTATTATACCCAAATGGTGAAGTATTGGATTCAGAAATAACCTGATGTTTATTACTGGCTTCGGCTGCCTGATAGGCGGCTAGGGCAGCGAGAACTGATGGAGAAAATAGGGTTTGAGTGGCCGCGGTGATCGACAGTTGTTGTGATTGAATCGGTGGCTGCTGAACCAGGATTTGTTGCTGATTTTGCGGTAGTGGAACTGCTGCCTGGTATGCCGCAAGAGCGGCTAAAACCGCAGCGTCGGCGGCAGACGTTGTCGGAGTCGGAAGTTGCACGGGTTGCACAAGAGGCGGGGCGGCATCTGCTGCCGTGGAGGGAAATCGCGCAGATGGCGCATGAGGGGCAGAAGCGGCAGGCACTGGCATGAACGCGGAAGGCGCATTGGCGCTGGCCGCCTGGTACGCCGCGAGAGCAGCGCGCACCGCGTGTGTCATGGAGTCTGCCACCGTTGCTTGCTGAGGCGATGCTACTGCCGCGTTGGGCGCGGCTGTCGCGACCAGGAAGGACGATTCACCTGTAATGAAAGGTGAGGTGAACCATCATCCCGACGTCGCGAAAGAGCCTCCGGAGGCATCGTCCATATTCTGATCAGACGCGGCATTAGGTGCGGCGGCGGCGGCGGCGGCGGTTTATCGGAGGATTCGGAGGATGCGGAAGTTGATACTACTGATACCATATTGAATGTATAGTTTGATATACAGGAATATTATGGAGATAGAGAGAGATAAGTAATAGCACAATATTGATTTGAATCACCTTAGTGCTTATGGCTCAGAGGCCTTGTATTTATAGTGAGCCAATAGCAGTTTGTATAGGAATACAATACACAAGTATAATAGTATTGAAACTCTACCTAGCTAGGGATATAGACAAATTGAAATTCTAACTAGATAAGAATCTATTTACAGAGATAATAGGAACATTATCTCTAACATTGGTGATTTTCAAAGATAAACTTTATGGTTTAAAAGTTAGTAAATATGTATTTTGAGGTTGATTCCGTTAGCAAATACAGTTCAAATTGACTAACAGTGTTAAAAAAAAGTCAAAAGTCAAAGGGAAAAGAATTAATTTTGTCCTTGTATTTATTTATTTTATAAATGAACCCCTTATTATCTAATTATCACAAGAAACCCCCAAAATAAAAGATAAAAATCAACCTCAAGATATATGTTTGCCAATTTGGACTGTGTTTGTTAACGGAATCAACCTTAAAGTACCTATTTGACAACTTTTAAATACATAGTTTATGTTTGAAAATGATTGAAACCATATGGTTTATTTTTGTACTTTCCCCTTATTTTTATTTTAAGAGATATTTAGAACGTCTTAAATAATTGTACTTGTTTCAATTATATATGTTAAGTGTTTGGTATTAATTCTGAGTTAATTTCAAATAAAACTCTTATGGTTTCATATTTTTACAGATCAGTACATGTAAGTTTTTTGTTACAAAACAAACCGTTTGATTGGTATCTTCAACCATTTTAGATTGACTTTACTAAATTTGGCCGATAACGACCTCAAAATGAAAATTTTCAAGAATTAAAGTTGTTTAGTATCATATTTACTATAGAAACACATTTTTTATTTTTCAAAATCATCATTTTTTAAGTTTTCTCTCTCTAAAAATTATTTTTCTCTTCTTAAAAACAACTAAATGACATCAAACTTAAAATTTTGAAGAATTAAAGTTGCTTAAAATATTATTTAACTCTTGAAATTTTTCACTTTGAGGTCATTATCGGCCGAATTTGACAAAATCAACCTAAAAGGGCTAACGATGTCAATCACATGGTTTGTTCTGTAACAAGAAAACCTATAGGTATTAATGTTCAGATAGTAAAACATAATTTTGGAAGAAAATTCAGATTGAAATCATAAATTGAGAGGAGTGAATTACAATTCAAAATCTCTACTTCTTGCATTTTCTAACTCTTCTATTTATAACAGAGAATACGGTTACAGATCCTTCGATTGTGGAACGGATTGGTGACTCAGCAATTAACAGATGATTCTAGATGTGTGCTTCAGTCATAATTATGGTGTGATGCTCTGTATCTTCTACAAGCTTGAAGATGAAGCGCATATGTGTTTGGGTATGGGTTTGGTTTGTATTCTAGGTTAATTTCATAATGGGCTTTCATGGTTTAATGAAGTGTTGCGTTTTGTGTTTGTGGGTTTGATAAGATGACCGTTGTAATTGTATTTTGAATTACAATAGTTAACATCCCCCCTCAAACTTGACTGGTAGGGATCAAACATGTCAAGTTTGGATAGCAGGTAATGAAACTGAGGAGAATGATGAGCTTTGGTCAATAAGTCTACAATTTGAAGAGCAGGGGGAATAGGCATTAAACGAATAAGGCCTGATTGCACTCATTCACGGATCACATGACAGTCAATGTCTATGTGTTTAGTTTGCTCATGGAAGATGGGGTTTTGTGCGATATGAAGGGCAGAGATGTTATCACAGAAGAGTAGAGAAGATGCAGTGTGAGGAACACCTAAGTCCTTAATAAACTGAATTAGCTATTGAAGTTCACAAGAAGTGAAGGCCATTGCTCTATATTCTGCTTCTAAAGAAGAGTGAGGAACGGTATTTTGTTTCTTGGATCGCCACGATATGAGTGCATTACTGAGGAAAACCGCATAGTCGGTGATAGAACGGTGAGTTTTTGGACAAGAAACCCAGTCAGAGTTAGCAAAGGCTTAAATTTGTAATTTGTTATCTGTTGGAAAAAAAGACCAAGGCCAGGAGATCCTTTTAGATATCAGAGAACTCGATAAGCATTGTGTAAAGCATTAGTAGTGGGGTTGTTTAGTTTCTGAGAAAGGCTATTAACAATGAAAGAAATTTCTAGGCGTGTGTGTGAGACATAAAAGAGACGGCCAATGAGCCTACGATATGCAGTGATATCGAAAATTGGTTGATCATTTGGTGGAGGGTTAGAATGAAGTATGGTAGAAGTGGATGTTGCTTTAGAGCCCAAGAATGCAGACTCATTAAGCAATTCAAGAATATATTTACGTTGGCACATATGTATTCCTTTGCTCGTGCTAGCAATTTCAAAACCAAGGAAATATTAGAGAGAGCCATGATCCTTAATGTTGAACAAGTTATGAAGATATGCTCTGATGGAGTTTATAGCAGCTTTGTCATTTCTTGCAACAATAACATCATCAATATAAACAAGTAAAGTAGTGAAGTTATTCCCCTTTTGTTGAATAAACAATGAAGGGTCTAATAGAGCAGAGTGAAATCCAGCTTGTTTGATGGCTAAAGTGAGCTTAATATTCCATTGACGACCAGCCTGTCAAAGACCATATAAGGATTTGCGAAGGCGGCAAGCTTGATTTGGAGCAGTAAAAGTGATGCTGGGAGGCAGGGCCATGTAAACCTCCTCTTCTTACTCACCATGCAGGTAAGCATTATTGATGTCCAATTGTTCGATATGCCATTTGTGAGCTGCTGCAATAGTTAACAATGTTCTTATTGTTGTGAATTTGGCTACATGGGCAAAAGTTTCCTTGAAGTCAAAGCCCTCCTGCTGTGTGAACCCCTTTGCTACAAGACGATCCTTAAATCTGTTAATGCTCCCATCAGATTTATATTTGATGTGGAAGACCCATTTACAGCCAATGGGCATCTTGGAAGCGGGTAATGTTACTATCTCCCATGTGTTATTGCTTTCCAAGACCATAAGTTCTGTGTTTATTGCTTCCTGCCACTTTGGATCTTTGATTGCCTGTGAATATGATTTAGGCTCTGTGTGACAGGTTATATTTATTAAAAATGCTTGTTTTGTGGTGGATAAATGTGTATAGGATACATGATTATGCAATGGGTATGGTGTGTTTGATAAAATTTCTGGTTGTTGCTGAGTAGCAAGAGCAGTGTGGTAGTCTTGGATATATGTAGGTGGATGTTTTTGTCTTGTAGATTTTCTAGTAATGGGTTGTAACTCAATTATTTGAGAAGGATCATCATTGAGTGGTTCAATATGATCATCTGTTTCAATAAGATCATGTCAGGGAATGTTAAGTGAAGATGAATGTGAAGTGAATAAGGGAGGATCTAGGGGACAATCCTCATGAATTATTGTGTGTAAAGCATCGAGATCCTCATCACACTTTGAGGTTAGATAAATTAGGAAATGTGTAATACAACTTATTAAAAGGAGTACCATTATTGATGGCTAAAGAAGGCAATCTATTAATTAAATATGTAGCATGAGTGACCGATGTATACCAGAAGCTTTTAGGCAATGAACATTAGAAAAGTAGAGCTCTGGCAGTATTCATTATATCTTGATGCTTCCGTTCAACCCGTCCATTCTGTTGAGGAGTTTCAGTATAAGTTCTCTGATGTATCATGCCATTTTCCTTATAGAAATCTGGCATTTGGAATTCCATTCCATTATCAGATCTGATTGTTTTAATTTGCTTGTGAAACTGTGTATGGATATACCTGCAAAATTGTTTTAATAGGACCGAGCTTCAACTTTTGTTTTCATTAGAGATAACCATGTGTATCTACTGTGATCATCCACTATGGTTAGGAAAAATTGATCTTTGGTAAAAGAATCTCTTAAAGGCCCCCAAATATCAATGTGGATGAGATCAAAACAAGAACTAGATGTATTCATACTGGATTGATAAGACAATTTTTTCTGTTTTGCCTTGTGGCATACATCACATGGATTAGGAATATTAGAAATACAGTAAGGAAACTACTTCTCTAACTCATCCATTCTCTTCTTTGATGGATGCCCCAACCTTTGATGCCAGATGTATTGAGTTGTTGAATGAGTAGAGAAAACCTTGGTGCCTGAAAGATTAAAATGTTGAGGTAAGGGATGCTCTAACAGGGTCTTATGAAATTTGAGCTATTGATACGTTAACGAACTGATACTTTTAATCGTACACTAATATGGATTCATACTCTTCTCTATTTCAAAAAAAAAAACAAAGATTCATACTTTTTCAAGCTAAAACTTGAAGGAAATAATCTTAAAGGGTTGAAATCAAGCCTTCTAATGGAGATAAAGTTTGATTTAAATTGAAAAAGATGCATCCATTACAAAAACAAAGGTTTATGTACCTCTTAAACCCTACGCTATAAAATACATAAAAAAACCTAAGAAATAACTAACATAACCTAAAGTATTAGGGCTAGAAAGGTTATATAATAAAGTAAAGACAAACTAGTAAATAGATTAATGGCAGGAAATGTAGATAAGTAGTGATAAGTTCGTAGTTAGGACAAAGCAGAAATGAAAGAGCTTGTTGGTTAAGTTAGGCTAAGGTATAGCAGCGGAAATATAAAATTTTAACCTATTTCCATTAACCATAGGATCCGTTAATCGTTATTTCATATAAAGAGGGATAAAAAGAATTACCTTTTGATGATCAATCTACCGTTGTTAATGAAGTGCCCACAACTCTTCTCCGAGTTCCCAAACACGAAATAAAACACGGGAAGATTAATTTAGAATCAACCGTTGAATAGCAACCAAAGTAGATTGCCTCTAACTAATCAACACAAGATCAAGGATAAGAGAAATAGATGAAATCAATTGATCGGAAAGTAGCCGTAGAAAATCTCGTCCTCGAACTAGGGGTGTCGAAATTCTCTCTCTCTCTTTAATATATAATTTCGAAAATCACTAGGGCTTGCTCTCTTGGGGATTTCGAAAATCACTAGGGGAGGAGTATTTATAATCTCTTATATCTAATCCCTAGTTAGATAGAATTAGGTTACTGAATAGGAATTCAATTCGGAATAGAATTCCTAATTATTATCTCATTATATATCTAATATATTAAGGATAATAATAATAACCTTATTGGATAATAATAGGAGTATTATAATCCAATTAAAACTCCTAACTTATTTATCTCTTAATTAATTTAATTCATAATCCTAATCCAATTAGGTTTGACAAAATCAAATTAATTATTCATGTATATCACTACATGAATTTCGACCCCCCCTTGGTCCATGGGCCTTATTGGGCTCAATTGGGCTTCCATCAATTAATTAACATCTATCTCTCTTTTAGGTTCCAAGTCTTATGTGTGACCCATTAGGTTCTTATTGCTTCTAGCCGTATGCAACGTTATTAAATTAATTTTCAAAGAATTATATTTAATCTTTGCATAACGGAATGATGTACAGAGTATGTGATTAGCAAGTCTGTAATCATTCCCTCAGAGCTATAAGAAGACAGGTTGATTCTGTCGTTAACCTTTCCGTATTAGTTACAGTATAATTTGATCCTTTATCAACTACATCCTTGAACTGAATCTTATGACTATGGATGATGTCAAGTCACATATAGCGAGACGTTCGTTTTACTTGTACAGGCCGAGTCAACTCAAATAGATAGGTTAAGTGAAGTCTGTATTTCAAGTCTTAAGCTATCACCTTGCAAGGATTTAGAGTCGAGTCTCCCACAAGCGATCCTTGGATGTATCTCCCATTCATCGGGAGTGATAAATGCTCAATCCAATATATAACGATCCCGCAATCACTTCCTGTGATACCCAACGTCTACTGTTCACACCCTAGAGTCATCCCTATTAAGGATCGTGTTACACCAGAGTCAAAGCGTCACATTCCGTAATCCAGAATACCAATTAATATTCCTTTGAGTCTGAGGATTAGTTATACCTATTAATACCAATGAGATGAACAGGTGACAAGTGTTGGTCCCTAGTAATTAGTTCCAAGGGGGGGTTAGGAACTAATGTAACTTTTTTGCTTTTAATTATGCTGACTTAATGTTATTTTAAGAGTTTAATAACTCAGCGTGTTGGTCAGCACGGGCGTTTGATTAGTCAGACAGTTTTAGTTCTATGCTGACTAAGACTGCTTGACTTGAGAGTTGGGAATTGACACTTGAAAGGTCAGCTTCCAACTTAGCACTCAGATTTACTCAGTTTCAGTTTTAACAATTTATAAGCTGAGTAAATACAACAAGCAACACATGCACATATATATATATATATCTATATATTGAGAGAGAGAGTTTAGAAGTTACTCAGCACGACTTATCCTGGTTCGGCCTCTCCGCCTACGTCCAGTCCCCAGTTCCTCCTGGGATTTTCAATCCAATACTGAGCTCTTTCAAGGTAGAGCACAAACCCTTTACAAGGCAGTGAGTATGCAAGAGTACGTCCTCTATTCGTCTACTCAGCTCCTACTAAGTACTACAACCCAACACTTAGATTTTTCTACCACTGAATACTTACAACCAAGTACTCAGCTCGACACTCTCAATATTCCTATTGATCACACACTTGTTCTTTTTCGACTAAAGAACACCTTAGATGATTACAAAACAATCAATCTAGCATTTACACAGAGAATAGAAAAGTTGGTGTAAGATCTTTTTGTATTTGAGTGCTTTCAGAATTTTCTCTCTTGTATTTTTTTTATACTTCGGCAAATGATCCAAGAACTGCCATTGTCCTTTTATAGATGAAATTCTGAAGATTGGATCATTTGAGATGATTTAGACGTTAAGTCCAAAACGGCTCTTTTAGCAGACAGCTTCTGGTCAGCTTCAGTCTGTTCCGCCATTCCCTTCCTCTGTTTTTTTCAGGCGTCAGGTTTTGTCTTCTTGCATCAGACTTGTCTTTTTGTGTCAGTTGTCTTTTACCAATAATCCATTGACCCATGATTCTTGGAATTAGTCTTCTTTGTATTTTCGAGGCTTCAATTATTGGTGCAGAAGATTGGCAGACTTTGTCCTTTAGTAAACGGATCCTTCATGCTGTCCTGACTGTCACTCAACTTCATTCGTTATCTTCGAATGTTCAATTTTCATGCTGAGTTCCTTCTTAGTCAGCTTCGTTATGTTTGTATAAGTCTGAAGGAGTCTTCTAATTTAGTCAGCTTCGTTCTGGCAACTTTGAAGGAAGCTTCTGATGCTAAGTTCCACTCCACTCAGCTTCTATTCTTTCATGCTGAGTTCCATTCAACTCAGCTTTTGGCTTGTGCTGACTTTTGACCTGTCTAACTTTATATATATTTTTTTGCACTCAATTTTGAACAAACACATTAGTACAATTAAATCAAAGCATTTAAATTTAATTGCCTCTTAATCATGGATGATTTTGTCAAATCAAAATCTTGTGGAAAGGTGTTTCAACAAACTCCCTCATTTTGATGTTGGCAAAATACATAATTATGGAACTCAGTTATAAGTTACCCCATGATTGATATATTTTTGAAATGACTCCCCCATAAGGGTTGCACATATTGTCTTAACTTAATTCTAAACCTTCCAAGATTTAATTGAATTATCTTTAAGACATTTGTGTATACTGACTTAGTTTAATGTTGGATTTTTCAAGATCTGAACTTTTTGAATTTAAGTCAGCTTTCAAAAATATTAGAAGTATGTTGTTACTCAGTTTATTACCTAAGTATTTTAGTGTTAATGTATACTGAGTATGTTTTACTTCTTAATTTGTTTGTTCAATTTTATCGACTATATTGAGAAAATAGTACTTGACATAGATTAAACAAAAAATAAAGCAAACACATATATGAAAGTTTCTATGCTAAGTTCTAAACATTTACTAGACTATATCTAGTTCTTCTTCTTCTGAGCTTGGTGGTCAGCTTGAGCTATTCCTTTGCCTTTGTCTTTATTTCCTGAGGCATTACCTGCAAGCTGAGTTCCTCCTTGACTTGTCTCCCCCGTTTTGCCATCATCGGGTTTATAAATGAATGTGTCAGTGCGAGCATGAGAGGAGAGGTGAGTTGAGTAACGCTGGAGCCTCTTAGTACTTTCTCGCAAGCCATCAATTATAGGAACATTGTCATTTTGGACATGGCGAGGAACCCGAAGAGAACTGCTAATCATGTTGAGCAGGCATTCATGAGATTTGCTAAGCCAGGTGAATGAGCTGGTGAGCTGATCAAAAGATTGGTGGTACATCTTGAGCAAGGCAGAATTATAAAATATGCGCTGGGCATTGTTGATGCGCATTGCCTTCATAATTGCCTGGGAAAAGCTCAAGAGTTCACTGTTGGAGACTAGATCAACATCCATCTGTGCTTTGTTGATGTTGAGTAGGCTGACTGCTTCACTCAGTTGGTCAATTGTACACTGAGAGGAGGAAGATACTAAGTCACGCGTACTGGTCAGCTCAGCATTAAGCTTGGTAAAGCATTCTTAAAGTTCAGCAGAGGTGGCAAACTCAGCATTGCCAGTTGCACTTGATTTGGTCAGTTCTGTAGTCAACTTAGTAAAATATCCTTGAAGTTCAGAGGAAGTGGCATACCCTGGATTAACTTCTGATGGTTGTTGGATTTTGCCTTCAATCGAGTTCAGATGGTTTACCATGGAGAGAACTAGTTCAGTCAGCTTTGCTATTTGATCTTGGTTTAGTTGCTGAGTTTGAACAGTTGTTATAATACTTACCAGATCCTTGAGTCCTCTCAGTTCATTGAGAAGCTGAGTGATGCCAGATAGGTGGGAGGACTCAGCATGAGACGATCTAGTAGCATCAGCTTGAGAGGGGTTCAAATCTTGAAGCAAGGACTGAGCAGAGGCAATGATTCGTCTTCCTGACTCAGTAGCATTCAAGTATTGGAACTTGCCAGCATTTGTCTCAGAGGCTGGATTTGAGCTTGATGGTGGAGGAGTAGGCTCTTTGCCAGATTGATCACCTTGATTGGTGACTGGACTTTGATGCAGATGATCTTCAGGAGCTGAGTTGTCAACATGCTGAGTTGGAGGTGGAGTTTGGTTAGTCATGTTGACCTGCTCATCCTGAGTGGGTGAAGTTGAAGCAGGGTTTGTTCCATCTTGAGCAGTTGGATTTGGATCTTCAAGGGTTTTGGCGTGTTCCTCATCCTGAGTAACAGAGGCTTGTTTTTCCTTTGAAGGAGACTTAGGGTTGTTTGCAAAGTATGCGAACTGTAGCTCAGACATGCCAGTAAATTGTTCTGGAAGAGGAGAGTCTGCAAGGAGATCAATAACTTGAGTTTTATGGGCTTTCTTCTTAAGCCGCTTGAACCTTTGTTCCTTGGCAGGAGAAGGGTCAGCATCAATGTTCTCCTCATCAGTATCAACTGTCTCTTCTACCATAGTTGGATGCTCATGTTGCTCAACATGATCCTCTACAACAACAGTTTCTTCTTCCTCATCTCTATGCTCAGCATTACCCTGAGGTTGCTCAACATCAGCAGATTCTTCCTGCTCAGTATGGATGTCTTCCTCAGTATGAGTTTCTTTGTCAGCTTCCCTTTCTACTTCAACATTTGTTTTCTCAGCTTGTTGCTCAGTTTCTTTCTCAGCTTCCTTTTCTAGGTCAGTTCCATGACCTTTGGACGATACAACCCAATCTAGGGGATCAGCTTCAACTGTCTTTAAGGAATTAACCTTCTTCCTTTTCATCAATGGGGATTCTGGAGTTCCCTCTTCTTCATCCTCAGGCTCTTCTAGCCTCTTTCTCTTCTCTACCGACTCAGCTTTCTCCTTAGCCTTGTCAGCTTTAACCTTTTCTTGAGACACTAGTCTCACTTTCTTTTCCTTAGGTGACTCAGCAGGAGCCTCCACTTCTTTCTCAGGCTCATTTTCAGCCTCAATTTCTAGCTCAGCTTCATCATTTTCCTCATCATCTACAACTTCTTCATATCCTTTCAACGGTTGATTGTATAACAGTCCAACCAGCAGAGCTGCTGTGATCTCACTTCCCAAAGTGTCAGTTTCATTGATTGTCTCAATCTGTTTGTCCTCAATGACCTTGGTGATCAGAGAACCCAGCCTGAGTTTCTTTCCACTGCGTTGAAGAGCCCCAACCAGAAAGACGGGCATGTTGAGTGGAGTGTAGGTCAATATGTGCCATATGAAGCACTGTTCAAAATTGGAGGCAGATGAGGCTGAGTTGAGTTTGGGGAAGATGAAGTTGGTCAGCATGTAGTGAGCCATCTTCTGGTCTTGCCCCATACACGTGCTGGGTATTTCACCTTTATGGTTCTTGGGTTTACAGAACCCCTTGATCTTATCAAGCTTCTCCTTTGGTACTTTCTCTTTTGTTGTCCTAAATTCTATTCCTTCGTCTGGTAAATCAAGCAAAGTAGCTAGATAGGCAGGGGTTATGGTGATTTTCTGACCTTTGACTGTAGTCTCCAAATAGTCAGCATCATCCTCGTCAACAAGCATGTTAGAGTAAAATTCTCTGACCAGCCTGGGGTATGTTTTTCCGGCGAGTGAGAAGAGACCGGTCCATTTGTTCTTCTCGATCCAGTCGCAGAATGGCTTCTCAGAAGTGACGAATCCTGGAGAAAACCATCTGCACTTCAGAACCTCCAGGTTGTTGACCTTTTTATGGACCTTGATCATATTCCTTTCGATTTGCCTCGAAGAACCAGCGGGGTCAGCTTGAGTGGGTTTGCCAGAGGTTTGGCCAGGCTGAGTGGTGAGGTTAGGGATTTCGTTCTTGCCGGAAGCCATTGTTACCGAGGAAGGTTTTTAAGATTTAGGGAGAGAGGAGAATTCGATTTCAGAAGATCGTAAGCGTAAAGAGTAATGAGTGGGGATCCTTCCACTACTTATAGAGTTTTGAGTCATTAATGAACTAGCCGTTTTCATCTTGGGACTTTAATCGACAAAGATTCTGCCATTTATGACAGGTTCGGCGCATGGGTATTCATTATTACTTGCGTTTTCCTAGGTATGATTTGTTACACGTGTCATTGTTTATCGGTGCAAGTGGGCATTTACTCAGTTTGCCAGAATATGAGTCGTTTATGATACTGAGTATTTAATTCTACGTAGATGGATTTCCTATCTCTTAGTAACTCAACATACGTTCATCACACAACATGTACATTCACTCAGCATAAGGTGATTACTCAATATGTCTATCTACTCAGCACAGAATATTTACTCAGCATTTGTATCTACTCAGCATAGACTATTAAGCTCAATGTGCAGTAGTTACTAGATTGATATCAGTCAGCATGGCAATCACTCAACATTTATTCAAATACTTAGAATTATTGAAGAGGATTATGTTGAAACACCTTTCCACAAGATTTTGATTTGACAAAATTAATTAAGTAAAAGTAAATATTCTACAACACACTAAGTTTAAATGCTTTGGCTTATTGTTACTAATGTGTTTGTTCAATGTTGAGTTTATAATTTATCATAAGACATAAAGATCATAAGGCTCAAGCCCTATATAGAAGTCAAGGCCCAAGTCAAACAAACCCAAGATCACTCAGCCCGCGTATCTTCAAAACGTTGCCGTTGAAGTAATGAGACGCATGTTGAGTAAAGAAGGATCGAGAAGATCCACGTAGACAACTTCGGTATGAAGCTGCTGAGCTGTCTCGACAAAACTTACAAGACAACTGATGACCATAAGACAGCTTCCAGACAAAGTATTTCCTCCTTAAGTAAAAACCAGAAGACACAGCAAGCTGTCTGGTTGACATTACCCAAAATGGAGGAACATACTGTCACACTGACCGAAGAACAGAAGACGCTGGAATCTGATTGGCTAAAGAGAACTGCTGGCAGACTCAGTGAAAATGACTTGTAGCCGTTTCCCTCCAACGGTTATTTCGAAATTCGAAATAACCAGAAGCTCTCATAGCTCTCTATAAATAGAGCATTCAGAATCCACATTCCATAGAGAACTTTGAGCAAAAGCCGTTACGCTGACCAAACGTATACAAAAGTTCTCCATCAAAAGCAAAGCAAATTCTTACACTACAAAGTCTATTCATTTGTGTAAAAGTCTAGAGTGATTGTTTTTCAATCATCTAAGGTGTTCTAGCAATTGTTGTTTAGGACAAAATCTTTATCATTTCTAGAAGTAGAAAGGAGAAGCTGAGTACTCGGTTTTAGTACTTGGTGAATTACAATAGAAGTGAGTAGAGGTATAGAGGAAGGACTCTTGTTATACTCAGCTTCTGATTTTGTAAAAGGTTTGAGGCTCTACCTTTAAAGAGCTCAGTAGAGGATTTGAAATCTCGGAAGTGTTCCGGGGACAGGACGTAGGCTTAGAAGAAGCCAAACCTGGATAAATCTGCTGAGTGAAGTATTTCTTAACTCCTTATTTATATTGCTTGCTTAAAACAAACTAAAACTGACCAAGTAAAAGAGGTCAAGCTGAGTTGTGCGCTACCAACCAGCAGGTTCAGGAATAGACTCTAAGTGCTATTTCCTGACCTAAGCAACGAAGCTGTCCTAGTCACTAGTTGACTAAGTCAGTGTCTTGCTGAGTGCTAAGCGCCGCTGTTATATAAACGTTTCTTAAAGAAAAGAAATCTGCCCAAATTATTTTAAAAAAGGTAAAATAGTTCCTAACCCCCCCTTGGAACTATATTTGCAACCTCACAAGGGACCAACAAGTGGTATCAGAGCCTAAAAGCTCATTACTAAAGGTCTAACAACCTTGACTTGATCCATACCATGGGCGAAAACAGCACTCGGTTTCTCCCTAGAAACCAGACAACTCAGATATTACCTGAGGGGCTGTCCATTACCAGGCCTCCCCTATTCTTCGGGTCAAACTATACCTTTTGGAAGAATAGGATGAAGAACTTCATTCAAGCTACAAACATGAGTGCCTGGCTATCTATAGTCCAAGGCCCATTTGTACCTGTGAAAGTTGTTGCTGGCCAGTCAGTTGTTAAAGCTGAGGTTGAATGGACAGAGGATGATCTTAAGAAGCTTCAAAACCATGCTTCGGCTATCAATATGCTTCACTGTGCGCTCGATGCTGCAGAATATAACAAAATCTCAGGTTGTGAGTCGGCACAAGAGATCTGGAAAAAGCTGGAAGTCACCTACGAGGGAACAAACAAAGTAAAAGAATCCAAGGTGAATCAGCAGATGAGACTGTACGAGCTGTTCGAGATGAACAATGATGAGGGCATTTCAGACATGAACGCAAGGTTCACCAACATCATTAATGAGCTCAAGAGACTTGGGAAAATCTTCACTGAGGAAGAACAAGTCAAAAAGATACTCAGGAGTCTTCCAAAAGACTGGCAAGCAAAGAAGACAGCAGTTGAGGAAGCTCAGGATTTAACCACCTACAAATATGACGAACTCATCGGTTCATTGCTGACCCATGAGATATCCATGAAAAACTTTGAGGTGAAGGAAAAATCTGATGACAAGAAGCAGAAGTCATTTGTCATGAAGGCTGACTCCACTGACGGGAGTTCAACTGACGATGAGGAGATGGCAATGTTCACGAGGAAAATGAAGAGGCTGTTCAAAAGGAATGACAAATACTCCAAAAAGCCCTATAAAAAATTTGACAAATATAAGGCTGACTCAAGTGACAGCAAATTCAAGAAGGACAACTCGAAGCCCATTACATGCTTTGAGTGCCATCAAACCGGACACATCAAGTCAAGCTGCCCAACTCTGAGGAAAGACAAAAAGAAGGCAATGGTGGCGACATGGAGTGACAGTGATGATTCTTCATCAACTGAAGCCGATGCCACAGAGTCAGCAAAGATATGCTTCATGGCTGACGAACTTGCTGAGCCATGCATTTCCGAGCATGCTGACCAATCTGATGAGACAGATAATGAAGAGCAATCAAACGAGGTAATCTCACTCTCTCAACT
Source organism: Euphorbia lathyris (assembly GCF_963576675.1). Taxonomy (NCBI): domain Eukaryota; kingdom Viridiplantae; phylum Streptophyta; class Magnoliopsida; order Malpighiales; family Euphorbiaceae; genus Euphorbia; species Euphorbia lathyris. The sequence continues at coordinate 67,534,824 of NC_088914.1, read as the reverse complement.
CAGAAATGAAATGGCTAATGCCCTGAGTGATCTTTATACACTTGTCAAAAAGTGTAACAAAAAGATTAAAACACTCAGCAAGCGCTGTGATGAGGTGGAAGAGGTCAAACTGAGTGACCTCAGATACCTTCTTCAAGACAACTCAGTTTTGCATGAAAATATGAAAACCATTCATGAGTCTGTCGTTGAAGTCCAGTCAGTTTCCAAGAAACTGAGGAAGGATGTCACAACCATTCAGAACCAACTAAAGGTTCCAAACAAAAACAATTTTCCTCTGAGAACTCAGTATCAAGGTACTCAGTACCAAGGTAATCAGCAGAGACGAAATCCCCAGCGAAGAGTCCAGTGTGACTTTTGTGGGAAGTTAGGACACACCACTAAGGTGTGCTGGCACGCTCAGCACTGGGGTGCTGACAAGTCAGTAAAGAGTCCTAAACAGAAAGTTAGTTGTGACTTCTGTGGAAAAAGTGGCCATATTCTTAATATATGCCGCCACAAAATAAAATATGATGCTTTACTTGTTGAACCTAACAAGTCAGGACCCAAAAAGAATTGGGTACCTAAAGGAAACTGATCACAATGCAGGTAAGCCTGAGATGTGCCGAGAAGTCAAAAATGTGGTATATTGACAGCGCATGCTCAAGGCATATGACGGGTGATGAAACTCAATTAATCACGTTTGAACGTAAACGAGGAGGAAGCGTAAGTTTTGGAGACAACAAAAAGGGTAAGATAGTAGGATCAGGCACCGTTGGAGGTAATCCCACTATTGAATCTGTCTCCCTAGTCAGCGGACTCAAATATAACTTACTCAGCGTAGCTCAGCTATGTGATAATGGGAGAAAAGTTATATTTGACGATACTGGATGTAAAATATATGAGGGAAAAACAAATGCGTTAATCTTAACTGCCCCTCGGATAGACAATGTCTTCATGCTAAACCTCGAAAAGAAGTTTTCAAAAACTGTATGCTTAGTCACAAAGGAAGAAAATTCCTGGCTATGGCACAGGAGACTTGGTCATGTAAGCATGGACCTCCTGGCCAAATTAGCAAGAAAGTAATTGGTTGAGGGACTGCCTGAACTTAAATTTCAAAAAGATCAATTATGCCATGCCTGCCAAGCTGGAAAACAAACCAAGCAATCTTTTCAAAGTAAAAACATTGTCTCAACTAAGCGTCCGTTAGAAATGCTACACTTGGATCTCTTTGGTCCAGTCCAGCCGCTGAGTCTGGGTGGAAGAAGGGTTTCCTTAGTTATTGTAGATGATTTCTCTTGGTACACATGGGTTATCCTGCTGACCAGTAAGGATGAGACCTTTGAGACATTTTCAAACTTGGTTAGAAAAATTGAAAATGAGAAAGACCTAAAATTAGCTCATATCCGTAGTGATAACGGTGGAGAATTCAAGAACCAAAAGTTTGTTGAATTCTGTGAAGCCAGCGGCATTGACCACAATTTCTCTGCTCCTAGAACGCCTCAGAAAAATGGGGTTGTTGAAAGGAAGAACAGAACTCTGGTTGAGATTGCCAGGACAATGCTGGATGAGCATAGGCTTCCAAAGTATTTTTGGGGAGAAGCTGTCAACACAGCATGCTATATTCTGAATAGGGCTCTAGTTAGACCTATACTTAAGAAAACCCCATATGAACTTTGGAAAGGACGAAAGCCCAACATTGGATACTTTCGTGCCTTTGGCTGTAGGTGTTTTATTTTAAATACCAAAGATAGCTTAGCCAAATTTGATTCAAAAGCCGATGAGGCTATCTTTCTAGGCTACTCAACAAACAGCAAAGCATACAGAGTTTTTAATAAGAGAACTCAAGTATTAGAAGAATCTATACATGTGCAATTCGATGAAACTGACCCTGCAGGAAGATACCAGCCGCTGACAGAAGATGAACCAAACTCAGCACCTGCTGATCAAGAACCAGCTACTGAGTCCTTCATAAAACGGCTGACCAAGAGTAAGAGTGAACCTAAAAGTACTTTCACTGACCCATCTACTTCTGCAGAGAATGTTGAAACACAGATAGAACAAGACATAAATCTACCAAAGGAGATAAGAGTCCCAAGAGGGCATTCAGAAAATGCAATTCTTGACTCAGCTGGAAATACGCTGATGACAAGAAATCAACTAAGGAAGTATCTCGGCAATGTAGCTTTTGTCTCAGTACTGGAGCCGAAGAACTTTGCCGAAGCTGAGGATGACGAATTCTGGATGAATGTCATGCAAGAGGAACTCAATCAGTTCAGGAGGAATAATGTATGGGAGCTAGTGCCACATCCTAGGAGCCAAAAGACCATTGGAACGAGATGGGTCTTCAGGAACAAGCTAGATGAGCAAGGAAACGTAGTCAGAAACAAGGCAAGACTTGTAGCTCAGGGCTACAGTCAGCAAGAAGGTATTGACTACGGTGAGACCTTTGCCCCAGTGGCAAGGCTAGAAGCAATTAGGATTTTATGCGCATATGCATCATATATGAACTTTAAACTGTTTCAAATGGATGTTAAAAGTGCATTTCTTAATGGAGTAATAAACGAGGAGGTCTACGTCAATCAGCCTCCAGGGTTTGAGGATTCTAAGTTCCCAAACCACGTTTACAAACTCAAAAAGGCTTTGTATGGCCTCAAGCAAGCACCACGTGCTTGGTATGAGAGGCTGACCAATTTTTTACTGACTAGAGATTACGTCAGGGGTCAAGCTGATACAACCTTATTCATTAAGAGAAAGGGTAAAGATACCCTGCTGGCACAAATATATGTAGATGACATTATATTTGGTGCTACTAATGAATCTATGTGCAAGGAATTTAGCAAACAAATGCAGACTGAATTCGAAATGTCAATGATGGGAGAACTCAACTTCTTCCTCGGACTTCAAATTAAGCAAGGAAAGAATGGCATATTCATCAGTCAAGCTAAATATGCCAAGGAGATATTGAAGAAATATGAACTAGAACATTGTAAGCCAATATCCACTCCTATGGGCACTGACACTGTCCTTTGTGCTGATGAAAATGGTAAGTCAGTAGACAGCAATTTATACCGAGGTATGATTGGCTCTTTACTTTACTTAACAGCAAGTAGACCGGACATTCAGTTCTCAGTATGTTATTGTGCTAGATATCAAGCTAACCCTAAGGAATCCCATTACATAGCTGTAAAAAGGATCCTTAGATATTTGCAAAGCTCAGTAAATGCAGGTTTGTGGTATCCAAATACTCATGACTTCACACTCATTGGATACACTGACGCTGACTATGGACGAGACAAGCTGGAAAGAAAAAGCACCTCTGGAGGATGCCATTTCCTAGGAAGCTGTCTTGTATCCTGGTTCAGCAAGAAGCAGGCGTCAGTAGCCCTGTCCACAACTGAAGCTGAGTACATTGCTGCTGGAAGCTGTGTTGCTCAAGTCCTTTGGATTAAGCAACAGCTTGAAGATTATGGTGTTCAAACAAAGACAATTGAAGTCAAATGCGACAACAAAAGTGCAATTGACCTCTCAAAGAACCCAATCCAGCACAGCAGGATGAAGCATGTCAGCATAAGACATCACTTCATCAGAGATCATGTACTCAAGAAAGAAATTAAGCTGACTCATGTGCCAACAGATGAGCAGCTTGCTGATATCTTTACAAAGCCTCTAGCACGAGAGCAATTTAGCATACTGAGAGAAGCAATCGGTATGTTTAATCCTCTTCAGTAAACTTCTGCGCTAAATGAATATTGAATGCTGAGTGAATTACATGCTGAATGATTTATTGTTTGCTGAGTATGTCATTGAAACTGACTGAATATACAATACTGAGTAATCTTGCACACTGAGTAAATTAGTTTAGAACTTGAACTTAAAACTATCCATTGAACCAAAACTGACTACTCAGAATATGAAACGTTTATATCAACAAACGCTGAGTAAAAGCACTTATTAGCATTTAATGCCACCACACGCGAAATGACACCTGTACTACGCATGCGCCGAATACGTGTTAAAAGCGTCATAAGTGTCAGGGTTTCTGCCGATTGGACAACCCAAGGGCAAAACCGGCTTAAATTCAAACGGCACCCTAAACTAAAAATCCATAAATAGTGGATACTAACCCACTACCCTCTTTACATGCGCACTGAACTTTAAGAAAGCTTCAGAATTTTTCCTTTAACACCTAAGAGCTTTAGAACTCCAAAAATGTCTTTCAACGAAAGCACTTTCTCTCCAACTCTCAAATCCTCTGACCAGGCTAGTCCTTCAACCAGCATCATGAGAAAGATGATCAAGGTACCCTCTTGCGCCAAGAATCAAGAGGTACTAAGGAGTCGATACTTCCACTCCGATTTTATCTCTTCAGAGACACCATTCTGTGAAGGGATAAAAAAGAACGAATGGAAAGGTCTCTTCTCTCTTTCCGGGCAAACCTATCCCACAATAGTGAGAGAGTTCTACTCCAACCTGCACGTTGATGCAGATGACTCTCACTACTTAGAGACCACAGTTAAGGGTCAAAAGATAGTGATAACCCCTGAATATCTAGCAACATTGCTAGAGATACCAAATACAGGGATCCAGTTCAGGACAACAAAGGAGCCAATACCAAAAGCCATCGCAGAAAAGATGAAGGGGTTCTGTAAACCCAAAGACTACAAAGGAGAAGTACCCAGCACCTGCATGGGCAAAAATCAGAAGATGGTCCATTTCTTGCTGACCAACTTCATCTTCCCTAAACTCAGCTCTCCCTCATCCGCCTCTAATTTTGAACAATGTTTCATCTGGTATATGCTGACCAACACTCCTTTCAACATGCCTGTATTTCTGGTCGGTGCTTTCCAAAGAAGTGGAAGGAAGCTCCGTTTAGGTTCTCTCATCACAAGGATAATACAAGATAAGAACATAGAGACTGTTGGTGAAATAAGTTCAACAGGAACTGTTATCACTGCACGTCTGCTGAATGGACTATCATATAGCCAACCCCTAAAAGGATATGACGAGAATGAAACCACTGAGGAGGAGGATCTTATGGCTGAGGTTGAGCAACCCATTGGAGAAATGGAAAATCTGACAGATCTGGATGCTATTATAGATGATGTCATGGCTGAAGCTGATCACACTGCTGAGGGTACAGAACCAACCAATGAACCTCAAACTGAGAATCCTTCTACTGTGCCATCTGAGATTGCTGAAGCTGAGAAGAAGAAGAAAAGGGGAGCCTGTTCGAAGGATATTCGTACTGTCCCGAGAAAGGTAAGGCTGATGGAAAGAAACAAGAGGAAAGCTGATCAGGACCTAGATGAGTCAGCTGAGAAGAAACTGAGAACAGAAGCAGAATCTGTTCTTGAGCCCCACATTACCCAAGAGGGGTCTCCACAAAAACAAGCCTCTGTTCCTCCAATTGAGAAACAAGCCAAAACCCCTGCGAGTCCAAAAGAAGCTCCACTCCCACCTCAAGCTCAAAGCAACTCAGCACATGAGGTCAACACGCCTCGTAGTCCTGTCACTACACAAGGCACTCAGTGCGAGCCCACTCCTGCCAAATATGCACACCTAGGTGCTACTGAGTCAGGACGGCGTGTCATCGCCTCAGCTAACACTCTGCTTCAAGAACAAGCCCATCCTCCACCAACTCATGCCCAGCCCTCTCATCCACCCGTCACTCACCATATTCTGCGTGAAATCCATGACTTGATCAATCACTTCTCCTCTGTCCAGACGCAGCCACCAACACATGCTCAAATGACCAAAATGACCGAACTTATGCTGACTATGGTCAGTCACATGAATTCCTTGGAGGGTCAAATACGTGTGCTGCAGGATCAGGCCAAATCTCATGCCCCTACCGTTAATTTGCCTACTGCTGATGCTGGCAAAACGGGGGAGAAAAGTGGCAACTAAGGAGAAGGAACTCTAAGTGAGAAACTAGAGAGTTAGAAGTTAGGAAGAAGAACTTTATTTTGTTATTTTGTTTTGTAATGCTTTTTGTTGTTTTGTTTTAAACAATATGCCTAACTTCTGTTACTTCTGAAATACTTGCATTCGTATTTAACTGTTGATTATTCAAATGCCAAGTATTATATAAATGCATGCTGCATATAAATGTTTGAACTTGTCAAATATAAACCATTGAACAAATGATTTACTCAGCGCTCTGTCACTATACATTACTTCCGCTGAATACTGAGTAAAATAGAATATAACCCATAAGCTGACCTATACCTGAAATCTGATCTTAGACTTATTCAGTTAAACCTTAGAATGTTTAGAATAAAACTAAGTCAGTAGTTCAGTCCTTACGGGGGAGTTCACTTAATTAAAAAGGTCAACTATCATGGGGGAGCTCATACTGAGTTCCTTGCTGATTAGTTTTGCCAACATCAAAATGGGGGAGTTTGTTGAAACACCTTTCCACAAGATTTTGATTTGACAAAATTAATTAAGTAAAAGTAAATATTCTACAACACACTAAGTTTAAATGCTTTGGCTTATTGTTACTAATGTGTTTTTTCAATGTTGAGTTTATAATTTATCATAAGACATAAAGATCATAAGGCTCAAGCCCTATATGGAAGTCAAGGCCCAAGTCAAACAAACCCAAGATCACTCAGCCCGCGTATCTTCAAAACGTTGCCGTTGAAGTAATGAGACGCATGCTGAGTAAAGAAGGATCGAGAAGATCCACGTAGACAACTTCGGTATGAAGCTGCTGAGCTGTCTCGACAAAACGTACAAGACAGCTGATGACCATAAGACAGCTTCCAAACAAAGTATTTCCTCCTTAAGTAAAAACCAGAAGACACAGCAAGCTGTCTGGTTGACATTACCCAAAATGGAGGAACATACTGTCACACTGACCGAAGAACAGAAGACGCTGGAATCTGATTGGCTAAAGAGAACTGCTGGCAGACTCAATGAAAACGACTTGTAGCCGTTTCCCTCCAACGGTTATTTCGAAATTCGAAATAACCAGAAGCTCTCATAGCTCTCTATAAATAGAGCATTCAGAATCCACATTCCATAGAGAACTTTGAGCAAAAGCCGTTACGCTGACCAAACGTATACAAAAGTTCTCCATCAAAAGCAAAGCAAATTCTTACACTACAAAGTCTATTCATTTGTGTAAAAGTCTAGAGTGATTGTTTTTCAATCATCTAAGGTGTTCTAGCAATTGTTGTTTAGGACAAAATCTTTATCATTTCTAGAAGTAGAAAGGAGAAGCTGAGTACTCGGTTTTAGTACTTGGTGAATTAGAATAGAAGTGAGTAGAGGTATAGAGGAAGGTACTCTTGTTATACTCAGCTTCTGATTTTGTAAAAGGTTTGAGGCTCTACCTTTAAAGAGCTCAGTAGAGGATTTGAAATCTCGGAAGTGTTCCGGGGATAGGACGTAGGCTTAGAAGAAGCCGAACCTGGATAAATCTACTGAGTGAAGTATTTCTAAACCTTAACTCCTTATTTATATTGCTTGCTTAAAACAAACTAAAACTGACCAAGTAAAAGAGGTCAAGCTGAGTTGTGCGCTACCAACGAGCAGGTTCAGGAATAGACTCTAAGTGCTATTTCCTGACCTAAGCAACGAAGCTGTCCTAGTCACTAGTTGACTAAGTCAGTGTCTTGCTGAGTGCTAAGCGCCGCTGTTATATAAACTTTTCTTAAAGAAAAGAAATCTGCCCAAATTATTTTAAAAAAGGTAAAATAGTTCCTAACCCCCCCTTGGAACTATATTTGCAACCTCACAAGGGACCAACAGATTAGACATACCGATAGCTTCCCTTTGTATGTTAAATTGTTCACGAGCCAAAGGCTTGGTGAAGATATCTGCAAGCTGTTCATTTGTTGGTACATAAGTCAGCTTGATCTCACCCTTTAGTACGTGATCTCTGATGAAGTGATGCCTTATGCTGACATGCTTCATCCTGCTGTGTTGAATAGGATTCTTGGATAGATCAATGGCACTTTTGTTGTCACATTTGATCTCTATTGTCTCAGTTCTTACTCCATAATCCTTAAGTTGTTCCTTTATCCATAGGACTTGAGCTACACAGCTTCCAGCAGCAACGTACTCAGCTTCAGTTATAGACAGAGCAACTGATGACTGTTTCTTACTGAACCAAGATACTAGACAGCTTCCAAGGAAATGGCATCCTCCTGAAGTACTCTTACGTTCTAGCTTATCCCGTCCATAGTCAGCATCAGTGTATCCTATGAGTGTGAAGTCATTTGAGGCTGGATACCATAAACCTGCATCAACTGAGCTCTGCAAATATCTAAAAATTCTTTTTACAGCAATTAAGTGAGATTCCCTTGGGTCAGCTTGATATCTTGCACAATAACATACTGAGTACTGTGTATCAGGTCTACTAGCAGTGAGATAAAGTAAGAAGCCTATCATACCTCGATAAAGTTTACTATCTATTGACTTACTTTTCTCATCTTTGCAAAGGACAGTATCAGTACCCATAGGGGTTGATATGGGCTTACAGTCTTCCATATCAAATTTCTTTAACATCTCTTTGGTGTACTTGGACTGACTAATGAAGATGTCGTTCTTACCTTGCTTGATCTGAAGTCCAAGGAAGAAGTTGAGTTCTCCCATCATAGACATTTCGAACTCAGTCTGCATCTGTTTGCTAAACTCTTGACACAAAGATTCGTCAGTAGCACCAAATATTATGTCATCTACATAGATTTGTGCAAGTAGGGTATGTTTACCCTTTTTCTTAATGAACAAAGTTGTGTCAGCTTTTCCTCTGACATAATTCCTGGTCAGCATGAAGTTGGTCAACCTTTCATACCAAGCTCTTGGAGCTTGCTTCAGGCCATATAAGGCCTTCTTGAGTTTATAAACGTGGTTTGGAAATTTTGGATCTTCAAAACCGGGAGGTTGATTAACATATACCTCTTCGTTTATAAAACCATTAAGAAATGCACTTTTAACATCCATTTGATACAATTTAAAGTTCATGAAACTAGCATATGCACACAATATACGTATAGCTTCTAACCTAGCAACTGGTGCAAAGGTTTCACCATAATCAATGCCCTCTTGCTGACTATAGCCTTGGGCTACAAGTCGAGCTTTGTTCCTAATTACATTTCCATGCTCATCTAGTTTGTTTCTAAAAACCCACTTAGTTCCTATGGATTTTTGATTCCTAGGTTTAGGTACTAAATCCTATACCTCATTTCTCGTGAATTGGTCAAGCTCTTCTTGCATAGCATTGATCCAATACTCATCATGCTCAGCATCAGCAAAGTTCTTTGGTTCATGAACTGATACGAAAGCAACGTTGCTAAGGAACTTCCTAAGCTGATCTCTAGTCATTACTTTGTTGTTTGTATCATCAAGGATGGACTTTTCTGAATGTCCTCTTGGAATTTTTATCTCCTTGGGTAATGTTGAGTTGTTTGGAATAGGTGTTTCTACAATCTCTGCAGGGACAGATTGGTCAGCAAAGGTAATTTCAGTTTCGATTTTACCTTTGGTCAGTTCTTGTACTGATGACTCAGCATGTCCATTCTGGTCAGCAGGAGCTGAGTTGGGTTCTTCCTCTGTGTGTTGAGTTGTTCTTCCTGCAGGGTCAGTTTCATCGAAATCTACATGGACTGACTCTTCTACAACCTGGGTCCTTTTATTATAAATTCTATATGCTTTACTGTTTGTTGAGTATCCCAAAAAGATCACTTCGTCAGCTTTGGCATCAAACTTTGCCAGATTATCCTTAGTGTTGAGTATAAAACATTTACACCCAAAGGCATGAAAGTATCCAATATTGGGCTTTCGTCCTTTCCAAAGTTCATAAGGGGTTTTCTTTAATATAGGTCTTACCAATGCCCTATTCAATATATAACATGTTGTATTGACAGCTTCTCCCCAAAAATACTTTGGAAGCCTATTTTCACTCAGCATTGTCCTAGCAATTTCTACTATTGTCCTATTCTTCCTTTCAACAACTCCATTCTGTTGAGGAGTTCTAGGGGCAGAGAAATTGTGGTCAATACCATTAGTCTCACAGAATTCATCAAACAATTGGTTTTTGAATTCTCCACCATTATCACTTCTAATGTGAGCTACTCTTAGGTCTTTGTCATTTTCAAGCCTTTTGACTAATGTGGTAAACATCTCAAATGTCTCATCTTTGCTACTCAGCAAGATGACCCAAGTATACCTAGAGAAATCATCTACAATAACTAAGGAAAATTTCTTACCTCCCATGCTGAGTGGCTGGATAGGTCCGAAAAGATCCAAATGTAGTAATTCCAATGGTCTTTTGGTTGAAACAACCTTTTTGCTATGAAATGACTTTTTGATTTGTTTACCTTGCTGACAAGCATTACAGAGTTGATCTTTTTCATACTTTAATTTGGGTAATCCCTCAACTAATTGCTTTCTAGCTAGTTTGGCAAGGAGGTCCATGCTGACATGCCCAAGTCTCCTATGCCATAGCCAGGAGTTGTCCTCTTTTGACACCAAGCATATACTTTTTGAAAATTCCTTTTCCAAACTCAACATGTAAACATTTTCTACACGAGGGGCTGTTAAAATCAAGTCATTTGTTTTTCCCTCGAGTATTTGACACTTAGTATCATCAAATATAACCTTCCTTCCACTCTTGCAAAGTTGAGCTACGCTTAGAAGATTATACTTGAGACCTTTAACTAAGGAGACTGACTCAATTTTAGGGTTACCTCCGATAGTTCCTGAGCCAACTATCTTGCCCTTCTTGTTGTCTCCAAAGCTTACACTACCTCCTCGTTTAAGCTCTAATATGATGAACTGAGTTTCATCACCTGTCATGTGTCTTGAGCATGCGCTGTCTATATACCAGAGTTTTGATTTCTCCACGCATGTCAAGCTGACCTGCATTTTAAACTATTCGTTTTTAGGTACCCAATTCTTTTTGGGTCCTTTCTTGTTAGTGTAAACAGGTGCAAAGTCATATTTTAACTTGTGACGACATACTTTTGTAGTATGGCCACTTTTACCACAAAAGCCACACATAGTTACCTTTGAGGGTGATGTTGAGTGTGGTCAGCATTGTTGTGCTGAGCATGCCAGTATACCTTGGTAGTATGACCTTTCTTACCACAGAAGTCACATTGGACAGTCTATTTGTTATGCCAGCACACAGCTTTTGTGTGTCCTTTCTTCCCACAACAGCTACATTGAGTAAACTGTTTATGCTGACCAGTACCTGAGTACTCAGCATGGGGTTTATTCTTAGTTGAACCTTTTATTTGGTTCTGTAAGGTTGTGACATCCTTTCTAAGTTTTTTTGACTCAGTTTGAACCTCCGTGACAAACTTATGTAAGATTTGCATGTTCGTATGTAAATCTGAGTTGTCTTGGAGGAGATATCGGAGGTCACTTAGCTTGACCTCTTTAATCTCGTCGCAGCGCCTGCTGAGTGCCTTAATCTTTTTGTTACATTTCTTAGTTAGTGTATATAAGTCACTCAGGGCATTTACCATTTCGTTTCTAAGCAAAAGTAAGGATGTTACCTCATTGTTGTTTTCCTCCTACTCAGAATCTCCAGAGAGGTCAGCTTGCTCAGATTGAGATTGGTCAGCTCCATCATCTGCCATGAAGCATATGTTTGCTGTTTCATTTTGCTCAGCTTCTGATGATGTCAACTCATCACTGTCACTCCACGTGGCCACCATTGCCTTTTTGCTTCCATTCTTATCTTTCTTCAGATTAGGACAGCTTGACTTAATATGCCCAGTTTGATGGCATTCATAACATGTGACAGGCTTGGAGCTGTCCTTTTTGTATCTGGTGTCACTGGACTCAGCTTTATATCTGTCTCCTCTCTTGTATGGCCGCTTACTATTTCTTTCATTTCTTCTGAACAGCTTTTTCATTTTTCTAGTAAACATGGCCATTTCCTCATCATCAGTTGACTCACCTTCTGTGGAGTCAGCTTTCATCACTAGTGATTTCTGTTTCTTGTCCTCAGATTTTTCTTTAGCTTCAAAGTTTTTCATGGAGATTTCATGGGTCAGCAAGGAACCGATCAGCTCATCATATTTGTATGTGGTCAGGTCCTGAGCTTCCTCTACAGCTGTCTTCTTGGCTTGCCAGCTTTTGGGAAGACTTCGTAAGATCTTCTTCACTTGTTCTTCTTCAGTGAAATTCTTACCGAGTTTTTTAAGCTCATTTATTATGTTGGTGAACCTGGCATTCATTGCTGAGATGTCCTCATTGTCAGTCATCTAGAACAGCTCATACAATCGCATGTGTTGGTTCACCTTAGATTCCTTGACTTTGCTGATGCCTTCATAAGTTACTTCCAGCTTTTTCCAGATCTCCTGTGCTGACTCACAACCTGAAATCTTATTGTATTCTGCAGCATCTAGAGTACAGTGAAGCATATTGATAGCCGAAGCATTATTTTGTAATTTTCTGAGGTCATCCTCTGTCCACTCAGTTTCACTCTTGATAACTTTCTCATTATCAACAGTTTTATAAGGTACATGTGGACTTTGAACTATTGCAAGCCATGCACTCATGTTTGTGGCTTGAATAAAGTTCTTCATCCTATTCTTCCAGAATGTATAATTAGATCCGAAGAATAGGGGAGGTCTAGTGATTGATAATCCCTCAGGGAGTATCTGTGTTGTTTGGTTTCCTGGGAGGAAACGAGTGCTATTCTCACCCATTTTTCGGGATCAGCTCAAGATTGTTAGATCTTTGAGTAGTGAGCTTAGGCTCTGATACTACTTGTTGGTCCCTAGTAATTAGTTCCAAGGGGGGGTTAGGAACTAATGTAACTTTTTCGCTTTTAATTATGCTGACTTAATGTTATTTTAAGAGTTTAATAACTCAGCGTGTTGGTCAGCACGAGCGTTTGATTAGTCAGACAGTTTTAGTTCTATGCTGACTAAGACTGCTTGACTTGAGAGTTAGGAATTGACACTTGAAAGGTCAGCTTCCAACTTAGCACTCAGATTTACTCAGTTTCAGTTTTAACAATTTATAAGCTGAGTAAATACAACAAGCAACACATGCACACATATATATATATATATATATATTGAGAGAGAGAGTTTAGAAGTTACTCAGCATGACTTATCCTGGTTCGGCCTCTCTGCCTACGTCCAGTCCCCAGTTCCTCCTGGGATTTTCAATCCAATACTGAGCTCTTTCAAGGTAGAGCACAAACCCTTTACAAGGTAGTGAGTATGCAAGAGTACGTCCTCTATTCGTCTACTCAGCTCCTACTAAGTACTACAACCTGGCACTTAGATTTTTCTACCACTGAATACTTACAACCAAGTACTCAGCTCAACACTCTCAATATTCCTATTGATCACACACTTGTTCTTTTTCGACTAAAGAACACCTTAGATGATTACAAAACAATCAATCTAGCATTTACACAGAGAATAGAAAAGTTGGTGTAAGATCTTTTTGTATTTGAGTGCTTTCAGAATTTTCTCTCTTGTATTTTTTTTATACTTCGGCAAATGATCCAAGAACTGCCATTGTCCTTTTATAGATGAAATTATGAAGATTGGATCATTTGAGATGATTTAGCTGTTAAGTCCAAAACGGCTCTTTTAGCAGACAGCTTCTGGTCAGCTTCAGTCTGTTCCGCCATTCCCTTCCTCTGTTTTCTTCAGGCGTCAGGTTTTGTCTTCTTGCATCAGACTTGTCTTTTTATGCCAGTTGTCTTTTACCAATAATCCATTGACCCATGATTCTTGGAATTAGTCTTCTTTGTATTTTCGAGGCTTCAATTATTGGTGCAGAAGATTGGCAGACTTTGTCCTTTAGTAAACGGATCCTTCATGCTGTCCTGACTGTCACCCAGCTTCATTCATTATCTTCGAATGTTCAACTTCCATATTGAGTTCCTTCTTAGTCAGCTTCGTTATGTTTGTATAAGTCTGAAGGAGTCTTCTAATTTTGTCAGCTTCGTTCTGGCAACTTTGAAGGAAGCTTCTGATGCTAAGTTCAACTCCACTCAGCTTCTATTCTTTCATGCTGAGTTCCATTCAACTCAGCTTTTGGCTTGTGCTGACTTTTGACCTGTCTAACTTTATATATATTTTTGCACTCAATTTTGAACAAACACATTAGTACAATTAAATCAAAGCATTTAAATTTAATTGCCTCTTAATCATGGATGATTTTGTCAAATCAAAATCTTGTGGAAAGGTGTTTCAACAACAAGGACGAATCTACCCATCCTGTTATCTCAAATCGGATCCCCAATCCTAATGAACAACTTTTCATCGGATCTATGTAACTGTCCAGATATCTGTATATATGAAGCTTGTGAGATCAGCTTTTTGTCGGACAGAAGACATTGTTACATACAAGTCTCAACAGTGATATATCAATCCTAAACATATCACTTGACTTGGGGTGGTTTTAAGTCTATTAGTTTATTATAAAGTTTTCTCTCACTTCATGTTTGTATGAACACTTTATAATCACTTTAAATAAACTTACGGATTTCCTTTTATTAGACTTTATTTAGTGCTTAAAAGGGATTGCCTTTATATAGTTATAAAACATATATCTCATTAAAACAAATGATATAAAGAACAATTCATTTACATTAAGTTTGTATCCTAGAACAATTGTCTATACGACACTAAACCCCAACATACTCCCACTTCGACTAAAGCCAATTGTTTCTAAAACTTATCCCAGTAGAAGTTAAATGACGATCATGTACTCTCTGGGTTAAAGGCTTTGTCAACGGATCTGCAACGTTGTCCTCTGTAGGTACTCTTTCTATTTTCACATCTCCTCTAGCCACAATCTCTCTAATAATGTGGTGTCGCTTAAGGTAATGCTTGGACGCATTATGAGACCGTGGTTCCTTTGCTTGCGCAATGGCTCCATTGTTATCACAATACAGTGTAATGGGATTTACAATGTCAGGCACCACACCAAGTTCTGTAATGAACTTTCTTATCCAAACCGCTTCCTTTGCTGCTTCCGCAGCTGTAATATACTCTGACTCGGTCGTAGAGAAAGCTACGCTTCCCTACTTGGAACTCTTCCAACTGACCGCACCCCCATTCAAGATAAACAGGTATCCTGATTGGGATTTAAAATCATTCTCATCTGTGAGATGACTTGCGTTTGAAAATCCTTCTATTTTCAGATCACCTTCTCCGTACACTAGGAACATATCTTTAGTTCTTCTCAAGTACTTAAGAATGTTCTTGACGGCAATCCAATGCTCGTCTCCCGGATTCCCTTGGTAATGACTCGTTACAGATAACGCGAACGCTACGTCAGGTCTAGTGCATAGCATAGCATACATAATCGAACCGATTGCACTGGCGTACGGGACTACAGCCATGCGTCTTTTGTCATCATCGGTTTTAGGACATTGATGATTGTTTAACTTTACTCCATGTAGCATGGGTAAGTTACCTCGTTTCGATTCAAGCATGCTAAACCGATTTAGCACCTTTTCAATGTATGTAGCCTGTGAAAGACCAAGCAGTCTTTTCGATCTATCTCTGTAGATCTTTATACCAAGTATATAAGCTGCTTCACCAAGGTCTTTCATTGAGAAGTTACCAGATAACCATACTTTTACCCATTGTAGTAGAGCAATGTCATTTCCCATTAATAATATATCGTCCACATATAGTATGAGAAATGCTATAGAGCTCCCACTTGCTTTCTTGTAAATGCAAGCTTCTTCGCAATTTTGTTCGAAACCAAATTGTTTTATGGTTTCGTCAAAATGCTTATTCCAGCTTCTTGATGCTTGCTTGAGTCCATAAATGGATCTCTGAAGTTTGCAAACTTTATTTGCATCCTTCGATATGAAACCTTCAGGCTGCATCATATATACATCCTCAAGCAGGTTTCCGTTTAGGAAAGCTGTTTTCACATCCATTTGCCAAATCTCATAATCGAAATGAGCGGCAATTGCAAGCATGATTCTGATTGATTTGGACATAGCCACAGGAGAGAAAGTTTCGTCATAATCAATTCCTTACTTCTGACGATATCCTTTCGCTACTAACCTAGCTTTGTAGGTGCTAACCTTTCCATCCATGTCTGTCTTCTTTTTGAAGATCCACTTGCACCCAATGGGTATTATCCCTTCGGGTGGATCAACCAAAGTCCACACTTGGTTAGTATATATGGAATCCATTTCAGAATCCATGGCCTCAAGCCATGCTTTAGAATCTGGATTAGTAAGAGCCTCTTCGTAGTTTTCGGGTTCGTCGTCTAACACGGGAACCTCATTATCATCTCCCACTAGAAAACCATATCTAACTGGGAGTTCACAAACTCTTTGTGATCTACGAATAGGTGGCACGGGAATCTCATCTAATGGGACTTCTTCGGGTACCTCAGCCGCCTCTGTTGTTTCAGTCAGTGTTTCTTCCTTTTGAACTTCGTCAAGTTCAATCATGCTTCCCTTTTGTGTTTCTTCGAGAAACTCTTTCTCTAAGAAGGTTGCGTGCTTGGATACTATTACTTTCTGATCATCTGGATGATAGAAGTAATATCCCATAGTTTCCTTAGGGTATCCAATGAAGAAACATTTATCAGATTTCGAATCTAGTTTGTCGGACGCAATGCGTTTGACAAATGCTGAACAACCCCATAATCTCATAAATGAAAACACGGGTTTCCTACCAACGAATAATTCATATGGTGTGGAACTAGCGGATTTAGTTGGTACTCGATTTAGGGTAAAGAGGGCAGTTTCTAAGGCATAGCCCCAGAACGTCTTTGGAAGTAAGGCCATGCTCATCATGGATCATACCATATCTAGTAGGGTACGGTTTCTCCTCTCGGATACACCATTGTGTTGTGGTGTATAGGGAGGTGTCCATTGTGAGCATATCCCACATTCAGTTAGATAATTCAGAAAATCATCTGAAAGATATTCGCCACCTCGATCAGATCGAAGCGTCTTTATTTTCTTTCCTAATTGATTTTCTACTTCATTCTTGAAGCATTTGAATTTCTCAAAAGCTTCTGATTTGTGCTTCATCAAGTAGATGTAACCATATCGGGTATGGTCATCTATGAAGCTTATGAAGAATCTGAATCCTCCTCTTGCTTGGACTGACATAGGACCGCATACATCTGAATGAATGAGTCCTAGAGTGTCTGATACACGCTCACCTTTATTGCTAAAGGGTGTCTTTGTCATTTTACCTTTTAAACATGATTCGCATGTTTCCAATGATTCGGGATCGATTGGATCTATAAGCCCATCTGAATGTAGCTTTAGCATGCGTCTCTTGTTTATATGGCCTAAACGACAATGCCACAAGTAAGTTGAATTATCTAGCTTATGTCTTTTGGTATCAATTGCAAAAACAGGAATTTTGTCATCTAACACATAAATCCCATTTTGTGATATTCCTGAAAAATAAAAGACCGAATCTTTATAAAATTGCAACTCTTGTCTTTTATTGAAATATGAAAACCGTCGTCAACAAGACAGCTAATAGAAATAATGTTACGAGACATTTGCGGAACGTACAAACAGTTCCTTAATTCTATTACAAGCCCAGAGGGCAAATTCAAAACATAATCTCCAATTGCGAGGGCGGCAACTCTTGCTCCATTTCCCACTCGCAAGTTTATGCTTCCTTTCTTTAGTTCCTTAGTCTGTTTTAGCTCTTGCATATTTGTACAAATATGAGATCCACATCCGGTATCAAGTACCCAAGATTCAGACTGTGAAACTGTATTTATTTCAATATAAAACATATCAGATGTTGAAGCACCGCCATTTCCCTTCTTGAGGGAGGCTAGGTACTCCTTGCAGTTCCTCTTCCAATGCCCGTCTTTACCACAGAAGTGGCACTCTCCTTTGGGCTTCTTCACTTCCTTTCCCTTAGCTTTGTAGGGCACAGCTTTCTTACCTTTCTTGGGATATTTAGGATTGGGATAATTCCCTTTCCTCTTCTTTGATCCCTCAATGACAAGAGCCGGTATGGCTTTGTCTTTCTTCATATTGGGCTCAACTGACTTGAGCATATTTGCAAGCTCTTCAAGAGAGGTTTGCAAGTCATTCATCTGATAGTTCATAATGAACTGTAAATAACTCTTTGGGAGGGATTGAAGAATTAAGTCTATGCTTAATTCGTTATCCATCGCAAATCCAATACTAGAAAGTTTGGAAATGTAGCCAATCATCTTGACACAATGTGTCATGACAGATGTGCCCTCTTGCATCCTGCAACGATATAGCAACTTGGATATCTCGTAGCGTTCGCACCTGGTTTGTTTCCCAAACAATTCCTTTAGGTGCATGATGATGGCATAGGCATCCATTCCTCATGTTGCCTTTGTAATTCCGGTGTCATCGATGCAAGTATGATGCATTCGGCATGATCATCATCAGCTTTGTGCTTCTGGTAAGCATCAATTTCCTCGATGGGAGCATCATCAGCAGGGATAGGGGGTATCGTTGTATCAAGTACATACCCTATCTTATCAAACTTCAAAACGATTTTGATGTTGCGATACCAGTCGGTGAAGTTTGAACTGTTCAACTTGTTATCGGTAAGTATATTTTGCAGATTGGTGTTAGTCATGATTTTAAGAGTGTTTTAATTTAAAACTTGAGAGTGAGAAAGAGTAAACGTATGTTATTCATTTGCTTAAAGTATATCAATCTAAAATTATAGGCCTTTTAGTTTATTTTAGATTGCTCCCACTATTTTGCCAAATTAATAGCCCTCCATATTAATTCGAAGAATTTCACAAATCCTTTAGTGAGCTAGGATCCTAACTCCTGAGATTTCGCCTTGAGTTTACTCAACAAGCTAGTCTCATTCATTAGGTAGATTCATGTAATCAATCACATCCTTAATGTGATTCCTAGGTTATTGGGTTACTAACCACATTAGTAACTAATATGCTATTCATATTAATCCCAACCATATTGCCCATTAGTCTATGACAACATGAGTTTACTCATCCAATTATCATAATCTAATTTAAGTATTACCCCATATTCATGAAAAATGATTTTCGATAATTCAAGTGTTACCGTAAGACCCCGACCTTGTGTTTACTCAACAACCCAAAGGCCCTCAGTACTGCCGGCTGAATTATAATATTAGGGAGGGGCAACCGATTTTAATAACTTGCTTATTTACTTAACTTTTTAATGAGGGATTTTATTTTAGGTCTCATAATCTAACTTAGTCTTGATTTGCTTTAGCATACATCAGACACATACATTCACATACATTGACGTTATGGACATATCATCTAAATTATTCCGTCGAGCCAGAGACGGAATAAAAGGGCAAACCTAAGGAAATACTAACTATTACATATTTCTCTTTAGGTCCTCCGTCTTCTCCATGGCGCCTTGAAATTACATATTAATTTCTATACTACTAAAGAAAACTTCAATTGAATTGAAGGGAATCAGATGAGAGGAGAAATTACAATAGATAGTAGAAAGGCAGGACTCGCAGGCCCTATTTCAAAAATACCAAAAGACTAAAAGAGGGTCCAAATATGTCCATAACTCCAAACATGCACAGACTCAATTAAATAAATTTAATTGGTTGATTACATAACTATCTTATGTAATATTTATGTTAATCAAATTAACTTATCAAATTAACTTTCATCCAATTTTACTTCTAATAGTTTCGTATCTTTTATATTGATCTTTAGATTAATATAACTATACAAAACTTTAATTATGCACGTCCCAATTATTTTGATTTTAATTCATTTAACATTTTGATTTACAAATTGGTAAAACAAACTTTTAAACAAATTTTCATTCGATAATCAAAATAGAAAACTATCAATTTCTGAAACATATATATATTTAAATATAAAAACGATTTTAAACAATTTAAAATCAAGTGGGTCTCGGGTCGGGCCCGAGAGTGGGCTGCTGCCAATTGGCAGCAGCCCTAGCGCGGTGGCCAGGCGCCGCACGCGGCTGCTGCCGCGAGGCAGCAGCCGCGCGACAGCGGCCAGTCGCGCCGCGAGGCGCGACTCGGGCCGCTGTCGTATATTTTTTTTATATAAAAATAATTTTAAATATATATATATATATATATATATATATATATATATCAGTTCTAAAACGGTTTTAAAACGATTTTCTGAAAATAGGAAAAACTACTATAGATTTCCGTTTTATCTTTAGAATTAATAAAACTGATTTTATCAATCTAACTATAAAACTAATAGATTTCGTTATAATGATTATCAACCAAAATAATTAGGAACATATGCATAATCTATTTTAATTAACAATTAATTAAAACTTATTTATCTTTAGAATTAATTAATCAAAACAATTTGTTAATTAATCCTAACTATAAATATTTATTCAATCCTATTGAAAACTTCTAAATTTTCATATATGAAATAACAGATTTAACGATGGCTCTGATACCACTGTGGGAAATTAGGCTAAGGTATAGCAGCGGAAATATAAAATTTTAACCTATTTCCATTAACCATAGGATCCGTTAATCGTTATTTCATATAAAGAGGGATAAGAAGAATTACCTTTTGATGATCAATCTACCGTTGTTAATGAAGTGCCCACAACTCTTCTCCGAGTTCCCAAACACGAAATAAAACACGGGAAGATTAATTTAGAATCAACCGTTGAATAGCAACCAAAGTAGATTGCCTCTAACTAATCAACACAAGATCAAGGATAAGAGAAATAGATGAAATCAATTGATCGGAAAGAAGCTGTAGAAAATCTCGTCCTCGAACTAGGGGTGTCGAAATTCTCTCTCTCTCTTTAATATATAATTTCGAAAATCACTAGGGCTTGCTCTCTTGGGGATTTCGAAAATCACTAGGGGAGGAGTATTTATAATCTCTTGTATCTAATCCCAAGTTAGATAGAATTAGGTTACTGAATAGGAATTCAATTCGGAATAGAATTCCTAATTATTATCTCATTATATATCTAATATATTAAGGATAATAATAATAACCTTATTGGATAATAATAGGAGTATTATAATCTAATTAAAACTCCTAACTTATTTATCTCTTAATTAATTTAATTCATAATCCTAATCCAATTAGGTTTGACAAAATCAAATTAATTATTCATGTATATCACTACATGAATTTCGACCCCCCCTTGGTCCATGGGCCTTATTGGGCTTCCATCAATTAATTAACATCTATCTCTCTTTTAGGTTCCAAGTCTTATGTGTGACCCATTAGGTTCTTATTGCTTCTAGCCGTATGCAACGTTATTAAATTAATTTTCAAAGAATTATATTTAATCTTTGCATAACGGAATGATGTACAGAGTATGTGATTAGCAAGTCCATAATCATTCCCCCAGAGCTATAAGAAGACAGGTTGATTCTGTCGTTAACCTTTCCGTATTAGTTACAGTATAATTCGATCCTTTATCAACTACATCCTTGAACTGAATCTTATGACTATGGATGATGTCAAGTCACATATAGCGAGACGTTCGTTTTACTTGTACAGGCCGAGTCAACTCAAATAGATAGGTTAAGTGAAGTCTGTATTTCAAGTCTTAAGCTATCACCTTGCAAGGATTTAGAGTCGAGTCTTCCACAAGCGATCCTTGGATATATCTCCTATTCATTGGGAGTGATAAATGCTCAATCCAATATATAACGATCCCGCAATCACTTCCTGTGATACCCAACGTCTACTGTTCACACCCCAGAGTCATCTCTATTAAGGATCGTGTTACACTAGAGTCAAAGCGTCACATTCCGTAATCCAGAATACCAATTAATATTCCTTTGAGTCTGAGGATTAGTTATACCTATTAATACCAATGAGATGAACATGTGACAAGGACGAATCTACCCATCCTGTTATCTCAAATCGGATCCCCAATCCTAATGAACAACTTTTCATCGGATCCACGTAACTGTCCAGATATCTGTATATATGAAGCTTGTGAGATCAGCTTTCTGTCAGACAGAAGACATTGTTACATACAAGTCTCAACAGTGATATATCAATCCTAAACATATCACTTGACTTGGGGTGGTTTTTTAGTCTATTAGTTTATTATAAAGTTTTGTCTCACTTCATGCTTGTATGAACACTTTATAATCACTTTAAATAAACTTACGGATTTCCTTTTATTAGACTTTATTTAGTGCTTAAAAGGGATTGCCTTTATATAGTTATAAAACATATATCTCATTAAAACAAATGATATAAAGAACAATTCATTTACATTAAGTTTGTATCCTAGAACAATTGTCTATAGGACACTAAACCCCAACAGCAGCTAACATAACATGTGGGTACCTTTCCTCTTTTTCTTCACGTCTACTCTTGGATCCACACGATGTGTTGCTGTTCGACATGCCGTGTGGGCCCTATTTCATTTAATCCTCATTCTGTTTATTGATATCATTCTCTCCTTCCTATAAAGTATTGGATCCCAAGTCTTGGATAGTGTACTCGAGAGACGCATCCGAAATGAAAGAATTCAAATCCCGTATATTAAATGATGGAGATGCCTTCTCTAACCAATTTGGAGTGCTACATGATAAGCATTTGAATTGACTTTCTTGGTGATCTTATATGGGCTATATCTCTTAGGTCGAAGCTTGCTACTCGGAGCAATAGCTAGACACTTTTTGCTTAAATACATCATTACTTCATCCCCGACTTCAAATTGCACATCCTTTCGGTGCTCATCGACCTTAGCCTTCAACTTGACATTCCACTCTTCAAGATTCTCCTTAACTTCATCTTGTATTTGTTGGATTTCGTGAGCTAGACTTCGTAAGAGAATACTAACCTTTTCCCCTCTCAGGTGGCTCACGATGTCAAGAGTGTGGTTGAGCACTTTAGTATAGACCATCTCAAAAGGAGAATTCTCAGTTCCCGAATGAATTTCCCCCTTGTAAGTGAATTCCTCTTGAGATACCGAAAAGTTCGAAGTCTTACCATTGCACTTGCTTCTCAAGAGATTTTCCAAGGTTCGATTCACAACCTCGGTTTGGTCGTTGGTTTGAGGAGGGGCGTAGTGTTAAGCTTTAATAAGGTGTCGAATAAAATTCCTTAGGAACTTGGTATCTCGGTCCAATATAATGCTTTTAGGTACTCCATGCAATCTCATGACCTCTCGGAAGAAAAGAATTGGCAATGGACAAGGCATCATTGGTCTTTCGACACGGAAGGAAATATGCCATCTCTGAAAATTGGTCCACTACAACAAATATTGAGTCCATCCCCCTTTGAGTCCTCAACAATCCCAACACGAAGTCCATAGAGAGGTCCTCGACAATGGTACTCGGACAAGTAAACTAGACGTCTCACTACATGTAACTTGACATATTTCATAGTTACGAGTTTCGTCTAAGGATATGGTTGATGAAGGATCGAATTATTCTATGTTGAAACATGGTTTCCACAATGACTTTTGATTATGAGAAAAATATTCATTAGGAAATTAAAATCCCAAAAATAGTTTTAGTATAAAAATAAATGTTGATTTATTTGAACTAATGGTTTGTTAAGTGTTTTGATTAAAAATAAAAAGAGAAAGAAATTCAAGAAAGGCTTTAAGAATTAACAAAGGCCCAAAGCCTTATTCCGGCCCAGAAGCTAGAAGGATCCAGAATATGATCCAAAGCCCATCAGCTAATCAACCTGAAGATAAGACTCAAAGTTGATTTATCTGCCTAACATTGCGCTACTATATTGGCAAAGAAGTCCAAGCGACATATTGCTTGTCCCCTTGGACAATTTGGACTCTTTGCTATAATTGTCCAAACAGTCAGTCTGCCTCTGGCAGAAATCAGATTCGCACTGTCTCAAGAGAAAGAAGGAAAAACAACTACAACGATAAAGCTTTTGTACTAGAAGACAGAAGATGAAAGTGAAAGAATGGAGCTTTCTGATGCGCCTCACGGCGTTCGCTACCGCAAGGCTCACTAAGGGATAAGTGGACCCCGTCGTTATCAAGTAATAAATCTGGAAAGTCCAGGTATCGAATCCACAGGACTTATTTACCACAAGTATTGAACTACTCAGTCTCAGGTGTTATCTAGGCTTTGTGGGGTTTGAATTGGTTTTGATTAAGTTAATCTACTCCTAGGTTGAATTATGCTACTCCTAGCTAAGTTATCTAGTTCTAACTAAGTTATTCTATGCCTAATTAAGTTAAACTACTCCTAATTAAGTTAAACTACTCCTAATTGATCTTTCACTGATGCAATTACTCGAAGGAACATGGTATGAACGATAATAATGAGGTTAGGTTATTAGGTCTATTGATTAAAAACCTAATCTAAGTCACTTGTATTCAAGGCGATTAACACTAATTACCCTCCTGAAGTTCCTAGTGCGTGATTCCCTTGTAAGGCCGAAACTAGGTCTAAGGCTCAGCAATTTGGGCTTAATCAACTAAGAGGTCGTCAATCTCCTAGGCTCTGACTAGGTCAGATTCAGCTCACAATATGTGCCTACTCGATTTTGGGGCTTTTGAATGAGTTAAACCAATTGAATAAAGCGTAAGACAAAGATTAAACAAACAATCATAGAACAAAACAAGAGCTAAAATATTATTAAAGATGAAGAACAATGTCACAGGGTACAATTAGCCTAGGATTCATAGACTGTATCAAAGAGTAAAAACAAGGAAAAGTAAAAGGAGATACGAAAATCCCTTTCAAGGAACCTGTCTACTCTGCAATCGGCTTCCTAGGTCTTAAGGACGGACCTTGAATATTCCTCGAGAACAGCTTTGAAGGAGCTTCAATGGAGGTTGATGAAGATGGAGGAGATGGAGAGGAAATTCAAGGGGAAAGCTAAAGTAATTTACAAATAATGAAAGATGCCTAATTACATTGGAAAAATCCTATTTATATGCATGGCTCGGGCCCTTTTCTTGACCTATTTTCGTGTCCTTATGTAGGTAGGAAGTTGTGGGGTCCATCGTGAAGTCGTGGGGGCGGAATTGGTCTTTTTGACCAATTCCCGCAGGTCTGCTCGCCGAGCAGGCACTGCTGCTCGGCGAGCAGGCGCTGCTCGTCGCGAGCAGGCATTGCCTGCTCGGTGAGCAGGCCTCCAGAGGCCTGCTCGGTGAGCTATCTTGCCCGATACGCCTCCGCGTGTTTGCCGAACGCCAATCAACGTGTTCTTCGCCCGAATTTATCCCTGCGCATGCACAAAACTCCAGATAACATTAGTCCAAAGGCTAAATTGACCCGCCAATCGCTTATTTGAGCAAACGCTTCGTTTGGTGCGACTTTTGACGGATCAATTAGCTTCAAAAGATAACGGAATTATTATATGCATGCCAATTTGGCCGTATTTGCCTAAATTGATCACAAAATGAGCCTAAACAGCGAAAAGTAAATAAAACATTTCCAATTTCTAACTAACTCACACAAAAGCATTTAAATGCGAGAATTGCTCGCTTATTAACTAAATAACACTAAAACCCGTCCTAAAACCGTACCAAAAGATAGGGGTTTTTGACCCCTATCAAACCTCCTCGCACTTAAAACTTTACTTGTCCCCAAGTAAACTAAAAAACTAAACCCGTAATCACAAACAAGCTAGAAAACCTCCCGATTTGACTTGGTGTTTGACATAATTTCGAGCATTTGTAATCACATGCATTCGGAAATACGAAGTAGAGACACGATATCCAAAAGCCGCATTTCAATTATCATAGGTCATATGTTTTAAGCAAAAGGAGACATGTTCAATTAAAGGATCTTGAGGGGATCGCCAAGTAAAACACCTCACCATAGGTAGTTCACTCATTTCACACAATTTTGGTGGCTAAAGTGTTTACTCTCGGCTTATGTTCTTGCTTAGGATTACGTTGATTTTGCACGTTCATCCGAGTTCCTCTACTATGCTATATGACTCCGATGATATCAAAAACAGCCTCGAATTGGGGTTGTAATGTGGTTAGAGGGTTAAAGGTACAACAAGGGTTAATAGTTCTAGCGCTAGAAAAACAAAGTTCAAATGGCTTTAGCAAATATGAAGTGACTGAGCTTTTTATTCATTCATTATTCTCTTTTTAGGATGTTTTCTTGAGACGTTTTGATTTTAAGAACTGGGGAATGAAGTTCTCCCCTTTTTGTTCGTCTCTTTTCTTTTCTTTTTCTGTTTTTCTCTTTTCCCCCTTTTTTTTTCTTTTTTTTTGGATAGTGATGCTCATTCACTTCTTAGCCTTTTGGCTTGCTACTATGATGCCATAAACAAAGATAAAGCGCTAGAACGTCAAAGGCTCGATGTGAGCTTTGTAAAAACTTTGGGTTAAGTAGCAAAACCAAGTGATGGTTTGCAAAAATAGGTTAGAACGAAAGAAAAATCTATAAACTACAAAAATATAGGCTCAAAGGGATTTCCTAGAGTGGATGAAAAAGAGAAAATAAGGTAAAGAAAATGGTTAATTCTAATGAGGCTGATTTCATCGTTTATCATCTCAAATCATTGCATGTAGGTTCAACACAGTATTAGGTGCAAAATCTGTAATCTTCCACAAGTCAAAGCATTCACACAAAAATGTCAAGAAAAAGAGCTTTTTGATGTTCGCTCTTAGGCTTAAATTCAACTCACAATTCTTTGGGTTTCAATTTTGTGTTTACTAGTTCTCCCCAAACTCAAGTTTAACATCATATGCCTTCAATTCTTAAGTTATCTACCTAAGTAATGATTTTGACATTTCTTCAAAAGTAGGGTCTAAATGCAAACTTTAGCTCATGCTTTTACAGATACAAGGATTGTGTCCTACACCTAAACTAGTTGTCATGCAATCTTAGATTCGGTTTTCAGCCCTCAAGGACAAATAACGAAGTTTAGATTCGAAGGAGGTTCCCAGTTTTAGGTCCTAAACATGTAAAACATAAATAAAACCCAAAAACGCTAAACTAAACTAGACACGACGCAACAAAAATTTTAAAAATTATACAATTTTTATCATACAAGGTTGCACAGTTTTGTACAAGTATCGGTTTATATTGACAAATATGGGTTGATGTACATGGTACAAACTAGTAAAGATAAACAAGTATAAATACACGTTTGTATAAACGAATATAAACAAGCGTAAGTATAAACAAGTATAACTATTATAAACAAATATATATAAACAATGATATGAACAAGTATAAGTATAAACAAGTATAGTTATTATAAACAAGTATATGTATAAACAATGATATGAACAAGTATAAGTATAAACAAGTATAGTTATTATAAACAAGTATATATACACAAGTATAAATGATATTAACAAGTATAGGTATAAATAAGTATAGTTGATATTAACAAATATTTTCACAATGAATGCCTAAACTAACAAATCGACCTTTGGTTCGATATTACAAAAGAAACAAATCCCCGGCAACGGCGCCAAAAACTTGATGCGCCTCACGGCGTTTGCTACCGCAAGGCTCACTAAGGGATAAGTGGACCCCGTCGTTATCAAGTAATAAATCTGGCAAGTCCAGGTATCGAATCCACAGGACTTATTTACCACAAGTATTGAACTACTCGGTCTCAGGTGTTATCTAGGCTTTGTGGGGTTTGAATTGGTTTTGATTAAGTTAATCTACTCCTAGGTTGAATTATGCTACTCCTAGCTAAGTTATCTAGTTCTAACTAAGTTATTCTATGCCTAATTAAGTTAAACTACTCCTAATTAAGTTAAACTACTCCTAATTGATCTTTCACTGATGCAATTACCCGAAGGAACATGGTATGAACGATAATAATGAGGTTAGGTTATTAGGTCTATTGATTAAAAACCTAATCTAAGTCACTTGTATTCAAGGCGATTAACACTAATTACCCTCCTGAAGTTCCTAGTGCGTGATTCCCTTGTAAGGTCGGAACTAGGTCTAAGGCTCAGCAATTTGGGCTTAATCAACTAAGAGGTCGTCAATCTCCTAGGCTCTGACTAGGTCAGATTCAGCTCACAATATGTGCCTACTCGATTTTGGGGCTTTTGAATGAGTTAAACCAATTGAATAAAGCGTAAGACAAAGATTAAACAAACAATCATAGAACAAAACAAGAGCTAAAATATTATTAAAGATGAAGAACAATGTCACAGGGTACAATTAGCCTAGGATTCATAGACTGTATCAAAGAGTAAAAACAAGGAAACGTAAAAGGAGATACGAAAATCCCTTTCAAGGAACCTGTCTACTCTGCAATCGGCTTCCTAGGTCTTAAGGACGGACCTTGAATATTCCTCGAGAACAGCTTTGAAGGAGCTTCAATGGAGGTTGATGAAGATGGAGGAGATGGAGAGGAAATTCAAGGGGAAAGCTAAAGTAATTTACAAATAATGAAAGATGCCTAATTACATTGGAAAAATCCTATTTATATGCGTGGCTCGGGCCCTTTTCTTGACCTATTTTCGTGTCCTTATGAAGGTAGGAAGTCGTGGGGTCCATCGTGAAGTCGTGGGGCGGAATTGGTCTTTTTGACCAATTCCCGCAGGTCTGCTCGCCGAGCAGGCACTGCTGCTCGGCGAGCAGGCGCTGCTCGTCACGAGCAGGCATTGCCTGCTCGCCGAGCAGCCCTCTGTCGGCCTGCTCGGTGAGCAGGCCTCTAGGGGCCTGCTCGGCGAGCTGTCTTGCCCGATACGCCTCCGCGTGTTTGCCGAACGCCAATCAACGTGTTCTTCGCCCGAATTTATGCCTGCGCATGCACAAAACTCCAGATAACATTAGTCCAAAGGCTAAATTGACCTGCCAATCGCTTATTTGAGCAAACGCTTCGTTTGGTGCGACTTTTGACGGATCAATTAGCTTCAAAAGATAACGGAATTATTATATGCATGCCAATTTGGCCGTATTTGCCTAAATTGATCACAAAATGAGCCTAAACACAAAAGCATTTAAATGCGAGAATTGCTCGCTTATTAACTAAATAACACTAAAACCCGTCCTAAAACCGTACCAAAAGATAGGGGTTTTTGACCCCTATCACTTTCCTTCCAACGGTCTTTTTGAAATTTGAAAATACTCTCCTATAGGCTTCACTATAAAAGCCCTAACAAAAGCTACAGGTGCAACTTGATCATTCACACTGAAATCAAGAGAATCATTCTTCAAGTGCAAAAAGCAAAAGCTCATACACATTCATTATTGTAATTCGTGTAATAGCTGATAGATAATAGAACTTCACTTTGTGTTCTAAGTTAGAACAAAATCATCAATATTTAAAAAGATCAGAAGCTCTTCTGCTCACTTCGGTTATAGGTGAACATGTTGATAGATAGATAGATAACTAAGTGTAGTGTGAAAAAAGGACAGTACTTTACAGTGCTTCTATGTCTATTGTAAAGGTTTGTGCTTTACTGATTGAAAGAGTTCTTTAGTGGTTTAAAACTCAGAAGAAGGTATTCTGGGGACTAGTGTAGGCAAGAGGCCGAACTAGTCTAAATCGCTGAGTAACTTTTCTCTAACCGTTTACTTTACTTACTTCTGATATTTGCTTGCTTTTGTATGAAATCACCTAAATAACGCTTCCGACTATTGTGGGGTAAATTTCATCAATGGTGTACAACCTTTGATCCATTTCACACTTTGGTGTACAACCTTCAATTTATCTCACTAATATGTACAAACTTATAGGTGACTTCCCACTTTGGTGTATAGCAGGTAAAAATAACCAGTCAACTCGAAGTCAACGCACCATGTCATCAGATTGACCGGTCAAAAAGTGAAAATTTGACCCTCTAATACAAAATTACTACTATACCCCTTCTTCCTCCTTCCCTCTTCCCTTTCTCACTCTAACTCCTCCCTCTACCTTATTTCTCTCTACCAAAAACAGAAATGATATTACATACTCATACATTTAAAAATCGAAATATAATGTTGAACTCATGAATATACAGTTGGTACTACATATAACAAAAACACTAAAAACAAACCCCCAAAAAACTGATCAAATTGCAGAGATCAGAAAAAGAGAGTGAGAAATCGATAATGGAATAAGCATCAAAGTATAACATAAACACAAACGATCTATACAAAAAATTCCTGAGAAATCACGCAACTACGGTTCTATACAAAGTTACGCCACCGACAGCTGGAGAATTCACACTCAACGACACTGCGGTTCCTTCCACGCTCTACTACGCCGCCTGCGGCTGCCACATAAATTTTAACCGAAAGGTCACATACATCAATTGACGGAGTCGGCACAACATTGAGCCGGAAAACACGGTAATAATGGAGATGATGGAGTACTCAGACGATGGGGCAGCTGAGGAAAGACGAAGAGGTATAGAACGAAGTTTAGCTAAGAATAGAAGGAGAAAATGATGGAATTTGCATAGAAATCAGGTGGAAATTAGGGAGAAAAGATGAAGAAGAAGAAGTGTAGAGATTTTACAGAGGAGTTGGAGTAAGTAGACAGGTTTTTAAAGTTTGGATGCATAATCATAAGAATGCTTCTTCTACTACCACAAAAATGCTTCTTCTCTTACTACTGATCAGTAACAACGTCATTTGTAAAAAAATAATGGAATGCAGGTATTACCACAAGTGGAAAGTGTCGTAAGTGGAAATTAAATGGTGTTTAAAAAAGGAAATAATACTACCAGGTATTATAATTATTTATGTTTTTGGTAGAGAGAGAAATAAGGTTGAGAGAGATGAGTTTGAGAGAGAAAGGGAAAAGGGAATGAGGAAGAAGGGGTATAGAAGTAATTTTGTATTAGAAGGTCAAATTTTGACTTTTTGACCGGCAATCTGCTGACGTGGAGCATTGACTTCGGGTTGACCGGTCATTTTTACCTGCTATACACCAAAGTGGGAGGTCACATATAAGTTCGTACAGATTAGTGAGACAAATTGAAGGTTGTACACCAAAGTGTGAAATGGGTCAACGGTTGTACACCATTGATGAAATTTACCTGACTATTGTGCACTAATAGATCGCACAACCTTAAGTCCAAACAGAAGCTCCTCTGTGTGAGTTGTCTTCTGTTTAGAAAGATCAGAAGCAGAATCAAACTTCATTAAGCTATTTAAATCAGTAAAGAAAGATTGCTTTTGATTCCGAACTTGCCTCAATTTTGTGCTATTGAATTAATTGTGAGAAAATTTATTAAGGGTTAAATTTACCCAATAGTTCCATTCACCCCCCCCCCCTTTTTGGAAGTAATCCTATCTCACAAGGGACTAATAAGTGGTATCAGAGCCTAAGATCTAATAGCACACTTTTCCTTTCGAGAAATGAGACAACTCAAATCCTCCCAGAAGGATTGTCCATCACTAGACCTCCTTTGTTCTTTAGATCAAACTATACATTTTGGAAAAATAGAATGAAGAACTTCATCCAAGCACAAAAATGAGTGCATGGCTGGCAATTGTAAAAGGCCCCTATGAACCACATGGAACAGTTGATAGGGTGAAAACTCTCAAAACTGAAGATAAATGGTCAGAGAATTACTTAAAGAAGCTACAAAATAATGCCTCAGCTATTAGTATGCTTCATTATGCTCTGGATGCTACAGAGTAAAATAAGATTTTAGGTTACAAATCATCACATGAGATTTGGAACAACCTAAAGGTCACCTATGAAGGAACCAGCAAGGTCAATGAGTCGAAAGTAAACCAGAACATGAGACTCTATGAGCTATTCGAAATGAGAGAAAGTGAAGGCATCCCTAAAATGAATGCCAGATTCACTAACATAGTAAGTGAGCTTAAAAAACTAGGAAAAGTCTTCTAAGAAGAGGAGAAAGTGAAGAAGATCCTCAGAAGCCTTCTGAAAGGTTGGGAGGCTTTGAGGAAGCTCAAAATCTAACGAAGTACAAATATGATGAGCTAATCAGATCCCTTCTGACTCACGAAATTTCTATGAAATTTTTTGAGGCTAAATAGAAGTTAGAAGATAAGAAACAAAAATCAATAGCGTTGAAAGTTGATTCCTTGAAATAAAGCACTACTGATGATGAAAAGATGTCAGTGTTCACCCGCAAGATGAAGCAAAAGTTCAGAAAGAATGAGCAGTACAAAAAGCCATAAAAAAAGGTCTAAACAACCAAGAAAGGAACAGGGTGATAACAAATTTCAGAAGGACTCTTCCAAACCCATTATCTATTTTGAATGTCACCAGCTTGGGAACATTAAGTCAAATTGCCCAATGTTGAAGAAGGACAAGAAGTCTGGCAAGAAGATCATGGTAGCTGCGTGCAGTGATAGTGATGAATCCTCCTCCTCTGAATGTGATGCTATTGAAACACCAAATGTATGCTTTATGGTTGCGGAGACAGAAAAGAAAAGTGTTGATAAAGTAGAGATGTCAAATGCTTCCGATAATGAAGATCAGAACATTGAGGTAACATCACTTCTTATCTTCCGAAACAAAACGATAAATGCCATATGTGATGTCTATGCACTTGTAAAAAAAAGTGTAACAAAAAGATAAGAGCATTAGGAAGAAGATGTGATGAGATTGAGGAGATAAAACTCGGAGACATCTGACATCTCCTTCAAGACAATACTAGGCAGGATGAAAATTTAAAAATCATGCACACGTTTGTCACACAAGTCCAGGAGGAGTCCAAGACTCTCCAAAAGGACATCACATCTATTCAGAGTCACTTAACTCCAAAAGGACATAACCATCATAAACAGACCTTCGGAAGTTATGCTTCCAATAGGAATGGATGGAAGAACAGATCAGAAGCTAGATGTAGGTTCTGTGGAAAAAGAGGCCAAGTCACAAAAATGTGTTGGCATAAGAATGGCTATTTTAATCATGAAAATATAAAACCTGTCAAAACTAACCCTAAAGGACCCAAAAAGACTTGGGTACCTAAGATGCCTTGATTATGATACAGGTTGGCTTGAGATGTGCACGGTTGTAAAAAATGTGGTATATAGACAGCGAATGCTCAAGGCACATGACTGGTAATGAAACTTAATTCATCACACTTGAACGAAAAATAAGAGGTATTGTAAGTTTTGGAGATGACAAGAAAGGAAGAATAGTGGGCTCTAGATCCATCAGAACCAACCCCGCTATTAAAGAAGTATCCCTAGTCAGAGTCCTGAAGTTCAACCTACTGAGCATGGCTCAGCTCTGTGATAAAGACATAAGGGTTACCTTTGATGCCTTTAGATGTCAAATCATCGACAGTAAGACCAATTCTATAATTCTTACTGCTCCTAGGATAATATTTTTATGCTGAATATGGAAAATAAGTTTTCAAAAGAAATTTGTCTAGTCTCAAATGAAGAAAATTCTTGGCTATGGCACGCAAGAGTACTTGGTCATGTAAGCATGGACCTTCTGGCCAAATTAGCAAGAAAGAAACTAGTTGAAGGTTTGTCAATACTGAAATTTGAAAAGAATCACATATGCAATGCATGTCAATCTGGAAAGAAAACTAGAAAATCTTTTAAAATTAAAAATCATGTATCAACCAAACAGCCTTTAGAACTAATGCATCTAGATCTCTGTGGCCCTGTTCAGCCTCTGAGCTTGGGTGGAAGAAAATTCACACTAGTCGTAGTAGATTACTATGCTCGATATACATGGGTCATCTTACTCAGTAGCAAGGATGAAACATTCGAGACATTATCAAGCCTCTGTAAGAGAATTGAGAATGAGAAGGACTTAAAAATCGGTCATATCAAAAGTGATAATTATGCACCTCAGCAATCACTTGGATTGCAACAACATTATCCATCCTCTCAGAATCATAACACTGAAAGAAAGCAACAGTTTTCCTCTTCCCAAGATTACAGAAGTGATAGAAGGAAGCTTGATAGAAGGTACTTAAGAATTGCGGATAATTACAAATCTTTAGAGCAAGTACATGTTCAAATGCTTGTTTTAAACGAGATTTTATCTTTGTTTATTGGTCATCTACTGCACATTCATTTTTTATGTATAGGTGCTAAGTCATTTAATAAACGAAGTTTGCATGATATTGGAGATGATTTGAATCTATATGAACAAGCCATATCGATTACTTGCAAAACTTTACATGCCTTCGATGAGGATAACATGATTCCTTGTTTTGGATTTTGGAGATGGTTTGTTAAGATAAATTGATTTGTTGCAAGAGTTTAGTTAATAATATTTGTCTAACATGTTCGAATTTTTTGATGGAAGCATCAGCACATGATCATGATGTATTCGCTTTTTCTCAGGACGAGATATTTTGTAATGGATTCGAGGAAGTCTTAAGTCATTGTAGAGAAATCGTACCAAATCCATGTCTTGTAGGTTTGTCATAGTGCTTTATGGTCCACTTATCATCCTGAAGTAGTAATTGGTGTTCTTAATTTTTTTAACTCGTGTTTTTATCATTTTTTTAATAAGGACAACATATTTTGTGCATATTATAGAATTGACATCAACCATTATTGAGCAAAGTGGTGGTCAATCCCATCTACTATTCATAAGTGATGATGGTACTAATTGATTGAAAGGAATCATAGTTAGTGTGTTGAGAATATGGTATCAATCGAGGAATCTGTTTTTTTAGGAGATGTTCAGGAAATCTTTTTTTAAAACTTTCATCGCAACTTGAGTTTAGAAAATGATGGGACCATGAGTTGGAACTTGTTAAGTTGTCACAGATCAGGTTTTTTCTTCTTTTTTTATTTCATTTATTACAGGATATGCAGTTAGAAAATTAATTTAGCATTTTGTTTGAGTTCCTATTCTCTAACATAAATATCTAATTCATGTATTCATTTGTCTTTCTACCTGCAAGAATGTGATCATTGTTGTGAGAATGATGTGTCTGATAAATTTCTTGCCAACATTTGTGTTCAGTTTTTATATATTATGGTCCTCATTAGAAAATTTAGAAAAATTTATGCAAATGCGTTACCCAAAAAACATTAAATTTATGATCACTATGACTTCCTGAAATCAAGAAGTAATATTTACCCCAATGCTCTTAGCTTTCACTTCATTAAACTGGGCTATCTACTGAGTTACCTATCGGGGTGGAGCTGATAAAAGGGTGCTAATGAGTTCTGAATCGTAAACATAATATCAAGCTAGTAAATTGAAGGCAAAGATTGTTTTGCAAACTCAAAATAATCTAATAGTCATATCCTATATATCAATTTCCATTCGTATACACTCAATTATTATTTTGAATGAAAAAGGTGAAATGTTTAGATTCAAGATGATTTCTTAGCACAGGGGTTCTGTTATTGTCTTGAAATAAAATGACAAATATTCTAGCAAGGATTGGGAGGATTTTCATAATATATGGTTCTACATTGTCTTTTGGGATTATTAATGATTTCTTCAACTTGTAGCGTATGTTTTCACATATTAAACGCTATATAATTTCATGTGTTATGCTTCCTTGTCATCTACTTAATTCTAGTACATTTGATTGTTAAATTTTGGTCCTTGAACTTTTGGCATGATTGTTATTTTGTATTTTAGTTTTGGTGCATTTTAAGTCTAACATTTGATTTTTGTGCTCGACACAATTTGTCATTTAGGTTCTTTATTTTTCAAGTTTTGGTGCATTTTGTTCTTTGGTTAGCACAATTTGTCATTTGGGTCCAATTTTGTCAACTGCCATTTTATCTGGCTATCATTTTGTCAACCTGTTATTTTTTAATTTCGAAGATATTGATGTTTTCCTTTTGTAAAGTTTAACTTAACTCTTATTTTCTTTTGGTTCATTTGCTCTATGTACAAAATTTTCAAAATTTCAGTTTCAGTAGCTAGACTTAGTCTTTTCATCTACTTCACTCATGTCTAATTTTAATTTGTTTTTTAAAATTTATTGTTGGAAAAATAAGTGAATCTTACCCAAGTTTAAGTTGAGCAAAGTACAGAGGAAGTTGATATCATTAATGAACAACATGCGTTATAGGGATGAGGAAATTTTTTGTCTAAATTTATATATCATAATGTAGTTCTTAGATTATGATATTTATATATTTTGAATTAACTCATTAGGTTTTAGATTATGAGATTTATATATTTTGACTAACTTTAAATATTATTTGTAAATATATTCTTAGTTTCAAATTTTATTTATTGTTATTTAATTTATTGTGTATAATTACAATATCATTATAAAATAAAAAGTGTCGCATATATTCTCGATGAAATGAATCTTTGCAGTCCGTAAGCAAATCTAACTTGATCAAATTATGACAACATTACCGACACATATTCCGTTTATATCGTGGGTAAACTATTACCAACACATGTGATAATGTGGGCTAGGCCAGAGTTAGCGGCCAACATTTCGGTCCCTAACTCAAACTCTAGAGTGTCACATAAGTTTGATGCGCGGCCCAAGGAGTTACAACTTACCATATTTAATCTAAAAAAACAGTGTTACCAAATTTGAGGCGCCCATGGTGTTGAAGTAGTTCGGTAGTTTTAAAAGACAAGATTCCATTGAAAATGCAGTTTTATAAAGAAAAGATTCCATTGAAAACGTAGTTTGAGAAACCGACGAAGTTTGAAGAATGTAATCCCATTGTTACCAAATTTGAGGCGCCCATGGTGTTGAAGTAGTTCGGCAATTTTAAAAGACAAGATCCCATTGAAAATGCAGTTTTAAAAAAAAAAGATTCCATTGAAAACGTAGTTTGAGAAACCGGTGGAGTTTGAAGAATGTAATCCCATTGTTACCAAATTTGAGGCGCCCATGGTGTTGAAGTAGTTCGGCAGTTTTAAAAGACAAGATTCCATTGAAAACGCAGTTTAAAAAGAAAAAATTCCATTGAAAACGTAGTTTGAGAAACCGGTGGAGTTTGAAGAATGTAATCCCATTGTTACCAAATTTGAGGCGCCCATGGTGTTGAATTAGTTCAACAGTTTTAAAAGATAAGATTCCATTGAAAATGCAGTTTTCAAAAGAAAAGGTACCATTGAAAATGCAGTTTGAGAAACCGGTGGAGTTTGAAGATGTAATCCCATGGTATTATTGCACTAGTTCTCCCATTTTAACCCCAATTTTTTTTATTAATTTACAAACTAACCCTAATTGTGTGAATCCCTATAAATAGAGCTTTGAAATGTCATATTCTTCTCTAAAAACATTCTTTCTCTTTTTCCTCTTAATCAAGTTGTGTTTTTCTTAGAAAAAAAAATGTCTAGAAAAGCAACATGCAATACTCATGGCCAAGGTTCTTCTTATTTCCTAGGATGGTAGGAATATGAGAAAAACGCTTATGACCACATCAAAAATCCCTCTGGGATTATTCAGATGGGTCTTGTAGAGAATCAGGTAATAATTTTTTATTTTTAAATTAAATAATCCAATTCGAAATGATTTGGTCACTAAAATTCGTATTCTGGTTGCTAAATGAGATCTGCGACAGAATTAGCGAACAACATTTTGGTCCCTAACTTAAACTCTACAGTGTCGTAGAAGTTTGATGCGTGACCCAAGGAGTTACAACTTACCATATTTAATCTAAAAAAAATAGTGTTACCAAATTTGAGGCGTCCATGGTGTTGAAGTAGTTCGGTAGTTTTAAAAGACAAGATTCCATTGAAAACGTAGTTTGAGAAACCGGTGGACTTTGAAGAATGTAATCCTATTGTTACCAAATTTGAGGCGCCCATGGTGTTGAAGTAGTTTGGCAGTTTTAAAAGACAAGTTTCCATTGAAAACGCAATTTTAAAAAGAAAATATTCCATTAAAAACGTAGTTTGAGAAACCGGTGGAGTTTGAAGAATGTAATCCTATTGTTACCAAATTTGAGACGCCTATTGTGTTGAATTAGTTCAGTAGTTTTAAAAGAAAAGATTCCATTGAAAACGTAGTTTTAAAAAGAAAAGGTTCCATTGAAAATGCAGTTTGAGAAACAGGTGGAGTTTGAAGATGTAATCTCATGGTATTATTGCACTAGCTCTCCTATTTTAGCCCCAATTTTTTTTATTAATTTACAAACTAACCCTAATAGTGTAAATCCCTATAAATAGAGCTTTGAAATGCCATATTCTTCTCTAAAACATTCTTTCTCTTTTCCTTCTTAATCAACTTGTGTTTTTCTTAGAAAAAAAAAATGTCTAGAAAAGCCACCTGCAATACTCATGGCCAAGGTTCTTCTTATTTCCTAGGATGGCAGGAATATGAGAAAAACCCTTATGACCACATCAAAAATCCCTCTGGGATTATTCAGATGAGTCTTGTAGAGAATCATGTAATAATTTTTTATTTTTTAATTAAATAATCCAATTCGAAACGATTTGGTCGCTAAAATTCGAAATCTGGTTGCTAAATGAGGTTTGCGACCAACATTTCGGTCCCTAACTTAAACTATAGAGTGTCGCAGAAGTTTGATGCGCGGCCCAAGGAGTTACAACTTACCATATTTAATCTAAAAAAATAGTGTTACCAAATTTGAGGCGCCCATGGTGTTGAAGTAGTTCGACAATTTTAAAAGACAAGATTCCATTGAAAACGTAGTTTGAGAAACCGGTGGACTTTGAAGAATGTAATCCCATTGTTACCAAATTTGAGGCGCCCATGGTGTTGAAGTAGTTCGGCAGTTTTAAAAGACAAGATTCCATTGAAAACGCAGTTTTAAAAAGAAAAGATTCCATTTAAAACGTAGTTTGGGAAACCGCTGGAGTTTGAAGAATGTAATCCTATTGTTACCAAATTTGAGACGCCCATGGTGTTGAATTAGTTCAGCAGTTTTAAAAGAAAAGATTCCATTGCAACGCAGGTTTAAAAGAAAAGGTTCCATTGAAAATGCAGTTTGAGAAACCGATGCAGTTTGAAGATGTAATCTTATGGTATTATTGTACTAACTCTCCCATTTTAACCCAAATTTTTTTTATTAATTTACAAACTAACCCTAATTGTGTAAATCCCTATAAATAGAGCTTTGAAATGCCATATTCTTCTCTAAAACATTCTTTCTCTTTTCCCTCATAATCAACTTGTGTTTTTCTTAGAAAAAAAAATGTCTAGAAAAGCCACCTGCAATACTCATGGCGAAGGTTCATCTTATTTCCTAGGATGGCAGGAATATGAGAAAAACCCTTATGACCACATCAAAAATCCCTCTGGGATTATTCAGATGGGTCTTGTAGAGAATCAGGTAATAAATTTTTATTTTTTAATCAAATAATCCAATTCGAAACGATTTGGTCGCTAAAATTCGAAATCTAGTTGCTAAATGAGGTTTCCGACAGAATTAGCGACCAACATTTCGGTCCCTAACTTAAACTCTAGAGTGTCGCAGAAGTTTGATGCGCGGCACAAGGAGTTACAACTTACCATATTTAATCTAAAAAAACGTGTTACCAAATTTGAGGCGCCCATGGTGGTGAAGTAGTTCGGCAGTTTAAAAAGAAAAGATTCCATTGAAAACGTAGTTTGAGAAACCGGTGGACTTTGAAGAATGTAATCCCATTGTTACCAAATTTAAGGCGCCCATGGTGTTGAAGTAGTTCGGCAGTTTTAAAAGACAAGATTCCATTGAAAACGCAGTTTTCAAAAGAAAAGATTCCATTTAAAACGTAGTTTGGGAAACCGGTGGAGTTTGAAGAATGTAATCCCATTGTTACCAAAATTGAGGCGCCCATGGTGTTGAATTAGTTCAGCAGTTCTAAAAGATAAGATTCCATTGAAAACGCAGTTTTAAAAAGAAAATGTTCCATTGAAAATGCAGTTTGAGAAACTGGTGGAGTTTGAAGATGTAATCCCATGGTATTAGTGCACTAGCTCTCCCATTTTAACCCCAATTTTTTTATTAATTTACAATCTAACCCTAATTGTGTAAATCCCTATAAATAGAGCTTTGAAATGCCATATTCTTCTCTAAAACATTCTTTCTCTTTTCCCTCATAATCAACTTGTGTTTTTCTTAGAAAAAAAATGTTTAGAAAAGCCACCTGCAATACTCATGGCCAAGCTTCTTCTTATTTCCTAGGATGGCAGGAATATGAGAAAAACCCTTATGACCACATCAAAAATCCCTCTTGGATTATTCAGATGGGTCTTGTAGAGAATCAGGTAACAATTTTTTATTTTTTAATCAAATAATCCAATTCGAAACGATTTGGTCGCTAAAATTCGAAATCTGGTTGCTAAATGAGGTTTACGACAGAATTAGCGACCAACATTTCGGTCCCTAACTTAAACTCTAGAGTGTCGCAGAAGTTTGATGTGCGGCCCAAGGAGTTACAACTTACCATATTTAAGCTAAAAAAACAGTGTTACCAAATTTGAGGCGCCCATTGTGTTGAAGTAGTTCGGCAGTTTTAAAATACAAGATTACATTGAAAACGTAGTTTGAGAAACCGGTGGAGTTTGAAGAATATAATCCTATTGTTACCAAATTTGAGACGCCCATGGTGTTGAATTAGTTTATCAGTTTTAAAAGAAAAGATTACATTGCAACGCAGGTTTAAAAAGAAAAAGTTCCACTGAAAATGCAGTTTGAGAAACCGATGGACTTTGAAGATGTAATCTTATGGTATTATTGTACTAACTCTCCCATTTTAACCGCAATTTTTTTATTAATTTACAAACTAACCCTAATTGTGTAAATCCCTATAAATAGAGGTTTGAAATGCCATATTCTTCTCTAAAACATTCTTTCTCTTTTCCCTCATAATCAACTTGTGTTTTTCTTAGAAAAAAAAATGTTTAGAAAAGCCACATGCAATACTCATGGCCAAGGTTCTTCTTATTTCCTAGGATGGCAGGAATATGAGAAAAACCCTTATGACCACATCAAAAATCCCTCTGGGATTATTCAGGTGGGTCTTGTAGAGAATCATGTAATAATTTTTTATTTTTTAATTAAATAATCCAATTCGAAACGATTTGGTCGCTAAAATTCGAAATCTGGTTGCTAAATGAGGTTTGCGACAAAATTAGCGACCAAAATTTCGGTCCCTAACTTAAACTCTAGAGTGTCGCAGAAGTTTGATGCGCGGCCCAAGGAGTTACAACTTACCATATTTAATCTAAAAAAAACAGTGTTACCAAATTTGAGGCGCCCATTATGTTGAAGTAGTTCGGTAGTTTTAAAAGACAAGATTACATTGAAAACGTAGTTTGAGAAACCGGTGGAGTTTGAAGAATGTAATCCTATTGTTACCAAATTTGAGGCGCCCATGGTGTTGAAGTAGTTCGACAGTTTTAAAAGACAAGATTCCATTGAAAATGCAGTTTTAAAAAGAAAAGATTCCATTGAAAACGTAGTTTGAGAAACTGGTGGAATTTGAAGAATGTAATCCTATTGTTACCAAATTTGAGGCGCCCATGGTGTTGAAGTAGTTCGGTAGTTCTAAAAGACAAGATTCCATTGAAAAGGCAGTTTTAAAAAGAAAAGATTCCATGGAAAACGTAGTTTGAGAAACTGGTGGAATTTGAAGAATGTAATCCCATTGTTACCAAATTTGAGGCGCCCATGGTGTTGAAGTAGTTCGGCGGTTTTAAAAGACAAGATTCCATTGAAAACGCAGTTTTAAAAAGAAAAGGTTCCAGTGAAAATGCTGTTTGAGAAACCGATGGAGTTTGAAGATGTAATCACATGGTATTATTGTACTAGCTCTCCCATTTTAACCCCAAATTTTTTTATTAATTTACAAACTAACCCAAATTTTTTTATTAATTTACAAACTAACCCCAATTGTGTAAATCCCTATAAATAGAGCTTTGAAATGACATGTTCTTCTCTAAAACATTCTTTCTCTTTTCCCTCTTAATCAACTTGTGTTTTTCTTAGAAAAAAAAATGTCTAGAAAAGCCACATGCAACACTCATGGCCAAGGTTCTTCTTATTTCCTAGGATGGCAGGAATATGAGAAAAACCCTTATGACCACATCAAAAAATCCCTCTGGGATTATTCAGAAGGGTTTTGTAGAGAATCATGTAATAAGTTTTTATTTTTTAATTAAATAATCCGATTACTCTATTCGATTTTGGTGAAGGTAACTTTGATATTGTTATTTTCCTACAGCCGTCACTTAATCAACTTGAGAAATGGCTAGCCAATAACCCAGATGTAGTTGTGTTTAAAAAAGATGGACAATCAATCTAAGGATATGTAACTTGGACAAGTAAACTAGATGTCTCACTATATGTAACCTAACATATTTCATAGTTACAATTTTTGTGGCGCAAGTCATGATTTGTTGTAGTGTATCTGCATCATTTTTTTCTGCTTATGACCTGCTTTATTGCACAAACAGTATTGACAAGCCACAACATTTGTGTTCTTCCTTTTTGTAATAGTAGATTTTCTAATATTAAATCATGCTTCAGTGACATATGTTTTGTAAAATTCAATACCCTCATCAACAGTATTAAATTTTGTTCCTACAGTAGGTATTCTTTCCGGAGAGCAACATGGCTTCCATTCTCTTGTTCCTCCAGGAGTCAGCACAGTTTTTACTTGAGGTGTGTAGGACATAACTGCA
This sequence comes from Euphorbia lathyris, assembly GCF_963576675.1. Classification (NCBI taxonomy): domain Eukaryota; kingdom Viridiplantae; phylum Streptophyta; class Magnoliopsida; order Malpighiales; family Euphorbiaceae; genus Euphorbia; species Euphorbia lathyris. The sequence goes on along the minus strand of NC_088914.1, from coordinate 67,492,487 downwards.
TTAGAAGAATCAGTAGGCTGCTCTTCATTTGACATTGTATTTAGTTCAAAGTTTAAGTATAAATTTGGAACATGTGTGATAATCTATAGCACATATGAACAATTGTTTAGAACATGAGATACAGTTGAAGAACGTAGTCAACTCTAAATTTCAATATACTCAATTTTGTTTTTTCAACATTTTTTACAACTAATTACAAATAAAAATGAATAATATGTACTATAATCTATAGAACACATGAACAATTATTTAGAACGAACTTTTTTAGATTATGAAGAATATGAATTGTGGTTGTACCTCTTTCAATAGTTGGAGACAGAGAATTTTCCTAGTGATCATCATTCTCCTGTAGATCATTGTCTATTATTTCATGCAATTCCATAGTTTCGCAATAGAAACTTAATGATTAGCAATCTGTTTGAAATTTAAGCAATTTCAGAATCATTATAAACATAAAAAAACAGAAAAAATATTAATATACATGTATAGTTGTTTGAGATAACATAACCTGATTGATGCTATTGAAATCATTTTTTTTAATTTTTTGTTTGACTGTAGCTCGTTTTTTTCTTATTGTTCAATTTTCTTAATTTGATTTGTGATTTGAGATAGATTTGGAATTCTAAATGACGGAAACGATGAGGAAGGAGGTGGAACTGATTGACGGAAACGATGAGGAAGAAGATGGAATTAATTGATGAAGAAGGTTTTGATCGTGAGTTTTAGGTGGGGGATCTGCGTGCTTTTATAGCTGAGGGAGTAGCTGGTGGGTTGGACGTGTTTTGTTGTGTTAAACGGCAGTGTTTTAATATGTTCTCATATAAGCTAGTGTTCTCACTTGGTCCATATATATATATATATATATATATATATATATATATATATATATATATATATATATATATATATATATATATATGGAAGAGTTCTCAATGGTGAGTCTCCATCCATGGAGACTATTATATTCTAAATAAGTAATCTGCTATAGGAGGTTACCAACAGGTTATCAGATTACCTAAAAGCATAATTCTCTTTCCATAATAAAACCAAAATCATAATATTTCTCTCTCATATTAATTGTCACGGGTTTTTTGTAAAACATAATAAAAAAACTAAAAATTAAATTAAATTTTGGTTTTTGTTTTTTAAATTTCCGTTATTTTTTTTTGTAGGAATTTTAAATTTCCGTTATTGTTATTACTAGATGTACCAAATCATGCTTCCAATTTTGAATCAAATCAAAATTACCATGAATTACATTTTTGTCTTGTCCATATAGTATAAAAAAACCATATAATAAAGTAAATAAAAAATTAAGCAGTTTATGATTAAATAAGTTTTTAACTAATTTGCATTTCTAATATAATATAATTTTAACTTGTAATTCCTACTTAATTTTCTATTGTATTTTTTTATATATTTTGTGGCTGATACTTAAATTACACCAATTGCCACTAAGCTTTATTTTTTTTAACGATATTACTACTGAATTTCATAAATTTAATATAAAAGTCACTCAACTTTACACCTTTTAATATTTGTGGCCATTAAACTTTAAATAATTTTTCAAAATGACCCTTAACAAACTCAAAATAAAAAATATTCAAGAATTAAAGTTGTTCGGAATGATATTTACTATAAAACCACAATTTTTATTTTCCAAAATCACAATTTTTGGAGATTTCTCTCTCTAAAAATTCACTCTTTTTCCTAACCAAACAACACCTAAATGATTTGAAAATAAAAAATTTCAAAAATTAAAGGTGTTTATAATATTATTAATTCTTAAATTTTTTTATTTTTAGACCATTAATGGTTGTGTTGAGACATTGAGTAGCCACAATTGTTAAAAAGTGTAAAGTTCAAAATTTTTACATAAAAATAACATTTTTCGTGAAACTAAGTGATTTTGATTTTTTAACATAATAACTTTATGTAAATTGAGCTTATATTATTATGTTACAGTACAGTACGTCACGTTAAGTTACATAACATTATGTGACGCTACGTCACGCTACATTACGTCATGTCAAGTTACATTACGTTACATTACATTACATTACGTTACGTTACATCACGCCACATTACGTTATGTGGCGTTACGTTACGTTACGTTACTTCACGTTACGTTACTTCATGTTACTTCATGTTACTTCACATTATGCTACGTTACGTTACGTTACGTTACGTTACGTTACGTTACATCACGTTAAGTTACGTTACGTTACGTTACATTATGTTACGTTATGTCACGTCACGTCACGTTACGTTACGTCACATCACGTTACGTCACGTTATGTCATGTTACGTGACGTCGCATTACATCATATCACGTTACGTTACGTTATGTTACGTTATGTTTCATTATATCACATTCTGTTACGTCACATCATATCACATTATGTTATGTTACGTTACACTAAGTTACATTATGTTCGGTTGGAGATCGTAAGCTCAATGTCAGGTTATAAATAAGTGAAACTTTAACGAAATAAAAAAAGCTAAGGATTTTAATTAAGCTTACAATCCTGAGGATTTATAAATTGAGTTTACAATCCTAAGGATTTATAAATTGAGCTTATAATCCTAAGGATTTATAAATTGAGCTTATAATTATTACGTTATGTTACGTTTATGTTTATGTTACATTACATTATGTTACGTTAAGTCACGTCATGTTACGTTACGTTATTCGAAGTTACGTTACGTTATGCTATTCTAAGTTATATTACATTATGTTATGTTATGTAACATTACATTATGTTACATTCCATTATGTTACGTTACTTTACGTTTCGTTAAGTTAGGTTAGGTTAGGTTAGGTTAGGTTACGTTTACGTTACATTACGTTACGTCACGTCACGTAATGTAATGTCACATCATGTTAAGTTATATTATGTTACGTTACATTACACTAAGTTACGTTATGTTCGGTTGGGGATCGTAAGCTTAATGACTGTTTATAAATAAATGAAAGCTTAAAGAAATAAAAAAAAGCTAAGGATTTTAAATTGAGCTTAAAATCCTGAGGATTTATGGATTGAGCTTACAATCATAAGGATTTATAAATTGACCTTATAATTATTGCATTACTTTACATTAACTTACGTCACATCATGTTGCATTGTGTTATGGATTATAAGCTCAATGATGTTTATTAATTGAGCTTATAATTATTACGTTACGTTATGTTACATTATGTCACGTTACATTACAACATGTTAAGCTACATTATATGACATTACATCACGTTACGTTACAACACGTTAAGTTATATTATGTTATGTTACATTATGTTACGTCACGTGACGTTACGTCACGTCACATCATGTTACGTCATGTCATGTTACATTATGTCACGTTATGTTACGTCACGTCACGTCATGTCACATAATGTTTATAAGCTCAATGAACGTTTATAAGTTGAGCTTATAATTATTACGTTATGTTACATTACATTATGTTATGTTACATTACGTTAGGTAACGTTACATTATGTTACATTATGTTACGTTACATTACCTTATGTTACGTTAAGTTAGGTTACGTTACGTTACATTATATTACGTTATGTTATGTTACGTTACGTTACGCTACATTATGTTACGTCACACTATGTTACGTTACGTTATGTTACATTATGTTACGTTACGTTATGTTACGTTACGTAATGTTGCGTTATATTACGTTGTGTTATATTACATTATGTTATGTTACGATACAATATGTTATTCTATGTTACGTTATTCTAAGTTACATTATGTTACGTCATCCTAAGTTATGTTACATTATATTACGTTACGTCATATTAAGTTACGTAAGATTAATGTTTCGGTTTAGTAATATGTTAGTTCAGTGATGTTTCAGTTAAGGATGTTTTAGTTTAGTGATGTTTCGGTTCAATGATGTTTCAGTTCAGAAATATTTCAGTTCAGTGATATTCCAGTTTAGTAATCTTTCAGTTTAGTGATATTCCAGTTTAGTAATGTTTCAGTTTAGTAATGTTTTAGTTTAGTAATGTTTCAGTTCAGTAATATTTCAGCTTAGTAATGTTTCAGTTGAGTGATGTTTGAGTTCAGTGATGTTCTAGTTTAGTAATGTTTCTATTGAGTGATGTTCCAGTTTAGTAATGTTTGCGTTTAGTGATGTTTTAGTTCATTGATGTTTCAGTTTAGTGATGTTTCAGTTCAGTAATATTTCAGTTTAGTGATGTTTCAGTTCAGTGATGTTTTACTTGAGTGTTGTTTTAGTTCAGTAATATTTCAGTTTAGTGATATTTCAGTTCATTAATATTTCAGTTCACTAATGTGCCAGTTTAGTAATGTTTCAGTTTAGTCATATTTCAGTTCAACGATATTTTATTTTAGTAAAGTTTCAGTTCAGTAATGTTTTAGTTTAGTAACGTTTCAGTTCAGTGATGTTTGAGTTCAGTATTGTTTCACTTCAAGTGATGTTTCAGTGCAGTAATATTTTAGTTCAAAGATGTTTCGGTTGAGTGATGTTTCAGTTCAATGATGTTTCAGTTCAGTGATGTTTCATATCAGTGATGTTTCAGTTGAGTGATGTTTCAGTTTAGTAATATTTCAGTTTAGTGATATTTCAGTTCAATAATGTTTCAGTTCAGTAATATCTTAGTTAAGTAATGTTTCAGTTTAGTAATATTTCAGTTGAGTGATGTTTCAGTTCAGTAATGTTTTAGTTTAGTAATGTTTCAGTTGAATGATGTTTCAGTTCACTGATATTTCAGTTTAGTAATATTTTAGTTTAGTGATGTTTCAGTTCAGTGATGTTTCAGTTTAGTAATATTTCAGTTCAGTAATGTTTAAGTTTAGTAATGTTTCAGTTTAGTCATATTTCAGTTTAGTGATGTTTTAGTTTAACAATGTTTTAGTTCAGTAATGTTTTAGTTTAATGATATTTGGGTTCAGTAATGTTTCACTTCAATGATGTTTTAGTCTAGTAATATTTCAGTTTAGAGATGTTTTAGTTGAGTGATGTTTTAGTTCAGTAATGTTTCAGTTTAATAATGTTTCAGTTGAGTGTTGTTTTAGTTCAGTAATGTTTTAGTTTAGTAATGTTTGAGTTGAGTAATGTTTCAGTTCAGTGATGTTTTCAGTTTAGTGATGTTTCAGTTGACTAATATTTCAGTTCAGTGATATTTCAGTTCAGTAACATTTCAGTTTGGTAATGTTTAAGTTCAGTGATGTTTGAGTTCATTAATGTTTGAGTTTAGTCATGTTTCAATTTAGTAAAGTTTCAGTTTAGTGATGTTTCAGTTTAGTGATGTTTCAGTTCAGTAATCTTTGATTTTAGTAATGTTTTAGTTTAATGATGTCTTAGTTTAATGGTGTTTTAGTTCAATAATATTTTTAGTTTAGTAATGTTCCCGTTGAGTGATGTTTCGGTTCAGTGATGTTTCGATTTAGAGATGTTTCAGTTCAGTAATATTTCAGTTTAGTGATGTTTTAGTTTAGTAATATTTTAGTTCAGTAATGTTTCAGTTCAGTAATATTTCAACTTAGTAATGTTTCAGTTCGATAATGTTTCAGTTCAGTGATGTTTTAGTTCAGTAATGTTTCCGTTGAGTAAGGTGTCAGTTTAGTAATATTTCAGTTTAGTGATGTTTCAGTTAAGTGATGTTTCAATTGAGTGATGTTTCAGTTCAGTGATATTTTGGTTCAGTGATGTTTTAGTTCAGTGATGTTTCAGTTCATTGATGTTTCAGTTCAATGATGTTTTGATTCAGTGATATTCAGTTTAGTAATATTTCAGTTCAGTGATGTTTTAGTTCATTAATGTTTCAGTTTAGTAATATTTTAGTTCAGTGATGTTTCAGTTCAGTAACGTTCAGTTCAGTAACGTTCAGTTCAGTAACGTTTAGTTCAGTAATTTTTTAGTTTATTAATATGAATGATGTTTTAGTTTAGTAATGTTTCAGTTCAATAATATTTCAGTTGAGTGATGTTTGAGTTCAGTTATGTTTGAGTTCAGTAATATTTCAGTTAAGTAATATTTGAGTTTAGTAATATTTGAGTTTAGTAATGTTTCAGTTCAGTAATGTTTCAGTTAAGTAATATTTGAGTTTAGTAATGTTTCAGTTCAGTAATGTTTCAGTTTAGTAATCTTTTAGTTCAGTAATGTTTCAGTTCAGTGATGTTTGAATTCAGCAATATTTCAGTTCAGTGATGTTTTAGTTCATTAATGTTTCAGTTTAGTAAAATTTTAGTTCAGTGATGTTTTAGTTCAGTAATATTTTAGTTCAGTAATGTTTCAGTTCAGTAATGTTTCAGTTCAGTAATGTTTCAGTTCAGTGATGTTTCAGTTCAGTAATGTTTCAGTTTAATAATGTTTCGGGTTAGTAATGTTTCAGTTCAACAATGTTTCATTTGAGTGATGTTTCAGTTCAGTGATGTTTTAGTTCAGTAATATTCAGTTCAATGATGTTTTAGTTCAGTAATATTTCAATTCAGTAATATTTCAGTTCAGTGATGTTTCAGATTAGTAATCTTTTAGTTCAGTAATGTTTCAATTCGGTGATGTTTCAGTTCAGTAATATTTTAGTTTAGTGATGTTTCAGTTTAGTGATGTTTCAATTCAGTAATATTTCAGTACAGTGATATTTTAGTTCAGTAATATTTTCGTTCAGTAATATTTCAGTTTAGTCATGTTTCAATTCGGTAATGTTTTAGTTCAATGATGTTTCAGTTCAGTCATGTTTGAGTTGAGTAAGGTTTCAGTTTAGTAATATTTCAGTTAAGTGATGTTTAAGTTTAGTGATATTTTAGTTTAGTGATGTTTTGGTTCAGTGATATTTAGTTTAGTAACATTTCAGTTCAGTGGTGTTTCAGTTGGGTAATATTTCAGTTTAGTAATATTTCAGTTCAGTGATGTTTCAGTTCAGTAATATTTCAGTTCAATGATGTTTTAGTTCAGTAGTGTTTCAGTTCAGTAATCTTTCTGTTTAGTAATGTTTCAATTCGATAATGTTTCAGTTTAGTGAGGTTTCAGTTCAGTAATGTTTCAGTTGAGTAATGTTTCAGTTTAGTAGTATTTCAGTTCAGTGATGTTTCAGTTCAGTAATATTTCAGTTGAGTGATGTTTCGGTTCAGTTATATTCAATTTAGTAATATTTTATTCTAGTGATATTTCAGTTAAGTAATGTTTCAGTTCAGTGGTGTTTCAGTTCAGTAATGTTTCAGTTCAGTGATATCTCAGTTAAGTGATGTTTTAGTTTAGTAATGTTTTAGTTTAGTAATATTTCAGTTCAGCAATATTTCATCTGAGTGATATTTCAGTTCAGTAATGTTTCAGTTGAGTGATGTTTCAGTTCAGTAATGTTTCAGCTCAGTGATGTTTCAGTTTCGTGATGTTTCAGTTCAGTAATATTTGAGTTCAGTAATATTTCAGTTCAGTAATGTTTCAGTTCAGTGATGTTTTAGTTCAGTAATGTTTTCAGTTCAGTAATGTTTCAGTTCAGTGATGTTTCAGTTCAGTGATGTTTCAATTCAAAATATTTCAGTTCAGTGATGTTTGAGTTCAGTAATATTTTAGTTCAGTAATGTTTCAGTTCCGTAAAGTTTTCTGTTCAGTGATATTTATGTTATGTTATATTACGTTTGTGTGAGGATATAAATCAATTGCATGAAGGGAGTACTATTTAATACGACATCTAAATGGATGACATTATATTATTGTCATTAGTGTGACATTAGAATATATGAATTATAGAAATTGTAAGTTTAATGATTGTTTATAAATAAATGAATGCTTAAAGAAATAAAAAAAAATTAAGGATTTACAAATTGATCTTGAAATCGTAAGGATTTACAAGTTGAGCTTACAATCCTAGAAATTTATAAATTGAGTTTACAATTCTAAGGTAATAAATAGAGGGACAACACCATTAATTAGAACATCATTAATGTTGTATTTGGTTATCATAAATAATGTTGTACATTCTCAATGTCAAGCTTTTTGTGTTTCCAATGAATAAGCATTTATTAAGATTTAATGCATATAACATTGATCAGACGGATACAAAATTACTTAAAAGAAGACGTCTTCTTATGTAAAATAAAAACATCCGGGAAAAAAATTATTTCTTGGAAGTTGGTTATATCTTGAGGAAAGAGAAAACGTTTTTCAAAGCACAATATTCCAAATTACAACTAACATGTCATCAGGTAAAACCAATTTTAATATTAAATCACAACTTAAATTATGGACCATTAGATCTTGATCAAATGGATATTAATCACTCACCACCCATGGAGATAATTTAGTGCTCACCATTAAAAACAACCCCATATATATATATATATATATATATATATATATATATATATATATATATATATATATATTAAAAAATATATACATAAACATATGCAGTAAAACCTCTATAAATGAATATCCTTAGAACCTGAAAATTATTATCTTATACGGGGTTATTAGTTTATCGATAAATTAATATTTTATAAATTTATTGGTAAATTAATATTTATTAATTTATAAAATCATTTTTATTTTGTATTTTATATTTCTCAAATTAAACAATTGATTTTTTTCGATAACTAAGCAAAAAATAAACAATTAATATTGTGCATTATATCTGAGTTTATTAATCTTGTAAAAAAACAAAATTATTAATCTTGGGTTGGAGTTGGGTTGGAGTGATTCAAAATATATTGCATGCACATGTACATTAGAATATGAAGTGTTTAGAATAAGAAGTATTGTGAATTGTTTCAAGTATACAATATAGAGTTTATAAATAGACACATGCACTTTAACTTTGAAAATTACTTGCTTCAAAATGAAAATAATGTGTCGATGCCCTCCAAAAAATTAAAGATGAAATTGAATTCAGTTCGCATGAAATGAAGAAACAATTAACTATAGATACATATTTAAAAAATCATAAATTTTGAAATAAATTTTCTTAGGAAGTGCTCTATTTATGAATTTGATAACATCGGGATATTATCCACGGGATCAAAGAGGATATTTACCAAAACGGCCGCGTATTTAGGCGGTCTGGGAAGCAATGGCATATCAAGCAAGTCATTCGAGTGGCGGATCACCTAGACTCCGCCACACACTATCCGTAGTCAAACCTACGTGAGACCCGCCATCATGCCTCGATCCGCCCGCCGAACGGTTGAGCCGATTCCCAATAAAGGCAATTAAAGGTCCATTAATGAGCTAACGGCCACGCTTAAAGGAGATCCGTAACCGCCATTAATGGGGCATTAATGGAGACTTTCTGGTTACTGGGAGTTACGATCACATGACTATAAATAGCTTGCATCACAAGCTATTGAAGTACACATTCACATTCTCGCTCTAAACCCTTCTCTTGTCAATATAGTTTATTCGTTATTTCTATACTGACTTTGGCATCGGAGCTTCCCCCCGTCGAACCCAACGACGCCCCCCACAGGGAAGGAATCCGGTCAGAAGTTCATCGCTAGTTATCAATTGGTGCGGTGAACATGGAAGTGCTAATCAGAAAATGACTCAGTTCACAACCCAAGCATGGCAAGTGGAGGGTCTAACCCCTCAACGGGAACTACAATACCACCCATACCACCGTCAATTAACCCCACCACGAACGCTGGTCGCGTCGATCCCGATGCGCCAACCGTCCATGACAAAAGGGACATGTTGCCAGAATCCTTTTTGGATATATGCGCAGGTACCGTAGGCAAGAGAGTATGGACCTGTTATGGAAAATCGATTAAGAGATTACCTAGTGAACCGAGATGTAGGTGGAGCCACGACATGAATTGTTAACCCACCGAATCGCCATCAACCGCCAAGACCGACCCCATCGCAATGGCAAAACGCCTATGTGGGACCTAATGCTCGCCGTGACTCGTCATTTTTTCTCTCTCAACCCGTGGATTCGACAGTTGTTAATCTGGAGCTCGGCAATAACCCGTCGTTAAACCGAAGGCTATTTCATGATGTACCAGAGGGAAGTCGTAGGAATGACCAACTTCCCTTGGGGAACACAACGAATCCAGGGAGCATTATTGGCGAACCTCGAGCTCCGCCAGCGCAAGCGGATCAGGGACGGAATAACACAGCGATAGATCAGTCGGAAGGCAGACGTGATGGTCACAGGCATAAGAAACGGACTCGATCACAAAGGGAGGGACGGTCTAGATCCCGTTCTCATCGCAGATGCAAAACCAGATCCCCCCGGCGTGGAAGGTCGCCTCCACCCCCCGAGCGAAGAGGAAACGAACGCCGAGCTGGATCACCTCGCCAGGTTATACAACATCCGCCGCCAAATGGAGGCAATAAAGGATGATCTCCACCAAGGGGACGATCTCCACCAAGGGGGCGTGACGGCGGTTGAAGAAGGTCACCATCAGAACCTTCGTCGGGATCTAGCTCATCCTCCTCATAGCGGAGCAGATCATATAACAGGGGACGTCCAAAGAGGAATCAAAGTTCTATTGCGGATCAGATCAGGGAAGAGATACGCAGACAGAACGAAGAGAATGCCAGGCAATCTGTTCGCCAATCGAGAATCGCCCTTCACTGCGTGGATTGAAGCCGAGGAAATGGATAGGCATTTTAAGGTTCCAAATATACCAGCCTATTCCGGCGAGGATAATCCTGAAGCCCATGCAAGGAAGTATCGAATGTTGCTCGGACTTAACCGTGTAAGCGAGGCAGTGCAATGTCGAATGTTCATCACCACACTAAAAGGTCCAGCCTACGACTGGTTTCAATCTCTTCACCCAGGATCGATAAACAGCTGGGATCAGTTGAGTAGGGAATTCTGTTCAAAATTATGAAAGCTCTTCGAGCTAAAGCAAAAAGAAAACGAATCTCTCCGGGAGTATGTCGACAAGTTCAATAAGTTGTGTATCTGCATAGTTGATGTAGATCTCTCCATGGCAGTGGAAGCACTTGTAAAAAACACAACATGCAAAAGCTTGCAGGAGGATCTAATCAGAAACAAACCAAAGAATATGGCAGAGCTGATAGAAAGGTGCAAAGACTTCATGGAGGTCGATGACATTCGAAGAGAGTCGGCATCTCCACCCAAGAGAGGAAAAGGCGAATCCCAGAGACGGGATAAGGAAAAAGAAAAGCTCCCTGACTCATCCTCCTGAAATAGGCAAAGAGGCTCTAGGAACAAATCAGCATATACGCCATCGTTTACGCCGTTGAACGCCTCCAAAAGCGAAGTGCTAATGTGGATAGAGAACAGCCAGCATAAGCGGAGCATTTCATACCCCAAACCAAAAGGGGGAGAGTACACCAACACGGGGAAAAACCCCAAGAATTATTGCAAATACCACAGGAGGAACGGTCATGATACAGATGCATGCTGGGAGTTGGCTAGGGAGATTGAGAGGCTTATCGAGAGAGGAAAGCTGAACAGGTTCATCCAGAATGACAAGAAGGGAGATGGTGATAAACCCAGAGATGAGCCGAAGAAAAAGGCTAAGGGGGTCATTAATATTATCACTGGCGGACCAGGATATCAGCCTGCGGTAAAGAAAGCAAAAACCATTGCTCTAGATAGAGCATCACTCAACCGTCCCTTTACAGACGTTGGTCCGACTATCTCTCCACATGCAGACACTCTCGTCATTACTATGATGGTGGAAGGATGGGAAATGAAGAGAGTGATGGTAGACACTGGCAGTTCTTGTAATGTCATCACCAAGGGTGCATTCGCCAAACTCAAGGTTGACCCTATTCAAATCGAGACCACCATTGTAGATATTCTGGGAGTGACGGGTCACACAATCTAGACAAAGGGCCAAGTAACACTGGAATGCGAATTAGCGGATGAAGACCAAGTATGGATGGGAGATCTGGAGTTCTCCATCTGTTGGGGTTTAGTGTCCTATAGACAATTGTTCTAGGATATAAACTAAATATGAATGAAGTGTTCTTTATATCATTTGTTTTAATAAGATATGGTTTCGTAACTATATAAAGGCAACCCCTTTTAAAGAACTAAATAAGTCTAACAAAAGGAAATCCCTAAGTTTGTTTAAAGTGTTCATACAAGCATGAAGTGAGACGAAACTTTATGATAAACTAATAAACTTAAAACCACCCCAAGTCAAGTAATATGTTTAGGATTGACATATCACTATTGAGACTTGCATGTAATAATGTCTTCTGTCAAGACAGAAAGCTGATCTCACAAGCTTCAGATATACAGATAATCTGGACAGTTGCATGGATCCAATGAAAGGGAGTTCATTAGGATTGGGGACCCGACTTGAGATAACAGGATGGGTAGATTCATCCTTGTCACTTGTTCATATCATTGGTATTAATAGGTATAAGTAATCCTCAGACTCAAAGGAATGTTAATTGGTGATTCTGGATTATGGAATGTGATGCTTTGATCCTGTTGTAACACGATCCATAACAAAGATGACCCTAGGGTGTGAACGGCAGACATTGGGTATCACAGGAAGTAATTGCAGGATAATTATACATTGGATCGAGCATTTGTCACTCCCGATAAATGGGAGATACGTCCAAGGATCGCTTGTGGAAGACTTGACTCTAAATCCTTGCAAGGTGATAGCTTAAGACTTGAAATACAGATTTCACTTAACTTATCTAATTGGAGTTGACTCGGCCTGTACAAGTAAAATGAACGTCTCGCTATATGTGATTTGACATTATACATAGTCATAAGATTCAGTTCAAGGATGTAGTTGATAAAGGATCGAATTATACTGCAACTAATACGGAAAGGTCAACGATAGAATCAACCTGTCTTCTTATAGCTCTGGGGGAATGTTTCGGATTTTCTAATCACATTTCGCGTACTCATTCCGTTATGCAAAGATTAAATATAATTCTGTGAAAATTAATTTAATAGTTGCATACGGCTAGAAGCAATAAGAACCTAATGGGTCACACATAAGACTTGGAGCCCAAAAGAGAAACACATGTTAATTAATTGATGGAAGCCCAACTGAGTCCACTAAGGCCCAGTAGATAGGGGTGGGGCGATTTTTATGTATGATAAATACATAAATATTTAATTTGATTTTAACAATTCTAATTAGATTATAATTGTGAATTAAATTAATTAAAGGATAAATAAGTTAGGAGTTTTAATGAGATTAAATTGCTCCTATTATTATCATATAAGGTTATTATTATTATCTTTATATTTAAGATATAATTGTAAATAATAAATAAGAATTATATTCCGAATTAAATTCTTATTCAGTAACCTAATTCTATCTAACTAGGGTTTAGATACAAGAGAATATAAATACCCCCTATATGTGATTTTCGAAACACACATACTCAACCCGGGAGAGTGAATTTCGACCCACACTAGAGGACGAGATTATCCACCGCTTCCTTCCGTTCAATTGATTTTCATCTCTTTCTCTTATTCCTTGATCTTGTGTTGATTTATTAGAGACAATCTATTCTTGATTGTTTTATACGGTTGATATCTAACTTGATTTTGGATTGTGTTTTTGTCTTGTGCTCGGAAACTCGAAGTAAGAGTTGTGGGCACTTCGATTGCAACAGTAGATAGAACATCGAAAGGTATTTCCTTCTATCCCTCTTTATATGAAATAACGATTAACGGATCTTGGGTTAATGGAAAAAGGTTAAAATTTTTATATTTCCGCTGCCAAACGTTTGCCTATTTTCCTACAGTGGTATCAGAGCCTGCGTTAAATCCGTTATTTCATATATGAAAATTTAGAAGTTTTTCAATCAGATTGAATAAATATTTATAGTTAGGTTAATTAACAAAAGTATTTTGATTAATTAGTTCTAAAGATAAATAAGTTTTAATTAATTGTTAATTAAAATAGTTTATGCATATGTTCCTAATTATTTCGGTTGATAATCATTATAACAAAATCTATTAGTTCTATAGTTAGATTGATAAAAGTTAATTTTATTGATTCTAAAGATAAAACGGAAAATCTATAATAGGTTTTCTTATTTTCTGAAAATCGTTTTAAAACCGTTTTAAAACTGATATATATATATATATATATATATATATAGGGGAGGGATCAAGTGAGAATCCTCTCTTAGATGAGGACACTTCCTTATGGTGAGAACACTCAAAACTACGTCGTTTTGAGTATGAAAATTTTAAAAAAAACATTGATGCTACTGGGGTTCAAACCTTAGACCCTTCAACTACACTCCACACTCCTTACCACTGAGCCAATTGCTTTTCTTGTGTATTATGGTACGCACTACTTAATATACTACTTCTCTTTTAGCTTCTATTGTTTAATATTTGATGCATGCACTTATTAAAATCGATTAAATGTGTTCATTCAAAAAAAAATCGATTAAATGTGTTCATTCAAAAAAAAATCGATTAAATGTGCATAATAATAAATTATTAATAGAAAAAAAAGAAATGTGCATAATAATGAATTATTAATAGAAAAAATCCAATAACATGCTCTAATTTCTTATTTATTTAATTCCTCTATATTTTTGTAATTTATGTTATATAAGAAAATATACGTTATGTTTTTTTAGAACATGTGTTATGTTTTTTCGAACATGAGTTATAAATTATATTATAGAACAAATGAAAAAACGATCCAGATATCTACTGATTTTTTTAGAACATTATATTTAATTTTTGGAACACAAAAGAACATACATTATGTTTTTTAGAACATGCGTTACGTTTTTTCGAACATGAGTTATAAATTATATTATAGAACAAACACGAACTATGAAGTTTAGAACGTATGACATATTTTTTAGAACATACATTATGTTTTTTTAGAACATGTGTTATGTTTTTTCGAACATGAGTTATAAATTATTATAGAACAAATGAAAAAACGATCCAGATATCTACTGATTTTTTTAGAACATTATACTTAATTTTTGGAACACAAACTATAAACTTTAGAACATACGTTATGTTTTTTAGAACATGCGTTATGTTTTTTTGAACATGAGTTATAAATTATATTATAGAACAAACACGAACTATGAAGTTTAGAACGTATGATATATTTTTTAAAACATACGTTATGTTTTTTTAGAACATGTGTTATGTTTTTTCGAACATGAGTTATAAATTATATTATAAAACAAATGAAAAAACGATCCAGATATCTACTGATTTTTTTAAAACATTATACTTAATTTGTGGAACATAAACTATAAACTTTAGAACATGTGTTATGTTTTTTAGAACATGCGTTACGTTTTTTCGAACATGAGTTATAAATTATATTATAGAACAAATGCAAAAATGATCGAGATATTTACTGATTTTTTTAAACATTATACTTAATTTGGAGAACGTAAATTATAAAGTTTAGAATTATGTAACATTTTTTAGAACACCGTCCTTAACATTTAAAAACATAAATTACAAAAAAATGTAGAGGAATTAAATAAATAAAAAAATTGAAGCATGTTTTTGGATTTTTTATTCTATTAATAATTCATTATTATGCACATTTCTTTTTTTTCTATTAATAATTTATTATTATGCACATTTAATCGATATTAATAAGTGCATATGTCAAATATTAAACAATAGAAGCTACATGGATAATGGTATATTAATCAGCGCGCTCCATAATAGATAAGAAAAACAATTAGCTCAGTGGTAAGTAGTATGGAGTGTATGTGAAGTGGCCAGGGTGCAAACCCCACCAGCCGCATTTCTTTTTATTAATTTTTATACTCAAAACGACGTAGTTTTGAGTGGTTCTCACCTAAAAAAGGGTTCTCACAAGAGCCCTCTCCTATATATATATATATGATTGCTGCCTCGCGGCAGCAACCGCGCAGCGGCTGGCCGGGCAGCGGCAAGGGCCAGGCGCGACAGGGCTGCTGCCAAACGGCAGCAGCCGCGTTCTCGGGTCCATCCCGAAACCCACGTATTTTAAAATCGTTTTAAAATAGTTTTTGAATATATATATATATATATGTTTCAGAAATTAATAGTTTTCTGTTTTGATTATCGAATGAATGAATTTATTTAAAAGTTTGTTTTACCTATTTGTAAATCAAAAGTATTAAATGAATTGAAATCAAAATAATTGGGACATGCATAAATTAAAGTTTTATATAGTTGTATTAATCTAAAAGGTTAATATAGAAGATACGAAACTATTAGAATTAAAATTGGATGAAAGTTAATTTGATGAGTTAATGTGATTAACCTAAATATTACATAAAATATTTTATGTAATCAACCAATTAAATTTATTTAATTGAGTCTATGCATGTTTGGAGTTATGGACATATTTGGACCCTCATTTTAGTCTTTTGGTATTTTTGAAATAGGGTCTGCGAGTCTTGCCTTTCTACTATCTATTGTAATTTCTCCTCTCATCTAATTCCTTTCAAGTTAATTGAAGTTTTCTTTAGTAGAATAGAAATTAATATGTAATTTCAAGGCGCCATGGAGAAGACGGATGACCTAAAGAGAAATATGTAATAGTTAGTATTTCCCTAGGTTTGACCTTTTATTCCGTCTCTGGCTCGACGGAATAATTTAGATGATATGTCCATAATGCCAATGTATGTGTCTGATGTATGCTAAAGGAAATCAAGACTAAGTTAGATTATGAGACTTAAAATAAAAATCCCTCACTAATTAAAGGTTAAGTAAATAAGCAAGTTATTAAAATCGGTTGCCCCTCCCTAATATTATAATTCATCCGGCAGTACTGGGGGCCTTTGGGTTGTTGAGCAAACTCAAGCTCGGGGTCTTATGGTAACACCTGAATTATTGAAAAATCATCTTTTCATGAATATGGGGTGATTCGGGATATAATCTAAGGCCCATAGGCCCAACGGGCCCAACGGGCTAAGGGGCGAAAGACTTCAAAGGCCCAAAGGGGACTCACTATAAATAAAGAGGAGGCAACCAAGAAAGAGAGATCGGTAACATACTCTCTAACTCATTTTGAATAGATTATCAATACTCTCGAGCAACTAACTATCTTGATCGTCGGAGTGTTCCCAGGGACCGCTCCCCGCACAGAGACAACCCTCGAGGAACACGAGCATCCCCCTCGAAAAGAGCTCGGATCACTGTTCCGCGTATCCTAATTATTTGGTGCGGTGAAGGTGGACTACAAGTGACTTTGGAACCTCCGGCAAGATGCAAATGCCAACTGAGTCCGCTCCAAACGAAGCGCCGGAAGGAGGAGCAACTAGCTCCATGACGAACATCGAACGGTCCGCACCGGTCATTCCTATTTCCCCTAGAAACCTGGGGCCACTGATGGAGGAGGTGAGCCCGGAAGAAGAAGAAACTTACAATACCGCACAGCTCCTCAGTGCGATACAAGGTTTTCAGACGACTCAAGCTGTTCATACGGCGGCTCAGATGAAGATCATAGAACAACAGAGAAGCTTGCAGGAGGAAAATGCCAAAATCTGGCAATACCTCACAGGAGCAGCAGAGATACAAAGAGAAGGCGTGTCCACGGGGCCACCCTTAGGACCCGAGATACCCGCAGGGAGAGGAACCGGTGCCGCCACGGCTGGAGGAAGCGGTACACCACGAGGAGAGACGGCGGCCGCGAGCAGCGAAGACACATTGGAACTGAAAATCCAGCGTTTTTTAGACAAGAGAGCACTCGGAGGCGTCATGGGAGGAAGTATCACTTCTAGTAAGACGCCGCTGGTTCAAAGAATCATCGAGACAAGGTTCCCACGAGACTGGAAGGCTCCTCGCCTATCGCAATATTCGGGAACCGAAGACCCAAACGACCACGTGGCCTCCTTCATGAGCACTATCAACTTGTATTCAAAAGACGAGGACATCATGTGCAAAGTTTTTCCCACCACACTCTCATCCAGTACCCAAGAGTGGTATCGAGGACTAGCTCCTGAATCAATTGACTCATTCGATCTACTAAAGGACCTTTTCCTCTCCCGTTTCACCGCGGCAACGAAGGTGAGGAAGATCAGCTCGGACCTCAACGGGCTCAAGCAGCGAGCAACCGAGCCACTGCGCAACTTTCTTTCCAGGTTCCACCACATGGCCTCTCAGGTCAAAGGCCTCAACCTAGAGGTAGCTCATGACGCCTGTAGACACCGAGTCGGAGGACCTATGATGAAAACCCATTACAAGACAGTTGAAGCGGTTGATTCCGATAATTTAAAACAAAAATCACGAGAGGATCCGTAGGGATGGCGATCATCCAGTGGACGATTTGCGAGTGCTCAGCGGCGTTGGGCGAGCGCCTAGCGTGTCGTCGAGCGCGCGCCCAGCAGCGCAGGGTGCACGCCCAACGGCGGCTGGGCGGGCGCCCGATGACGTTGGGCGAACGCCCAACGGGCATTGGGCGAACGCCCAACTACGGTGGGCGAACGCCCAACGTTCGTTGGGCGGACGCCCAAAGTGGTTGGGCGAACGCCCAACTTTCGTTGGGCGGACGCCCAACATATGTTGGGCGATCGCCCAACGTATGTTGGGCGTCGCCCAACTTAAGTTGGGCGTTCGCCCAACATGAGTTGGGCGTCCGCCCAACCTACTTTGGGCGATGCCCAACTTTAGCCGGGCGTCGCCCAAAGATTCCGAGAGAAAGTTGATTTTTTTGGGAAAAAACATTTTTTTCCTAAAAATTGAAAATCTCCAAAAAGTTAAATATTTTACTAAAATCATAAAAAACACAAAAATCATAATTCGTGGGATCAACCGGCCCCAGCTGTCAAATACCGATCTTGAGGTATTATCCGAGGACTAGACTCGTTTTATTTATTTCCTTTATTTATTCCGTCTATTTATTCATTTATTTATTTTTAGTATAATTTTTATTTATTTAGTTAGCTAAATTATTTATTTATCACATTTTATTTATTATTCCTTATTTATTTAATTTCGTCTCGTATTAAATAAAGGTTCGGTTTTGTTTTGAAATAAAAAACCTCGTTTTAATATCCCAACACGAACCGTGATCCAATCCAAAGGTAGTTCGGGATGGAAAAACGTTGTAATTATAGGTTTTGAAATTTCTTTCTAAATAACGTTTTAAAATAAAAAAACATCGTTTAGGAACCTCCGTTATAGACTATGATCCATTTTTGGTAGTTCGGAGGTCCAAAATGATAGAATAGATCTAATCTAAAGCGTTTGAATAAATCTGGAAGGTTGGGGACTGTTTCTGTAATTCTGCCATATTCTGTCACTAACAGCGGATTGGCGACGGATTTTCCGTCAGTAATCTGCTGGAAACCGAAAATCACCCTTTTAAACCCATTTTCTCAACTTTTTGGTATTTTAATCCTTCATATATATATGTATAATTATGTAATATGTTGGTAAAAATTATTTTTGAGGTATTTACTTAATAACTATCTATATATTTACTTATTTTGTATATTTGAATATAATTTTCATTGATTTGGTTTTGGTATATATATGTATGGTTTTTTGGGCTATTTGGGTTATGTTAGTTATTATTAGGTGAAACTATTTTGGGGTAAATGATATTTTCTCATTTAGGAGTTTTGTCCTTTATTTTTACATATTTTGAGAGTAAGAATGTATTACATTTAGTGTTTTCACTATTATTTCTTATATATTTATTACATAGTATCTTTTCACTTATTCTTGTTTTATCTATAGATATACCATTATTTTTAGCTAAAAATGTATATGTATATATATTCTTTTCTCATTCTTTCGACGTTTATGGGTATATATTTCAAATTGGCTTTACTTGGTGAATTTTGGTTTGATTGGTTCATTATTGTGATTATATTTAAGTGAGGAGTAAATAGAGTGAAAAGGGGAAAATAAACCACAAAAAGAGATTTCAATTTGGTTATTTAAGCTAAGAGTTTTTAGAGGTTCCTAAATATAAATAAAAGGTTTTTCACCATTTTAAATCGTTTCCTAAAATATCACGTTTTAAAACCTTAATTCGTTCCAACGACGGATTAAGCGAACCTTGTAATTAAAATCATTTTCATTCTAAATAATTGAGTTTTCGAATCGTTTTCGCAATGGTTTTGTACAAAAATAAATGGACTTGTATATTTAATCACGTTTTTGGTTCAAGGCATTTTCATCTCACGTTTTCAAGCACTTGAGTCGTTCCAACGGCGATTCGAGTGAACATCATGTAAATTAACGGGGTTTTGAAATGTGCCTAAATCGTTCCAACGGCGATTAAAGCACGAACCATGTAAATAAACTCGTTTTTGGGGAATAAGATTAGCTTAGAGTTAGCGTATAGTTTGAAGCATAAATCGCACTGTGAATAAATCAATTCTTTCTCCTCCCCCTCTCTCTCTCCTATGTATTTTAAATTTATGCAAAATGGGTGATTCTTTACTAAAATGGCTTTGAATAACATGCTCAAAATGGTTTTCAAAGCGAGAAAGAAAAGGTTTCAAATGAATTTTAAACTTAAAGAAATATACGATTAGTCCGTTATCGCCTAACACGCTAAGTAGGAGGCTGGTGGTTCATAACCAGGCGATGTCGGGGTGCCTAGTAGCCTTTCTCCGGAAAGGAGCTAGCCTTCTCGGCTCGTACCTAAGTTTCCCGAACCCTCACCGGTCTCCCGCAAGGGATCGGTGTTCATTTTCCCATTCGTGGGTGGCGAATCTTCCATACTCCGAGCTCCGGTCCTACCGAGCAGCTTGATTCCGCGATTGGTTGCTTTCGGCGCCAATCACCGCTTATGTCGCCATGAGGTGTCCACCCCCCGGTCCGCCCGGGTGAGGCCGTTCGGCACCTTGTCTAACAACGCCCTAGCAAAAGGAACCTCGTGTGAGCCCCTAAAGCAGAAGTGCTCCAGAAAGATACCGCGATCCTTTGAGGAGCTCATGACCATGCCACAGACCTTCGTCCGGTATGACGACTGCGACCGACTAGCATGGTACAAGGAATCAGAAAGGGACAAGGCTAGAGGAGATGCGCACAAATAGGAAAAGGGCAGACCAACCGCAAAAGCACGAGACGAAGGTCGGGCATGCAAGGAGGTCCCGATGCCCTTTCCAGCGCGGGTCGAGCGATCAAACCTTGAGCGCAGGGGGGATCGATCCCGTGGAAAGGAGGTACATTATGCTGCTCAGAGCCAGTCCCGCCGATTCACACACCTGACTCCGCCAGCAGACAAAGGCAAAACCCGTGTCGAGAAGGAGTACTACAAGTACCACAAATCCTCCGGACACTCCACGAAGAACTGCTATCAACTGCAGAAAGAAATTGAGCAGATCATGGAGCAAAGTGCGCCACCGAAGACCATTAGACAGAGGGAACAGAGCCCGAAGCAACGAGACACCGGCCGAGCAGATGAAGCGAAGCGACCAAGGTACCACAGAGAAATCCATGTCATAAGGGAGGGAGCGCCGGCACTCTGTCCGCATCCGAAGAGCTCCCGAAAGAGAAAAGTAGTTGATCAGACCCTGACGTTGCAGCCACCACTCCGGACCAGCCATTCGGAGGCCCTCGTAGTCACCATCAACATCGCCGGCTTTAAAACGCATCGGGTGCTGGTGGACACAGGAAGCTCGGTGAACTTGCTCACCTAGAGAGCGCTCCGCGCTATGAAAAATACTCACACGGCCCTCTGTGCCGGAACTTTTCCAATAGTTGGCCTGTCAGAAATTGAAGTCCCCGTAAAGGGAGTCATCTCTCTGTCAACGATCTTTGCCGAAGGCGACCAAGAAGTAGAGGACACCGCATAATGGGTGGTAGTGGATATCCCCTTGGCTTACAATGTAACATCCCCAAAACCCTAACATATGAGTCTTCCCACATTCATATATATTTTCATGATTGAATACATACATTTTAGATTCATCTCATTGTCAGTAGAAGTTTTGTATGCATAATGCGATTATCGTGCGATTAGTAGGCGATTAGTGTGTCGTTAAGATGTAACGATTGGTTAATTGAGTTAGGACTTAAATGAATGAATTAATGAATTCATATGTCCTAAATTGATTAACTTACATTTGTGGAGGGCTGGATTGGAGGTTTGTGAGCAAGCACGAGGTGTCACTCAAGTAAGACAAAGTATGCCTCTTTGTTTTAACAATGATTGATACAACTCATTTCTCCTCATTTCCAGCCACAATTTCGACCAAAACTTCAGCAAAGCTTCCTTTGATATACCCTAACATCCTCCAAACAAAACTCTTCCAATTTCTTCCATTTTCAAGCCAAACAAGTCAAGTTAGGAAGCATACTAGGTGATAGACACAAGTTGAAGGTTAGTATGCTGTTTTAGCTTGTTTTCTATGAGTTGGAGATTCTGAAAAAACCTAGGTATGATCATAGGATTTGTTGTGGATGAGTTGTGATTGAGCTTGTTGAGTTTTGGTGTTGTTTTCATTGGTTTTAGGCTGTCCAAATGAAAGATATGTATCAAGTGACCTAAACAGAAATCTAGGGTACTGCTTTCAGTCATTTTGGAGCATGTTTTTCATATTGATATTCTTCGAATTTGAAGATACATAAAGAATAACATATGTTTCTATATGTGTTATGAAACCCTCTGTAAAATATGGGACTTTAATTCCATATATAGATGAAGAAAACCTAGATGGAACATGACTGCCTCGAAATTGAATGTCATGTGAGGCAGCCATGTTGATGTAGCATTTTGAGGACCTTAGATTCATAATTTGAGAAAGTTTCTTTATACAAAAGTGTTCCTAACTACTTGAAGTATATGTATGTAAAAGGATTTGGCAATCCATTGTGTTTAGTGTGAGCTAGGTTGAGTGAATTATGGTAGATGCAAATCTGGATAGTCTGTTTCTTGGGAGGAAAAAGGACAGAATCATTTTGCATGCCATATATTGTGTAGAAGTGATCTTCACATGAATTTTGGATATGTTATACCCATATATGTCTAGTTTCAGTAGGTTTAAGAATCAGGGCATTTGGATTTATATAGAGAGATTTATGGCAGAATGTGTGCAAGTAGGTCATGTGATGATCTAAGACAAAAGGATTAGATTGCATGAACTTTGTGGCATTAGTGTCTTGTAAATCATATAGCATTCCTTAGTTTATATTTTCATTAAGTTTATGTTAAGGCTAATTGGATCAATGTTATGTGACATTAGGAGGGCAAGGTGCAATTGAACGCACACCCGATCGTGTTGAATAGATCGAACCAAGTGCGACGGTAAGCATATTGCTTATATATGTGTATGACTGTCTTGTGCCTTGTGACTTGTTGAGTGTGAGATGTGGTTGAATCTGATGTGAATGATGTGGATAATGTTTGAGTGTTTATGATACGTCATGATTGATAAGAAAGTGTTATGATTGAGTATGTTGTAGTGTGATGCGTAAATACGGCATGTTAAGCCTTGTGCACATACTGGAACTGAATAATGGTTGGATTATAAATGAATATGAGCTTGCTTAGATGGATATGTGAAATGGTCCAAGTTGAGAGTGCTATCCGAATATTGTGAGCCGGAAGCACATGTGTTGAGATATATGAGTACGTGAGTGAGTGTAACTCCTCCGTAGCACAGATGATTGTATTCCGAATTTAGTGAGCCGGAATACAGATTGGGCCCAAGGACCATTTTATATATATTGTCTAAGTATAGCAAGGCCTTTCTAAAATCAGTATTACTATTCTAAATGAATAAATTCTAACTTGGTACTGATGACCTATTTTGGTTTGTGCTCTTTACATTACTTGTATATACATATATGTGTAATATGTTTATTGAGTAGGCAGCTCACCCCTTGCCAACAGATTTTACAGGTTAGGTGGAGTTCTTCTTGCTTAAGGTCGCACCAGCAGTGTCAGTCCATTCTCATCTAGGCATTTTGGAGTCTTGTGAATGTACTTTTATTTTGTAAATCCTCTGTGTAGGATAATGACTTAAACGTGTATTGTAAATTATAAATGCTTTCTCTTATGTGTAATATGTAAAATTTATATGAGATTGAAGTTTATATGATTGAGAATTGAAAACATGTCTATGACTGATATTGTGTGAGATATCATGTGATCCAAATGAGGGGGTTACATTTAGTGGTATCAGAGCGGGTCTACTTTCCTAGGGTTTGGTTGTGTATGACTTGTTTTGGATTCCTAGGTTAAGACCACATAATCATATTTTCTTATGCTAAAGCATGTTGACATGGTCATGTTTCATGTAGGGTTATGGAGTCTGATGGTGAGAATGGACAATCCGGTAATGTGTCTAGTCATGGTTCAGTTGGTCATGTTCATGAGTCTGGGGGCTCAGAACATATAGGAGCTTCAGGACATGCAGGTTATCCACAGGGTTACAACCAGTTTGAAGAAATGATGGGAATCTATTTGGCTCAAGGTCAGCCTCAGCCACGTGTTCAAGCTCGTCGAGATGCGTCAGTCTTTGATAAAAATTTTGAAAGGCTTAAAAAGATGGGCGCAACAGAGTTTGAGGGTAGTACAGATCCTGATATAGCTGATAAATGGTGGGCCAAGATTGAAGATGTACTTGAGAACACAGAATGTCGACTAGATTCAATGGTCAAATATGTTTCTAATCTTTTCACTGGTGAAGCTTTAGAATGGTGGAGATCTATAAAAAGGACAAGAATTAGAACTGAAATAACATGGAATATTTTCAAGAAGTTGTTCACTAATAAGTACATGCCAATGATATACAAAGATAGGAAACAAATAGAGTTTTTGACCCTTATGCAGGAGGATATGTCTGTGGCTGAATACGAGCTTAAGTTTAACACTTTAGCCAAATATGCACCTGCAAATGTGGCTACAGAAGAAGCAAAATGTCGTAGGTTTGAACATGGTCTACACCCAGATGTTAGAATTGGGATTCATGCACATGAAACTAGCTTTAGATTGTTAGTAGAATCTGCACTCAGAGCGGAGGAAATTGTGAAAGATAGAGAACAACTTTTTATAACCAAAAGGGCTAGATTTGATACAGAGGGCCAGTCTAGCAGGCCAACAAAGAGAGGTGGATTCTCAGTTTCTTCTAGAGGCTATTCTCAACAATTTAGAGGTGGTAGTAGTAGTATCCATCGTGGTGGGACTAGATCACGGGGCGGATTTGGAGATGTTTTGAGTAGTGCTCCATCTGTGGGTAGTAACAGATTTTCAGGTGGTCGGTTTAATAGTGGGTATAGAGGAGGAGCGAGAACAACATCTTTTCCAGCTTGTCAGACATGTGGACGGGTACACAGAGGTGAGTGTTGGGGACCTTCCCTGGTTTGTGGTAGATGTGGCCGATCTCACACAGGAGAGTGTTATGGTTCATTTAAGAAGGGTACATGTTTTGAGTGTGGAGAAACAGGCCATTATCGTAATAATTGTCCCTTGTTAGTTGATAGAGGAGAGAGAGTTCAACCTCAGTCTAATATAGGAGGTGGTACAGCTGGAGTGGATAGAGGCAGAGGCAGAGGTCGAGGAGGAGGTAGATGGGGTAGACATGATGCTCCTATGGGCGGACAAACACAAACTTTACCACGAAATAGGGCCTTCAATATGACGAGAGGTGAAGCTCAAACAGCACCAGAAGTTATATCTGGTACAATTTCTATCCTTGATACCATAGCTTTTGTTTTGATTGATCCTGGATCCACTTATTCATACATAACACCTGAGTTTATATTGAAAATAAATGGGAAGGTAGAACCATTAGGATATGATGTGGGAGTTATCCTGCCAGTTGGGAATAATGTGATTGTAAATCAGGTTCTGAGAGATTGTCCTATAAAAGTGAGGGGAAGTGAGTTCCCTATAGATTTAGTAGTTATGGTGTTTAGAGAATTTGATATTATTTTGGGAATGGATTGGCTGTGTAAATATGAAGCTAAAGTTGATTGTTGTTCAAAGGAAGTTGTGTTACATTTTACTTCAGAATCAACTGTGTTATTTATTGGGGAGAGAAAGGTTGTGCCATCTTGTTTAATATCTGCAATTCAAGCAATCAGATGGATTAGAAATGGATGTGAGGCATATTTAGCTCATGTTGTGGACACTAGGGAGGATGGAGGCAAATTGGAGAATATTCCAGTGGTGAGAGATTTTGCAGATGTATTCGTAGATGAACTACCAGGATTACCACCTCATAGGGAGATTGATTTTCCTATTGAGACCATGCCAGGAGTATCTCCTATATCAATTGCTCCATATAGAATGGCTCCAATGGAATTACAAGAATTGAAGAAACAAATAGAAGAACTACTTGAGAAGGGGTTTATACGACCTAGTACTTCACCGTGGGGAGCACCTGTATTATTTGTGAAGAAGAAAGATGGTAGTATGCGTCTGTGTATCGATTACAGACAATTAAATAGAATGACAGTGAAAAACAAGTATCCATTGCCTCGGATTGA
Source organism: Euphorbia lathyris (assembly GCF_963576675.1). Classification (NCBI taxonomy): domain Eukaryota; kingdom Viridiplantae; phylum Streptophyta; class Magnoliopsida; order Malpighiales; family Euphorbiaceae; genus Euphorbia; species Euphorbia lathyris. The sequence continues at coordinate 67,466,170 of NC_088914.1, read as the reverse complement.
TGATTTGCTAGATCAGCTTAGAGGAGCTCGTCATTTTTCAAAGATTGATCTAAGATCGGGCTATTGGCAGTTGAGAGTTGCAGAAGCTGACATACCTAAAACTGCTTTTCGCACAAGGTATGGTCATTTTGAGTTTCTTGTGATGCCTTTTGGCTTGACTAACGCTCCTGCAGCTTTCATGGCATTAATGAACAAGACTTTTCAGCCATATCTAGATAATTTTGTTGTGGTGTTCATTGATGATATCCTAGTGTACTCAAGAACTGTGGGTGAGCATGAACAACATTTGAGAATTGTTTTGAGAATTTTGAGAGATAATCATATGTATGCAAAGCTGAGCAAATGTGAATTTTGGATGGATGAAGTTGTATTCCTTGGTCATGTGGTGTCAGGTGAAGGGGTTCAACCCGACCCTTCCAAAATTAAAGCCATTGATGAATGGGAACCACCAAAGAACGTTACAGAGCTTAGGAGTTTTCTTGGGTTAGCTGGTTATTACAGGAGATTTGTAGAGGGTTTTTCTCTGATTGCAGGTCCATTAACTAAATTGCTGAGAAAGGGCGTTGTATTCCAGTGGAATGATAAATGTCACCAAAGCTTTGAGGAACTAAAGAAGAGATTGACTTCTGCACCAGTGTTAGTGTTACCTTCTGAAGGTGGTGGCTTTGTTGTTTATACAGATGCCTCGGGACAAGGTTTGGGATGTGTTCTAATGCAAAATGGGAAAGTCATTGCCTATGCTTCTAGGCAACTGAGACCTCATGAGATGAATTACCCCACACACGACTTAGAGTTGGCAGCAGTCATCCATGCATTGAAGGTATGGAGACATTACCTATATGGGGAGACATTTCAGATTCTCACTGATCACAAGAGTTTGAAGTACATCTTTACACAGAAGGAGTTGAACCTAAGACAAAGGAGATGGATTGAGCTATTAAAAGATTATGATTGTACAATAGATTACCATCCAGGAAAAGCTAATGTGGTTGCAGATGCTTTGAGTAGAAAGAGTGTTGATATTGTGGCTAGTATGAAGAATTATAGTTTGAATTCACTAATGGAGATGCGAGCCATGGATGTGCAGTTAGAAGTAAATGAAGTAACAGGTTTGATGGCTACACTACGAGTAAAACCAGATTTGAAAGAAAGGATCCAAGAAGCACAATGGCATGATCCTTATTTACAGAAAATGTGAGATCGTGTACAACAAGGTAAAAGACCTGATATTTCTGTGGAAGATGATGGAACTATGATGATAGGTAGTCGATTATGTGTTCCAGATGTAGCAGATTTAAGATCAGAAATTCTATAGGAAGCACATAATTCTCCTTATGCTATGCACCCAGGAATGACAAAGATGTACAGAAATTTGAGACCTTTTTACTGGTGGCCTACAATGAAGAAAGATGTATCTGATTTTGTTTCCAAATGTTTGACATATCAACAGGTTAAAGCCGAACATCAAGCTCCCGTGGGAAAACTAAAACCTTTAACCATACCAGAGTGGAAATGGGAGAGGATCACTATGGATTTTGTGATGGGATTACCAAGAACAAGGCGTAGACACGATAGTATATGGGTGATAGTGGATAGACTTACGAAATCTGCTCACTTTCTACCGGTTCAACAGACAGACTCGATGGATAAATTGGCTAGACTTTATGTGGAACAAATTGTGAGATTGCATGGAGTACCTATATCTATTGTTTCAGATCGTGATCCTAGATTTACATCTAGATTTTGGGGCAGTTTACAGCACTCCTTGGGAACAAAATTGCATTTCAGTACAGCTTTTCATCCACAGACAGATGGACAATCAGAAAGAACTATTCAGACCTTAGAGGATATGATGAGAGCTTGTGTTCTTAATTTCCAAGGTGAGTGGGATATACATTTACCTCTTATGGAGTTTGCTTATAATAATGGTTATCATTCGAGTATAGGCATGGCACCTTATGAGGCATTATATGGAAGACCGTGTAGAAGCCCTATATGTTGGGATGTTGAAGGAATGAGGCAATTAGAAGGACCTGAGTTAGTCCAGGAAACGGTTGAGAAGATCAATGTCATAAAGAAGTATTTAAAAGCTGCACAGGAACGTCAGAAAGCTTATGTGGATCAGCACCGAAGGGAGATGGAATATAAAGTTGGAGATAAAGTGTTTTTAAAAATATCCCCATGGAAAGGAATAGTTCATTTTGGCAGAAGAGGGAAGTTGAATCCAAGATACATCGGGCCTTATGAGATCATTGAGAGAGTTGGACCATTGGCTTATAGGTTAGCTCTACCACCAGAATTGTCTTTAATACATGATGTATTTCATGTGTCAGTATTAAGAAGATATAGATCAGACCCAAGTCATATGATTCCTGAACCTGAGATTGCAATAGTGAATACAGACTTAACTATTCGTGAGCAACCTTTAGAGATTTTGGGACGAGAAATGAAACGACTCAGAAACCGTGAAATTCCAATGGTTAAGGTGAGATGGAGTCATAATCAAACACTTGATGAGGCAACTTGGGAGGTAGAAGAAAATATGAGGACACAATATCCTTACCTATTTGAAGCTTCTGGTAAGTGAATTTCGGGGACGAAATTCTTTAAGGGGGGAAGAACTGTAACATCCCTAAAACCCTAACATATGAGTCTTCCCACATTCATATATATTTTCATGATTGAATACATACATTTTAGATTCATCTCATTGTCAGTAGAAGTTTTGTATGCATAATGCGATTATCGTGCGATTAGTAGGCGATTAGTGTGTCGTTAAGATGTAACGATTGGTTAATTGAGTTAGGACTTAAATGAATGAATTAATGAATTCATATGTCCTAAATTGATTAACTTACATTTGTGGAGGGCTGGATTGGAGGTTTGTGAGCAAGCACGAGGTGTCACTCAAGTAAGACAAAGTATGCCTCTTTGTTTTAACAATGATTGATACAACTCATTTCTCCTCATTTCCAGCCACAATTTCGACCAAAACTTCAGCAAACCTTCCTTTGATATACCCTAACATCCTCCAAACAAAACTCTTCCAATTTCTTCCATTTTCAAGCCAAACAAGTCAAGTTAGGAAGCATACTAGGTGATAGACACAAGTTGAAGGTTAGTATGCTGTTTTAGCTTGTTTTCTATGAGTTGGAGATTCTGAAAAAACCTAGGTATGATCATAGGATTTGTTGTGGATGAGTTTTGATTGAGCTTGTTGAGTTTTGGTGTTGTTTTCATTGGTTTTAGGCTGTCCAAATGAAAGATATGTATCAAGTGTCCTAAACAGAAATCTAGGGTACTGCTTTCAGTCATTTTGGAGCATGTTTTTCATATTGATATTCTTTGAATTTGAAGATACATAAAGAATAACATATGTTGCTATATGTGTTATGAAACCCTCTGTAAAATATGGGACTTTAATTCCATATATAGATGAAGAAAACCTAGATGGAACATGACTGCCTCGAAATTGAATGTCATGTGAGGCAGCCATGTTGATGTAGCATTTTGAGGACCTTAGATTCATAATTTGAGAAAGTTTCTTTATACAAAAGTGTTCCTAACTACTTGACGTATATGTATGTAAAAGTATTTGGCAATCCATTGTTTTTAGTGTGAGCTAAGTTGAGTGAATTATGGTAGATGCAAATCTGGATAGTCTGTTTCTTGGCAGGAAACAAGACAGAATCATTTTGCATGCCATATATTGTGTAGAAGTGATCTTCACATGAATTTTGGATATGTTATACCCATATATGTCTAGTTTCAGTAGGTTCAAGAATCAGGGAATTTGGATTTATATAGAGAGAGTTATGGTAGAATGTGTGCAAGTAGGTCATGTGATGATCTAAGACAAAAGGATTAGATTGCATGAACTTTGTGGCATTAGTGTCTTGTAAATCATATAGCATTCCTTAGTTTATATTTTCATTAAGTTTATGTTAAGGCTAATTGGATCAATGTTATGTGACATTAGGAGGGCAAGGTGCAATTGAACGCACACCCGATCGTGTTGAATAGATCGAACCAAATGCGACGGTAAGCATATTGCTTATATATGTGTATGACTGTCTTGTGCCTTGTGACTTGTTGAGTGTGAGATGTGGTTGAATCTGATGTGAATGATGTGGATAATGTTTGAGTGTTTATGATACGTCATGATTGATAAGAAAGTGTTATGATTGAGTATGTTGCAGTGTGATGCGTAAATACGGCATGTTAAGCCTTGTGCACATACTGGAACTGAATAATGGTTGGATTATAAATGAATATGAGATTGCTTAGATGGATATGTGAAATGGTCCAAGTTGAGAGTGCTATCCGAATATTGTGAGCCGGAAGCACATGTGTTGAGATATATGAGTACGTGAGTGAGTGTAACTCCTCCGTAGCACAGATGATTGTATTCCGAATTTAGTGAGCCGGAATACAGATTGGGCCCAAGGACCATTTTATATATATTGTCTAAGTATAGCAAGGCCTTTCTAAAATCAGTATTACTATTCTAAATGAATAAATTCTAACTTGGTACTGATGACCTATTTTGGTTTGTGCTCTTTACATTACTTGTATATACATATATGTGTAATATGTTTATTGAGTAGGCAGCTCACCCCTTGCCAACAGATTTTACAGGTTAGGTGGAGTTCTTCTTGCTTAAGGTCGCACCAGCAGTGTCAGTCCATTCTCATCTAGGCATTTTGGAGTCTTGTGAATGTACTTTTGTTTTGTAAATGCTCTGTGTAGGATAATGACTTAAACGTGTATTGTAAATTATAAATGCTTTCTCTTATGTATAATATGTAAAATTTATATGAGATTGAAGTTTATATGATTGAGAATTGAAAACATGTCTATGACTGATATTGTGTGAGATATCATGTGATCCAAATGAGGGGGTTACATACAACGCCATTATCGGGAGACCTCTGCTGGCTAGCCTCAAAGCTACAATTGATATCTCCGACTTATGCTTGACTTTACCGCTTCGACATGACAAAGTCACCATCCAAGGAGATCGCATCCTGGCCAAAAAACTGCAATGGGAGGCGACTCAACCTCGAACAGCGCTTTACCTGGAGGACGGTCTGATGGATATGAGGGGGTACAATCCCACGCCGATTGAGTCGGTCAGCAACTGTGCCATCGGGGAGAACAAGACACTAAAGATTGGGACCAAGCTCCCGCCTCCTCTGGCCAGCGAAATAAAGGTCGTACTAACGGAGCATTCAGATGTATTCGCATGGTGCACCGAAGACATCACAGGAGTCTCACCCGAACAAGCAACCCACAGATTGAACATCGACCCCTCCATTGAACCCCTAAAGCAGAAGAAGTGTGTGCAGGCAAATGACAAGCAAGCTGCAGTCAAGGCAGAGATCGAAAAGCTACTAGCTGTAAAATTTATTCGCGAGGTCCACTATCCGGATTGGCTTTCTAACGTTGTACTTGTAAAGAAGGCCAGCGAAAAGTACCGCATGTGTGTAGATTTTACCAATGTTAATAAAGCATGCCCCAAGGATTCCTACCCACTGCCTAACATAGATCAGCTTCTCGACCAGACAGATGGTCGCAAAATCTTGTACCAGTTTGATGTTATCGCTGGTTTTCAGCAAATCCCTCTGGACCCGACCGATGCCGAGAAGACCTCCTTCATAACGCATGAAGGCACATATTGCTACAACGTGATGCCTTTCGGTTTGAAGAATGCGAGGGCCACATACCAGCGACTAGTAGATAAGATGTTCACTCACCTCATCGGCAAAACGGTACAAGTATACATCGATGATATGGTCGTCCTAAGCGCTGTTGAGAGTGACCACCCGCGTGACTTGGCAGAGGTATTTAAAATTTTCAAGGATTACAACCTCAAGCTAAACCCAGAGAAATGTTTCTTCGGTATTCGTAGCGGCAAGTTCCTTGGTTGCATGGTTTCGGAGAAAGGTATCGAGCCTAATCCCACAAAGATCGAGGCGATTTTAGAAATGGAAGCACCGCACAATTTACAGGGAGTTCAGAGGCTCAACGGGAGGGTTATCGCCTTGGGCCGATTTATTTCCTGCTCGGCACAGCGTTGCTTGCCTTTTTACAAGGGAGTCAAGAAGGAGCATCCCTTCAAATAGTCTACGGGCTTCCAGGCGGCATTCAACGCCATTAAAACTTTCCTTACCACGCCCCCGCTACTGTCGGTACCAAAGCAAGGACGGGACATCCAACTGTACTTCACCATCGTCGATGAAACTGTGGCAGTCGTCTTAACTCAAGAGGAGGGGACGGAGCTCTACCCAATTTATTTTTTGAGCAAGGTCCTGAAGGGTGCAGAAATCCGATACTCCGAGGTTGAGAAGGCTCTGTTCGCCATCACACAAGCATTCGAGCATCTCAGGCCATATTTCCAAGCGCATACGGTTGTGGTCAAGACCAATTATCCTCTCAAGAAGGCAGTCCAGAAACCAAAAGTCTCCGGACGGATCACCAACTGGTCGGTGCGACTATCGCAGTTCGACATACGTTTTGAGCCTCGTACGGCGATCAAAGCTCAAGTGCTGTCCGACTTCCTTGTAGAATTTACCGGATCATCAACTAGCGACCTCACACTGAAAAAATCTCACAGCAGCGACACGTGGACCATAAGTGTGGACGGGTCTTGCGGCCCAGGGCGGGCAGGCGCAGGCATTGCCATTCAGGGACCTAATAACCTCCGACTACGGTACGCCGTCCGACTCGACTTTCCGATGACGAACAATCAAGCAGAATATGAGACCCTGATCGCAGCTCTTCGGTTAGCCAAAACAATGGTAACCCGGCACCTGACAGTATACTCGGACTCCAAACTTGTCGTTAGCCACGTCAGCGGTACTTACAGAGCAAAAGACCCAACAATGTGTCAATATTTGGCACTCGCCAAATCTCTGCTCGAGGACCTCAAGAACAAGGGAGTAACCTTTAGCCTTACGCTTGTACCACGAGAAGAGAATGAAGAGGCAGATGCCATTGTCGCTCTCGCAGCAGGCGAGCAGTCCCGTGACCCGCATACCCTTATAGAAACTGCTGCGAACCCAGCCATTAACATAGAGTGCTCATTACAGATCGACATAGCAGACGCAACAGCGAGCGGTTGGAGGAGTCTGATAATCAGGTATCTAGAAGATGGGACACTACCAGAGGATCGGATGCAGGCATCCCTCGTGGTTCGGCGTTCCTGGCGGTATGCAATGCACGACGGCCTTCTCTATCAGAAGTCCTCCATGCACCCGTGGCTGCATTGCATATCCGAGGAGGAAGGGGATCACTGTTTAAAGGAGATACACCAGGGCATATGCAGCTCGCATCAGGGTGCTCGGTCAATTGCGAAGAAAGCCCGTCTCTATGGACTTTATTGGCAAACCATGGACTCTGACGCAATGCGACTGGTTCGTAGCTGTCAGGCGTGTCAACTGCACGCCAATACTCATCACGCGTCGGTGGCTCTGCTCAAAGGCATCATCACACCCTGGCCGTTTGCCATATGGGGCATTGATCTGCTCAGCCCATTTCCGATGGCCTTAGCACAGAAGCGTTTTGTAGTGGTAGCAGTCGATCACTTTACCAAATGGATTGAGGCAGAAGCAATCGCCAAAATAATCGCCGACAACGTAATCGGTTTTCTTAAGCGAACAGTCATATACCGATTCGGAGTCCCTCACTCTTTCATCATAGATAACGGGAGGCAATTCGACTGCAGTCAATTCCGCGAGTTCTGCGTGGAATGGGGTATCAAAGGACGTTACACCTCAGTAGTGCATCCTCAGAGCAACGAGCTCACTGAAGTAAGCAACTGAACAATCCTGTGAGGCATAAAAGTGTGCCTTTTCCACTAGGGGCAAGCATGGCCTGACCACATCCCAGCGGTATTATGGTCATACCGCACAACCCCACGCTCTGGCACCGGGCGCACTCCTTTCTTCCTTACCTATGGGGCAGAGGCCATGGCACCATCCGAGGTCACCCTTCGTTCTCCTCGACAAATCACCTTCGAGGAAGCCGGCAACAACGCGGAACTTGCCGAAGCAAGCGAGCGACTAGAGGAAGAGAGCCTTAATGCCTTACTTCACATCACGGCCTATAAACAAAGCATAGCTCGATACCACAATAGACGGGTCCGGCCCCACACTTTCCAAGTCGGGGACCTTATGCTCCGAGATGCCGCTGCCGCTTAATCTCCGCTAGCTAAAGGCAAGCTCGGACAATCATGGGAAGGGCCATACAAGATCGATACTGTCCTCCACAACGGAGCCTACAAAATCGCCTCCTTAGACGGGGCGGTCTTTGACAATAGCTGGAACATCCAAACACTGAAGAAGTATTATCAATAAGCTCCTGTAATCTGAATCATGAATAAGAATACATATTTACGAATAACTCAAAATGTTATTCCCAGGCTTCTCGATCATCTCGAAATGCCTCTTAAATCGCGCAAACAACCCTATGTTGTTACCGATTAACCAAGAAGTGAGCTACCCGATATGGTCCTCGCACTGAATAACTCAAAATGTTATTCCCATGCTTCTTGATCATCTCGAAACGCCTCTTAAATCGCGCAAACAACCCCATGTTGTTACCGATTAACCAAGAAGCGAGCTACACAATACGGTACTCGCACTGAATAACTCAAAATGTTATTCCCAGGCTTCTCGATCATTTCGAAACGCCTCTTAAATCGCGCAAACAACCCCATGTTGTTACTGATTAACCAAGAAGCGACCTACCCGATACGGTCCTCGCACTGAATAACTCAAAATGTTATTCCCAGGCTTCTCGATCATCTCGAAACGCCTCTTAAATCGCGCAAACAACCCCATGTTGTTACCGATTAACCAAGAAGCGAGCTACTCGATACGGTCCTCGCACTGAATAACTCAAAATGTTATTCCCAGGCTTCTCGATCATCTCAAAACGCCTCTTAAATCGCGCAAACAACCCCATGTTATTACCGATTAACCAAGAAGCGAGCTACCCGATACGGTCCTCGCACTGAATAAAACGTTATTCCCAGGCTTCACGATCATCTCGAAACGCCTCTTAAACCGCGCAAACAACCCCATGTTGTTACCGATTAACCAAGAAGCGAGCTACCCGATATGGTCCTCGCACTGAATTACTCAAAACGTTATTCCCAGGCTTCTCGATCATCTCGAAACGCCTCTTAGCAAATCGCACAAACAATCCCATATTGTTATCGATTAACTACGAAGCGTGATACCATATGCGGTCTACGCTCAAATCACATCGAATGTTATACTAAGGCTTCTCAAGCATCTCGAAAGCCTCAGCAATCGCACAACTAAAACAGCATCTCGCACACTTTAGCGAGTTGGCTACGTATCCGTAAGGAAGCAATGAGCTATCAAAAACAATCCTCAATCGGATTTTCTGGACAAAATCCAGAAACATGTCAAAATTTCTCGCGCGCCCCGAAAATCAGCTGGGCAGGCTAAAAGGACTCGATATGAACCCTTTGGCAGCTTTGGTCGCAGTAATAACAAGGGAAACCGAATTTGCAGTTTTTCATTGAAGACAACAAGGTACATAAGATTGGAAATAAATTGAAAGGAAATCGCTAGTACAACGCAACTTAAAAGATTACGCAAAAGCACAGAAACAAAACGCAAAAAAGTCCAATCTCCTACAACGATACATTGGCACGATCAGGATTGGGAATGGCCTCAGCATCCATTAAAGCCTGATGCACTGTCCGCCAATCAGTACATTCATTAGTATTGTGCCCATTCTGCCTGTGATACAGACAGGCTTTCCCAACGTGCGTCACTCGATGCGCCGGATCTGCCGGAATAGGCCCCAAAAAGCCCTGCCTAGAAAATTCAAGAAAGACCACACTACGAGGCTTTAAAGGATCGATGAATGTCGGTCCATAGGGACGAGTCGGTGAAGCATGGTGTCCAACACGCCGGTTTTTTGTTTCAGGAGGAAGATTCATCACTCTATCGAGCTCATCGGTAAGAAGCCTCCTCACCCATGCAGGATGTGGATTCGTTACGGCACGACCGTCTCGTCAGGGTTCAGAAAACTAATCCCGTCCTGCGACCAAGCCTTCTTCTCAGTTGAAGATAAGGCGCTGACAACCACGTCGCACGAATCTATCGCAGACCCAGTATAGGGAGCGGAACTCTCGCTCTCCCCGTTTCAGCTTCTTCGTGAAGCACCCCGATTCATCCACACCGGGGAGGCATATCACACCTTTCTATCAAGATCATGATCATCCCTTGGCGGACAATACACGTAAGGGTGGGGCATCACCGAGATCGCTTTCTGCACCTCAAGCACCTTAGAGGAATCCACGATATCCCGAAGCGACATCGCACGAAATGTGGATGAGCAAACTCATGTTGTCATAAACTAATGGGCAATATGTTGGGATTAATGTGAATAGCATATTAGTTACTAATGTGGTTAGTAACCCAATAACCTAGGAATCACATCAAAGATGTGATTGATTACATGAATCTACCTAACAAATGAGACTAGCTTATTGAGCAAACTCAAGGTGAAATCTCAGGAGTTAGGATCCTAGCTCACTAAAGGATTTGCGAAATTCTTCGAATTAATATGGAGGGCTATTAATTTGGCAAAATAGTGGGAGCAATCTAAAATGAACAAAAAGGCCTATAATTTTAGATTGATGTATTTTAAAGCAAATGAATAACGTACGTTTACTCTTTCTCACTCTCAGGTTTAAATTAAAACACTCCTAAAAATCATGACTAACACCAATCTGCAAAATATACTTACCGATAACAAGTTGAATGGTTCAAACTTCACCAACTGGTATCGCAACCTCAAAATCGTTTTGAAGTTCGATAAGAAAGGGTATGTACTTGATACACCGATACCCCCTTACCCGACGGATGGTGCTCCCTACCAAGAATTTTATGCTTACCTGGAGCATAAGGCTGATGACGATCACGCGGGAGACATCATACTTGCATCAATGACCCCAGAATTGAAAAGGCAACATCAGGATATGGATGCCTATTTCATGGTCACACACCTGAAAGAGTTGTTTGCGAATCAAACTCGGTGCGAACGCTACGAGATAATAAAGCAGTTATATAGATGCAAGATGCAGGAGGGCACATCTGTAATGACACATTGTGTCAAGATGATTGGCCTTATTACCAAGTTTTCTAGTATTGGAGATGCGATGGATCATGAACTAAGTGTAAACTTACTTCTTCAATCCCTCCCCGAGCGTTATTCACAGTTCATTGTGAACTACCAGGTGAATGGCTTGCAAGCCTCTCTTGTAGAGCTTGCAAATATGCTCGAGACATTCGAGCCCAATATGAAGGAAAATGAGGGAATACCGGCTCTTTCTATTGAAGGATCAAAGAAGAGGAAAGGGAACTTAACTAATCCAATCCATCCTGAGAAAGGCAAGGGAGCCATGCTCACCGAAACAAAGGGAAAGGAAGTAAAGAAGCCCAAAGGAGAGTGCCACTATTGTGGTGAAGATGGGCATTGGAAAAGAAACTGTTTGGTATACCTAGCTGCCCTCAAGAAGGGAAAAGTTGGGACTTCAACATCTGGTATGTTTTATATTGAAATAAATACAATTTCATAGTCTGAATCTTGGGTATTAGATACCGGATGTGGATCTCATATTTGTATGAATATTCAGGGACTCAGACGGACTAAGGAATTGAAGAAAGGAAGCATAAACTTGCGAGTAGGAAATGGAGCAAGAGTTGTCGCCCTCGCTGTTGGAGATTATGCTTTAAGTTTGCCCTCTGGGCTTATAATAGAATTAGGGAACTATTTGTATGTTCCTGAAATGTCCAGAAACATTATTTCTATTAGCCGTCTTGTTGACGACGGTTTTCATATTTCAATAAAAGATAAACATTGCGAATTTTATAGAGATGGGATTTTCTATTTTTTAGGAATATCATAAAATGGGATTTATGTGCTAGATGACAAAATTTCTCTTTTCTCAATTGATACCAAAAGACATAAGCTAGATAATACGACTTACTTGTGGCATTATCGTTTAGGCCATATAAACAAAAGACGCATGCTTAAGCTACACCAAGATGGGCTTATAGATTCAATTGATTCTGAATCATTGGAAACATGCGAAGCATGTTTAAAAGGTAAAATGACAAAGACACCCTTTAGCAATAAAGGTGAGCGTGTATCAGACACTCTAGGATTAATACATTCAGATGTATGCGGTCATATGTCAGTCCAAGCAAGAGGAGGATTCAGATACTTCATAAGCTTCATAGACGACCATTCCAGATATGGTTATGTTTACTTAATGAAGCACAAGTCCGAAGCTTTTGAGAAATTCAAATGCTTCAAGAATGAAGTAGAAAATCAATTAGGAAAAAAATAAAGATACTTCGATCCGATCGAGGTGGCGAATATCTTTCAGATGATTTTCTGAATTATCTAACTGAATGTGGAATATGCTCACAATGGACACCTCCATATACACCATAACACAATGGTGTATCCGAAAGGAGGAACCGTACCTTACTAGATATGGTACGATCTATGATGAGCATATCGTTGCTTCCAAAGACATTTTGGGGCTATGCCTTAGAAACTGCCCTCTTCACCCTAAATCGAGTACCAACTAAATCCGCTAGTTCCACACCATATGAATTGTTCGTTGGTAGGAAACCCACATTCTCATTCATGATAGTATGGGGTTGTTCAGCATTTGTCAAACGCATAGCGTCAGACAAACTAGATTCTAAATCTGATAAGTGTTTCTTCATTGGATACCCTAAGGAAACTGTGGGGTATTACTTCTATCATCCAGATGATTAGAAAGTAATAGTATCCAAGCACGCAACCTTCTTGGAGAAAGAGTTTCTCGAAGAAACAGAAAAGGGAAGCATGATTGAACTTGATGAAGTTCAAGAACAAGAAACACCGACTGAAACAACAGAGGCGGTTAAGGAACCCGAAGCAGTCCCATTAGATGAGACTCAAGTGCCACCCATTCGTAGATCACAAAGAGTTTGTGAACTCCCAATTAGATATGGTTTTCTAGTGGGAGATGATGATGAGGTTCTCGTGTTAGACGACGAACCCGAAAACTATGAAGAGGCTCTTACCAGTCCAGATTCTAAAGCATGGCTCGAGGCCATGGATTCTGAAATGGATTCCATGTACACTAACCAAGTTTGGACTTTGGTTGATCCACCCGAAGGGATAAAACCCATTGGGTGCAGGTGGATCTTCAAAAAGAAGACTGACATGGATGGAAAGGTTAGCACCTACAAAGCTAGATTAGTTGCGAAAGGATATCATCAGAAACAAGGAATTGATTATGACGAAACTTTCTCTCCTGTGGCTATGTCCAAATCAATCAGAATAATGCTCACTATTGCCGCTCACTACGATTACGAGATTTGGCAAATGGATGTGAAAACAGCTTTCCTAAATGGAAACCTGCTTGAGGATGTATATATGATGCAACCTGAAGGTTTCATATCAAAGGATGCAAACAAGGTTTGCAAACTACAGAGATCCATTTATGGACTCAAGCAAGCATCCAGAAGCTGGAACAAGCGTTTTGATGAACCCATAAAACAATTTGGGTTCGAACAAAATTGCGAAGAAGATTGCATTTACAAGAAACCAAGTGGGAGCTCAGTTGCATTTCTAATATTATATGTGGACGATATATTATTAATGGGAAATGACATAGCTCTACTACAGTCGGTAAAAGTATGGTTATCAGGTAACTTCTCCATGAAAGACCTTGGTGAAGCAGCTTATATACTTGGCATAAAGATCTATAGAGATAGATCAAGAAGACTGCTTGGTCTTTCACAGGCTACATACATTGAAAATGTGCTAAAGCGGTTTAGCATGCTTGAATCGAAACGAGGTAACTTACCCATGGTACATGGAGTAAAGTTAAGCAATCATCAATGTCCTAAAACCGAAGATGATAAAAAGCGCATGGCTGTAATCCCGTACGCCAGCGCAATCGGTTCGATTATGTATGCTATGCTTTGCACTAGACCTGACGTAGCGTTCGCGTTAAGTATAACGAGTCGTTATCAAGGTAATCTGGGAGACGAGCACTGGAATGCCGTCAAGGACATTCTTAAGTACTTGAGAAGGACTAAAGACATGTTCCTAGTGTACGGAGAAGGGGATCTGAAAACAGAAGGATTTTCAGACGCCAGTCATCTCACAGATGAGAATGATTTTAGATCCCAATCAGGATACCTGTTTATCTTGAATGGGGGCGCGGTCAGTTGGAAGAGTTCCAAGCAGGGAAGCGTAGCTTTCTCTACGACCGAGTCAGAGTACATCGCTGCTGCGGAAGCAGCAAAGGAAGCTGTTTGGATTAAGAAGTTCATTACTGAACTTGGTGTGGTGCCTGACATTGTAAATCCCATTACACTGTACTGTGATAACAATGGAGCCATTGCACAAGCAAAGGAACCACAGTCTCATAATGCATCCAAGCATTACCTAAAGTGATACCACATTGTAAGAGAGATTGTGGCAAGAGGAGATGTGAGAATAGAAAGAGTACCTACTGAGGACAACGTTGCAGATCCGTTGACAAAGCCCTTAGCCCAGAAAGTACATGATCGTCATCTAACTTCTACTGGGATAAGTTGTAGAAACAATTGGCTTTAGTCCTAGTGGGAGTATGTTGGGGTTTAGTGTCCTATAAACAATTGTTCTAGGATATAAACTAAATATGAACGAAGTGTTCTTTATATCCGGAGGCGGGGAATCCGGAGGGGTTGGTGAAGTTTCCACATTTTGGCGATGGAAGAATGAAAGCATCCTAAGCCTGGTGGACTTGTGCTCTCTCCTCAAGGTATTGAGGTTGTCATTCATCACCATATTATTCTCCACTAAATCATCAATTCTTAAATTCATTTGGCGATTATTGGAATTGATTTGGTCCAAAATCCGCCTTAAATCCACTAGATCATTATCTTGAGGTGCTTGGGGTTGTGGTTGAGCTTGCGGTATATCTGCCTCCTCCTCCGCCACGCCTCCTTCGTCGGTACCTACAAATTGGGAACTTGAAGCTCCTCCACCCATAGTGCCACGAAGATGGGCAATACGGGAAGCATATGAAATAAAAATGGGAGGAACCGAAGTAAGCAATAAGTGAGCCCGCTCAAGCGCCGAAATGTCCAAAATCGGAACATACCCATGGTAGGTGGACATGTCATAATCGGCTAATTCACCTCGTGCTCCCAAAACAATTGCAGTGATAAAATTAATGAGAGGGACTTGAATGGTATGAGCCCTCGAAGCACGAAATAAATTATCAAATAGCATACCGATGCTATCAACCCTCAAACCCTTAAACAAACAATCCAAAACGAACAAATCCCGAACTTGAATTTTTGAGCTCTCAACACGACCAAATAATGAAAAACTCAGAAATTTATGGAACAAGAACACACAATTGTCCTTAATCAACTTGCTTGAAGTATTTTTGGAGTTAAAATATTCTTGATCCGAAAGAGTTTGCCAAATAGAGTCGTTATCAAAATCCTTAGGCTTGTCATAGAAATCACTAGTAGGGAAACCAAACATATTCCCCATAGCCTCATAATCTACGGTATAGATTACACCATTATTTCTAAAGGAAATTGATGTCTTCTTCTTATTCATGGTCAAAGTGACCAAAAATTCTACGACATATTCCGTAATACGGGGAAAACGCATAGAAATAAAAGCTTGCCAACCCAAAGTTTCAATGAAAGCATCAATTCTCGTAGAGAAATCCAATGCTCTTACCGAATCGAAGTCAAGGAAGTGCATATCCACAAACTCCCGTTTGGAATTGGAAAAGTGAATGAATCGAGCGGCTTCCTCCTCCGTTTCAATGTCAAAATAGGCTCCGCAACGTATACGAAGGCGATTAGCTTCCGTAACTTGAGGCTTGTGACCAACACGCTTTGTTCTAGGCATGTTAATGGTGTTTAGGGTTTGCAAAGAAGAAGAAGAAGAGATGAAAAGAGAGAAAATCAAAGGTTGAAGATGAAGTGGGAGTTGTAATGAGGAATTGAATTGATAAGTGATTAGAGAGGGTAAAGAATAAATTGGGAAGAGTAAAAGTAATGTATGGGGAAGAGTTTAGAGTAGGTGATTGGGTAAAAAGTGAGGTGATGTGAGGTTTGTGTAAGGGGTAGGTTTATATAGGGTGAAATAGGGAGATGTATAGGTAGAGTAGGAATAGGAATAAGCTAAAAATAGTGCCAAAATCCGGATTAATTCGGCCTACAAGTCGCGTGTCGTGACCGAGAATGCCGAGCCGCGGTCGCGGCACGCGAATTTCAGAGAACAATTTGCTCTGAAATCGGTCTGTTGTTGTTGGACTTACCGAGAATATATAATTCTCGGCCGAGAATCGGTCCATTTAGCCATTATAAGTGTATTTTGACTTGGTTTGTGCAATTTCTTTGATTAATTGTGTCCTGAATTGAATTAAAATTGTACCTGTACTTAAAAACTTAAATAAAAAACATTAAATATAAGGAAAACCAAAGGTTTATCCTTATTAATTGTAAAAATAAAGAGAAATAAATGTCATATTAAGATTTAATGAAACATTAATGGACATTTATGCATATAAGTTAAATGAATCGTGTTAAGTGAAATAAATACAAGTTCATGTATTAATTAATTGATTTAAACCTAAAGTTAAAATGGGTTAAATGTATAATGTGAGGAAAGTATGAACATATTTGTTAATTAATAAAAGCCATATTAGTGCATTATAACTATTTTTATTTCCATTTGATCAAGAATGACTAGAATTGGTCAATATGAAGAGGTTTAGTATAGATTGATCCATGATCACATAGGAAATGGAGCAAATATATGTTAACTATAGTCAAATCAAGAAAATTAGTAGAAATTTTTATTGAATCAACATATATGTACAAAAATTGAAACAAAACATTAAAACAAAGAATGAAATTAAATAACACAAAATACATAAATATTTACAAAATATTAAAAGAAAAACTTATAAACTTGAACTATTCTATATACTCATCCCTATCAATCGGGATTTCTCTAGCCCTATAGCGTTCAATTTTCAATTGCACGAAAGTTTGACATTCTGGTGCAGAAAGAAAATGCGGGCCTGCTCGAAAAACACGTTTCACTAGACCTTCATATTCTAAAAACTCATAGTCTAGTGTCGGAAAAGATTCATCCTCACTCCAAGGAACAGCAATAGTACCCTTGGTACCGAGAATTATTCCGCAAATTATATTCCCGAATCCAATCTTTTTATCCTTGGATCGAGAAGCGGCAACAAGACCCTCCATCAGAATTTTTGAAGAATCAACTGTATTCCCTTGGAATATATCTCCAAGGACGTATAAGTCGGTGTCTCAGACCACACTGCTAAATGTGCGACTGAACAGACTGTGACACAGAAATTTGTGTAGATACAGCATTGAATTGGAGTGAAAGGATTGATTGTAGGCGAGTCGAGGATTGAAATGCCAGAATCCAGTGAGCATTCTACATATGTCTGTAGATGTCATATCTTTGCCAGGATGATGTTTGATTGTATCCCTCGGGGGAAAACCAAACCAGGCATGCAACTCGGGATATCCGAAAGTAAATAGTTCGCCATCTCGATGAAAACTAAGACGCACCCTTCGTTTGTTAACAAAACGAAAGGTACAGAAAAATTCGAGAACCCAATCGCCAATTATAGGAAATCGCATGTTGGCGGATTTTGTCCATCCCAATCGTTCCAAATAGCGACTCATGTCATCGCTTATGCCGAGTTGTTTATTCAAAAACTCGTCCATATATAACATTCCAACGAAGAACTTGTAACGAAGCCTCCAGTAGCGCCTGCCTTCATCATGATTGAAGATAGGAAATGGCGCACCATATCGTTTGGATAAGTCGGGACGTTTATTGCTTGACGCAACAATTTTCTTAGGGGATTTGTGTTTAGTAGTCATGGTTTTTATGAGGAACGAAAGAAACAAATGTGTCTATAACTTAATTAACAATGGTGTTTTGAGGAAATCAGAATTTTGTTCTGATAGAGATGAAAAGAAAATAATGTAACAGAACTTTGATCCTCTAGGATTTATTTATAGGAAAATAGGACGAACAAAGGTGTTGTTTTGATGCGAAAAGGCATAAAATCATACCTCTGAAAGTTGAAGAAACTCAATTTTTCGAGTTTGAAAAGCCATGTCTGCAGGATGAAGAAGAAACAGGTCTGATGGTGCAAAAATCTCCTGTGTCGCGACTGAGAATCCCAATTCTCGGTCGCGACACGCTGATTTACTTGCGGAAATCAGACGTCGAAACCCTATATTTCTGATTCTCAGCCGAGAATATAAATTCTCGGTAAGTTCAGAAAGTTCCTTACCTTTTTTGGTCAATTCTGAAAATGTGAATTCTCAACTGAGAATTCTAAATTCTCGGCTGAGAATCACCAAATTCCTTCTAATTCGAACTAAAGACCTAAAATTAAAATAAAAGCATGACTTAAACATATTTTTATACATTTAAATCTTAATATAAAGTCTATTTATAATTAAAAATCATAAAATTGGCATGTGTAAAAATTTAAACTAAATCAAAAATCATTAAACTAAATTAAAACTAACAAAACAAAACAAAATAAAATAAAATAAAATAAAAATAATAAAAATAAAGTACATTAAATAAAAATGAATTAATCTTCAGAAAAATGTGTTACGAACGCAATTTCTTTGTTTGAAACATTTTCGTAATAGATTTTGCATCTATTATGTTAACTTTGAAACGAACTCCGTCAGGTCCTTCAAGTTCTAAAGAGCCATAGTCAAATACTTTAATGACTAGATATGGTCATGCCCATCTGGACTTAAGTTTACCTGGAAATAAACGGAGTCGTGAATTAAATAACAGCACCTTGTCCCCAATGTTAAAGCTTTTGACTTTAATCTTGGCATCGTGCCATTTTTTCACTTTTTCTTTATATATTTTCGCATTTTCGTAAGATAGATGACGTAACTCGTCTAACTCATTTAAGTTGAGCAAACGTTTCTTACCTGCTTGTTGCAAATTAAAGTTAAGTTCCCTAATAGCCCAATAGGCTTTGTGTTCTAATTCGACTGGCAAATGACATGCCTTCCCATACACTAATCGGTATGGAGTCATTCATATTGGTGTTTTAAATGCAGTATGGTATGCCCATAACGCATTGTTAAGTTTACAAGACTAGTCTTTTCTTGAAGACGAAACTGTTTTCTCTAGAATCCATTTGAGTTCTCTATTTGATATCTCTGCCTGACCATTCGATTGAGGATGGTATGGCGTTGACACGTGGTGACGTACTCCATGTTTTTTCATAAGTATATCAAAACTTCGGTTTATAAAATGGGTACCGCCATCACTTACAATGACTCTAGGACAACCAAATCTACAAAATATCTCTTCAAGAAAACCAACAACAACTTTAGAATCGTTCGTCGGGGTTGCAATTGCTTCAACCCACTTCGAAACATAATCTACGACGACTAATATGTAAGTTTTACCATTAGAAGGGGGAAAAGGTCCCATAAAATCTATTCCCCACATGTCGAAGACTTCAACTTCTAACATGTTCGTGAGGGGCATCTCATCTTTTCTACCTAAATTTCCTATTCTTTGGCACTTATCACAACGAATAACAAATGAACGAACGTCTTTAAACAATGTAGGCCAAAAGAATCCACATTCTAATATCCTGGCTACTGTCTTACTAACGCCGTTATGTCCCCCATACGAGCTAGAATGGCATTCCGACATTATAGACTCATATTCATTTTCACTAACGCATCTCCTAATTATCCCGCAACCACAAGTTTTGAACAAAAAAGGATCTTCCCAAAAATACTGTTTAATGCCAAAGAAGAATTTCTTCTTTTGTTGGAAAGTTAATCCTTCCGGAACAATGTTGGCTGCGAGATAATTTGCAATATCCGCATACCATGGCGACATGACACTTTTTATTTGATAGAGATATTCATCAGGGAAATCATCTCGTATACCGATAGTCTCACCTATAGGACCGTTTTCATCTTCGAGTCTTGATAGATGATCGGCGATAAGGTTTTCTACTCCCTTTTTGTCTTTAATTTCTAGATCAAATTCTTGTAACAATAAAACCCATCTAATTAGACGTGGTTTTGCATCTTTCTTAGCAAATAAATATCTTAAAGCTACGTGATCAGTATAAATAATAACTTTCGAACCTAACAAGTATGACCTAAACGTATCACATGCAAAAACTACAGCTAACATTTCCTTCTCGGTTGTGGTGTAGTTTAATTGTGCACCGGACAGTGTGTGACTTGCATAATAAATGACATGAAGTTTCTTATCCTTTCTTTGACCTAAAACACATCCGACGGCTAAGTCGCTTGCATCACACATAATTTCAAAAGGTAAATCCCAATCGGGTTTAGCAATAATAGGTGCACTGACTAAAGCTGTTTTCAATGTTTCGAATGCTTTAACACAATCTTCATTAAAATCAAAGGTCGAATCTTTCATGAGTAAATTAGTAAGTGGTTTGGAAATTACAGAGAAGTTTTTAATGAATCTCCTGTAAAAACCTGCATGTCCTAAAAATGACCTTACTCCCTTAACAGTAGTTGGTGGGGGTAATTTTTCTATCACTGAAGTTTTTGCTCTATCCACTTCTAATCCCTTTTCAGATATTTTATGTCCTAAAACAATTCCCTCGTCAACCATGAAATGACATTTTTCCCAGTTTAATACTAAATTCGTTTCTTCACACCTAGACAAAACTTTATCCAAGTTCTGTAAGCATGAATCGAAAGAATCTTCATAAACGGAAAAATCATCCATAAAAACTTCCATGATATCTTCAATGAAATCATTAAAGATCGCAGTCATACAACGTTGAAATGTTGCTGGTGCGTTACATAGACCAAAGGGCATTCTCCTATATGCAAATGTTCCATAAGGACATGTGAAGGTTGTTTTGTCTTGGTCATCCGGGTAAATATATATTTGAAAGAATCCGGAGTAGCCATCTAGAAAACAATAAAAAGCATGACCAGCTATTCGTTCGATCATTTGATCAATGAAAGGTAGAGGAAAATGGTCTTTCCTAGTTGCTTTATTAAGGTTCCTGTAATCTATACAAACTCTCCAACCGGTGGTGGTTCGTGTAGGTATTAATCCACCTTCGTCATTCCTTACAACAGTTATGCCTCCTTTTTTAGGTACACAGTGGATTGGACTAACCCATTCACTATCCGAAATAGGATAAATGATTCCGTTGTCTAAAAGTTTAGTAATCTCATTTTTTACCACTTCTTTCATGTTCGGATTTAAGCGTCTTTGCCTATCCGCTTTAGGTGGCTTATCTTCTTCTAAGTGAACTCTGTGCATTACAATACTAGGATTAATTCCTTTTAAGTCTGAAATTTTCCATCACATACTTCCTATTCTATTTCTAACAACTTCCTTTAATTTTTCTTCTTGAACCTGTGTTAGTTTGTTAGAGATAATTATAGGTAGAGAATCGCCTTTGCCTAAGAAAGCGTACCTCAAATGGTTTGGTAATTCTTTAAGTTCTAATTTAGGTGGAATTATAATTGAAGGCGGAACTAGTCCATCTTCTCGAATCAAAGGCTCTGGGTACTTATCTTCTAATTCTTCACTCATTATAGGTTCTATTATTTCTTCTTTTTGAATAATGTCATTTACTCATTCTTCAACTAAATCAAGTTTCATACAAGTGAAATCCTCCATAGGATATTTCATTGCTTGATTCATATCAAACTTGATCTTATCGTCTCCTATTCTTAAAACTACTTTCCCTTCCGACACATCAACTAGAGCACGTCCCGTGTTCATGAACGGTCTACCAAAGATTAGCGGACAATTAACGTCATATGCAAAATCTAATATAACAAAATCGGTAGGAAAAATAAATTTGTCAACTTTAACTAAAACATCCTCGATAATACCATATGGTCTTTTAGTGGTTTGGTCCGCTAATTGCAAAACCATATTGGTACGTTTGATATCTTCTTCTAAGCCTAACTTATTAAAAATAGATAATGGCATCAAGTTTATGCTTGCTCCTAAATCACAAAGACAACTTGGGAATTCAATATCTCCCAATTTACACGGAATGGTAAAACATCCGGGATCTTTGAGTTTAGTGGGAAAATTACTTGACACAATTGAACTACAATCTTCAGTTAGCGAAATGGATGAAATTCCTTCCCAACTGATTTTCTTTGAAATTAAATCTTTTTGGAATTTACCATAATTGGGAATTTGCGTAATCGCATCCATAAACGTTAAATTAATATGCAAATTTTTAAGTTTGTCTAAAAATGTTAAAAGTTGTTTGTCATAGTCCTTATTTCGGACTTTGTGTGGAAAAGGTGGTTTGGGTACAAAAGTTTTTGTACTTGAGTCAATTGGTGTATTTTTTTGGTTTAATGTATCTTCTTTGGATTTTGGTAAATCAATTCCTGGTAAAATTGAATTTCCGGGTATCTCCGGACCTAAGTAATTTTTCCCTAAACGAAGAGTGATAGCCTTTACATGCTCTTTCGGATTTTCTTCCGTATGGCTGGGAAGATTTCCCTCTTTGCGGGATGGAATTGATTTAGCGAGTTGTCCAATTTGAACCTCCAAATTATGGATGCTAGATGATTGGTTTTTAATAAGCTGATCGAATTTATTCTCAATCCGTTTAAAACCATCGTCGTAATTACTTATTTTTCCACTCATAGCATCAATGAATTTGTCGATCTTAGAAGATAAAGTGCTAATCGTATCTCTTGATTGATTTTGATAATTATTGGTACGATTTTGATTAGCATTTGCATTATTATTATTATCTCTCCAGTTAAAGTTAGGATGATTTCTCCATCCAGGATTATATGTATTGGAATAAGGGTTATTAGTTTGGTTTTGCCCTTGGACAAAATTTACCTGTTCGATTTCGCTCATACCTTCATAATCCACATCCGTTTGGATTGGATTACCATTAGGATCACACGGTGCCATAAACCTATCAATTTTGTGAGATAAGGCAAAAAATTGGGCTTGCAACATCGCAACTGGATCAAGATTCACTATACCTTTAACTGATGATGTAGTTGAGGATGATGGTTTCGCCACTAGTATGTGTCCACGTTCCGCGGGCCACATACTACTGTTGATTGCCATTTCCTCCATAAGTTCTCTTGCTTGGGCCGACGTTTTCTTCATGAATAACCCTCCAGACATAGCATCTAATGAACCTCTAGTTGTAGGATTTAATCCATTATAAAATGTTTGCATTAAAAGTTCAGCAGGCAATTGGTGGTGTGGGCATAAACGTTGAAGTTCTTTAAAACGTTCCCAAGCCTCATAAAGAGTTTCATTATCATTTTGAGAAAAAAGATGTTAACTCTTTTATGACTCTTGCAGTTTTTGCTAAAGGAAAATATTTTGATAAAAACGCTTGGGCTAATTGCTCCCAAGTTTCAAATGTTGTGGCTGGCATAGAAGTTAACCATTCTTTGGCTCGATCCTTCAAAGTAAAAGGAAAAAGGCAAAGTTTGATTGCTTCCGCAGTCACATCTGCAACCTTAAAAGTGTCGCAAATTTCTAAGAAATTTGTCAAATGGGTGTTAGGATTTTTGTTAGGTAACCCGTAAAATGTTACGTTATTTTGCAACATATTAAGCAATGCTGGCTTAATTTCAAATTGGTTTGCATTTATTTGGGGTCTAACTATGCTGTTTGTTACACCGGCCACTCCTGGCCTAGCGTAATCCATAAGTGTAGCCATAATTTCTGGCTCAATAACTCTGGTTTTTTATTGGGGTCTTGTTTTTGTTTTTGTTTTTCTTATCTTTCTTGTTCTTTTTAACCGTTTTTTCAATTTTTGGGTCTAGCGGTTTTGGTGGAATGCCTGAACTTCGAGAACTGCGCATGAACTTGAAATTTTGCACGAACCGAAACTACCTTCAAAACAGAATTTGAAAAATAAATATGTTAGTAATTTGAAATAAATAAAATATAAAATTTTGAATAAGTATAAATAAACCTAGATTCGAAATAAAACATGAAAAATCTAAATTTTTGTCAAAAATTTTGGCGATCCCCGGCAACGGCGCCAAAAACTTGTTGACCGATTTCCGCAAGTGCACGGTATACGCTTGTAGTAATAAAAGATATCGATCCCACAGGGAACGCTTTTTAACAAAAACTTATTTTGAATCGGTTAAATTTACTTTTAAGGTTTATAATATGGAAAATCGTTTAATCGGATTTGGTTTTGAAATTGCTAGAATAAGAATTGGATTAGAGTATAACAAATGTTAGAAATCACTTCTGATTTAGGGATAAATTTACAAAACAGAAACGTTTAGTTCTTTAGAAAAGTAACAAATGTATTTGTTTGCATTAAGCAAAGAAAACAACTTTAAACTTTGTATAAATTATAACAATGAAATAAACGTCGATTCCTCTAATTTTAGGGCTTTGAACTGCAGTCAATCCTCCTACAGTCGGGTTAGATCGCTACCTTAACCAAATTGATACTCTACTGATGATATCAATTTGCCTAAGTGTTCAACAAAGTTTCCTTGTAAAGATTTTGAATTTAACTACGTTTTAATGAAAACGCCAGAACTCACTTCGGATCATTTACCAAAGTGCTACATAAAAATCTATCGAATAGAATGAACTTTATTAGATGAAATATGAATTTGATACAAGTTTACAGAGAACATGAAGCATGGAAACTTTCGACGGCTTGCAAGTGAACGGGTTGTCAATCCTTTCCTTGGGTTTCGTTAGAGTTTGTCAGGCTTAGGGGCGGATCCTCTACTAAATCTTCTCGCTGTAACTTCGTAATAGAGATATGGTCGGCTACTACCAAAATGTAAACTAATATGAACAAATCTAAATGCTACTGTGTTTGTAATTATTGAATAAACAATGTGTGTACATCATATTGCTTTTTACAAAAACGAACTCTAAACTCTGAATCGCTTGACTCAGAATTCCTGCATTAATTCTATACTAATCTTCTCTTTTTTCTATATCTCCAACTCTCCATCAACTCTTTATTTATAGATGTTGAAGAGTCGTGATTGAAGTGTCGTGTCCGTTGTGAAGGGTCGTATCCTCTGCGAAGGGATGTTTTTATCTACCCGAACGAATGCGTTTCGTCGAAAACGAATGTGTGCGAATGGCTCTCCAGGGATTTCTGAACTTGCCGAGAATGGGGGAGCAAATATTTGATCTTCGAAATCGTCAAGGGAAGAAGCTGGTGACGCATGTCGC
Organism: Euphorbia lathyris; assembly: GCF_963576675.1. Lineage (NCBI taxonomy): Eukaryota > Viridiplantae > Streptophyta > Magnoliopsida > Malpighiales > Euphorbiaceae > Euphorbia > Euphorbia lathyris. Next base: position 67,440,829 of record NC_088914.1, on the reverse strand, counting down.
GGCCGAGAATGGAGGATTCTCGGTCGCGACACGGGATTAATTTCCGCTGTCTTGACTTTGTCCTCGTCCTCATTTCGGTGTGTTTGATCTTCGTCGTCTTTGACTCCTTTTGTAGGGTTTTTCTTCTGTTTTTAACCTCTTTTCGTTCCTATTTGGATTTTACCAAATATTTAGGTACCTTGCAAGAAAGAAACATATTCGAAAGTAAAAGTATTCTAAACAGGTATAAATAGTATGAATTTGAAGCAAAACTGATGTAAATACTAATGATAATTTAGGTATATTTTGGGCTTAACACCTACCTTGAACCAACAAAATAAGTCCTAAAACCTAGAAATTTACTTGCTGAAAGATATAAAGCGTAAAGTAAAGATAATGGTTGAAAAAAGGATTAAAATAAATTGTACTTAAGTTACATTTAAACATTTACAGGAGTATCCTCCTTAGCGTCTTTCTCTAAAGATGTGCCCTCTGGAGGAACCTCCTTCTCCGCAACAATAGTTCCTTCCTGAGGAACCGTACAATCAATTATCAAATCATTTCTGTTGTCACTCGCCCCCTGGGATGCTTCGCCGAGGTCATCTGATTCAAGATCAACAACAGGCTTGCTCTCCTCGGCTGATCCGCTCAGCTCCTTCCGAATTTGATCGCAGATGAAAATCCTTAACGTTCGGGATCTTGCGATATTTAAGGCAAACCTGATTCATCATGACGGCGTGCAAGGAAGTGAAAAAGCCCTAAAGGACTTTAACGGAACTTAGGGGGGCTTCTGATAACATCGGGATATTATCCACGGGATCAAAGAGGATATTTACCAAAACGGCCGCGTATTTGGGCGGTCTGGGAAGCAATGGCGTATCAAGCAAGTCATTCGAGTGGCGGATCACCTAGACTCCGCCACACACTATCCGTAGTCAGATCTACGTGAGACCCGCCATCATGCCTCGATCCGCCCGCCGAACGTTTGAGCCGATTCCCAATAAAGGCAATTAAAGGTCCATTAATGAGCTGACGGCCACGCTTAAAGGAGATCCGTAACCGCCATGAGGCATTAATGTAGACTTTCTAGTTACTGGGAGTTACGATCACATGACTATAAATAGCTTGCATCACAAGCTATTGAGGTACACATTCACATTCTCGCTCTAAACCATTCTCTTGTCAATATAGTTTATTCGTTATTTATATACTGACTTTGGCATCGGAGCTTCCCCTCGTCGAACCCAACGACGCCCCCCACATGGAAGGAATCCGGTCAGAAGTTCATCGCTAGTGATCAGAATTATATATTATATATCATTTTCATGCTTATTTAATAAATTATTGTTTTATTATTTTTAATGGGCTCCAAACAATTTTTTTTAAAATTATTGTCTTATGTATTAATTTAGTGAGATTATTTTATCCCATTGGCTCAAGTTATAACTGTAGAAAATTATTATTTAATTGATATTATTAATTTATCGAATATTCATTTTATTAAGGTTTTACTGTATTTTAATAAATAAAAAATTCTTCAACAAGTCAGCACTAAAATTAATAGAGTTAGTGAAAATTCTTCTCTTTACTAACGGCAATTATGTAGTCCATAATTCGCAAAGAGAAATTCCATAGTATTCAATGTTTAAATACGTAAAACCATCTAGATTTTTTTTGTCACTTTACCAAAAAAATATTGATCTTTCCAATATTAACAAACTAATTTAACTTTAAATTCATATATTAATTCTTAAATTGACATAATTCAAATTATATATCCGGCCTTTGATACAAAATATGATAACAATATAACTCAGGAATGTATAGAATTAATATATATATATAGGGGAGGGATCAAGTGAGAACCTCCTCTTAGGTGGAGACACTTCCTTATAGTGAGAACATTCAAAACTACGTCATTTTGAGTATAAAAATCAATAAAAATCAATAAAAAACACTATATGCTGATAGTGGGAGTTGAACCTAAGCAGGTCCATTTACACTCCACCATATTTACCACTGAGACAATTACTTCTCTTATGTATTATATCACGCGCGCTGCTTAATATACCATTGAGCTAGTAGCTTCTATTGTTTAATATTTGACGCATGCACTTATTAATATCGATTAAATATGCATAATAATGAATTATTAATAGGAAAAAAATGTGCATAATAATGAATTATTAATAGAAAAAAATCCAAGAACATGCTCTAATTTCTTATCTATTTAATTCCTTTATATTTTTGTAATTTATGTTATATAAGAAAATATATTTTTTAAAACATACGTTAGAACATATATTTTAACTTTTAAAACACGAACTATGAAGTTTAGAACGTACGATATTTTTTAGAACATACGTTATGTTTTTAGAACATGTGTTATGTTTTTTCGAACATGAGTTATAAATTATATTATAGAACAAATGAAAAAATGATCCAGATATCTACTGATTTTTTTAGAACATTATACTTAATTTTTGGAACACAAACTATATATTTTTTAAAACATACGTTAGAACATATATTTTAACTTTTAAAACACGAACTATGAAGTTTAGAACGTACGACATATTTTTTAGAATATACGTTATGTTTTTTAGAACATGTGTTATGTTTTTTCGAACATGAGTTATAAATTATATTATAGAACAAATGAAAAAACGATCTAGATATCTACTGATTTTTTTAGAACATTATACTTAATTTTTGGAACATAAAATATAAACTTTAGAACATACGTTATATTTTTTAGAACATACGTTGTGTTATTTAGAATATGAGTTATAAATTATATTATAGAACAAATGCAAAAATGGTCCATATATTTACTATTTTTTTAAAACATTATACTTAATTTTTAGAACACAAATTATAAAGTTTAGAACATATGTAATAATTTTAGAACATCGTCCTTAACATTTTAAAACATAAATTACAAAAATATAGAGGAATTAAATAAATAAGAAATTAGAGCATGTTCTTTGATTTTTTTTTTATTAATAATTCATTATTATGCACATTTAATCAATATTAATAAGTGAATGCATCAAATATTAAACAATAGAAGCTAAAAGGGCACTGGTATATTAAGCAGTGCGCGACATAATACACAAGAAAAGTAATTGGCTTAGTGGTAAGCAGTGTGTAGTGATGAAGAGTCCAAGGTTCAAACCTTACCTGCAATTATGTTTTTTTTTTCAATTTTCCTACTCAAAACGACGTAGTTTTGAATGTTCTCACCATAAGGAAATGTCCTCACCTAAAAAAGGGTTCTCACAAAAGCCATCTCCTATATATATATATATAGTGAACTGCTATATACCGCAAAGATTATACTTTCCACCGCACCCTTTTGATATTTATGCCCTCCTCACAATTTCAAACCAATAACCAAAAACTCTCAAATCCTCTCTAGCTTTTGAAGCTTTTCATAAAACCCGGTCTAAAACGACATGCCGTCAAAGGAAGGAAGGGGAAAAGGCTTAATGAATCTTCCGATATGTTTTTTTGAAAAAAAATATGTCTGAAATCACGGGTTCCGCCTCCAAAATCGGAGGCGGAACCCGTTTTTTTTGCCTAAACGGAACTCCGACGCCGTTGCCACCACGGGCGGAATGGACGAACTGTTCGTTCCACCGTGGTGGCAACGGCGTCGGCCGTAAGGTGGAAAGCATGACGCACTCGTTCCACCATCAGGTGGAACGAGTGGCGAACCCGTTCCACCGTAAGGTGGAACTGGGTTCTGTGCTCGTTCCACCTGATGGTGGAAGGAGCGGCGCATCCGTTTAGGCTTATTCCTTGAAAAAAAACAAAATTCAAAATTTAAAAAACGAATTTTTAATTTAAATTTATATCGTAAGATTACTTCGTGTTCGAAATCATGGTCTTCGGGAATACTCGGTCAATTTTCGTCAAATTCGGGTTTTTAGGCTTGGGAGAGAAAGAGAGAAAAAAAAATTGAGTTTTTGAAAAAAAAAATGAGAAGGGCATAAATGTCAAAACGGTGCGGTGGATGAAAAAAAAATTGCGGTATATAGCAATACCCTATATATATATGATCACCTGCAGCAGCGTTTTTTTTTAATTTTCCTACTCAAAACGACGTAGTTTTGAATGTTCTCACCATAAGAAAATGTCCTCACTTAAAAAAGGGTTCTCACAAGAGTCTTCTCCTATATATATATATATATATATAGGATCAGTACAATTAATTAAGTGTTCAAATATTCTTAACCCCTTCATTTAATTAATATCATTTTGATTAGGCTATTCCCTTAATCAAATGTGTTTCTATTATCTCATCTTCTAGTTAAGTAGTGATTATATTTCAAGAATTTCCTTGATAATGATTGTTAAATTTCTCAACAAGCGACACTGCCACCTTGGAAATATATAGTTTTTTTTTTCGATTATATAAATACATATAAGACTTTTTTGCATCATTATGTTTAAAAGATGAAAAAATACTCTTTGACAATTTGTGAATATCTAGAATGATAATGCCAATATTGATAGTGACATGGGATGCCAATTTTTTCAAGTCTTATAGACTCAATGTCTTCTTTCATGATAGTGATTTCTTTTTTTTTTTTTTTTGCTAGCCCCTTTTTAATATTAAAAGAAACAATTTTAACTCTAACATCATAAATATTATAATTAAAAGATTAACATTGATTATTTGGATTAATTTTAGACATTATTAAAAAAAAAAACTATTTTATTCATGTGTAGATGCATATTAATTGGTTCCGAAATAATAGAATTTGCACTTTTTACGATTTTAATAGATTTAGAAATAAAATATCTTTAAACTCGATAAAAAGAAAACTTTTAGATTATTTTTTTTTAATTGTCCAACATATACAAAACACAAAATAATTTTTTGTTTCTCTCATGTGTATACATGTGTCTCTGATCCGTTGATGAATGATAATATAATATAACGTACATATAAAGTTGAGATAACATGGTTTATGACTGAGCAGATGGCTTAGTTAATGATATCTAAAACTGGTCATGTACCATTTATGACATTAGAAATAAAATTATTCTTGATTAATGATAATATATATATATATATATATATATATATATATATATATATATATCCTACATAAAAGAATAAGATTTTGATTTATCCTTCTTTTTACATATATGATTAATAGCAAAACCCAGAAAGTGAAAAACTTCCTGCACAAATAATTGGATAAATATAATAAGCTTTTTTTTTTTTTTTTGAATCAAAATATAATAAGCTTAGCTTGTTATGAATGAAAAGAAAGAAGCATTACCGTAATTGACTGCCTTTGCCATAATTGTAGTCACCAACGCGTTTTTACTTCTTTTTTCATTTATGTGAAATGTGTTTGCTTTTTGTAAAATGTAAAAGGAAAGACATTCGTCAAAAGTAACAAGAAAAGACAAAAACAAAAGATCCTCATAAATATATTTTTGAATAAAATATTAATTGAATTAAGTTTTAAGTTAGAAATGGCAACGTCTTCCTTCCTTTCATACAGCAAAGCAGGTGACTCTAAATTTGCTAGTGCTTCTTAATTTAATAACTGTGTCTATTAATTCAAATTGATCTTTGACACTGGTGTATGAAAATTTCAATATCTTTTGCTCTGTTTGACGAAAAATAAACCAAATTCAACCACTAGCACGACTGCACCCCGCCACTTGTACAATAAATTTGAATGTTCTTTTACATATAATTTTTAGCTCAGATTATTACTTTTTGGAAATTAAAATTTTATAACTTGAACACAATTATGTGATAAAAATAAATTTCAGCAAACGAGTAAAAGATAGTGTCCAGAATCCACCGACACATTTTGACACCTCCCAGGAAGAAGAAAAAAAGTGTGAATAAAATGCAACATAACTCTGGAAGTGTTAAACAAAATAAAGGTGGTTCTTAAACCTTTCTGGAAAGATGAAGACTAGAAGTTCCAGAATTAAGAAAATGGAGAGAAGATTACAAGCCAGAAAATTTTATCTTCTTGCACTGCATAACACAGGCTAAGAAAATTTGAAATCTGGAAAAGCTATCTACACATCACCCAGGAAGGAAAAGGAAAAGGAAAGCAAACAAAATGGAGAGCTTCTGACTGCCACAAAGATTAAATGAAGACCAAAAAAAAAAACTAGACTTTAATAGCTCTACTATGCCTAGTTCAGCTCAACAGTCCAGTTCATCTTGTCCTCAATAAGCCCCATTTGTAGTCTGGTAAGCACACTATACAGTTGCTCTGCCACCGGACCAAACCCCCCGTCCACATAAGACACCCTACACAATATCAAATTCAATCGGAACATCAAGTAAGAAGAATCGCAGCTGGGTTCTTCGCATAAATAAATAGCAAGACTTTATGAGCATTTTAGTTTCTAAGCAGGCTTGATGAGCATTTTAGTTTTTCCTCAGGATTCTGACTTTATGTTCTGTCAATTATGCATATGCACACCCAAGCTCCAAGTATTTGGTAATATTAGTGTGCAAACGAAGCAATGATACTGGCATAATTTTGACTCAACACATCTTGCCAAATATAAATCTAAATTATTTTTTTCAAGCATAAGATCAATATTTCCTTTTCTTTTTGGCTTCTTAGCTTTGCAAGAAGTTTTTTACTGCAAATTTAATTGAAATACTGATGATTTCCAGAATTAAAGGATTACCTTTTACCCATGTAAGTGATACTGCCCACAGGTGAGACAACAACAGCTGTTCCAGTACAAAAAACCTCATCTGCATCAAGCAATTCATCCACTGCCACAAGTCGTTCTTCAACCTGCAATTCACCAAATTAATATTGGGAAGTCGAGTAATTCAAAGCACCGATTCTGCTGATTATTGCAGAAGTGTCAAGTGACAATTAATGGAGTAATGCATACCAATGATATCGAGATATAGTACACTTGGAAACAGACAGTAACTAAGACAGACAAGTCCAGTAAAAAGAAAACACTAAGGCAAACAACTCCTTCCTTTTGAATAATTTAATTTCAATATCATTCATAGACAGAATTGAAATGCATTTGAACAGATATCATATCACTGTCATATGAATATCAATGTCAGTATCCTGCAATAGAGAGAGAGACCTCAAAGAAAATAATCAACATAATATACAGCATACAATGTTACATTGAGCAGACAAACTAAGCAGCAGCTATAATGTTTTACATCTTTAAGCCTCCAGTTTATGTCATATTAGCCACAGCAGACTTGGCTGGTAAGGAGAACAGACTCAACATGACAATATTACTCTTTCAAACTAGAAATCCTGGTGACAAGCCAATCTCTATTTAACCCTCTAGATTTGAAGTCTACATGTCCAAGAGCAGCCAATCTCAATATGATTATTTGAAATAAAACATAATCTAGACTTCCAGCTTTAATTGCATCATATTAATTAAATACGACTAATGTTATTTGAAATGAAACATATATGCCAAACAAAAAATCAAGACACATTTTCTCCCATATCAGATCTATATCATTTTAATGGCTAAAAATAGGCACCTGGAATCCTTGGCTTCTGGCAACGTCAACTATGCTCTTCCTTGTAATGCCGGGTAGGATTGTCCCTTTTATTGCAGGAGTGAAGATAACATTATTCTAAGAACATAGTAAATGAGAATATATTAGCTCTAATCCATAATCACATTGCTGCAGAAGACAGTGAAATCTTCTGATTGCATCATTTTCACTGTGACAAAGACTTGGTTCAACATGAGGTCGCAGTTGGCAACTGCCTTAATGTTAAAAGTGTAACAAAAATACCAAAATATTGTCTATCAACTAATAGCAAACTAAACATTAGCTAAAAAAGCAAACAACATCCAAAGAAAGTCAACCTGTGGACAGCAGATAAACAACTAGCTCATCATGGAACCAGCACAAGTGAAGAACCAGACTTCCTTGCAACCAATCATGAAGATATGGTAACTGAGCACGAATATAAAATTACAACGACAACAATGGCCATTCAGCAGTAAGAAGAGTACTACTAAAAGAAAAATCACACTATAACTAACAGTTGATAAGTCTTGGACAAACCCTAGGCCTCTCTCATGTCTTATTAACACACTCATAATTAGCTATAATTCTGAAACAAGTAAAAATAAATCTGTTTCATAAAGATGACTTGTGAAACAAGCATATGCATGAAAAGAAGCAAATGTTTGTAGGTCATTGTGTCACTACATATCATTTTTGTGCAATTATGGCGCAACGGTAAACGTTGTTGTCGTGTGACCAAGAGGTCACGGGTTCGAGTCTTAGGAGCGGCCTCTTGCCAAATAAATTGGCAGGGGAAGGCTTGCCCCCAGTACATCCTTGTGGTGGGACCCCTCCCCGGACCCTCGCTCAGCGGGGACGCGTAGTGCGACCGGGCCGCCCTTTTTTTTTTATGTCATGGTCAAAACTCAAAATTACTAACTGATATTATCATAACAAAAACCCTAGCCATCAGGCAAAATTTTACTTGACAATTGTAGCATCAAAGTATCTGGTTTAACAATTTGAGAATTATTTAGAGTTTGATCTCCCCAATGTAAAAAACAAGCAATCTAATGAGGCTGAGATGTGCATAATTGAGCATTTAAGGTATCATTGAAACAAGAAACAGGTCGACGACAGATTGTGGTCCAAATAACAGATTGGTAGATTGCATTAAATAGGCCATAGTGGCAACAATGGAACCTGAAGGGATGTTAGATCATAGCTCACTAATGGTTGTTTATGCCTAATAGTTTTAATCATGGAGCTCAGGCTACCCAGCCACCTAATTCAGGGGACCATGATCACTATACTAATGTGCAATATTGAAATTCAAGATAAAGCACGCCTCCTGCTACAAATCTATCAGATATTGCTACAAAAGATAAATCTATCAAATATTGACACACGGTTCCATAAAAAAGGGTAGGCATCAATGCTTAATAATTAAAAAATTCCCATAAGACAAAGTGAAACAACCCTCAAGCAGAAATGAAATTTTATTATTGAAGAGAAAATTTCTCATTCAAAATACCTTCACAACAAAAATATTGCAAGATGAAACCTCCTCTAGATACTTTTTATGAACACAATCAAGATATAGTACGTCAGAATATCCTTTGGCTTTTGCAACAGATTGTGCCTTGAGAACCTATGCATAATAAAGAATGTGTTAGATAGAAACTTGTGATCACTTCAAATATCTCTTTCAAAACAATTTCAAATCAAATTAAAGCGTTAGTGTTGCACCAAAAAATATAAACGCCTGGTTCTTGGTGCTTAAGAACTTGCACCATTCTTCAAATTAATAAAAGCACAACCATATAAAATCCCATCTGTGATTAATAAAGAAGCAACTTACAACTTAAAAGTGATGGAGAGACATTAACTTGAAAATTAAAAGGCTAACTTACTGCAGCATAATTCCCTATTGTCTTAACACCTCCAGTGCCACCAGGCGTAGCTCGATGCAGTTCATGCTCAATGACCAAATTAATTGGTGCCACACCTTCCTGACATAAAAAATGTAAAAGAGCATACTTGAATAACCATTGAAGAGGGATTCAACATCACCAAAGATCATATAACTCTTCATATGTGCTACGCTACTTTTATAGTTAAAACTTCAAAAAAAAAAGGAGCATTTTCATTATTCACTAGATATGCAAAAAAAACTAATGTGTTTGACATCTATAAAAGATATTTTGGACATGTTATCTGGCTTTTGGCTGTTGCAGTCAGGGAGAAGAGGTGTTTGGAACATGGTTGTATCTAACATGTGTTGGAGGCATGACACATGTTCATGTCCCACATTACATACTCCCTCTTACAGGCATACCAGTACCTTGTAGAGAAGAGAAAAAAATTTGTTCAATTTAAATATCGCATGAACATAGCCATGCTTCTGCATTGCACATGGAAATGGACAGTTAAAATGAGTAGAAATTGTTTCTCTCATTATAGATACATAGCATTCAGATAACAAACATCAACTTAATCTTTTCTGGAGCACAGCAAATAGGATCAAGTATGTGGCCATTCAAAGATGCTACAAAGAGATACTTTCAGAAACAACTAAATAATCCCATGTATACAAATGCAAAAATATATCACATATATGTTATGCATGCAAATGCTCACTTGTTTTTGTTCAAACAAAAAAATGCTGGGAAGCAAACACAAAACTAAGACAGCAAAAACATAAGGATGCTTAATCTCACAATGGAAGAAGATTTGAACACACCTTAAAATAGTTCCCCACAGGTGAAACATAAATTAAGAAGGTGTATTCAGGAGCAGGTGCAAGACCAAGAACAGCTCCACTACCCATCAGCAATGGCCTGATATACAGGGAACCTTTACCTGGAGGTGGAATCTAAAACAAGACAGTAGAATAGTTAAAATCTAGTTTGTGATCCACTTAAAACAAAAGATTAAAACTCTAAAGGTATCATGTACCCAACGTTTGTTTGCTAAAACAGTTGTCTTGACAGCTTCTACAAACTGCTCTACTGTTGGTGATGGCATGCACATCCTTTCAGCACCTATTTGCATCCGCATTGCATTTTCTTCAGGACGAAATAGCAAAATACTACCATCATCTTTCCTGTAGGCTTTCAAGCCCTCAAATAATCCCTAGCAACAGACAAGAGAAGTGATGATGCTTTCGTAATTTGTACATGGAAAAAACTGTAACACTCAACCAAATGAAATGAAAAGGTTTGAAGCCTCCAATGTTCAAACCACAAGATATAGAGATCTAAACAAAGAGAAGAAACTCCTGTACATTCTCTTTCCCTGCAGGTTCTTTCAGTTTGGTTACTAATACTCTTCATTTTGAATTCAAATTCCAAATTCAAGACAATTTCAGTTTGGTTACTAATTCATATATGAAAATAACTATAACACCAAATGAAATTGAAAAGGTTTCAATTTTCCAATGTCCAAACAAACAAGACTCGAAGATCTAAATAAAGGGAAGCAACTCCTCTACAATCTCTTTTACTTGCATATTCTTTCAGTTTGGTTACTGATACTCTTCATTTTGAATTCAAATTCGCATACCAAGACAATTATAAATATACTCGTAGTGAACTAATTGAAAACTGGTCCATGAGGAACCAATTTTAAACTATGTAATACAATTTTCCAGAAATAGAATTCCAGGGGAGGAAAACAAATTTCATGTACCATTCAAGAATGAAGAGTATGTTTAAACATATGGAGGAGAAGAAATTTCATATACTGACACCAGAATCTAAAATACCATTCACCATTTTAAAATTAAGAAAGTTCAAACATACATCTGCATAAGAGCAAAACAAATTTCAAATCATGCAGTGTGCTATGCCAGTATTACAGGGGGAGGAAAATAAATTTTCATATGCCTATTTTTAGGTAAATATGAAATTATCTAAGCAAAGTAGATAGTAATGCAGTAAAAGATATTAACATCCTACCTGACCATAATTTAAGACTCCTGCTGATGGACTCAACTCAATATTCCCAAATCGTTGTAATTCACCACTAGAAAAGCTTCCGCCATTTGCACATTTCATGATATACATATAATCAGTGGGAACATAAGAAAACCCAAGGTTGTCCCAATCTACATCAGCTAATTCCTCTGTTTCACTGCTGCACCCAACACACAAAAGAGCCCAAAGAAACATTAGAAATATAATGACTGAAGTCATAACTTGTACCCATGAATTTGGTTAAAGAATTGTCCTTTTTCTTTCTTCATTTTTAAGAAATGCTTATGACAATTTTTAACAATAAAATGAAGTAAAATATAAAATGTGATCGCAGAACTTCCTTGAAATTAGAGTTAAATGTGTAGCAGCTTGACAGTCCTCAGACCCTCATCTTTCAGGTGTTCACTTCTCTAAAAGGATAATAGAAAAGACTGTCTTCCCTTTCCTCTATGGAAGGTAGATCATAATAATACAATGCATGAATGACAAATTACATTCCAAGAAAACATGAATTTCCTAGTAGACTCCACTATTGCTTTCCAATGATTCCACCTTGGACTCCACATGTTAAGCACCGGCAGAAATTGTAGATCGTTTAATCCCTTCCCCATGGATCTTACAATCAATAACCTTAACTTCATATGCTTTATGTAAATATACATCCATACATATCTTATCTAACCCAGGTCCATAAGAAGGGACTATGAAATATCATATTGTTAAGGGCCGCAAATAGGATTTGTCAAAGGTCAGTCGAGGGGAGACTCTTTGATTTCCCTTGTTTCTCCTGTTCTTCAAGGAATTATCTTTAAAGCCTAATGGTGATTTGTAAGAGTCCAAGAGATCACCAAACTCCCCTTCACACTTTTTTTAATTGGAAATATTCATGATTCTTATACAGAATACCGTTCCTCCTATAAGAGACAAGGATCAACTTGCAAAAGGAAAGTCCTTATTTACAAAAACTACCTAACAAACAATGTTTAGAAATAAAAATGATACTGCCTAAATAACAGGAAAAATATAAGAATAGAAGACGGTTGTATTTCGGTCCTGTGAAACCGTGAAAGCGTCCACAACAATTACTCCACTCCAGGAAAAAGAGCTTGTCTTCAAGCTCGGAATTAGGGTAGTCTGAAATTCAATCAGAGGAACCCAGGTAGCTTCATACAACAGTAAGCTAATCCAATCAACTAGAACTCCAACAACACTATGGTAATGATAGGAAAAAAAATAGACTCAAGCAACAGATAAGAGAAAATAGACAGTGCAATAGGAAAATGTCAGAGATAATAATAAAAGCTGTTCTTGGGCTTCCTTATGAGCTTAAGCTGTTGTTGGGTCAAATTGTTCCTTGACATGGTATTAGAACCTCTTAGCTTAGACCAAGTGATCGAGGGTTCAAATCTTGGCAATTCCATTTTCAATACATGGCAAGATGAGCCTGTGTCTTATACGCTTCAAGCTCAAGGTGCATTTGCGTGTGAGGTGAGTCGGAGATTAATAATAATAGAAGTTATTCTTTGGCCTTTCTTATGAGCTTAAGCTGTTGGGTCAAATGGTTCTTTGACGAAAACAAGAACACAAACAGCAAATGAAAGGAACGGAACTTGTATTGATGTAAATAGGATCTCATCACAGGTCAATTAACTGAAAATTCTTCTTCTTAACCTTTGCTTCTCCTATTCTTCGAGGAACATGTCCTTAAAGCTTAATGGTGATTTGTACGAGATCACCAAACTCCCCTCTACACTTTGCTTGATTGGAATTATTCATGATTATTTTATTGAATACTATTCCTCTAATAAGAGACAGGATCAAACTACAAAAGGAAAATGTCCTCATTTAGGAAAATTACCTAGCAGGCCTGCCTATATAATAGGGAAAATATAAAAATAGAAATTAGCTTCAATAGTTATAGTAATTAAGCTGCCTATGACAGCTGTATTTATGTCCTGTTACAGACCATGGAAATAGAGAGGAATCTATGGGATACCATGTAGACTAAGATACTACATTAATATATTTTAACTTGTTACAAATGCACATATATATACATAGAAGGAGAGGAGACCCATACCTAGCAAACCCATACCTACAAGACACATACCATGCTTACATTATTACACTCCCCCTCAAGCTGGAGCATGGATTTTAATCATGCCCAGCTTGCTACAAATACAAATAACAGTCTTAAAGACAATACAGCTCAAAAGCCATACAACTCAAAAACAATACTACTCAGAAACAAAACAAATACTACAACTCAAAAACAGATTAAACAGATAACAGGAGAGGCCACGAACGCAATAATCACTGCCAACCCACACAAAGAATCCAAACACTAATCCAAGTTGCACAGACCATACAGGAAGGTCGGAAATGCCAAGGTAACGCCGGAACACCAAGAGTTGCCGGAAACAGTGCTGCCACGCGCTGGGAGATTTGTTACCAGAATTTGCATATCGGACTGTCGGCGGAAGAGGAAGTCTTGTGGGAGGGGCGGTGAGACTTGGAACACTAGGTCCAAACAGTCAGTAATGCTGAAAGAAACAGCCCAAACATACAAACCCAGAAATTCTGCTCACAGGGCAGAAAATAAATTCTGGAATCTCAATCCAGAAACCCAAAACAGAAGCCAAAACCAGGCTCTAATATCATGTTACAAACCATGTGAATACACTGGAACATGAGATACCATACCATATAGACTGAAACTATATGAATATCTTTCATTCAAGGAGAATGGACATATATATCATATTAAGAATACTACCTAGACAGCTACAGTCCATACCTACAAGACCCATACCGTGCTTACATTATTACATGTCCAATGAAAGCGTCCACAACACATATTGCTTGGAAAACGACTTTAACAAATAATAAATCATTGAATGACACAATCAGTGCTGTTTATTTATTCTAAGCTGCAAGAGGTCATTGAAAACAATTCAAGAAATGGGTGAAGACCAATAAGATGAGTTTAAAGAATACCTATGAGAAGTCTATTAAATAAATCGGACAGCTATGGATCTTCTGTATTGAACTTGATTCAATTCAAAATTGAAATTCATTTTCAGGAAAGAGAAATGAGTCAGCAACCTAGTCTCAAACAACTCGTCAAGAGCTTCATCATTTTAATGGTAATGATCAAACAGGCTGTTAGTTTGGCCTGTCATTCCGAGCAATATCCATACAAGATTGCCAAGTGCAACTTTATTGAATTCTCCAGTCTGCATAAACAAAATAAGGTGACTGTTGTATCTCAGTAATGGAGGGCCACATAATTAGGAGCTGTAATTCCACTTGGATTTGAAAATAGTCCACAATTCATATTCAATTTGGAAATCAGATTAGATTGCCGCAAATGCAAACTTTCTGAATCCAAATTGGATTTGGATTATTTATAGTTTAAGATTTATTTTGTTTGTTTTTGTTTCCTCTTTGGTTTAGAACTATCTTAGCCTACAATTACCTTAAAAGTTTTTCAGACTTTAATAATTAATCAACAAAAATTCTCTTGAGATTTCCTCTCAATTCTCTTGGGTTGTTGTTCAAGTGATTACTAGATTTGTTCGAGTGTTTGCTATTTCTTTTCATTGGTTTTTTTAATAAACTTGTGCCGTCAACTCACTGTATCAATTGGTATCATCAGAGACTTGTCATTCTCCAGACTTCTTCAAGCTGAGAACATGATCCAACCTAGTGACATAGGTGAGCAAGTTCGAGCGGGACGACTCAATAATTTTATGCTAGAGATGGTGTGAAGAGATACAGTCATTACAAGCGGAAATAACTAACTACCAACAGGCAAGTTGATAGACAAGCGGAAAGAACAGAGTAGGTGACAGCCATTCGGGATTGGTCAACACCAAATTATGTAGGAGACGTCCGTAGCTTTCATGGCTTAGCTACTTTTGTACACGAGATTTATCAAACAAAAAATTAGTAGCAATGTAGCTCCATTAACAGAATGTCTCAAAAAGGGGAAAGGTTTTGTTTAGGGTGAAAAAGAAGAGCAGAGTTTTGCTTTGATCAAGGAGACGTTATGTAATAGGTAATGCTCATGTTTTAGCTCTTCCTAATTTTGATAAATTGTTTGGGGTTGAATGTGATGCAAGTGGAATCGGTATTGGTGATGTATTGTCACAAGGGAAGCAAACTATTGCTTTCTTTAGTGAAAATTTGAGTGAGTCACGAATGAAATGCACAACGTAGATAAAGAGTTTTATGCCATTATACGTGCCTTGAAGACTTGGGAACATTATTTAATTGGGAAAGAGTTTGTATTATACATAATACATTAATCATTGAGCCCTTAAATATTTAAGTAATCAGAAGCAGTTGAGGAATGCTATTCATGCCAGATGGACTGCATTTATTGACAAAGTTCCTTTCAAAGTTGTTCATAAGGCTAGTCAACAAAATTGTGCAGTTGATGATGCTTTAAGTCGGCGGGTAAATCTCATTAAAACTCTTGCTATTTAAAATGATGCTTTTGATTCTTTGAAAGATGATAAGGAGTTCAAATCCATATGGGAGTTGTGTGTGACAAAGCAACCATGTGATGATTTTCATACACATAATGGGTTTCTCCGGATAGGGGATCAATTATGCTTACCTTGTAATTTTGTTTGTGAAAACGTCATTAGAGACTTACATGGAAAAGGTCTTTCTAGTCATTTTGGAAGAGATAAGACTATTGAAGCTGAAGAGTCATTATTACTGGCCAAAGTTGAGATGAGATGTTAGCAATTTGGTCATGAAGTATTATTCTGCCAAACTTCTAAGGGTGGAGTGAAGAATACTGGGTAATTGATACCATTGAATGTGCATGCAGGAAGATCCATCCATGGATTTTATTATGTGATTACCACATACACAAAGAGGTATGGATTCTATAGTAGTTGATAGATTTTCTAAAATGGCACATTTTCTTCCTTTTGCAAGAAAACTGCAGATGCATTATCTCTTGCAAAATTATTCTTTTGGACAATTGTTAGACTATATGGGGTTCCATTCCAAAATCTATTTTTTCTAATAGAGGTACCAAGTTCTTAAGTCATTTTTGGAAGACCCTCTGAAGTTTGTCTGATTCATCTTTAAAGTTTAATAGCACAGCGCATCTACAATCTGATGGACAAACAGAAGTAGTGAATAGAACATTGGCCAATGTGTGAAGAGGAATATGTAGAGACAAACCAAAAACTTGGGATCTTTTGCTGTTGCTCAAGCTGAGTTTGCATATAATAGTACTGTTCATAGCGCCATGGGAGAAGTCCTTTCTCTATGGTGTATACAAAGGTGCCAAATCATGCTTTAGATCTTGTGAAATTACCTAAGTCTACTGAGTTTAGTTCTGCTGAAAAATTAGCTCAAGAAGTTCAAGCAGACCATGAAGATGTGAAAAAGAGGCTTGAAAGGAGGAAGGCGAAGGTGAAGGAACAAGTTGAAAGACATTGAAAATTTCAGATATTCGAGTCGGGTCATGAAGTTATGATTTATTTGAGAAAATAGAGGTTGTCACATGCTGCGAGTTCCAAACTACAACAGAAGACATACGGTCCTTTTAAAGTTTGAAAGGGATTAATGCGAATGACTACAAGATTGAGATGTCACACGGCTGAAAAAATTTCTTATAGCTTTAATGTGACGGATTTATCTATCTACATCCCTGATTGTACGTTGGAATATCCAGAACTAAACTCGGGTTTGAGTTCTTTACATGTGGATGTGAATAATGGAGGGCCACATGATTAGAAGCTGTAATTCCACTTGGATTTGGAAGTGCTCCACAATTCCATATTCAATTTGGAAATCAGATATTGCCGCAAATGCAAACTTTCTGGATCCAAAATGGCTTTGAATTATTTATAGTTTAAGATTTATTTTTTTTGTTTTTCTCTTCCTTTTTGGTTTAGCACTATTTTAGCCTATAAATACCTCAGTCAGAGCTGTATTAGTTTTTAAGGCTTTAATAATTCATCACTAAAAATTCTCTTGAAATTTCCTCTCAATTCTTTTGGGTTTTTGTTCAAGTGATCACTAGATTTGTTCTAGTGTTCGCTATTTCTTTTTGTCGGGTTTTTTTTCTTAACTCACGCGGTAGACCTGCTGTATCATGCAGTCTTCTTTAGACTTTACTACCGCAATTAATTTTAATAAACGCTTGTTCCATGTAACATCCATGTTGAAGCTAATATTTAGGAAGATAGGAAACTCAATTTTAATGCAGCATGAGCTCATCAACAGCAATTCAAGAAATGGGTGAAGAGCATTAACAAGATTTTAAAAGAGCACAAATAAAAGGCTTCAAAAAGATGAAAAGTCTGACAACAATACTCAACATATAGGTTGAAGCAGACAGTGCAAGTCAATCATCAGCAAAGGATCTTGCAATACAGTTCAAAATGGAATTTATTATTAAGGGAAGAGATATAAGCCAGCAATTGAGTCTGAAATTACTCATCAAGGGCTTCATAATTTTAATGGTATGGACCAATTAGGTTGGCAGTACAGGCCTGCTATTCAGTGTGATTTTACCAACCCTAATTGGACTGCAAAGAACCTCTTCTGAATTGCCCACTCTTCATAAACAAAACAAATAAGCACTATAACTCAACTAATTCTAAATAAGCATTTCTTCCATTAACTAAACCTCAATAACAGCTAAGGTTTAGAGAGATAAGAATCTTTGTTATCGCTCTAAAGAAAAATAGTCTAGTGGACCACCAAGAAAACAAAGCAATCACTCTCAATGTTGGAGATTGGGTCCTTAATGGAAAAGATAGTAAAGCAATGCTGGTTATAGATAAGATTATGATACTGTTAGTTAAACATGCAAATATGAAGTATATGTTAAGACATTCATCATAACGGATCGAAGGACATCCCTAATACAGTTTAATAGCATTAATCTGCAAAACGAAAAGCATCAAAAGGTGAAGCTGCAATGCTTATGCCAGAATACCCAGAATAATGACGAAGGAAAACTAGTAAAACACAGCTAAATTCCGACTACAGTTGCATTCTTATACAGTGCTTTTGTTACTTCAGTTCAGCCAGCCTCCTTCTAACGCATTGTCAAGGACAACGGATAGCAAAGACCATATCATTGATGTCCCTGCTTTAAAATTTCAATACTTTCAAGGATTTCACCACCAAATTTCTATAAATTAGGAAAGTCAACATTTTAATACTGAGCATGAGCACAAAATGAAAATATGAATAATCTAATAGATAAAGAATTCTTCATTTCCTAATTGTTGATGGTAAAAAACTATGAACTCCACAATAACAAAAAGAAATGTTACAGACCTGTAAGTATCAGATACAATAGCGTGTGGCCTAAAAGGGGAGACAGCTTGCAATGCATTAGAAAGAGGAGTACGGTTACGAAGCTGCAAAATTAAGGTGAATGCGGAATGAAACGAGTTGAAACCAGCAGTGAGAAAACATAAAGGAAAGGAAATGAAAAGGAGGAGGAAATTACCTTGAGAGAAAGAGAGAAAGGATAAGAAGAAATAGGAAGAGAAGGGTCAGATGAGGAAGGGATAGAGAGAAGAGAAGAGGCGTTTCTGGAAGGGGAAAGAAGGAAATTAGGTTGTAGAGTACCAAAGACGGCTGTTGTATCCATTTTGTTGCAGTTTCCTCTTTCTTCTCTTGCTCTAAGGTTTTGTAATTTGCAGCTGAAACAAGAAGAAGAAGAAGAAGAAGAGAAGAGAAGAAAAGAGGAAGCCGCCCCTAATAAACTTCAATTTAATTTATTACTGTTTACTGCTCGTTGTTTTGTTTATCCTTTTCAATCTGTATTTTCTCTTTGCTGACCTAATTTTCCGGTTTTTTTTTTTAATAACACAATATATATGTAAATTTTTGATCGACTTTTATCAAAAATAAAAAATAAAATATTTTTCTATTTTGATGGTTAAAAAAATATATTTTAACCAAGATTGATTTGATCGGTTAAGTCGCTTAAAACACATTGTACATTTCGAATTTGAGTTCTAGTTTATACTTAAAATTTTAATTGGAAACTGATCCATTTAAATAATGTTTGAAGAGTTTCGAACTCATTTCAGACAAATTATAAAAAAAAAAATTTGATTAACTTCAAACATAAAAATTAGGATATGCTAATTCCTACCTAGAAAAATATACAATGGAAATGTCCAATAATTTCATTCAACATTTTAATTACAAAGTTGATGGTGAATCTATTTGTAATTTATTAATTTTACATGATAAATTAGCATTATGCTTCTATAATTATATATTATATTAATTTTCACCTTCAATAAATAGTATATACTTTTCCATTTAGCTATGTGGTCTCCATATTTATTAATGTGGTCTCCATACTTATTAAGGAATTATGTAAGTTTAAACTTTTAAAATCTCAAAATTTAGAATGGTTGATCTTGCACAAGAGTATAAGTAAAATACCCATATTGAAAAAATATTAGGTGAATATGTGGAATTGCACGTGTCTTCATTAAGAGAAGCGGGGATGTGTGTCACAAAAAGAACTTATGAATCAAGTCAAGTCTCAGGCACTAAGGAAATCTCAGCTCACATCAGAGCACAATACTCATATTTACTCATACCAAATTTGTGCGGTTAGCGTGGATCGAACAAAAAAGCATTCATGCCTCAACTTGAGAAAATTCTGGATCCATCATCTTCACGTCCTGATCAAGAACCTAAAACCCTCGTAGATGTCAATGGCAATCCTCTTGGACTCCTTCAAATCATCTCTGATCTCGACAGACGTATTGAGTAATGTTTCATCTCACTTGATCCCGTAAAAAGAGAAGTTATGGACAGAAACACTAAGCAACTCCTCTACAATGTCGGAATTTTTCAAGAGGCTACAAACATAAGTGAAGCTGCATGGCACAGTTGTAGGAGAAGTTGGATGCAGCGAGACAGGCCATCAAGCTCGCAAAACTTAAAGATTATGTCACATGTTCTACCGAACATCATATCGTCCATTGTTGCCCTTGTAGGAGAGACATATCGCTAGAATCTAAGTTGGAAGCCTAAAAAAAAGGTCCATAGAAAAGTAGCAAAATCCTCACAAACATTGAAACAATCATTATCAAATGTTTCTCCAATCTGACCTATATTCCATATACTTTTCAATATGATTCTCATATGTCACATGTCTCGAGCTCTCTAATGTACTACAATCTCGGTATTAATTCCCTCTTATGATTGCACTGAGAAATCATCCAATAATATCGAGTTACTATCCTCGTACCATGTATCCTCATGAGCCGTATATGGTTCCTGGAAATACGAGAAGAGATAGTTTCGGGTCTCCACCATGCTAGAAGGATCTCTAAATACCATCTCTGATGTCGAGTCTGAAGTTCCTGTAATGCAGGAACCAAATCCAAACAATAAAAAATCATCAAAAATAAAGTGGAATAATGCACGTGATGTACATTTATGTCATAGCTGGTTGGTAATAACCACATCAAATTGTGGGAACTGATTAAACGAGGAAGGATTATTGGAAGAAGATTGCAAATTACTATAATCAGTGGAAGAAAACAGGTCCTAAGGTGAATGACCAAACAACTTACTATCATTGGTATAAAATTAGTAAGAATGTTTATGTTTTCCATGGAATATACACTATCATTAAGGAAATCCACCTAAGCAGTCATGACGAAGCACGTGTAATTAGTAAGGCCAATGGTTTTTGTGTTATTGATTTGATCTCAGGCATTGATTCCAATCAGACTCTAGGTGATTCTGATTTCTGTTTCCATATCCTATATATTATTGTGTTGCTTCCGCTAATAGAGAATGTCATGGAAAATTTGAGTATTGAAGACGAGGAACACGAGGGATTAAACTTGGGTATTGCTGTGATATCTACGACTGTGGTGGATAATGGATTGTGTTTAATAGTATATTCTTAACGAATAAAGTGATAAACTTCCAGGTGATGCGGAACAATCTCGCGAGTCTGTGGCGACTAGGGCATGGGATTTCCATTGTTAATATTGCACCAAACCTATTCTCGTTTGATTTCTTCCACGAGGTTGATAAAAAATAAGGTTCTAGTAGGGGGCCCATGGTCTTTCAATAACTTTGCTCTAGTTATGGGTGTCTGGAAGATGGGCACAAATCTAGAGAATGTAAACCTTCAAGGTATACCAACATGGATTCAAATACATAAATTACCAATTGGGGCAATGTTTGAAAGTGTGGGGAAACAGATAGGCAAATTAATTGGGAAGTTTGTGGAATACAATGAAATAATAGCACATGGATACAGAAACAATTTATGAGAATTAAGGTTCTGGTGGATGTAAATAAACCAAAAAAAATGCAAAAATTTGGAAATCCCGGAGCGATTGGACTTGTATTCACTTCAAGTATGAACGCCTCATAATTTTCTATTATCTATGCGCAAGGCTCGGACATTCAGATTGATTCTATAAAAAAAAATTGAGCAACGAGCATCAGAATTGAAAATGGAATGGGGTGCATGGCTCAAGGCACCAATGAAAGGGGGAAGGGACCAGA
Organism: Euphorbia lathyris; assembly: GCF_963576675.1. Lineage (NCBI taxonomy): Eukaryota > Viridiplantae > Streptophyta > Magnoliopsida > Malpighiales > Euphorbiaceae > Euphorbia > Euphorbia lathyris. The sequence goes on along the minus strand of NC_088914.1, from coordinate 67,418,815 downwards.
GTAGTATGAAGTTGTTGAGGGAGGCAAATAGTGGTGGGGGACCACCAAAGAACTGGGAAAATAATAGACAACACCACAACACAGATCAATTTAGAAGGATGAATGATAGACAAATGGTGACTAAAATTCAATACACAAATTCCCGAGCTTCTAACGATATCACAATAGCAGGTGGAAAATAAAATAGAGCTTGAAAAAGTTTGAATAGAAAGGAAAAAATACAATCCATATGATCATCAATGGGGAAGACATCCACATGTTTAATTATGAGGACATGGGCATGATTCTCCAAGATGACATGAAAATGAGACGACCCAGATTGGATGGGGGGGGTTAGGTCCAAGCTCGACAAACACCATTCTCTCAGACATAACAAACAATGTAGGGGGACAAACTAACACAAACACATATAACTCTTCTTCTCGGATGGATAAGGAGTTTTCGTCTTTGATGAATACAGGCCTGACACTCAGGCCCCTCCAGTGCAATGAGTTGCTTAAACTGGAACTGTCGAGGGTAGGAACGAGCAGTTTGATCATCAGGGGAGGTTATTAATATTGCCAAGCATGATATTATATCCCTAATTGAGACACTTTTTTATCAAAGTTTTATTACTACATTATGTAAAAAATTTCATTTCGATGGTTATTTTTAGTGGATAAAAGGGGTCGGAGCAGGCGCTTAGCGATAATATGGAAGGAGGGAACAAATGTTTCGGTTTCATCATTCTTAGATCATCCTATTGACCTACTGGTTATGGACAAGGATGTGGGGAAATAGAGGTGTGTGGGCTTTTACAGTTATGCTGACAAGAATAGACATTCAGAGTTTTGTGCTCTTATGAATACTTTGTCAATGGGTTTTGATTTTCCATGTATGTTTTTTGGCGACGTTAATTGCATCATGGATGTGGTAGAGAATGAAAGGGGTCAATATATCCACAACATCTTATCACAGGCTTTCAAAATTGCATTTCTAATTGTGGATTAGTTTAATTAGTGTTGAAAGGAAGCCAATTTACATAGGAACGGGGTAGAGGCACAACAGCTTGGGTCAGTGAGAAGCTCGATCGTGCATTTACTAATCCTAGTTGGCTCAACATGTTCTCTTATTACAAACTGAGAAATAATGTGGTTGCTTACTCTGACCATTTCCTCCATAGTACTAGAATTGTGTCACCATAGCCGGCAGAAAAAGAGTGGCCGCTTTCGTTTTGAAATGTCATTGATGAGGGAGGCGGGCTTCATCGATTATGTGAACTCAAACTTGGAGGTGAACATGAAAGTGATGTTGATTGCAAAATTACTAGCATGTGTAATGGGTATGGAGCAGTGGGGAAGCGGTTTCATTTCCAATTTACAACAACAATCGAGAAAATGAAAGCAATCATGGAGAAACTCAAGACTGCACTGATCTAGCAGCAATGGAAATATATATGGAAACTATGAAATAACTAAATAATCTTCTGGAATAAGAGGATATGTTTTGGAAGCAAAGGGCAAAGATTTATTGGCTCTAGGGTGGTGATCAAAACATGAGATTCTTCCATTCATGCGTGAAGGCTAGGCATAAACAGAACTGTGTCACATACCTCATCGATGACATGGGCTTACATACCACGGAACCTTCTCTGATGGATGAACATGTAAGTAATTACTTCAAATCACTGTTTGCTTCCCTAATAGGAAATAATTATAATATTGTGAATGTCCTGAGCTTGATACTGTCGAAGGAAGTAAATGATACTCTTGTGGATCACTTTTGCTATGAGGAATTCTAAGCTGATATCTTCCAAACGTTCCCTGATAAAGCACCAGGCCCTGATGGATTGAACCTGCGTTTCTACCAAAAGTTCTAGAACGTGATCGGTATGGATGTGTTCTCAGCATGCTCCAGATGGCTGTCGAATAATGAATTCCCTACCAAACATAAACGATATTATGGTCGTTCTTATTCCCAAATGTGAAAACCCAAGTACAATGAAAGATTTCTGTCCTATCTTGCTGTGCAATGTGCTTTACAAAATTATAGCAAAGATATTGGCAAACAGATTAAAGCTCATCCTCCCTAGTATTATTAGTGAAACCCAATCCGCCTTTGTTCTTGGGAGATCAATAGCGAATAGTGTCTAAATAACATTTGAGGCTATACACTATATAAAGAGGAAGAACGGGGGAAAAGGGAGATGTTTCAATAAAGATTGAAATTAGTAAAGCCTAATACATAGTAGACTGGGGTTTCATAGAAGCAATACTGCGAAGATTGGGTTTTCATGAGAAATGGATTAGTTGGATTATGCTTTGTGTCACATCAGTGGAGTATTTGTTGCTATAAACGGAAGATTAGTGGGCACTATTTCTCTAAGGTGTGTGTCCTTATCTCTTTATCATCTATGTTGAAGTACTCTCCAAACTCCTCTATAAAACCGAAGCTGATAGTCTTATTAAGGATTGTCATATTTGCAAAGGTGTCCCATCTGTTTCACATATGTTCTTTACTAGTGACAGCTTTCTATTGTTTGGAGCTATAGTGTCAGAAGTTGAGGTTGTCTCTAACATTCTGAGTGCCTATGAACTAGTGTCTAGGCATGCAATTAACCTAAGTAAGTCACAAATATCTTTTAGTTCGAATGTTAAGTCTGATATGCATCTGGCCATTTCCTCATTCTTACAAATTCACCTACTGTTGGATACATGTCATTATTTGGAGCTCTCATCACTAATTGGCAAATAAAAAAGAAGTGTTTTTTCATTCTTTACTGACATGCTTTGAAAATGTTTCAGTAGTTGGGGATTTCCCTTCTTGTCAAGCGCTAGTAAAGGGCACTTATGAAGTTAGTGGCTCAGGCTTTGCCGATATTTTGCATGAGTACATTCTTACTGCCCATTCCATTTGTGACGAGTTGCAAAGAATGATGAACTCCTTCTGGTGGGGTACGAAGAATGATGGTAATATGAACATTCACTAGTTTGACTATTTCAAATTATGCAAGGGCAATGAGGACTCGATTTCAGGGACCTCCATCTGTTTAATCTATCATTAATAGGTAAATAGGGTTGGAAAATCCTCTCAAATCTATATACGTTGGTAAGACGGATCTTTAAAGCAAAATATTACCCTTGGGAAACTTTTCTTTCTTCAAATTTAAGCGATAATCCTAGTTTTATCTAGAGGGATGTGGAGAGCTCGATTGATGTCTTACGATTTGGGCTAAGATGGCGAGTGGGGGACGGTTATACAGTACGGGTATTGGAAGACAAGTGGCTGAATACGGAGGGGGAAAGCCGGAGTTCACAACATGTGTCATGGAAATGGAAAATATGGTGGTCGTTGGTCTGATGATTACGGGGTCAAGAGTTTGGGATCGGGGGAAAATCTTCGCTTTGCTCCACCTCGAGGAACCGCATGTTGTTTACAATATAATTATCCCTTATACTAATGGCTTTGACACTTTAATGTGGAAATTTACCAAAGATGGAATGTACTCATCAAAGTCGGGATATCGAGCCTTGGAGACTTGCTTATTTGATAGTACCCCGACAGAAAGTTGGACGCATATATGGAGACTAAAGCTTCCTCCACACATCAAAGTGTTTTTGTGGAAGCTTTGCACACGGTGTTTACCATTTCGGTCCCATCTTTAAAGACGCCACACTAATGTGCCCTTAACCTGAACCCTATGCAAATTGGACGTAGAACATGGCTAGCACCTCTTCGTTACTTACTCTTTCGCGATAACATGTTGGAGTGCAACACAGATCAATCCACCTCAAGGGGATTTCGAGTATGTTGATGAATGGTTCAGTTATTTCTATCGAACGGGGCATACTGAGGAGATCGAGGTTACGAGTAGTGGTATTGTATGCCATTTGGAGACAGAAATAACGTCTTATGGAACTTGGTCATTGTTAAGGCAGCAACAAGTTAGAAGCTTACTCGAGATTTTTGCCTGGACTAGGCAAATTGCAGACAGATGGTAGAACGGTGTAGCACGAGCTCAACTTCAACGATGCGTAGGTGGCTTGCTCCGAAACCCGACATTACGAAATTCAATATTGACGCAACAATTTTCCAGGAGACTGACATGTGTGGAGTTGGTACTATTTTAAAAAATAGCTATGGTGGTCTAATGTACTTCCACGGTAAGGTTATTCTAGGAACACATGATCCTCGAATTGTTGAAACATTAGCACTTTGACACGCGATAATGTTGGCAATGTCTTTAAATTTGACAAAGGTTTGGTTCGAAAGACTCTAAAGAGATGTTGGACGGGTTATGCTCCAATGAAGCAGATCTTATTGATCATATAGATTTTCAAGTGTCATTCATTACTCGTTTAGCGAATAGAGCAGCTCACCTAGTAGTTAGACACACTCTTTCAAATGCTAATGATGTTTTTCTTTCCAGTATTCCAGTTTACCTTTCTAATGTATTGATTTCAGTCTCATTTGTCACTTATTGAATGAAAGTCTTGGATTTCAAAAAAAAATAGTATAATAGTTATATAATTGAATAAATAAACTTGCGATAATAATGTATTATTATATAAAGAATAGTATGATAATTATATAAGATGAAAAGTATGATAATTATATAAGATGAAAGATTTTAGATGGAGATGCATAAAAATGTTCTATAATTAAAGAAAATGATACATTTTGGAAATATGCCTAGTCTTTAGAAATGAATAGTTATAGCATATAACTAACTTATCTTTAATAAACACATGCATAGTCAACTATTATTAATACATAACTAACTGGTGATCAACACTCATTAATTAAATATCTCGTAAACAATCTCATTCATTTTGCACATTATTTTTCTTTTTTAATTTGCACATGATACAATACACGTCGAAAAGTTGAAAAATAATTCAGTGTAGCGGATCCAACCAATGTGAACTTGTTATATCTATTCCAGCTAACAACTACCAATTCAAAAAACTTTAATTTTCTCACAATAACATCACCATTTGAATACCAAATTAATTTTTCTACTACAGAATAAAGAATACAGAAACCATTCCATTCTTGTTAAAACCATGTTAGTTAGGGGAATTTCAATCTAACTATGGAAACAGACAGTTCTAAACGCTATACATAATACGTTTTCCACACGCCAAGACATTCTAAAAAATGCTTTAAAAACTAACCCTGAAACCCAAAATGAAACAACAACACATTTACACAATCCTCACTCTCTTTCAGATTTATCCCAATCATACGTTTCTACACACACCTACAACCATATTTTGTATTTCCACCACTCTCTACTGCAGAAGATGAGAAAATTCTGTGTAGTCCTGCCCGCTTTCTGATAACCCCTCAACTGAACACCAAAACCGGAAGGACGAAGATACTTACATATGTAAGACTGATAATTACAAACAACAAACTATAGCTGTAGGGAATACTTGAATTCTTCTAAAGCTTCTGTTTTGATCTTGTAATTCTTCCAATATCCTCAGCAACCTTCCCCAGATTATCGACTTTCACAACAGGATCTTCCAACCTCTGATTATCACCCTTTTTGGATGCTTCTTCATGATGCTAGGGGGGAAAAATGCATATGTTTGTAGGTCGTCAGAAAGAACTTAAACACAAGCCAAGAAACAGTAATGTAATTAAGTATAAACATTTGCCTTCCTATTAGACCAAGCAAAGTAAAATTGGAAAATGGAAGATGCTAGAAGCCAAAATTAAGCAGCCTTTTGTCCAACTTCTAAGAAAGACTGAAAAACATAGCAACAAATTCTTGAATAAATTGTGTCAGTAGCAAGCCAAAATTGGTAGCAGTGTGTAATGTAAAACATGAAACCAACAAGATTTGACAAACATCCTCCAGAACTGATGGCCACATTATGTATATATATATTCATAGAATTATCTTCTGTTTGATCATATTCACAAAGTTAGACCATAAATCTTAAACTTGGTCTGATAAAAGCTATAAGCAAATATTATCAACAACAATGGGTCAATCCAAAATTTTACATGCTAGCTAATTTATTAAGTGGGCCTATAGGCTAGATTGTTTTCAACTCTTACAAACCCAGCACATAATCCATGAGTTCATTGGCAATATAGCAACCAGTAAATTACAATGCTGGCTTATCATCAAGATGTGAGTTCAAAATCAAATACGAAATCATAAATGTTATACAAAAAGCACTTTTCACTCAAAATGCACACAAAGTTTCCATCTACACTAGGCTGCTCAATCAATCGAGAGCTAGCATTAGAGAAAGACCCTATTGTTGAATTTACTAGAGTAACTTGGATGAAGGTAAGATTATCGAGGTTAAACCATTATGAGATAAAGAATGAAAAAACAGTCAATTAAAAAAGGAGTAAATTACACCAATGGTAAGTGATGAATTACATTTCGTCCCAAAAATATACCTGAAGTAACGATGACTGGACAATTTAATACGTTTAGCCAGTCACTGACCAGTCAACTCGAGTTTTGACCAATTTTAATTAAAATTTTGAACTTCTTTTAAATTTTTTATCTCTCTCTTCCATTTTCACTCTCTCTTGGTTCTCATTGACATTGCCATTAAAGGAATAGGAGCAATAGTTCTTCTTCTCCTTTTATATTTTTCCTTTGTTTCTCTCTCCCATTTCCTTTCTCTCTCTAAAAATGACGTCAACTAGTTTCTTCCATGGTTACAAATTTCCCATCCTCCATTCTTAAAGAATTGAAATGCAAACTATGTGAATACTCATTTTCTCTCATAAACCCTTTCAACGGACTAGCCCATTTTCTCTCTTGATTTTGTGAATGAAATTTTGGATTGCGAATCAAATTTTGGATTGGGAATGAAATTTTCCAGAACACAACACACATCTCTACAGTCTACACTATTCTCTCTTCCTTTTTTACATTCTATCTTCTATCCTCTTAACACAAAACAAAACCCAGCAACCATTATTTCCCTTTCCACTCTTCCTCATCATCTGTTAATTCAGCCTCAGGGTCAGGGCACGTGAAATTTCTCTGCAAAATTGGATTTTTCTTGTTTCCAATTTTCAACTTTTAACCTTATGCAAAATTGGATTGCTTTGCTTTCTGGATATGGAGGCCATCAAGAAGCAAGCTACTAGGCTTAGAGAGCAAGGCGCAGAGAAAGAGTAGAGAGGTCACGTGCAAGGGGATGGAGCACACTTGCTGGAGCATCGCCAATGAAGTGCTGATCATCTTCTCACTCTGTTAGAGAGAGAAACAGAAAGAGATGCCATAATCGAAGAGAGAGAGTCAGGAAGAGAGAGAGAGGAAGAGAGAGAAACAAAAAGAGATGCCATTATCGAAGAGAGAAACAGAAATAGAGAGATAGGAAGAGAGAGAGTCAAATGAGAGAGAAATGGGTCCCATTTTCAAGTGTTACATTGGTCAAACCGGTGTTGACAGGTCATTTCCGGTCGTGGTTATTTAAATGTTCGGTCACTCATACTTGGGGGTATGTTTTTTGGACAAAATGTAATCTAGGTACCAAAGTGTGAACTAAAGTATAATTCAGGTACCTTTGATGTAAATTTACCCATTAAAAAAGTATGGCTGTCAATAAGAGAAAATGGGAATTTGATTTCGTCATGAACACTGATTAGGGGAAGGATGAGTATTGATGCAGCTTCATACTTTGGCTAACTATTCATAATAAACTAGCAGTTAAGGAGAGATAAAACAAATGGTGAATGGTTTATAACCACGCCTAATTCTGAATTATGTATGATAATGGGATTAAAACGTCCCATCACTTGTTTTGTGTGTGTGATATCACAAGGGATCATTAGAAGTGCTTCCTTGGAGGACAGAGATTAGTTGGTTTAGCAAAAGAACCTGTGGAACTATTTGCAGAGAATCTTTTAAGTGTACATTTGTGGTCCTAAGTAAGGATCAGTGTTGTTTGAGTTTTTTCTTCAGTTATGTGGCAATAAAATTCTTTTTACTGATTAAAAAAGAAAAAGATGAGACAAATGATTCTCAGGTCAACTACTATCTAGGCTACATCTACAACGTAACGCCCCTTTATAAATGCACAACAGCTCAATCACTGCCATAAAAAAGGACAAATTAGATTGAGCAAAATGTCCATCAGTTAACTAATTCCCCTCAAGGAAGAAACTCAAATTACCTGATGTTCTTCGCCACCATTTCCATCATTTCCCAGTTGATCTTTTAACATTTCTGCTATCTCTGACTCACGTGGTACCAAACCCTGCTCCATGTGTCCTTGACTTGTATTACCAATTGTTCCATAATCTTGAACTATGCCTTGATTAGCTGGTTCAAAATTCTGCAATTGCTCTTGATTGAAAAAACTAGCAAAACCAGATACCTCACAAGTCACTTCTGAAATTCTAATAGTTCCATCAGCAACAAGTACATTAGCATCTTCAAAAGCTTCTTCAGTTAAATGCTGGTCCTGTTGCGTATTTGTTGGGGTTGAAATTGCACTGACAACAAATAAATCAATTGCTATTATTATTTTACAAGTAGCAAGATCAACTACATGCCTCAATTCCAGAAATATCAAAGAATAACTCATATAGAATTCAAAATTTAAGGAAAGAAGTACCAGTTATTATTGAGATCTTTGGCTGAATTTAAAGCACCATTTTCTTGCTGCTTCCTTCTCTTATTTGGATCAGTTGAAACATCCAAAGAAGAGCTTTTAACTCCTCTTTTCCTTCCAGCCTTACTGGCATCTCCGTCCTTCATTTCAGATTGTTCATAATGTGTTTCCTCAAAAAGTGTCACCTTTGACTTCAACTTTTGTGTCTGATATCCATTTGGTGAATCAAACTGGCATGTTGATGTCATGTTTTCTACTTGATTGGACACCAAAAATTCTGCATTGTTCTTCAACAGAATCTTCTCAGGAGAATTTTTGAATATCCGTTCTGCACAACGTTTGACCCAAGAGAATCGAGCAGTGTTAGGGGATGAAATCACATCAAATTTTTTCCCAGGTGAAGAATCCACTTTATTTCCATTGTTTGTAATATCTGGTATTTTCTGTGAAACCAAATCAGAATCTTTTACAGTAGACTGATCCCTTGAATATCTTATGGCGGATATTTTCTTCCGGCTAGACTCCATGTTAGACTGTTGCAACTTAGCCACTTCCATATCATCTAACAGAAGTTTCAAATCTTCCAATTTATTCAAGTGTTCAATCTGCGCACAAACCTCCTCTTTTTCTGCATGTAATAATTCCCTCTGTTTTTCTAATTTTTGAGTTTGACCTTTAAGTTCTTCAATGGATTTAGTCAGCATAGCCCAATCCCTATCTCTTTGCTCACGGTCCAGATTTATCTCCATTCTCTCCGAATCAAGCTTCTTCATTTCCATTGCAACTTGCTCCAACTCTTTGGCTGCTTTATCCCTCAGAGAACTAATAAGTTGAAGTTCATTTTTCTTTTCTAGCTCAAAGGCATTCTCTTGGTCCCTTAGATAGCATTCTACCTCTTCACGCCTTTTCTCTACACTGTTCTCTAGCTCTCTCTTCTGCATCTCAATACCCAACAAAAAATCTGCATGTTCCTTCTGGATTTTGTTGAACCACTCAGAATGCTCCTGCACCATCTTGTTCATGAAGTCCTCCCTCTCACGGTTAAGTAACTCAACGCCATCCTTATGCTGTTTTCGCATTATTTCCTTCTCTAGTCTTAGGTTATCCCGCTCATCCTTGAGTAACCTAGAAACAGCAAGTCTCTCCTCAGCTACACGCTCAGATTCCATTCGTAATTCCTCTCTCTTTTCATCTATCAGCTCCCACTCAGTTTCAAACTTGGCCTTCTCAATTTTCAATCTTTCTTCTTCAGTCATAAGTTCCACTTTCTGAGCTCTGACCATATCAACCTCTTCTTTGAGTTTCATCTCCAAAGCTGACAGCTCAAATGTTTCACTTTTCATAGTCTCTAGTGTTTCTTTTGCACAATCAACCTGCTTCTTTTTGTCCTCTAAAGAATTTAAAGATCTTTGAAGATCTAACTTCATTCTATTAATCTCATCTTTTTCTTGCTCAATAAGTGCTACCTTCAACTTAGTCTCCTTCTCAACAACATTAAGGTTTCTTTCTTTCTCATCAACAGCATTCATTTTTTCTGTTACTTCCTTCTCCTTATCAGCCAAAACTCTTGACTTAACCTCTACGTCATCTTCCCTTTCACCCAAAATGTCCTCCCGCTGTCTAAGATCCACCTCCCTCAATTCCCAAGCTCGTCTCTTGGCCTCAAGTTCCTCTTCCACTGATTTGCGGCGAATCTCCAACTCAGCTTCAATTTCCAATTTCCTCGTTCTTAGAACACTTTCATGATTGGCAATAACTTTCTGAAATTCAACCTGCATAAACCACTCAAAATTTCATGCTAAAGCAACTTCTTTCAGAAAATAAAAAAGAACGCAACAAGCAGTTAAAGTGGTATGAAAGCCCAGAATTTCAGCACACATGATGTATTACCTGATTAAGGTAAAAATGGAGAAAAGCTAGAATGACTTACAGATTCCTTGCTTGCCAGTTTTCCCTGTAAAACAAGCAACTCTTGCTCTCTCTTACTTAATTGACCCTCCCTCTCAATAACATCCTACATAAGCCCAAAAGAAAATGAACATATATACATCTTTCAAGACAATACTGTAAAACTTAACAGAATACTTCACATGCGACAGTATTAACCTCTTCTCTTTGAGATAAGGAGGCCACTGCCAGCTCCAAGTTGGATTTCTCGACATTCAAGGATCTAATTTCCTTCTCAATATTTGCTTTTGAGGCCTCCAACTCCTTTTCCATGCGATTTAGCTCTTGAAATTTGTTAGCAACATACTCCTCCCTCTGATTCAGTGAAGCTTGTCCATCAAGTAACCTTTCATGCTCCTGTTGCAAAACTTTCCGCCTCTCACTCAAAGTTTGCCTCTCAAGTTCAATCTCCTTCTCTTTTGCATCACAACTAAGAAAAAAGTACAACAACGAAAATTGGCAACCTATTAGGAAAAGTTAAATATCCATAACTTTGGGACTCATCAGTAAGAACATATTAGGATTCAGATATCTTGTTTCCCCTGAATGATAGGGGGGGTAAGGCCGAACCATTTGCTGCTGCTTAATATAACGAAATGCTATGAGAATAGCTTCAATATTGATTCAAATTTCATGTGGTAGCTAATTTTAGAAAGTAAAGATGCAGAAAATACATACTCAGCTTTGAAAGTGCTGATACGCCTGTTGAGATCATTTTCACGAGCTTCAACTTCCTGGAGCTTTCTTTCAGCAGCTCTACGATACTGGCTACCATCTGTTTGTAAAGTTTCTGCAGCACGCAATTTTGCCTCCGCGTCTACGAATTTTTTCTCAGCATCTTCCATCATACTGCGTGCTTCAGCAAATCTACACTCAGCTGCAACCTTGGTTTCAGCAGATTCAGCACGCATCTCATGCAAGGCTTTCTCAATCTGCAGAATTATATCAGTAAAAGATAAGAATTATACAACGCTAAAGAGCAAAAACTGAAAAGGGAAAACTCAACAAAGTCCTCACGCTTGCTATGCACTCCTTCTCAACTCCCAAAGCCTTCTTCAAGCTCTCCTCTCGTCTCCTTGCTTCAGCTAAACCTGATTTGAGTGCAGCTAGCTCACGCTTGTGTGTTAGGTCAGCTGCTTCAGACGAGGTCTTGACTTGCTCATAGTTTGTAGCCAAATCTTTTCTTTCCAGTATGAGAAGACCCATGTGGTGTTGAAGATCAAAAATCTGTATTAAGTTACAATTTTCAGAGTGGCAGCAAGAACATGTTACCAAAGTTAGCTTTTATTTCATTATCATGTACAAACGTATGATAACAAAGCCTAACAAAAAAGAACATGCAATGCAGCAGCCATCCACCAAAGTAATAGTGATAAACTTACTGCAGATTCAACTGACAAAAATTAGACCTAATGCAAAACAACACAAGCATACAGCACAGTAACATTTTAAAATAATTAGCCACAAAGAACAAGTTCATCTTCACTCATTTAATTCAGTTTCTGGTAAACCTCAGGACAAGGAAGATAATACCCAATGGAATTCCCAACCTGGGCAACGTATCCTAAAATTCTTTGTTCCCATTCGTTTGGTCGAGAGAGCAAGCAAACAAGAATTCCCAACCTGGGCAACGTATCCCTATTCTTTTCTCCAAACTAAACTAACCCAGTGAATTCCAATCGTTGAATTAAAAATTAAAATTTCAAATTCAAATTTCAAGATGAAAATATTCTTGATGTTTCAAATTGAGAAAGAAAAGCAAAACGAACCTCAGTCTCAAGTTTGGCAATATACGCAATGAGAGCAGCCTTGTCTCTTCTCTTAATAGATTCCTCATCGAATCCTGCTTCTTTAAGGCGCCTCCAGATCGTGTCATCACTGAGAGGTGACTTCAAAATCCTATTGCCAGGAGTTATAGATAAAGCTCTACCAGTAGCTGGAGTGATCGGCGTCGCCATATCCAGAGTCTCAAAGCACAAAACCCTAAAATTCCCACAATTTGGTAATTAGAATGGAGAGATCTTCTGAATTGGTAATCTTTTTCTGGGAGTTTCGCTCGCTCCGTCCCTCTGCACCTTTTCTTTTATAAAGCTTTAACGTTCACAGAAAGACTGAAGAGAGAGAGTGACCAGCGTTGAACACTACCACCACTCGTGAGTTGGCGAGCTATTGAATCAGGGGGAAGCAACGACGTCGTTTGCACGTCAGGAATTTTAACGGCTAATTACTTCCACTTGTGTACTCAACAATCAAGATTCAAAACTTACTTTTTATGACCGTTTGAATTCAATTAACAATGTTCACTATTTACTTGAGATATTTGTTAAACTTTTTAGTATCACGAAATTGGAAAATAATTTTTATTTGCTATACAATGAAGAATGCTGCAAAATGTAGATATAGAAAGGCCATTATTTTAGCAATAAAAAATATAAAAGGTTTAAAATTAAATTAGGCCTCTAGTCAATTAAAGAAAAGAATATTTCGATATTTAACTAGTATTTATTTTCCTGGTCTAATAATGTATCTTTTCCTTTTATGGGTAGGGTACTATCTACCATATAATTTTTTCGAGAGGAAATAGTTTTTTTTTTTCATAATACTAATAAAAGATTTTGTATTAAATAGATGGGATAGAATGAGGTTCAACCTCGACCAGAACTTGAGGGAAATAAAGACGGACGGTTTATGGGCATAAGTGTTGCAGTTTTTATTTGGGTTAATACACATATTTGTCCCTGTGTTTTCGCGAAAAAACAGATTTACCCTTAAATTAAATAAATCCACAAAACTATCCCTGAATTTTTCATAAACCTGCAATTATACCCTAATCTGACGGGGCTGCTAAACGGCGATTACATCAAACCTTCTTTCATTTGGTTTCTTATTGTTTTCTATTGCTATTGCTTTTGGATTAATTAGGACTCTGCTTTTGGATTACGACACTTAAGGTCAGCTTCCAACTCAGCACTCTGATTACTCAGCGTCGGCTTATACAGATTATATACTGAGTAATTTTAAACTAACAGCACATACATATATATATCAAGAGAATGGTTAGAAATTACTCAGCAGTCTTATCCTGGTTCGGCCTCACCGCCTACGTCCAGTCCCCAGAATCCTTCCGGGCTTTTTCAATCCACTACTGAGCTCTTTAAAGGTAGAGCACAAACCGTTTACAAGCAATTGAGTATGCAAGAGTACCTTCCTCTATTCGTCTACTCAACCCTACTAAGTGCTATAACCAAACACTCAGATTTTCTCTACCGCTGAGTACTAAAACCGAGTACTCAGCACCACTCTCTCAATTTTTACAATTGATACAAATTTGTTCTTTCTAGATGAAGAACACTTTAGATGAATACAAATTCAATCTAGGCTTTTACACAGAAATAGGATTTGGGTGTAAGTATTTGCTTTTTCTTGTATTTATGTGCTTGTATGTATGTTTTTCTTTTTGTACTTTGGCAAAGGATCCAAGTGATGAACTTGTCCTTTTATAGTGAAATCTGATGCTTCAATCATTTGAATTCGGATGTATCCGTTGAATTCAAACGGTCTTCTTGCGTCATTCACTGGTCAGCATACAGTTTTGCAGGCCAATCCTGTCGTCTGAATTTAGCAGGCATCAGGCTTGTCTTCTTCCGCCAGGTTCGTCTTCTAGTGCCAGTTTCGTCTTTTAGCCAAATGCCAGTTGACCCATGCATCTCGAAACTGTCTCCTTGCGTAATTCCAAAGCTTCTGAATTGACGCAGATCCTTGTCGATTTTTGTCTTTTAGTTAACGGATCATTGACGATGTCCTGATGAACACTCAGCTTGACTTTAATAGACGTTGCCTTCAATCTTTATCTTTGGCAAGGCTGAGTCACGTTCTACTCAGCTTCTTCGGTCAGCTTCGTCTTCAAGCGTTTGTTTTGAAGAAGACTTTTCTTCTATGATGCTGAGTTGTGTTCTACTCAGCTTCTGTGGCTCATGCTGACTTCATTCTGTCTTACTTTTTATTTCTGTTCTCATTTATAATTATACTCAACATTGAACAACCACATTAGTACAATTAAATCAAAACACTTAAATTTAATTGTCTTAATCATGGGATTAACTTAAATAATTTTGTCAAATCAAAATCATGTGCAAAGGTGTTTCAACACAAACATCTAGGTGTAATTTTAAAACGTGCTAAACAAAATCAATATCATTAACAATACAACTTCAAAATATGCTAAACCACTGAAAACCGGTCTCTACGTTAATATTCTTCGTTTTCTAACTCTTTTCCAACCCTTGAAGCCCGTCTTTAATTGCCCACACACAAGGTCATTAATAATTTAATATCTTAAAGATAATCTCGCTTTAAGCTATTTTTTACAGTAGAATTAAGCCTAAATTTCTCACAAGTTCCATTATGTGTATTGCTAAAACATTTTGATAAACTAATGCATGATAAAATGCAGGATTTCTTAAACAAGAAGTTAGTAAAAGGGAAAATAGTACTTTGTGAGTATATAAACAATGGAGAAACTGTTTCAGAATAGGTACCATAATGCAAGATGGATATCCCTTAGATGTAGCCTACAATAACCTCATACCCTCTTCATATTTGAACTTGGATGATGGATACTATGTTTCACAATAGTCAACAAAAGCAGGTAAATAAATACAGACACACAAAAACACTATCATAGTTAAATGGATTTAGATGTTTATACTGGTTTCAAAACTGCAGAAAACCAAGAGCAAAAATATTCAAAAGCACTCCAAGAAAGGATGAATTAGCACCATATGTTGTTACATTTTCATCTCAGGGATCTAATTCAATAACAAGGCATATTTGAACCATAGATTAATTGAAATTTTGTCTATAAGCATGTACTATATTGAGCAAAATTATCAAAAAACAAGCAGCTAATTGAAAATTATCTAAAAACAGTATCAAAAGACAAGTACCAATTTACCAAATTGAAAGCAATGAGCAAAATTGAAAAACAATATCAAAAGACAAGCACAAATATGAATTAATAATATATCAAATTGAAAACAAGTATCAAATTGAAAACAAGGAACACACTTGAAAACAAAACTAATAATGAATATGAAAGTAATAATCTATCAAATTGAAAACTAGCAAACGGAACGCGGAACGCAGCAGAACAACGGAGCAAAACCGAATTTAAAGGAGGAAACGAGAGAGAAGCCAAACGATTAGAAGAACAAGAAGATTTGGGGAGCAAAACAGAACGGCAACAACGATTAGAAGAAGAGAAGAAGAAGATTTGGGAATTTTAATTCCTAAGCGCAGCTTGCATCTTCCGTGTCTCCTTCTCCTTTAAGTATAATAGTTTAGGTTATTGTAATTTTTTTTTAAATATAATATATACTGAATAATTTTTACTTTTGGGGCCCCTTAGATTTATGGGCCCTGGGCCTGCACCCTAAAAATCAAGGCCTAGGGCCGGCCCTGTGCAATCGAGTCAAAGTGTGAGGCGCCTTGAGTTATATGTATGGTCTGAATCATTGTTTTGCAATTGGAGGAGACGATTAGCCTTGTGAAGCCAGATTCTTTTGCCTGTAAAAAAGATTCATGTCCACATGTAAACGCTCATTGGGTTTGTAGCGTATACAACATAGGTTCATCCCACTAATTTCACAAATTAATGAGGTTGTCATGACTCGAACCCTCGACAGTTTGATTTAAGAGGCCCTGATACCATATCATGGAACCATCAAAGTGTGATCTCTATTGTTCCTTACTATGAACCCAGTCGTACAAGCTTGGTCACAAGCACAAAATGTGGCATCGTAGTCCATTTTTAGAAAATCATTTGGTAGGGCTTGCCAGCAACCTTTACTCGTTAACTTGAGCTGGGTAGGCGTGACTTTTGGAAGTCAGTGTATAGAGTTTTGGGCTCTTGTGACAATGGCTTGTGGAGTTAGGGATTTCTTCCCTTGTGTGATACTATTGTGATTATACCATATCATCCAAGCTATTGCATAAAATAATCTAAATTTTACGATTGGCAATATTCCTCGTACCAGCCCGATCCATTCAATGCACTTTGACCCCATAATTCTAAACACCTTAGTTGGCCATTCAATTGATTTCCTTACCTCATTTGCCTTGTTGCAAAATTTCAGTAGATGTAGAATTGAGTTGTGTTCCACCCACATAAGGTACAATTATTCTCCACTAGAATTTTTCATTTTGCAAGGTTGCCATGGGTGGGTCGGATGTTTCCGTTGGATGGCCAAAGAAAATGTAAGATTTTTAGGGGGAGGGAGAGTTTCCATAACTATTTCCAACAACAGTTCGGGCTGTGGGAGGAGTCTTAAGGCCAGTGAGAATTTTGTTCCATCCTAAGGTTGTACGATACCCAAGTTTGACTACGTATTCCTCATGGCGTGCTTCAGGCCAAAAAAACATTATCCCTTCTTTCACTACTACGTAATGGAACTTTATCATGACAGCCTCTTGAGGAAAGAATAAGTGGTGAATTGGGTAGTGATTTCAGTTTTTAGTGTTCTCATCAATTAATGAGGAGACTATCGGGCTGGCGACATATTCTGCATCACAAGTGGACGAGAAGCATGCAACCCCATAACCCACCGGTCCTTGAGGATATTAATCGTATGCCCACCTCCAAGTCTCTATATGCCACTATCAAGTAGAACATATTAGACACTAAGTAAGCTTTTCTACACAAAACTGTCAGAAGCTCTCTTATTGGCTTGAAATATGGGGGTTTGCTTGAGTTATTTTTGTTAGAAGATAGTGGAACAAAGTGAGAGAGGTCTGTCAATTATTCTTCACACCTGTTTGGCTAACATAGCTTGATTAAATAAGAACATATGTTGAATCCCATTCCACTTTCTATTTTTGGTGCGCACAATCGGGACTAGTTGAGCCGATGGATGCTATTTTTGTCTTCCCTATTTCCCCACCAAAAATTTGCAATTAATGCTTGGAGTTCATCACAAAAGGTTTTAGGTAGGAAGAAGCAACTCATGATATACTGTGGGATAAGCAGGGTTACTGATTTTATAAGGATTTCCCTCCCACCCCTAGTGAGGCATCTTTCATTCCATTCTTGATTTTTTTGAATATGCTTTCACGGAGGAAACAAAATACAGCTTTTTTAGAACATGGTATACTCCGATTTTTCTTATAATTTCCTTAACCTTTTCAAGTGAATTAATACAATTACCCATTCTCTTAATTATAACATTGTATCAGAGCAAGAACAGATCCTCCTTGTGACTGCGGTAATAACCATTTTCACTGTTAATATCTCCAATGCTCTTGTGACTGTAATTTTGATAGGATCCAATCTTGAGGCAGAACCTTCCATTAATTGGGATGCCAAATTTACTATGATCACCGACTCATTTTTCTCATATGAGTCTCAACCATACAAAATTGTTAACCCATTTTCTCAACCTCAACTGTAACCTTTTGAATCTTATAGTCTATCTTCCTAGATCGTAGATTCATACCCTCAACCTCAGTTCCTTATAACTTACCATCATCCTCAAAACCCTTCACTGATACCCACATCGTTTGTATTTTATCAATCCCAAAACACATTGTCTACCGACAGTTTGACTATTTCCTTCCAGCAGCCTTGCATCCCTCTCGCCATGCAAATACAATCCATTAGTCCTTTCATTTTTACTTTCTAACATCCTCAAAATATTTATGATTCGTTTGAGGATATAGTTGATGAATGATTGTATTGTATTATATCTAATACGGAAAGGTAAACGTCAGAATCAACTCGACTTCTTATGGCTCTAAGAGAATGTGATGATTCTGATAAAACGATCTGCACACTTACTCTGTTATACGTTTTCATTAAATTGATTTGCTTAAGTTAATTGAATAAACGTATGCGACTAGTTGTAGGGGCAGAGCCTGTCCGGGGCTCGGGGGGGCGGCCCCCCCGACCATTGGCTCCGCCCTTGAGTATCATGAATTTTTTCCGTCTAGCCCCTCCCCCCTCCCCCCCGAATATTGGTTTATATTTAATTCATGTAGTATTGTTTCAAGAGTTGAAGGTAGTTGAGTTGGTTTAGGAGCACTATCTTAAAATGAAGGGTCATGTGTTTAATATCCACCAAACTCATTTTGTTAAATAAACCTTTATTTTTCCAAATGAGTTCTTTTTTTTTTGGTAAGAAGGGAAGAAAAAAAAACAAACAAACAAAAACCTAACCCGGGATCAGTCTAGGAAGACTGACCCCAATCCTATCCTCAAGAAGAGAAGGTAACAGAAAAGAAGGAGGAACGGAAAGGGTAGAAACACCTAACATCCCCCCATGCCCAGCAGCTGCCAAGCGATCCGCCACGCGGTTTTGCTCCCTATAAATATGGGAGAAGGTAAGAGAATCGAAGGCAGGACGAAGCCTCAAGATGGCTTTAATGAGATTCTGACTCTTAAGACAAACAGCCTGTCTATCCGAAATCCTGTTGATAGCCTCCAAATTGTCAGACTCTACCGAAAGTCTTTTAACACCCATGCGAATGGCGAGTTTAATGCCAGACAAGATCCCCCAGAGCTCTGCAGTAAAGGAGGAGCCCGTACCTAAGTTATGGGTAAACCCAGCCAGCCAGGCGCCACCAGCATCCCGAAGAACTCCACCAGCATCAATTCTGCCATTACTAAGGCAGGAGCCATCCGTATTCAACTTGACAACCCCTTCCCTGGGCTTCCTCCAACCAACTAACTGGACCTCTTTAACCGGGGAGGGGTGAACCAGGGGCTCTCCTTCAAAACTCTTTGTAATAACAGAGAGTTTTTTCGAGAAGTAAAACTGGAGGTCAGGAATAAAGACAGTCTTCTCAGCAAATAACTCTTCATTCCTCCATTTCCACATTTGGTGACAAATAATAGCGAAGAGAATAGCCCCGTGCTCCATACTGGCCAACAAATTCCCATTAACGCCTTCAGAGAACCAGTCAATATCAGAGAACCCCATAAAGGAAGAAAGGATGTGGTGAGGAAGGACCCCTTCCCAAACCTTTCTACTATTCGGGCAATCCCTCAAAGCATGGCACAATGTTTCCACATGGCCGTTGCATCTGCTACAGGCACCAGATACAGCCAAGTGCCTTCTGTGTCTATCTGCATTCGTGAGGAGCCTGTCTTTGACTCCCAGCCATAGGAAACTCCTAATGCGGTAGGGGACTTTGAGGGCCCAAATGGACTTCCAAATTTCCAAAGGAGGATCAGCCCTATTAGGGGTAAAAGCTTCATAGGCCGATTTGCAAGAATAAGAACCATTATTAGTCAAGGCCCAGCAGTGTCTGTCCTTATCCTCCTCCTGATTACTAATCTTCACACCTCTAATATTAAGGAGGGTCTCCAGGCTAAGAAAGGAGTCGAACTTAGACCAGATCCAGTCTCCCTCCGAGTCCACCACATCAGCAATTCTCCAGGAGAGGAGATCATTCGGCGGAGGGGCGATGCACACCTCAATCAACGGTTTGTCACCAATCCAGGTGTCATACCAGAAACTAATGGATCTCCCATTACCCACCTCCAAGCCAATCCCCGTACAGAACTCAGCAAAAACAGCACTAAGCCCTTTCCAGAGGAAGGAACAGCTGACAACCCTCTCCTTCGGGCCACCAAAGATTCTATCTTTCCTATACTTGCCGCACAGAAGACGAACCCAAAGGGAGGAGGGGGATTGCCACATTCTCCAAAGAAGCTTCATTAACAGGACTTTATTATTGTCCTTAGCTTGCCTTATACCAAGACCCCCCCTGCTCTTAGGCTGGCAGGCTTCCTTCCAAGGGACCAGGTGAATCTTCCTCCCATCCCCAGACTCTCCCCACAGAAAACGCCGATTAATTTTATCAAGGTCGTTGAGGACCGGCTCAGGGAGCTTACAGGCTTGCATGATGTGATTTGGAGCAGCGCAGTTGATAGACTGGATTAAAGTAAGGCGACCTGCAAGGGAAAGAGAATTAGCTTTCCAGCTAGCACACAAACCGTTAGATTTGTCCAAAATATCTTTAAAAGAGGCTTTGGACACCCTGTCACTATGAAGAGGGACCCCAAGGTATTTCCCAAACGATTGAGTCAGGGGAATGCCAGACATCTCACTCAGTCTTCTACACAAGCTATTATCCATATTCTTGGAACAAAGCATACGGGATTTATGGATGTTAATCTTCTGGCCAGAAGCCTCACAAAAGCAATCGAGGATATCCATCACAGCCTTAATTTGTTCCTCATTACCCTCCATAAAAAGCATGACATCATCAGCAAAGAGTAAATGGGTAACAGGGGGGCAATGTCTGTTGATGGAAACAGGGTGGAGAGTCCCTTTGCTCACCGCCTCTTGGATCAGGTGAGACAATCTTTCCATGGCAATAACAAAAAGGAAGGGGCTCATAGGATCCCCTTGACGAATACCCCTGGATGGAGAGAACTCATCCGACATATCCCCATTGATCATAACCTGGAAAACAGGAGAGGAGATACACTTTCCAATCAAATTCCTCCAGTTCTCCGGGATACCAGCTTTGGCTAAACTATCCAGAAGAAAGCTCCAGTTCAACCTATCATAGGCTTTCTCCAGATCCAGCTTGAGAGCCACGATCCCTTTCTTGCCTTTCTTAATCTTCATAGAATGGACAACCTCCTGGGCAATAACAACGTTATCCATCAATTGTCTTCCAGGAACAAAGCTCCCTTGATTTTGGCTGATAATATCCGGAAGGATCTTCCGGATTCTATTAGCCACAATCTTAGTAATAGCTTTATACAAGACATTACAAAGACTGATGGGTCTCATCTGGAGAAAGGAAGAAGGCTTGGCAACCTTAGGAATCAAGACAATGAGGGTTTTATTAACCAAACTGATATCGTTCGAACCACCAAAGACACCTAACACAAAGCTGTATATACCCTCTTTAACAGTGTCCCAGTGTTTATGATAGAAACTAGCGGGGATACCATCAATACCAGGAGCCTTAGTGGAACCGATGCTGGAGAAGGCCAGATCAATCTCTTTAAGCTCAATGGGATGGAAAGCATTATTAATAGCATCCTCCCCCAAACGAGGAAAGGAAATGCCAGAGTGGGCACTCTCTAGGTCCACAGCTTCCTCTCTGAATCAGAGAGAAAATCCATGTCCTCCTCCTCAAAAATCCACTCACCACTGGCGTCTTTAATAGCCTCGATCCTATTTCGCTGTCTCCTAATGATCGTTGAGAGGTGGAAAAACCTGGTATTCCGGTCCCCGTCTTGAATCCAAGCCTTCCTAGATTTCTGGAACCACAGAAGCTCTTCCTGTCTAAGCACAGCTTCCAACTCGTTCTGAAGAGCTCTTAGGTGACCATTCAGGCTATGATCAAAACGAACCTCCAAGCAACGCTGAACACCTTCCATTCTCCTCAAGAGTTTGTTCTTCCTCCTGATAATATGACCAAAAGTATTTTTATTCCAAACAGCCACATTCCTCCTGAATTCCTCAGTAGCGAGGAGAACATCAGAGTGGGGATGCCAATTGCTTTTAACGAAATCCTTAAACTCGGGGTGAGACTCCCAAGCCACCAGATACCTAAAAGGTCTATTACCTTTCAGCCGATTTCCTTTGACCAAATTAATGAGGATAGGGCAATAGTCTGAGTGACGGAAAGGGAGATTAAGTACCTTGACCTCAGAAAACCTATAAATCGCTGCAACATTAGCGTACACCTTATCCAACCTAACAAACACACTATTCCTTTTCCAGATAAATTTGTGGCCAGCAGCACCCAGGTCCGAAAGCCCGCACATATCCATACTTTGCTTATGATTAAGACACCGGTTTACATAATGATTACCCCCTCCTCTCTGATCACTCAAGAGGGCAATGTCATTAAAATCCCCGGCAACCAACCACGCCTCCACCATGTTAGAGCTAAAAGAATGAAGGATCTCCCACAGCCTTCTTCGGTTAGTCGAAACAGGATCAGCATAGACGAAGGTAATAAAGAAGGGTTTATTACCCGGATAACACACCTTACTATGGATGAATTGACTGTCCATAGTAACAATATCAATATTGACTTGACCTGGCTTCCAAAAGAGCCAAATCCCCCCTGCCCGGCCAGTAGCCTCCGACCTGACGCAATTCCAATTCTTAAACTTTCTAACCACCTCATCTGCTTTGGCTCCACTAACCTTGGTCTCAAGAAGGACAAAGCATGAAGGGTTAAACTGTTTAATGAGATCATTGACATGAATGCGGGTAGCCTTGCTCGCCGCACCTCTAACATTCCAAACGAAGAAGTCCATCAGAGGGGGAGACTACAGACGCAGGCCCAAACCCTAGATCAGGTATTTGTTTGGGGCTCCGGAGAGCCTAGAGGCGGTCCCAGAAGGACCCCTTTTATCCAAAGAATTCAAACCATGAAGGTTCTTTGTAGGTTTCCCTTTGGGATTCTTCATGTTTAACTTACTCACTCCTATAGTCTTACCAATAGGAGCATCAACAGGAGGATGTAGAGTACTCGCCTCCCTACTCAAACCCTTCCCAGCTGACAGGATAGACTGGGGAATCTCTTTGCCTTTAGCAGAAGCATTAGAGACAAAGAGAGGATTAATAGAATTACCCAGACTAGAGGCATGCTCTACCGACTCCAGACCAGGCATGCTTAAATCAATCTGCTTATCAGAAGGATCCGAGTCTTGATCTTCCTCCATAGACAAAACACCGAACCTTGACCCGGAACCCGAAGCTGAGTCCACTCCAGTCTCAATCCCCTTCTTAATATCCGGGGGTCTGACCTTGATCTCAGGAGCAATCTGGAGAGTAGTCATCTTCGTACTGATATCTGGTGAATGATTAGCATTAACATTAGCCTGTGGCTTCCTTCTCACTGGCCTCTTGGCAAGCATCCATGGGCCAAAGCTCCTTACTTCCCCTTGACTCTTCTCAGCTTCGCCTATAATAGGTTGCACCAACTCCTCCACGTCCTTCCTCCTCTTAGGACAACCCTCAAGGGTATGGCCAAACATACCACATTCATAGCAGATGTTGTGTATACCTTCATATTCAATATGATAGACCTTGTTTTGAGTACAGAACTGAGAAAGAAGAGGCTTAGCGAGATCAATATCGATACAGACCCTGGCAAACTTGCCTCTCACTGCCCTAATGGTAGTCTTATCAATATGGTGGACTTTCCCAACAAGGCTACCAATCTTGTTCAGGAACCTATCACTGTAGTATTCAAGAGGTAGGCCCGGGAACCTAACCCAAGTAAGGATCCTGTTAACAGAGCAATCATGGGGATCAAAATTTGGGACCCAAGGTCTTAGAGCCAACACATGATTGGAGATAATATACGGACCACCATTCACAACAGCATTGAAATCCTCAGCCCTTGTGAATTTAATGACATAATAGTCATTTTCAAGGTCTGTGATAGTAACCTTTCCTTTCTTTGCCCATTGAGCCTGGATCCTCTGGGCAAAATAATTGAAACTGATCCTTTTCCCCAACACAGTGACGATTAACGCCAATTTCCACTTCGATCTCATGACCCGCTTGTCATTTGAGGACAGCCGGATCCTAGGACACAGCGGGTTATCAGGCTCTCCATCCTCAGAATCGGAATCAGAGAGAAAATCCCTGGAATCATTCTCAAAAGCATCCACCTCCATCATGGGATCCTCCTCTGACACCCCTAGCAACTTATCCCTCCAGGAGGGCCCTCCCAAATCCACGGAAACTTCCGCTTGAGCGGCTTGCGTAGTCTGTGCGGCTTGCGCGGCCTGCGCGGCCTGCGCGGCCAACGAAAGTCGCACGGCATGCTCATCCTGCTGGGGAGAGACGGCCGGTACTCCCTGTGGCCCAAGCACCGGAAGCGGCCCTCTAACTCCGGAATCATACGCGCGTCCCTCCGCGAAAAACGAGTCCAAAGCCGCGGCCGCGGCACCAACACCTTCCAGCCCCCGATCGGCCGCCGCATCCCTAGAAGCCCCCAACGGCACCGACGCACCCCTAGCACCCCCCGTTGAAACCGCCGAATCTGCCTCCCCACCATCCACCCACTCCGATCTACTCCTATCCCTCGACCGATCCCTCCGAATCCCGCTGCTCCGCCTCCTCCCCCGAGGAGATCCCTCGGATCTCCCATCATCCGCCGCCGCCCACGCCTCATCCTATCCCTCCAAATGAGTTCTTTAATTTATTTTTATTATATCTCTTTCTTTTAGAATTTATTATATCTCTTTTTCATGAAAATTATAAATAATTTATAGCTAAAAATAAAAAAAATGTAAAAATGTTAGCTAACATACCAAAATCACAAAGTTTTAGCGTGTTCGACGCTAATTTTTTTTATTATTATCTCTCTTTCATTAAAAAATCAAATTCTTACTTTTGAGACTTAAATAACTTAATTTTTAAATTTTATAAAAATTATAAATAATTTGTAGTTAAAAAGAATAAAAAAAAAAGTGCAAAAATGTTATAATTTTTTAGCCAACCCATCAAAATCACAAAGTTTTAGCATGCTGGAAGTTAAAAAAAATTTGCCCAGCCCTTACGGGCTGGACTTCGAAAAATTACTTCCAACGACAAAGCTAAAATTAGCGCCCCCAAGTATAGATTGTTGGCTCCGCCATTGACTAATTGCGTTAAGATTCTAATGGATCACACACTAAAAATTAAGATCGAGGGTTGAAATGGTAATTAAAAGAGAAAGTTGGAGAGGGCCGAAAATTAGATATAATGTGAGATAAATTGTTTAATTGATCTATTGTATAATTATAAGGATAAATAATTATAAGGTGCTTATGTTTTTACTTAACACGCTAGTAAGTTCATCATATTATTATAAGGTCCTTAAGTTTTACATTGATCAATTTTTTAGTCCTTCCATTTGTTTTTATAAATGAAAATCCAAAATTGCCACTAGTTATATACATAAAAAAAAATTATCTTTTAGTTTCAAATTTAATCTAATTAATTTTAATGAAGTTTTTGAACTACATATACACCGAAATTAATATACTTGAATGTATTATTAATTTTCTTAAATTATAATTATTTTTTTCTTTATTTTTTAATATAATATCTCTAAACTAACATTAAATATTTTATAATTTTTTAAAAATCATATATATTTTTTCTTCGTTTGTAAAATTTATTAGAATTGTAATAGTCTTACTTCTATTTTAATAAATTTTGAAATATTTTTCATTCATTTTTTAGTCAATAAATTTTACGTTATTAAATTAAAGTTCTATAATTATATAAAAATTAATAAATCAATTACTTTATATTGGAGAGATTATGATTATGTAGGAAAAAAAGAGAAAAAAATATACAATAGGAAAAATAAATGTTTTATTATTAAAAACACAAAGTAAAGTGTAATTTTGGTATTTTAAAAACACAAAGTAACTAAGACTTAGCAGCTAAGAAACTAATAAAAGTAACTAAAAAATGAAGGAATAGTTGTTGATTTGGATTCAAAGAACCCCAAATATTGTTCTAACTGTCACAACCCAACCCATGCCATGACCGGCGCATAAATTAAATTAACTTTAACCTATGCTAGCCATAATTCTGAACTAATGGAAATTCCAAAATTTACTAACAGAATATCAAATTCGTTGAAATTACATCATAAACCTTAAAGGAGCCTAATTATTCAAGTCAAATCTCAATAATCAAAAGTCTCCAAAAAATGATATAAAGCTAAATAATTAAGCAATCTCCTTCAACATCAATCCAAGGGTTACCTCACGAACAGAGACCGTAATCTGAAAAATAAAGATTCAACGTGGTATGAGATTTTCATCTATACGAGCGAAAATCTCAGTGAGCAGTAGCTATAGCACACAACAGAAAAGGAACAGGCAGGCAGACTGATACTTTTAAATTATGACAAATATAGTTCAAAATGTAATATTTCAAAATCAGTTAAACCAAAGGGGAAAAATAATATAATCAATTCAAATACTCGTAATCAATTGTCAAACATAATACTAAAGCCTTTCAAAATGTCAAAAAATTAGAATGATCAGAAAACAAGGCAAAAGCTTCAAAAGACATGGTACAGTATAACAGAGTGGTGATACTGCACACCACCAGGGCCAGATAAATGGTAAGCGCGCTACCAATAACAGATACAGATAACAGATAATTGCCTTCACCGATCTTATGCATGATTCTAATGCTGACACCACTGACGACAAATTGACAATCTGACTCAAGACAAATGCAAAGTCCTAATGTTATGAAGATCGGTGAGAGGCTAGATAACAGATACAGATATACTGAGCACGTGTACCAGTTTGAAAACATATAGTATACATGTATAAATTAGAAAATCATAACTGATTGAACGAATTATCAGGTTTCTAAAATAAAGGTAATAACTGCGATAAATCGCGTATCAGAAAATACAAATCATATCAAATCAAATCTTAATAATTTCATTATAACTGATAGTAAAACAAATCAAATATAAGGGCATGTTCCCAGAATATACGCTCTAATTCTAAGGATATTTAGTAAACAGAATGTTCAAAATCTACGCTTTATAAAAGGAAACATATAATCAAATGTCAATTTTTGATACATAGTTTAAAGTCTGATATTTCAATCACACAGTGTCGTGTACTATAATTACCACTCACCTGAATTTTAAACTGAAGCAAGAACCAAAGAGCTTGTCTCTCAATCGACTGAAGGGATATCAGAATTTCCTATCGGGTTCAATAAAAAGAGAGAGTGAATTAACTAAGCATAATTATATCTAAACTAATGGAGACAATTAACATATTAGGGAAGAAGTAATTAAACCCTCACTAATCTATAAACTAAGAATTTTTTTTAAACCATAAGACTAATTTTAAATACTGCTACATTGGAATCAAAAATTTGGAAGACAATTCCATAAAGGAAAAAAATATAAAATCATTACTCAATCTCTCATTTAGAATATATATATATATATATATATATATATATATACACACACAATGGAGAAAGGTTTTGAATAATAAAACTCCATTAAAGCAACCACCAAAATAAAAATGGGATAGGATAAAATTGGACCATTAAACTTTAATTCAAAACAAAAATTGATGTTCTAGGATAAGACCAAGGCATAAGCACTTTCAAAAGATTCAAATATGGATTTTTTTTAAAATCGAAAATGTTGCAGCAAAAGCCCAAACTTGGTGCGCAAACGGACGAACTATAAGTTGATTAAAATAGTAAGGTATGGGTGCATGGTTGATTAGATAAAAAAATTAAAATATACAAAGAATCAGCAACTTACTTTTTCAATTCCAAAAGCCACCGATCAAGATTTTGCAGGAGCAATATTATGGAAGTTTTAAAATTTGGAACAACACGGAGGAGGGCGGCTGCAATTTCTTTTTGTTTTGAGATACAAGGTTAAAACTGTCTTTAAGTGACTAAGGGTATAATTGGTAAATGTAATTAGGTTGTAACAATAAAAAAACCCTACTTAATACAAATAGGGTTATTTATTTAAAAAGCAAACTAACTAAAAATTATATCTATATATTTATAAAAGGGTAAATTCAAAAAAAAAAAAAAACCCTGTGGTTTCATGTTCTTCCAAAAAAATCCTTGTGGTTTGTTAATAGAAAAAAAAAGGATTGTGGTTTGCGCCGTTACCCGAAAAACGGAAAATGGCTTAACGGTGTTAAAAGTACTGACGTGGCAAGGGGTAAGGTTGGAAATTCGAATTTTTTTTATTTTTTTATTTTTTTCCCTCTCTCTCTCCTCCTCCTCCTTCTTCTTCTTCTTCTTCTTCCTCCTACTTCTTCCTCTTCTTCTCTCCTTCTCCTTCTCCTTCCTCCTTATTCTTCTTCTTTTTTTCTTCTATTCTTTTTATTTATTTCCGATTTCCAGATTTCTTCGGAAATCTGGAAATTTTCCAGATTTCTGGAATTTCCGAAACTTAAAAAAAAAAGAAAAAAAAAGAAGGAAGAAAAAGAAGGAGGAAGAAGAAGAAGGAAGAAGAAGAAGGAGGAGGAGAGAAGAAGAAGAAGGAAGAAGAGGAGAGAAGAAGGAAGAAGGAGAAGAATGAGGAAGAAGAAGGAGGAAGGAGAAGAAGAAGGAAGAATGAGAAGAAGATGAGAGAAGAAGGAAGAAGAGGAGAGAAGAAGGAAGAAGAAGAAGAAGGAATGAGAAGAAAAAGAGGAGAGAGAGAGGGGAAAACAATCGATTTTCCAATTTTACCCTTGTGCCACGCCAGCACTTTAACGGTGTTAAGTCATTTTCCATTTTTCGGGTAACGGCGCAAAACACAGTCCTTTTTTTGTATTAACAAACCACAAGGGTTTTTTTGGAAGAACATGAAACCATAGGTTTTTTTTTTGGAATTTACCCTTTATAAAATGCCCAAAATTAAGGTTATTACATTCTTCCCCCTAATGGAAATTCGGTCCCCCAATTTAACAACAAGGACACTAACCTGGAATATCAAATAAATGAGGATATCTGATTCGCATTTTAGATTCAAACTCCCAAGTGGCTTCACTACTAGAGTGGTTTTTCCAAAGAACTTTAACTAAAGGAATTTCTTTTGAACGCAACTTTCGAATTTGACTGTCTAAAATGTCAATGGGTTGCTCTTTATAAGACAAGTCATCTCTAACTTGTATAGTTTGAGGTTGCAAAACATGGGAAGTATCTGAAATATATTTCCTAAGCATCGATATATGGAATACCGGGTGAACCTTAGAGAAATCAGGTGGAAGAGCTAACCGATACGCAACTGCACCAATCCTTTCAAGGATCTCAAACGGACCTACATAACGTGGACTCAATTTTCCTTTCTTGCCAAACCGCATGATTCCTTTCATCGGAGAGACCTTCAGAAACACATGATCACCGATCTGAAATTCTACATTCTTGCGCCTCAGATCAACATAACTCTTTTGCATACTGTGAGCTGTTAAGAGTCTATCACGGATAACACGAACTTTATCTGAAGTCAACTATATCAACTCAGGTCTAGTGAGTCTTCTTTCTCCAACCTCATCCTAACAAATCGGAGACCGACACTTACGACCATACAAAGCTTCATAAGGTGCCATCTCAATGCTAGCTTGATGGCTATTGTTATAGACAAACTCTACCAAGGGCAAATGATGATCCTAATTTTGGCCAAAATAAAAAATACAAGCTCGAAGCATATCCTCTAAAGTCTGAATAGTCCTCTCTGACTGTCCGTCCGTCTGAGGATGAAAAGCGGTGCTAAACTGAAGTTTTGTACCAAGTGCTTCTTGAAATTTCTTCCAGAATCGAGAAGTGAATTGAGTACCACGATCTGAAACAATAGAGACTGGAACTCCATGAAGTCTAACAAACTCATCAATGTATAACTGAGCAAGCTTAGAGAAATCATAAGTTATCTTCACATGAAGAAAATGAGCAGACTTAGTTAAACGGTCGACTATCACCCAAATGGAATCGTACCCTCCTTTAGTGTGAGGCAATCCTACCACAAGTCCATAGCAATATTCTCCCACTTCCACTCAGGAATGGGTAATGATTGGAGCAACCCAGACGGTCTTTGATGTTCTGGTTTGACTTGTTGACAAGTAAGGCATTTAGCAACAAAGTCTGCAACATCTCTCTTTATTCCACTCCACCAGTATAACTCCCTTAAATCTCTATACATCTTAGTGGAACCAGGATGAACTGTATAAGCTGAACAGTGTGCTTCCTCCAAAATTTCCCTTTTTGTATCATCAACATCAGGAACACACAGTCTAGTCCCATAACGAAGAACTCCATCGTCAGCAATCACGAAGTCTTGAACCTTACCCTGACAAACACCATCCCTAACTCTACACAATTAAGGATCTTCTTGTTGGGCTGCCTTGATTCTATCTAATAGAATAGGTCTAACACGAAAATGAGCTACCAACGCTTCAAATGTTGCCTCAAATTCTACTCCTTGATTAATCAATTCATGAATATCACAAATCAAAGGTCTCCTCACTACGGAAAGATGAGCTAAGCTACCCAGAGATTTCCTACTTAAAGCATCTGCTACAACGTTTGCTTTCCCTGGATGGTACTAAATTGTGCAATCATAATCCTTGAGAAACTCCACCCATCTTCTCTGCCTCAAATTCAAATCACGTTGATCAAAGATGTATTTGAGACTTTTATGGTCAGTGAAAATCTCACATGTCTCCCCATACAAGTAATGTCTCCATATCTTCAGGGCAAAGATCACTGCTGCCATTTCCAAATCATGAGTTGGATAATTCTGTTCATGTTGCTTTAATTGGCGAGAAGCATATGCAATCACATGGCCATGTTGCATCAATACACAACCCAGACCAACCCTTGAAGCATCACAAAATACTGTGTAGCCCCCCGATCCAGATGGAAGGGCTAACACTGGTGCTGAAGTCAAATGAACTTTTAATTCTTCAAAACTCTTCTCACATGCTTCTGACCACTGAAACTTCACATTCTTCTGGGTTAACTTGGTTAAAGGAGAAGCTATTCGAGAAAAGTCTTGCACAAAACGTCGATAGTAACCCGCTAACCCAAGGAAACTTCGAATCTCCGACACTGAACTAGGCCTTGGCTAATGAAGAACAGCATCAACCTTCTTCTAATCAACACCCACCCCAGTTGGTCCCTTTTAACGTGACAAGGATAGTTCCAAGGGGGGGATAGGAACTATTTAGAATTTTGTCCGTTAAGGCTGACTTCTTTTCTTAAGAAAAGGTTTACACAGTGGCGCTAAGTAATTTTAAGACACAAGCTTAGTCAACTTGTGACTAAGTCTGTTTCTTTCCTTGAGTCATGAGATAGCACTTAGAGTCTACTCCTGAACTCAGCTTCTTAGTGCACTCAACTTAGCGTGAGTTCGTTACTTAGTCAGTTTTATAGCAAGCAATATATAAAGGAGTTTAAGGGTTAGAAATATGTTACTCAGCAGACATATCCTGGTTCGGCCTCTCCGCCTACGTCCAGTCCCCGGAACTCGTTCCGAGCTTTTTGAATCCTCTACTGAGCTCTTTAAAGGTAGAGCACGAAACCTTTTACAATAGAAGCTGAGTATACAAGAGTACCTTCCTCTATACCTCTACTCACTCCTATAACTACCGCTGAGTACTATAACCGAGTACTTATCATCTCCTTTCTATTCTTCTAGAAATGATAAAGTGTTTGTCCTAAACAACAATTGCTAAGACACTTTAGATGATTGAAATCACTCTAGACTTTTACACAATGATTGGAAATTGGTGTAAGATTTTGCTTTGCTTTTCTCACAGAACTTCAAGTCTGAATTTGGACAACGTTTCGACTAATTGAAGATCTACTTCGAATGAAGCAATTGAGAGGCCTTTATATAGTGACACTTCAAGCACCGGTAATTTCGAATTTCGAAATAACCATTGGAGGGAAACGGCTTCATGTCGTTGTCACTCTGGGCGTGCTCAATGTCGTTGGCCAATGAGATTCTTGCATCTTCTGTCTATGGCAGTGCTCAGCAGCTTTTCATCAGATGAACAGAATGTTTCGACATTTACGACAAAGTCTTCCAGACAGCTTCCTGCGCCTTCTGAACTTTACCCAAAGTAGAAATACTTTGTCTAGAAGTTGG
This sequence comes from Euphorbia lathyris, assembly GCF_963576675.1. NCBI lineage: Eukaryota > Viridiplantae > Streptophyta > Magnoliopsida > Malpighiales > Euphorbiaceae > Euphorbia > Euphorbia lathyris. Next base: position 67,386,668 of record NC_088914.1, on the reverse strand, counting down.
TTCTGTTCTGCCGCTGACCTGACTGTATTGTCGCTCAACTCAGCAGCTTCCTCTTGAAGCTTTTGTTAGAAGGCTTCTCGATCCTTCTTCATGCTGATTCGTCGTTTCACTTGATACGACTGCGTTTTATCTTCTTGGGCCGTGAGGTCTTGATGTGTTGACTTGGGCTTGACTTTCACTTATGTGCCTTTAGACTTTTTATCTTAATGTCTTATAAATCAATAAACTCAACATTGAACAAACACATTAGTGTGAATAAATCAAAGCATTTAAATTTAATGTGTTAGAATATTTTTTATCAATTACTTAAATAATTTTGTCAAATCAAAATCATGTGGAAAGGTGTTTCAACAAACTCCCCCATTTTGATGTTGGCAAAAATATTCAGTGAAGAACTCAGTGTTGAGCTCCCCCATGATAGTTGACCTTATATTACTCAAGATACTCCCCCGTAAGGGTTGAGCTGCTGACTTAGTTTTACTTTAAACATTTCAAGTAAGTCTAAGGTCAGTTTTCAGAAATAGGTCAGCTTATGGAACATATTCTTTTTAACTCAATTTATACGGAAGATTTAGTTATCAGAGAACGCTGAGTATTTCTTTGTTCAATGTGTTTAAGAAGACATATAAAAGAGGTCAACTTATAGATCAACACAATATGCAATCATAGAGCAATGTAGACAATTTACACAGTTGATTTAATGAAGATGCGTTAGAGTTTATCACAAAACATAAGTAAGCATCACATAAGATTGGTCAATTTTGAAAAGGTAGATGCATGCATAGTTTTGTATTCAGGGTCAGCACAACAAAATGCATAAGGGAAAGACTACAAGTTTTTAAAGTCTAAGTCTAGCAATCCTAGCCAAGCTATTTTTTTTGTAGTTGAGTTGGGCTTCATGCTCCTTAGCTTTTCCTTTTCCCTTGAATTTCTGCTGGCTTCCTGATGCTTCCCCTGATTGTTGAGTTCTTTGAGCTTGTTCTTTCTCCCCCGTTTTGCCACCATCGGCAGGAGGAGGAATAAAGGTGTCGTCAATGGCAGCATGAGTTAAGCGTTTAGAGAATGCCTTAAGCCTGCGCGTGCTTTCATTGATGCCATCAAAAACAGGAACACCCTCATCTAAGACAGAACGTGGAATCCTGATAGCCGAGGCACTGAGCACACTCAGGATGTATGCTTGAGACTTTCCAACCCAGGTCATACTATCAGTCAGCATGGCAAAGGCTTGATGAAACATCTTTAGCAAAGCTGAGTCAAAATACTGACGTTGAGCATTTGAGTGGCGCACATGGTTGAAAGTGACTCGAGAGTACTTCAGAATTTCATTCATCTTGAGTTGGTCAGTTTCCATCTCTTCCTTACTCAAGTTGAGTAGACGGACAGCCTCACTTATTTGCTCAATGGAGCATTGGGAGGAGGAAGAGAGTTGCTCATCTGTTCTGGCTTGCTCAGTGTGAAGCTGGTTAAAGAGTTGATGAACTTCAGCAGAAGTTGCATACATTGTGTTCGCAGCTGACAGTTAATGAAGTTGACCCTGTAGAGAGTTCATGTGATTGACCATTGTCAGCTGGAGTTCGGCCAACTTTGTTATTGATTCCTATCTGGGCTGTTGAGACTGAAGTGAAGTCATGACACTCAGAAGATCCTTAAGACCTTTGATTTCTGTGAGAAGCTGAGTGACAGACGAAAGCTGAGTTGGCTCAACAGGAACTGACCCAGCGTCATCGGTATTTGTTTGATGGAGGTCCTGGAGTAGAGCTTGAGCTGAGTCAATGATTCTTCGACCAGACTCAGAGGCATTCAAATAAGAGTAGGATCCATCATTATTTGGCTCAGTTGCCGGAATACGAGTAGAACCGGATTGTGGAGGTGTTTGGTTCTGCTCAATGTTAGAAGTGCCAGCATGATCAGCGGCTGGTCTTGAGTTTAGATTTACAATAGGAGCTGACTGGATGATATTCTGCACTTGTGTTTGTGGAAGAGAAAGATCGGCAGAATTATCTACTTGCTCAGGGTCAGACTGAAGCTGACTGGTTTGAGGAGGGTGAAGAATTTCAGCACTGACTTGAGCAGGTATTTCCTTAGCTGGCTTAACATGTTGAGGAGCAGGAACTTCGAGCACTTGCTCGAGATCATCTTAGCTTAGGGGAGCAGTTGAGTCGGCATGTTCCTTAGGATTAGAAACAGATGCTTGCTTTTCCTGTTGCTTTGGTGGAGACTCAATGGGATTTGAGAAGAACTTAAATTGCATATCGGATAGGTCAGTGATCTTATCCCGCAGAGGTGAGTCACTCATAAGGTCAATGGTAGGGGATCTGTGTGCCTTCTTCTTAAGTCTCCTTAATTTCTTAGTCTTTAGAGGAGAGGGGTCAGCAGGAATTGACTCAATTGAGTCAGTGGGTGAAAGTGCCCCTTGATCAGTATGATCCTCTGCTGTTGGCTCAACTTCTTCTTCTTCAACCTGCTCAGTGTAGGTTGTTTCATGTTGTTCAACATCTGATGCCTCATGTTGCTCATCATCCACTGTTTCCTCATTATCAAACTAACCACCCAGTTCTTCGTCATCTTGTTCACCCTGTGGTTGCTCAATGTCAACGCCAAGACTTCGCACATAATGAGAATCTTCAGAAATGACGACTGATGCGCCTCTCGTAACTCAAAGAGAATGAAAATTTCTGGACATGGAGCAAATCCGAACTCTTCTATTTTTGGATTCTTCTCTAGAGGCTCAATTTCAACTGATTCTTCAATTAATATTGAAACTTTTGGTTTCTCATAATTAGGGATCAGTTCTTCATTGTTAATGGGAAAAGATATTACCTGATCAACCTGACCTACCAAATTGGGTTCTTTAATTGATTCGTCCGCGGTTGAATCAACTAGGATCCCTTTTTGTATGCATAAATTTTTAATTGAGGCATACAAATCGTCAGTTTGATCTTCGTGAGTAGATAGGAAGTTAAGCAAATGCGTAACAGACTCATTATTTCCATTGTTTCTAGCCATTTTCTCAAAAAAGAAGAATCATTAGAAATAACAATAAAAATTAAAAACAAATATTCACAAAAAGAAAAGTATAAAGGATTATATAAACAAGTATAAACGATTATAAACAAGTATAGATAAACAAGTATAGATGATATTCACAAAGGAATGCCTAAACTAACAAATCGACCTTTGGTTCGATATTGCAGAAGAAATAAATCCCCGGCAACGGCGCCAAAAACTTGATGCGCCTCCCGTAAGAAGGCTCACTAAGGGATAAGTGTACCCCGTCGTTATCAAGTAATAAAATTCTGGAAAAGTCCAGGTATCGTCCACATGATTTATTTCTGCAAGTATCAAGCTACTTGGTCTCAGGTGTTATCTAGGCTTTGGGGGTTTTGAGTTTGTTTTGTTTAAGTTAGTCTACTCCTAGTTGAATTATACTACTCCTAGCTAAGTTATTCTAATTCTAGCTAAGTTATTCTACGCCTAATTAAATTACTCTACCCCTAATTAAGTTAAACTATCCTAGGTGATCTTTCACTAATGGAATTACCCGAAGGAACATGGTATGGACAATAATAATGAAGATAGATTATTAGGTCTATTGATTAAAAACCTAATCTAAGTCACTTGTATTCAAGGCGATTAACCCTACTTACCCTCCTGAAGTTCCTAGTGCGTGATTCCCTTGTAAGGCCGAAACTAGGTCTAAGGCTCAGCAATTTGGGCTTAATCAACTAAGAGGTCGTCAATCTCCTAGGCTCTGACTAGGTCAGATTCAGCTCGCAATATGTGCCTACTAGATTTTGGGGCTTTTGAATGAGTTAAACCAATTGAATAAAGCGTAAGACAAAGATTAAACAAATAATCATAGAACAAAATAAGAGCTAAAATATTATTAGAGGCGAAGAACAATGTCACAGGATACAATTAGCCTAGGATTCATAGACTGTATCAAAGAGTACAAACAAGGAAAGATAAAAGGAGATACGAAAATCCCTTTCAGGGAACCTGTCTACTCTGCAGCCGGCTTCCTAGGTCTTAAGGACGGACCTTGAATATTCCTCGGTAAGCGGAGCTTCAAAGGTGCTTCAATGGAGGTTGAAGGAGGTGGAGGAGGTGGGGAGGAATCTTCAAGGGTGAAGGCTAAGGTAAATTTACAATAATGAAAAGATATCTAATTTACAATTGAAAAGTCTTATTTATAGCTGCGGTTCGGGCCCTCTTTCTGACCTAACTTGTTTCCTTTTGCAGGTGGGAAGTCGTGGGGCCGATCGTGGCTTCGTGGGGCCGGGAATCAGCTTTTTGACTGATTCCCGCAGGCCAGCTCGTCGAGCAGCTCGACGAGCTGGCCCTTGCAGGCCTGCTCACCGCGAGCTGGCATGGCCAGCTCGCCCGAGCAAGCCCCTGGAGGCCTGCTCGGTGAGCTGGCATAGCCAGCTCGGCGAGCTGGCCTAAATAGGCCAGTTCGACGAGCGGTTTTGCCCGGCACGCCTCTGCGCGGTCGCTGGATGTCCCAAGTTGTATTTTTCGCCCGAACTTATCCCTGCGCATGCACGAAAACTCCAAATAACATTAGTCCCAAGGCTAAATTGACCCGCCAATCGCTCATTTTGAGCAAACGCTCCGTTTGGTGCGACTTTTGGCGAATCAATTAGCTATAAAAGATGGTGGAATTATAACATACATGCCATTTTGGCCATATTTGCCTAAATTGATCAGAAAACGAGCCTAAACAACGAAAAGTAAATAAAACATTTCCAATTTCTAACTAACTCACACAAAAGCATATAAATACGAGAATTGCTCGCTTATTCACGAAATAACACTAAAAACCGTCCTAAAACCGTACCCAAAGATAGGGGTTTTTGACCCCTATCAAACCTCCTCGCACTTAAAACTTTACTTGTCCCCAAGTAAACTAAAAAAAACTAAACCCGCAATCACAAGAAAGCTAGAAAACCTCCTGGTTTGACTAGGTGCTTGACACAAATTCGAGCATCTGTAATTACATGCATTCAGAAATACAAAGTAGAGACACGATATCCAAAAGCCGCATTTCAATTATCACAGGTCATATGTTTAAGAAAAAGGATACATGTTCAATTAAACGAGCTTAAGGGGATAGCTAAGTAAAACACCTCACCATAGGTAGTTCACTCAATTCACACAATTTTGGTGGCTAAAGTGTTTACTCTCGGCTTATGTTCTTGTTTAGGATTACGTTGATTTTGCACGTTCATCCGAGTTCCTCTACTATGCCATATGACTCCGATGATATCAAAAACAGCCTCGAATTGGGGTTGTAATGTGGTTAGAGGGTTAAAGGTACAACAAGGGTTAGGAGTTCTAGCGCTAGAAAAACAAAGTTTAAAATGGCTTTAGCGAATTGTGAAGTGATTGAGCTTTTTATTTACATATATTTTTTCTGAGACGTTCTAATTTTAAGAACTGGGAGATAGAGTTCTCCTTCTTTTGTTCGTCTCTTTTCTTTTCTTTTTTTCTGTTTTTCTTTTTCTCTTTTTTTTTTGGATAGTAATGCTCATTCACCTCTTAGCCTTTTGGCTTGCTACTATGATGCCATAAACAAAGATAAAGCGCTTAGAAGAAAACAAAAGCTCAATGTGAGCTTTGCAAAAACTTGGGTTAAGTAACAAACCAAGTGATGGTTTGCAAAAATTGGGTTAGAATGAAAGAAAAACTATAAGCTACAAAATACAGGCTCAAAGGGGCTTCCTAGAGTAGATGAAAAAGAAAAAGAAGGTAAAGAAAAGGTTAATTCTAATGAGGCTGATTCATCGTTTATCATCTCAAATCATTGCATGTAGGTTCAACTCAGTATTAGGTGCAAAATCTGTAATCTTTCCACAAGTCAAAGCATTCACACAAAAATGTCAAGAAAAAGAGCTTTTTGATGTTCGCTCTTGGGCTCAAATTCAACTCACAGTTCTTGGGTTTCAAATTTGTGCTTACTAATTCTCCCCAAACTCAAGTTTAATATCACATGCCTTCAATTCTTAAGTTATCTACCTAAGTAATGATTTTAGCATTTCTTCAAAAGTATGGTCTAAATGCAAACTTTAGCTCATGCTTTTACAGATACAAGGATTGTGTCCTACACCTAAACTAGTTGTCATGCAATCTTAGATTCGGTTCTCAGCCCTCAAGGACAAATAACGAAGTTTTGATTCGAAGGAGGTTCACGGTTTTAGGTCATAAACATGCAAAAACATAAATAAAACCCAAAAACGTTTAAACTAAATTAGACACGACGCCACAAAAATTTAAAAATTATACAAATTTTTGTAAGTTTGTCTACCCCTCCTCCTCACACTTAAAATATGCAATAAGTTCCAACATTGCATCTAAAACCATCAAGCGCATGTGCAAAAAGTTAGGGTGGAGAAGACAACTTACTGATTTTATCGCAATCGCCAAAAACTTGATGATTTGCGGTGCCAAAATTTTATTTATTTATTTATTTTTATAGCTCCGTTCGGGAAAAAATCCCAAAATGTTGCTTATCTCGGCCGAGCAGCTCGGCGAGCTGGGCGACAGTGCTCAGCTCGCCCGAGCTGGGGTGCCCAGCGGGCTGGGCGGGCTGGGCGGTAGTGCCCAACTCGCCCGAGCTGGGCGGCAGTGCCCAGCTCGCCCGAGCTGGGCCGCCCGGGTCAAAATTACGCCCTTTTTTTTAACCCGAGCACTGAAAATAAAAACGTAAAAGAACTAAACCAACCTAAAAGTATATCTATAAAATTTATTAAAAAGTAAAAACCTGAAAAGTTGTATTCAAACTTGGGTTGCCTCCCAAGAAGCGCTACGTTATAGTCGGTGAGCTCGACATAGAATTCCCGCCTAGGTGTATGCTAACATTCGCGTTAGGAATTCAAATTCCTGAATAAATAATCCGTACCTGCAAAACAGATTATCAGTTTCAAAGAATTTTAATGAAAACAAAGATCAAATTTAAATAAATTATGAAAAATTTTAGTTTGCTCCCTTTTTGATTCTCTAGGTAGATCAAAGAGAATGAAAATTTCTGGACATGGAGCAAATCCGAACTCTTCTATTTTTGGATTCTTCTCTAGAGGCTCAATTTCAACTGATTCTTCAATTAATATTGAAACTTTTGGTTTCTCATAATTAGGGATCAATTCTTCATTGTTAATGGGAAAAGATATTACCTGACCTACCTGACCTACCAAATTGGGTTCTTTAATTGATTCGTCCGCGGTTGAATCAACTAGGATCCCTTTTTGTATGCATAAATTTTTAATTGAGGCATACAAATCGTCAGTTTGATCTTCGTGAGTAGATAGGAAGTTAAGCAAATGCGTAACAGACTCATTATTTCCATTGTTTCTAGCCATTTTCTCAAAAAAGAAGAATAATTAGAAATAACAATAAAAATTAAAAACAAATATTCACAAAAAGAAAAGTATAAAGGATTATATAAACAAGTATAAACGATTATAAACAAGTATAGATAAACAAGTATAGATGATATTCACAAAGATATTCACAAAGGAATGCCTAAACTAACAAATCGACCTTTGGTTCGATATTGCAGAAGAAATAAATCCCCGGCAACGGCGCAAAAAACTTGATGCGCCTCCCGTAAGAAGGCTCACTAAGGGATAAGTGTACCCCGTCGTTATCAAGTAATAAAATTCTGGAAAAGTCCAGGTATCATCCACAGGATTTATTTCTGCAAGTATCAAGCTACTTGGTCTCAGGTGTTATCTAGGCTTTGGGGGTTTTGAGTTTGTTTTGTTTAAGTTGGTCTACTCCTAGTTGAATTAAACAAGTATAAACGATTATAAACAAGTATAGATAAACAAGTATAGATGATATTCACAAAGGAATGCCTAAACTAACAAATCGACCTTTGGTTCGATATTGCAGAAGAAATAAATCCCCGGCAACGGCGCCAAAAACTTGATGCGCCTCCCGTAAGAAGGCTCACTAAGGGATAAGTGTACCCCGTCGTTATCAAGTAATAAAATTCTGGAAAAGTCCAGGTATCGTCCACATGATTTATTTCTGCAAGTATCAAGCTACTTGGTCTCAGGTGTTATCTAGGCTTTGGGGGTTTTGAGTTTGTTTTGTTTAAGTTAGTCTACTCCTAGTTGAATTATACTACTCCTAGCTAAGTTATTCTAATTCTAGCTAAGTTATTCTACGCCTAATTAAATTACTCTACCCCTAATTAAGTTAAACTATCCTAGGTGATCTTTCACTAATGGAATTACCCGAAGGAACATGGTATGGACAATAATAATGAAGATAGATTATTAGGTCTATTGATTAAAAACCTAATCTAAGTCACTTGTATTCAAGGCGATTAACCCTACTTACCCTCCTGAAGTTCCTAGTGCGTGATTCCCTTGTAAGGCCGAAACTAGGTCTAAGGCTCAGCAATTTGGGCTTAATCAACTAAGAGGTCGTCAATCTCCTAGGCTCTGACTAGGTCAGATTCAGCTCGCAATATGTGCCTACTAGATTTTGGGGCTTTTGAATGAGTTAAACCAATTGAATAAAGCGTAAGACAAAGATTAAACAAATAATCATAGAACAAAATAAGAGCTAAAATATTATTAGAGGCGAAGAACAATGTCACATGATACAATTAGCCTAGGATTCATAGACTGTATCAAAGAGTACAAACAAGGAAAGATAAAAGGAGATACAAAAATCCCTTTCAGGGAACCTGTGTACTCAGCAGCGGGCTTCCTAGGTCTTAAGGACAGACCTTGAATATTCCTCGGTAAGCGGAGCTTCGAAGGTGCTTCAATGGAGGTTGAAGGAGATGGAAGAGGTGGGGAGGAATCTTCAAGGGTGAAGGCTAAGGTAAATTTACAATAATGAAAAGATATCTAATTTACAATTGAAAAGTCTTATTTATAGCTGCGGTTCGGGCCCTCTTTCTGACCTAACTTGTTTCCTTTTGCAGGTGGGAAGTCGTGGGGCCGATCATGGCTTCGTGGGGCTGGGAATCAGCTTTTTGACTGATTCCCGCTGGTCAGCTCGCCGCAAGCTGGCATAGCCAGCTCGGTCGAGCTGGCCTAAAGGCCAGCTCGTCGCGAGCTGGCCTACGAAGGCCAGATCACCGCGAGCTGGCCTAAATAGGCCAGTTCGACGAGCGGTTTTACCCGGCACGCCTCTGCGCGGTCGTTGGATGTCCCAAGATGTATTTTTCGCCCGAACTTATCCCTGCGCATGAACGAAAACTCCAAATAGCATTAGTCCCAAGGCTAAATTGACCCGCCAATCGCTCATTTTGAGCAAACGCTCCGTTTGGTGCGACTTTTGGCGGATCAATTAGCTATAAAAGATGGTGGAATTATAACATACATGCCATTTTGGCCATATTTGCCTAAATTGATCAGAAAACGAGCCTAAACAACGAAAAGTAAATAAAAAAATTTCAATTTCTAACTAACTCACACAAAAGCATATAAATACGAGAATTGCTCGCTTATTCACGAAATAACACTAAAAACCGTCCTAAAACCGTACCCAAAGATAGGGGGTTTTGACCCCTATCAACGACTCCTAGTGGGGCTACATTAATAGGACTTAACTCAGAAGAGATTTTCTTCTTCTTCCTAAGTGGTTGCTCATCAGTGTCCTCTCTTTCGTCTTCCTCAGGCTCAGCTTGCCTTTTGAGGTTCTCTGTAGACTTAGGTCCATCCTGACCTTGTTGAATTTGAGGCTTAGTTCCTCTGGACACAAACCAAACCTTCTTTGGTGGAGAGACATCGTCTTTGGAGGGGCTTTGAACAGCTTTCCTCTTTTTGTCCTTTGGGCCAGCTTTAGCTCTCATTTCCTTCTTTCCTTTTTGGGTCTGCATCCCATCGGTTTCCTGAACAGCGGTCCCTTTTCCTTTCTTGGGCACAATTGGTTGATCGTAGAATAGACCAAACAATGCAGCTGCAGTGATTTCTGTACCCCAGGTGTGGATTTCCTCGACCAAGCTCACCTGGTGATCCTTGAGGATTCTTGTGATTATGGAGCCTAACCTAAGGGTTCTTGTACTTCTTTGAAACCCACCGATTATGAAGACAGGCATGTTGATCGGCTTATAGGTCAGCATGTGCCAGATGAAGCACTGCTTAAAGTTTGTCGCTGATTTGGTGGAGTTGATCTTAGGGAAGAGGAAATTGGTCAGTATGTAGTGGGCCATCTTTTGATGTTGACCCATGGAGGTACTCGAAATTTCCCCTACATGACCAGAAGGTTTACAGAACTCAGCGGGATACTTAATCTTATCTTGGTCACCTGATTTTCTGAGTTGAGCTCCTTCGTTTTTCAGTTTGAGCAATGAGGCAAGGTAAGTAGGGTTGATGAAGATATCCTTCCCTCGAACTTTGGTGACCATATAGTCCCGGTTATCGTTAGCGACTCTTAGGTTAGTATAGAATTCCTTCACTAACTCGGGATAGGTAGCTTCACGAACTGAGAACAGCTCGGTCCAGCCGTTCTTTGTGATCCACTCACAGAAGGGTTGCTCAGCTTCCACAAATCCCTTCGAGAACCAGTGGGAGTGGTCAACCTTATATCCCCTAACACTCTCGTATACTAGTGAGTAGGTTCTCTCTGTGGGTGTCTTACCCTTGTCCTTCTGTTGCTTCCCTTTCGAGGAGGTGGCTTGGTCAGCCTTGGTTTTCTTCCTCGGTGTAGTGACCTTTGAGTGGTCACGCTGACTAGTTTCTTGAGACTTAGTGGGAGTCTCGCTATATTCCTGCTGAGCAGGAGATTGAGGGTTTTCATCGGAGCGGTTATCGTCGTTGTAACAGCCTCTAGAGAGATTTTGAGAATCCGACATGATTTTCAGAGAAATTTGAGAAGTTTTGGGAATTTTGGAGAGAAGATGATTTGAATACCAGAAATTTCTAAGCGTAAAGAGGTAAGAGTGGGAAATCGTTCACTATTTATAGAGATAACAAGTTGATCTGAAGCGTTGAGGTGGCCGTTTGACCTCGATATACTCAATCGACAAAGATTCTGGCATTTATGACACATTCGGCGCATGTATATTCCAATTATTGCGCTTACGTCATCCTAGGTGGCTATTTAATTCGCGTGTTTAGCATTAAGTTTTGCAACGGATCTTTACTCAGTGTTAAGGATTTCAAACGTTTAATGTTCTCAGTAGTCAGTGTTACGCAAAGGAACAATTTGTGTGTTTAATCACTCAGTTTAAAATAACCACTCAATGTGTATATCTACTCAGCATGTAATAGATATTGATTTAGCATAAATCACTCAGCATGGTAATCAACTCAGCATGCATATATCATATATTATACTTGGAATTTACTGAAGAGGATTAAACATACCAATGGCTTCTCTAAGTATGTTGAATTGCTCACGAGCTAGTGGCTTTGTGAAGATATCAGCAAGCTGCTCATCCGTTTGGACATAGGTCAGCTTGATCTCTCCCTTGAGTACATGATCTCTGATGAAGTGATGTCTTATACTGACATGCTTCATCCTGCTGTGCTGGATTGGGTTCTTTGATAGGTCAATGGCACTTTTGTTGTCACATTTGACTTCAATTGTTTTAGTCTGAATGCCATAATCTTCTAGCTGTTGCTTAATCTATAGGACTTGAGCAACACAACTTCTAGCAGCAATGTACTCAGCTTCAGTGGTAGACAGGGCTACTGACGCCTGCTTCTTGCTGAACCAGGACACAAGACAGCTTCCAAGGAAGTGGCATCCTCCTGAGGTGCTTTTTCGTTCAAGCTTGTCTCGTCCGTAGTCAGCGTCAGTGTATCCAATGAGTGTGAAATCATGAGTATTGGGATACCACAAACCTGCATTCACTGGGCCTTGCAAATATCCAAGGATTCTTTTTACAGCTATGTAATGAGATTCCTTAAGGTTAGATTGATATCTAGCACAATAACATACTGAGAACTGAATGTCCGGCCTACTAGCAGTTAAGTAGAGTAAAGAGCCAATCATACCTCGGTACAATCTGCTGTCTATTGACTTACCATTTTCGTCAACACAGAGGACAGTGTCAGTGCCCATAGGGGTAGATATTGACTTGCAATTCTTAAGTTCATACTTCTTTAATATCTCCTTAGCATACTTAGTTTGACTGATGAAGATGCCATTTTTCCCTTGTTTGATTTGAAGTCCAAGGAAGAAGTTGAGTTCTCCCATCATTGACATTTCAAACTCAGTCTGCATCTGCTTACTAAATTCCTTGCACATTGACTCGTTAGTGGCACCAAAAATAATGTCATCAACATATATCTGAGCCAGTAGGGTATCTTTACCCTTCCTCTTAATGAATAAGGTTGTATCAGATTTACCTCTGACATAATTTCTAGTCAGCAGAAAACTGGTCAGCCTCACATACCAAGCACGTGGTGCTTGCTTGAGACCATACAGAGCCTTCTTGAGTTTATAAATATGGTTTGGGAACTTAGGATCCTCAAACCCTGGAGGCTGATTAACGTAGACTTCCTCGTTTATAACTCCATTAAGGAATGCACTCTTAATATCCATTTGAAACAATTTAAAGTTCATATAACTTGCATATGCTCATAAAATTCTTATAGCCTCTAGCCTTGCCACTGGGGCGAAGGTCTCACCGTAGTCAATACCTTTTTGCTGACTGTAGCCCTGAGCTACAAGTCTTGCTTTGTTCCTAACCACGTTTCCTTGTTCATCCAGCTTGTTGCGGAAGACCCATCTTGTTCCTATGGTCTTCTGGCTTCTTGGTTTTGGCACTAAGTCCCATACTTCATTTCTTCTGAACTGATCAAGTTCTTCTTGCATTGCATTCATTCATAACTCATCGTACTCAGCTTTAGCGAAGTTCTTTGGTTCCTGAACTGAGACGAATGCTACGTTGCTGAGGTATCTCCTGAGTTGATTTCTTATCATCAGGGTGTTTTCAGCAGCATCAAGAATGGCACTTTCTGAGTGTCCTCTTGGTATTCTGATCTCTTTTGGAAGAGTGATGTCTTGAGCTGGTTGTGTTTCAAAAATCTCTGCAGGTGTAGATTGGTCAGTGAAAACAATTTGAGTTTCGCTTTTACCTTTGGTCAGCCCTTGAGGTAGTGACTCAGCGGCTGTTTCTTGGTCAGCGGGTGCTGAGTATGGATCATCCTCAATCAGCTGCTTGTCTTTTCCTGCAGGGTTAGTTTCATCGAACTCAATGTGTACTGACTCTTCTAAGACCTGAGTTCGTTTATTGAAAACTCTATATGCTTTGCTGTTTGTTGAGTAGCCTAAAAAGATAGCTTCATCAACTTTTGAGTCAAACTTAGCTAGGATGTCTTTGGTATTTAGAATAAAACATTTACAGCCGAAGGCACGAAAGTATCCAATGTTGGGCTTTCGTCCTTTCCAAAGTTCGTAGGGGGTCTTCTTTAATATGGGTCTAACTAGGGCCCTATTAAGTATGTAGCACGCTGTATTGACAGCTTCTCCCCAAAAGTACTTTGGAAGCCTATGCTCACTCAGCATTGTCCTGGCTATGTCAACCAAGGTTCTGTTTGTCCTTTCAACAACCCCATTCTGTTGAGGCGTTCTAGGAGCAGAGAAATTATGGTCAATGTCGTTGGCTTCACAGAATTCAACAAACTGTTGGTTTTTGAATTCTCCACCATTATCACTTCGGATGTGAGCTAACTTAAGGTCTTTCTCATTTTCAAGTTTTTTTACTAAAGTTGAAAACGTCTCAAAGGTTTCATCCTTGCTGCTCAGCAAGATGATCCAAGTGTACCGAGAAAAGTCATCTACAATGACTAAGGAAAATCTTCTACCACCCAAGCTCAGCGGCTGGACTGGACCGAAGAGATCCAAGTGTACCAACTCTAATGGACGCTTAGTTGAGACAATGTTTTTACTATGAAAAGACATTTTAGTTTGTTTTCCAGCCTGACACGCATAGCACAATTGATCCTTTTTGAACTTAAGTTCTAGCAGTCCCTCAACTAGTTGATTTCTTGCTAATTTGGCCAGGAGGTCCATTCTTACCTGACCAAGTCTCTTGTGCCATAGCCAGGAATTTTCTTCCTTTGACACTAAGCATACATTTTTTGAAAATTTCTTTTCCAAATTCAGTATAAGGACATTGTCAATACGAGGGGCAGTTAAGATCAACTCATTTGTTTTACCCTCGAATATTTTACATCCAGTGTCATCAAATATAACTTTTCTCCCATTATCACATAGCTGAGCTACGCTGAGTAAGTTATATTTGAGTCCGCTGACTAGGGAGACTGACTCAATAGTAGGATTACCACCAACGGTTCCTGACCCTACTATCTTACCCTTTTTGTTGTCTCCGAAACTTACGCTTCCACCTCGTTTACGCACAAATGTGATGAACTGAGTTTCATCACTAGTCATATGCCTCGAGCATGCGCTGTCAATGTACCACATCTTTGACTTCTCAGCACACCTCAGGCTTACCTGCAATATAGCTAGTTATCTTTAGGTACCCAAGTCTTTTTGGGTCCTTGTTTGTTAGGCTTAGCAGGTAAAGCATCATATTTAATCTTATGTCGACACACTTGGACAGTGTGTCCATTTTTCCCACAGAAGACACAGCTGACCTTCCGTTTAGGATATCTCACTGACTGGTCAGCACCCCAGTGCTGAGCATGCCAGCACACCTTTGTGGTGTGTCCTTTCTTCCCATAGAAGTCACACTGGACATTCCGCTGAGGATTCCATCTCTGCTGACTAGTACTTCGGTACTGAGTGTTCAGAGGAATATTTCTTTTATTCGGAACCTTAAGTTGGTTCTGAATAGATGTGACATCCTTCTTCAGTTTCTTAGAATCTGATTGGACCTCAGAGACAAACTTTTGCAGAATTTCTACGTTGCTATGCAAGGTTGAGTTGTCTTGGAGAAGATATCGAAGGTCACTCAGTTTGACCTCCTCAATCTCGTCACATCACCTGCTGAGTGCTCTAACCTTCTTATTACACTTTTTGATAAGTGTGTAGAGGTCACTCAAGGCATTTATCATTTCATTTCTGAGCAGGGGTAGTGATATTACCTCAGTTGAGTGTGCCTCATCGTCAGATGCAACGGAGGGGTCAGCATGCTCAGAAACACAAGGCTCAGCAAGCTCATATACCATGAAGCAGATCTTTGCTGACTCAGTGACATCGTCTCCTGATGATGATGACTCATCACTATCACTCCAGGTTGCCACCATTTCCTTCTTGCTGTTCTTCTTTTCCTTCCTTAAGGTAGGACAGCTTGATTTGATATGGACAGTTTGATGACATTCAAAGCATGTGATTGGCTTTGAGCTGTCCTTCTTGTACTTGCTATCACTGGACTCAGCTTTGTACTTGTCAAACTTCTTGTAAGGCTTCTTTGAATACTTGTCATTCTTTCTGAACAGCCTTTTCATTTTTTTGGTGAACATGGCCATCTCTTCATCGTCTGTTGAGCTCCCATCAGTGGAGTCAGCTTTCATAACAAGAGACTTTTGCTTCTTGTCCTCAGACTTTTCCTTCACCTCAAAATTCTTCATTGAAATCTCATGGGTCAGCAGCGAGCCAATGAGTTCATCATACTTGTAGGTGGTTAAGTCTTGAGCTTCCTCAACAGCAGTTTTCTTGGCTTGCCAGCTTTTAGGAAGACTCCTCGGTATCTTTTTGACTTGCTCTTCCTCAGTAAAGATCTTGCCAAGTCTCTTGACCTTCTTGATTATGTTTGTGAATCTTGAGTTCATGTCAGAGATTCCTTCATCATCATTCATTTCAAATAGCTCGTACAACCTCATGTGCTGGTTCACCTTGGACTCCTTAACTTTGTTGGTTCCTTCATAGGTGACCTCCAGTTTCTTCCAGATCTCCTGCGCTGACTCACAACCTGAAATCTTGTTGTACTCTGCAGCATCTAACGCACAGTGAAGCATGTTTATAGCCGAAGCATGATTTTGTAGCTTCTTGAGATCATCTTCTGTCCACTTAGTCTCAGCTTTAACAACCATTTGGCCGTCAATAGTTTCAATATTGGGTAATGTTGAGTTGTTTGGAACAGGTGTTTCTACAATCTTTGCAGGGACAGATTGGTCAGCAAAGGTAATTTCAGTTTCGGTTTTACCTTTGGCCAGTTCTTGTGCTGGTGACTTAGCATGTCCATTCTGGTCAGCAGAAGCTGAGTTGGGTTCTTCCTCTGTGTGTTGAGTTGTTCTTCCTGCAGGGTCAGTTTCATCGAAATCCACATGGACTGACTCTTCTACTACCTGAGTCCTTTTATTATAAATTCTATATGCTTTACTGTTTGTTGAGTATCCCAAAAAGATCGCTTCGTTAGCTTTGGCATCAAACTTTGCCAGATTATCCTTAGTGTTGAGTATAAAACATTTACACCCAAAGACACGAAAGTATCCAATATTGGGCTTTCGTCCTTTCCAAAGTTCATAAGGAGTTTTCTTTAATATGGGTCTTACCAAGGCCCTATTCAATATGTAACATGTTGTATTGACAGCTTCTCCCCAAAAATACTTTGGAAGCCTATTTTCACTCAGCATTGTCCTAGCAATTTCTACTATTGTCCTATTCTTCCTTTCAACAACTCCATTCTGTTGAGGAGTTCTAGGGGCAGAGAAATTGTGGTCAATACCATTAGTTTCACAGAATTCATCAAACAATTGGTTTTTGAATTCTCCACCATTATCACTTCTAATGTGAGCTACTCTTAGGTCTTTGTCATTTTCAAGCTTTTTGACTAATGTGGTAAACATCTCAAATGTCTCATCTTTGCTACTCAGCAAGATGACCCAAGTATACCTAGAGAAATCATCCACAATAACTAAGGAAAATTTCTTACCTCCCATGTTGAGTGGCTGGATAGGTCCGAAAAGATCCAAATGTAGTAATTCCAATGGTCTTTTGGTTGAGACAACCTTTTTACTATGAAAAGACTTTTTGGTTTGTTTACCTTGCTGACAAGCATTACAAAGTTGATCTTTTTCATACTTTAATTTGGGTAATCCCTCAACTAATTGCTTTCTAGCTAGTTTGGCAAGGAGGTCCATGCTGATATGCCCAAGTCTCCTATGCCATAGCCAGGAGTTGTTCTCTTTAGACACTAAGCATATACTTTTTGAAAATTGTTTTTCCAAACTCAACATGTAAACATTTTCTACACGAGGGGCTGTTAAAATCAAATCATTTGTTTTTCCCTCGAGTATCTGACACTTAGTATCATCAAATATAACCTTCCTTCCACTCTTGCAAAGCTGAGCTACGCTTAGAAGATTATATTTGAGACCTTTAACTAAGGAGACTGACTCAATTTTAGGGTTAGCTCCGATAGTTCTTGAGCCAACTATCTTGCCCTTCTTGTTGTCTCCAAAGCTTACACTACCTCCTCGTTTAAGCTCTAGTGTGATGAACTGAGTTTCATCACCTGTCATGTGTCTTGAGCATGCGCTGTCTATATACTAGAGTTTTGATTTCTCCACGCATGTCAAGCTGACCTGCATTTTAAACTATGCGTTTTTAGGTACCCAATTCTTTTTGGGTTCTTTCTTATTAGTGTAAACAGGTGCAAAGTCATATTTTAACTTGTGACGACATACTTTTGTAGTATGGCCACTTTTACCATAAAAGCCACACATAGTTACCCTTTGAGGGTGATGTTGAGTGTGGTCAGCATTGTTGTGCTGAGCATGCCAGCATACCTTAGTAGTATGACCTTTCTTACCACAGAAGTCACATTGGACAGTCTGTTTGTTATGCCAGCACACAGCTTTTGTGTGTCCTTTCTTCCCACAACAGCTACATTGAGTAAACTATTTATGCTGACCAGTACCTGAGTACTCAGCATGGGGTTTATTCTTAGTTGAACCTTTTATTTGGTCCTGTAAAGTTGTGACATCCTTTCTAAGTTTCTTTGACTCAGTTTGAACCTCCGTGACAAACTTATGTAAGATTTTCATGTTGGTATGTAAATTTGAGTTGTCCTGGAGGAGATATCGGAGGTCACTAAGCTTGACCTCCTCAATCTCGTCGCAGCGCCTGCTGAGTGCCTTAATCTTTTTGTTACACTTCTTAGTTAGTGTATATAAGTCACTCAGGGCATTTACCATTTCGTTTCTAAGAAAAAGTAAGGATGTTACCTCATTGTTGTTTTCCTCCTGCTCAGACTCTCCAGAGAGGTCGGCTTGCTCAGATTGAGATTGGTCAGCTCCATCATCTGCCATGAAACATGTATTGGTTGTTTCATTTTGCTCAGCTTCAGATGATGTTGACTCATCACTGTCACTCCACGTGGCCACCATTGGCTTTTTGCTTCCATTCTTATCTTTCTTCAGATTAGGACAGCTTGACTTAATATGCCCAGTTTGATGGCACTCATAACATGTGACAGGCTTGGAGCTGTCCTTTTTGTATCTGGTGTCACTGGACTCAGCTTTATATCTGTCTCCTCTCTTGTATGGCCGCTTACTATTTCTTTCATTTCTTCTGAACAGCTTTTTCATTTTTCTAGTAAACATGGCCATTTCCTCATCATCAGTTGACTCAGCTACTGTGGAGTCAGCTTTCATCACTAGTGATTTCTGTTTCTTATCCTCAGATTTTTCTTTAGCTTCAAATTTTTCATGGAAATTTCATGAGTCAGCAAGGAATCGATCAGCTCATCATATTTGTATGTGGTCAGGTCCTGAGCTTCCTCTACAGCTGTCTTCTTGGCTTGCCAGCTTTTGGGAAGACTTCGTAAGATCTTCTTCACTTGTTCTTCTTCAGTGAAATTCTTACCGAGTCTTTTAAGCTCATTTATTATGTTGGTGAACCTGGCATTCATTGCTGAGATGTCCTCATTGTCAGTCATCTCGAACAGCTCATACAATCGCATGTGTTGGTTCACTTTGGATTCCTTGACCTTGCTGGTGCCTTCATAAGTTACTTCCAACTTCTTCCAGATCTCCTGTGCTGACTCACAACCTGAAATCTTATTGTATTCTGCAGCATCTAGAGCACAGTGAAGCATATTGATAGCCGAAGCATTATTTTGTAATTTTCTGAGGTCATCCTCTGTCCACTCAGTTTCACTCTTGATAACTTTCTCATTATCAACAGTTTTATAAGGTATATGTGGACCTTGAACTATTGCAAGCCATGCACTCATGTTTGTGGCTTGAATAAAGTTCTTCATCCTATTCTTCCAGAATGTATAATTAGATCCAAAGAATAGGGGAGGTCTAATGATTGATAATCCCTCAGGGAGTATCTGTGTTGTTTGGTTTCCTGGGAGGAAACGAGTGATATTCTCACCCATTTTTCGGGATCAGCTCAAGATTGTTAGATCTTTGAGTAGTGAGCTTAGGCTCTGATACCACTTGTTGGTCCCTAGTAATTAGTTCCAAGGGGGGGGGGGTTAGGAACTAATGTAACTTTTTCGCTTTTAATTATGCTGACTTAATGTTATTTTAAGAGTTTGATAACTCAGCGTGTTGGTCAGCACGTGCGATTGATTAGTCAGACAGTTTTAGTTCTATGCTGACTAAGACTGCTTGACTTGAGAGTTGGGAATTGACACTTGAAAGGTCAGCTTCCAACTTAGCACTCAGATTTACTCAGTTTCAGTTTTAACAATTTATAAGCTGAGTAAATACAACAAGCAACACATGCATATATATATGATAACTCGGGGAAAAATCCTTGATCGGAGCACTTCCCTGTGAGGCGCCGTTGGGATCAGCCGGGGACACTCCGATGCCAAAGTCAGTAAGGAAGATCAAGAGAGCAAACTGAATTGACAAAGGGTAAGTAAAAGTGTACCTTGATAGCCTAGGGATGTAGGCTATATATAGCTAGGAAGTCGTAACCTTCAGCAACTAGAAGGTCTCCATTAATGCTCCATTAATGGCGGTTACTGGTTACCTTTAAGCTGGCGGTTAGCTAATTGATAGCTCATCAATGGTCTTTATGGCCGAGTCAGCGGTTAACCGTTACTATGATGAATCAGGTGAAAGAGGAGATTCGCCTCATAGGTTCGCCAGCGGATCTCACTGAGCTGAACCGTGGAGATCCGCCATCCGGTTCTTCTTGCGGCGTTCTCAAGGTGAATATCCCTTTTGGTCCTTGGGATAATATTCTGTCAGTAAGGTGAATATCCCTTTTCGTATTCTTTGATCCGTCAAGGCGTATGTACGCTCTCCTTGAGAGCTATGGCGGGTCTCCGCTACTCGCTCTCATCGGGCGTATCTCGTTATGGCGTATCTCGCCATGGTCCACGTGGCGTGGCATAATGTTAGAGACCCCTTCCTTTTCCTCATTATTTGCATATTCGCCCCTGCATTAATTATCATTAATTCCACATTAATCATGTATAAATATCTCTTTTAGAAGGAATAATGGTTTGCCATTATTTCTATTAATTTTCCCTTATTCCTTATTCAAGAATAATTTGGGTTGTTATCAGAAGCCCCCCCTAAAGGTATAAAAAGCTCTTTAGGGCTGTCTAAATGGTGTTTTATTTTTCTATCTTGGAGGAAAGTGGACCCGCCCTAGATGGGGGATCATATATGGAAATGATGCGCCTTTTGGGGCTTCCTTATGCGGGATCTTATGAACAAGATCCGCCCTATGTGGGATCATATATGGATATGATGCACTTTTAGGGGCTTTTGATTCCTTGTGGATAGGTGGCCAACCGTATCCATTGTTATCCTCTAGGGGCTTCTTGAGAGTTATATTTCCTTTAAAAAGGAATAACCTGCCCTTTATGGGACCATTTGTTCCTACCCCATAGGATTATGATTCGCCTTTAGGGACTTATTTTCTTCAGTTCTGCCATATTGAGGAGAATGACCCGCCCTTAGGGATCAGTAAGAATGATCAGCCATTTAGGGACTTTTGTGCATTTTGTGGAGGCGAGACTTTGTTATTTCTATGATGAAGATGAGGATTCATTACTTTGATGAAAACGAGACTTCATTGTTTGGATGAAGACGAGGCTTCATTGATTGGATGAATACGAGGCTTCATTGATTGGATGAAGACGAGGCTTCATTGATTGGATGAAGACGAGGCTTCATTGATTGGATGAAGATGAGGCTTCATTGTTTGGAGATGAAGACGAGGCTTCATTACTTGGAGATGAAGATGAGGCTTCATTATTTGGAGATGAAGACGAGGCTTCATTACTTGGATGAAGACGAGGCTTCATTATTTGGAGATGAAGACGAGGCTTCATTATTTGGAGATGAAGACGAGGCTTCATTACTTGGATGAAGACGAGGCTTCATTATTTGGAGATGAAGACGAGGCTTCATTACTTGGAGATGAAGACGAGGCTTCATTACTTGGAGATGAAGACGAGACTTCATTACTTGGAGATGAAGACGAGGCTTCATTAGTTGGATGAACCCTTTGCTTTCCAGAACTATTTTTACTAATGCATTATATCTTTTAGCAAGTAATTTTCTAGAATCTGGTTTAGGATTTCTCCGATTGTTTAGGGTAGGTGGCCAGCCGTACCCCAATGTGTGAACCTTTGTGAAGGTTTAGAAGCTGTTCTATTCCTTCTAGAGGAAGTAAAGCTGCCTAGGGGATCAACTTGCTACCTATCTTTGAGGTGAAGCGATCCGCCCGTAGGACTTGTGAACCCTTCTTTGGGAAGGGAGTGAGAGAGTGTAAAGTCCTTGCGTCCAAGGAATGTTTTAACTCTTTCTCGAATGGTGATCATCTAAAGATGGATCCGCCCATGAGAGTGTTCTCCTATCTTTGAGGAGAAAGTTGAGGGTGTAATGATCTCATGTTTGAGACGATTTTAACCCGCTTTTGATGGTGGTCAATCCTTTTCTTATCTTTGAGGAGAGATTTGAGTTCATTTGAAAGCTCCTGAGGGTCTGTGCTTTTTATCTTTATGGAAAGGGGATCCGCCCGTGATGGGATCAATTGTCCTATCTTTGAGGTAATTGATCCGCCTGTGGAACTTTTCATTCGCCAGCCACTGGGCGTATATCAGCACTAAAAGCTAGGCAAATGAATATAAGAAGTATGGAGAGAAAGAATAAATTATAAAATATAGGATACTATAACAGTTTAATGCACATATAAGAATATGTAAAAATACTGATTTTTAGGCCCATGGTTCCGTCTTTTCTGAGCAACTAGAACCGCATCCTCAATGATGTTTAACTTATGAGTAATCACATCTGGGCTTACTCCTGTGGGGATCTCATTCTCCTATGTAAATATGCTTTCAGACTCAATGCGAACTTTTTTAACATCCTCTTTGATCTCAAGTTTTAATCCTTTGGCGATCCGCACCCGCTTTCCATCAGCAATAAGGAGCGTTTCTGTGTCGCCCAAAGCTGTAGTGACAAGTTAATATTTCTCACCTTCGTCCTCTTTGGATTGTGGGCGGATTGATAGTGACGCCGAGTATAAGTCTCTTTAGCCACCTTTTGGTTCCCGCTAATCATTACTCCTCCTTTGCTGGTGGGAATGTACATTGTCAGACGACGGATGGAAATTAGGGCTGCAATCTCTGGCCCTTGGTCTGGATAGTGTGACCCGCCACTCCAATGATGTCAACAATGGTTGTTTCTATTTGGATCGGATCAACCTTTAGTTTGGCGAATGCACCTTTGGTGATGACATTGCGAGAACTGCCCGTGTCTTTACTCGCTTTATTTTATCTCCCATCCTTGAATTGCCATTGTTACTACCAATGCATCTGCATGTGGAGAGATTACTGGACCTGTTTCTGCAAAAGGAGCAATGGAGGGATGTTTTATCCAGAGCGGATACTTTTGCTTTTTCCACGGGTGGCTGATACACTGGTCCATCTGCTATGACATTAATGACACTTTTGAATTTCTTTTTGGGATCTGTTTTCTGCTTGTCGTCTTGTTATTTGTTATTCTAGACAAAGCTATCCAGTTTGCCAGCTCCCAGCAAGCTTCAGTGTGGTGGCCAACCAATGTGGTGGCCAACCTGTAGTACGCTTTGGCGTTTCTTCCAACGGTTACATGCTCCCCTCCTTTGGGTTCGGGATATGTAATGTCCTGCTTATATTGAATCTTTTCTTTTATATTGTGGCAAGTTGGAAGCTTTAAACATTCTGTCCGCTTCGTACCCTAGGATCCGTGCTGTGAATGGCGAATTCATGTTAACTTGATGGCGTACCTTTCTGCATTGTTCTCTTGTCTATATAGAGCGGCATGCACTCGCCTTTCAATCTCATCATTCGTGTGTTCAATGTTGAATCATGATGGTGAAGCCGGTTCTTGATCTTGATCTCGATCATGTTGAGGTTATGCTTGGAGATATGGTTTAACGCGGATGGATGTTGTCACAACCGTGGGAGCCATTTTATCTAACTTCTGATATCTTGTCTCCGCATCCTTCAACATTTTGCTAACATAATAGATGGAGAACTGCTGACCTTCTTCTTCTTAAATAACCACGGTGCACATATCTTTATCCATGACAGATTGATACAAATGCAGGTCTCCCCTTCAGATTGGTCTGCTCATCAAGGGTGGTTCTGCTAGGAATTGTTTTATACCTTGATATGCTTGTTGACAATCTTTCTAGTATGATGATCCGCCCATTCAACCTCTGGATCTTTCTCACCCATTGTGGGGTTTTCATTTAGGCGCTCTTTTCACCTTTTTCCTCGCATGGCTTTTATTTAGGCGCTCTTTTCACCTTTTTCCTCGCAAGGTTTTTATTTTATCTGGATTTGCTCTAACTCCTTTTTGGCCAATGACATAGTCAAGGAATTTTTCTGAAGTGACTCTGCATATACACTTCTTTGGATTGAGCTTTATTTTTCATATCAGTGTTTGCACTGGTTGTAGTATTAGCAACTCCCTTGTACCTGTGGGTTAGCACTGAAAGAACTCCAGAAGTGGGGCATGCTATGTCCATTATTAAAAGATTGTGGTAAGTCATAAAAGCTATATTCACTTACCTTGGGGATCAATGGCTTGATCCATGGAACATACTTCATAGCAAAAGAATGTTTGCATTTGCCTTGTTGGCAAATATCATGTATGATGCAATTCTCTTTATGGAATTTTTAGTTCATCTTGGAATCAACTTAATAATTCCTTCACGTTGGTCCCTGACTCTAGAATGAACTTAGTCAAAGGATAAAACCGAGTAAATGTTATATGTCAAACAAATTCATAATAGAATTTTAATCGTGCTTGTTTTAATAATAATATCACGTATAACGGTCATAACCATAAAGATTGCTACTGCACATGAATATCATAATGAATTCTTAATAAATAACCATAATGAGAATGGTTTAAGAATAATGTCCTTTTGTATTTCAATGCGCATTAATATCCAAGATAGCATATTTATTTTAAACGTCATAAAAGTTATGACATTCTATATTGGGTAAGATATCTTACATAGTTGCTATTTACTTGCAATTAATATTGTGCATCCATACATTAATGGCATTCAGAGATCATTAAAGCCTCATTTGAATGAGGTGTAATTAAAGAAAGGTGATGATTTAATAATATAGTTATATATAAAATTACTCTTATATCATTTCATTTGTACGAATAAAATGAAAGAGAAAGGGTAGTTTTGGAAGAAAAATACATGTACCATGATTCTCCTCCAATTTGGAGTGTAAGGAAAATTACTCAAAATCCACTCTCACCTACCTTCACATACAACCCTCCAATCTTTAAGGAATTCTCATGTATATCCTAAGAATTTTGCATAAATTAATGTTCTGATCCGAAACCGACACTTGCACTATTTTGTAGTTAGCTCAGGACATGAAAGTTTTGTTTATCCAATTTGGTAATTCATCAGCCCATAATGGCCTTAATAGTTAGGGACAATTACAAGATAATTACAAATAGACTCAATATTTTCAAGTCTCTTGTGTTGGTAACAGAAATTCTAACAATTTCAAATAAACAGTTTTTTATATGAATATACACATCCTTGTAAAAAATGGAATGAAATAACTGTTTGACAAAACAATATTCAAAAATATGAATTTTTGATATTAAAAGTACTATATAGGAGAAAAGCCATATATAGATGGTGAATTGTACAAGGAAAAACCAAATATGATTTTTTTGTAATTTCTTCTAATAGTTATATGCATGTTCATCCAAAAGACCGACCAGATTTAAATCATTTGTAATTACATGAGCCCTTTTATGATATTTTAATATCAAATGACAAAATCACATTGAATGGATGATTTTTTTTTGTAAATCCCAAGATTACGGGTCTTATACATGCGTTTGTACTAATTCAATGATAATATCATATTACACTTGTCATGCATAAAAATATGAGGGCATAGTAAGCATGCAAGATTTAATGAAAGATTTGTGTTTATGACTTCATCTTTCACAGTTTATTAGATTTATCATAATAACATGTAATGATATTCATAGCACTTTATAAGAGTGAGGGATCTCAATTTTCTTTAATTAAAAATGGAATAAGAAAGGGGAGGAAACTTATCTTTTTCATCATAAAATTCCAGATTTAATGTAGAAAACTCTTTCCCACCAATATATGGAGAACTGTATCTTTGGATAGATTTGTTGTACTGATTGAGCCAAAGTTTGAGATTGTGATTTCTATTCTGTTGACTCCATTGTTTTGTTCTTTGTGAAACTCTATACAATCAAGATTTTATGATCTTCTGTTTGTTAGAGATCCACGATCACTGCACCAATTGATAACTCGGGGAAAAATCCTTGATCAGAGCACTTCCCTGTGAGGCGCCGTTGGGATCGGCCGGGGACACTCCGATGCCAAAGTCAGTAAGGAAGATCAAGAGAGCAAACTGAATTGACAAAGGGTAAGTAAAAGTGTACCTTGATAGCCTAGGGATGTAGGCTATATATAGCTAGGAAGTCGTAACCTTCAGCAACTAGAAGGTCTCCATTAATGCTCCATTAATGGCGGTTACTGGTTACCTTTAAGCTGGCGGTTAGCTAATTGATAGCTCATTAATGGTTTTTATGGCCGAGTCGGCGGTTAGCCGTTACTATGATGAATCAGGTGAAAGAGGAGATTCGCCTCATAGGTTCGCCAGCGGATCTCACTGAGCTGAACCGTGGAGATCCGCCATCCGGTTCTTCTTACGGCGTTCTCAAGGTGAATATCCCTTTTGGTCCTTGGGATAATATTCTGTCAGTAAGATGAATATCCCTTTTCGTATTCTTTGATCCGTCAAGGCGTATGTACGCTCTCCTTGAGAGCTATGGCGGGTCTCCGCTACTCGCTCTCATCGGGCGTATCTCGTTATGGCGTATCTCGCCATGGTCCACGTGGCGTGGCATAATGTTAGAGACCCCTTCCTTTTCCTCATTATTTGCATATTCGCCCCTGCATTAATTATCATTAATTCCACATTAATCATGTATAAATATCTCTTTTAGAAGGAATAATGGTTTGCCATTATTTCTATTAATTTTCCCTTATTCCTTATTCAAGAATAATTTGGGTTGTTATCAATATATATATATATATATATATATATATATATATTGAGAGAAAGAGTTTAGAAGTTACTCAGCACGACTTATCCTGGTTCGGCCTCTCTGCCTACGTCCAGTCCCCAGTTCCTCCTGGGATTTTCAATCCAATACTGAGCTCTTTCAAGGTAGAGCATAAACCCTTTACAAGGCAGTGAGTATGCAAGAGTACGTCCTCTATTCGTCTACTCAGCTCCTACTAAGTACTACAACCCAGCACTTAGATTTTTCTACCACTGAATACTTACAACCAAGTACTCAGCTCAACACTCTCAATATTCCTATTGATCACACACTTGTTCTTTTTCAACTAAAGAACACCTTAGATGATTACAAAACAATCAATCTAGCATTTACACAGAGAATAGAAAAGTTGGTGTAAGATCTTTTTGTATTTGAGTGCTTTCAAGATTTTCTCTCTTGTATTTTTCTTTTGATACTTCGGCAAATGATCCAAGGTTCTTGATTTTCCTTTTATAGATGGAAATCTCATCCTGGATCATTTTGAATTGGTTTAGCTGTTGTGTCCAAAACGGCTCTTTTAGGGAACATCTTCTGGTCAGCTTCAGACTGTTCCGCCATTCCCTTCCTCTGTTTTCTTCAGGTGTCAGGTTTTGTCTTCTTGCATCAGACTTGTCTTTTTGTGTCAGTTGTCTTTTACCAATAATCCATAGATCCATGATTCTTGGAATTAGTCTTCTGTGTATTTTCGAGGCTTCAATTATTGGTGCAGAAGATTAGCAGACTTTGTCCTTTAGTGAACGGATCCTTCATGCTGTCCTGACTGTCACTCAGCTTCATTCGTTATCTTCGAATGTTCAACTTCCATGCTGAGTTCCTTCTTAGTCAGCTCCGTTCTGGCAACTTTGAAGAAGACTTCTGAGACTGAGTTCTACTCCACTCAGCTTCTATTTCTTTTATGCTGAGTTCCGTTCCACTCAGCTTTGCTTATGCTGACCTTTGTCCTGTCTATCTTTATATATATTTTTGCACTCAATATTGAACAAACACATTAGTACAATTAAATCAAAGCATTTAAATTTAATTGCCTCTTAATCATGGATGATTTTGTCAAATCAAAATCTTGTGGAAAGGTGTTTCAACAGAGGTTATTTGTTATGTATTGTGACTTTGTTCAACTGTCGATAATCAATGCACAACCTCATTGATCCATCCTTCTTATTTACAATCAACACAAGAGCACCCCAAGGAGAGACACTAGGGCGGATGAACCCCTTGTCAAGCAAGTCCTGCAGTTGTTCCTTCAACTCCTTTAGTTCAGCAAGAGCCATTCGGTAAGGAGGCATAGATATGGGTCTTGTCTCGAGTGCTAAGTCAACACATAAATCGATTACTCTTTCAGGTGGCAAACCTGCCAAATCTTCAGGAAAAACATCAGCAAACTCATTCACCACATCAACATTCTCCAACTCGACACCCTTTGCTTGAGTATCCTTAACATAAGCTAGAAACCCTTCACATTTCTTATACAACATTTTTCTTGCAGCAATAGCGGAAATAAGACTATAAGGAGCCATGCTACGATCTCCTTGAAATTGAAATTCTATCTCCCCAGGAATTTTGAAAGTTACTAACTTGCTATAACAGTTTAAAGAGGCATGATATGAGGCTAACCAATCCATTCCCAAAAGCACATCAAAATCTAACATTTCGTGTAATACAAGATCAGCTAAGAGTTCCCTTTCCCCTACTTTTACTAAGCAATTCTTAGAAGTTAGATTTATGTCAAGGACATCTCCTATAAGTGTTGCCACAGATAAAGGACAATCTAACATAGTGGGTGGTACACCAAATTTCATAGAAAAATAAGGAGAAACAAAGGAATGTGTAGCACCAGGATCAATCAAAACTCTAGCATCAAATGAACATACAGAAATGGTACCTGTCACCACTGCATTAGATGTCTGGGCATCCTAATGTGTCAAAGCAAAGGCTCTAGACTGACCTCGACCTGCTGTTGCATGACTAGGAGCTGAATTAGGACCTCTCCCTCCCAAACCACGACCACCCTCACCTTGACTTCCTGAATTCTGGCCTTTATCACCATAGTGAGAAGCTGATTGAGTACCAATAAGAGGAGTAGAAATGGTATCCTGACTCACAATTTGTGTGGTGTTACTGTTTGGGCAGTCCTTTCTTCTATGTCCCACCTGTCCATAACCAAAACAAGCCCCAGTTGCTTGATGGCATGGAGAGTTACCATGGAATGTACCACAAAGCTGACAAGTAGGGAATGTTGATCTAGAGGAACTTTGACTATTCTGAGTACCAGTAGACTGCGCTCTCTGACCATGTATCTGATTATTCTTGGAGTATTGCCCTCCTTGACCAGGTAAGGAATGGGACCCATGAGATACTAAATAGTTACTTCCCCTGCTATGCTGACCACTATGGTTGTCATATCGAGCACGTTTGTTCTGTTCATGAGCCCTACGCTGATCATCAAACATCTCTATCTGTTTAGATCGATCCACCACCTCCTCAAAGCTAGACAATCGTAAAGGAGCAATTCGGTCTAAAAGTCGGTCTCGAATTCCCCTTTCAAACCTCCTAGCCTTCCTTGAAGGAAAATAGGCAAACGTTTGGCAGCGGAAATATAAATTTTTTAACCTTTTTTCCATTAACCCAAGATCCGTTAATCGTTATTTCATATAAAGAGGGATAGAAGGAAATACCTTTCGATGTTCTATCTACAGTTGCAATCGAAGTGCCCACAACTCTTACTTCGAGTTCCCGAGCACAAGACAAAAACACAATCCAAAATCAAGTTAGATATCAACCGTATAAAACAATCAAGAATAGATTGTCTCTAATAAATCAACACAAGATCAAGGAATAAGAGAAAGAGATGAAAATCAATTGAACGGAAGGAAGCGGTGGATAATCTCGTCCTCTAGTATGGGTCGAAATTCTCTCTCCCGGGTTGAGTATATGTCTTTCGAAAATCACATATAGGGGGGTATTTATATTCTCTTGTATCTAAACCCTAGTTAGATAGAATTAGGTTACTGAATAAGAATTTAATTCGGAATATAATTCTTATTTATTATTTACAATTATATCTTAAATATAAAGATAATAATAATAACCTTATAGGATAATAATATGAGCAATTTAATCTCATTAAAACTCCTAACTTATTTATCCTTTAATTAATTTAATTCACAATTATAATCTAATTAGAATTGTTAAAATCAAATTAAATATTTATGTATTCATCATACATAAAAATCGCCCCAACCCTATCTACTGGGCCTTAGTGGACTCAGTTGGGCTTCCATCAATTAATTAACATGCGTTTCTCTTTTGGGCTCTAAGTCTTATGTGTGACCCATTAGGTTCTTATTGCTTCTAGCCGTATGCAACTATTAAATTAATTTTCACATAATTATATTTAATCTTTGCATAACGGAATGAGTACGCGAAATGTGATTAGCAAATCCGAAACATTCCCCCAGAGCTATAAGAAGACAGGTTGATTCTGTCGTTGACCTTTCCGTATTAGTTACAGTATAATTCGATCCTTTATCAACTACATCCTTGAACTGAATCTTATGACTATGGATAATGTCAAGTCACATATAGCGAGACGTTCGTTTTACTTGTATAGGCCGAGTCAACTCCAATTAGATAGGTTAAGTGAAATCTGTATTTCAAGTCTTAAGCTATCACATTGCAAGGATTTAGAGTCAAGTCTTCCACAAGCGATCCTTGGACGTATCTCCCATTTATCGGGAGTGACAAATGCTCAATCCAATGTATAATTATCCTACAATTACTTCCTGTGATACCCAACGTCTGCCGTTCACACCCCAGAGTCATCTCTGTTATGGATCGTGTTACAACAGGATCAAAGCATCACATTCCATAATCCAGAATCACCAATTAACATTCCTTTGAGTCTAAGGATTACTTATACCTATTAATACCAATGAGATGAACAGGTGACAAGGATGAATCTACCCATCCTGTTATCTCAAGTCGGGTCCCCAATCCTAATGAACTCCCTTTCATTGGATCCATGCAACTGTCCAGATTATCTGTATATCTGAAGCTTGTGAGATCAGCTTTCTGTCTTGACAGAAGATATTGTTACATGCAAGTCTCAACAGTGATATGTCAATCCTAAACATATTACTTGACTTGGGGTGGTTTTAAGTTTATTAGTTTATTATAAAGTTTCGTCTCACTTCATGCATGTATGAACACTTTATAATCACTTTAAACAAACTTAGGGATTTCCTTTTGTTAGACTTATTTAGTTCTTTAAAAGGGATTGCCTTTATATAGTTACAAAACCATATCTTATTAAAACAAATGATATAAAGAACACTTCATTCATATTTAGTTTATATCCTAGAACAATTGTTTATAGGACACTAAACCCCAACATTCCTCTCCTCAGTTGGGATAAGATGTTCACCAAAACGAGCAAGTCGAGTGAATTTCATTTCATATTCACTCACAATCATACCACCCTGCTTCAGCACTTCAAACTCTAAAGCTTTAGCCTCCTTAACACTAGGAGGAAGGAACCTCTCCAAGAAAGAATCACGAAACTATGGCCAAAGGAAAGTGTTATCAAGTCCATTCCCTCTCTTGGAAAGATACCAACTACGTGCCACTCCTTGTAACTGATTCCCTGCTAACAATACCATCCTAGCACTGGTGCATCGCAAGACCTCATAAGATTTGTCCATAGGATCTGTTACAGAACCCTCACCCGAAAACTTTGGAGGTTGTTACCTCAAGAAGTCACTGAGATCTTGGAACTGAGCTCTATCATTAGGTATAGCAGATCACGTAGTTCTTGGTTGTCTGTTTTCCCCTACCACATTTGTTAGCCTTTCAACTGCTTGAAAGAACTCTTGCAATCCAGCAGCCAAATCAGTGTTAGATATTTGAGCAAGCTGAGAGGTTGAAGCTGTACGAGTGGGCTGAGATGATCCTCCAGCTGGTTGCAATATTGGTTCAGATGCTGGAGCTGGTCCTCCAATAGGGTGTGAAGCTCCACCATCAAGTTAGGATTAATTCTCCACGGTCACCCTACTCCTAGTACTAGCATTAACCGTATTCCTGCCTCTTCCTCTTCCTTTAGGAGGCATGATTACCTATCCATGCAGCAGAATTAGACACTTTAGCAAATGAGGTAATGAAAATGAGTAATTAGGAAGACCCAAATAGATATGCAAGATAAGGGATACGAACAGAACACGTGAATCCTATACAGTAAGTCTATAAGAACCTAAACCTAGGCTCTGATACCACCTTTGTCACGATCCAACCCAGGCCATGACCGACGCATAAATTAAATTAACTTTAACCTATGCTAGCCTTAATTCTGAACTAATGGAAATTCCAAAATTTACTAACAGAATATCAAATTCGTTGAAATTACATCATAAACCTTAAAGGAACCTAATTATTCAAGTCAAATCTCAATAATCAAAAGTCTCCAAAAAATGATATAAAGCTAAATAATTAAGCAGTCTCCTTCAACATCAATCCAACGGTTACCTCACGAACAGAGACCTTAATCTGGAAAAGAAAGATTCAACGTGGTATGAGATTTTCGTCTATACGAGCGAAAACCTCAGTGAGCAGTAGCTATAGCACACAACAGAAAAGGAACAGGCAGGCAGGCTGATACTTTTGAATTATGACAAATATAGTTCAAAATGTAATATTTCGAAATCAGTTAAACCAAAGGGGCAAAATAATATAATCAATTCAAATGCTGGTAATCAATTGTCAAACATAATACTAAAGCCTTTCAAAATGTCAAAAATTACAATAATCAGAAAATAAGACAAAAGCTTCAAAACACATGGTACAGTGTAACAGAGTGATGATACTGCACACCACCAGGGCCAGATAAATGGTAAGCGTGCTACCAATAACAGATATAGATAACAGATAATTGTCTTCACCGATCTTATGCATGATTCTAATGCTGACACCACTGACGACAAACTGACAACTGACAATCTGACTCAAGACAAATGCAAAGTCCTAATGTTATGAAGATCGGTGAGAGGCCAGATAACAGATACAGATATACTGAGCACGTGTACCAGTTTGAAAACATATAGTATACATATATAAATCAGAAAATCATAACTGATTGAACGAATTATCAGGTTTCTAAAATAAAGGTAATAACTGCGATAAATCGCGTATCAGAAAATACAAATCATATCAAATCAAATCTTAATAATTTCATTGTAACTGATAGTAAAACAAATCAAATATAAGGGCTTGTTCCCAGAATATACGCTCTAATTCTAAGGATATTTAGTAAACAGAATGTTCAAAATCTACGCTTTATAAAAGGAAACATATAATCAAATGTCAATTTTTGATACACTTTAAAGTCTGATATTTCAATCACACAATATCGTGTACTATAATTACCACTCACCTGAATTTTAAACCGAAGCAAGAACCAAAGAGCTCGTCTTTCAATCGACTGAAGGGATATCAGAATTTCCTATCGGGTTCAATAAAAAGAGAGAGTGAATTAACTAAGCTTAATCATATCTAAACTAATGGAGACAATTAACATATTAGGGAAGAAGTAATTAAACCCTCACTAATCAATAAACTAAGAATTTTTTTAAAACCATAAGACTAATTTTAAATACTGCTACATTGGAATCAAAAATTTGGAAGACAATTCCATAAAGGAAAAAAAATATAAAATCATTACTCAATCTCTCATTTAGAATATATATATATATATAAAATAATGGAGAAAGGTTTTGAATAATAAAACTCCATTAAAGCAACCACCAAAATAAAAATGGAATAGGACAAAATTGAACCATTAAACTTTAATTCAAAACAAAAATTGATGTTTTAGGATAAGACCAAGACATAAGCACTTTCAAAAGACTCAAATATGGATTTTTTTTTAAATCGAAAATGTTGCAGCAAAAGCCCAAACTTGGTGCGCAAACGGACGAACTATAAGTTGATTAAAATAGTAAAGTATGGGTGCAGGGGTTGATTAGATAAAAATTAAAATATACAAAGAATCAGCAACTTACTTTTTCAATTCCAAAAGCCACCGATCAAGATTTTGCAGGAGCTATAGTATGGAAGTTTTAAAATTTGGAACAACACGAAGGAGGGCGGCTGCAGTTTCTTTTTGTTTTGGGATACAAGGTTAAAACTGTGTTTAAGTGACTAAGGGTAAAATTGGTAAATGTAATTAGGTTGTAACAAAAAAACCTACTTAATACAAATAGGGTTATTTATTAAAAAGCAAAGTAACTATAAATTATATCTATATATTTATAAAATGCCCAAAATTAAGGTTATTACACTAACCGTCGATCTAATTATGGGGTTATGACTTGAAAAGTTATTAGTCATCTATTAGCGTTATTGGGGTGACTGGTCGGTCATAGGTCTGACATCTTTGGCAACATGTATCTTTTTTTGGAGTGGATATGTGTTAGAGTGATAGATCAACTAAGGGTTAGCAAGGTTTATTGTGTTTGCGAACGAAATAATATCAAATAAAATAATAGCATGTTTAGCGAATAAAATAGTATAATTTTACATGCATAAACATTAAAAATCTTTTTTTAGTCATTAA
Organism: Euphorbia lathyris; assembly: GCF_963576675.1. Lineage (NCBI taxonomy): Eukaryota > Viridiplantae > Streptophyta > Magnoliopsida > Malpighiales > Euphorbiaceae > Euphorbia > Euphorbia lathyris. The sequence continues at coordinate 67,352,567 of NC_088914.1, read as the reverse complement.
ATAAAAAAAATAGTTTGAGCAGATAGAGACAAAAATGAAAAGAGGAATGAGATAAAGAGAAGTAAAGCTCTTCCATATCCTCCTAATCTAATTTATATTTTACTATAATATCAAATAAAAGAATTTTGAAATGGGCCGGATATCAAATGATAATTATTACATATAAATAATATTCGATATTATTCATGAGTTATTCACGAGCTTCTATCGAGCTTGTTCACGAGTCTCTATCGAGACTGTTCATGAACATTATAATCAAACTTGTTCATGAATTTGTTCACGAGCCTAAAATTGAGTATGCTCGTAAGCTTTCGAGTTGAGCTTTATCGTGCTCAATCTTAACTCATTTATGAATTGAGCTTCTAAATCGTATTCACGAGTGACTTATTTATAAATCGAGTCGAGCATTTGAGCGGCTCTACTCATTTACAACCCTAGGTGGGAGGACTATTGGAGTGCCTCCTGAGCGACCCGAAGTTGAGCCTGAATGCTCCATTTCAGACGCATGCTTTCCCTTTACCTCATTTACCGTTTCCTAGATAATTTCAATACTATAAATGAACTGCCTAATGATTCCATGAAGGAATCATAGTCGATTTGGATTCAAAGAACCCCAAACATGCATCTAAGCGTCAATCTAATTATAGGGTTATGACTTGAAAGTTATTAGTCATCTATTAACGTCTGCTGGGGTGATTGGCTCAGTTTCGGGTCTGGCATCTTTGACAACATGTATTATTTTTGGAGTGAATATGTGTTAGAGTGATAGATCAACTAAGGGTTAGCAATGGTTTTTTTTTTTTTATCGTAAGTCATGTATGCATAGTTCAGCTCACACTCACCGCACCAAATTCATTTGTGAGAAATCTTTAAGGGCATCTTTTGTTTTTTTTTATGTAGCTGAGGTCTACAACGAGGATGAACAAATGGTTAAACGAGGGCAGGTGACTAACGTTTGCACTTCAATGCCAAAGTTAGTTAAGGATCCCAAAGGAAAGGATGAAAAAAGTATTTACAGTGAGACTTTAGAGAGAATGTGAGTTTGTACAATGATTTTATGAGAGTTTCTCATATCTATAAGAGTTGGAGCAATTATTAATGGATCATTTTATTGTAATTGCTCTGCTTGGTGTGTATGGATACGTCATTAGATTGATAGTTGTCATGTTAGTATCTTCGGCATGCATTTTGTGTATGTTGGCACTTTATATAGCCAATTGAGAGATGAGATTGAGCGGAAACGACTCCTTCTGGGGGCACATGGAATTATTTTATTTCTCTATTATCAATAATTACTATTGATCATTTATGCATTGATTCAAAATGGTGATCCAAATTAAAGCTCAATAAAAAAAAAAATCATAAGATGTGACATAGCATGAAGGAAAAGTAACAATTACTAAAAGAAAGATGTGAAAAGTTAGGGTACATATTAAATCAATTTGATGAATCTAAAACCCAAACAAAATAAAACAAACTAAATATAAATAAACAAGCATATATGTATGTACCATTCAATGAGAAAAGAAGGAATCTGTAAAATTGTACTAATTGTTTCATAATTCAATATATATGAGTTGAGGGATTAAGATATTTGATTAGGAAAACTTATTTATACAGCACAGCAAAGCACAGGAAAAGATGTTGAAAAAAGAGTAAATGAGAATCAGAATCCGTTTTGCACTTGTAGAAGATCAGCTTTTAGCAGTGTGTCCAATAACCAACATTCTTTCCATATCTATATCCCCTTTTAATTAATTCTATTTTATTGTATTGGTTTTTCAATAGCCACACGTGACTGTCCCATCTGAGTCTACCTTTTCCAAGGACTACTCTTTTTTATTTTTATTTTATTTTATCTGGGTTGCTCATCATGGGGTACCTTACCTTGTATCAGGTTTCAGCTCAGGTTTATTTACAAAGAAAAATAACAGTACTAAAATATTAATTTAACATAACTTCAAAGATTCCAACCCCTATAAATTCTACAAAATATTAACTAAATATTAAATTTCATTATCATATTATTGAGGGTTCAAAATATTAAAGAATTTTCAAAGACAACATTATATATAAATATATATACTCGTGGGTCAAATAATGTGTGATATTGTCCGTTTTGGACAAATTCAACACATTGGGTCTCACAGTTTTAAAATATATCTACCTTACTAATAAGTATGGGTCACTCTCCCCTCATTTCCGATATGAGATCCGGTTTATTCTTACTTTATTGTCATTTAGGTCGCTCATTGCTTAGACCTTCTACTCTGGGGCTATTCACTCCGGACTGGATCGTTCAGGAACGTGTGCAGATAAATTAAAAAGGTGATTGATAAGAAAGAATAGTTTTACTATTGTTCATTGATACTAGGGTTGGTCTGAAATTGATGTCTCCATGTTAAGTCATGTCTACAAGAAAGGTGTATATTAGTAAGTAATACTATTAATCTTGTATTGTACCTGCTTCTTTTATTAAATATTTGTTCTTGTATATTTGAGTGTGTTATTGGCCTAAAAAGGAAGGATCTTTTCTCCAAATCTACATACATAGTACCACTCCAATCCAACTGTATTTTCTTAATTTAAGCTACTGACATCTTCATCTTCATCATTTATATTTATTCTTAAAAACTAACTCATCTTATTCATGTTTTACAGCCAGATTTCATAACTCACACCTATTTATAACACCATTCGTAGCATGTTTGAGAAACTCATGATTAGCTCTTTTCTCTTACACGTCAAGCTTTGCTATCATTGCAATAAATTCAAACCCCTTTCCCTGATTTTGCCATTTTCTTCATCATTTCTTTCCTTTAATTCCAATTAACCTTTCAAGATGCTACTAGTAGCAAACTCAATACCTTTAAAAGTAACAATTTGTTCAATTAAGGTTAGACAGTAACTGATCTCGGATCCATTGAAAGGGAGTGTTTAGGATGCTTTCTCTTTATTATATAGTTGTTCAATTGATATTTTTTTTAGTGTGTTTGCACAAAATCTCAATTCAATGGAGTTTTGGGACGTTTTTCAGTGACTATAGTGGGTGCTTGAAACTCCGCCTAATTAAGATAGTAGCTTTTAGTTAATCAATTGGATGCATTTCCCACTTAAATCAACCTTAATTTGCAATAAATTAGATTAAAGAAGTCTAACAAGATTAATTTTTCTTCAAAGTCTATGATATTCATAGAAACTTAAAGATAAAATGGTTGAATTTTATGTTTAGTTTCCCATGTCTTGAAGGGGTGAATTGTGTAGCTATATGATATTGACATTTCAATATGATTGCATGATCATTTGGAGATATTGTTCCAAAATGTGGACCATGAAAAAACTTGTAATAAAGATGGCAGGCAAGGGAACAAAATAAAAGGGAATAAAAACAACATAATCCACAATTCTAATTAATTAGCAATTGAAAAAGAAGCAAGAATTAGAATTAGAATAGAGAATATATATATATATATTAACTCAAGCACTAATTAATTACAATGTTTATCCAATAACCAAAAAATTAAAAAGTGTTTTAATCATGGATTAAAAATTAAATTGCCACATTTGCATTTCCAACTCATTGGTTTATAATTAGAAGCATCATCTCCTCTTGCATAAGCTACTGATGAAGAATAATTTTTGTTGGCATGGTTTATTTGGGGATTTGTAGGCACCTGAATAGCTTCACAATGTCCACAGCTACTGCATCTTCTTTCACATCTTGGTGGCCTTGAACCTATCTGAGATCTCATCATCGTTTTTTCTTCTTCATTTACTGTCTAATTAAACCACCATAAACTTAATCAATAATCAACCATAAATGTGTTTAATTTAATTAAAGAAAAATAGAAGAATCCTCACCTGTGAAAAGCTAGGAGATTTAGGATGAACTCTACCTGCAAATCAGAAAAAAGCAACAAACTTTCACTTCAGACAACTGCAGAAACTACAAGTTTTGGATACTCAAATTGAAAAATTAGAGGAAACCCATTTACCTTGTGCCATGAATCTCAGTTGGGTGGAGCTTGAAATTAAGAGACAGATTAAGGAAATGGAAATAAAATAGCTATGGTTATGGTGATGATGATGAGGATGACTAGAACCCATATCTAAAAAATGGTAGGATAATAGGGTGAAGTTAAATTATAGATATAAGAAGAGGATTAGGAGGAAAAAGAGGAAGAAAATCAGGAATTGAAAGACACATTAGAATTGAAAGATATGATAGTGAAGTTGAGGTGATAGAACAAGAGAAGGAGCAGGACAAGAGAGAAGAAGGCAAGAAGCATAACCTTGGTTAATGAGCCTGAAACAGTGAAGTAACAAAGAGAAAAGAGAGAATAGTAGAATTAGCTGAGAAGGATAGAAAGAGAAAAAGAAGGAAAGGGAAACACCAAGAATTCCACTAAATAAATACGGATGACAGATAACCACAAACAGACATATTTCTACAGCTGTGTATAATTTCATTCATCCATAAGGGTGGATTTTGCCGCCATTAAATTATATATTGAGAGAGAGAGAGAGAGAGATGTGTTTGAATGAAGATGATAGAGTGAGGTATCCTCTCATCCTCGTATCTCTCTTGAATCATGTGACTGAAATGGCATGTGATACGCCCATATCATACTGATAACCATGTACCCTCTTCTCTTTTGTCTCCTTTTATGAGAAAGCTTGGGTTGGGTTGGGTACTTGTGCTTCACTTTTTGAGAATTCCATTTTTTTATTATTATTGTAGATAGACATTGATCATCTTTGAGTGGGCTATCTATCTCAGGATTCTAACATTTGTTTGTTATACAGCCCTGTCCAGGTATCAGTATGGGTCTTAGGCCCAATCCCATGTATAAATAAGACAACAACTATAATATCCATATAGCCTGGAATTTTTAAGTAAAGGAAGAAAGAAGAAACAAACAAACATCCAAAACAAGGACAACCAAATTAGACCAATTTTCAAGTGGGCCAATTTGCAACTTTTTTAAAATCGTGAAACGTCTGACTTTAAAATTATAAAGAAGTCGGACCAAGTTTCTTTACAAAGTGTGTAATGGAAGAAGTCCAATGAATTTCACCTATCTGACTTGTTGATTATAAAGTTGGTATCAAAGTTGGTATAAACATAAAGAAAAGAACATAAAATATTTCATAGAATTTATAAATATTAATATCCAATTTTATTATTTTATTTCATATTCTGCATAAATTATATATCAGTATCAGTTTACATGTTAGGAGTAAAATTAAACGTTTGTGTATATTATCCCTTAATTATATATGTAAATATAATGGAATTTTGGAATCTAACTTAATTGAGCTAATATCCTATCCTATCCTATCATGGAAGCTCAAGCTCTGTATATTTGTATTGATTTTGTACAGCAACAAGCAAGGTGCAAAAATATTATCTATTCTGAATCTTCCAATTGCAATAGTTTAATGGATAATTCTTGATAGTTGGTCCTTCGTGATACATCCCATGATGCCGACAAAATTGGAGATGAGGGAGGCGGGCCAAGGGTTCGAAAATCCAGCCGGACCAAACATACTCCGGGTTGGCATAGGGATTACGTCAAGTGACTAGATTGAGTCGGATTAGGATTTCGCATTTTTATTACAGTGAATAGCTTATTGCTTTCCTTGTTAGAGTAGTATTAGGTTGCTTTATTGCTTTCCTTATTAGAGTAGTGTTAGGTTTATTGCTTTCCTAATTAGAGTGGTATTAGTTTTTATTATCTTTAAATAGAGGGAGTCTGTAACATTAATGGGTAAGCAATCATTAATAATATCAATTCAGTTTCCTCTAGCTAGAATAGAGTTTGGTGTTCTTGATTATCTTCACCCAAAGATAATCCCTTGATCGATTTCGAAGACGAGTCGTATCAACTGGTGCTTTCATTATGTCCAACAAACTGCCTGAACCCTACCGCAAGGAACTCAATCTTGAGTTTCAATCCCTTCATGACTCTCTCCAACGCTCCATCGAAGCCACCCTCAACACCGCCCTCATCAAACTCACTGAACATCACACCAAATCCAACACCCATGCCGAAACTTCCAACAATACACCCCCTTTTCCCCGCTCACTTAAACTCGAACCCCCTCGATTCAACGGTTCTGATCCTAACAGTTGGATTTTCCAAATCGAGGAATACTTCGACTTTCACAATGTTGTCGCCGATAATCGACTTCGTATCGTAGCTCTCCATCTGGAAGGTGATGCCCTCGAATGGTTCCGATGGATGAAAGACAATAACATGTTCGTAGGTTGGCTGGACTTACTCGCCAAAATAAAAAAAACGTTTCGGTCCGTCTCAGTTCGAGGATTTCCAAGGCCAGTTATATAAATTGGTTCAAACGGGTTCATTAATTACTTACTTGAATCAGTTCGAACGTTTGATGAATAAGGTCGTCGGCCTCAACGAAGCTCAACTAATGTCTTGTTTTATCTCGGGCCTCCAACCCTATCTGAGTCGCCAAGTCCACATTGCTCGACCAACCACCCTACTGGAAACCATTGACCTAGCCAAAGAGTACGAAGCTCGCGAGATAGAGAACCGGTTCGACCGCAGCAATAGACTGCAACCAAGACCAGCAAACCCTGCTCCGACTTACCCGACACCAGCTACTGAACCTCTGAAAATTCAAGCTGCTCCGGCCAGGTCGACGGAAGGAAAACACACCCCCTTTCGACGAATATCATATAAGGAGATGCGTGAACGTCGGGAAAAAGGTATTTGTTTTAATTGCGACGAACGCTATTCCCCCAGTCATAAATGTAACGGTAAATTTCTAATGTTGATCGGTGAAGAAACAGATTCCGCCACAACCGAACAGCCTTACAATTTTGAAAATACAGCTCATGAGATCGTTCTTACGGGTGATATCTCTAGTCTCACCTCACTTCAGGGCCACAACAATTCCCGCTCTATTCGCATCCGTGGTAAATGCCGCAATCAGGATATTATAGTGTTGATCGATAGCGGGAGTACTCATAACTTTATGAAACCGACGGTAGCAACTCTTCTCCGCTTACCCACTAAACCCACTACACCGTTTCATGTTTATGTGGGCAATGGAGATGCATTAAAGTGTTCAACAGTATGTCCGGATGTCCGTCTTGATTTGCAAAGTACAGAGTTCATTACTGACTTATTTGTTCTTCCTATCAAAGGACCAGACATCGTCTTGGGGATTCAATGGTTACAACAACTCGGTAAGGTCTCTCATGATTACGTCAGGCTAACTATGGATTTCGTTTGGGATGGTCGTGAGGTTCAACTATGCGGTGATACAGATTTAGAGCCCCAAACGGTTTCATTTTCCCAGCTTCAAGCATGTCTAAAAGCCAACGAAATCAGCAGTATTTTTGAACTCCATCATATTGCAACCGCGGTCGAAGACAGCCCCATCCTTGATCTCCATATTGAACCAATGGTGAATCCGGCAATTACAGCGGTTCTACAAGAATTCCAATAACTATTCAGACCACCTATGCAGCTGCCCCCTTCTCGGCAGTTCGACCACCGAATCCATCTTCTACCAGCTACCAAACCAGTTAATGTCAAACCGTTTCGTTACCCGCACTTTCAGAAAACTGAGATTGAAAAGCTGGTTCAGGAAATGCTAACGCAAGGCATTATTCGCGTAAGCCACAGTCCCTTCTCATCTCCAGTACTGCTCGTAAAGAAGAAGGATGGCACTTATCGGTTTTGCATTGATTATCGCGCCTTAAATGCAGTTACGGTCAAAGATAACTTTCCAATTCCAACCATAGATGAATTGTTTGATGAGCTCGGGCAAGCCACAATTTTTACTAAATTTGATCTTCGAGCTGGGTATTTTCAGATACGAATGAAGGATCGGGATGTGTACAAAACGGCGTTTCGCACTCATGAGGGTCATTACGAGTTCTTGGTAATGCCATTTGGGTTGTCTAATGCACCTTCAACCTTTCAAGCGACAATGAACACAGTCTTAGCACCATTCCTACGTAAATTTGTTGCGGTATTTTTTGATGACATCCTCATTTATAGCAAAACCGTAGAAGAGCACGTTGTCCACTTAAGGCGTGTTCTTCAGAGTTTAGAGGCTAACGAATTCTACCTCAAGCCTTCCAAATGTCTTGTGGGAAAAGATACGATTGACTACTTGGGACACTTAATTACACGGAATGGCATCATGGCGGATCCCGCTAAAATTGCAGATATGGTGAATTGGCCGATCCCCAAAAACATCAAACAGTTAAGAGGGTTCTTAGGCCTAACGGGATATTATCGACGTTTTATTTCGCACTACGCCACCATCGCTGCTCCTCTCACTGATCTTCTGAAAAAAGACGCCTTCAAATGGTCTTCCAACGCCGAGGATGCGTTCAAGGCACTTAAAAGGGCCATTACCACTACGCCTGTACTTCGGCTACCGGATTTTTCTCAAACTTTTATAATCGAAACAGATGCCTCAAATGTCGGAATTGGAGCGGTCCTAATTCAAGATGTTCACCCCCTTGCTTTCTACAGCAAAAAGTTGGGGTCTCGTATGCAAGGAAGCTCTGCATATCACAAGGAGCTATACGCCCTCATTGAAGCCGTTAAAAAGTGGCGGCAATATCTGATCGGGCGTTTCTTCATTATCCGGACGGATCACCGAAGTCTCAAAGAGTTATTTCATCAGGTTATTCAAACCCCAGACCAGCAGACCTATGTCAGGAAATTATTAGGATACGATTTTCGTATTGAATACAAAGCGGGCAAGACCAATCAAGCAGCCGATGCATTATCGCGTATCAATGATAGCGAAGTCCCCGACGAGACGCCTCCGGCACTACTCCTGATCAGCCGACCGATTTCACAGGTCCACGAGGTTCTTAAACGAGAGAACGAGACACTTGCATATTTACTCAACCTCCACATGAGATTTCAGCAAGGGAAACTTTCGATTGGTTTTTCGGTCAACGACGGAATCTTATGTTTTAAGAACCGCATGTATATCAGTCCGGAATCATCATTACGCACTGCTCTCCTTGAGGATTTTCATGGTAGTCAAACAACAGGGCATGTTGGGCAGAAACAGACCTTGGTACGACTATCCGGTCTTTTTATTGGCCAAATATGAAGAAGGATGTGTCCGCCTATGTGGACAATTGTGTAGTATGCCAAAAAACTAAATTCTCTACACAAGCACCCGCAGGGTTACTACAACCGCTTCCGATTCCCGAATTAGTATGGCAAGACGTCACCATGGATTTTATTATCGGGCTCCCTAGCTCTAAAAGATTTTCGGCCGTAATGGTGGTAGTAGACCGACTATCTAAGTATGCACATTTTGGCGCCCTTGAAGCAAATTTCAATGCGAGTACATCAGCACAATTATTCATGTTAAGTGGCACCAAACTCAAATATAGTACTGCATATCACCCCCAGACGGACGGACAAACCGAGGTGGTGAATCGAGGGTTAGAGCAATACTTAAGAGCTTTTTGCTCTTCTAAACCGCAGACTTGGTTCTCCTTTCTCAGTTGGGCAGAATTCTCTTATAATTCTAATTATAATCAAAGTATCAAGATGAGTCCTTTCGAGACTTTGTATGGCCCCCGACCACCCATTATCCCGGTTTACCAACGTCGCTCGTCCAATGTTCAGGCTGTTGACGAAGAGCTGACGGAGCGTGATCAATTGTTACGGGAACTCAAGGTTTCTCTAACCGCCTCACAGAACCGTATGAAGCAAATGGCCGACAAACATAGAAGGGAGGTTGAATTTCAGGTAGGAGAGATGGTGTTGGTTCGGCTGGAGCCTTATAGACAGAAATCTTTGGCTCTTCGGGTTAGCAATAAACTCGCCCCGCGCTACTGTAGACACCGAGTCGGAGGACCTGTGACGAAAACCTGAAATAAGACGGTCGAAGCGATTGATTCCGGAAGTTTCGAAAAATATATAAAGAATAATAAGCTGAGGAAATTTAACGGCACGGCGCGGGCACGCAACGGCATCCCGCACGCGGACGACGATGGTCGAACGCCCGCTTGACGGCTCGAGACGTGCGCGCGGCGTCCGTCGGACGCACCGCGAGTGGCACGCTCTCGACGTTCGAGCAATGCCTGGGACCGCTGGCGGTGCGCGCCCTCGTGGGCCATTGAGCACACGTGCCTGGCAGCGCGAGGCGCGCGTTCGGCGGCCGCGACGTGCGAGCGTCTGGCTGCACGGAACGCGCGCTCGGCGGCCACGGGGTGCACGCGTCCGACGGTGCGGGGCACGCCCCGAGGGTCGCCGGGCGGGCACCCAACCACGTCGGGCGAACGCCCAAGGCGTCGGGCGGACGCCCGACGAGGGTTGGGCGCGGGCGCCCAACCTCGCGTTGGGCGCTCGCCCGACGAGGGTTGGGCGCGGGCGCCCAACCTCGCGTTGGGCGCTCGCCCGACGAGGGTTGGGCGCGGGCGCCCAACCTCGCGTTGGGCGCTCGCCCAACTATGGTTGGGCGGCCGCCCAACCACAATGGGCGACGCCCAAATTTTTTTAGGCGTCGCCCATTTTTCTGGGATCCGTTTCCCTATATAAGGGCACGGATCCCAAGGTAAAAAAAGGGGGGGGGATTTTTTGGGAGAGCTTTCTCACACTAGATATTTTTCTAGAGAGAGGAAGTGGATTTTTTGGGAAAAAAACATTTTTTTTTTCCTAAAATTGAAAATCTCTAAATTTCCTAAGTTCAATTTTTACTAAATTTTTAATAAAAAACGGAAGTTCGCGGTTCGTGGAATCAATCGGCTTCGACGGTCAGATACTGAATTAAAGGTATTATCCGAGGACTAGACTCTTTATTTTATTTAATTTATTCTCTCTTTCTATTTATTTTTTTATGCTATAGTTTTTATTCCTTTAGTTATTTATTTATTTTGTCACGTTTTATTTAGTTAGCGCATTTGTTTAATTTTCGTTTCGTGTTAAATAAAATTCGGTTTTGTTTTAAAATAAAAAACCTCGTTTTGGATATCCCAATACGAACCGTGATCCGATAAAAAGGTAGTTCGGGTATCGAAAATGTTGTAATTATAAGTTTTTTAATTTAAAAGAGGTTTCCAAATAACGTTTTAAAATGAAAACATCGTTTTAGGAACTTCCGTTTTCAACTATGATCCATCTTTGGTAGTTCGGAAGTCCAAAACGATTGAATTAGATTTAATTTAAAGCTTTTGAATAAATCTGGAAAATATTGGAGTGCTGCTGTAATTTACCAATTCTGTCACTAAATGCTGTTTACCGACGGATTTTCCGTCGGTAAATCTGTCCAAATGTAAAAAATTTCATTTCGGTCCCTTTTTCTTAACTTTTAGACTCTTAATCCTTAGTATACATATATATAGTTAGTTAATATATGATTTTCAAATTGTTTTAGAACTTTAACATATATGATTATTTTAGGAGATTGGTTTTTTCCATTTTTACTCTATTTTTATATATATGTATATATTATATTACCTTCATTTTTATTGTTATCCATTCAAGTTACATTAAATTCTATTTTAAATGTTATTTACTTGGGCATTTTGGGGAGATAATTAGTAGATATTAGTATATATTATTTTTGATGTTTAAAACTATAATAATTATGTATATATATGTAGTTTTGGGATAGTTGGGTTATTTCATTGATTATTATTTTTGGATAAATGTTATTTTCCTAGTTATAAGATTCATTTGCTATTTTCAACACTTTTAAAGTATAAATGTACTATATATAGTATTTTCATATATGTATTATGTAGTCCCTTTTTATTAATTTTTATTCTCATAATCTCCTTTTGATTTAAAGGTATATGTATATGTTAAGTTATTTTCTTTATTCTTTTGGTCCATTAATGGGCCCATATTTCAAGTGGGCTTTGTTTAAGTATAAATGGTGGTTTAAATGGATTTGTTAATGTAATTATAATAAGTAGAGAGTCCATTAAATAAGTGGGGAAAATAAATCACAAAAAAAGAGTTTTCAAATTGAATTATTTAAACTAATGTTTTTTTTGTAATGTAAATAAATAGAGGCATTCTTGTTAATATTTCAAACCGTCTTCAAAATGCCACGTTTTAAAACCTTAGCCCGTTCCAACGACGGATTAAGCGAACATTGTAATTAAAATCGTTTTCTTGGCAAATAATAGAGTTTTGAACCATTTCCTTAAAGAATTTGTACAAAGTAAAATTGACTTATATGTTTAACCACATTTTCTCATTAAAGGTTTTTATCTCAAACGTTTTCAAATATTCGAGTCGTTCTAACGGCGATTCGAGTGAACTTCATCAAACGGGTTTTTGAAACACACCCTAATCGTTCCAACGGCGATTAAGTTGCGAACCATATAAATAAATCCGTTTTGGGGAAATAAGTTAATGTAGAATAAGCACACGACATAATATTTAACACGGTTGTAAATAAACCACTTCTTTCTTCCCCCTCTCTGTGTATGTATGAACATAAATGGGTGATTCTTTACTGGTGTGGCTTTTCAATATCATATGCTCAAAACGGTTTCTAAAAAGAGAAAGAAAAGGGTTTCAAATGAATTTTAAACTTAAAGAAGTATACGATTAGTCCGTTATCGCCTAACATGCTGAGTAGGAGGCCGGTGGTTCATAACCGGGCGATGTCGGGGTGCCTAGTAGCCTTTCTCCGGAAAGGAGCTAGCCTTCTCGGCTCGTACCTAAGTTTCCCGAACCCACACCGGTCTCCCGCAAGGGATCGGTGTTCATTTTCCCATTTCGTGGGTGGCGACTCTTCCATATCTCCGAGCTCCGGTCCTGCCGAGCAGCTTGATTCCACGATTGGTTGCTTTCGGCGCCAATCACCGCTTACGTCGCCATGAGGTTGTCCACCCCCCGGTTCGCCTGGGAGATTAGGCCGCGGCACCTCGTCTAACAAGTGGCGACTCTGCTGGGGAAGCGAGAAATTTGATTCCGGAAGGCATGCACTAAGCCCTTAACGGGGACGGATCGTTTTACTTCTTTACGTATGCATTCACGAGCATTATTGCAAACCCTTTGGGTAATTTCCGTGAAACCTCTAGCGAGAGTCCATTCGTCGCTCGAAAGAGGCTAGCGTAAGTTCCCCCTTACAGTAAGGCGCCAGAGGGTCCCCATCCATTCGTTAGGGGCGAATCTGTGCGGTCCTGTGAGGTCCCGCGGTCAGCCGTGTCAGCATATAGTAGCCTTAGAAGTTTCGATAGGATTACCCGTTACTATTTTTGATGTGATAAATGAATCAGTTCGTGTTTTCAAACCGCCATGATACGTGTCTAATCCTAAATTATGTAAAGAAAATGAGACGATGCGTTAATATATACTCATGAATCGACATACTAATTACCCTAAAACATCGAAACGATTTGAACTAAAGACGACTTAGTCATCTCATATGAATGAACATGTGCGACCCGCCTTGTCCCTTTCGGTGTCCCGATGAAGGCACGTGTTCAGGAAATACGTTATGACGTAAGCACGTATTAGTATGAATCGGTTCGGTGTTAAGGATAGTTACATTTCGATACAAAAGACTATATTAACGGTAGCCGTTATTCACATTCTTTAAATAAGTTAGGATAAAACGAGATCATGACGAAACGAAAACGAAGAACATTTCTATTTCGAACGACCCTATCGTAACGTGAAAAGTTTCGCACAAGTAGCCCGTCCCTTCCGAATGAAAGACGAGCTTTTACGATATGCCTCGTGTCGTTCTTAAGAGAAATGGATGTGCCCGTACAGATGACTAAGAAAATAAAGAAAAGAAAAATGAACTAATCGACCAAAATCATTCTGAATCTACGATATATGTTAATCCCACGAGTAGTTAAAGAAAATAAACCAATATCGTTGAATACGTGCCTCGGACGAGAGTATACCCCGTTTAAAATCTCGAAGCCGAATTAAGCCAAGCCATATAATTGCGCCATATGGACGAGACTGCGGGTTTTGACTAACGACTCGATCATTTCGACCGTTACCAAAACTGTAAGAAATATGGATACGTGTTTGCTTAAATTCGCGCCTAAAGGAAGGAAAACGGTGATATCTTCGCTTCGAATAAACATGCGATTCAACGAAACGTTGATTTTCTATAACCACACTAAGATGATATATCCCGTGGATTGGGAGGAACAAAGAGTTGTAATTAGCCGAAAGATTATCGTGCGCTCAAAATAAGACTCGCCATCTTCTCACGTAGCAAAATGAGCAAACGAATCCTCGACGCTAAGAACAAACATGTTACGCGATGAGTCCGTCCCCTAAAATAAAATCCAAAGGTGATTCCATCACTAAATAAACATGTGGTTACGTCTCTCGATGGATCCAAAAGATCCCGTTGTAATCCAAAAATCGAGAAACGAACCCGCACGAACAAAAGGGAACGAGTCATTGACAATAACGAACGATTGGACTAGAAGAATAACTCGTACCACGTCTAAAAACTGAGATGCGCTCAAAGGGAATCAAAACCCGAACTAATGCATCTCACGAAAGGACAAAAGACGAGTTATTCTGAAAGAACAATCCAACTTGGTCGATTTCTTAGTCACTGAACGTTGATACGTCAAAACGAACTCTATTGTCTGATGAATGATTTATTTTTCCGCAATAATCGACGGCATCACGCGTCCCCTGGACCGCAATGTGAGCCCCAAACCAAAATCCTAGGAAAGAGACCTGGACCAACGAGTGTGTGGAGGAATAAGGGTGGAAGAGAGATGTTGTGATACATGTAAATAGAACTAACGTTTGTTCTTCTTATCTTATAATCGTAAATAAATAAACGCACACACCATGAATCATGCATATGAAATCATGCATACATACTAATGGATACCGTTCGTGCAGACGTCATCATTAAGCGGTTGTGGTTTCGCGAGAGTGATCGGCTTGTCAGACAGTTTGATCAGCTACGAGTAGACAGTTCAGAATCAGCAGTTGTGGCTTCTGAATCATCTTCATCTGGGTATACTCAATCTTCCGTCAGTATGTCTGCGACCGACGAGAAAGTGGCTGAATTGGAAAACTCTGTGAACAATATCAATGATCAGCTGGCCGCAATCTTGTCCCAGCTAGCTGAGTTAGCACTGAAGGACAACAAGAGTGGTAGTAAGCGTGCTGAGAATGAGGTGAACGATGGCCCTCGCTTTGGGAATGAGGAGGATTATCAGGATTATATCCGAAAACAGCTGGAAAAGGAGAAAGCTAAGGAAGAGGAGTGGAGGCAACACATCACATAGGAAGTGCAGGACTTGCGCGGAGGAAGCTCCGGAAGTCAGGATTTCTATAACTTGAAGAATTGCTTGACAGCAACAGCTTTGCCTCTGAAATTCCGGCTCCCTGACATGAAAAAGTTCGATGGAACTGGAGATCCCACCGCTCACATGAATCAGTACGTTGCGGTAATGAAGCACACGATCCTGACCGAGGATCAAGTCTTGGGGCTGTTTAACACTTACCTGGAGGGGGCTGCCCTCACATGGTTCCATGCGCTGCCAATGGTGACAAAGAAGGATTGGAACGAGTTAGCGAAGTCATTCATCGCTCAGTATAGTTTTAACACCATGTTGGAAGTCACTTTGAAAGAGTTAGAGAGCACTAAGCAGCAGACTGGGGAATCCCTTTCAGACTTCGTGAAGAGATGGAGGGCTAAGGCCGCGGTCATGAAACAGAAGCCGCTTGAGCAAGATCAGATCCGAATGGTGATTGGCAATACGTTGCCGTATATTAAGAATGAGTTGAGATATATGCCGTTCACAGATTTCAATCAGATGTATAGTTGTGCCTTGACTGTCGAAGGCGATGGGGAGCCGAAGAAAGCTTATACCAAGTGGACGAAGTCTGGATATAGTGTCGGAGGGCCTAGCGCGAGTACGGAATCTGCGACAGTGAAAGTGGTTGATCTTAATGCTATCGAAAAGAGGCGGTTCGCCAAGTTCGATCAGACCTATGCGAAAGTTTTTGAACGTCTGCAGAAGAAGGGGTTGTTGAAAGCCCTTACCCCGTATAACAAAGCTCAACCTACTCCGCAGATTCAGGCTAGAGGGTATTGTGAATTCCACAGCAGTTATGGACATACGATTGAGAATTGCGAGAGGCTGAAACACGAAATCCAAGATTTGATTGAGGAGAAGAAGATAGCTGATCCTTCGTCAGCAAACCCTTCCGTTAGGCGCAATCCATTGCCTAATCATAGGGTGAGCGTGATCGGAGTTGGTTTGACGGAAACTGTAGTGATGGAATCTTTTGAGGAAGATGTAGAGGAGTTGTTGGACTCCGTCGAAAGAAGCAATATGGGAAATGGTTTGTATGTGTCCTTCTTGGGTGAGGAACAAGAGGAAGAACCAATGGAGGAGGGATCAGATGGTGGAGCACCATATGACGAGGATAGTGCCGAAGAGACCGGTGAAGGGGCGTCTCAGACTATCGTGCCAAATTTGGGTTTGTTTAGTGGAGGAAGTGATCCCGAAGTGCACTTGCATGAGTATATGCACGACGTGTTTATTGAATCCTTCGGGGTAGATGAAATTGCTCAGTGGTTCCACCATTCGCTGGTAGGTGAGCCTTTGCAATGGTTCCATTCATTGCCCGACTCTTGCAAGCACGATTGGGATCGGTTGTCGGATTTGTTTCTTGAAAAGTATCAGAGAGCTGAGGATAGAACCGCGGAGCACTTTGCAATGCAGATTGGACCCATCAAGCTTCCATTACCAAGGGTGAGCAAGTATAACGGCAATAAGGACCCTATGGAGCACCTTCACTTCTATTTGTCGGCTATGACAGCCTTGAGTTTCAAAGAGGAAGAGATCACTAGCTTGTTTTGTAATTCATTGATGGGTGAACCGCTGATGTGGTACATGTCGCTGCCGATGTATGTTAAGACCGATTGGGCAGCTATGACGAAGAGATTTATCAAGGAATATACGGTATGGATGCTAGCAGAGCAAACTCCTGATTCCCCGTCTTACCAAACACCTGATGCGGTGTTAGCAATGCCTAGGTATGGTGGATACCGGGATCCTGTAGAGCATGCGAGGATATTCCGCGATCATATGTATAACGCTGGATTCCCACAGTGTGAGTTGCATGAACATTTTCCGGAAACCTTGATGGGTGAAGCCTTATTGTGGCATCAGGGTCTGTCAGAGGAAGAGATGTGCCATTGGATACCGCTCCGAAATGCCTTTGTAGCGAGATATGAAATGTACATTCCATGGACGGGATCCCTGGATGATCTGGACAGGATTAGGCAATTCCCCGAGGAACATTTTGTGGATTATGCTAGAAGGTGGAGGCACCGTTATGAGCAGTGTAATGAGACAATGAGCGATAAGGTGCAGCTTATGTGCATACAACGAGGCGCTATTCCGTTGGCCGCAAGGAGGATAAGCCGGGTGTCCCTCCGTGACTATGATGAGTTGATAGGTTGGGCTTTGTACGGATCAGCGGATCCCTTTTTCCTGAATCCGAGTGTTCCTCACGTCATGGATTTAATGGTCGTAGACATTTGGGCGAGTTCCTCGGACGAGGAGGATGCCAATCGAAGGGTTCCTATTAACATTTGGGACGAGTCGGATGACGAGCCGGAAGTTGCGGTGATGACGAGATCAGGTCGTGTGGCCGAGGGAAAGGCACCAACGGTAGAGATTGAGATTGGAGAAGGTTCGGCTCCTAAGCCCGACGACCAAGTTCTTGAACAGTTGAAGAAGATGCAAGCTAAGTCTACGGTCTGGGAAGTTTTATGCCATTCTAGGTACCATCGTGAAAATCTGATGAAAGAGTTGCAGAATTTGGTTATTTCCACCGATACCGAGCCGACAGCGCTAGTAGGGGCAATTATGGCCCGAAAGAGGACTGAGATCACATTTACCGACGAGGATCTCCCAGAAGAGGGGAAGGCTCACAATAAACCATTGTATATCCGAGCGGAAATTAACGGGAAGAAGACTAGCTGTGTGATGGTCGATGATGGATCGGCCATTAATGTTTGCCCATTGAAACTCTTGTCGAAGTTGGGAGTGGAGAGGGGAGACCTGACAGCCTCTGAAACTGTGATTAGAGCATATGACGACAGCCGTAGGCACATTGAAGGGGTCTTCAAGGCCAAGTTGAAAGTGGGGCCGCACGAGGAAGAAACTGAGTTCACAGTGTTGGATATCCCAGTAACTTTTGCTGTGTTGTTGGGACGCCCTTGGTTCCATAAGCTGGGAGGTGTGCCCTCCACGCTCCACCAAATGATCAAGTTCCCTTTCGGGGAGGAGATAGTAACAATTAGAGCTGGGAAACTGAGCTCGGTAGCAGCATTGGGAATTGAGCCTCAACTCTTCTCCGGATTCCAAGTCTCTGGGATTTACGAGTCGAGCATGACCACCGATGTGGTGAAGATGATGAAAGGAGGTTTCATCCCGGGAATGGGATTAGGAGCACACCATCAAGGGTTGTCGGAGTTTCCGGATTTTAAAAGTCAGAAAACCCGGAGGGGTTTGGGATATGAGCAGGGGAGTCCATCCAACATGAGTGCAGAAGGAAAAATAGGCTTGAGGAAGCATTTTGTAAGCGAGGGGCATGGAAAGCCATATTCGGGAACCTCCGAGTCGTGGACTAGCACGGAAGGAAAGATTCTGCCAGGGTTTGAAATGTTCAATGATGTCGCCGACTGGGGCAAAGGAAAGGCAAGCTGCTTTGTCGAGGAGATCATGATGCTGGATTCAAATGCCGAGGAGCAGGTCATTACCATTGAAGCGACTACAGGAGCTGAAATTGAGCCTAGTACCTCGAGAGTATATGAGAAGTCCGAAGATATTGAGGATGAAAATTGTATTACTGCTTTGTTTGAGTCCGATGATGTAATCACCCACGCTATCAATGAAATGAATTCTGATTTTGCTTACTTGCTTGATGTTGATCATGATCATTCCATGCATTCTCATTCATATAACATGCCTACATTTGAAATCAATACGATAGAAATGTCAACTTTCAATCTTGGTACGGATGAAAATCCTAAACTTATACAAATTGCTCAAGAATTAACTATTGAAGAGAGAAAAGAATTTGAGAGAATAATTAAAAAATACGAAATGGTATTCGCTTGGACATACGAAGACATGCCTGGAATCGATCAATCTATCGTAACTCACCGTATTCCAACTTACCCCGAAGCAAAGCCCGTAAAGCAGAAGCTCCGACGTATGAGACCAGAATGGGCAGATAAGATCAGAGAGGAGGTGAAGAAGCAGTTAGAAGCAGGATTCATCTAAGTGATCGACTATCCCCCTTGGGTCGCAAATGTGGTGCCAATTGCGAAAAAGGACGGCAAAGTGAGGATGTGTGTGGATTACAGAGATCTTAACAAGGCATGCCCCAAGGATGAGTTCGCATTGCCTCATATCGATGTATTGATCGACAGTGCAGCATCAAGCGTCTTACACACGAATGTGGACGGTTTCATGGGCTACATGCAAGTTCAGATGGCCGAAAAGCACAAAGCGAAAACCTCATTCACAACAGAGTGGGGAACATACTGTTACAGAGTGATGCCATTTGGTTTGAAAAATGCCGGGGCAACCTACCAGCGAATGGCCACAGCCCTGTTCCATGACATGATACATAAGGAGGTAGAAGTCTACGTGGATGACATGATGGTCAAATCAGAGACAAGAGAAGGGCATTTTGCCGCACTCGAGAAGTTTTTGGCCCGAATTGCAGAATTCAAGCTAAGGTTAAACCCGAAGAAGTGCTTTTTCGATGTTTCATCGGGGAAAATCTTAGGCTATGTAATCGAAAATAAGGGAATTGAGGTGGATCCCGATAAAGTGAAGGCTATAAAGGAAATGCCAGCGCCGAGAAATGAGAAGGAAGTGAGGGGGTTTCTGGGGCAAGTTCAGTATATCAGTCGGTTCATAGCAAGACTCACCACAATCTGCGAGCCAATCTTTAAGTTGTTAAGGAAAGACCAACCCGTCGTTTGCAATGATAAATGTCAACAAGCGTTGGAGAGTATCCGAAGTTACTTGTCTAATCCGCCAGTGTTGAGACCGCCTAAACTGGGAAAGCCACTTCTCCTCTATGTAGCAATTGAAGAGCAATCTATTGGGGCAATGTTGGCTCAAGAGGGAGACATCGGTGTGGAGCACGCGGTGTATTATTTGAGTAAGAAGTTCCTGGAGTACGAGCTCAAGTACAACATGATCGAAAAGACATGTGTGGCAGTGGTGTGGTTGACGAAGAAACTGCGGCACTATTTCCAATCGTATAAAGTGATCATTATTTCTCGGATGGACCCCGTGAAGTATCTATAACGAACTCCATCCTTGACGGGGAAGTTAGCCAGATGGTTGTTGCTTTTATCCAAATTTGACATTGAATATGTGACGAAGAAGGTTATCAAAGGAAGAGCCGTGGCAGAATTTTTGCCTAATCAACCCCTGAATACAGAAGAAGAAGAGATAAGCTATGATTTCCCCGATGAACATTTGAATGCAATCGAAGTTATACCATGGAAAATGTTCTTCGGCGGAGCGATTAATTCGAGTGGAGCCGGAGTACTGCTTATCTCACCAGAAGGAGAAAGAATCCCGATGGCGAAGAAGTTATCCTTCCCCCTTACCAACAATATGGCCGAATACGAAGCATGCATTTATGGTTTGGAGTCATTAGCAGCACTGGGAGCGTCATATGTCGAAATTTGGGGTGACTCCAAGTTGATCATCGAACAGGCATAAGGAAACTGGGAAGTGAGAGAAGAAAGGCTACGTCCGTATCTAGATCAGCTAGAAGGGTTGGCATTGAGATTCAAAGAATGTCGCTTCTATCACATTCCTCGAGCTCAGAATCAGGCCGCGGATGCCTTGGCCACTTTGGTGTCAGTTTGGGACAACCCCCGGAACCTTGCTTCGAAACCATTGGTATTGAGAAGATCTCACAAACCGTGCTACGAAGACGTAATGCTGTTAGGGGCAGATGAAAAACCGTGGTATTTCGATATCGTGAACTTCATGAAAGATGGAACATATCCGGCAGAGTCAGAACCTAGGGATCAAGCTGTGATTAGAAGGCTAGCTCGTCAGTTCGTCATCCATAACGACTTGCTTTACAAAAGGCACATTGACGGATTACAACTAAGATGCTTGGATGCAGGGGAAGCCCGCGAGGCGATGGAATCAGTACATTCGGGAATTTGTGGAGCCCATATGGGAGGAGCAGTACTAGCTAAGAAAATTATTAGGCAAGGCTTCTATTGGCTCACCATGGAAAGAGATTGTAACGAGTATGCGAAGAAATGTCACGATTGTCAAATCCACGGCGATTGCAGTCATCTTCCGGCCACGGAACTACATGTGCTAGCACCTATTTGGCCATTCGCTGCCTGGGGCATTGACATCATCAGCGAAGTAAGGCCTAATGCTTCAAATGGACATAAGTTTATTGCAGTCGCCATCGATTATTTCACCAAATGGGTAGAAGCAGAGTTGTTTAGCAAACTGGGATCCAAGCAGATGAGAAAGTTCATTGAAAAACACTTGATCACCAGGTTCGGAGTGCCTCATCATATGATCACGGATAACGGGGTCCAGTTTCAGGGGGAAGTAAGGAATCTTTTCCGAGAATATGGCATTGAACATCACAGGTCTTCTCCGTACCGTCCACAGGCTAATGGGGCAGTAAAAGCAGCTAATAAGAACCTTAAAAGATCCTCGTAAAGACGGTGGAATCACATCGGAATTGGCATGAGCACCTCTCACTCGCGTTGTGGGCTTATCGCACGACAGTCAGAACCTCGACTGGGGCAACGCCATTCTCCTTGGTATACGGAACAGAAGCAGTCCTGCCGATTGAGATCGAAAAGCGATCATTGAGAATCGCAGTGGAAGCAGAAATTCCCGAAACGGAATGGGTAAAGAGGCGATGCGAGCACTTGGCTTTAGTTGATGAGAAAAGGATGGAAGCCCTTTACCATGTACAGTTGTATCAAAGAAGGATGGCTCGGGCTTTCAATAAAAAAGTCAAGACCAGTCCTATCAAAGAAGGAGATTTGGTGCTGAAACAGATCCGTGTGACGCACACCGACCCGAGGGGGAAGTTCAGGCCTAACTGGGAAGGACCATTCGTCGTAAAAAAGATACTAAGCAAAGGAGCGGTGAAGTTAACCACAATGGACGGCATGGAATTCTCCGAACCTACCAACCTGGATAGGCTTAAGAAATACTTTTCGTAAAAAAAAAAAAAAAAAGAAAAATAAAGAAAAATTCCCGATAGGTTGAAAACCCGCAAAGGGCGACCTATGCAACAATAAGGGAAATCCCAATGGGTGAAAACCCGAAAGGGCACTCATTTAAAAATTCCGGGATAGTAAAAGGGGAGGAGAAAAATCGCCGGGATCCGAAAACCGAAAGGCGGGTCCTGGTAACAATAGTTATAACTTGAGCAATTACAAAAACAATGTATAAGAGACTAAGTATTTCTGTTGTTTGTAAATAAATAAAGGCATGAATATATTTGACGAGAATGATTGGAATCATTATAATCTACCGAATGCATGGTAATATGAATCACGGGTTATACATTTCCTATCCTACTTTTCACAAAAAGCCTACCTACTATCCACCCCACTCCCTATACATCAGCTATACATCGGGGAAACTCTAATAAAAGCTACAAAGCAACAATGAAAGCTACAAAGCAATACATAACGAGCCTAATACGGAGGGAAGTCCCAATAGTTCTCAAAATCTCTCAGGTGAGATGCCCGCTCCGCAGATAGTGCCTCCTCGGCAACTCGCGCTCTCATCAGAAACTCGCGCTCTCTCATCAGAAACTCGTGCTCTCTCATCAGCAGCTCGTGCTCTCTCCTCTGCAGTAAGGCGTCTGATCGACTCATCACGCGCTCTCTCCTCGACGGCAAGGCGACCCTCAGTCTCCCGTCGCATCATCCCCGACCAGTGGTCGTTCCTCTCTTGATACACATGACCAACTCGGGCATCAGCTTCCCGCACTAGCTCGCTCTGTCTCCGCTCGTGGGCATGCAGATCACTCTACAGAAAAAGAAAAAAAAAACAGATAAAAGGCAGCGTAGGCAAAAGCATAAATCATACATACATGCATACATTTCACTACACTAAAGTACAGTAATGATACATACCAGGTGATCGGTGCAGCGCAAGCTGAGGCGGTCTCGAAAATAACCAGACAGCCCTACGTAATCCGTACAGGTCTCTCTCGTGGTCAGAGAAGCGTCCGAGGGATCAAACTGGATCCTCGAGGAGAAGATAGGAGGGACCGCCTCAAATCCCGCGTAAGGTGCCCCAGACTCGTCATAGCAGATCGTAGCATAATCTCTCCCATAGTCTGGTATAGGCATGCCTATGGATGACCTCTCCGGTCGAGCTGCACTGGAGGACTCGCCGACAAAGTAAGGCTGCTCGCACACCGGTGTTTGAGCCCGAGTACCGTCGAAAAAATAAGATAGGTGGGCACTCCGCCAGGATCCCTCCTGCAAAAAAGCAAAAAAAAACACACAATAAAACCTCCGAGCATATCATGAACAAAATGAAAAGAGGGCGGAATCACTTACCGGAACCTCCGCCTGACCTAAGACGGCCTCGACCGCCTCTCTCGAAAACACGTCCGCCACCGGATCTACCTCCATCGCTGCCGCCGGGGCATCCCTCGCGCTCAGTAAAGTAGACAAATAAGGCTCGCGGCCCCCGGCGTGAACCCAGACGACTCTACCGATGAAATGATGGGTCAGATCTCGACGAATGGTCGATAGGGGCAAAGTCCGCACAGCAAACATGGAAACGGGAATCTCCCCCGGCGTCCAGTGAACATCACTCACTCCGGTGATGCCTCGATCTCCCAAATACCACGCCCGCACGCAAGGGCCGGTGAGCACGCACTACTGCTCCTGGATCATCGATGTGTATGAATACTCGGGACTGAAGTCAAGATCGTCCCACCTGAACTTAATCTAAAAAATATGCACAAAGAAAAGGGTCAGAAAGACTCAAGCCAAAGTCTAGCGAGACTAAGCGAAATCTACCTGTGTGAGGACTAATGAGTCAATCCGATCTAGGAGCCATGGCACTGTCCGCCTCCTCTCAGCGCTCAGATCAAAATCTCTCCATCGAACCATAAAAGGCGGCCTTTGTGCTCTCAATCGAGGTCGAGACCGACTGGGAAGGATGCGTCTCTCGTACGCCCACACCTGCGGTATAAACAAGGACTAGGAGTGTGAGAAAGGAAAAAAGCAAAGACCGGCGAATCAAGAAGGCGTCACGTACCAGCAGAGCGAAGGTGTAACCACCGAAATCCTTGCGCTTTCGGCAAGTCAGGTCCAGAAACTTATAGAGAAAAGCTAAGCCTGCCCCCGCCCAATCGTAGGAAGCTGCGGCATCTAAATCACTAAGGGCCTGGATGAGACCCGCATGCACCTTTTCGCCCTTCGTGCGGAAGATCGTCTCGCTAAGAGCATATACAAGGAAGCTACGAACCGCCAGATCAGTAGCATCAGTCTCACAGAAGTCCCGTCTACTCAAGAGGCTAGCAGTCGAAATAAACTTCGCCGGGGTAGATTTGGCGCATAGAGGAACTCCTGGTCCTATCATGGCGGCAAGCCTAGCAGGGTCGACCCGCGGTCGTATCATGCCATAATGGAAAGGGACGGGAGTGTTGCTCCCTCGTAATCCGGTCAATAATGAAAAATCTCGGGGTGAGATGGTCATCTCCCCGAAGGAAAGGTGGAAGGTGTGGGTAGAGTCAACCCACCGCTCACACAGGGCCCGTAGGCCAAAGGGATCGCACACCCCGTTGGTGCGGGGCAGCGCTGCAATAAAGGGTCCGAAGCCCAACTCCTGCACGCGGGCTCTCGCCGCGGTGCTCAGCCTATCATACCATGAAAGAACCTCGGCAGTAGTCCCGGAAATCTCGATGAGCTAAAGAGGAACAAGATAAAAAAATTTAATACAACTCCTAAGGCAAGCGAGTGATAAGAACGCGTTAAGACTAGGTATTCTTTCATTTTCTAACCTAGAGACATCCGGTCAGTTAGGACCAATTTTCTGTAAAAATCTCTCATGTAGGGTCATTCACGTAAGGTTTAGTCAATCCTTTTATCCACCCTCGTCTACAGGTGACGAGAAGCGTAGATTAGGTTTTACTATTCACGTACGTTAACGGGCATTAGGTAAGTTTTTACTATTCACGTGCATTAGCTAAGTTTTACTATTCACGTTTTTACTATTCACGTGCATTAGCTAAGTTTTTACTATTCACGTGCACTATTCACGTTTTTACTATTCACGTGCATTAGCTAAGTTTTTACTATTCATGTGCACTATTCACGTTTTTACTATTCACGTGCACTATTCATGTTTTTACTATTCACATCGTTTTTACTGTTAACATGCATAAATTCGTAGTGTACTATTCACGTGCATATAGCGCGCATTCTTACAAAAACAAACAGGTGTTACGTGTAAATAAAGGAATTCACGTTTTCTAGCTAAAGTCCTCTAAGGCAGTCTAGGGGTTAGCATGCAAATCATATAGGAATGCTAAAGCCTAGAGTTCAAATCAAATAAAAGTAAGAAACCACTTACCTCGTTGCAGCGTGTCCTGCTCAAGTGTGTCGTAGGGTCGTGGAAGGTATCCACTCTATCCAGGTTCACATAAACCTCGTCCATGCCTCTGGTGCCATCCCATTCGTCTAAATTCATCCCGAGAATAATCCAAATTGAAGTCTAGTGAGAGAGAGAGGAGAGAGAAGGTGTGGGGTTGGAATGAAACCCCACCACCTTATATAGGAAAAGGGAATGACATTCCCGTAAATAGTGAAAAAAGTACGATTTGACATAAAGGTAAAAAGTAAATAATTAATTACCAGGTGCACAGACCTCCGATTTGCAGTCCGTTTCAGCCTGCATTTCTCCCAGACAGTGACTAACATTGTCAAAACATCAATTCCAGACAACAGCTAATTTTTATAGAACAGTGACACCAGTCAAAATACAGACGACAGTCAACAGAAAAACAATCAGTAGTCTATGTCATTTCGGACTAAGACGTGTGCCCATCGAATCTTCGAGATGATAGCTCCAGTGAGAAAATACAGACAACAGTGTGGTAAGAAAATCCAGAAACAGCCCCCGCTTTTTAGCCATTTGACTCACGGTCGCAGACCGGAGCCGCTTTTTAGCCATTTGACTCACGGTCGCAGACCGGAGTTGCTTTTGAGCCATTTGACTCACGGTCGCAGACCGGAGTTGCTTTTTAGCCATCTGACTCTCAGTCGCAGACCGAAGTTGCTTTTGAGCCATTTGACTCTCGGTCGCGGACCGAAGTTGCTTTTGAGCCATTTGACTCTCGGTCGTGGACCGAAGTTGCTTTTGAGCCATTTGACTCTCGGTCGCAGATCGAAGTTGCTTTTGAGCCATTTGACTCACGGTCGTTGATCGGAGTTGCTTTTTAGCCATCTTCACCGTAATCTTGAAATAGGGTAGCTGTTTAGCCATTATCCCCACAATCTTGAAATAGGGTAGCTGTTTAGCCATTATCCCCGCAATCTTGAAATAGGGTAGCTGTTTAGCCATTATCCCCGCAATCTTGAAATAGGGTAGCTGTTTAGCCATTATCCCCGTAATCTTGAAATAGGGTAGCTGTTTAGCCATTATCCCCGCGATCTTGAAATAGGGTAGCTGTTTAGCCATTATCCCCGTAATCTTGAAATAGGGTAGCTGTTTAGCCATTATCCCCGTAATCTTGAAATAGGGTAGCTGTTTAGCCATTATCCCCGCAATCTTGAAATAGGGTAGCTGTTTAGCCATTATCCCCGCAATCTTGAAATAAGGTAGCTATTTAGCCATTATCCCCGTGATCTTAAAATAGGGTAGCTGTTTAGCCATTATCCCCGCAATCACAAACTAGGGTAGCTATTTAGCCATTATCCCAACAGTCGTAAACCAGGGTAGCTGTTTAGCCATCATCCCGGCAGTCGTAAACCAGGGTAGGTGTTTAGCCATTATCCCCACGGTCGTAAACCAGGGTAGCTGTTTAGCCATCATCCCGGCAGTCGTAAACCAGGGTAGCTGTTTAGCCATTATCCCCGCAGTCGTAAACCAGGGTAGCTGTTTAGCCATCATCCCCGCAATCTTAAAATAGGGTAGCTATTTAGCCGTTATCCCCGCAGTCGTAAATCAGGGTAGCTATTTAGCCATTATCCCCGCAATCTTGAAATAGGGTAGCTGTTTAGCCATTATCCCCGCAGTCGTAAACTAGGGTAGCTATTTAGCCACTATCCCCGCGGTCGTGAACTAGGGTGCAGCCCGAAGCAGAGTCTGATGCAGTCAGAGAGCAACGCCGGAGCGCGCAGCGTAAAGGTCAGGTATGTTTCCTCCTACTCGTTACGTGTCTTTTACTTTTATATGTTTTACATTGCATGTGTTACGTTAGCAAAAAACGTTTTCGAACCACACACATCACTGTCAAAATAGAAAAGTAGGGGCAACTGTAGACACCGAGTCGGAGGACCTGTGATGAAAACCTAAAATAAGACGTTCGAAGCGATTGATTCCGGAAGTTTCGAAAAATATATAAAGAATAATAAGCTGAGGAAAATTAACGGCACGGCGCGGGCACGCAACGGCATCCCGCATGCGGACGACAATGGTCGAACGCCCGCTTGACGGCTCGAGACGTGCGCGCGGCGTCCGTCGGACGCACCGCGAGTGGCACGCTCTCGACGTCCGAGCAATGCCTGGGACCGCTGGCGGTGCGCGCCCTCGTGGGCCGTTGAGCACACGTGCCTGAAAACGCGAGGCGCGCGTTCGGCGGCCGCGACGTGCGAGCGTCTGGCTGCGCGGAACGCGCGCTCGGCGGCCACGGGGTGCACGCGTCCTATGGCGCGGGGCACGCCCCGAGGGTCGCCGGGCGGGCATCCAACCACGTCGGGCGAACGCCCAACGCGTCGGGCGGACGCCCGACGAGGGTTGGGCGCGGGCGCCCAACCTCGCGTTGGGCGGCCGCCCAACAAGGTTGGGCGGCCGCCCAACAAGGTTGGGCGGTAGCCCAACACTAGGTTGGGCGGCCGCCCAACCACAATGGGCGACGCCCAAATTTTTTTGGGCGTCGCCCATTGTTCCGGGATCCGTTTCCCTATATAAG
Organism: Euphorbia lathyris; assembly: GCF_963576675.1. Lineage (NCBI taxonomy): Eukaryota > Viridiplantae > Streptophyta > Magnoliopsida > Malpighiales > Euphorbiaceae > Euphorbia > Euphorbia lathyris. Next base: position 67,324,392 of record NC_088914.1, on the reverse strand, counting down.
GGCACGAATCCCAAGGTAAAAAAGGGGGGGGATTTTTTGGGAGAGCTTTCTCACACTAGATATTTTTCTAGAGAGAGGAAGTGGATTTTTTGGGAAAAAAATATTTTTTTTTTCCTAAAATTGAAAATCTCTAAATTTCCTAAGTTCAATTTTTCATAAAAAACGGAAGTTCGCGGTTCGTGGAATCAATCGGCTTCGACGGTCAGATACTGAATTAAAGGTATTATCCGAGGACTAGACTCTTTATTTTATTTAATTTATTCTCTCTTTCTATTTGTTTTTTTATGCTATAGTTTTTATTCCTTTAGTTATTTATTTATTTTGTCACGTTTTATTTAGTTAGCGCATTTGTTTAATTTTCGTTTCGTGTTAAATAAAATTCGGTTTTGTTTTAAAATAAAAAACCTCGTTTTGGATATCCCAATACGAACCGTGATCCGATAAAAAGGTAGTTCGGGTATCGAAAATGTTGTAATTATAAGTTTTTTAATTTAAAATAGGTTTCCAAATAACGTTTTAAAATGAAAACATCGTTTTAGGAACTTCCGTTTTCAACTATGATCCATCTTTGGTAGTTCGGAAGTCCAAAACGATTGAATTAGATTTAATTTAAAGCTTTTGAATAAATCTGGAAAATATTGGAGTGCTGCTGTAATTTGCCAATTCTGTCACTAAATGCTGTTTACCGACGGATTTTCCGTCGGTAAAGCTGTCCAAATGTAAAAAATGTCATTTCGGTCTCTTTTTCTTAACTTTTAGACTCTTAATCCTTAGTATACATATATATAGTTAGTTAATATATGATTTTCAAATTGTTTTAGAACTTTAACATATATGATTATTTTAGGAGATTGGTTTTTTCCATTTTTACTCTATTTTTATATATATGTATATATTATATTACCTTCATTTTTATTGTTATCCATTCAAGTTACATTAAATTCTATTTTAAATGTTATTTACTTGGGCATTTTGGGGAGATAATTAGTAGATATTAGTATATATTATTTTTGATGTTTAAAACTATAATAATTATGTATATATGTAGTTTTGGGATAGTTGGGTTATTTCATTGATTATTATTTTTGGATAAATGTTATTTTCCTAGTTATAAGATTCATTTGCTATTTTCAACACTTTTAAAGTATAAATGTACTATATATAGTATTTTCATATATGTATTATGTAGTCCCTTTTTATTAATTTTTATTCTCATAATCTCCTTTTGATTTAAAGGTATATGTATATGTTAAGTTATTTTCTTTATTCTTTTGGCCCATTCATGGGCCCATATTTCAAGTGGGCTTTGTTTAAGTATAAATGGTGGTTTAAATGGATTTGTTAATGTAATTATAATAAGTAGAGAGTCCATTAAATAAGTGGGGAAAATAAATCACAAAAAAAGAGTTTTCAAATTGAATTATTTAAACTAATATTTTTTTTGTAATGTAAATAAATAGAGGCATTCTTGTTAATATTTCAAACCGTCTTCAAAATGCCACGTTTTAAAACCTTAGCCCGTTCCAACGACGGATTAAGCGAACATTGTAATTAAAATCGTTTTCTTGGCAAATAATAGAGTTTTGAACCATTTCCTTAAAGAATTTGTACAAAGTAAAATTGACTTGTATGTTTAACCACGTTTTCTCATTAAAGGTTTTTATCTCAAACGTTTTCAAATATTCGAGTCGTTCCAACGGCGATTCGAGTGAACTTCATCAAACGGGGTTTTGAAACACACCCTAATCGTTCCAACGGCGATTAAGGTGCGAACCATATAAATAAATCCGTTTTGGGGAAATAAGTTAATGTAGAATAAGCACACGACATAATATTTAACACGGTTGTAAATAAACCACTTCTTTCTTTCCCCTCTCTGTGTATGTATGAACATAAATGGGTGATTCTTTACTGGTGTGGCTTTTCAATATCATATGCTCAAAACGGTTTCTAAAAAGAGAAAGAAAAGGGTTTCAAATGAATTTTAAACTTAAAGAAGTATACGATTAGTCCGTTATCGCCTAACATGCTGAGTAGGAGGCCGGTGGTTCATAACCGGGTGATGTCGGGGTGCCTAGTAGCCTTTCTCCGGAAAGGAGCTAGCCTTCTCGGCTCGTACCTAAGTTTCCCGAACCCACACCGGTCTCCCGCAAGGGATCGGTATTCATTTTCCCATTCGTGGGTGGCGACTCTTCCATATCTCCGAGCTCCGGTCCTGCCGAGCAGCTTGATTCCACGATTGGTTGCTTTCGGCGCCAATCACCGCTTACGTCGCCATGAGGTTGTCCACCCCCCGGTCCGCCCGGAAGATTAGGCCGCGGAACCTCGTCTAACAAGTACTATGGACCATATGAGGTTTTAGAACGCGTAGGGGTCGTCGCTTACCGGTTAAAGCTTCCGGATCATGCAAAAATCCACAATGTTTTACATGTATCGCGCTTAAAGTTGTTTCGCAATGAAGGGGGAACGGTAGCAGCAAGTGATGAGCTCCCGACGACTTCTGAACCGGCGCAGCCTGAACCCATGGCAGTGTGTGCTATTCGCAAGGTATTAGACGAGGCGCAGGCGTCGACAGAAGTACTAGTTCAGTGGAAGGGATCCATTTTGGAGGACGCTACTTGGGTACCTTTGGATTCATTTGTTAACACATACCCCGACTTTCATTTCAACCTTGAGGACAAGGTGCTTGTCGAAGCGGAGCCAAATGATACATCCCATGATGCCGACAAAATTGGAGATGAGGGAGGCGGGCCAAGGGTTCGAAAATCCAGCCGGACCAAACATACTCCGGGTTGGCATAGGGATTACGTCAAGTGACTAGATTGAGTCGGATTAGGATTTCGCATTTTTATTCCAGTGAACAACTTATTGCTTTCCTTGTTAGAGTAGTATTAGGTTGCTTTATTGCTTTCCTTATTAGAGTAGTGTTAGGTTTATTGCTTTCCTAATTAGAGTGGTATTAGGTTTTATTATCTTTAAATAGAGGGAGTCTGTAATATTAATGGGTAAGCAATCATTAATAATATCAATTCAGTTTCCTCTAGCTAGAATAGAGTTTGGTGTTCTTGATTATCTTCACCCAAAGATAATCCCTTGATCGATTTCGAAGACGAGTCGTATCATTGCACTTATTATTTGAATTGCTAATTTGTCTTCAATTTTGTTTTTCTTCTTTTTGGGGTTAGTTTTCTGTTCAATCTTTAATTAAATGAATGTGTACAAAAGATAAAAATGCAGGTTAGTACAGTATAATACAGACAGTTTCATGTTCTTCTAATTAAACATCTTTTATTTATTTATATATATATATATATATATATATATATATATATATATATATAATTGCTATTAGGTTCGATGTTGATATCTAGAACGAATGACTCAATCTCTCCTAATTCATCCACTTCACGTCTTCGCTTTGGCTTTGCGGTCCAACCTCATTGGGATTGACAATCGGAGATTAGTTTCCATCCCTTAGAAATTGTGTCGTGGTTCGATTGACTCTAGGGGGCTTGGGGTGAAGAATTTGATTTTGCTTAATCAGACTTTGTTGGATAAGATGGCTTGGGGTTTGATTCAGGAGAAGTCATTATGTTTTGATTTACTTAGATCCTGTTTTCTTTCTAAATTGGGTCAACATAGGCCTTAGCTTCTCAATTCGTCCATCTGGGGTTCGGTTAGAAGGTGTATTCTTTGGTTTTAGATAATTGTTGTTGGTGGATTGGGCGGAGATCTGATCTAAATTTTTGGAATGGTAGATGGATTAGGCCAACTATTGCTTTACAAATGGGTTTATTGGCCTTGCACCAAAGGCGGGGCTTAGATATGGTGTATGATTTCTTGATCAATAATGATTGGGTTGGTTTGTCGATTATGCCGGTTGAGGTGATAGAGGGTATCAAGCGGGTTTGTAGAAGTTCTGAAATGGAGGATTTGTGTATTTGGGAGTCTGCGTCTAGTGGTATTTTTACGGTAAAATTGTTTTATGATTGGATGCGGCCTCCTAGGTTGAAATTGGATTGGTGTGGTTTTCTTTGGCGTCGGTTTATTCCTCCTGTGCATTCATTTATTTGTTGGAGGACTTTTTTGCGTTATCTTCCTACTCACGATAATCTGAAGAGGCGTGGTTGTTTGATTGTTTCTAGATGTCCGTTGTGTCTTTCTCATGAGGAGACGACAGATCATATTTTGCTAACGTGTTTTTTCGCAGAAGGTTTGGCGAGGAGTTTTTGCTTTGTTTGGGAGGTCTCTGGTTTTGGATGGTGATTTCCAAACTCTGATTTTGAAAGCTGCTAAACAGAGGTTTAGTTCTCAAATTGCTGAACTTTGGTCTGTGGCAATTATTAGCACCGTGTGGGATCTTTGGTTGGCAAGGAACAACCATATTTTTAAAGATGAAAAACCGGTTATTTCTTTGACTCTTAGGCGTGTTTGGAGCGTTATCCGTGAAGCGGCTAATCAGGGTCATGATTTTACTTGGAATTCTTCTGTGGAATTACAAATTCTAAGAGAATTGAGAATTGATAGAAGATTTTCTAGGGGGGCTCGAATTATTCATGTGGTTTGGCAGCATCCCCCGGTTGGTTGGACTAAGGTTAATACTGATGCTTTTTTTTTGGGTTGTCCAGGTGCTGCAAGTTGTGGTGGTATTTACCGATCCTCAAATGCTACGTTCCTTGGTGCTTTTGCTTTCCCCTTTGATGTTTCTTTTGCTTTTTTAGCTGAGTTGAAGACTGCCATTTTTGCTATTCATACGGCTTTTGACAAGGGTTGGCATCATCTTTGGTTAGAGAGTGGTTCGACTTATGTGGTTCAGTTGTTGCATAGTAGGTCGTCTAACGTTCCTTGGGTGGTTCGTCGGAGTTGGGTTGAATGTTTATCAAAATTAGATTCAATGCAATTTGTCATTTCTCACATTTATCGTGAAGGATATGCGGTTGCTGATTCTCTTGCCTCTTTTGGTTGTATGGTGGATAGTTTACATTGGTGGGATATTATGCCAGATTTTTGTTGCTCGGTTTTTTTGCATGATCTTTAGATGCGTGGTTCTTATCGCTTCTCTTGACTTGATTTTGTTTTGAGCTTTTGTAATTGGATTTTTGTAACTTTTCTCTTTTTCTTTAATAATATTGGTTCGGGTTTGGTGTGATTTTCAGAGGTGTCAGCATAGCTGGGATGTCTGTTTTTTGCACTTTCTCGTTAACCGACCTTCAATCAAAATTTTTTTTTATAGGAGAATTTATCTACCAGCAGAAAATATTATTTTTATTTTTAAAATGATAAATACGCGAATTATTTAGTGAATACTAGAAAATCGAAGAAATCATTCCTAAAATACCGCTTTTACAACATTTCTAAATTAAACACTATATAAACAAGTACTAAGTCATATAATCTAAAATTCTTTCTATATCAGAATTCAAACTAATTCATTAAAACCGCGAAGCAAAATCAATTTCAAAATCAAATTTTCATAGAAATTCAAATCTCGCTACTTCAAAAACAATCTAGAATAACTGATTTTCCAATTTTAAATACAAACGTTGAAAACAGAAATATCTAGTTCAAAATCCAAGAAACTGAAACAAAAAATATAAACAGAGAATTTGATATTTTTCTTATACAATGAAGAGCTCAACGACCTACGAGAGACAAATAAAATAACACATATCTAAAAACAAAACAGAGGGACAATACTTAAGAGGTTACCTCTCTAGGCCAGGAAATCCCACAAATGTCTTGCAACAACTAAGGTGATGCTCTTTATTACTTAATTTCAATATTAATCAGTTCAATTCAGTAACTTATCATTACTTATTATAATAATTTTTATTTATTATTATTATTATTATTAGAACCATTATTATTCTTATAAGATTTTTATTTTAATTATTGTTATTTTTAAATGATTATATTATTATTTCAGTTTCAGTAGAATTCAGTTCAACTGTTCAGTTTTTTTCAGTCATAAAAAACATAGTCTAGCACTAGGGGGCAATTTTGAAACACATGGATGCCTCTAAGCAAAGTCAGTGCATAGCGAGCCGGATTATCCGCTACTCTGTTACTTTCTCTAAAGACAATTCTGACATCCCAACTTCTATTAATGAACTCAGAAAAGACACAAATAAAATTGTTACATGTACTCGAGTTACCATCTCTATTGTTGATCCAAGAAACTACTAAATTAGAACCACTCTTCATAATAAAATGGCCAATGCATAAGCTCCATGCCTTTATAGATAGCCCACAATTCCACTTGAACAGCTGAACAAATACTGATGTTGAGCGCAAAACCTGAAATCCAGTTTCCTTATCGATTTTTTTTTATAACTCCCCACCCCCTGATGGCCCGGGGTTACCTTTTCAACAACTATCGGTATCTAGCTTGAACACGTTAGCGGCTGAAGGATGTCATTGCATTTGAATCTCTCGTCTAGAACCAATGTATGTTCCTCTCCATGTCCATCTTATAGGCAATTGCGTTTTCTTCGATCTGGTTTTAAGTCGATCATCATCTGAAAATGATGATCTTTCTCTTCAAACACTCTGATGCAAAGGCATTTCCAGATCCACCGAATAGTCACAGAGAACAAAATTTTCAATACTACAAAAAAGTCATCTAACGTTAGATTTCAACTACGTAAAAGGTGCTACAAAGAAGTGTCTAAAACAACACTGAACCAAATTCAACCAAAAATCAACAACTCAATGTCAAATTTTGTTAATTTCAATTCTTAATCTTACAATTTCCTTTTCAATTCCAAATCTTGACAATTTCATATTTTTTAATTTCTAAATTTGTATTTTTTAATTTCAATTTCATTTCCAAGCCTTCAAATTTTTATTTTCAATACTACATCGTTTCTTTTTAATTAAGTTATTTTATGTACAATTTTAACTAAGAACTTAGTTTTTTTTATGCCTTTAAACTTACACAATCATCTATTAACAGTAAGTTTTTTAGATTTTTGGAACCAATTCAAATTGATTTATACTTAAAAGTCTAATAAACCCCAAAACTTTGTGGCAGCATTCTATTGAAAAGGAAAAAAAAAAACTGATACCATAGAAAATAAAACAATAACACATGGAGGGATGAGAGCCTTCGGATCCGATGACGATGTGGAACATCACATGCCTTTAGATTTAACAGTCATTCAGGAACCATTTTCCACTAGAAAACCCCTCCTGCCAGCTAGTGGAGGTCATCCAGGACGCCTCCAAGTTAAAAGACTCCTAGTAGAAGACTTCTAAATGAAGAATGATTCCTAATAAATGGGATATTCATAGAAGAAGAAGAATTCGGCAAAAACACTATAAATAGACATGTATGATGAGCTCAAAAGGTGTGTTAACTTAACATCACTACTTCACAAGCAATTCACCATCTTTAACTATTCCAAGTACTTAGAAATCGGAGCGGATGATTGTCCGTTTTGTCTTGTAGGCATATCAAGGAAGAAATCGAAAGGAGTTTCGGAAACAGAGTTAACAAAAACTAATTCAAATTAATTTATGATTTTTTTATATTAAAATCAATATATTCCATTCAAAGAAAAAGATAAAAAGAATATAAACTTTTACCGTATGTATAGGTCTTTAAACTTGAAAAGAGTGAGGTTAGTTATCCAAATTAACACAAGTCAAGAAAGAAAATGTGAAAATATGCAATATCTAAATTAAACTAATTCATAATTTCATACTGCCAATTATGCCAGATATAAGCGCCAGCATTATATAGAGATAACCCACGTTGTCGGAAGATTATTGCAAAAAAATAAACATCCATCACAATTACACTTCTAATGCTTCCATCAAAATAATCAATTAGAGAGGTGGTTATCATATATGCATCATAATAATACCATACTCTTATTTATAAGAACAGTTTCAGACCCAAGTCAATGAATTTATCTTCTGGGATTAAGTTATAAATTATTCCCAAAATAGTGTAGAACTTGTTCATTATTAATTATATAATATAATTGGTCTAGCATGAGGTTTTTTTCTTCCTTTTTTCACAGAAGGATAATTCCCATGAAAAGTACACATCAAAATCAATAATATCATATACTACAATTGGTTCTCCTCCATTTAATTAATGGTATAGTATATAGTTTTGTTTTTATTGTTATTATATTTGGATGTTGTCTATATTATATAGTTTGATATAGCTTTGTACCAAGAGATTGTTATTAAAATAAAATGAAATAATAATAATAATAATAATAATAATAATAAGATGTATACATCCATACATGTACTGGAACCACTCAGATTGATTAAACCATGCGGATGTTGACACCATAACAGATGTCTAATTTGTCTACACTATTACATTATTGCCTTTACATACCTTTCAACCTTAATTTCTATTATGGACCACATATTTTAATTAATTACTCGTTAATAACTCTGATATTTTTTTTATATATATTCTTATATGTAAATGTCTTAAAAGTACAAGAGATTTTACTATAGGTTTAGCATATCACATTCTTCCATCACGTCACATTCATCTATCAAGCTAATAATTTGATATCATGTTATATATTAAACATTAAAAGATTGACACTGTGTAATCACTAAAATTATACAGTTTTTTAGTTAATTATTTATATAAAATTCTAGATCTTAAAATATAAACCTTAACCATAATACGATATATATTGAAATTACAGCTACAAGAATGAACAATTACAGAAGGTTTTTTCAGAAAGAAGAAGAAAGGGTTCGAAATGGAGAAGAAGAGGAAGGGAGACCTTTGGGTTTCTTTTCTCGAAAGTGACAAATACAGTGGTAACAATAAAGACTTTAAAGTCTCATTTACACGGAAGATTCAAGTCCAGGGGCACATGCGTCTTTTCGACCTAGCCAGGGGCCTTTCAGTCAATTCCAGCCTATTGGCACTTTCTAGAACAACTTCATCAATCAACAATGTTACTCACCACACCCAATCATATCCCAAGTGCATCTTCACCATTGATCACAATCACCCATGATCAAGGGCTCAGAATAGGACACTTGTTTTATTCTTTTCCTTGCCCATTAAGTTTGCTTGATGAACAAACCTAGATTAAGATATAAATGTAATAGTTAGAGATATTTTATTTTTCAATGAGAATTAAAAGGATTCAAGCATATTCATTTAGCTCATTCAATTAACATGGTATCAGAGCAAATCTGAATCCTTTTTTTTTGGGTAAAGCATAAATGGCTGCCCCTATAATCAATTCCGACAGTCCCTATCACCTTCCACCAAATGAAACTCTGGCTCTATCCCTTATCTCGCAGGAGCTTTCCGGATCTAATTACCATTAATGGTCTCGGGCTGTTAAGGTTGCCCTCATGTCCAAAAACAAATTTGCTTTTGTTGATGGAACCATTCAGGCGCCGACTTTGGATAATCTGATGTACAACCAATGGGAAAGATGTAATAATATGGTCATCTCATGGATAAACCATGCCATCTCTCCCTCCATTGCTCGAAGCGTTATGTGGCTGGATAAAGCAGACCAGATATGGGCAGATCTGAAGGAGCGTTTCGCTCAGGCGGATTCATTGAGGATTTTGGAGCTCCGGCGTGAGATCCATAGCCTGAAACAGGGTAACGGAAATGTTACTGAATATTATACTAATTTGAAGATACTCTATGATGAGTTACTGAATCTACGACCAATGCCCAAATGTACCTGTCGGACGGCTTGCAGCTGCGGTGCGTTCAAGATCTTGCGAGATCAACAAGAAGCAGACCAAGTGATCACCTTTTTACAAGGATTGAACGAGTCCTACTCTACCGTATGTTCCCAGATACTCCTCATGGAGCCATTGCCATCGCTCAACAAGGTTTATGCCTTGTCTATTCAACATGAACGACATATTGGTCTAGTGCCTGTCAAACAAGGAGAAGGAAATAAAAGCAATCCATTCGCAGGTTTCACAAATACACAAGGCAGGCAAAACAACAATTGAAACAACAACTCAAGGTATGCGAATCGGAGAAATAACAACAAAAATACATCTCTGTGCACTTATTGTGGGAATACAGGTCATACTGAAGACATATGTTTCAAGAAACATGGCTATCCGCCAAACTATGGAAACAGAAACAAAGGAGGAAATCCTTTCAGAACTAATCAACCCAAGGCCAACTCAGCAGTGAATCAGGGCAGAGACAACGGAGATTCTGGTGAGGAAGACAATAGGCAGGCCAACACAGAACCGTTTACTCTAACCAAGGACCAGTATCAGACGCTAGTTTCCTTATTTCCACTGAGCCATTCAGGAAAGGCTCCAGCCTCAGGCAGCAGTGTCAATACTTTTGTCAAGGGAGACAGTTCTGGTAAAAGCCTAAACCCTAACTCTGTTTCATCATGCTGGATAATAGACACAGGAGCCGCAGACCACATCATTTGTGATACAAAATTTTACACTTCATACACGAAAATTGACAAATGTTGGGTGAATTTGCCCAATGGGGAAAAGGTCAAGGCAGAATATGTTGGTACCGTAGTCCTAAGTTCACAACTCGTTTTGCATAATGTTCTATGTATACCCGCATTTGATTACAACCTCATATCCACTAGTAAATTGCTAGACACCAGTGAATTATGTGTTGTGATAACTGGATCCGTGTGTGTGATACAGGACACAACAAGTTGGAAGAAGATTGGCTTGGCTAAGGAGCGTGAAGGCCTTTACTATTTAGAGTACCCATTATTCTGTTTTTTCAATTAAAGCAAATGTATGGCATCAACGCTTTGGTCATCCCTCTTACGAGAGGATGAAAGGCCTGGGCTTACCTTGTAATGATTTTGATTCATCTAAGGAAATACCTTGTGACATTTGCTAAAAAGCTAAACAGAAAAAGACATCATTCCCAAACAGTCATAACATAGCAAACGAATGTTTTGACTTGATACATGTGGACATATGGGGTCCTGCCTTAGAATCACACTCTAGCAAGCGTTATTTCCTAACCATACTTGACGATCATAGCAGGTATACATGGGTAACATTAATGCAAATAAAGGGGGAAGCAAGTACAGCATTACAACAATTCTGCACATACGCCAAAAGACAATTCAACAAAGGCATAAAAAGGATTAGAACAGACAATGGCCCTGAGTTCATCATGAAGGATTTTTATGCTACAAACGGAATCGTACATCAAACATCATGTCCAGAGACACCACAGCAAAACGGCAGAGTAGAGAGAAAGCATTTAGACATCATGAATACCACAAGGGCACTCATGTTCCAAAGCTCTTTACCAAAAGAGTTTTGGCCCGAGGCGGTCAGTCATGCGGTATACCTCATAAATAGGTTACCTTCGACACCTATTCAAGGACAGACTCCTTACCAGAGGATGTACGGAGAAAGGGGCGACCTAGAGGATCTCAGGGTTTTTGGGTGCCTATCATATGCATCATCACTAGATAGACACAAAACCAAATTCACAGAAAGGGCTATCAGATGTGCATTTATGGGATACAGGCATGGCACGAAGGGTTACAAACTTCTCAATTTGAGCACTAACATCCTTTTTTTTCCAGGCATGTCAAGTTTTTTGAACAATGCTTCCCATTTTCAGAAGCCAATCAAGTTACAAAAACATTTTGCAGTGAAGAAGAGTTAGACTCATTACACATAGCAACTATACTTGATGATGAGGAAAAGATCCCAGACACAGACATTCAAGCAGGAATACCAGAGATGACACAACATGTGGATGCAATACAGACAGACAACCATGAACCCATGGAAACACAGAACACAGTCATTCAACCAGCAAATGAAAGACCACAGAGAACCAGGAGAGCGCCAACTTATCTCAGAGATTATCACTTAGCCTTGATACAAGGCTCATCATTGCCTTGCCTTACAAATTCCCCATATGTTCTCTCAAAACACCTTTTATATGAGAGACTTTCCCCGGCCAAGAGAGTTTTCTCCCTTAATCTCACTTGCCACAAAGAGCCTGCAACATTTAAGGAAGCTCAATTAGATCAAAATTGGGTGAACGCTATGAAAAATGAGCTAATGGCCCTAGAGGCAAATCAAACATGGCATCTGGTCGATTTACCTGAAGGAAAAAGACCCATAGGATGTAGATGGGTCTACAAGATCAAGCATAAGGCGGATGGTAGCGTCTCAAGATATAAGGCCAGACTTGTGGTGAAGGGGTATACCCAGCAAGAAGGTGTTGATTTCTCGGCAACATTTGCTCCTGTTGCAAAATTTACAACCATCAGAGTACTCTTAACTCTAGCTATTAAAAGAAATTGGCACGTTTATCAGTTAGACATAGACAATGCTTACCTGCATGGCGATCTGAACGAGGATGTCTACATGGATCTGCCCCCAGGGATCGAATCATCACACAAAAGGCAAGTTTGTAAGCTCAACAAAGCCCTGTACGAGCTCAGGCAAGCCGGACGACAATGGAATGCCAAGCTTACGGCAACCATCAAACATATGGGCTTTGTTCAATCCACAGCGGACCCCTCTTTGTTCACCAAAAACAAGGCAGAGCACACAACTACAATTTTGGTCTATGTAGACGATGTCATACTGGCCGGAAACGACATGCATGCCATCACAATGGTCAAAAAACACCTGAATGATACTTTCAGCATCAAGGATCTTGGGGCCATCCATTATTTTCTTGGTTTCGAGTTCTCCCGCACCAATCACGGCCTCCACATGACACAAAGAAAATACACGTTAGAACTGTTACAGGAAATGGGATTCATTGACTGCAAGCCAGCCTCATCCCCTGCACTACCAAACCAGAAACCTTTTTACCAGACAACACACCATACAGACAACTCATCGGAAAATTGCTCTACCTTACACACACAAGACCAGATATCTCTTTCATTGTGAATCAATTATCCCAACGACTCATACAACCAACCACAGAAGATCAAAGTAAGGCTCAGAGGGTGTTACGTTACCTCAAAGGAACAGTCGGGCTAGGATTGTTCTTCCCCGCTATCAACGACCTCCAGTTACAGGCTTTTACGGACTCCGACTGGGCAAATTGCACAGAAACACGAAGATCGGTGACTGGGTACGCCGTTTTTCTAGGACCTGCCTTGATCTCGTGGAGATCGAAGAAACAAAATACGGTCTCATGATCCTCGTCGGAAGCAGAATACCGTGCAATGGCTTCTACCTCCTGTGAGCTTCATTGGCTCACAAATCTGCTCCGAGATCTACATGCAACGTCGACCACCGCTTCCTTTCTCTTCTGCGATAATATTTCAGCCATGCATATCGCCCAGAACCCCGTTTTCCATGAGAGAACGAAGCATATAGACATCGATTGTCATGTCATCCGCGAAAGAGTCCAGGCCGGCCTCATTCGTCTTATGCCAATACCATCCGCCTTACAGCTTGCCGATTTGTTTACCAAGGCGCAACATTCGCCGCAGTTACGATTCCTCTTGGGCAAACTAGGCTTGAAAAACCAGTATCAAGTCTAGTTTGAGGGGGAATATTGAAATTACAGCTACAAGAATGAACAATTACAGAAGGTTTTCTCAGAAAGAAGAAGAAAGGGTTCGAAATGGAGAAGAAGAGGAAGGGAGACCTTTGGGTTTCTTTTGTCGAAAGTGACAAGTATAGTGGTAACAATAAAGACTTTAAAGTCTCATTTACACGGAAGATTCAAGTCCAGGGGCACATGCGTTTTTTCGACCTAGCCAGGGCCTTTCAGTCAATTCCAGCCTATTGACACTTTCTAGAACAACTTCATCAATCAACAATGTTACTCACCATACTCAATCATATCCCAAGTGCATCTTCACCATTGATCACAATCACCCATGATCAAGGGCTCAGAATAGGACACTTGTTTTATTCTTTTCCTTGCCCATTAAGTTTACTTGATGAACAAACCTAGATTAAGATATAAATGTAATAGTTAGAGATATTTTATTTTTCAATGAGAATTAAAAGGATTCAAGCATATTCATTTACCTCATTCAATTAACAATATACCTCGTCATAGGCTTGAAACATATATATCCTTTTGTAAGCTTGAGACTTTCTGAGACCTGAATTGGAAAAACCCCCTACGTCCTAAACTTTTCTTCACAAAATAAAAGTATAGTTTATCTATCACGATTATAACCTGAATTAGAAGGCTAATCACATTAATTAGTAAGCCATATCCTGAAAGGTACAAAGAGATTACCTGAATTTATGTATTAATTAGAAGATTCTTAATGACCAAAAATATATAAATATTATCCTTTATATGAAAGTGAAAGGTCAAGCTTTTGGATTTAGGGTAAGATAGATCGATACCATATAGCTGCATGAAATTATATATAAATTATTTTATTGATATTATTATATTATATATATGTCCAAATAGTACTTTTAGTCGCATATGTAGAAGTCAATTAATATTGTCGATCTTATCACAAAAATTTAATATTTATGGCTGTGCTGATAATTGTTAATTAAGGAGCTTTTTTAGGAATAATTAAGAGCTTTTTAAGCAGTGCTAATAATTGTTAATTAAGGAGTAATATAATTTACTTACTTTAGTGTGGATCTAAAGGCAAATAATGATCAGGAAAAAAAAAACCAAAATTACTTTAACATAAATAAGGAATTACTGTGGCTAAAGGTAAAAAGAAAAGAAGTCGAAAGTAATGTTTCACTGCACTGTACAATGAAATAATTGAAAATTAAACATGTAAGTAGAATGGATTTTGACATTTCTTTATTTTGGCCCTTTTCAGCAAATGCTTCAAAGATGTCATGTTTTGGATTACTCATGGATTCCAAATCATTCATAAAAACAATTTAAGAGTACTATTTTCGACTCAATTTTCTTTTATATATATGTTTATTCACTTATTTTTATTATATTGTGCTTCTTCGTTAATATACAGAAGTTTAATAATAATAATATTCATAATAACAAAAATAATAATAATTCTATACTATTAATTAAATTATATTTGATGAGAAAATTGGCAGTCTTTAAATCAGATGGATATAGGAATTTATACGTCTTTTTTTTATCTATTAATTTAGACTATATTTTATGGCTGCGATTACTCACATACGGACTTTGAACAGAAATAATAATAATAATGCTTCAAAAAATAATAATAATAATAAATAAATAAATAAAAAGATCAGTATATTATCTTGGCAAAAGACCTTTCTTTTTTTTCATTAAAACCCTTAATATTTTATTTTGATACATTAAGTCCCTGATTTTTTTTTTTGTCACATTAAGCCCTTGCTTACCACATTAAAAAAAAGTTATTAATTTCATCATTTTTTTCAATTATAAAAAAAATTACAGTTTGAATTAAGATTTTTACATTTTTCCTATAGTCACATTACACATCCAAAACTGTTTTCAAATAGTGAAAAAATACAAATTCTGAATGCAAATGAAATGAATAACACTATATCATTTGAGTTTTATACTCAAAATTGATTTTTTTAGTCATCAAGAACTTAATACAACCAGAAATATATAAAAAAATCATGCACTTGATGTATCTAAGGCCTTGTTTGACAAATAACTATTAGCTGATTACCTTTTTGGTTAACCGATTTGACTAACTGATTGTATAAACTTGTTTGGTAAAATTTAGCTGATTGTTAATAGCTGTTTGTAGAAAATAACAAATAATGACATGATAAAATATTTATTTGAAATTAAAGATTAGTAACTAGGGATAAGATTGATCAATAAGGTAATTGAAAACCAATTTTTTCAAAATTAGATTTTCTGACCCAATAAACTATTTCAAGCATCTATTCACCAAACATCACTATTAGAAATTTGACTAGCTAAAACCTCTGAAATGATTCAAATCTCTACTTTTATCTAAAAAGTTCTTTACAAAACATTGCCTAAATAAAAAATCAAAAGCTACATCATGAAAAATCAAAACTGAATGAACCAAAAAAAAATAAAAAAATCATGACCTAATGATGCTTTTTTTCCCTATTATCTTTATCACATATCGACCTCATAATAGTAGTTATGAATAAAGATCTTAGATTTTGAGGGTGTTTGTTTCAGCTTTTCGAAGGAGCGTTTAGCGTTTCACTCCAAATTGCAGAAAATATAGCGTTTGGTTAGGTTTATATAACCGCAACGTTTATCGTTTTCTCTGGAAACTGCAACGTTTTAGAGCGTTTTACGAAAAGCTCCTATTTGGAGCTTTTCATAAACAGCTGTTTGTAGTTGACAAAATTATCCTTCTTATTTCCACAAAATATGTTTATGCTTTAACATTATTTATATTTCTACAACATAATTACCGGAAGAACAAGGTTTTGTTGCGTTCAATAAATTTTTTATTTTTTATATAGATTACTTTTTTTTTAATTTGTGTAATACATTTTTTATTTTATAATAGGATAAGGTGCAAAAATACCGCTAACATTTATAACTAGGAGCAATTTTACTATTAATGTCTAAAATGGTACAATTATACCCATAATGTTGGCAGCCAAAAACAATTTTACCCCTAATATTGACAAGTTGAGTGAATTTGAGAAATAATTTATTAAACGGTCTTCTTGGTCATGAATATTGTTATCTACACTTCACATGTGCACCATTTTATCATCGTTAGTAGCATATCACAAACATATAATTAGACGTGATTTTTTTTTTAAGAAAATAAAAAAATTATATTGTCTTTTGTACGAGTTGGACAAAAAAATTTCAACTATTTCGTCGAATTTATAAATATTAATTTTCAATTTTATTATTAAATCACAAAAAAAATATGAAATCTCTTTTTTAGAACTACTAGTATGTTCGACCTATTCACAGGGGCAGAGATGATCTTGATTTATGTGCTTGGCATCCCTCTATGAAGGGTATTTTCTCTACCAAAGAGTACTGTTCGATTATCAGTCCTAGTTCATCCTCGGTGGACTGGTATAAATTTGTTTGGAATGCTCACAGTCCCCCTTCCCGTTCCTTCACTTTCTGGAGAGTTTTGCATGGCCGGGTTCCGACTCACGATCTCCTGCAGCGTCTTGGACTCTCCTTTGCCTCTCGTTGTGCTCTTTGTGGTAGGGATGCTGAATCCATTAACCACTTATTCATTAGTTGTTCTTTTGCAGATTCTCTTTGGAGGGCCCTTGAGATTCATTTTGCCTGCTCTTTGCCTCGTTATTCCCAATTCATCCACTTCCTCAGCACTCTTCGTAGCATTCATTTTGGTTCTCTAGTGTCGATGATCTGGCGTGTTGCTGCTGTCACTTGCATCTGGTTTATCTGGCATTGCAGGAATGATTCGAAGATCACCCTCTTTCAAATGATTCGAGAGTCCTTTGCCACTTCTAAAGGTTTTTGCTTTTCACGGAGAGATGATGTTATCTTATCTCGTTTTCTAGCTTCTCCTAGGCCGCCTCGGCTCCCAACATTATTCCGGTCCATTGGCTTAAACCTCCTCCGGGCTGGGTTGAAGTCAATGTGGACGGCCCTGCTTTTGGCACTCCAGGCGAGGCAGGAGCGGGAGGTATTTTTCGCAACTATCGAGGATTTCCCAAATGTTGTTTTGCTTTTTCTACCCCTCATTCTTTTGCTTATATGGCTGAATTGAGAGCCGCTATTTTCGCAATTGAACTTGCTTAGGAGAAAAATTGGCATCAGCTTTGGGTTGAGTCAGACTCAATGTACGTTGTTAATCTGCTTAGACTTCGTTCCATGGATGTTCCTTGGAGTATTCGTCAAGAGTGGTTGCATTGTCTCAGCATTTGCTCTAGGATGAACATTCTTTTTTCTCATAACTTTAGGGAAGGAAATTGAGTTGCTGATGCGCTAGCTAAGTTTGGAGTCTCTTCCTCAGTGATCAATTGGTGGCCTTCAGCTCCTGCTTTTTGCCACAGGTTTATCAATGATGACATTTGTAGTATTTCTCACTTGCGGTTTTCTTGACTTTCCTAAACTTTTCTCCTTCCCCCTTCTTTTTGTTTGTTCTCCTTCCTCTTCTCTTGTTCAAACATTCACTTTTTTTCTTTTATTAATATATTGCGGGTTTGTCAGTTCTTGGGCCATGGGTGCTCACCCCGTCCAAGTTCTGTCTCGTCCCAATTTCTATAAAAAAAATAGAACTACTGGTATGTGCAATTAGTGTAGAATATGAAATAAAATATCTATGTCTTCTAATAATATCTGAAATCGACCCAACTTGTCAATGTTAGGGGTAAAGTTGCTCTTAACTGTCAATGTTATGAGTAAAATTGTACCATTTTAGACGTTAAGAGTAAAATAATTCCTAGTTGTAAACGTTATGGGCATTTTTTCACATTTTTTCTTTTATAATGTCATCGTTGATTAATTTAAAACATGTCCATTTTAGACATTTTAAATCCGAACAGCAACAGTTTAATATAATTTTACCAAATACTATTAATTAAACAGCTAATAACAGACAACTAATAGCAACAACAAACAGTTTACTGCAACTGCAAACAGCTAACAACAACCGCAACAGCTATTAGCTAACAGCTAAACCAAACACACCATTTGTCACCTAATGAATATAGTTGCTATAAACCTAAATATAACCCACCCGGCCCTAAAAAAGTAATGATGATATTATTATTATTCAAGATGTTGAATATCCTTTCTTGGATTTTCACAATTTAAAACCCAATTATGGTAACCACCCATATAGTTTTATACATTTTCTTCCGCAAAAGCTATATTTATTTGTATATTATCTAAATTTTTCAACAAATTTATCCATTCTGATTCGACTTAGTTAATGAATTTATAAATATTTGATTTGATAAAAAATAACTAGATAACCTATATAATTATTTTCGGATTTTAGTTGAAATCGAAAATAAAAAAGAATATCACTAATATATATAAAATAATGCATATTTGACACCTTAATTGTCACTGTTTTTTTTTCTAGAGTTTAATCCTGAGTTGGAGACGAATACATCAAATATGTTGTAAATGTGTGTATCTTATTACTTATGGGTGTAGCATATATATATAACAGGGGTATAATGGTCATCCATTACATTATTTATAACACTCCCCCTTGGATGTCCACAAAAATAAGTAAATGCGCTTGGGGATGCTGCCTCATTAAAAACCTTACCAGGAAAACCCGGTGGGAAAAAAACCATGGTCAAGGAAAAGAGTGCAGCACGCATTTACTCCCCCTCATGAATACATAGCTAAAAATCTTTACAACGACGCAATCCAATGCGATAAACTAACTTCTTGAAAGTAGTAGTTGGAAGCGCCTTGGTGAATAAATTCGCCAAATTGTCACTTGAACGAATCTGTTGAACTTTCACATTACCATTCTTTTGTAGATCATGGGTGAAGAAGAATTTTGGTAAGATATGCTTCGTTCTATCTCCTTTAATGTATCATTCCTTCAGTTGTGCAATACATGCAACATTATCTTCATACAAAACTGTTGGAGCTTCTTTTCCGGTAGATAGACCACAATCTTCTCGAATATGTTGAGTTACAGACCATAACCATACACATTCACGACTAGCTTCATGAATAGCTAAAATTTCTGAATGATTAGAAGAAGTAGCTGCTATGGTTTGCTTCATAGAACGCCAAGAAATTGCAGTATCACCACATGTAAACACATATCCCGTTTGTGATCGAGCAGTATGAGGATCAGACAAATATCCTGCATCAGCAAAACCAATCAAGTCCTCTTTGGACTGGTTAGAAAAGAATAAGCCCATATCTTTCGTACCTTGAAGGTAACGGAATACATGTTTAATCCCATTCCAATGCCTTCGGGTTGGACATGAGCTAAACCTTGCTAACAAATTCACAGAAAATGATATGTCGGGTCTTGTATGACTAGCAAGGTACATCAATGCCCCAATTGCACTTAAGTATGGTACTTCTGGACCAAGAACTTCTTCATTGCTTTCCCGAGGACGGAATGGGTCCTTATCCACATCAAGTGATCTTACAACCATTGGGCTACTCAACGGGTGTGCTTGATCAAAATAGAATCTCTTAAGCACCTTTTCTGTGTATGTTGTTTGATGCAGAAGTATTCCGTCTTTCAGATGTTCAATTTGCAATCCCAAGCAAAATTTTGTCTTTCCAAGATCTTTCATCTCAAATTCTTTTTTCAAATATTCCACTGTATGTGAAATCTCTTCAGGAGTTCCGATGATATTTAAATCATCAACATACACTACAATTATGACAAATCCAGACTCAAATCTCTTAATAAAAATGCATGGACTGATAGGGTCATTCTTATAGCATTCTCTTATCAAATATTCACTAAGGCGATTATACCACATACGCCCTGATTGTTTCAATCCATAAAGAGATCTATTTAACTTTATGCAGTAATGTTCTCGAGAACTAGATCTTGCTGCTTCTGGCAGTTTAAATCCTTCCGGGACTTTCATATAAATTTCATTATCCAGTGGACCATATAAGTAGGTTGTGACTACGTCCATTAAACGTAAATCAAGTCCTTCTCTCATTGCCAGACTTATGAGAAACCTAAAAGTAGTTGCATCCACCACAGGAGAATATGTTTCTTCATAATCAATTCCAGGTCTTTGTGAGAATCCTTGTGCAACCAAGCGTGCTTTATATCTCACAATTTCACCATTTTCATTCCTTTTTCTCACAAAGACCCATTTATGTCCCACTGGTTTTACACCTTTAGGTGTACGGACTACAGGTCCAAATACTTCTCTCTTTGCAAGAGATTTCAATTCTGTCTCAATTGCTTCTTTCCATTTTGGCCAATCATTACTTTGTGTACACTCCTCAATGGATTTTGGTTCATGATCCTCATTTTTATCCATAACATCAACTGCTACATTGCATTCAAAAATTTCATCGACGTCGATTTTATTTCGATTCCATTTTATTCCAGACATGACATAATTAATAGAGATCTCTTCATTCTCAGGTACCTGAATTTCTTTCTTTGTCATGTTTATAGTCTCTTCAGGAGATCCTTCATTGTTCTTTGGTTCCTCGGAAAGGCCATTGTCAATTTCTGCTCCTTTTCTTTTTCGAGGATTCTTATCTTTGGAACCGATAGGTCTACCACGCTTCATGCGTGTGTGAGACTCATTAGCAGTTGGATGTTGTCCTTCAGGGACTTCAATTATATTTGGAGCATTTACAGCTGGAATATGTGATTTGGTCACTCTCTTTGGGTCAGAAAATGCGTCTGGCAATTGATTCGCTAAGTTTTGTAAATGAATTATCTTTTGAACTTCTATTTCACATTCTTTAGTACGAGGATCAAAATGAGACAGAGATAATTCATTCCAACTAATTTCTTTTTCCAACTGTTTCTTTTCTCCCCTTAATGTTGGAAAAACTAACTTATTAAAATGACAGTCAGCAAATCGAGCCTTAAATAGATTTCCAGTAGCTGGCTCTAGATACTTAATGATTGATGGGGGATTCAAATCCGACATATATTCTCATCCTCCTTTGAGGACCCATCTTAGTGCGTTGTGGTGGAGCAATTGGAACATATACCGCACATCCAAAAACTTTCAAATGAGAAATATTGGGTTCCTGACCAAGAACCAATTGTGTTGGGGAGAATTGTTGATTACTCGTTGGCCTGATGCGAATTAATGCTGCTGCATGTAATATAGCATGTCCCCAAGCTAATATTGGAAGTTTGGACTTCATAAGTAATGGTCTAGCAATCAACTGCAAACGTTTAATTAACGATTCAGCTAGACCATTTTGTGTATGAACATGAGCTACGGGATGTTCAACATTTATCCTAATGGACATACAATAATCATTAAAAGCTTGTGAAGTGAATTCAGCAGCATTATCGATGCGAATTGCCTTCAAAGGAAAATCTGGAAAATGTGCTCTTAATCTAATTAATTGAGCAAGTAATCTCGCAAACGCCAGGTTGCGAGTTGATAATAGGGAGACGTGTGACCATCTAGTCGAGGCATCGATTAAAATCATAAAATATCTAAATGATCCACACGGTGGGTGAATTGGCCCACAAATATCTCCTTGTAAGCGTTCCAGAAAATTGATTGATTCATGTATAACTTTGGCTGGTGAAGGCCTAATTATTAATTTTCCTTATGAGCAAGCAGCGCATGTAAAATCATTAGGAAGAATCTGCTGGTTCTTCAATGAATGTCCACATGAATTTTTGATTATTTTTCGCATCATTATTGAACCCGGATGGCCTAATCGGTCATGCCAAACAGTAACATTATCAGTAAACTTCTGGTTTACTATAGCATATGATTCAATTGTACTAATATTAGTGTAGTACAATCCAGTGGAGTAATATTAGTGTAGTACAATCCAGTGGAGAATGCATGTAATTTCTCAACAACATGTTTAGTGCCTTGGGTAATACTCGTGATTTGAAGGTATTCTACATTTCCTTCACTTATTGTCTCAATATGATATCCATTCTGACGGATATCTTTAAAACTCAATAAATTTCTTTGAGACTTGGGAGAGTATAATGCATCCATAATGTCAAATTTCGTTCCCATAGATAATAATATATTTGCTCTTCCGGAGCCTTCAATAATCTTTGAACTACCCGATATAGTATTAACACAAGTTTCTTTCATTGTCAAATGAGAGAAATATTTCCTACTTCTCAGTATGGTATGAGTAGTTGCACTGTCTGCTAGACATAATTCTTCACTATCCATGTTCTGAACCGATAGCGCAACAAATTGAATAAAAACGATAGTGGCTAGGATCGTCTACGATTGATGGGAGGCGTGCTCAGACGGCTAGAGTTTCGTACTGATAACGTATTGTAAATATGTGTATCTTATTACTTATGGGTGTAGCATATATATAGATATAACAGAGGTATAATGATCATCCATTACATTATTTATAACAAAATAAATAATTTCCCAAACTTTTTTTTTGTAAATAATTGTCCACCTATAAATCTTAAAGATTGTCATCATTACGTGGGTATAGTAACTATATACACTTAAATTCCTATAAGAAAGTGCCACGTATGAGTGAAGATGACTTGGCTATGCTGTTAGGGCACAAAGATCCAAGGAAAACGTGCCCAAGTTCTGCCCAATACATTTTGTCCACGTATCAACTTTCATTTATTGTTATCCATCTTATAAAAAGTGTTTTGTTTGTCTTTTAGCTTTCCATATACAGTAACTGATCTAGATAGACTTATTATTTTGGCTTAAAATACAAATTCATCCCTAAATTTGGCATCATTTATATATTTTTATGGACCCTTCTTCATGCATTTCAACTTGAACCTTATATGTAACCATCGGTCTGGAATGGGTGGCACTGGGATAGAAGGCATGAGTTAGAACGGTCCTAAAGGATGGCAATAAGGACATGAATGAACCGAATTCCAAATCGGAAATGGAGAGAGGGTGATTGTGGCTTATTAATAAGATGAGAATCCAATACATGCAGACGCGTTTTAAAACCGTGAGGGCCAACGTGTTGAATTTTGGACTGAACGGACAATATCTACATGGCATTGGATGCAGTGTTATATTATATTTGGCATCATTTAGTATTTAATAATTTAAATTTTCTTTTTATAGATCCTTCAATTTGAAAATTTTAATCAAAGAAAAGATTAAGGTTTTGATTGGATGAGAGGTTTTGAAGGGTAATTTTCAATAAGCCTTTAAAACTTATACGGAAAGTGGATATAAACACTTGATAATATGAGTTGGATAAGATGTCAACTTGGTGTTTATGAGTGTATTAATTAATTGTTAACATATCAAGAGTCCAGTGAAAAGTTTGGCGTACCAAAACATCAAAATGGTGCCAAGGTCCAGTTCTTTATCACTTAATTTCAGTAACAATCAGTTCAGTTCAGTTCAGTTCAGTTCAGTTCAATTCAGTTCAGTTCAGTTCAGTTTCAGCATTCAGTTTCAGTGTTCAGTAATTTATCATTATTTATTATATTATCATTATTTATATATAATTTATTATAATAATAATTATTATTTATCTATAATTTATCATTATTTTATTATTATTATTATTTATAGTTTATCATTATCTATAAATTAGATAAAAGTCAAGAAATTATAGTTTATTAAAGTATATATGGTTTAATAAAAAAATAAAACTAAAGTATGCATCCATATTTAAAAATTAGGAATTGCATCCATATTATGAATTATTTTTCAAATTTATCCAATTTATCAATGTTAGGGATAAAATTCCACCATTTTAGACGTTAGAGGTAAAATTACTTCTGACCCAAAACGTTATTTTTGCACTTTAACCCTTAATTAAAATAAAAAGTTAAGAGTTTGTATTCATATGAAGATTTGTATTTAATTTCATAGGCTTTAAATTATATATAAATTTGTGTTTGTATGTAATTTGTATTTTTAATTTAAATTAGACTTATTTTTATTTAATTTCATAGGCTTTTATCGAGCCAAGATTTTATCATCCCGGGCTTTTATTTGATATTCAATTTAGTTTTATCTTTAATAATATATTTATTTATTATTGATATTATTAAATTTATTAGAACCATTATTATTATTATAAGTTCATTAATGTCCAATATTATCATGAAAATTATTTTAAGGTCTAATATCATCATTATTGTTAAGTTTGGTTAAGTTCGGTAGCATTCAGTTAAGTTCAGTAGCATTCAGTTAAGTTCAGTATTCAGTTAAATTCAGTTCAGTATTCAGCAGTATTCAGTTCAGTTCAGTTCAGTTCAGTTCAGTTCAATTCAGTTCAGTTCAATTCAATTCAGTTCAGTTCAGTTCAGTTTTTTTCAGCGATAAAGAACAGAGCCTTACTCATGAATTTAGAGTTAATTATTCGAAAGCTGAATTACATATTAAGTCTAGTTATCTAATATTTTATAAATCTAGACAATGTCACTATATTTGGATAAAAAATATTCTCATCTTCTTCCTCATGCTTTTCTTTCATTTCAGAGATCAGCTCCGCCTTCCATAGCTTCCTCCCTTTCTCTCTGAAATGCTAATAGGTCCCTGAACTAATATGCTAATAGGTCCCTAAACTAATATATTATACATTACAATGTGTATTTATTGATTTTTTTGCTTTTCATATGTGTGTAAGATGATGTATATAAGATGTATATGTCATGGATTAATGAAAATAGTATAGGTTTATGCAATTCGAAACCATACATCCCATTGAAACTCTGTATCAACAAATTCTCATAATACTACACTTTTCTGCAAGGGAGGCCGAGAAGGGAGGAAGCTATCAAAGCCATGGAAGGCGGAGCTGCTCTCTGAAATGGAAGAAAGAAATGAGGAAGAAGATGAAGGAATGAGGAAGATGAGGATATTAGTGTAGTGAAAGTGTCTAGATTTATAAGATGTTGGACAACTAGGTTTAATATGTAAATGAGCTTTCAAAATGGGTCAAATTTATAATTAACCCCATGAATTTATGTACTAAGCTTGTGTAGTTTAGTATTTATTTGGGATATGATCAAATTTGACTCTAACGCTTTTTAAAACGTGTGTCCTAATGTGTGAAATAGTGTAAATTTAACCCCAACGTTTACAAACAAGTACGTTATCAAAAATTTGAAAAAGCTAGTTGGACTGTTATTTAACTGTCGCAACAAATTTTATAAACAAGTTTGTCGATAAACTAGAGTAGTTCATACATTTGTTGTTGTCTATTTGTAACTATAATAGTAACACAATAAACATTTTACACTTTGATAAAAAAAATTGTGATTAAATTATATGTGGCACACTTAATTGTTAGCACTTTAACATGTCTTTTTTTTTTGTAACGGTGTTAATAACACATTAAATATCTTAGAGAACAGTTAAGTAATAGTCAAACCATCATTTTTAAAATTTCAATAACGTATGACTAAAATTGATCTTAATATTATAGTTAAATTTGGATAATTTCATACGTTAATATTAAATCTGGATTTCATAAAAAAAACATTCGAATCAAATTTAACCTTTATCCCATTTATTTATACAAAATGTGAAGTATCTTATAATGGCTACTTACAGAGATAATATGCTATTTATAATTGTTGGATAATCTTTTCACTTTAAAATGTCTTTTGACGTGCGTTAGATCCAAATTTATAATATAAAGGAAAAATTATAAAACTAGGTCAAATGGAAGGTCTATTTACATATTTAACCCATTTACTCAACCTATTACATATCTAGACTGATTTTGTGTAACTTTTCCATAATACCTCTAACCTTCCCATCTCCCCAAACGCGAACGGTCTCTCCCCTCTTCTCCTTGGTAGCGCGAAACGGTGGCAGCTCCTCCATTAATGATTCCAAGACTTTTGATCTTCCTATCTTCCTTTAAATTGCACGAAATCTGCACAATTTCAACAAATCACAATGTATTTCTCTTCTTTCTCTCTTCATCTCTTGATTCTGCAACTTCCTAATCCTAGAAAACGAAGTCATGGTTATTTATCTTCCATTTCCTGCTCGTTCGAAGAAATGGTGATTCTACGTTATTTTCATCGTTTTTCCCAGTTTATCATATTGGGTTCGTCGAAAAATGTAAGTATATACTGTTTTTTCTGCGTTTTCCCGGACCAATCCACTTAGCATATGCCGTTTTCACGAAGTTTTCGGGGAGAAATTTATCGATTTAACTTCGCGAAACGATGATTACGCAAAGTTTGCGGGATAATTCGATAAATTTCTCTCGCAGACTCCGCGAAATCATCGTTTCGTGAAGTCAGAGCGTCACATTTCTCCTCACATACTCCGTGAAATCATTCTTTCACGAAGGCAGAGCGACACATTCCTCCTCGCGGACGTCGCGAAATCATTGTTTCGCTAAGTAAAATCACCCTCTTTCTTGCACATTTATGTTCGCATAGTTAGGGAATCATCGTTTCGCGAAGCCAAATCTTCCTTTTTTCTGACTAACACGATTAAATTTTTCTGAAGGTGGTTGAATACATAATATTCATTCCTAGAAGTCGGCGTGTTAGGGTGCCATGAGAGACATCCATTCAAAAAGGCCTGTACTTTCAACCATCGGTTGTAAATAGGAGTCTACACCGTGGACACGTCCATCCCTCAGTGGTTAATAAGAGCCTATGTGTCGTGAGACATCTATCCATCGGTGGTGAATAAGAGCTTATGTATAATGAAGTGATTTGTTAGGAGTTTATTGTGGCAATCTTAGTGAATAGGAGCCTATGTATTATGAAGTGATTTGTTAGGAGTTTATTGTGGCAATCTTAGTGAATAAGAGCCTATGTATTATGAAGTGATTTGTTAGGAGTTTATTGTGGCAATCTTGTTGTAAAATTTGATAATGTTATGATTTTAATGCTAGAATCCATTGTTGTTTGGCATTTTTTGTTATATACCACTTCGCGAATTAGCTTCAAAACACATCCAGGCTTCGCATATGCTAATTAAATTCATCAAGTAACCCCAAACATTAGCTTCGCAGGCTTCACATATGCTCATTAAACACATCAAGTAACCCCAAACATTAGCTTCATAGGCTTCACATAAGAATGAATCTGCAAAGTCAGACGGGAGGTAGACAGACGCGCGTAAATATTGAGGGTATTATGGGAAAGTCACACAAAATCAGTCTAGATATATAGTAGGTTGAGTAAATGGGATAAAAATGTAAATGAGCCTCCCATTTGACCCATTTTTGTAATTTACCCTAATATAAAAGTCATTTGGGTCACTAATAAATGTATATTCAATCAACTGACGAAATGTAATAAAGGAAAAAAGAAAATAGACTTCGCAGATCATGAAACTGCGAAGCCAGATACTCAACTACAAATTCACAGTGCTTCGCAAATTATGAATCTGCGAAATATGTGTATGTTCTGGTTTCACAGTTTTATATGATCCGCAAAGCCTATAAGGCTTCACAGTTTGCGCTTTTGCGATGCAAACCGCGAAGCTACTGGAGAAAAATATTAAAACTCCAAATAAAGATTCAATACACAAAGCTACCTTCAGATACACAAAACCTATGGTTCCAAAAGAATTTATGAATGTAAAATGTATATAATACTTACATGAAGAGCTTGAATTTTAGATTGATATATGAAAAATGATGGATTCCTAATGAAGGAGTCTCAATGAAGAGTACTATTTTTTGAAGCTTGGGTTTCCAATAAAAAAAAGGAAGGAAATGTCTTAGTTGTTATATATATATACGAAGGGTATCATAGGTAATTCCTAAATGAAATAGTTTAGATATGTAATGTGTTTTATAATGAGTTTAAATATGTAAATAAGCCTCCAATTTAGTACAGTTTTATAATTTTCCCAATAAATAATACATGCACCGAAAGGGACTTGTTAAATGGCATTCTAAGACAACGTTAAATGACAGTGTACTTTGCAATTGAAACCGGCCATTTCAAAGAAAAGGTTTGGACGCTTACAGTATTGACTTTGCTGGGATTTGAGTAAATGAATTAAACGTACTAAGGATTTAACGTACTAACGTATTAAAACATTTTTGTTGCATCACTAGGCTTGCACAGTAACACCATTGCCCGATTAGTCATGTTTTATATGTGTATGCTCTAGGGTTGAGCGTGGATCTTGGAGATTTTTGAACCAGATCGAATATCCGAAAAAAAAGATCCACAACTGGATTGAACCGTTGACTTTTTCTATAGGATCGATCTGAATTGTACAACTGACTTAATTAGGTATAATTCTAAAGATTTTCAAATTCTTAATATTACTGAGTAAATTATTAAAGATTCTAGAACAGAATCGAATATCCGAAAAAAAGATCCAGAACCGGATCGAATTGTTGACTTTTTTCGTTAGAACCGAACCGAATTGTACCGTTGACTTTAATAGATACAATTCTGGAGATTTTTAAATCTCCAAATTATATCGAACCGTACTCACCCTAGTATGTTCCATATCCTCTTAGCTTGGATATGCATGCGTAAAACCTTAACGACGTTAGGCCTTGTATTGTTACACTACTTAATTACTTAAATTAAAATATTAAGCACTTATTTAGTTTAAGTGCGTTTGATAACGGTTGTTTCTCCATCACTTAAATTAGTTAATTAAGTTAAAAATCACTTATTTTGATAAGTCAAAATATTTAACTTAACATTTTAAGCTAAACATTATCAACTAATATTTTTATAAAAGTTAAATCATTCAATGTTTTCAACACTTATAATATTCAGCACTTAAAATTCAGTACTTATTTTTTAAGTATTTAATTTTCAGTTTTATCAAACAGCACCTTTGGCGGTACTAACAATCAACAAACAGAATGCCTGTATCGAAAAAACAAGGAGTAGGAAGAATTTTTTTTTTAAAATTTCTTTTATATATGGTGAATGAGTTTTTTTTTTTACGTATATTTGATGATATGGAAGAAGTGAGACACTTGTCAGTTTGTGTATGGAAGATTGTATTGATGAGTTAGATAAAGGCCCTGTTTAGTAAAGAGCGTTTTGGGATAAAAAAAGCGGTTTTGACCAACTTTAGAGGTTTGACCACTGAAACCGCTAATTGGAGTGTTTGGTGGAGAGAGGTTTGAGAGAGAGTTTTGGGATGAAAACGCTAATTTAGAAAAAGCTTTTAAAAGGAGCTTTTTCAATTAGCGTTTTGCAATATTAAAATTAATGGACTTCTTTAACCCTAATAGATAGACTCCCTCTTTTCCTGCGCCAAAATTAATGCCCTTATTCGTCTTTTTGCACAAACCGCTATTATCAATCAGCTAATTTTTACCAAACAGGTCTACACAAACAGCTAATCAAATCAGCTAATGTAATCAGCTAACAGCTAATTTTCAAACAGGGCCAAAATCTCATTAATTGTCCTAGATAATATCGACAAGAGTGGATTTGATTGGAAATGAAGGGTGCCACATGTAATTATATTTAACCGGAACACAACAAAAGTGGGAAGAAGATGGGCTAGAAATGAGTCCAAAGGAAGAGTAAAGAGGTCCACAGGGAAGTGGGTTCCGCAAGTGGGCCGTCAATTGTCCGTCTCAATCTATTGGCTGTACACACTTATATTCAACCAAACACATATAATTCCATCGTTTTGTAGAGATTCAATATTCTCCACCTCAATCACCTATCAAAACTATTTCTTCCCACCAAAATTAATATTTTTGGAATTTAATCGGTTATTAATTCTAATAGGGGTAAAATATAAAAATAACTGTAAAGATTAATTTTACATTCTAACATCATTTAACAATTATATATTCAAAGTTTGCAAATTGAATTAATTTTCAGTCATTATTAAAAAAAAAACACTCTCTACAGTTATAGATATTGTTACCTTCATTCCATTTGTCATGATAATAGATTAAAAACACGTGTATACATGTGAAAAAAACTTAAAAAATTATCCCATATTTTTCATAAGATCAAAGACATGTGTACACATGGTAATTTTTTTTTAAAACTTTTTTTTTTTTTGCATTTATACACATCTTTATTTGTTGTTGATGAGTGATAACATATGACACACAAGTAGTGTAGATATAACGAGGTTCATAATTACATAGAGTATAATCGTAGTTAGGTATAAAACTAATCCAACTTGTAAATGTTAGTGACATAATTGTACCATTTATGGCATTAGAAGTATAATTGCTATTAACTATCAACTTTTTAGAGGTATTTTTTACATCTTATCCCATTATAATATGCTTGATATACGAAATAGAAAATTAGACATGTAATTACAAGAATAAAAGATTTCATTAGTTTAACTATTTTATCTACGTATAATGGTATGAAAGACACTAATACCTCTTGGGTTGCAGCATGTACAACTGAGGTTGTTCAAAACTCGTATTCTCGATCGTTTGGTCCAAGAGGCTTTGATACCATGTCAGGAAACTGATTGAACTAAAAGTTTAAGCTGATAGTTAATGTCCAATTATAGATCTTATATTAATCTCTAGCAGTTAAAATGTGTTTAGTTACTTCATTTTCACATTCTCTTTGCCTTTTCACTTTAAAAGATGGAGCTCTAAGTGTTTGTGGTTGAAATAGAAAATTGTTTTAACCTTTTAGGAGAAAAGTTGAAAGTTTATGTTTCTTATCCTCACTACTTCCCTTTTCCATTTTATGAAGATTAAACTTTTTTTTTTGTCTGTCAGATTTTTCAGATATATTATTAAGATTAATGATAACAGAAAATTGTATGTTGTTAGTAGCGAAATTATGGACAATTATATATAGCTTTTCTTTTATGATATAGATGCCTAAATTTATATTTTTCCTTTTCACTTTATGGACTTCTTTATTTCTTACATTTAGAGTTGGGATTTTATTGTTGGGGGTAATTATGGGTCTTCATAGATGAATCCATTTTAATCAAAATTCAATCCTTGTTGTCACAAGCCAATCCAACTCATTGATATTCCACAAAGCTAGATTGGATTACTTTTGGATCAATCCATGAATTGCTTTCACTATTATTTTAACTGCATTAAGCGTGTTTGTTTCAGTTTTTTTTTAGAGGAGCGTTTAACGTTTCACTCCAAATTGTAAGAATGTAGTGTTTGGTTAGATTTCTACTACAACATCTTTTATATATACATTTTTTTTATGAAAACTGCAGCGTTTTAGAGCTTT
The DNA here is from genome assembly GCF_963576675.1 of Euphorbia lathyris. Lineage (NCBI taxonomy): Eukaryota > Viridiplantae > Streptophyta > Magnoliopsida > Malpighiales > Euphorbiaceae > Euphorbia > Euphorbia lathyris. The sequence goes on along the minus strand of NC_088914.1, from coordinate 67,292,764 downwards.
CTATAAATAGCTCCAAATATGAGTTTTATTTGTGAAAAATCATTTATATATATTTGATGCTTAGAATTATTTTTTTAATTTTCAAACATATTTATTCTTTAATATTATTCATATTTCTATAACATTATTGTCAAAAAATAAGATTTTGTCCGATTCAATAAATTTTTTATTGTTAGTTTTTATTTAGTTATTTTTTATGAATTTGCATTGCATTTTTTATTCGGTCAATTCCAAATATAACTATGTGGTTTCGTCGATTTATAAATGAGTGTTTATGATCTTTTGTTTGCTGCTAAAAGAAGACTAAAGTCCTCTCCATTAGAAAAATTAATAACTTTTAGGTTGATATTATAAATTTTGATCATTGATAACCTCAAATTAAAAAATCTAAAAATTAAAATATGTCAATATTGGATATTTTATATACTAACAACAACAATTCATCTTTTTCTTTTTCCTTATTTTTTTTCATTTTTTTTCCATTTATTCCTCACTTTTTCTAAAAAAAAAAAGAGGTACAATAAAAAGGGAGAAAAATGGGGAAAATAGAGAATAAATGAGAGAAAAACAGTAAAAATTAGAAATAAAAAAAAACACGAAAAAAAATTAAATAACTTATTATGTATGGAAATTATATATATATATATATATGGATTATGGACAATTAAAGTACTTTTCAGTATTTGAACAGTAATAATTGTTAGATTCTATAATTAAAATTTATAAAGATGACTGCCTGCACTTATTGCCAATCGAAATATTACAATTCAGCCAATAAAGGTCATATACCAACCCATCACTTCCAATTAATTGCTCACCCAAGGGTTAATATGCATATTTGCCCTTATGTTTTCTCGAAAAAACAGATTTGCCCTTAAATCAAATAAACCCACAAAACTATCCCTGAATTTTTCATAAACTTGCAATTATACCCTAATCTGACGGAACTGCTAAACGGCGATGACATCAAAGCTTCTTATCTCCAGAAAAACTTCAGAAAAGAACAACCAATCACAAACAGAAAAAAATATGCACATTCAATTTATTAAAAGCAAGTTAGAAGAACAGATTGGTCAAAATTTATTTTCATAAAAGCTCAATCAACCTAATAAAATGGCGTCTAAACCTCCTAATTAATCCAAAAGCAATAGCAATAGAAAACAATAAGAAACCAAATGAATTTTGATTGTCGTCATCCAATTTTTTTGGAGACAAGAAGGTTTGATGTCATCGCCGTTTAGCAGCTCCGTCAGATTAGGGTATAATTGCAGGTTTATGGAAAATTCAGGGATAGTTTTGTGGGTTTATTTGATTTAAGGGTAAATCTGTTTTTCCGCGAAAACACATGGGCAAATATGTGTATTATATCACACTAAGACCTTCACCACAAATCTTAATTTTTATGATTTTAGGAATGTACCAGTAAAAAGGTTCCTAAATTCGAGGAGCAATCTTGGTCTTCCATTTCTCTTTTTTTGCTCCAACTTTTATAGCATGAAGAACTAGAATTCCATAAAAAAAAAACGTGGGTCAAAAGTAGTTCGAGCTGTTGAAAAATTCATTTAGCCATCATATATGTTTTCCTATCATCTGATATACTGTTTTGTTTTGGCTCTATGAAATAGTCCACGAACTTTTAAAGAATAAAGTAATTAAGATTTTAAATTAGTTCAGCCCGATTCTCTGGATTTTTACTCCTAAAAATCAGGTCTTTCTTAAGAATGTAGTACTGAAAAATAGGAATCAAGTGCCTTGTTGTCCACCAATTTCCTCTTAAATCTCTATTTTTATTTTCTTGATTGTTTTAGAAACAAACAGTTTATTATTTTAATGATAACATAGGTGAAAAGAAATAAAGTGTAATTTTTGTTTTATGCCCTATAATATGTTTGTGTATAGTATTATATAAGTGTGAGGAGGCTATTTAATGAATGCAACTTGGATTAAACATCACTTACTATCTTTATAATTTCCAAATTTATTCTTATTATTTTTGGGAATGCAAATTGAGAAGAGATTCTTGGGGTGTAATTGGAAATTGCTGCGATAAAATAGAATATAAGTTGTAGGGTTGAAATTAGAGACATCAATCCAATACGTAAGAGCATATTCAACAACCTTTTAGTTTGGCTCTTAATTTAAAATTTGAGAAAAGAGAGTTAAAAATCAGTTCCAACAGTCTTTTATTGACTCCTCAAATCACTAAAAGTCTCATCATCATCTCTATTGATAGATAGTCTCTCTCTTCAGCTCTTAGTGTCTTCTTAATTTATCTTTTTATTAATAATTTACTATTGAAGAGTCCATCTCCTTTTTTCACTATTGGTAGATAGAACAATAATTAATAATTTTAATAATAAAATAATAAATAATGAGTGAATATGAGGAATATTGTTTGGGGTCTTAGTCATTCTTAAATCACTAAAAGTCAATTATTTAAATTATTTTTAGAGAGTTCACTAAGAATCTCTTGGAGATGCTCTTAATTAGCAAAGTAAGATGATGAATAAGAATATTTTAGAGTTTAGTGACGAGGTATCTTAAGTGTGCAATTATTTTGACCTATTTATAAAATATTGAGAAACAGTTTAAGAAAAAGTTGGTATATGTGCCTTAGCTGATGCCATTGACACATGTAAAGACGTAAGGGAAGTATATTGTATGCCATTGACACATGTAAAGATCAAGTTGCTGATATATTCACGCAGCCTTTGGAGTTTGAAGATTTCAACAGATTTAAAGTTTGAAGATTTCAGTTGATATATTCACTAAGGTTTTGGTGTTACTAAAGGATAAAAAATTTATAATTTTAAGGGGGTGTGTTGAAATTAATAGAGTCTTTAATTTGGTTCATTGTATTGTCCAAGATTCACGTATGTATTTATTAAGAGTTGTATTGTTTCTCATAGGGTTATCCGTGTTTACTGAGAGTTATGTTTCTTACCAATGGTCATGTTTGTAATTTATAAATACCTATCAGTACAAGCAGTAAGGCAAGAGAATTTTCTTCCAACAATTATACTCTTCATCTGTACCTCTGTAAGTCTTTTTTTGATCCAACAAAAACCTCTCCCAAATTTTGTTGCAAATTAAAAATAGTCCGACTAGTTGTTGATGGAGGTACCGATGCTAAGAATTTGGTGCAAACCCGATGTCTCAATGATCCCAAATATGGATTGATACGACCTCCAAACTTTCAACTGAATATGAAGTTATAGCGTGACTAAGATTGTTGGAAACATCTGACACAAAAGTGTCTTGTTGATGCCAGCCAGCTCTATCTGATCTTTATAATTTCGAGCGTAAACGGAGGGATCTATGTATCCTTTTAAGCTCCCTATGTGGAGAGGAATGAAAGTTCTTTCTCTAAGATTGGCAACATAGGAACTCGATATTGACCCAATAGGAATTTGACTGCCTATTCTATGTCGAATATATTTGGGTTCTATACCTCCGAACGCTGCCAAGGAGTGGGTCCATCATATACTCGACATAAGGAATATTATTGAGGGATCTGAAAGAAAGGTCCATATTTAGCAAACTATCTAGTTGTGTTTGGAACGACCCTTATGTAAGTGGTCAAGGATTTGAGCAATGTTGTGGCATTTGTCCTACATCTTTTATTCCATGAGTTTGAGTAGAATGATATGTCTTTACAAGAAGCATGTTGCTTCCACCTCCCATTGTGTTCATTAGAGTAAAAAGGAATAAATTTTTAGAAAAATTCAGAACTATGAATGGTTCAGCGCTCTCTATAGGAGTCTGAAATAGGTTATTTAAAGTGACTCCTTTCATGGTAGTTGGAGCACTACTAATGTGGCTTTCCATCTCGTTCATCCGTGAAGATGTTTTTGCGAATATATTTGTGAAACTATTGGAGTCTTCTTGGCTCATATTATCTGCTACCTTTATCAGGAATTGCTCCATAGTTTTAACAATGGGAGGCATTCTGACATTCTCCACGTTGGAGATTTGAGTACATTGGATTCAATACTTGATGATTCATGGTAGTTTCTCATGTACACGTTTGACGCACCAATGATGAGTTTACCTCGTTAGATCCAGATATGACTTCAAAGAAGATTAAGTTTGATCATGCAAGATAAAGAGGAGTTGGAATCTGACAGGGACTCTCCGACACTCAAATTAGTGTATGTTTGATATAAGTCTCCATATTTAAAACAATAACACTACTTTGTCGTAACGTAATACGTACCTTGAGGGTCTTTCTTTCTTTGAATTAGGAATTAAAAAATCCCAAAGAGAATACAATTCGTTTAATAAACGAGCTAATCCCACTAGTCTAAAACTCCTAATTAGAATAAAACTGAACTATTCTAATTTGTAACAGAGAGATTCTAAAAGCTCCTTCAGGACATGTACCCGATCTAACATAGAAAATCCGGTCTAAAATTCTTCATGAACTCGACGAAAATATTTCCGGATGTTATCAATGTAATTTACATTTTGAAATATATATAAAAAAATGTAATTATAAAAGAAGAAAAATAGTTATAATGAAGAAAAGATTGTTATTGGTATATAAAAATGAAGAATGAGAAAATAGAAATAAAATGGTAAATGGGGTAGGGCCAAATGATAGCTGGAGTTGAAAGCAAAATCCCCCCAATGTTGCTTTCAGTTTGAATGTAGCACTCTACTTGTAATTTCACTTATACTATAAATACCATACACACTCCTCTCTTTAACCCATAACTTTAATTTACTAATTATCAAGAATGTATCCCAAATCCAATTATTTCTTTTATGCTCTTGCATTTGCATTTTCTATCTCTTCAGTTTCAGCCAAACCAGCAACTTTCCTTCAAGATTTCAGAGTCACCTGGTCTGAATCCCATATTAAGCAACTTGATGGAGGCAGAGCTATCCAACTTGTTCTAGACCAAAACTCAGGTTCTAATTTAACATTAAATATATACTCATGTCGTTTTATACATATTTAATTCACATTTTTTTTGCGTTTTCAGGATGTGGGTTTGCCTCCAAGTATCAGTACTTGTTTGGTCGTGTTAGCATGAGAATCAAGCTTGTTCCTGGAGATTCTGCCGGAACTGTCACCGCTTTCTATGTAAGTTTAGTTCTTGTAATAAGAATGGTTTTTGGGTTAATTTTGGTTCAGTCTGTGAAATTCTAATTTTTTATATTTGTAGATGAATTCGGACACGGACAATGTAAGAGATGAACTGGACTTTGAGTTCTTGGGGAATAGGACAGGACAACCTTACACAGTCCAAACAAACATCTATGCTCATGGAAAGGGTGATAGAGAGCAAAGGATTAACTTGTGGTTTGACCCTTCTGCTGACTTCCATCTCTACTCCATTCTTTGGAATCATCACCACATTGTGTAAGTTCATTTTATCTAATTAATATTGGGATTTACTTTGCCTAAATTTGGATCTCTCACACGTTAACATAATTAACATAATAGTAAAAGTTTTTTTTTTTTTTAAATCAATCCGATTAAAAGTTTTTAAACAAATCGTACTAACTTCATTTAATGGATTTCAACACATAAGAGCATCTCCAACAGTCTCTTAAATTGCCTTTTAAGTTAAAATTTGAGGAGAGAAAGTCAAAAATCTATTCCAACAACTTCTTAGCGAAAAAAAGCATCTACATCCTCTCTATTCTCTCTCCACCTCTCAATGCCTCCTTATTTTATTTTTTATTAATAATTTATTATTGAATAGTCTCTCGTTAATGTAACAATATTTAATAATTTTAATAATAAAATAATAAATAGAAGGTGAATATAAAAAGTATATGTATTAGTCGCTCTTAAATCACTAAGAGTCAATTATTTATCTTATTTTTAAAAAATAAACTAAAAATCTCTTGGAGATGCTCACAATATAATTTTTGTGGACGCTTCAAAGCTTCAAAATTCAAAAGGCTATTCATAAACAGTATTTACGAGGTTAAACTTTCTTCAAGCTCTAAATGATCTTGGCATAAAGAGAAATTAAAAAAAAGGAGTACAACCTACTTTTTATAAAAATAGATGAATATATTTTTTTTATTTTATCTTAAAACACTCTAACAAGAATTATTTTAAGGAGTATTATAAATTTTTCCTGGTACTAAAGGAGTATATTAAATATCTTAGGTTATTAAATTAGGGAGTTATTTGTTCTTATCCTCGTTTTGAAGTATTTTTTTTATGTGAGTAAGAGCTTTCTTTACAAGATAAGAATAAATTTGAAGTATCAATTTCAACATTTTGTTGTGTCAAATTATAGTATATAAAAAATGACACGTGCCATTTAACATGTTTTAACAAAAAAAAAAAAAAAAAAGCTAAGTTGAAGTACTAAAATAGACCCCCTTATATATGCATTAATATTGAAACTGAGATTTGCATTATGTAATAAATACAATTAGTTGGAAAGTAAAATGGGTAAAGTGTGGGGTTTGCAGTTTCTCTGTAGATGATGTACCTATAAGAGTATACAAAAACAATGAAGCAAAAGGAATCCCATTTCCCAAATTTCAAGGAATGGGTGTTTATTCTACTTTATGGGAAGCTGATGATTGGGCTACTAGAGGTGGTCTAGAAAAAATTGACTGGAGCAAAGCACCTTTCTACGCGTACTATAAAGATTTCGATATCGAAGGATGTCCGGTTCCAGGTCCAGCCAATTGCCCCTCTAATCCCGCTAATTGGTGGGAAAGTTCCACTTATCAATCCCTTAATGCTTTGCAAGCTAGAAGATACAGATGGGTCCGAGTCAACCACATGATCTATGATTACTGTACCGATAAATCTCGATACCCGGTCACCCCACCAGAATGCACGGCCGGAATATGAATGCCTACTCATAAATCGAAAAATTTCATTGCGGTTAATTCTGAATCTGTCACTATGTAAACCATAAGTGATTGTGTTATTATTGTGTTTTAAGAAAAAAAAGGCATGCAAGTTAAATTAAAATTGAAAAATGATAATTTGACTTGTAAGTGTATATATGGTTACGTGTATGTATATGGAGCACAAGATATTATTGTGTGAGAAAATGAATAAAGAAAGAAGTTTGTGAAAATGAATAAAGAAAGAAGTTTGTGAAAATGCAGAGAAATGTTAAATGGGTGGTATTGAGTGGTCCCTCTATAAGACACAGCTACAGAAGCAAAGTGCAATAATTTCAAGTCTTTAACATTATTTTGATTGCTCAACTTGTCGGTTCCTTTCCTACTCATATTTCCTCGGTTTCTACTTTCTGTGGCTATACACTATAGCTCTTAATTATTATATATAGGTATCAAATCAAAATAATGCCTAAATTACATTCATACTCACTAAAATCTGTTATTTTACTAAAATAAACTAAAATAAACCAATAAGAGAATAATATTCATCTTGCTACATTTTACTATTATATTTTTTAAAATGGTATTTCTATTCAAAATTATATGATTAAAATTAGGTCTAATATATTATCAGCTCATTGACCTTATCCAAAATAGTAGATTGACTTCTTGAACTTTGTAAGTGTCTCACCAACTCCCTAAATTGGCTTATTTCGTATAATTAGCTCTCTAAACTTGTCCATAAAAGTAGATTAGCTCCATAAACTTTGCAAGTGTCTCACCAGCTCCCTAAACTTGTTTATTCTGTAACAACTAAATACAAAAACTTATTAAACCTAAATTCTAAAAATACGTCTTCATCTATTCGAGAGGTAATTTTTCGCTTCTCCTACCTTTCAACCTATTATAAGAGTTAGTGTTGCAGGTTTGAGAGATTGAATGGATTAGGATCGAGAGTTAGTATTATGGTTTTTGTATTTAGTTGTTACAGAATAAACAAGTTTGTGGAGTTGGTGAGACACTTACAAAGTTCAGGGAGCCAATCTACTATTTTGGATAAGTTCAGGGAGCTATTGATGTATTAGGCCTTAAAATTAATAATTAAACTAATTAAAATTATTGGAAATTTAAAAAAAATATATATATAAAAAATTTAGGTTTTTATTTTAGTAAAATGTTAAATTGTAAATTAATTAGTATATATTAGAAAGTGTCTTATAATATCTAATATGCTATTAGGAATCTAAGTTTAAAGTTTTTGATTAGATAAAGATTTTACTTTTATTAGTAAACATTTAAGAATAATTTTATTGTTTAAATATATTTTGATATATTATAAAAACCTAAATTATAGTATATGTATATGAAATTTTTTAAAAGGTGATGAAGAATATAGATTATAAATAAAATAAAATAATAATCATAAAATAATAATTTCATTATTCGTTATTTTACACGATCAATTAAGTTTTAATACATATGTTACATAAACAGTTGGTTAAATCAATTAAATAAATAATAGCTATTTTTCAAATATGTCCAATATCTAAGCAATTTTGTATTTTGAATTTTTTGATTTTAAAATTATTTATAATATTGTTTTATTATTAGATATAAATAATTGTTTAGAGATAGCTCTAAAATGATTTGAAAAGGTGAAAAAGTGTTTTATGATAAGTTTAATTCTAAATAATTATAATTGTTGGTTTTAATTTGAGATTGTTAATTATCCAATCCATCATCCAATGATGAAAACACACTAAGTAATGATACTTTGTAAAAAACAAAATAACCATAGAAGGGCACCTTTCATTTTTTTTAATATAAGAGGCTATAATGTTAATAAATATAAAAGGTGAGTGATTTTTATTTATTAGATTTTGAAATTGAGCGATGAAAAGGGCAAAATTGAGTGAATACCGTGTGGATATAAATTTACCCCTTCTTTGGTACTGCTACTTATTTCCTCAGTTTCTATTTTGCAGGCCTACGAACTATAGGTCCTTAGGTAATGAAATGAAATATATGTATATAAAAATATTGTATTAAACTGGTTTTTTTATTTAAAGAAATATATTATAAGGTTTTATCATTGTCACTCTTTTGGTTCTCCTTATTTTTTAGATTCTTAAGTGTTATTTTTAACAAAATTTATTACAATTTTTAAAATATATCTCATTGTGTCATTTTTTGTTGTGAGTTTGTGATCTCCGACCACTAGTACCATCTACTATTCTTAAATCTCGGTAATAACATATAATTATTATTTTTTATAATTTTTTTTTATCTTCTATGTTACTTATTCTATGCAAATATGTTGAATTTTGTTAAAACTCGTTAGAAGCTCCATAAAAGCTCGGTTCGATCAAATTTAATCAAAGCTCGGCTCGATCAAAACTCGTCATCAAAGAGATATAGGGTTCGGACCAAATCTTTCGTTTGCTAGAAGTCCTTTTGGTCTTAGGATTTCCTTCTCCGGTTAGAAATCTTGTCCTAAGAGAAATCCATTTGCCATGTGGAACTTTAGTTGTATCGAACATTCACTTATGGGGGAATATAAACTTCTAAAGGATCTAAAGGTTTGTTTTATACACGTGGCATAATAATATTAAGGGCTGTAGCGATATGATGTGTACGATATCATCTTCCTATTATTATCAACACCCTACAAACCCAAGAAAGGCGATTTGGTAATGGGAAATTAAAATTGGGTATGAAATTATGATTCTCTGCTATGTGGGTTTCTTCTGAACCCGAAAGCAACAATTACATCAATGGGCATTTGGATTCAAACAACTTCATTAATCTACATATTCCCCATCATCACTAAGCTTCAGTGAATCAACAGGGGTAGGAAATCAATTAGGAGCCAACAAGCCAAAAAAGGCAAAACTCGTAGAAATTGTAGGAATGGTAAAGATTGTATACATAGTGTATAATCTATTTTTCAAAATTGACAAAGCTAAGTGTATGATAGGTCCAACTATAAGTACAAAGTGTCAACTGGAAAAACGAGAAAGCCTAACAACTATAAGTACAAAGTGTCAACTGGAAAAACGAGAAAGCCTAACTTAGGCGTACAATTATATATTAAGTCTAAAGAAAAGGAAGACGGAATGATATAGCAATACCATAGCATGCCCTAAGTGCCACTTGAATTGGATGACAAATATTAAACAGAAAATACCAATCATTAAGCTTTTGGCTCAACAAACCCTCTGTTTCATCGTTGAAGGTATACCCTTTATATGATTGCCTCAACGAATTAGACTTGTGCAATAACTAGATGACACCAACCAAATTACGCAAGAAAACAAAGCTGTCGACGGTGGTTGGACTCAGCTGTCCAAAGTGGAGGACCATCCTTTCAATACTGAATGTCATTTGCCAAACATATCAAACACGTTTAACTGCTTGCATTTGGACGTCTCCCAACTTAATCAAGGACATAATAATAACTGAGTTGAGGATCATTCAGAAATTCGGCAACTCTGTTGTCAAGGTGCAAGCTTAGTTCTTCGAGTCATTCATTTTAACTGCAACAGGCTCTGAACAATAGGGGCAATTCCCAAACAAGACATTATATGATCTGCAAAATATTAACAAATGCATTCACACCAATAACTCAATTCACTAACTACCTAAAAACAAAGTAGAAAACACATGCCACTGTATGTTTCTCTGCCTCTGACAGAATTATTGAATACCAATTATTACCATGAATGTTTCTTCTGGAGAGTTAAGGTAATTCAGCTCTCAAACAACAATCGATATATATGCATTTGCATAATAAAGATCAGCGGATAATCAAAAGTGAAATTCATTGTCGAGTGAGGTTGCCATAAGCAGCAAGCCTTCTTAATCTGTGTCGACAATAAGTGATGTTACATTTACCGCATGTTAATGTTTCATTCTTTACAGATTGGCCATAGTGATGGCTCCAGTTATCTATTTATAAAACAACAATAAATTCAGAGAGGATGAAATCAGAACAGATATTGAAAGGAGCTCATACATCCTCTCATTCCTATACACCCCTTTTGAGTACAATTTCCGTAACTGTCAAAGAAAGTGGCAGCAGTCTAGTCCTCTGTCAAAATTGATTCAATTTTATAGTTGCATCCCTAAAAATTGACCCGTTTTGGGGGTCCTCACTATATGCTCATGTGCAAGAAAAGAAATTGAGAAGGACAAGTGGATGATAGCAAGATTGAAGATTTGGGTGGGCTGGTGCTACCGTTCGATGGGCCATGACAATATGGTAGAAAGAAACACAGAAAACAAAAATTTGAAAGAACAGTGTTATAAAATACAGAGAACAGCAGCTATAGCCGTGCATATGTAGGAAAAAAATAAAGGATCCGTTCTAAAAAATGAATGAACATACTGCCTTGTTGTTGTAATAGAGCGTAGCCAGTCCCCAAGACAAACACTATGAAATGCCCTGTTGCAGTTGATATTATCACATGTATAATCCGTTTCAGTTCCACTCCTAGGTCCAAGCTCTTCATCTGCATTAACATATCAAAATCAACAAAAAGTACACTAATAAGTGCCTTACATGTATATACTATATGCAGTATAACATTACCAATTGGAAGCCGTTGAGCATAACAGATTCCACACTCCGTTTGCTGATCACTCGTCTGTGCATCTAGCCGCTTTGGCAGTTCAGTTTCCAGAATGGATGAGAGATTTTCAAGGAATGTTCTGTTCTTTGTCCTTTGAAAAATTCAGGTGTATTCAGGGAGTATTCACTTATTACCATAATGATCACGTTTTTTAAGAAAAGAAAGGAAAATCACTAGTTCAAAGAACCACAGCTAAGAAGTCAGCAAAATAAACAAACGAAAAATATGTACTCCCTTTGTTTCATTTTAATTGTCTTTTAAGGTTTTTACACACATATTAAGAAATCTATTAATTAGCCTAAAAAGTAGTTAAACATTACCTTATTACCCTCTTGCAATTAATGCTTACATTTCTCTGCAAATTTCTTTTCTCTTAATATATGAGGACAAAGTTGGAAAACACACATTTAATGCTCCTTGTAAAGTGTAAAACGTCAAATAATTTGAAACAAAAAAATTTCCTCAAAACGACAATTATTATGAAACGGAGGGAGTATTATTTAGGCTCCCAGTAGTTATAAGCTGAAGTCAGCTAATTTTTTTTAAAGATACTAGTAGCTTGCTGCTGGAAGGATTAAGAGAGATTAGATTAATTCTATATGGGGAAACAAGAACATCTATAAAAACCTGAATATAGTTATTTCTCTGAAAATTGAATGAGTAATACAAATACACCTAAACAAATTTGCATAATAAGTTTCAGAATTCATAATGCTGCAAATAACCAAACGAAGACTCATGATTGTACCATCCGTTGCTATTTCTCAGCCATAACTTTCTCAAAGAGTTTAAATTTGGATCTGAACCCAGGAAACGGTACCTAGCACAACCGGTAATTTCATCATTGATTCAAAATCAGAAGGTTAGTAGTAGTGACCAGAATTAGACAATAACTTACTCTGGTAACGATCTAGGATCTTTAGCATTTAAGAACAACATTATGATACAGTCAGTTCCTGAGAAAGAGAAATGCACAATTGTTACGTACAAGCGTAAAGCATCTAAGAAATTAATTAGTTTCTGTTTGATTTAATTAGTTACTTGGTTGTTTTCTTATGGCCTGCTTATAGCTTAGTATTATAGTTGTTATTTTGTATTCCCTAAACGATTAGCTATCAAGTTGTTAGCATCTTGTACTAGCTATAGTACTAGTATTTGTCTTTTCTGTAACCGTTACCACCTCATAGCTGGTACAACTATTTATATGAGGCCTATCCTATGATTGTGGGATGATTATGAAAGCAATGAATATTCTCATTCTTCCTTTCTTTCTTCTCTCTCCTTGACTCTATTCTCTCTTTGTACCCTATTCCTTTCTAAATTCTATTCAGTCAGCTCTATATCTGACAACAAACAAAAAGGAAATTGTCAGCAATAACACACAGTTTACCTATACTGATCTGGCGAAAAGACGTAGCGCGAGATTGGGGTTTTGGATCAACAACACAAAGAGAATTATCAATATCCTCCAAAGTGGACCAAAATTCTTGAAGTTTCTCCAAATGCTGATATATTTGCAGAAACAATAACAAGCTTGTTTTACACCTTTTGACAGTTTAACATGACCTACTCATAAGAAAGACTACGTACCCAAGAACTCAATGAAGACCAACGGTTTCTCTAGTAATAAAACTCAAGAAAGTTGCATTATTAGTTGTCATATATAAACATCATACCTGCTGGAACTGTTGCACCAAATCTTTCAATCTCGAATTCTTTGACCATTTGACATTGAATATATATGGTACGTCCTAGAAAAGAAAAACTTTTTAATTAAAAAAATATCAGTTAGGAAACATAAGAATAAAACACAACCGAGATTTTCCAGGGACCTACTGCTGAAACTGAAGGTGGAAAATTTGGATACATCCTATCCAATTGAACTTCAAGAATATGCACTCTTTCCCTTTTGTCTCTGGTACACATATACAAACAAATAAGAGAAATAAAATCACATAAAGAAAGGGTAAATTACACCCATGGCCACTCAACTTTGCCCTTACTAACATGATAGCTACTCAACTTCAAGATCAGATACTAAAAGTCGCTCAACTTTGCCCGTTACTAACTTAAAAGTCCCTTATGAAAGTAAAGGACCTCAAAATGATCGTTGATGACCTCAAAATAGTAAAGTACAAGAGGTTGTCAACGGTCATTTTGATCTGACATGATGGCTACTCAACTTCAAGATCAGACATAAAAGTTAACGGGCCGTATGTTTTACCTATTGTTTGCTGTAGGAAAAACAGAGATTCCCTCCTATTGGAAAAAGTTGATTTTCATGTGTAATACAGCAACGGTAGTTCCCTAACCTAACACCTAAAACTATCATTTTTAATATAAAAAGACAAACATGTGGAGAAAATAGAGTAAGCAAACACCCCCTTAAAGTTGTTTATAGCCACATTTCACATTGAACCATGTTTTCGATTTTCCAAATCACCATTTTCAGAGATTTCTCTCTCCAAACAACCACTTTCTCTCTCCTAACAAACAATATGCAAATGACCTCAAAACTAAAAATTTCAACATTGAAGTTCCTTAGAATATCATTTCTATTAGCTTTAAAATGGAGGGTTACCTGCTATTGGAGTGATCAAAGGTTAAAAGGACTTTTATGCTATTAAAGGGAAAATTTGAGTGACTTTTATGTCCAGTTTTGAAGTTGAGTGGCTATCATGTTAGTAAAGACAAAGTTGAGTGGCCATGGGTGTAATTTAGCCCATAAATAAATTCTGGATTCACCAACAATGTACAAAATATGGTAGCCTGGAGCACTGTCAACCCTTATCTTTCTTCCCCTATAATAGAACTATGTTGTTTGGTAATTTATTATGATCTTTCATATAAATATCCTTGATAGATGAAATTAAGAAGGCACAGGTGATAAGTTTCTAATAGAGACGAACTGTTTCGAAGATGGGGATTAGATTCTAACTAAGACATACAGAACATAAGACTCAATTCGCACAGATTTTGCTTGCACCTCTAGAATGGCAATCACATAAGATCAGAGTTATACTTCATTTCTTAAGACCAAATATTAATTCTGTCTTCTGAATCAAGAACTATGTGAAATTTTTTTGGGCGATTATACACCATGTGTTTTGCCTTAATTGAGATGTAAAAAGCTAGAAAATTTCAGCTGCTCTAGTCATAAACTTGAAGCGTATATGGCACTGTTCTCTTAATCATAGTTCTATGTACCCCAGAATCCCACAGCTCATCTAGGTAGTTATACTCACTAAGTAGGTGAGCTGAGGCAGCAAGTGGCAGATAATTCAAAAGAAATAATAATAATAATAACAATAATAAGATGAAGGGAAGTATTAAATTTCAGTGTCGTGATAAAGCTGCAGACCTTGTATTTATATCCGACTGGAAGCTTAAGAACAGGCTAGGTAGTAGAGAAATGAAGGGTTTGTAGAAGAAGTAAAAGTATGGTCATAAATCAAAAGGAACGAAGACAATTTCTTGAGATCAAGTGAAAATTAGACCAACTTAAGATGAGATAAAATTAATTTTTCATTGATCTTCCAGCTAATATAAATTGGCCCTGTCAGGGTCTTGACGTATAATTAGTCAAGCCCAGTTATCTTGCATATTAGCTGACTTCATTTCTATTTTTTAGTAAGTATATAGAGAATTTCTCAATAGAATAAAGGAAAAAGTGCTAAATTTAGCAATGTCGATAAGAGACTTAACTACATGAGAGGACAAATCCACCATAACAAACTTAGTAGGCAAAAGAAAACCCCTATCAGATTACAAGAAACTAGAAAGAATGTCTTACCTAACGCGAAAACTAAGAAATGTTAGATCTCCAGCCAAATTCACTAGATGCTCCCATCCAACCTCTTCTATCTATATGCAAGGAAAAATGACAACCCATAATCATCAACGAAGGAAACTTGAAAGCATTTATCAGCATTTGCAACAAGAAAATGCAACAGAATTTTGCAGATATATTTATAACATTGTGTGGATGCTGTAATCTTCTAACCTCAATTATTGGCTCATCAAAGAGAATTTTTGTTCACTGCCAAAAAGACATCTAAATGAATATAAATGAAAGTGCAGGGTTAACTTGAGCTACCCTGAATTCATACAGCATCCCTTCATTTCATCTATAATCAACATGCATCTCATTGATTAATCAACACCATCCAATTTCAACAAAGCTACTATGTCTAGTCTCCTAACTCCTCAACCAGAAACGAATATCAGTCTGAAAAAGACAACTGACATCAAATTGTCATTATATTTCTCGACTGAATGTGCACAAGCCATGTGAGAGCAGTAACACAAATATAGTCTTCTCTCTCTCTCTCTCTCTCTCTATTGCTTCCTTTCTGCTCTTAACCTCTCTTCTCAATCTCTCTCCTCTGTCCCGCATTCTCTCCCACTATCTTCTCTTCCTATTTGAACTTCGGTTCATAAAGGGATCATACAATCTTTGCAAACATATCCATTAACATACAAATGACATTTATTAACATATTCATTGCTTTAGAGTGACTGTTTTTTTCTATGCCAGACATATATGGAAATATAATGCGCAAAAATCACCTCTGAGTATATGGAGCGACAGATCGAAGACGAATTTGCTAACTCTTTGCATCTATTCTGTTCAGTAGATTCCTGCAACGAAAAGAAATGACAGTAAGTAACCGTATCTACTTGATATAGATAACCCTTTTTTAGGAATTTTATCAAACACCTAGTGGGCCTGCAACAGAGGGAATGGAAGGTACCATTCAATTTGGACAGGAGAACTCAGAATCACGTCTTTTGTTGATCTGTCTCCGAAGGGAAACGGCTACTAGTTTGCTGGCATTTCCGATTCTGTGCTATTTGAATGGGTAAAACGAAGTTGGCTTGTATTATTTCTTTTGTTCCCGCCAACGAGGGAAATAAAAACTTAATTGAATCGACTTTATAAGAATCAAAAAATTCTTTTAAAAAAAATTAAAAATAAAATTAAGGGATTTTTACAAAATTAGCTCAATAAAGAGTTTCATTTACATTTTTAGATCCATTACATTTATTGCACTAAATTCTCACTTACGTATCCATTTATTCAAAACACACTAATTCGTACAAACCCCTCACCTTCTCTTTACTCTTTGCGATAACACATGCGATTTTGCGAGGCGATTTGTGAAGCAAAAACGAACAGCGAATCATGGCGAAATCTAGATAGACAATGCAAAATGTTGATAAAACCATTCCTCCATCTCTTTGGTTTTTTGCATTATGTATTTCAACTAGGTTTTAGGTTTGATTTTATTGTGATTGAGCATGGATTTACGTTTGGTCAGTGTTAATGTTAATGGTATAATAATGATTTCGAACTCACTTAGAATTTGTTTGATTTATTGGTTTAGAAATCGATATATATATGGATTTAGAATTCATTTATGATACTTCGCATTTTATGAGTTTGTCTCTCAATTACCAAATTGCGAAGCAATAAACACTAAACTCTTATCTAAAACTTCGCATATATGTAAATAAGAAGTATTCCAATGAATTGTGAATCCATTTTTTTTTAGCAAAAAGGCTTGGCAAATAGGTAAATGCAAATATTTTTGATGAATAACGAAGCTTTTTTTTTTAGCAAAAGAGCTTCGCAAATAGATAAATGCGAAGACTTCTGATGAATTGTGATGCCATTTTTTACCAAAAGGGCTTCGCAAATAGGTAAATATGAAGCCTGCTAATTAAGTGCGAAGTCATTTTTTAGCAAAGAGTTTCGCAATATGGACATTACGAACATTCCACTTGGATTGCGGTTCACAATTGAATGAAATTGCGAATATTTTTTGCTTCGCAAATAGGTATATACGAAGCCTTCAAGTGAATTGTGAAGTTGTTTTGTTTTACAAAACAGAACTATTTTTACTTAAATGTAAATTGTAAGTATGAAATGCACATTGTATTGTCTGACATGCAAATATATTGTCTGAAATGCAAACAGTTTTTAATTTTACAAAGTCAAATGTCAAAGCTAAAAAAGGATAGTGGTGTAAAATTCAAGTACTCGTGGAGCCTGGGTTTAAAAGGCACAATAACATTAAGAGATGATATTGCTACCATGATGGATCTGCAAAATAAATTGACGGCCTTACAGATAAATGCCTTTAGAAGTAGATGTTTCAGACATCTTACAGATTTGGATAATGTCACATGCTCTAGTACCATTGTCCATACGTTGTTAACTAGGGAGAAAGAGCATGTTGGCTCTCTCCCTATAAAGATGTGGTTCTCTATTGGAGGAGTTGAAATGAGGTTTAGGGATTGAGAGCTCAGGCTTATCTCTAGCTTACAGTTTGGTGGTTTGGAGTAGATGACGAAGAGGATCAAAAAGCTAAATAAAAAGGAAATGATCAGCAAGTACTTCAAAGGAATAAATCTCATAACTTATAATCACATATTTGAAGTTTTCGTAGATACCGATTGGAGCAAGAAAGATGACGGTGAAGCTATTAGTATTGCAATATTGTACTTCATACATTGTCGTTTGATCACCACCGAGAAAACTAGGTTGGTGAATACTAATTGGCTAGTGTTTGTTGATTATCCAACTTTGTTTGATGTGTTCTCGTGGAGAGAGGTGGCTTTGAATGAACCTGAATAAAATTATACATTTAATCCATATTACATTATACATTTAATCCATGACTTGACGTACTAGAGTTCGAAGAACTTAGGATTTCACTTGGAGGTCGTGATGTATTCGGTACCGAGTGATTACAATTCAATTGATTATGCCTAGCAAGCCCACACTTGATGCATCTTCTGGGAACTACATATCCACCTTAAGATGATCTTCTATTTTGACTTCTCGATAGATTGGTAGATGGCCTTTTAGTTACAGGGGGAGAACTTTCATAGAGTTCTTACAGGTCTTCCATTCCAACTGGTGGCTAACTGGATCTATAAACTTAGTGTAAGCCAATTTAAGTGTTTCGTTTTTGTAGTAACTATCTACCCACTGATACGTATTAGTCAACTGAAACTCAAAAACAACTCTACATACGTGTCTAATATGGAAACTTGGAAAGTTGCCATTTCCTACACGTATATAAGCTTTTTCTTGATGTTTAATTTGGCATGCTTTTATAAGCTTTTCACACTGATTGTTTGGTTTTATATTTAAGTCATTTATGGTGCAATTTCAGTTAATTCTTAATATGTCGTTGATGAGCGTGTCGTTTTTAAGGTCAATGATTATGTTTTTGTTCTCATAGGAAGCTTTGCCAGGAACCAGAACCCAAACTAAGTCGGTGCTTAAATATTTAATAATAACTTTTTATAACATTAAAAATATTATATCACGTAAAATCCAATAATTTTTAACACAATAATTTGGAGGCTAATTTTAACCGTGCGGTTGACGGTAAATTTTCAAAGTGGGATGGGCAAATTTTTTTAGCCTCCAACGCGTTAAAACTGTAAATTTGTTATCATTTTTTAGAAAGTAGCATTGAACTAATAGAAAATTAAACATGTTTTACTTTTTTTAATGGTAAAGACATAATAAAAATGTATATTAAATATATTTACTTTTTTTAATGGTAAAGTCATATTAAAAATAAATTCAAAAGTGTTATCAAAATAAAAATAAAGAGTCCATTTAAATTAATTAATAATGGTAACATGTTTTTATAATTATTGAAAAATAAAATTAAAATAAATAAAAACTTTTTAAAAGAAAATGAGATTAGAGGGAGTTGAACATAAACCTCTAAAATAGAAGTAAACATCTTTAACCATCTCATCTACCTTTAAACATTAAAATAATACTACATAGAGTCAATACAATGCTTTTCAATATATTATCAGACACCATTACTAATTTTTTTTCCCTCAATTCTCGAGCGGCCTGCCGGGGCTCAAACCCACCCCAACCCCCTAGTTCCACCCCCGCCTATGAGAATTTATTAAGAAAGCACCTCCAGCAATCATAATCCCAATAATATAATGAGGGTTCCTTACCCACTTCCATAAATTTGGTTGTGGCAGTACTCTTCATTTCATAGATTCGGTGAAAATTGTAGCTAAGTATATATGTTATCCCATGAGAGTTTTATTTCATATAGTTGTTGATTTTAAGTCTTTTTTGTTTGATTGTAGGTGGTACGATAGTTGCAACTATTGAGTTAATCAAGAAACGTGGGGTTAAGAACAGACAAATCAAAGTTTGCAAATGGATATCGTTAATATCTCCACTAGTAATAGTTTGCAAATGGTTTTTGTTTTTGTATTGAGATCCAATTTATTAAACAAATTTTGGTATTTGTTTTTGTATTAAGATCCAATTTCTGGATTCAGAGAAATTGAGTTTATTGATGTATTTGGTTATAACTTGTTTGCTACCTTAAATTTAGTCCATAATCCCAAAGAATATTTATGCAGCATTAATGATCAGGAATTTAACGATATAATGATTTCGTCAGTAAAATTGAATTTGGGCGCTAAATAAGTTACAGGCGGAATACGACGGATTTTCAGTCAGTAATGTCCATTATAAGTGTTTTGGAAAATCCACAGTAGAGACGGTTAAAACCGCCGGTAGTAAAGCGTCCCTATTAAAAACCTTACCCAACGCCCTAAAGAAACCGTCGGTAATGTAGCAACAACAGAATTAACAACACTCTTCCGACGGTTCTGAAAACCGTCGGTAATATTTGTAAGGGCGGTTAAAACCGTCTCTAAAGTCGAAAAGTTCGGCCGGTAAAAGATTTGTTTTTTTTTTTTTTGTAGTGAAGTATGAAAATCATATCAGAAAATTCAGAATATTGGACTCGCAAATGTAACAAAACTATCCAAATTGATATGTTTTGTTATTTCTTGAAACTTAGAAAACAAAAACTTCTATATGATAAGTTTTAGAAAAAAAAATGCATATTTAGGTCTCTAATCAATTTAATTTTTATTGATTAAACCTTTTAATATTTTAAATTGAGACATATAAGTTTTGGAACATTTATTTTGAACACATTAAACCCCTCTTAAATGATCCAATTACGGGTTCCGGACTTTGACCCCTATGCTGAGAAGTCTACAAATGCTCAGGTTTGGGGTTAGATTATATTCTCTTCCGTGGGAGTATTGGGATCCTCAAATTCTTTCGGATATTTCAAAGGGTATTGGAGGGCTTATACGATTTGATAATACCACTCTTGAAGGTGAGTTTGGTCATTATGCTAGAATGTTAATTGATGTGGATTTGATGAATGAGCTTCCTGTTAAAATGGGTATTGAGAGAGAAGGAAAACAAATTTGGATAGATGTGGTGTATGAGAGATTACCAAGCTTCTGTAAAGTTTGTTCAAACATTGGCCACATGGCTTATGACTGCAGGAAAAATAAAAAACCATTGGAAAAGGTTCTAGAGGCTCCGGTTATTGAAAGAAAACGTACAATGGTTTCACAGGAGAGAAAGTTTGTGAAAAAGCCTAATGCAATTCAAACCGAGGTGCCTGTTCAACATGCCACTTCACGGATTGTTTCTGAGCTTAGGCCTCCTACTGATACTGGTTGTGTGGTGGAGGTTGTTCTACCTGGCAGCCCGCAACTTAGGAAGGAGGATGAATACAGTTGTGATAAAACTGATAGGCCGGATTCACCTGGAATGGACAATATTCTCACTAGATATGAGGGAGCTGATTCAACATCTGAATCATCATCCCGTACTAAATCCTGGGCTGATATGGCAGAGGAGGATGACAATAGCTGGAACACAGTTAGCACTAAGAAAGTAAGGCGGAGGGAAAAAATTATGACAACAACGGAGAATTTGCCAGCTCGAAACAAACGAGCCAGTAAACCTCTGGTCCGTTTTAAATGATCTTTCTTTACTGGAATTGTAGGGGTATTCTTAATAGGGATACTCAGGGTTACTTGCATCGTTTGTGTTCTCTTCATAAATCGGATTTTCTTTGTTTAGCTGAGCCTATGGTGGAGTTCAGTTCTGTTAATGAGGCATTCTGGAGAAGGCTTGGTTTGTCTTTAATTGCTATGAAGAATAAGGAGCTTCCAACTCTATGGGTTTTTGCAAAGATTAATTCTTCCATGGTTACCAATATTTGTTTCAGACATGAACAGTTTGTTATTCTAAGTTTGTCTAATTTAAATACGTTTGTCTGCTTTGTTTACAAGAGCGTTTGGGCAAATAGACGTGTCACTATGTGTGATGATATTTTGGCTCATCAAAATAGGTTGAATGGGCATTGGGTGCTTCTTGGAGATTTTAATTCTGTCCTTGGATCTCATGAGAAATCGGGACGGGCTCCTGCTTTGCGTCCTTGTAGGGAGTTTCGTGATTTTATTGATTCTGGTTCTTTTGTTGATGGTCCTACTCATGGGGCCTTCTTTACTTGGTCTAATGGCAGGTCTGGCTTTGCGCGGATTGAATGTCAGTTGGATAGAGTTTTATTATCTGCTTTATTCTCGGACTTCTGGGAATCGATTTGCAGTTTGGCTTTGCCGCGGCATCACTCTGACCATTGCCCTTTGATGTTTAGCTACTCCAAGGGGAATCGCCCTATCTCTAGATTCAGATTTCAGTCTATGTGGATTCTGCATCCGGGGATTAGGGAGGTGATTGCTGATTTTTGGAATGGAATGCATCCTAGCTTACCTCATATTCAAGCTTTATGCGATAAACTCAGGCGACTTCGGCCGGTGCTCTGTCACTGGAATAAAGTGGTTTTTGGTAACATTGATATGTGTCTCACTGATGCTAAGACGGATCTGGCCCGTGTGCATGCAGAAATCTCTGAGAATGGGTTTACTCCTGAACTACATCATGAGGAGATGAATGCTCATGCACACTTGGATAATATTTTGCATAGAAAGGAGGTTTTTTTACGTGACAAGAGCAGAGTTAGATGGCTTAAGGAGGGAGATCGAAATACCAGCTTCTTCCATCGTATGACATCTATTCGGGCTGCTGCCTCTAGGATTTCGGTGCTTCAAATTGAGGATGAGCTGGTCTTTAATCCGAATCAAATTGGGACACATATTGCTGAATTTTATTCAAGTCTTTTTTAAAAATGACGAGGTCTTGCCACAGAATTATGATCTAGTTTATGAGGTTGTTCCACATCTTGTCTCTGACTTGGATAATGATTTGCTTACTCATTGCCCGGATATGAATGAAGTTCGTATGGCAGTCTTTGCAATGGATAGCAGTAGTTCTCCTAGACCTGATGGGTTTTCTGGGGTCTTTTTTCAGTCTTTCTGGGATATTGTTGGTGCTGATGTGTTTGCTGTTGTCAAAAGCTTCTTTATGAGTGGTATGATACATCCTAGCCTATGCTCCAGTATTATGGTCCTTACCCTGAAGGTGGAGGGTGCGATATCTCTTGATCAGTATAGGCCTATTGCAATGAGCAACTTTAGTTACAAAATAATTGCAAAAATTTTGGCTGATAGACTCGCTTCTATTGCATCTCGCATTGTTTCTCAGAATCAATTTGGATTTATTCCTGGACGAAGTATTCACCAATGCATTTCGCTTGCTTCTGAAGGCACTAATATGCTTCGTAAAAAGTGTTTTGGAGGGAACTTAGCCTTGAAGGTTGACATCAGGAAAGCTTTTGACACTTTAAATTGGAATTTTTTACTTGCCATGATGGACGCTTTTGGTTTCTCTATTCAATTCAGAGACTGGATTCTGAATGTTTTATCTGCATCTCGGATTTCAATTTTGAACAATGGAGCCATTAGTGGATATTTCAGATGTTCAAGAGGGGTTCGACAAGGCGATCCGCTATCTCCTATATTGTTTGGTATTGCCGAGGACTTTCTTAGCCGTTGGTTGCTTCACCTCATGGATACTGGGCGACTTGCTCCAATGCAATATACTTCTACAAAGGTGTTTCCGACTCATTTATTTTATGCTGATGACATTCTTCTCTTTTGTAGGGCCTATTCGGGTAATCTAGCTGTTATTAAGGGTGTATTTGAGTTGTATGGATCTATCTCGGGTCAGTGTGTTAGTTGGAACAAATCTGAATTATTTCTGGGCTCCTTTGTTTCTTCTGGACGTGGCAATCGTCTTGCTGATATTATTGGTATTCGTCAAGGGTCTGTTCCATTTTGCTATCTTGGAGTCCGTTTGTTTTTTGGTTTACCAAAGACACGACATCTGACTAGTTTGATGGATAGGGTGCTTGCTCATTTTGCTAAATGGAAAGGGCATTGTTTGTCTATGGCTGGGAGAGTGGCTCTGGTAAATTCTGTAATTACTGGCAGCTTCACTGACTCTTTTAGCATTTATAAGTGGCCCTCTGCGCTGCTTACATGTATGACTAGGCATATGAGGAATTTTATTTGGTCTGGGTCCATTAATTGCAAGAAGCTTGTCACTGTCCCTTGGAAAATTTGTTGTTAAAACTTCAAGGATGGAGGTCTTGGAATCAAGAATCTGTCTATTCTAAACAAGGCATTGAATGGAAAGATGGCTTGGGGTCTTCTTCAAGAAAAGTCTCTCTGCTTTAACTTACTTAGAACTTGTTTTCTCAATAAAGCGGGACAGTCACGACATTATATCATGAATTCTTCTATTTGGGGCTTGATAAAATCCATTTATTCTGAAGTTGAGCATCACTGTTTTTGGTGGATTGGTCACCACTCTGAACTTAATTTTTGGAATGGGGCCTGGATGTGTCCTGTTGGTCCCGTATAACGTGACAAGGTTAGTTCCAAGGAGGGGATAGGAACTATTTAAAATTTTGTCCGTTAAGGCTGACTTCTTTTCTTTAAGAAAAGGTTTACACAGCGGCGCTAAGTAGTTTTAAGACACAAGCTTAGTCAACTGGTGACTAAGTCTGCTTCTTTCCTTGAGTCAGGAGATAGCACTTAAGTCTATTCCTGAACTCAGTTTCTTAGTGCACTCAACTCAGCGTGAGTTCGTTACTTAGTCAGTTTTATAGCAAGAAATATATAAAGGAGTTTAAAGGTTAGAAATATGTTACTCAGCAGACATATCCTGGTTCGGCCTCTCCGCCTACATCCAGTCCTCGGAACTCGTTCCGAGCTTTTTGAATCCTCTACTGAGCTCTTTAAAGGTAGAGCGCAAAACCTTTTACAACAGAAGCTGAGTATACAAGAGTACCTTCCTCTATTCCTCTACTCACTCCTATAACTACCGCTGAGTACTATAACCGAGTACTCAACTTCTCCTTTCTATTCTTCTAGAAATGATAAGTGTTTGTCCTAAATAACAATTGCTAAGACACCTTAGATGAATGAAATCACTCTAGACTTTTACACAATGATTGGAATTGGTGTAAGATTTGCTTTGCTTTTCACACAGAACTTCAAGTATGAATTTGGTCAGCGTTTCGACTTAATTGAAGATCTGCATCGAATGAAGCATTTGAAAGGCCTATTTATAGTGACACTTCAAGCACCGATGATTTTGAATTTCAAAATAACCGTTGGGGTCAAACGGCTTCCTGTCGCTGTCACTCAGTACGTGCTCAGCGTCTTCGGCCAATCATATTCTTGTATCTCCTATCTTCGCCAGTGCTCAGCAGCTTTTCGTCAGATGAAACAGAATGTTCCCACATTTATGGCAAAGTCTTCCAGACAGCTTCCTGCGCCTTCTGAGCTTTACCCAAAGTAGAAATATTTTGTCTCCAAGTTTACTCCGTTCTGCCGCTAACTTGTACTTCTTGTCGTTCAACTCAGCAGCTTCACTTATAAGCAATTGGTAGAAGGCTTCTCGATCCTTCTTGTTGCTGGGCTAACGCTTTACTCAGTACGACGGCGTTTTGAGTCTTCTTGGGCTGTGAGGCTTTGATCTGTTGACTTGGGCTTGACTTCCTCTTTTAGGCCTTTGGGCCATTTATCTTAATGTCTTATAAATCAAATAACTCAACATTGAACAAACACATTAGTATGAATAAATCAAAGCATTTAAATTTAATGTGTTGGAATATTTTTATCATTCACATAAATAATTTTTTCAAATCAAAATCATGTGGAAAGGTGTTTCAACAAACTCCCCCATTTTGATGTTGGTAAAAATATTCAATAAGGAACTCAGTGTTGAGCTCCCCCATGATGATTGACCTATTCTTAACTTCTTAAGATTCTCCCCCGTAAGGGTTGAGCCGCTGACTTAGTTTTACTTTAAACATTTTAAGGTTTAATCAAGTAAGTCTAAAGTCAGTGTTCAGAGTTAGGTCAGTTCTTGGACCAGGCTTATTTCACTCAGTTTCCGATATAAAGTTAAGCCGAAGATTAAGTTCGAGTATTGGAGTTAGCTGAGTGAGTTAATTGAGGCTGAGTAGTTTTACTCAGTGGCAAAGTATATGATTAATTCAATGTTTGTCAATCCTTAGATCCTTTGTTCAATTAAGACATTATGAGACAATTTGTGAAATTAGATCAACACAACAGATAGGCATTAAAGCGAAGAAAATTAAATAACAAGGTTGATTTAGTGAAGATACGTTTATATTGATATTTAGCACACAACACAACATAAGCAAGTAAGCAAGATCACAAAGAAAATCTATCGCCTAATATTGAAGGAGACTTGGTTAGGCTTGGTCTTGTTTTGTTGCTGAGGTTGAGTGCTAGGGGGCTTTGGTTGAGTGCTAAGGGGGAAACTTGAAGAAGTGGAACCAGGATGTTGGTTCACTTGCTGAGTTCCAGCTTGATGTTTATCTTTGCTTTTCTCCCCCTTTTTGCCAGCATCAATGGGCTGAGGGACAGCTAGATAGAACTTCCCTTGCTCAATAGCACGAGTCAAGAGGGCGGAATACTGCTGGATCTGAGTCGTACTGTGCTTGAGCCCGTCAAAGACCTTGATCCCACCAGCCATGTTGGACGCCGGAATGTCCATGTGAGAACTGATGACGCTGAGTATAAATTGAAGAGATTTACCCATCCAGCTCATGGTGTCCGTCATCATGGCATAAGATTGATGGTACATCTTGAGCAGGCCAGCGTCATAGTGGTGTCGTTGGTTGGACTGATGTGTGACATGGTCATAGGTGGCCTTAGCAAGTTGAAAGATCTCAGATGTCTTGGCCTGTTCAGTTTGCATCTCTTCTCTTGATAAATTTAGCATGCGAAGGGATTCGACAATTTGCTCGATTGTGCATTGAGAGGTAGAGCCAACTAATTCTCGAGTTGTGGTCAGCTCAGTTTGGACTTGAGTAAGTTGAGCTGACTTAGCTACATCTGAGTTGGCGGCAATTAAGGCATTGAGTTTTCCTTCAATTGTGTCCATATGTTGCACCATGTGCAAGTGAAGGTTTGCCATTTTGGTAGCGAACTCTTGCTTTGGCTGTTGAGCTACCATTTCAGCCAGCACACATAAGAGCTCTTTGAGGCCTTTTAGTTCAGTGAGGAGTTGAGTGAGGGTGCTCAGTTGTGTAGGCTCCGCTGAACTGCGCTTAGTTTCAGTTCCATGAGTGCTCTGTATTTCTGCGATGAGTTCTTGGGCAGCTTGGAAGATTCGTTTCCCGGTCTGGGAAGAAGTCAAGAACTGCAGAGGGTCATTTTGAGAAGTTTCAGGAACTAAGCTTTGGTTGGCTGCAGGTGGTTGTTCATTTGAGTGCACACCAGTAGTAAAGTTGTCCTTTGGATTAGGTGAGGGGTGAACAATCTGAGTGGCAGATGGAGTGATTGGGTCAGCTGCAGGAGTTGAAACATTCTCTGGCTGTTCAAGATGAGAGTTGAGTGGTGCCGTTGTATTGTCTACCTGTTCAGTGTCAGTCGGGAGCTGAACATTGACTTGAGGAGGAGTCAGCTCGAGATTGTCCTGAGCAGGAGATTTCTCCAGTGTATGTTCCTTCTCTTGAATATCGGGTTCATTGATCACTTGCTTTGAGGAGCTAGTAGCAGCGGTGTCGGCAGACTTGGCATGTTCCTGACCACAAGGAACAGAGGCTTGTTTTTCCTTGACTGGTGAGGGCTTGGAAATTGGTTTAGAGAAAACGTTGAAGTCCAAGTCAGTCAAGCTTACGATGGGTTCATGGAGAGGTGAGTCATCCAGTATATCAAACACTTGAGGTTTGTTTGCCTTCTTCTTGTATCGTTTATCACTGCCATCTTTAGAAGGGTTGGAGGATGGAAGTAGATCAGATGACTCAAGCTGAGTTTGGTCAGGTTCTGTAGTAGTGGTATCAACAGTTGACTCATTTCTTGGCTCAGTAGCTGGATTCTTCATCTGCTCCGCGGAGACAGATTGCTTTTATTGAATGTTTGAAGGTGGAGTTCGTTCAGAAGATTCCTGAGTTCGCAGAAAGAAGGAATAATTTGGCACTGATACATCCAGAGGAATTGCATCCAATGGTGTAACTTTAGAAACCCTCTTCCTCTTTAGGGGTGACTCAGTGTTCTCTTGTTCTTCCTCAGCTTCTTGAACCATGGCAGGTCGCTTTTGGGCAGCTTTGGTAGGTTGAGGCTTCTTTTTGATTGACTCAGCGGGAGATGGGTTAGCCATAATAACTTTTAGGCGTTTGACAGTTTGGAGTGTGGGTGCTACCTTTCTCTTCTTTCCTTTACCGGTCGGCTCAGCTTCCTCTTCAGCTTCAGTCACCGCATCCTTTCCTTTCTTTGATTTAAAAGGAAGACTGTGTGCAAATTTAGTGAGGTCCTCAATGGTGATTTCCGTCCCTAATATGCTTTCCTCATTCTTAAAGCTGATTCTGTAATCCCTAAGGATTTCGGTGATGAGTGAGCCCATTCGAAGTGCTCTAGTGCTTCATTGCATAGCCCCGATCAGGAATACAGGCATGTTCAGGGGTTTGTAGTTGAGCATATGCCATAAGAAGCATTGCTCGAAGTTGGAGGCAGAGGATGTGGCGTTGACCTTTGGATAGATGTAGTTGGTCAATATGTAGTGAGCGTGCCTCTGGTGCTGAGTAAGCGAAGTGCAAGAGACTTCCCCTACATGCCCTTCAGGTTTACAAAAAGTGGAGGTGTATTTAACCTTCTTATAGTCATTTGTTCTTCTCAACTTAGCTCCCTCGTCCTTTAAGTCTAAAAGAATAGATAGATATGAGCGGTCGATGATGATCTGCTTTTTGTTGACGTAAGTGACCATAAAATCAATATCGTCCGTGGAAACCAGCAGATTTGAGTAGAACTCAGTTACAAGCCTGGGGTAGGTCAGCCCGTTTAGGGAGAATAGTTTGGTCCATCCGTTCTTGGATATCCAGTCACTGTAAGGTTTCACCGTTTCCACGAAGCTTTTCGAGAACCATCGTGAAGCTACAACGTCTAAGCCTTCAACATCGGAATATACGGATCGAAAGGTTCTCTCCTCAGTTTCCTCAGTTTTCTTGCCCTTGTCCTTCTTCTTTTTCTTAGAAGGAGTTGAGTGCTCAGTGTGAGGATCAACACCGAGAATGCTAACCTCGTCCATGGGTTGGTCATGCTGACCATGTCTAGTATTAGCTTCATCTTCTGGAGTATCAACATACTCTTGTTCAGGTGGAGAGCCTGGGTTGATGTCTGAGCGATTGTCCTCATATTGGTCATCAGAGAGATTCTGGGAATCAGACATGGTGTCCTTGAGAGTTTCTTTAAGAAGATTTGAATTTCAGAAGTTTAAAGAGAGTGAAGGTTCGAGTGCGAATTTCAAGCGTAGAAAGTGAATAGTGAGGAAACGTTCACTATTTATAGACAATGGATCATGATTTGATAGGTTGGATGGAGCGGTGGGAATTTGAACCGTCGAAAGTCAGTTATCACTGACATTAATTGCGAGAAACGGCGCGTGCTTTTACTAATGATGACGTTTATGTCATCCTAGAGGCTACTTGATGCGCGTGCTAGTATTAACTCTACAATGGATCTTTTACTCAGCGTTAAGAATTCTAAACGTTTAGTGTCCTGAGTAGTCAGTTTTACGCAAAGGAAATTATTCGTGTGCTTAGTAGCTCAGCTGAAGATAACCACTCAGTGTGTATATCTACTCAGCATGTAATAATTATTGATTTAGCACAAATCACTCAGCATGGTAATCAACTCAGCATGCATATATCACATATTATACTTGGAATTTATTGAAGAGGATTAAACATACCAATGGCTTCTCTAAGTATGTTGAATTGCTCACGAGCCAGTGGTTTTGTGAAGATATCAGCAAGCTGCTCATCCGTTGGGACATAGGTCAGCTTGATCTCTCCCTTGAGTACATGATCTCTGGTGAAGTGATGTCTTATTCTGACGTGCTTCATCCTGCTGTGCTGGATTGGGTTCTTTGATAGGTCAATGGCACTTTTGTTGTCACATTTGACTTTAATTGTTTTAGTTTGAACACCATAATCTTCTAGCTGT
The DNA here is from genome assembly GCF_963576675.1 of Euphorbia lathyris. Lineage (NCBI taxonomy): Eukaryota > Viridiplantae > Streptophyta > Magnoliopsida > Malpighiales > Euphorbiaceae > Euphorbia > Euphorbia lathyris. The sequence continues at coordinate 67,262,984 of NC_088914.1, read as the reverse complement.
TGCTTAATCCAAAAGACTTGAGCAACACAGCTTCCAGCAGCAATGTACTCAGCTTCAGTGGTTGACAGGGCTACTGACGACTGCTTCTTACTGAACCAAGACACAAGACAGCTTCCAAGGAAGTGACATCCTCCTGAGGTGCTCTTTCGTTCAAGCTTGTCTCGTCTGTAGTCAGCGTCAGTGTATCCAATGAGTGTGAAATCATGAGTATTGGGATACCATAAACCTGCATTCACTGAGCCTTGCAAATATCTAAGGATTCTTTTTACAGCTATGTAATGAGATTCTTTAGGGTTAGATTGATATCTAGCACAATAACATACTGAGAACTGAATGTCCGACCTACTAGCAGTTAAGTAGAGTAAAGAGACAATCATACCTCGGTACAGTTTGCTGTCTACTGACTTACCATTTTCGTCAGCACAGAGGACAGTGTCAGTGCCCATAGGGGTAGATATTGACTTGCAGTTCTCAAGTTCATACTTCTTCAATATCTCTTTAGCATACTTAGTTTGACTGATGAAGATGCCATTTTTCCCTTGTTTGATTTGAAGTCCAAGGAAGAAGTTGAGTTCTCCCATCATTGACATTTCAAACTCAGTCTGCATCTGCTTACTAAATTCCTTGCACATGGACTCATTAGTGGCACCAAAAATAATGCCATCAACATATATCTGAGCAAGTAGGGTATCTTTACCCTTCCTCTTAATGAATAAGGTTGTATCAGCTTTACCTCTGACATAATTTCTAGTCAGCAGGAAACTGGTCAGCCTCTCATACCAAGCACGTGGTGCTTGCTTGAGACCATACAAAGCCTTTTTGAGTTTATAAACGTGGTTTGGGAACTTGGGATCCTCAAACCATGGAGGCTGATTAACATAGACTTCCTCGTTTATGACTCCATTAAGGAATGCACTCTTAACATCCATTTGAAATAATTTAAAGTTCATATAACTTGCATATGCACATAAAATTCTTATAGCCTCTAGCCTTGCCACTGGGGAAAAGGTCTCACCGTAGTCGATACCTTCTTGCTGACTATAGCCCTGAGCTACAAGTCTTGCTTTGTTCTTGACCACATTCCCTTGTTCATCTAGCTTGTTGCGGAAGACCCATCTTGTTCCTATGGTCTTCTGACTTCTTGGATTTGGCACTAAGTCCCACACTTCATTTCTTCTGAACTGATCAAGTTCTTTTTGCATTGCACTCATCCAGAACTCATCGTGCTCAGCTTCAGAGAAGTTCTTTGGTTCCTGAACTGAGACGAATGCTACGTTGCTGAGGTATCTCCTGAGTTGATTTCTTGTCATCAGGGTGTTTTCAGCAGCATCAAGAATGGTACTCTCTGAGTGTCCTCTTGGTATTCTGATCTCTTTTGGTAGAGTGATGTCTTGAGCTGGTTGTGTTTCAACAATCTCTGCAGGTATAGATTGGTCAGTGAAAACAATTTGAGTTTCGCTTTTACCTTTGGTTAGCCCTTGAGGTAGTGATTCAGCGGCTGTTTCTTGGTCAGCGGGTGCTGAGTATGGATCATCCTCAGTCAGCTGCTTGTCTTTTCCTGTAGGGTTAGTTTCATCGAACTCAACGTGTACTGACTCTTCTAAGACATGAGTTCGTTTATTGAAAACTCTATATGCTTTGCTGTTTGTTGAGTAGCCTAAAAAGATAGCTTCATCAGCTTTTGAATCAAACTTAGGAAGGCTGTCTTTAGTATTTATAATAAAACATTTACAGCCGAAGGCACGAAAGTATCCAATGTTGGGTTTTCGTCCTTTCCAAAGTTCGTAGGGAGTTTTCTTTAATATGGGTCTGACTAGAGCCCTATTAAGGATGTAACACGCTGTGTTGACAGCTTCTCCCCAAAAGTACTTTGGAAGCCTATGCTCACTCAGCATTGTCCTGGCTATTTCAACCAAGGTTCTGTTTTTCCTTTCAACCACCCCGTTCTGTTGAGGCGTTCTAGGAGCAGAAAAGTTATGGTCAATGCCGCTGGCTTCACAGAATTCAACAAGCTGTTGGTTTTTGAATTCTCCACCATTATCACTTCGGATGTGAGCCAATTTTAGGTCTTTATCATTTTCAAGTTTTCTTACTAATGTTGAAAACGTCTCAAAAGTTTCCTCCTTGCTACTCAGCAAGATGATCTAAGTGTACCGAGAAAAGTCATCTACAATGACCAAGGAAAATCTCCTACCACCCAAGCTCAGCGGCTGGACTGGTCCGAAGAGATCCAAGTGTAGCAACTCGAGTGGACGCTTGGTTGAGACAATGTTTTTACTATGAAAAGATGTTTTAGTTTGTTTTCCAGCCTGACAAGCATTGCACATTTGATCTTTTTCGAACTTAAGTTTTGGCAGTCCTCAACTAATTGCTTTCTTGCTAATTTGGCCAGGAGGTCCATGCTTACATGACCAAGTCTCATGTGCCATAGCCAGGAATTTTCTTCCTTTGACACTAAGCATACATTTTTCGAAAATCTCTTTTCCAAATTCAGCATAAAGACATTATCAATACGAGGGGCAGTTAAAATCAATTCATTTGTTTTTCCCTCGAGTATTTTACATCTAGTGTTATCAAATATAACTTTTCTCCCGTTATCACATAGCTGAGCTACGCTGAGTAAGTTATATTTAAGTCCACTGACTAAGGAGACTGACTCAATAGTGGGATTACACCAGCGGTTCCTGACCCTACTATCTTACCCTTTTTGTTGTCTCCGAAACTTACGCTTCCACCTCGTTTACGCACAAGTATGATGAACTGAGTTTCATCACCAGTCATATGCCTCGAGCATGCGCTGTCAATGTACCACATTTTTTACTTCTCAGCACACCTCAGGCTTACCTGCAATATAGCTAATTATCTTTAGGTACCCAAGTCTTTTTGGGTCCTTGTTTGTTAGGCTCAGCAGGTAAAGCATCATATTTAATCTTATGACGACACACTTGGACAGTGTGTCCATTTTTCCCACAGAAGTCACAGCTGACCTTCCGTTTGGGATATCTCACTGACTGGTCAGCACCCTAGTGCTGAGCATGCCAGCACACCTTTTTGGTGTGTCCATTCTTCCCACAGAAATCACACTGGACATTCTGCTAAGGATTCCATCTCTGCTGACTAGTACTTCGGTACTGAGTGTTCAGAGGAATATTTCTTTTATTCAGAATCTTGAGTTGATTCTGAATAGATGTGATGTCCTTTCTCAGTTTCTTAGAATCCGATTGGACCTTTGAGACATACTTGTACATAGTTTCTACGTTGCTATGCAAAGTTGAGTTATCTTGGAGAAGATATCGAAGGTCACTCAGTTTGACCTCTTCAATCTCATCACATCGCCTACTGAGTGCTCTAACCTTCTTGGTACACTTTTTGATAAGTGTGTAGAGGTCACTCAGGGCATTTATCATTTCATTTCTGAGCAGGGGTAGTGATATTACCTCAGTTGAGTGTTCCTCATCTGCCATGAAGCAGATCTTTGCTGACTCAGTGGCATCAGCTCCTGATGATGATGACTCATCACTATCACTCCAGGTTGCCACCATTGCCTTCTTACTGTTCCTCTTTTCATTCCTCAAGGTAGGATAGCTTGATTTGATATGGCCAGTTTGATGACATTCAAAGCATGTGATTGGCTTTGAGCTGTCCTTCTTGTACTTGCTGTCGCTGGAATCAGCTTTGTACTTGTCAAACTTCTTGTAAGGGTTCTTTGAATATTTATCATTCTTTCTGAACAACCTTTTCATTTTTCTAGTGAACATGGCCATCTCTTCATCGTCTGTTGAGCTCCCGTCAGTGGAGTCAGCTTTCATGACAAAAGACTTTTGCTTCTTGTCCTCAGACTTCTCCTTCACCTCGAAGTTCTTCATTGAGATCTCATGGGTCAGCAGAGATCCAATGAGTTCATCATATTTGTAGGTGGTCAAGTCTTGAGCTTCCTCAACGGCAGTTTTCTTGGCTTGCCAACTTTTGGGAAGACTCCTCAGTATCTTCTTGACTTGCTCTTCCTCAGTAAAGATCTTGCCAAGTCTTTTGAGCTCGTTGATAATGTTTGTGAATCTTGAGTTCATTTCAGAGATTCCTTCATCATCATTCATTTCAAACAGCTCGTACAACCTCATGTGCTGGTTCACCTTGGACTCCTTAACTTTGTTGGTTCCTTCGTAGGTGACCTCCAGTTTCTTCCAGATTTCCTGCGCTGACTCACAACCTGAAATCTTATTGTACTCTGCAGCATCTAACGCACAGTGAAGCATGTTTATAGCCAAAGCATGATTTTGTAGCTTCTTGAGGTCATATTCTGTCCACTTAACCTCAGCTTTGACAACCGTTTGGCAGTCAACAGTTTCAACAGGAACAAATAGGCATTGGACTATAGAAAGCCATGCACTCATATTTGTTGCCTGAATGAAATTTTTCATTCTTTTCTTCCAAAAGGTGTAGTTAGACCCGAAGAACAGAGGGGGCCGAGTAATGGACAGTCCCTCAGGAAGAATCTGAGTTGTCTGATTTCCTGGGAGGAAACGAGTGCTGTTCTCAGCCATTGTGGGGATCAGCTCAAGATAGTTATATCTTGATCAGTGAGCTTTTAGGCTCTGATACCACTTGTTGGTCCCGTATAACGTGACAAGGTTAGTTCCAAAGGGGGGGATAGGAACTATTTAAAATTTTTTCCGTTAAGGTTGACTTCTTTTCTTTAAGAAAAGGTTTACACAGCGGCGCTAAGTAGTTTTAAGACACAAGCTTAGTCAACTGGTGACTAAGTCTGCTTCTTTCCTTGAGTCAGGAGATATCACTTAAGTCTATTCCTGAACTCAGTTTCTTAGTGCACTCAACTCAGCGTGAGTTCGTTACTTAGTCAGTTTTATAGCAAGCAATATATAAAGGAGTTTAAAGGTTAGAAATATGTTGCTCAGCAGACATATCCTGGTTCGGCCTCTCCGCCTACGTCCAGTCCTCGGAACTCGTTCCGAGCTTTTTGAATCCTCTACTGAGCTCTTTAAAGGTAGAGCGCGAAACCTTTTACAGCAGAAGCTGAGTATACAAAAGTACATTCCTCTATTCCTCTACTCACTCCTATAACTACCGCTGAGTACTATAACCAAGTACTCAGCTTCTCATTTCTATTCTTCTAGAAATGATAAGTGTTTGTCCTAAACAACAATTGCTAAGACACCTTAGATGAATCAAATCACTCTAGACTTATACACAATGATTGGAATTGGTGTAAGATTTGCTTTGCTTTTCACACAGAACTTCAAGTATGAATTTGGTCAACGTTTCGACTTAATTGAAGATCTGCATCGAATGAAGCATTTGAAAGGCCTATTTATAGTGACACTTCAAGCACCAGTGATTTCGAATTTCGAAATAACCGTTGGGGTCAAACGGCTTCCTGTCGCTTTTACTCAGTACGTGCTCAGCGTCTTCGGCCAATCATATTCTTGTATCTTCTGTCTTCGCCAGTGCTCAGCAGCTTTTCGTCAGATGAAATAGAATGTTCCCACATTTATGGCAAAGTCTTCCAGACAGCTTCATGCGCCTTCTGAGCTTTACCCAAAGTAGAAATACTTTGTCTCCAAGTTTACTCCGTTCTGCCGCTGACTTGTACTTCTTGTCGTTCAACTCAGCAGCTTCACTTTGAAGCAATTGGTAGAAGGCTTCTTGATCCTTCTTGTTGCTGGGTTAACGCTTTACTCAGTACGACGACGTTTTGAGTCTTCTTGGGCCGTGAGGCTTTGATCTGTTGACTTGGGCTTGACTTCCTCTTTCGGGCCTTTGGGCCATTTATCTTAATGTCTTATAAATCAAATAACTCAACATTGAACAAACACATTAGTATGAATAAATCAAAGCATTTAAATTTAATGTGTTGGAATATTTTTATCATTCACATAAATAATTTTGTCAAATCAAAATCATGTGGAAAGGTGTTTCAACATGTCCTTCACTAGCTGCACAGGTTGGCCTATCTGCTAGTCAACAGCGTCGTTGTTTTGATTTGGTGGAGGATTATTTGGATGGTAATAATTGGCATAATCTGCCCGTGTTACCTGCGGATGTGGAGAATAGATTGCGGAATATTAGGCGGGGTAGGGACGATGTTGATATTTGTGTTTGGAAGCCTGCTACGAGTGGGGTTTTAACTGTTAAGCTCCTGTACGCTTGGCTTAGATCTCCTCCTACTCAACAGCCTTGGAGTCATTTTTTAAGGTGTCAGAGTATTCCTCCTATACACTCGCTTATTGGATGGCGAGCTTATCTTGGGTATTTGCCAACACATGACCAGCTTCAGTTGCGCGGCTGTCAAGTTGTTTCTCGTTGCAGTTTGTGCTCGTTAGATTCTGAAACGTTGGACCACCTTTTTGTCTCCTGTCGGTTTTCCAAATTTATTTGGCATGGTGTTAGCTCATAGTTTGGAAGACGAATTAACACAGACTCGACTCTTAAGAATCTGGTTGATCATGCTGTTATTCAACGTTTCAGTACTCAAATCGCTGATTTGTGGGCGACAGCAATTGTTAATACAATTTTGGCTCTATGGCTTGCTCGTAATAGGTCCATTTTTGAGGATGAGAGGGTTGATACTTCCGTCACGCTGAGACGTATTTGGGGAGCTATTCGTGAATCTGCTCACACTGGACGGGGCTCCGTTTGGTATTCGCTAGTTGAACTTCAAATCTTAGGTGAGCTCGGGATTGAAAAGCGTCTTGCTAAGGCTCTGCATATTACTCCGATATTTTGGCAACCACCTCCGAGGGATTGGATTAAGATCAATATTGATGCGTCTGTCACGGGTGCTCCTGGTCCTACTGGTTGCGGAGGTATTTATCGCTCGCATACTGGCATGTGCCTTGGTGCGTTTGCCTTTCCGATTGAAAGTTCCTTTGCTTATCTTGCTGAACTATCTGCTGCTATTTTCGCCATTGACATGGCTATCAGCAAAGGTTGGCGGAAAATTTGGCTTGAAAGCGACTCAATGTATGTTGTGCATATGTTCAAATCTAAATCTTGTTCGGTTCCTTGGTTGCTTAGACAAAAATGGTTCAATTGTTTAAATCAGATCGATTCTGTGGCTTTTGTGGTGTCTCATATTTTTCGTGAAGGAAATCATGTTGCGGATTCGCTTGCAAATTGTGGACGGACGGCAACAGCTTCGACTTGGTGGGATGTTGTCCCGGATTTTTGTGGATCGGTCTTTTTTCATGATCGTGTAGGACGTTACGTTTATCGCTTTTCCTAATTCTTTGGCTTCATTTTATTCTTTATTCTTTTTGTATTATGACATTTATTTACTCTTTTAATAAATTTGGTTCGGGGCTTTTTTGGGTCTGTGGTGGGGGTGCCAGCATAGTTGGGATGTCCGTCGCTTACCCTTCCTCGCTAACCAATCTTTAATAAAAAAAAAAAATATGTTTGATTAAAATTTCATTTAACGCAAACAAAACCATCAGTATATCAATGTTTTAACACATCAATTGATATATAGATTATCAAACATGTATTTTCTTAACTATTTTACTTTAGAAAAATAGTAAATTTGAATTATTCAAATGACTTATGTGTTAAATATGAGATTGATATATTAAAATGACTTAATATATCCATTTAAAAAATTAAAAGTTTAACATATTTTAAAATAATTAATCAATGATGTAACGCATGTATTTGAAAAATTAAGTACCTAATCCGTAAAAATAAATTAATTGATCAAAGAGTCAAATATATAAAAAATTTATCTAAAATTTATAAGGATATAATATATCCTTGGAGGAAGAAAATCCCCAAACTCTGTTTTCTCCTTTTCCTGTTCAAAAAAATCTCATTTAATTAAAAGAATATATTTTATGGGCGAGAAAGCACCATAAAAAAAAAAAAAAAATTGATGATTTTTTTTTTTTTGCAGACTAGAGAAAGGAGACCGAAAATTTTCTTCCACCCGGTGAACCACTACTAAAGGTAGTGTGGTGGTGCTGGCCACTAGGCATGTTGATGATGGGTTCGAATCGAGGAGCTAGATAAGATAAATTTGAATAAAATAAAAACAAATATGAGCCGTTCAAGAAATTGCAAAATCCGATAAAAAAAGTCAGGTTATTTAATGGAGTTATAAATTCTTCCACCCGTAAAATTAAATTGAGTATGACTCCCTGTATAAGAAAGGAATTCAACAACACCAGGAGAAGCAATTTCAAGAACAAAAAAATGGGAAAGAAGAAGGTGTTTACATCAGTGATGATGATAGCTGCTATATATACGTGGTGGATGATATCTCCGACGACGGCGGCGTGCAGCTCAAGGGGCGGTGGAAGCGCGTGCAAGCAGTGCATTTGGAATCAGATGAAGCACGGTTGCCCGTCGTGTGCGCCGATTCTACAGTGCATGGGACGGTGTTTATGGGGCGGAAGCTCAAAGTCAAAGTGCATAAAGAAGTGCGATTGTGGTGGAGCTATGCTAACACTTTCAGATTGTAAGAAATGCATGTCAACCTGCAAATGTAGCTGTGTGGCTTACAATATATAATAACTTAACAGGATCATATGCATATTTTATTTTCTTCTGCTCCTCCTCATTCAACTCTTTCTTTCTGCATAAATGTAATTGAAACATGAGACTTCAAAAATAAATCACAAAGGAATATGAATCCTGCAATATTTGAATCAGATTCATTAATGTGCCTTATTTCGATTCTTAATTTGCCTTCTAAAATCTGGCAAAACCTTTTTTTAGGTCCATATACTGATATTACTTCGTTGATTAATTCTTCGATTATTATTATTATTTTTTGTTTACCCAGTACAATTTCTATATTTGAATATTTCCATTTTTAAAATTCTTTTCCATTTTAAACAGGTTAATATTATATTTCAATGTTCTTGAAAAAAAAAAAAGAACAACAACTAATGAAGCTTACACTAGAAATAATTAAATGTTTGAAAATGGGGAAAGGGTTGAGCATATATATATTGCAAGGGTGACCACCCACGGAAAAAATGATATCTATGTCAACTTAAGACTTTGTGTAGGAGGCATATTAATAGAGGGTACATTACACATTATTGTAACCGTAAACAACGGTCTAACTCACCCCAAAAGGTACCTCAAAGGGTGAGGATTGCCTCACATATTTAAGGAGTCATATAGCTTCCTCATTTAGCAATGTGGGATGTTTAACACGCCCCCCTCATGTCCAATTCATTTGGTGCGTGACGCTAATATCAGCGGGAGCCCCAACATTGAACCATGGCTCTGATACCATAAAAGTGAAACAGAGAAAAGAAGAAGAAAGGATTTCAATATATCGACATTGCTGATAAAATATCAGCTATTTATACAATTAGAAATAAACCCTAAATAAGGCTAATTACAATATAACTCCTTCAACTATTATTATTCTCTAACACCCCCTCCTCAAGATGAAATACTTTTCATCTTGTCTTTCACAACTGTGTTGTTACTGGGTTTATTTCCATCTGCAGTAAAAGAAGATGAAATGTCAACACTTTGATACAAATGCATTTGATTCACGGCTGAAGCCATCTGAGCTCCTGTAAGAGGCTTTGTGAACAAATCAGCAAGCTGATTAGCCGAAGTAATATACGGAGTATATAGAAATCCTGCTTCCATATATTGTCGAACAAAAAGACAGTCGATTTCCACGTGCTTCATCTTCTCATGGAAAACAGGATTGGCTGCTATATATATGGCTGCTTGACTGTCACAAAACAATGTGATTAGTAATTGAGGTGCAATATGAAATTCAGCCAACAAATACGTCAACCATTTCAATTCACAAGATGTAATTGACATAGCTCTGTATTATGCTTCTGCAGAACTTTTGCTAACTGGCCCTTGTTTCTTTGATTTCCAAGACACAAGGCAATCTCCAACAAACACACAATAGCCTGTCATTGATCGTCTAGTAACTGAACACCTACCCCAATCTGAATCACAATAGCCTTTCATTTGAGATAAATCAGAATTGTCTGTGTAATACAAACCCATCGTAACGGTGCCCTTCAAATATCTCACGACATGCCTGGCTGCCTCCATTTGGATACAAGTAGGAATACTCATGAACTGGCTTAATTGTTGTGTAGCAAAAGCAATATCAGGCCTGGTAAAGCCTAAATATAACAATCTCCCAACTAATCTTCTATAGCTCTCTAGTTTTTCATAGGCAGGAGATTCTTCATCTAGCTTTAACCCTGTGGGAAAAGGATTATCAACACTGTGAGCTTCACTCAAACCAGCATCCTTGATCAAATCCCTTATATATTTAGACTGTGAAATAAACAACCCTCTATCAGACCTGGCCAATTCAACACCAAGGAAAATTTTTGCCTCCCCCATATCCTTTATAGTAAAACTAGCATCCAAAGATTTTTTAACTTCTTCAATTAGCATGATGGAAGTGCCAGTGATTAACACATCATCCACATAGACTATAAGTGCCAACAAATTCCCATCTTCAGTTTGTTTGGTAAACAAGCAATAATCATGAACAGACTTCACAAATCCCAACTGTAAAAGCTTTTCTGAAAAAGCTTTGTTCCATTGTCTTCCGGCTTGCTTCAAGCCGTATAAGGACTTATCAAGCCTGCAAACAAGGTTACAATTAGAGTTGATATACCCCTCTGGTGGCTGCATATATAGTCCTTCTTCAATAGAACCATGCAAATACGCGTTGTTGATGTCAATCTGCTGTATTGGCCAACCATTCGTAGTTGCCACCGCAAGAAACACCCTTACTGTTGTGATTTTAGTGACAGGAGAATAACTATCATGATAATCTACACCAATTTGCTGATCATAACCTCGAGCAACTAATCTTGCTTTGTACCGAGCAACTGATCCATCAAGGGCATATTTAATCTTAAAAATCCACCTGGAAGTAATTGTACGTTTACCAAGCGGCAATTGCACCATTGTCCAGGTTTTGTTTTTCTCCAAGGCTGAAATCTCTTCTGCCATAGCTTTCTCCCATTGAGGTTGCCCTTTTGCTTCTTTATAACTTCTTGGTTCATGCTCTTTACTCATAGAAACCAAAGAAGCTTGATAATGATCGCTGTATTGAATAATATTGTCATCATGAATCACTTGATTGACAATAAAATCTTGTAACCACGAAGGTTTTTGAGTGACCCTGGTAGATCGTCTTGCTGTAATTTCATTTGCAACAACTGGCATATTGTGATTAGTTGTCGGTGAGTCAATTCTGGTAATTGCTGATGAAGGAATTTGTGGTGTATTTTCTGCTGAATAATCGTCATTTTGAGCACTATGATGAGGATCGGGAGGTTGTAAAGGCTGTAAAGAGGTGCTTGCTTCAGTATCAGTGAGACCTTGATCATTATCAAGCGAAGACTGGAACAACATTGATGATGTTAAGGGCCTGTCATGTACTGAAATAATAGTGTTAGACAAAAAAGGAAAAATATGCTCATTGAAATGAACATCCCTGGACACACACAAACGGTGAGTTGCCATGTTATACATCTTCCATCCTTTTTGTCCAGTTGAGAGCCCAACATAAATACATTGTTCTGACCGGTCATCAAATTTCCCTCTCTGAGGATTGTTGTTCAACACATATCCTTGGCAACCAAAAATCTTCAAATCTGTCAAACTTGGTTCTTTTCCATATAACAAAAAATGAGGAGATTTCCACTACAATACCTTAGTCGGATAGATATTGAGAAGTGTAGTGGCATATAACATAGCTTCACCCCAAAATTTGACAGACAATCCTCCTTGCTTGAGTAATGCCCTCGCTACAGTAGTCAGACTTCTATGCCGCCTTTCAACCACCCCATTCTGCTGAGGTGTGTACACACATGTTTTCTGATGCGTGATGCCATGTTTTGCAAACACTAACTGTGTTGAATGCCCAACAAATTCAGTCCCATTATCACTTCTAACTGTCTTGACTTTAGTATGAAACTGAGTATTTACCATTGTGATAAAACCATATAGTAAGCTTGACACTTGATCTTTGTGTTTAAATAAAATAGTCCATATCACACGGGAAAAATCATCAACTATAGTCAACATATATCTATCACCACTAATAGATGTTTGTTTATAAGGCCCCCAACAATCAACATGAATCAGATCAAACACTTGCAAGGTCTTAATGAAACTTAATCCAAAAGAATTTCTAATTTGTTTAGCTCTTAAGCAGATATCACAATCAGCAAAACTAATAATAGAACTCTTAGGCAAATTGAAAACATGTGATAATTTCTCATGTGAGATATGCCCTAAACGTTTATGCCATAATTCGACATCAACATTATTGTCTATAACAGATAAAGACAAATCAGTTTGGCTTACAACTTTCTGAATTACATTCCTATCAAAGGAATCTTTAGCAAGATAATACAGCCCTCTCTTCAATCTTCCAACTGCTAATCGTTGATTAAAATTCCGGCCCTGCAAGATACAATATGTGGTCCAAAAACATACTGAGACACCTTGATCTTGTAGTAGTTTACTAACTGACATCAAATTGTATTTGAATTTGGGAACATAAAGCACATTCAGTAATTTGAAATTCTCAGCAAATAATACTTCTCCTTGATGACTGACTATTTGAGCCTCACCAGTTGGTAAAAATACTCTCTTAGGGACATCTAATTTGACTATATTCCGCAATAAACCAGCATTATATGTCATATGAGTTGTTGCTCCTGAATCAATTATCCATTCATCAATGCTAAGAGAACTTAAGCCAGAACTGTTACCTGCACATGCCCCTGCAAATGCTGAAAACTCTTGTGGAAGATAGTCCTGTGTTGTTTTCCCTTTGAGTATCCTCTGTACTTCTCTCTGCACTAGTTCTTGTACAGATTCTTTCTTAGCAGAACTTCCTTCACCTTCTTCAAAATCATCTACTGGAGAAAGCTCTTGTTGCTCATGAGACATATGTGCCTGATGATTAACTGGAGCTGGACCTGTAACTCTCTTTCCTTTAAACCAATCAGGATATCCTTTAATACGGAAACACTCACTCTTCTCATGTCCTCCTTTCCTGCAATAAGAACAAAATTTCTCCTCCTTGCTTTTCACCGAGGAATTAGCATTATTACCCCGATTATCGTAATTGCCACCATTATTAGTACGATTGACATTTCCAGTTTTTTGATTGCTGAAATTTCGATTTCCAGTTGTTAAATTCACAAAATCATTATGAATAGAAGCAATGGAATTAGGATTTCTCTGCTTTTCGATACGTATAAGCATCGAATAAGCTCTGTTAACTGGAGGTAGAGGATCCATCAACAATATTTGATCTCTCACATGATCAAACTCTGGATTTAATCCAGATAAAAATTGCATAAGTTGCTCTTCCTGGACCTGTTCCTGTACTAATTTCCTTGCCTCACAAGAACAAGCAATTGGAGGCTTCACAATAGCATATTCATCCCACATTCGTTTCATTTTATTGAAGAAATCAACCAGAGACATACCTCCTTGATTCAAGCTACAGATCTCTCGACACAATTGAAAAATCAATGGTCCATTACTCTCGCCATATCGTTCCTCCAGTTCCGTCCATAATTTTCTAGCTGTTGGTGCATACAAGAACACATCGGCTAAATCTCTGGACATCGCATTTATAATCCAGGAAAAAACAAGATCGTTCTCCCATTTCCACTTCTTGTATGCATCTGAGATCTTATCTGCTGGTTCTTCATCTTGAAGAATATGATTTGACTTGCGTTTGGCGCTCAGAGCGAGCAACATCGATCTCCGCCATGGTATGTAATTAGATCCATTCAAAATCGTGCTGACAATAACAAGTCCGGGATTATCATTGCTATTATTGACAGTTGATGAATTCGAGTTTGAATTCATCATTGAATCGCCTTCTCCTTCTCTGGAATCTGAATCGCGATTGTTAGTGGAATCGCTACTTTCAGATCTCCCTTCAGGTTCACTCAAATCTTCTTCTCGTATATTCTGACTGGAATTCAACGAATCAACATACGTTTTGCGCTTTCTAGTCATGAGAAATCTTTGTGATGATCATCAAAACTCTAACTGTATTAATATTAGATTCACTCAACTTTAATGTTTCTCAATTCATGCATTCTTCCAGTGTAACGCATTGGAGTGCACTAAAGCTTATTTTATGCTACTTGAATGATTCTTCCTCATACGGTTTATATATGGGCAAAGGTCCTGTTGGACGTCTACATTATTTTTTTAATGTTGATTGGGGTGGTTGTTAGGATAATCGCAAGTCCACCAACGACTATGCTGTCTTTTTGGGTAATTCCTTCTATCATGGTCATCTCACATGTTAAATGCACCGTTGGTCACTAAATTTACATGGTTGTTTCAAAATGGTCACTCAACTTCAATTTGTCTCGATAAAATCACTCAACTTTGAGTTTTGTCTCAATTAGATCACTCCGTTAATTTCAGTGGTTAAAAAGAATCTGAATGATGTCATGAGTGACACGTCAGCATGAGTCAACCCATATTTCTGACCAAAGCGACAAAGGTCAGCCAGGTATTGGTTTTATCTACATAGACCAGTCACCTGGCTATGTTGATCCTGAACGACCTCATTTGTGTCAAGGAAAAACTAGGTATAGGTGATTTGTATCCAGATCCTTCTCACATCGTGGCATCTAATAGTTTGTAAAATTTATCTTTAACCGGACTTGACATTTTATTTATTGTCAAAAAAATTGGCCGAATCTATGCATGCTCCCACTGTTATTCATTGGGAAAGTGTAAAACGATTCGCTATCTTACACACACTTGGCTACATGGTTTGGTTCTCCTTCCAAGTCTCCTCTTTTGCTACATGGCTTTACCGATGGAGATTGCGCGAGATGTTTAGACGATGAAATCAACAACTAGCTATAGTTGTCTATATGGAACACAATCTAATTTTATAGACTTCTAAGAAACAAAGGTCTGTAGCTCGATCATCTACAGAGGCCGAGTACCGAGCCTTGGCTACTAGGGCATAAAAAATTGGATGGCTTCAAATATTGCTTCATGAAATCAGTGTTTCTCTCCCTAGACTTCCATGGTTACTTTGTGACAATTCGCCCGCCACATACCTTACGGTACATCCTTCTTTCATAAACGAAGCAAGCATATCGAGGTGGAGTTTTTATTTGTCAGGATCGAGTTTCCAAAGGTCTCTTCATGTATGTTATGTTCCCTATAATTTCGATCAGGTTGCTAGCATTCTCACCAAACCCCTATCCAAGGATTCAACAACTTGTCTAAGTTGAACACTTGTTCTACCCTTATTCAACTTGAGGAAGAGTGATGGATATGAATAGAAATATGTAATTAGGTTTCCATATATTACCCTAATATTGTGGTATATATATATATATATGTATATATATACTTTGTGAATAAAGTTAATTTAGTATTACTATTTGCTGAATATATCACAATTCTGTTAGAAATCGAATATGGATCAAATAACTTCTATATATATTTGAGACAAAGTTTCCATCCAAATTACTGCTTACTAAATAAAACCGAAGTCTTAAATCTGATCAACAGAAGAAGATTACCTACACAAATTTCTCAATAGACTATAATATATTGTAGAAAGAAAGCATCATAATTATTTATGAAGGCACGCACCCATTAGAAAAATATAAACAATGTATAGAATGTATTCCTTCAATCACTTAAGTAGTGTCAATATTGTTACATTGAGTAAGGACAAAGAGCAAAAGTTAAGTATGTGGATGCTAGCTAGTCAAACCAACACGACAAGGAACATCATTATTTCATCATTAAAACCTACACTAATTTTATAAAAAAATACACTCAGAGACAGCAGACAACTCATGCTCTTACATGTCAGTAACCCATTGAGCCAAAAAGATAGCTCAACTTCTAAATATACTTTTATATGTCAAAATAATCACATCCCAATAAAACAAAAACAAAAACAAATCGGAATCACAACTAAATAAACTGCCGGAAAAATGAAGAAACCCTTGTTTATCTGTTATGTAAGGGATTGGCTCCGGAAGGGACACCTCTCTTTTCATCCAAGATACTAGTGTTTTTGCGACAAGAATAATTGCAACAAGAATAAGAATAAAAACGCAACCTACTACAATTGGGAAAACCTTGAGGACGAACGCCGATAACTACTTCAGAATTGAGTAAACTCAGTAGGATAATTAGAAAAACTGCCAATGAACCCATGCTTTTTACTTACTGTTATTACCGGCGGTATTCTTGAAATTTCATCAAAATGTGATCTTGAAATCTTCTGCACCACCAAAAGCAGCTTCTATTCTACATGGAATTGAAGTTGATTAGACTGAACTTGGGATTTTACTATATATAGAGAGAGAACATGAAGATGAACATGTTAGTTGAAACAGAAATGCATGCTGGTGGCGGTTCTGACAGTTTATACCGAGCAAGCCCAAGAAGATATTGTATTATATATATTCTCTACCCACTCACTTGCATTTGCATGCCTTTCATGGTTCTTTCTCTAAATTTCCTAGCCTTTTCTTTATTTATGTTAGGAGATAACAGGATCCCTGAATAAACTATTCAAAACAAAAGCTTTAAGTTTTGGTAAATATAGTTAAAGTACATAGAAGAAGAAGAAGAAGTATTTATTAGTATCTCTCACATACTCCTCTGTGCAAATGACCATTAAGTTTGAAATATTTACAACACATGCCTACTGTCAATATATTGAAATCTTAATAACAAATGACATTGGTAGCTGTTGTGGCCTAGTAAAAACAATGATGGAAATACCAAATCAAATAATTTGAGAAGAGTCACGAATCAAGTCGGACTTTTTAAAATGTTTGCGGTACTACCACTAAGATGTGCAAGCGGATTATATTATTAGGTTTCCTCCATGATAAAATAGTTTAATCACTCTGATTTAGAATTTTTCAATAAGAGCATTTTCAACAACTTTACAACTTTCAAATATTGTCTTCTATTGGAGTAAGTGGCTGTTTGAAATTTTTTGGCAATTTTACTTAAGGTTATCAAACTTTTTTAATATATAAAAAATGATTTATTTGCTTATTATTGGTGCGTTTTTATGACAATATTTATAATTAAAATAAATTATATATAAAGTAATAATTTGTGGAGCCATTGTAACAACTTTTAAAATTGCTTATTATTGGAAAGTATTTTTTTAACAAAAGTTGTCAAAAATTATGTAGAAATAAAATATTATATTTTAATATGTTTTGCTAAATTTTGGTACTCTTTAAAACAATCTCTATTAGAGAAACTCTAACTACACTCAAAGAAAACCTGAACTAAATTTTTGAAATTAATGTTTTTTTTTATAGAGTTGAATTTCTATCCTGAAAAGAATAACGAAAAGAACATATAGAAAGGATTAATACGTTGGGGGATGCTTTGAGAATATTACAGTTTGTTGCAAAGGTAGATTCCAATGTATACGGTTCAGTTATATAAGTAAATAATATTTTCTCCAAAAAATGTAAGTGTCATCATCACACCACACTAACCCAATCTAATCTGGCTCGGCTGGTCAGTAGAACGATGTGTGTATGTATGTGGTGGTGAAAGGTTAAACAAGGTGTGTATGTATGTGGTGGTGAAAGGTTAAACAAGCATAATGTAGGTTATATTCTTTTCACAAAAGTAAGTAGCCTTGTCACACACCTAAAGAGCATGAGGCACCACCTTTATTACAAGTGATAAGTTTTCTACCTGTTTAACACTTGTTTTATCCCATATGAGACCCTAATGAGTATATAAACACTATTTTAGACACTAAGTCAAATTTTGGAGGGATCCTTTACAACTTGCTTCTTCTACCACAACAGCTCCTCCCTCGACTGAGCAAGGTCTTTGCTTTGCTTTTAAAAAATAAAAGGGTCTCAACCTCGGGATTTTATTAGAGGGTCCCGGTCCTCCAACGCATATAAAGGACCTTCCACTAACCTTTTGACACCTGTATTCCATTAACTTTGAATTCAATCCACAATAAAAACTGGTGGCTAGCTAGACATCAGTAACGACAGAAGGAACACATCCGGCAATCGATATTTACCGCCGCCGGTCAAGTATCGTTGGCGATATCGATCGTTCTCCATCCGGCCGTGGATAGCTACTGCCGCCGGTCAAGTATCGTTGGCGATCTCCATCTTTCTCCATCCTGTTGTCGATATCTACCGCCACCGGTCAAGTATCGCCGGCAATCTCCATCATTACTCAACTAAATTAAAAAAAATACTACTATTCTGTTTATAAACCAACAAATGCTGGGCTATTGATTTTATTTTTTCTGTATCTCTGTTTTAACTTAAGTTTGATTCAGATCCCAACAAAATTTATTACCTGGGTTCAAGTTTTATTCAAAAAAGGTTGGATTTATATGATATTCTGAGATGGGGAGCCAGTGTTTTAAGCTTAATCAGTGATGTCCATAGTTTAAGGCAACAACTATAAGATTTTGAGTTGGTTCCAATGGTGTTTTTTTTCATTTTTGTACAGAGAAAGAAGGAAAATGCGAGATTTCCGAGAGTGTTGAATAAACAAAGGAGTTTTAACTTTTTAATCGTTGAAGTGGAATACAGGTGTCAAAATGTTAGTGGAAGGTCCTTTAAATGAGTTGGAGGACCGGGACCTTCCTATAAAATCCCCTCAACCTCTGCCACTCTGCCCTCATTTCTACAAGCTCATCTTGGCCCAAGTTCAAATCCACATATTAGCAAGTTGGGCCAAAAGTTTTGAGTTTGTTTCCCAAGTTGAGTAGAGATCCCTTTCAAGTTTCAGCTCCCTAGCTAGAGCTTGATCCCGTTCCTCCTAAAATCTAGCAAGACTTAAATATTGTCATTTCGGCATGTTATTTACAACTATGTTAGTAACTTAGTAAATATTTTAAACATAATTAATGTTTACAAGTTCTTATGTGATAATTAAATAACGAGTTAAATAACAACACTATTTGGTAAAGAACTTTTTGGGTCAAAATTAAAGTTTTGAGCCACTCTAGAGGTTTTGACTAGTTAAACCAAGTGATATTTGGTGGAGAGATGTTTGAAAGAATTTATTTGTTCCAAAAAGCTAATTTTGGAAAAGTCCATTTTATGTCATTTTTCAATTAGCTTTTTACTCCATCTCCTTTGAAAGACATTTTTACACATATTCATTACCATCCAACTCCAAATAAAGACTTTACCATGTCCTTATTTGTCATTTTAGACAAACAGCTATTAACAATCAGTTAAGTTTTACCAAACAAGTTTTCACAATGAGCTAGTCAAATCAGCTAACCAAAAAGGTAATCAGCTAACAGCTATTTGCTAAACAGGAACAACATTAAAACAATCAATTTAAATTTTATATTTGGTAAGGATCAAATTGATCTTATTTGACAATGTTAGAGATAAAATTGTACAATTTCTTATTATGTTAAGGATAAATTTACCATTCCTCCATTCATAACATTAGTAGCAAAGTTACACTTTATCTCAAATAACAACTACATATCTTTTGAAATGCTAAAACAAATCAATTCACTTTCATTTTTAATTTTTAATATCAGAGCACGTTAAAAAAAATGGGTAAATTACACTATGGCCATTGAACTTTACTCATTTTAACACCGTGGCTGCTGAACTTCAATTCTTAACGGTATAACCGCTGAACTTTATAATTTTTTAATACTGGAGGCCACTCAACGCCTCAAAACGAGCGTTGACGGTCTCAAAATAAAAAATTTCAAGAGTTAATAAAAAATTCTTGAAAATTTTCATTTTGAGATCATTTAGGTATTGTTTGGGGAACTCGCGAAAGAGAGAAAATGCCCTAGCCGCCACCTCTGATCCGCCGTCTCTGACCTACCTTCACCTTGGCTTCCATGGCCGCTCTGGTAGCTTTTCCCCCGCCGGAAGATTATCTTAGCATTGGAACTCTCTTCAATCCAAAATTACGATTCTCCACCGATCCTCATTCGATAGTCCAGATTCCGCCCAAAAAAGCCTCATATGCAGGGGCACTGCAGAAAAGCATCGCGGTGATTCCTACGTCCTCGGCGCCGATTTCTAACATTGGTGGCATCAAATCAGTAAGGATATCCCAATCTCCTTATGAGAAACAACTCGCCATGTGTTCCAATTCGTGAATTGGATGATTAATCCTCAATAAAGGGGATAACCCATGGAAACTTGCCGATTTGAAGCAATCGCTGACCCAAATCTGGGGATTAAAGGAACCATGGAGGTTGATTGCAATTGGAAAGGGATACTTTCATGTAATTCTCAGCTCCCCTGCAGCAAAAAGCTCAGTTTTCTCGAAGGGCATCATCAGCACGAAACCCGAAACTTTTCGTCTCCAGCCATGGGTGCCAGACTTCGATCCTTTAGCAGAAAAATCGACAAATGCTCAGGTATGGGTCCGTTTATATTCTTTACCTTGGGAATATTGGGATTCAGAGATATTATCGGATATTGCTAAATGCATTGGGGGGCTCATTCGCTTTGAAAAGCCACCCTGGATGGGGACTTTGGTCACTACGCGAGGATGCTTTTAGATATTGATTTGGACTTTGAGCTGCCTGTAAAATTGGGAATTGAGAGGGATGGAAAGAAGTTGTGGATTGAAGTGGTCTATGAGAGGCTACCCAGTTTTTGTAAAGTTTGCTCATCTATAGGACATATGGCCTATGATTGCAAGCACAATAAGAAACCGGTATAGGGGATTGGAAGGAAAGAAGCGGAATTGAATAAGGCAGTGGATAAGAGGCAGCTCGTCAATCGTGCTGCTCACCTGGAGGTTCCGGTCACTAAGGTCTTCCAGCGCATCACTTCCGATACATGGACAGAAGAGACAATCAGGAATCATTCACATGTCAATTTGCCGAATAGCCCGCAGGGACAAGGTAGTGGATGTATTGAGTCACCCAAACGACCTGAATCACGAGGAAATGAGAACCTGATAACAGACAATCCATGTGCAGAGAATTTGGATACGCCGACAACGCCTCCAGGCGCTATAATCCCACAGGATGGGTCTAATTCTCCTAATTCGGCTTCCCCGGCATCAACATGGGCATATCTTGTGGAAGAAGAAGAACAGGATGCTGCGGTGGCGTGGCAAACAGTTAAATCAAAAACAACTAAACAGAGGGATAATCGTGCAGCAGGCACATGGGATTTAGCAACTCGACCATGCAGGGTAAGTAAAATACCCAACAAATTTAAATGAATGTCTTATTTTGGAACTGTAGAGGTATTCTCAATTGAGATACCCAGCGGCACCTTTCCAATTTGTGTTCTATACACAAACCAGATTTTTTATGCTTGGCTGGACCTATGATTTCTTTCAATACTATTACTTCATCCTTTTGGACACATTTGGGTTTGAGTTTGATCTCTATGAATGATAAGGATACTCAAACCTTATGGGTCTTTGTCACTACCAAATTTTTGCACTCGGTTACAGTTTGCTATCAGCATGAACAGTATGTGCTTATCAATCTGCAAGGGTTTGGTAGCGACAATTATATTTGTTTTGTGTATGGTAGTGTGTGGGAGAATAGGAGGACTAATATGTTTGACACGATTTTAGATCAGAAAACACACTTGCAAGGTCGGTGGATTATCTTGGGATATTTCAATTCTGTTCTTGGTGCTCACGAGAAAACAGGGAGGGCTCATGCAGCTCGGCCTTATCGAGAGTTCCGTCAATTTTTAGATAGAGGAGATTTTGTGGAACGAATAGTGTCGGGTATGTATTTTACTTGGAGCAATGGTAGGCGTGGTAATGCTAGAGTGGAAAGTGTTGGTCCCTTATAACGTAACAAGTTAGTTCCAAGGGGGGGGGATAGGAACTATTTAAAATTTTGGTACGTTAAGGTTGACTTCTTTTACAATGAAAAGGATTACACAGCACGCTGAGTGAATTTAAGACACTAGCTTAGTCAACTTGTGACTAAGTCAGCTTCTTTCTTTGAGTCAGGAGATAGCACTTGAGTCTATTCCTGAACTCAGATACTCAATGCACACAACTCAGCGTGACCTCTTTACTTAGTCAGTTTTCGAGCAAGCAAAATATATCTAAGGAGTTTAAAGGTTAGAAAGATATTACTCAGCAGATTTATCTAGGTTCGGCCTCTATGCCTACGTCCTATCCCCGGAACACGTTCCGAGCTTTCGAATTCTCTACTGAGCTCTTTAAAGGTAGAGCATCAAACCTTTTACAACTAGAAGCTGAGTATAACAAGAGTACCTTCCTCTATACCTCTACTCACTCCTATTCTACCGCTGAGTACTATAACCAAGTACTCAGCCTCTCCTTTCTATACTTCTAGAAATGATAATGAGGTTGTCCTAAACAACAATTGCTAAGACACTTTAGATGATTGGAAATCACTCTAGACTTTTACACAAAATATGGAAATTGGTGTAAGGTATTTGCTTTGCTATTTCTCACAGAATCTTCGAGTATAAAATTGGTCAGCGTTTTGACAACTTGAAGTTCTGTGTGGATTGAAGCATATGGATGGCCTTTATATAGTGACACTTGAGGCACCTGGTCATTTCGAATTTTGAAATAACCGTTGGAGGGAAACGGCTTCCTGTCATTGTCACTTTGGGCGTGCTCAGCGTCGTTGGCCAATAGAGTTCTTGCATCTTCTGTCTTAGTCAGTCTTTGGCAGAATGTTTCGCCATTTATGGAAAAGTCCACGAGACATCTTTCTGCACTTTCTGCGCCTTCTGATCTTTTCCTAAAGTAGAAATATTTGTCTGGAAGTTGAACATTCTCTGCCGCTGTCCAGACTACCTTGTCGTCCAACTCAGCAGCTTCGTCTTGAAGCTTTTGCCACGAAGGCTTCTCGATCCTTCACTTGCTGAGTCGTCGTTTTTGGTTGATACGGCTTCGTTTTGAACTTCTAAGCCGAATGGTGTTGATGTGTTGACTTGGGCTTGACTTCCACTTTATGGGCCTTTGGGCGTTGTTAATCTCAATGTCTTATACACAATTAAACTCAACATTGAACAAACACATTAGTGTAAATAAATCAAAGCATTATAAATTTAATGTGTTAGAATATGTTTATCATAACTTAAATAATTTTGTCAAATCAAAATCATGTGGAAAGGTGTTTCAACAAACTCCCCCATTTTGATGTTGGCAAAAATATTCAGTCGAAGAACTCAGTGTTGAGCTCTCCCATGATAGTTGACCTGTTTTATCAAATAACTCCCCCGTAAGGGTTGAACTACTGACTTAGTTTTACTCTAAACATTTCAAGGTTTAATTGAGTAAGTCTAAGGTCAGTTTTCAGAGATAGGTCAGTTCATGGAACATATTCTATTTCACTCAGTTTTACGCGAAAGGTTTAAATATCAGAGAGCGCTGAGTAAAATTTGTTCAATGAGTTTTAGTTAAGTGGACATATAAGAAGTGGTCAACATGCATGATCAACACAGCAAACATATCATCAATAGTAAAGCACAGTTGATTTAATGAAGATGCGTTTTTAACAAATTATATCAAACACTCAAGTAGGCATCGCATAAGAGTAGTCAGTGTGAAATGATAAAGATGCATATAATTTGTTTCAAGTTTAAAGTCAGCATAATACAAAAGGAACACAGATAAAAGGGATAAAAGGGTTCAAAAAATACAAACTATTCTAGACAGTACAATCTATTTTAGTTTGCCCTTGCCCTTGTGTTGCTGACTAACTGAAGCTTGATGAGTTCTTGGGGCTTGTTCTTTCTCCCCCGTTTTGCCATCATCAGGTTTGGGAATAAAGATTGAGTCATTGGCAGCTTGAGTAAGACGCTGAGAAAATGCCTTCAACTTCTTCGTGCTTTCATTTATTCCGTCGAAGATTGGAACGCCATCATCGATAATGGTGCGAGGAATACTGATAGACGCAGCATCAGCATGCTTAACACAGCGGCTTGAGACTTGCCGATCCAGTGCATGTTGTCAGTGAGTATTGCAAACGCTTGATGAAACATTTTTAGCAGAGATGAATCATAATACTTACGTTGACCCTGGATTTTGCACACATCGCTGTAGATTGCTCGAGAATACTTCAGAATCTCGTTCGTTTTAAGCTCGTCAGTGGCCATCTCTTGCCTATTTAAGTTCAACAGACGCACAGCCTCAGAAATTTGCTCAATAGAGCATTGGGAGGAAGTGGAAAGCTGGTGATTTGTTTTCTCTTGCTCAGTGTGAAGTTGGCGAAAGAGATGTTGGACTTCGGCAGAAGTGGCATATGCTAAGTTCGCAGTTGACAATTGATGAAACTCCTGTTGTAGAGAATTCATATGGTTTACAATGGTCAGCTGGAGTTCGGCCAGTTTCAGTATAGAATCCTGCCGGGACTGTTGAGACTGCAGTGTAGTTATAACACTCAGAAGGTCCTTCATACCTTTAATCTCGGTGAGAAGCTGAGTGATGGATGAGAAGGAAGTTAGCTCAACAAAACTGGATTCAGCGGCATTGGTACTTGATTTTTGGAGGTCCTGGATGAGAGCTTGAGCTGAGTCAACAATTCATCTACCAGACTCAGGGGCAATGTTGTAATTGAAGGATCCATCCAGTCTTGGCCTAGATGCCGGAAGTGGAGTAGAACCAGTTAGAGGCAGTGTTTGGTTCTGCTCGACATTGGTTGTCCCATCATTGTTAGTTGAAGCTGACTGATTCTGATTCTGCTCATTTACTTGGGTAAGTGGAGGATCGGCAGAAAGAGTTCCTTGAACGGTGTCAGGCTGAAGCTGACTTTATGATGGAATTTGAAGAAGTTCAGCATCCACTTGGGCAGGAAATTCCCTATCTTGCTCAACAGTTTGAGGAGCGGAATCTTCGAGCAATTGCTCGACATTGCTTGGATTTGCGGAGGCATTTAAGTCGGCATGTTCCTTTGGAGAAACAGAGGCTTGATTTTCTAAGTGCCCTTGGTCAGACTCAGGAGGGTTGGAGAAGTATTTGAGATGCACCTCAGTTAGGTCAAGGATTTCATCTCTCAGCGGGGAGTCTCCCATTAGGTCAATGACCGGTTTTCGAACATCGCTCTTCTTTCTGAGTCTTTTAAGCTTTGGAGGAGTGGGGTCACATGGAATGGACTCAATAGAGTCATTAGGTAAGGTTTCCCATTGAACAGCGGGAGTAGCTACTGTGTGCTCAGTTTCTTCTTTTTCTACTAACTCAGTGTAGATTGGTTCAAGCTATTCATCCTCAGCTGTTTCTTCAGTGTCATCCTGATCACTGTCTTCCTTGTCAACCTCATCATCCAGTTCTTCTTCTTCAAACTGGTCATCCAACTCTTCCGCATCAAGCTGCCACCTACTTAGTCTAGATCTTGTTCTTCCTCGGCTTGTTGCTCAGTGTCAATTCCTTGACTCTGTGCATAGTGTGAGTTAGGAGGAACAACGATATCTGTCGGCATGGCCTCAATAGGTCTTAGCTCAAAGTTGAGCTTCTTCTTCTTTCTTAATGGTTGGTCAGCAGTCTCTCTTTCCTCGATCTCAGGCTCAACTTGCCTAGGTCTTTTCTTAGCTGATCTAGATCCACCCGAAATTTGCTGAGTTTGCGTTGTTCCTTTACATACAACTTTGATCGTCTTGGGGGTAGAGGTAGCTCCTCTAGACGTGCTGTGCATAGCTTTTCTCTTCCTTTGAGTTCTGCCCTTTTTGGTCACAGTTCCCTCAGCGTTTTCCCCTTCAGCATTCTGGACAGCTCCTCCTTTTCCTTCCTTTACAATAATGGGTAGGTCATGGGCCAAACTAAATAAGGCAGCAGCCGTAATTTCGGTTCCCTGAACTCGAATTTCCGAAACTGTGTCCACCTTGTGATCCTGGAGGATTCGCGTGATGAAGGAGCCCAGCCTAAGGGTTCCAGTACTTCGTAGAAATCCACCAATGATGAAAACAGGCATATTGATCGGCGTGTAAGTCAGCATGTGCCATATGAAGCACTGCTCGAAGTTGGTTGCTGAGTTGGTGCAGTTAATTTTGGGGTAGAGGAAATTTGTCAAGATGTAATGAGCCATCTTTTGATGCTGACCCATGGAAGTGCTAGAAATTTCACCTACATGACCCTCAGGTTTGCAGAAGGTCTTAACGTAGTCTGTCTTGTCATGGTCACCTGACTTACGAAGTATAGCTCCTTCGTTTTTTAATTTGAATAGTGAGGCATGGTACGCTGGGTTGATGGAGATGTTTTTTCCTCGAACATTAGTTGCTAGATAGTTCCTGTTGTCATTTTCGACTCTCAGGTTGGCGTAGAATTCACGTACCAACTCAGGGTAAGTGGGATCCCGAACTGAGAACAGCTCGGTCCATCCATTGTTCTTGATCCATTCACAGAAAGGTTGCTCGGCCTCCACAAACCCTTTTGAGAACCATCGGGATTGGTCAATCTTCCACCCCCGCACACTCTCGAAGACTTTAGAGTAGGAGCGTTGTACGACTTTCTTACCCTTATCCTTTTGCTGCTGTTTCCCTTTGGAAGATGCAGCTTGAGCTTTCTTGCTCGACGTAGTAGCTCCAGCGGGATCGCGCTGAGTAGGAGACGTGGGATTGTCATCGGAGCGGTTTTAGGAAACACCGGCACCAGAGATGTTAAGAAAAACTCTTGTCATATTCTCAGAGAAGTTTTGGGGATTCTGGGAATTTTTTAGAGAGGGAGAATAAATGCCAAAGATTTCTAAGCGTAAGGAATTAAAAGTGGGAATTCATCCACTATTTATAGCGATGTTGAGTTAATCCAAGGCGTTGGGTTGTTCGTTTTACCTCGAGATTCTCAAACGACAAATATTCTGGCATTTATGACATATACGGCGCGTGTCTTTTCTAATTATATCCTATAAGTCATCCTAGGTGGCTATTCAATTCGCGTGCTTTGCATTAAGGTTTGCAATGGCTCTTTGCTCAGTGTTAGGAATTTCAAGCGTTTAAAATTTTGAGTAGTCAGTGTTATGCAAAGGAATAGATATAATGCGTAGAAGCTCAGCTTGAGGTAAATACTCAGCATATATATATTTATCTAATTAGCATGAAATATCACAAATCATTCATCATGGAAACTCACTCAGCATGCATACCATACTTGGAATTTATTAAAGAGGATTAAACATATCAATGGCTTCTCTAAGTATGTTGAATTGCTCACGAGCCAGTGGCTTTGTGAAGATATCAGCAAGCTGCTCATCCGTTGGGACATAGGTCAGCTTGATCTCACCTTTGAGTACATGGTCTCTAATGAAGTGATGTCTGATGCTGACATGCTTCATCCTGCTGTGCTGGATTGGGTTCTTTGATAGATCAATTGCACTTTTGCTGTCACATTTGACTTCAATTGTTTTAGTCTGAACACCATAATCCTCAAGCTGTTGCTTAATCCATAGGACTTGAGCAACACAGCTTCCAGCAGCAATGTACTCAGCTTCAGTGGTTGACAGGGCTACTGACGCCTGCTTCTTGCTGAACCAGGACACAAGACAGCTCCCAAGGAAGTGGCATCCTCCTGAGGTGCTTTTTCGTTCAAGCTTATCTCGTCCGTAGTCAGCGTCAGTGTATCCAAGAAGTGTGAAATCCGAAGTGTTGGGATACCATAAACCTGCATTCACTGAGCCTTGCAAATATCTAAGGATTCTTTTTACAGCTATGTAATGAGATTCCTTAGGGTTAGATTGATATCTAGCACAATAACATACTGAGAACTGAATGTCCGGTCTACTCGCTGTTAAGTAAAGTAGAGAGCCTATCATACCTCGATACAATCTGCTGTCTACCGACTTACCATTCTCATCAGTGCAGAGGACAGTGTCAGTGCCCATTGGAGTAGATATTGGCTTACAATTTTCAAGTTCATATTTCTTCAACATCTCCTTTGCGTACTTAGTTTGACTTATGAAGATGCCATTTTTCCCTTGTTTGATTTGAAGTCCAAGGAAGAAGTTGAGTTCTCCCATCATTGACATCTCAAACTCAGTTTGCATCTGCTTGCTAAATTCCTTGCACATTGACTCGTTAGTGGCACCAAAAATAATGTCATCCACATAAATCTGAGCCAGCAGGGTATCTTTACCCTTCCTCTTAATGAATAAGGTTGTATCAGCTTTGCCTCGGACATAATTTCTAGTCAGCAGGAAACTGGTCAGCCTCTCATACCAAGCACGTGGTGCTTGCTTGAGGCCGTACATAGCCTTTTTGAGTTTATAAACATGGTTTGGGAACTTAGGATCCTCAAACCCTGGAGGCTGATTAACATAGACTTCCTCGTTTATAACTCCATTAAGAAATGCACTCTTAACATCCATTTGAAATAATTTAAAGTTCATATAAGATGCATATGCATATAAAATTCTAATAGCCTCTAGCCTTGCCACTGGGGCAAAGGTCTCACCGTAGTCAATACCTTCTTACTGACTGTAGCCCTGAGCTACAAGTCTTGCTTTGTTTCTGACCACGTTCCCTTGTTCATCCAGCTTGTTGCGGAAGACCCATCTTGTTCCTATGGTCTTCTAGCTTCTTGGTTTTGGCACTAGATCCCATACTTCATTTCGTCTAAACTGATCAAGTTCTTCTTGCATTGCATTCATCCAGAATTCATCATACTCAGCTTCAACGAAATTCTTTGGTTCCTGGATTGAGACGAATGCTACGTTGCTGAGGTATCTCCTGAGTTGATTTCTCATCATCAGGGTATTCTCAGCGGCATCAAGAATGACACTTTCAGAGTGCCCTCTTGTTATCTTAATCTCCTTTGGTAGATTGATGTCTTGCGCTGGTTGTGTTTCAACAATATCTGCAGGTGTAGATTGGTCAGTGAAAGTAATTTGAGTTTCACTTTTACCTTTGGTCAACCCTTGAGGAAATAACTCAGCGGCTGTTTCTTGGTCAGCGGGTGCTGAGTGTGGATCGTCCTCGGTCAGTGGCTGGTACCTTCCTATAGGGTTAGTTTCATCGAACTCAACATGTACTGACTCTTCTAAGACTTGAGTTCGTTTATTGAAAACTCTGTATGCTTTGCTGTTTGTTGAGTAGCCTAAAAAGATAGCTTCATCAGCTTTTGAGTCAAACTTAGCTAGGCTATCTTTGGTGTTTAAAATAAAACATTTACAGCTTAAGGCACGAAAGTATCCAATGTTGGGCTTTCGTCCTTTCCAAAGTTCGTAGGGGGTTTTCTTTAGTATAGGTCTAACGAGAGCACTATTAAGAATATAGCACGCTGTGTTGACAACTTCTCCCCCAAAAGTACTTTGGAAGCCTATGCTCACTCAGCATTGTCCTGGCTATTTCAACCAAGGTTCTGTTTTTCCTTTCAACAACCCCATTTTGTTGAGGCGTTCTAGGAGCAGAGAAATTATGGTCAATGCCGTTGGTTTCACAGAATTCAACAAACTGTTGGTTCTTGAATTCTCCACCATTATCACTTCGGATGTGAGCTAACTTAAGGTCTTTATCATTTTCAAGTTTTCTAACCAAATTTGAAAATGTCTCAAAGGTTCATCCTTGCTACTCAGCAAGATGATCCACGTGTACCGAGAAAAGTCATCTACAATGACCAAGGAAAATCTTCTTCCACCCAAGTTCAGCGGCTGGACTGGACCGAAGAGATCCAAGTGTAGTAACTCTAGTAGACACTTAGTTGAGATAATGTTTTTACTATGAAAAGATTGCTTGGTTTGTTTTCCAGCTTGGCAAGCGTGGCATAGTTGATCTTTTTCAAATTTAAGTTCTGGCAGACCCTCAACCAATTGCTTTCTTGCTAATTTGGCCAGGAGGTCCATGCTTACATGACCATGTCTCATGTGCCATAGCCAGGAATTTTCTTCCTTTGACACTAAGCATACAGTTTTTGAAAACTTCTTTTCTAAGTTCAGCATGAAGACATTATCAATACGAGGGGCAGTTAAAATTAACTCATTTGTTTTACCCGAATATTTTACATCCAGTGTCATCAAATATAACTTTTCTCCCATTGTTACATAGCTGAGCTACGCTGAGTAAGTTATATTTGAGTCTGCTGACTAGGGAGACAGACTCAATAGTAGGATTACCACCAACGGTTCCCGACCCTACTATCTTACCCTTTTTGTTGTCTCCAAAACTTACGCTTCCTCCTCGTTTACGCTCAAACGTGATGAACTGAGTTTCATCACCAGTCATATGCCTCGAGCATGCGCTGTCAATGTACCACATCTTTGACTTCTCAGCACACCTCAGGCTTACCTGTAATATAGCTAGTTGCTTTTAGGTACCCAATTCTTTTTGGGTCCTTGCTTGTTAGGTTCAACAGGTAAAGCATCATATTTTATTTTATGACGACATACTTGAACCGTATGTCCATTCTTTCCACAGAAGTCACATCTGACCTTTCGTTTAGGATGTCTCACTGACTGGTCAGCACCCCAGTACTGAGCGTGCCAGCACACCTTAGTGGTGTGTCCTTTCTTCCCACAGAAGTCACACTGGACATTCCGCTGAGGATTCCATCTCTGCTGACTAGTACTTCGGTACTCAGTGTTCAGAGGATTATTTCTTTTATTCGGAACCTTAAGTTGGTTCTGAATTGATGTGACGTCCTTCCTCGGTTTCTTAGAATATGATTGGACCTCAGAGACAAACTTTTGCATAATTCCTATATTACTATGCAAATCTGAGTTGTCCTGAAGAAGATATCGAAGGTTACTTAGTTTGACCTCCTCAACCTCGTCACATCGCCTGCTGAGTGCTCTAACCTTTTTATTACACTTTTTGACAAGTGTGTAGAGGTCACTCAGGGCATTAACCATTTCATTTCTGAGCAAGGGCAGTGATATTACCTCAGTTGAATGTTCCTCATCGTCAGATGCAATGGAGGGGTCAGCATGCTCAGAAACACATGGCTCAGCAAGTTCATCAGCCATGAAACAAATCTTTGCTGACTCAGTGGCATTAGCTTCTGATGATGATGAATCATCACTATCGCTCCAGGTTGCCACCATTGCCTTCTTGTCGTTCTTCCTTTCTTTCCTCAGCGAGAGACAACTTGACTTGATATGACCAGTTTGATGACATTCAAAGCATGTAATGGGCTTTGAGCTGTCCTTCTTATACTTACTGTCGCTGGAGTCAGCCTTGTACTTATCAAACTTCTTATAAGGCTTCTTAGAATATTTGTCATTCTTTTTGAACAGCCTCTTCATCTTTCTAGTGAACATAGCCATTTCTTCATCGTCTGTTGAGCTCCCATCAGTGGAGTCAGCTTTCATGACAAGAGACTTTTACTTCTTGTCTTCAGACTTTTCCTTCACCTCGAAATTCTTCATTGAGATCTCATGGGTCAGCAGTGAGCCAATGAGTTCATCATACTTGTAGGTGGTTAAGTCTTGAGCTTCCTCAACAGCAGTTTTCTTTGCTTGCCATATTTTAGGAAGATTCCTAAGAATCTTCTTGACTTGCTCTTCCTCAGTGAAGATCTTTCCAAGTGTCTTGAGCTCGTTGATGATGTTTGTGAATCTTGCATTCATGTCTGAGATTCCTTCATTATCGTTCATTTCGAACAGCTCGTACAATCTCATAAGCTGGTTCACCTTGGATTCTTTCACCTTGTTGGTTCCTTCGTAGGTGACCTCCAGCTTCTTCTAGATCTCCTGCGCTGACTCACAACCTGAAATCTTATTGTATTCTGCAGCATCTAGCGCACAGTGAAGCATGTTTATAGCCGAAGCATGGTTTTATAGCTTCTTGAGATCATCCTCTGTCCATTTAGTCTCAGTTTTGACAACCGTTTGGCCATCAATAGTTTCAACAGGAACAAATGGGCCTTGGACTATAGATAGCCATGCGCTCATGTTTGTTGCCTGAATGAAGTTCTTCATTCTATTCTTCCAAAAGGTATAGTTAGACCCGAAGAATGGAGGAGGTTGAGTTATGGACAGACCCTCAGGTAAAATCTGAGTTGTCAGATTTCCTAGGAGAAACCGAGTGCTGTTTTCAGCCATAGTGGGGATCATCTTAAGGTAGTTAAACCTTGCACAATGAGCTATTAGGCTCTGATACCACTTGTTGGTCCCTTATAACGTAACAAGTTAGTTCCAAGGGGGGGAGGGATAGGAACTATTTAAAATTTTGGTACGTTGAGGCTGACTTCTTTTACAATGAAAAGGATTACACAGCTCACTGAGTGAATTTAAGACACTAGCTTAGTCAACTTGTGACTAAGTCAGCTTCTTTCCTTGAGTCAAGAGATAACACTTGAGTCTATTCCTGAACTCAGATACTCAATGCACACAACTCAGCGTGACCTCTTTACTTAGTCAGTTTTCGAGCAAGCAAAATATATCTAAGGAGTTTAAAGGTTAGAAAGATATTACTCAACAGATTTATCCAGGTTCGGCCTCTATGCCTACGTCCTATCCCCGGAACACGTTCCGAGCTTTCGAATTCTCTACTGAGCTCTTTAAAGGTAGAGCATCAAACCTTTTACAACTAGAAGCTGAGTATAACAGGAGTACCTTCCTCTATACCTCTACTCACTCCTATTCTACCGCTGAGTACTATAACCAGGTACTCAGCCTCTCATTTCTATACTTCTAGAAATGATAATGAGATTGTCCTAAACAACAATTGCTAAGACATTTTAGATGATTGGAAATCACTCTAGACTTTTACACAAAATATGGAAATTGGTGTAAGGTATTTGCTTTGCTTTTTCTCACAGAATCTTCGAGTATAAAATTGGTCAGCGTTTTGACAACTTGAATTTCTATGTGGATTGAAGCATATGGATGGCCTTTATATAGTGACACTTGAGGCACCTGGTCATTTCGAATTTCGAAATAACCGTTGGAGGGAAACGGCTTCCTGTCGTTGTCACTCTGGGCGTGCTCAGCGTCGTTGGCCAATAGAGTTCTTGCATCTTCTGTCTTAGTTAGTCTTTGGCAGAATGTTTCGCCATTTATGGAAAAGTCCACGAGACAGCTTTCTGCGCCTTCTGATCTTTTCCCAAAGTAGAAATACTTTGTCTGGAAGTTGAACATTCTCTGCCGCTGTCCAGACTGCCTTGTCGTCCAACTCAGCAGCTTCGTCTTGAAGCTTTTGCCACGAAGGCTTCTCGATCCTTCACTTGCTGAGTCATCATTTTTGGTTGATACGGCTTCGTTTTGAACTTCTAAACCGAATGGTGTTGATGTGTTGACTTGGGCTTGACTTCCACTTTATGGGCCTTTGGGCTTTTTTTTATCTCAATGTCTTATACACAATTAAACTCAACATTGAACAAACACATTAGTGTAAATAAATCAAAGCATTATAAATTTAATGTGTTAGAATATGTTTATCATAACTTAAATAATTTTGTCAAATCAAAATCATGTGGAAAGGTGTTTCAACAGAAAGCAGGTTAGACAGAGCAGTTGTATCAACTGAGTTTACAGATTTTTGGGATGCCTTCAGCTGTACTGTCCTTACAAGACATCAGTCAGACCACTCTCCAATCCTTTTCAAGTGCAGCCAATCCTCTCATAATGTTGCAAGGTTTCGATTTCAGTCAATGTGGCTCAGTCACCCTGGTCTTCATGATGTCATTTCAAATTTCTGGAAAGGTCCGCATCAGAGACTTCCACCGATGCAGCTGATTGGAGATAAACTCAAGCGCCTCAGACCAATTCTGCGGAGATGGAACCGGGAAGTATTTGGGGACCTTGATGTGGGGATAACTAAGGCAGAAGAATCCCTGGCGCTGGTCCAACTTGAAATTTCAGACACAGGATTCACGGACCACTTACATCAGCGTGAATTGGAGGCTCACTCTAGCCTTGTTATGGCGTTGAAACGGAAAGAAAATTATCTTAGAGAGAGGAGCAGGGTGAAATGGTAGGTGGAGGGGGATCATAACACATCCTTTTTACACAGAATGGCATCCGTCCGTAAAGCTAGCAATGGGATTCAGGCGTTGCAAGTTGGGGGTGATATGGTTATAGATACGACTCAGGTTTCGGCACACGTGACAGATTTTTACATGGCTCTCTTCCGTAATGAGAGAAAAATGATCCGTGAGGCTTTCTTATTGTATGGTTCTCTATCCGGCCAACAAGTTAACTGGCAGAAATCGGAAATTTTCTTGGGATCTCACATCTCGTATCATCGGGGTACTCTTTTGGCAAGAAAGATGAGCATGCGTAAAGGGGATCTTCCCTTCAGGTATCTTGGCGTCCCCTTATTTATTAGGGCCCCACGAACCAGGCATATGACCAGCTTAATGGATAAGGTTCTTGCGCATTTCACAAAATGGATAGACGATCATCTATCGATGGCAGGCCGGATCGCACTATTGAATTCGGTTATTCATGGGAGCTTTATCCATTCTTTTATTGTCTATAAGTGGCCTGCTGCAATTATTAAATGGCTATCTCGCTGTATCAGGAATTTCATATGGTCTGGGTCAATTGATGCTACAAAACTAGTTGTCATCCCTTGGAAGCTCTGCTGTCAACATGTAAAGGAAGGGGGACTTGGTGTTAAAAACCTTCGTGTTCTGAACTATGCAATGCTTGGTAAGATGCCTTGGGGGGTTATTCAAGAAGATTCATTTTGCTTCAATCTTCTAAGATCACGCTTTCTTATTGCGGATTTGCCTAGGAAGGCTGTGATTAATTCGAGTATTTGGTGTTCGATTAAGCAGGTATTTTGCAATTTGAAATCAAACTGTTTTTGGTGGATTGGGCGCCGATCTCAGCTTAATTGTTGGAACAGCCATTGGATTTACCCAACGGTTGCGTCAAGAACAGGTCTCCCCCTTAAGGAGCAGCGAAAATGTTTGATTGGGGTTGATGAACTTCTATCAGAATCGGGTTGGAGAGATTTACCTGCCATGCCGCCATCCGTTATTACCAGTATTCAGCAGATCACCATAAGTGGTGAGACACATGATGTTTGCATCTGGAAACTAATGGTAAAAGGTACGTTTACTACTAAGCTGTTTTATAACTGGTTGAGCCCGCAACCGAGCACTTCATGGTTCAGTTTTATTTGGGCTAAACATATTCCGCCATCGAGATCACTGGTGTGCTGGCGAGAGCTTCGGGGTGGTCTGCCGACACATGATAGACTTGGGACTAGAGGTATGGTGCTGGTGTCGAGATGATGTCTTTGTGAGTCTAATATTGAGATAGCTGATCATATATTTAGTTCATGCCAATTTGCTCGGGAGATTTGGCGTGCTATCGGTTCTCTTTTTGGTCGTGCCATTATTGTTGGTTCCACCTTTGAAGAGACAATCAGGGAAGCCTCTAAGCAGAGATTCAGTTCCCAAGTTACGGCTTTGTGGTCATCAACGCTTGTGAACGCGGTCTGGGTGATCTGGTCGACCAGAAATAGACGGGTTTTTGAGGATGAGGCCCCTAGCATCTTCATCTCATTGCGTAGGCTATGACATGCCATCCGCGAAGCTGCAAGCTTCAGAATAGGTTATGTCTCTAATTCCTTGGTGGAAGGAAAGATTTTACAGGAACTCGGGATCTCCAGACAACCACGCAAGTCCCCACAGATCATTCCCGTTTCCTGGCAGCCACCGCCGCTAGGATGGATAAAGATAAACACAGATGCCTCGGTCATAGGCTGTCCGGGTCAGGCGGGTTGCGGTGGAATTATCAGAGGAAATGAGGGTCAGTTTATCGGTGCTTTTTCTTTCCCTATGGAGAGGGCCTTTGCGTACATGACAGAACTGATAGCTGCTGTTTTTGCACGGGGATGGAACCATCTTTGGGTGGAAAGTGATTCAGTGTATGTTGTAGGCATCATCCGTAGTCGAAGCAAAGACGTCCCATGGTCAATTAGGCAAGATTGAATCTACTGTTTACAACATCTCAACTCTCTTAACTTGGTCGTTTCTCATATCTATAGGGAAGGCAATCAGGTTGATGACTCGTTAGCTAATTATGGTCGAACTGCCACTGCTCTTACTTGGTGGAATGAGCTTCCTTCCTTTTGCTCATCGGCTTTCTTTTGTAACTTAGGGAGTCAGCATATTTACCGATTCTTTTAATTTTGTTCTCTTATCCTTTTTTATTTTATTTTCAATAATATTGGCCCTGGCTATGGGTGTTCTTTAGGGGTGCCGACTTAGTTGGGATGTCCTTCGTTCATCCTTGCCAGCTGCCAGCTTTTAATTAAGAAAGGTATTGTTTGGTTATGAGAGACAGTGAATTAGAGAGAGAAAGCTCCAAAAAAGGTGATTCTGGAAAATAAAAAATGTGGTTTTATGGTAAATATTGTTTTGAACAACTTTAATTGTTGAATATTAATATTTTCAGATTGTTAACGGTCATTTTGAGGAGTTAGTTAAAGTTGAGTGACCATCAATATTAAAAAGTGTAAAGTTCAATTGCCATATCATTAAAAATTGAAGTTAAATGGTCATAATATTGAAATGGGTACATTTTTATGCCATAGATATAATTTACCCTTAAAAAATTGATCTTTTGGACCATGACATTTCTGTCAATAATGACATCACCATCTTCAAGCTCCTACTCGGCTTCCCCATGTTTACTAGAGACAATTACTTCATATGTCATTTGAAATATTACAGAAAATAAAAAAGAAATTTACTTTGCAATTGCTATCTAGAGATTAGATTAGCTAATAAGTGCATTTCATGCCCTGGAATTTGGAAATTTTTTTCCGTTATATGCTACTTCAGAAATATTTTGAAAAGTTGTACATTTGGAAAAAATATTTCAGTGTCTTTTTAGGTTTAATTTATTAGTTTAAAAATTACATTAGGCATGGCATTAAGGCAAGAAAATTTGCGGGTAAGTATTACTAATAATTTGTTAAATTATTTGCATTTATCCCGATTATATAAAAAAAAATTCTCAAAATGTTAAATCTAATAAACTAAAACTGATTACCGCATTCAAGGTTGCATCCGTAGTTTTCTTAAAAAAAAACCTGGAAATAATTAAAAGTTGGAAATAACTAAAAGTTCAAAATAAGGCACATTTTTTTAAATCAAAAGCTAAGTAAAATGAATATAATTAGTAAAAAACAACACCTTCAGATTCAACATAGACACCTCTCTAATTCCTACCAACCATATCAAGCTCAAGAGCCATAAGAATTCAGAGGTACATTTTATCAAACAAATATTGCAGTAATTGAAATTTGACTCTCGTATATCCATGAATTTCTGGAACAAAAAAAAAACTAGAATGTAAAAAATCGGTACATAATAACCTGCAAGCACATTGTCTACAAGAGTGATGTTGGGTTAGTTTAGAATGGTAAAGACTAATTTACAAAGAGAAAAGAAGAGATTGTTTTTTTTATATACAAAACAGACACATTTCTACACTACAGGTTAATTTTTTTTTTTTTAAAAAAAAAATCAGGTTAAATTCTTTTTTAAATTATATGAATTTGATCAGAAAAAATTTCCAGTAAATATTTGGATGAATCATGACCATTAAGTAAGTAACCAATTTTATTTTTGAAAATTTACACAGAAATTCAGATTTGAAAAATTATTTACAACTATATCAAGTAATGATTTTAAATTATATCAAACTAGTGAAATCAGCATATTTAATATATTTTAGATTAGAATTTATAAATTAGGTGTCTATGATATATTTTCTAGGGTTTAGAATTTATGAATTTGGTCTAGAATTTTTAAATTGGGGTGTGAAATCATACTTTATTTGTAATATATAGAAAATAATAACATATTAAGAATTAAATTTGATAATATGAATTTAGGGATAGCTACACAATACCCACATTTCAATAAATAAATACAAATTTCTATAATTTGTGAAAGTAATTTTTATTATGTCAAATTTCCAATAACTATTTCTTCTTATGTCAAATCTAAAAAAAAAACTGCACATTTCATATCCACAAAAAGTATCCGTTTGTAATTTGACAAAGTAAGTGTCTATGTTGACATACTCTACATAACTGTAAAATACTTTTCCAACTTGGATTTATCATATAATTATCATAGTTGTAATTTTATAGTTATTTTGACCCTTTTAATTTTGGGTCAATTACATGAATATCATAATTAAATACAAAATTACAATTAAATCATATCACCAAATTTAATTCTTATTATGTCATTATTTTTTATATATTATGATTTTACATAGTAATTTAAAGATTCTAGACTCCAATTCATAAACTATAAACCGTAAATAATATATTATAGACTTTAAATTTATAAATTCTAATCTTTAAATATATTAAAAGTACTGATTTTAACTAGTTTGACATAATCCAAAATTATGACTTGACATAGTTGTAAATACAGTAAAACCTCTATATAGGAATACACTTGGGACCGGACTATTTGTATAACAATTGAGAGGTTATTCCTATATAGAGGTTGGTATAACAAAGACTCTCAGCACTTGGGATCAAACTTTTGTATAACAATTGGGAGGTTATTCTAATATAAAGTATTCCTATATAAAGGTTCTACTGTAGTTTTTAAAATATGAATTTCTGTGTAATTTTCCCTTTAATTTTTTCCAAATAGGTTTATTGGGTGGTCAGAAGCCCCTTTTTAATTTTTTCCAAATATGTTTATTGGGTGGTCAGAAGCCCAGCTGGTCGCTCTAGCAAACATAGAGGAAAGACTTGCACTGAAATTTTTCAATTCAAGTCTTCCTTGTAGGCTTGCTAGAGCAACTAGCTGGGCTTCTGGTCCACATTCTTATATGGACTTTTTACATGAATATCATAATTAATTATAAAATTATAACTAAATCATATTACCAAATTTAATTTTTAATATGTCATTTTTTATATATACCAAATAAAATATGCTTTTTTTTTGAGGAAAAATAAAATATGCTTTTACACCTAATTTAAAAAGTTTAAACTCCAATTCATAAATTCCAAACTTCTAGACTTTTAATTTATAAACTTTAATCTTTAAATATCATGATTCTATTAGTTTGACATAATTCAAAATTATGACTTGATATAGTTGTAAATAGTTTTTCAAAAGTGAATTTATGTGTAAATTTCCCTTCTTATATCATAAATCATAAACGGCCCACCCAATAGGCCCATTTATGTGTACACAAGAAAAAATTAAAATTAATGTTCTTTTACCAAAATGTCAGCAATAAGTTTTCACATTACTTAAATCAATTACATTAAAACAGATAATGGAAGTAGCTGCTATAAAAAAAAAAATATCCCTGTTTGTTTGGGGAAAATATTCTGCAGGAAAATATTTTTCCAATTTTCCAGTGTTTGTTTGGGCAGAAAAATAAGTCAAAGGAAAATAAGTGGTAAGTCAATGGAAAATGAATGAAGAAATAAGGGAAAATATTTTACTCTTAAGGGTAAAACATTTTTCCCAAAACATACGCGTTTAGAGAAAAATGGAAAAAATGTTAAAAAATTTCAAAATACAAAAATATGAAACAAAAAAACATGAATAACGTGAAAACGTTACAAAACACGAGAATATGAAAAAAAAACCCGCAAAAAATATGAAAAAGTGAACAAACGTGAAAAACACAAAAACGCAAAAAAAAAACAATTGAAAAAGCACAAAACATGAAGAACGCGAAAAGTGAGAAAACACGAATTATACAAAAACGTAAAAAATACAAAAAACACAAAAGCGTGAAAAATTACGAAAAACACGAAAACGCAAAAAATACTAAAACACAAAAACGTGACAATAAGTGAAAAACGCGATAAACATGAAAAGACAAAATGCAAACAAAACACGAAAACGTGAAAAATACGAAAAACATGAAAAAAACGTGAATAACACGAAAAAGTAACAAAACGCGAAAAATAAAAACGCGAAAAAAAAGAAAACCGGAAAAAGGGAAAAACCGAAAAACTAAATGTGAAAACACGAAAAAATGAAGAAAAAATGTAAAAAAAACACAATAATGTTAATAACACGAGAAAACGTATAAAAAATGTCGAAAATGTGAAAAACGTTTTTCGTGTTTTTAACATTAATTTTTTTTCACATTTTCGTGTTTTCCCACTTTTTTCCATGTTTCCATGGTTTTAATATTTTTTTGCTTTTCGTGATTTTTCGCATTTTTTCACTTTTTGTGTTTTTAACAAATTTTCATGTTCTTAGTGGGTGGAAAATATTTTCCAGTGTTGTAGCCAAACACCGAAAAATATTTTACAGTGTTGTTGCCAAACACAGGAAAATATTTTATTTTCCTGCACAATATTTTCCCTACATAAAATTTTCTAAAATACAATATTTTTTTTTTATGGAAATATCAAAAAATCTTATTAAGCGCCAAAAAACTTTTACAATGAACAAAGGACAACTCATACATCTAGGTCCACTTGTTCCACAACAAGCTGGAAGATTGAGATTTACATAATCTCATTTTTACATTTAAAGACACTTGCCTAACAAGTTGATCCTTACAAAAAAGATCATTATCAAAAGCAATTCTATTCCTAGTCAACCACATCCAATACATAGTTGCTGCAAAAGCAACTCTTCTAATAGAAGATTTAAGAGATTTTCCTGCAGCATTCCTTGACAACCAACTTATAAGCCTTCTCCATGTTAGATTATTAGGTACATCACACTTACCACTAATCTCCATCCAGACACTACCACTAACGGAACAATAAAAAAATAGATGGGGCATTGTCTCCTCCTCCTGACCACATAAACAACACAATTGATTTGTCAAGTTTGCCCAGACAGCAATCCGAGTTTTAACATTCAACCGATTTTTTAACGCAATCCATAAGATGAAACTGTGTCTTGGGATAAATTGATGTCCCCAAACAACCTTCCACCAACCCACAATAACTTGAGTAGGCATTAAAGCCTTATACGCAGTAGCCACAGTAAACTTTCCCTTATTATTCCCCTTCCAGACAATCCTATCCCTCTCGTTAGGATAAATTTGTATCTGTTTCACCACATGCCAAGCTTGCTCAGTGAGTTCATCACTTGGATCTGGTAGACGCCACCTTTGCCTCCCAACAAGATCAGCAACCTTCATATCTCTAGCAACATC
This sequence comes from Euphorbia lathyris, assembly GCF_963576675.1. Lineage (NCBI taxonomy): Eukaryota > Viridiplantae > Streptophyta > Magnoliopsida > Malpighiales > Euphorbiaceae > Euphorbia > Euphorbia lathyris. The sequence goes on along the minus strand of NC_088914.1, from coordinate 67,221,988 downwards.
AGTATCAGAAATATCCAATCTAGGAAAAAGCTCCCTTAAGCTCTTATCATTAATCCAAGGATCATCCCAAAAATTAAAACTCTTCCCATCCCCCAATTTATAAGAAAAGAAAGGCTTAAACATATGCTTTATTTTGTGCATACCTGTCCAACTCCAACTTGCATCAAATGGCCTAACAATTCCCCAAAAACTAAGTTTCTTCAATTTATTAGCATGAATCCACACTTTCCAAAGAGAACTTTTTTTAGACAACAACTCCCAAATGAGCTTCCCAACTGCAGAATAATTCCAAACATTCAAATCTCTAATTCCCAGACCCCCACAACTTTTCGGAGAACATACATCAGCCCACGCCACTAAAGCCCCAACATGATTATCACTTTTTCCTTTCCAAAGAAAATTCCTACATTTATTATCAATGCTACGAATTACTGACTTTGGGAGCAAAAACACAGAACACCAATAAACCTGTATGCTACGAAGGACAGATAAAATAAGTTGAAGACGACCAGCTATCAATGCGAGCTGTGATTCTATTTACCAAGGAAAGACAGTGTTGCTTAGAAAGTTTGGAAGAGATTAGTGGTAACCCCAAATACTTAACTGGAATATTTTTCTCCAAACAAACGGGGCCAAATTAGATAAGTGGAATAAATGATCAAAATACTTGCTAATTAGAATTCTAATTACAAGAAACTGCTAAACTGCTAAACTTAATTATATCTACAAAGAAAAAGTAGGAGTGTTAATTTGGACATTGAATGACATTTACCGTTAAATTTAGTCATATTAAGTTTTAGGATAATTTGAATTTCCACTCTAAAATTTTAATAAGTTTAAATCTAAGTTTAAATCTAACAGTGAAAGATAAGTGTATTGTTTTTTGGTATAGTTTTTAATATAGTTAATTTTTTTTTTTTTTTCATTTACATGTAGTAAAAAGTTAAGGGTAAAGTCTAAAAAAAACATAGGTGCGTTCGTGTACGTACTGGTGGTTGGGATTGAAATAGCATTCTAAGCCACTCCAATTGTGGGTTCTAGGAAGGCCTTGGACCAATCCCTCTCAATGGTGATTCTGTGCTCTGGCACCTGTAGAACTCGTTCTACGTCTCTATCTTTTGATGAATGATAAAAATAGTCATCATATTAGTAAAAGCATAGATTATATTAGTAAAATGCATAGACGAAGAAAGTTCAGAGGCCATATGGATGCAATTGATTTGTTTAGTTTTCTAGCACTTTCACATAATAATAATAATAATAATAATAATAATAATAGAGGTTTAGATGAAATCTCCAAATCCAAAAGCAACTTAAAAAAGGAAAATTGTTGTTGAAAATTAAATAGAACTCATGTTTTACTGATATTGTTTTTATTTTGAGTCATCGGATTTTAATTTTGAGAATTAATTTGTTTTTGTTCTTTTGTGGTTTTCTTTCCAACAATTTTTGAGTGTGTTTTAGTGTTTGAGATTATTGTGTTTTCAGTTTATTTCCTTTAAGAAAGAGGACATCAATGGTTTGTTATTTCGATTCAGATGCTCAAGTGGGCTTCAGTATAATCATTTTTGTTCTACTAATATTGACACTTACTTGTATATGGGCTCAGGTGGGCTTCAATTCATTGTCACACATTCATTGTTGTAAAGAAAAATTAGAAAAACAATAAATCTAATAGTATAGTATAGCATATTGGATATTCAAAGTGGCCTTTAAAGCATAGATTGAGAGCATGGAAAAAATAGCATAAAAAGAGGTGCCGACTAATTAATTAAGTACTACATAACATAAGATAGTTAATTTATGTAGTAATGTGTAGATGAAATACTTATGTCTTGAAAAGAGGCTACAAGATCACATGTTAGCTACTGAGATCTTTCCCTTTAATTTCTCAAATCTAACATCTCTTTTTTCTCCAAGTTCATTATTGATGCTGAGGTTCATTCATTGTTTTTTTGACTTATTAAGTGTTGCAACTATATAAATAATAATGTAGGTATGTGTGAATCTCCTATTTAAGTCCATTTGTAGTCTATTTTCTTCCATTTGTGGACCTTATACTGACTATAGTCTATATGGGTAGAATGTTTTATCGTGCTGTATTTATACTTTGTGATTTAATGGAATGATATATCGTATTTTTTTTTAAAAAAAAAGTCCATCACTATATAATCAGGGGAAGATACAGGAGGGGTTCGGGCCGGAACCACTATAGCCATGGATAGTTTCGGCCCCATGTCTCCACAAAATTTAAGGGTGTGGTGGTTCCGGCCCTCTGTTTCTAAAAAAAAAAAAGATGGGGTGTTGAATTAACATCTCAAAATTGGCCTACGTTCAGTTAGACCTTTTCTAAATCAAAAATTCTAAATCGGTCACCCAACTGGCCAATCTTATATTCACCACTGTACATAACATTATCATTCAATTATTGTATGCTTTATTATAGGTTGGATACCCATTTGCCATAAGCCAAGCCTATCATTTTTCTTGATTGAAAACCTTAACCTAATTTCCTACTACTATATTACTAACCATGTTCCAACTAACTAAAGACGACAGTTTATAGTTGCATTTTTCTGCATATATATGTGCATTCTCTGGCACCACTATGAAAGGCCACGATATAAACTAGTCATTGGCATTTATTGTGGAAAAAATCTCTTGAGGATCTAACCTTTTCAATTTTTCATACTAAGTCTTTGACATTCCAACAATAAGGTACATCAAACCACTTGATAAATTATCATTAAACACGTCTAAAAGAGAAAAAGTGTTTGGAGAAACTTTATAGCACTCCGGGAGTAATATTCCTGACCAATAAAAATCGTTTTAAATACCACTACATTGACATGATTGGTAGAAAAAAAAATATACATGTGTCGTGAATTCATTGGTCAGGAGTATTACTCAAGGAGACCCTAAAATCTTCCAAAAGTGTTGTTATCATTTACCTATGGACTATGTTAAAGTGAACGAGGTAATGAACTATTTCTGGATAATTCCTCTTGAATCTCATTAATTAAAAAAGGCCTAACACTTACATATTTATCTTCATGCTAGGTTTGTTCTCCAAGTAAACAGCTATACTAAGTAATTAAAAGACTAAAGATGTGATGACACTTGGAACAATCAGGTTCCTCATTCTATGTCTTACAATTAATGGTGTTCGATTAAGTGTGGTTGTGGTTGACTGTATTGTGGTGCACCATTCCTCATGTGTTTTGCTTCTAGAATATACCGAAACTGGTTTGGACAAAAACGCCCCTGGCTTCACGAAAAGATGAAAGTATCCTTGGAAACCCAAAGGGTTGTGCCGACTAGAAATAAAGTCTGAAGCTTTTCATTTGTACTTGCTTTAACTCGTCATCTCTCTTCACTTCATCTCTCTTGTTTTCGATCTAGAAACTTTTTATTATCTAGAGAACACAAACTCTTTCTTTTGAGCTTTCATAGTTGCATGTTGATCTTATTAGACTAACTATAAAAATTACGTGTCATTTACAAATGTAAGATAAAAAAAATTTCAAGATATCTTTTGACGTGAATACACCCATTATTTTATATGTAACACATTATCTATTCAAATAATGTAAAACTCATAAAAGTACTTACAACTTTAAACATTGTTAATTATTTAGTTACACATTTAACTATAGTTACTTGAATTTAGTCACAAGATCATGATTGTTCCGTAATAATGACCAACTAGTAGCGGTTGTTGTTTATTTTTAACGGTCGATTGTTGGATAATAATGGCCGGTTAGTAATAATTGTTTTTTATTTTTAACGACCGGACACTAAAGGGATATTTATATATAAATGGAATCACTTATAGAGTTTCATGTCATTACACATTTGAGAAAAATGGATATGTTGATCGAAAACATTGCCATGTAGTCAAAATTGGTCTCTCCTTATTAGATCAGGCTAAATTGCCCAACACTTTATGGATATTTTCCTTTAAATGTGCCATTTATATCATTAATCATTTGCCTCACCCCATATAAGAAATTGTTCATGACACCTTATTTCTAACATACTAGTAAGTGCATTGATCGCTCAAATAATAAAGTGATTATGTAAATCACATTGTTAGTGTTTATTTTTCCTCTTTTTTATTTTGTAATGGCTATAAGCCAAATTCAATTATTGAATAAGATGAGTCAGTAATCCAAATTGTGCACACCTTCTTTTATTTAATCTTTACAATATAAATTATGATAAATGTATTTTTTTTTTATCTCAGTTTAATATTTATTTAACTGTTATCTTAATTTGGAATTCAATATTATAATGGACTCAAAGTTTAATATATGTTTAACGTGTAAAATTTAGAAAGATGAGAAGTCTTAGGATTTCTTTTATTTTGGTTAGATAACCATATACTTATTTATTATGAATAAATAGTGATTGGGCTGAGGAAACATAGAAGGCATTCTATTCTATTCTATGTACAAAATGAATTTGTCTGTATACAAGCAACTACTTGTCTTTGCCGTTAAAATTGCCACACACGTGGTTACATTAACATATACTAGTTAGCATATAGATAGACTTAGGTGTTTAAAGTTTACGTTTTAAAGCAGTGGCTATCATGCAAAACTAATAATTAAAAGAAGGATTAATAATATAGTATAAGGTTATTAGGTATGTTGTCCATGTTTAATGCTATAAAACTCGACAAACCGACAATCAACTCAACACAAGACACATGTCTTTGGTATTTCAATACCATTACGTGCTTCTACACGTAAATCATATCTATGATGTCCTTAAACATCACTTTTTTATTTTTATTTCTTTTATTTTATAACCATTTTCACACCAAAACTCTGCAATTAAAATAAGGGTGGAGAAGAAACAATTCTCTTTGAATTAGTAAAAGAAAAGTAGGGATAAATACTAATTAATATAAATTGATTCTTTATTCGGAATAGATAACTATATCTCATCATCTCAATATATGATTACACAGCCATCTACTTCTACTTTTTATATATCAAAGAAAAAGTATTGTTCTTTTGCATGTTGACAAATTTTATTTTCATTATAAATTTGATTTTGGTAATACATCTCTTTAAAATATATATGAAAACATCAGATTAATTACTTTGCTGGTATACCAAGTCATCAAAGTAAGGTAGCATCTTAACAAAAGAATTGGCCGAGTATATATATATTGTATTTTTTATAAGATGAAGGACCTGTTTGGTGGACCTGTTTGGTTCAGCTATTAGCTATTATCTATTAGCTAATAGCTGTTGTGGTTGTTGTTAGCTATTTGTAGTTGTAGTAAGCTGTTAGTTGTTGTTGGTAGCTATTTGTTATTAGTTGTTTAATTACTAGTGTTTGGTAAAATTATATTACACTGTTGTTGCTGTTCGGATTTAAAATGTCTAAAATGGACATGCTTTAAATTAATCAACGATGAAATTATAAAAGAAAAAATGTGAAAAAAATACTCATAACGTTTACAATTTGGAATAATCATAACGTTTAAAATGGTTCAATTTTACACATAACTCTGGCAGCTAAGAGCAATTTTACCCCTAACCAATTGCACATACCCGTAGTTCTAAAAAAGAGATTTCATATTTTTTTTTGTGATTTAATAATAAAATTGAAAATTAATATTTTTAAATTCGACGAAATATTTGAAATTTTTTTGTCCAACTCGTACAAAATATAATATATTTTTTTTATTTTCTTAAAAAAAAATTCACGTTTAATCATATGTTTGTGATCTATTACTAACGATGATAAAATGGTGTACATGTGAAGTGTAGATGACAATATTGATGACCAAGAAGACAGTTTGATAAATTATTTCTCAAATTTACCCAACTTGTCAATGTTAGAGGTAAAATTGCATTTGGCTGCCAACATTAGGGGTATAATTGCAAAATTTTAGACGTTAAGGGTAAAATTGCTCCTAGCTATAAATGTTAGAGGTATTTTTGCACCTTATCCTATTATAAAATAAAAAATGTGTTACACAAATTAATAAAAATAATATATATAAAAAATAAAAAAATTATGGAACACGACAAAACCTTGTTCTTTCGGTAATTATGTTGTAGAAATATAAGTAATGTTAAAGAATAAACATATTTTATGGAAATAAGAATGATAATTTCGTTAATAACAAATAACTACAAACAACTGTTTATGAAAAGCTTCAAATATGAGCTTTTCGTGAAACGCTCCAAAACGCTGCAGTTTCCAGAAAAAATGTTAAACGCTGCGGTTATATAAACCTAACCAAACGTTATATTTCCTGCGTTTGGAGTGAAACACTGAACGCTCCTCCGAAAAACTAAAACAAACACCCTCAGAATTTGTGAGTAGTGCTCTTACGATAATTGAGATTCTTTCAAACGTCTGAGGTAAGATAGAAAAAGATTAAGAACAAGCCGGTGACTAGCGACCACACTCAGATACTTAAGTTACCAAAGTTTAGAAAGGTGAGTACTAAAGAATCAAGTATGAATTGATGTGTATTTCCACTGAATATGTAACTTCGTGTTCTATTTATAAGGTGCAAAAGGCAATTCCATTAGTTGGTTTAAGATGTACGTCCTAGCTTCTTTTGAGGACATGTGTTAGCCTTTGAATGGTGAATGTATGATGTAGTTGAGGTAATTTGTGATGTGCCTACATTGTATTCCATAAATTCTAGGCGCGAATTGGAGGTCCTACTCCGGAATGGATTCAAAATACTTCTTATTGGTCCATGTGTCATGGCAAATACGCATCCTAATATGGTTTGATCTGAAGGTTCTCTTTGAACCATACATTCTTGTTCTTTCTACGCGATGACATGTGTACATCTGATATATTTGCATGATATTGTATGTCCCCTCTTCGATTTTTGAAGCTCTTAATTAGAGTTTCTTCTATTTGTGGTTTAGAGGACTTTTGAGAGTTTTGAGAGGTGTTCGACATTAGGAGCAAGTAGAAATTAGATGCTCCTACCTGTATGATATGGTATTATTTACATTGTACCCGATCTTCTCTTCCTAGTAGGTGAGATGTGTTGAAACACCTTTCCACATGATTTTGATTTGACAAAATTATTTAAGATAATCCATGATTAAGGGGCAATTAAATTTAAGTGCTTTGATTTAATTGTACTAATGCGTTTGTTCAATATTGAGTATAAGAATATTTAAGAACAGGAATCAAATTAAGACAGAACGTAGTCAGCATGATAACATAGCACGGGCTGAGTAAAGAATAACTCAGTACGAAAGAATGAAAGTCTTCTTCAGAACCGAAGCTTACAAATGAAGCTGACCGCAGAAGCTGAGTGAAGAGCAACTCAGCATAAAAGAAGAGAAGTCTTCTTCAGAACTATATCTTGCAGAACGAAGCTGACTGTGGAAGCTGAGTGAAAGGAAACTCAGTATCGGAATTGACAACAATCAAAGACAACGGCTATCAAAGTCAAGCTGAGTGATCTTCAGGACAACGTGAATGATCTGTTTGCTAAAAGATAAGATCCGACAACTGTCTACACCAATTCAGAAGCCTTGGAATTATGCATGGATACAGTTTCGAGATGGGTCAACTGTTCGTTAGCTAAAAGAAAAACTGGCACAAGAAGACGAAACCTACAAGAAGAAGACAAGCCTGACGACTGTGGAATTCAGACGACAGGATTGGCCTGCAAATCTGAAGCTGACCAGAACATGTCGCCGAAAGGAGCCGTTTGAATCCAACGGATAATTCCGGATTCAAATGATTGTGCCTACAGGTTTCAACTATAAAAGGACAAGTATACTTCTTGGATCCTTTGCCGATTGCCGAAATACAAGAGAACAAAAAGTATACATACAAAAGCACACCAAAACAAGAAAAAGATCTTACACCAAACTTCCATATCTGTGTAAATGCTAGAGTGATTTTTGTAATCATCTAAAGTGTTCTTTGTCTGGAAAAGAACAATTTTGTATCAATTGTAGAATTGAGAGAGTTGTGCTGAGTACTCGGTTTTAAGTAATCAGTGAAAGAGAAATCTAGGTGTTCGGTTATAGCACTTAGTAGGAGTTGAGTAGACGAATAGAGGACGGTACTCTTGCATATTCAACTGCCTTGCAAACGGTTTGTGCTCTACCTTTAAAGAGCTCAATATTGGATTTAAAAAGCCCGGAGGGATTCTAGGGACTGGACGTAGGCAGAGAGACCGAACCAGGATAAGTCGTGCTGAGTAATCTCTAACTCTCTTTCAATATATATCTGTATGTGTTGCTTGCTATATTTACTCAGTATATAAGTTGTTTGAACTGACACTGAGTAAATCAGAGTGCTGAGTTGGAAGCTGACCACAAAAGTGTCATTTCCCAACTCACAAGTAAAACAGTTCTAGTCAGTACCTGACCAAAGCCATCTTACGCCTCACTCGGCCGCGCTGACCAAAGCTGAGTTGTGAAACTCAAAGAATTCAATTAAGTCAGCGTAATTAAAGTGAAAAAGTTATATTAGTTCCTAACCCCCCCTTTGGAACTAATCACACGGGACCAACAAGTGGTATCAGAGCTATATAGCTCACTACTCAAAGATATAACTATCTTGAGCTGATCCCGATAAATGGCTGAGAACAGCACTCGTGTCCTTCCAGGGATCCAAACAACACAGATACTCCCTGAGGGATTATCAATTAGTCGGCCTCCCCTATTCTTTGGATCTAACTATACATTCTGGAAGAATAGGATGAAGAACTTTATTCAAGCCACAAACATGAGTGCATGGCTTGCAATAGTTCAAGGCCCATATGTGCCTTATAAAACTGTTAACAATGAGAAAGTTGTTAAGAGTGAAACTGAGTGGTCAGAAGATGACCTTAAGAAACTACAAAACAACACTTCAGCTATCAATATGCTTCACTGTGCTCTAGATGCTGCAGAGTACAATAAAATTTCAGGTTGCGAGTCAGCTCAGGAGATATGGAAGAAGCTGGAAGTAACCTATGAAGGTACAAGCAAGGTCAAGGAATCAAAGGTGAACCAACATATGAGGCTGTACGAATTGTTCGAGATGAATGAGAACGAAGACATTTCGGAGATGAACTCAAGGTTCACCAACATTATAAATGAGCTCAAGAGGCTCGGAAAGAACTTCACCGAAGAGGAACAAGTGAAGAAAATATTGAGAAGTCTTCCCAAAAGCTGGCAAGCTAAGAAGAGAGCGGTGGAAGAAGCTCAGGACTTGACCACATATAAATATGACGAGCTGATCGGATCTCTGCTGACTCATGAGATCTCCATGAAAATTTTTGAAGCAAAAGAAAGTCAGAAGACAAGAAGCAAAAATCTCTTGTCATGAAAGCTGACTCGACCGAAGCTGACTCATCAGATGATGAGGAGATGGCCATGTTTACAAGAAAAATGAAGAAGCTATTCAGAAAGAATGTCAGCAACAGCAAAAGGCCATACAAAAGAAGCGACAGGTACAAAGCTGAGTCCAGTGACAGCAGATACAAAAAGGACAGCTCTAAGCCCGTCACATGCTTTGAGTGCCATCAAACTGGGCACATTAAGTCAAGCTGCCCTAATCTAAAGAAAGAAAAGAAGGGAAGCAAGAAGGCAATGGTGGCCACATGGAGTGACAGCGATGACTCAACATCATCAGAAGCTGAAGCCACTGAGTCGGCAAATATCTGTTTCATGGCCGATGACGCTGCTGACCACACTCGATCTGAGCAAGCTGACCTTTCAGAGGAATCAGAACAAGAGGAACACCCCAATGAGGTAACATCCTTATACTTTCTTAGAAATGAAATGATTAACTCCTTGAGTGATCTATATACACTGACTAAAAAGTGTAATAAGAAAATAAAAGCACTCAGCAGGCGCTGTGACGAGATTGAAGAGGTCAAACTTAGTGACCTTCAATATCTTCTCCAAGACAACTCAACTTTGCATGACAACATAGAAATTATGCACAAGTTTGTCTCGGAAGTCCAATCAGATTCAAAGAAACTGAGAAAGGACGTCACAACCCTACAGAACCAAATAAAAGGTTCAACTAAAAAATCCCACGCTGAATACTCAGTTCTGGTCAGCGTAGACAGTCCACTCAGTGTGACTGTTGTGGGAAAAGAGGTCACACAATAGATGTGTGCTGGTATAATCGGCGGATTGTCCAATATGACTTCTGCGGAAAGAAAGGCTATACTACTAAGGTATGTTGGCATGCTCAGCACAATGGTGCTTACCAAAAGCAAAGTCACCCTAAAAGGGTAACTCATTGTGACTTCTATGGTAAACAAGGCCACACAATAAATATATGTCGTCACAAACTAAAACATGATATTGCACTTGTTTATGCTAACCAACAATGACCAAAAAAGAATTGGGTACCTAAAGATGAATAGTTTAAAATGCAGGTGAGCCTGAGATGCGTGGAGAAATCAAAACTATGGTATATTGATAGCGCATGCTCGAGGCACATGACTGGTGATGAAACTCAATTCATCACACTTGAGCTTAAATGAGGTGGAAACGTAAGCTTTGGAGACAATAAAAAGGGTAAGATAGTCGGTTCAGGTACTATCGGAGGGAACCCCACTATTGAGTCAGTCTCCTTAGTTAAGGGTCTCAAATACAATCTATTAAGCGTAGCTCAACTGTGTGACAGCGGTAGACAGGTTGTATTTGATGCTACTCAGTGTCGGATACTCGAGGGAAAAACAAACAATTTGGTTTTAACTGCCCCTCGTGTTGACAACGTATATATGTTGAGTTTAGAAAACCAATTTTCAAAAAATATATGCTTAGTATCTAAAGAGGATAACTCTTGGCTATGGCATAGGAGACTTGGTCATGTAAGCATGGACCTCCTTGCCAAATTAGCTAGAAAGCAATTAGTTGAGGGATTGCCCAAATTGAAATTTGAAAAAGATCAATTATGTAATGCTTGTCAGCAAGGTAAACAAATGAAAAAGTCTTTTCAAAGTAAAAATATTGTCTCAACCAAGAGACCATTGGAATTACTACACTTGGATCTTTTCGGACCTATCCAGCCACTCAGCTTGGGAGGTAAGAAATTTTCCTTAGTCATTGTAGACAATTTCTCTCGGTACACTTGGATCATCCTGCTGAGTAGCAAGGATGAAACTTTTGAGATGTTCACAACATTAATTAAAAAGCTTGAAAATGACAAAGACCTAAGAGTAGCTCATATTAGAAGTGACAATGGCGGAGAATTCAAAAACCAACAGTTTGATGAATTCTGTGAAGTCAGTGGCATTGACCATAACTTTTCTGCTCCTAGGACACCTCAACAAAATGGGGTTGTTGAAAGGAAGAACAGAACAATAGTTGAAATTGCTAGGACAATATTGAGCGAAAATAGGCTTCCAAAGTATTTCTGGGGTGAAGCTGTCCACACAGCATGCTATATACTCAATAGGGCTTTAGTTAGACCTATTCTTAAGAAAACCCCATATGAACTTTGGAAAGGACGAAAGCCCAACATTGGCTACTTTCGTGCCTTTGGGTGTAAATGTTTTATACTCAATACAAAAGATAACCTTGCAAAATTTGATGCTAAAGCTGACAAAGCGATCTTTTTAGGGTACTCAACTAACAGTAAAGCATATATGGTGTATAATAAACGAACTCAAGTTGTAGAAGAGTCTGTCCATATCGAGTTCGATGAAACTGACCCTGCAGGAAAGACAACGCAGTCCGCCGAAGATGAATCAAGCTCAGCTTCCGCTGACCAAACAGGAGCCGCTGAGTCATCAATATAAGGGCTGACCAAAGGTAAAAACGAAACCGAAAGTACCTTTGCTGACCAGTCTACTCCTGCAGATATTGTAGAAACACCTATTCCAGACAACTCAACATTACCTAAAGAAATAAAAATTCCAAGAGGACATTCGGAGAAGTCCATTCTTGATGCTGTTGACAACAAGCTGATGACAAGAGACCAGCTTACAAAGTATCTCGGCAATGTTGCATTCGTCTCAGTACATGAGCCAAAGAACTTCTCAGAAGCTGAGCATGACGAACTTTGGATCAATGCTATGCAAGAGGAGCTTGATCAATTCAAAAGAAATGAGGTATGAGATCTAGTACCAAAACCTAGGAATCAAAAGACCATAGGAACTAAGTGGGTCTTTAGAAATAAACTAGATGAGCAAGGCAATGTGGTCAGAAACAAAGCCCGGCTTCTAGCCTAAGGCTATAGTCAGCAAGAAGGCATTGACTACGGTGAGGACCTTTGCTCCCGTTGCTAGGTTAGAGGCTATACGAATATTGTGTGCATATGCTAGCTATATGAACTTTAAACTATATCAAATGGATGTCAAAAGTGCTTTTCTTAATGGATTTATAAACGAAGAGGTTTATGTTAGTCAACCTCCTTGGTTTGAAGATCCAAAACTTCCAAACCACGTTTATAAACTCAAGAAGGCCCTATACGGCCTAAAACAAGCACCACGTGCTTGGTACGAGAGGTTGACCAATTTCCTGCTGACCAGGAACTATGTCAGAGGCAAAGCTGACACAACCTTATTCATTAAGAAAAAGGGTAAAAATACCCTGTTGGCACAAATTTACGTAGATGACATAATCTTTGGTGCTACTGATGAATCTATGTGCAAAGAATTTAGTAAACAGATGCAAGCTGAGTTCGAGATGTCTATGATGGGCGAACTCAACTTCTTCATTGGTTTACAAATCAAGCAAGGGAAGAACGACATCTTCATTAGTCAGTCCAAGTACGCCAAAGAAATGTTAAAGAAATTCGATATGGAAGAATGTAAGCCCATATCAACCCCAATGGGTACTGACACTGTCCTTTCTGCTGACGAGAAAGGTAAGTCAGTAGATAGCAAGCTATGTCGAGGTATGATAGGCTCTCTAATTTATCTTACTACTAGTAGACCTGACATTCAGTACTCAGTATGTTATTGCGCAAGATATCAAGCTGACCCTAGAGAATCTCATCTTATAGCTGTAAAAAGAATTTTCAGATATTTGTAGAGCTCAGTTAATGCAGGTTTATGGTATCCAAATACAAATGACTTCACACTCATTGGATACACTGACGCTGACTATGGACGAGATAATCTAGAACGTAAGAGCACTTCAAGAGGATGTCACTTCCTAGGAAGCTGTCTAGTATCTTGGTTCAATAAGAAGCAATCATCAGTAGCCCTGTCTACAACTGAAGCTGAGTACATTGCTACTGGAAGCTGTGTGGCCCAGGTCCTATGGATTAAGCAACAGCTAGAGGATTTTGGAGTCAAAACGGAAACAATAGAGGTCAAATGTGACAACAAGAGTGCCATTGACCTATCTAAGAATCCAATCCAACACAGCAGGATGAAGCATGTTAGCATAAGGCATCATTTCATCAAAGATCATGTACTCAAGGGTGAGATCAAGCTGACCTACGTACCAATAGATGAACAGCTTGCGGATATCTTCACTAAGCCTTTGGCTCGTGAGCAATTCAACATACTAAGGGAAGCTATCGGTATGTTTAATCCTCTTCAATAAAATTCTATGTTTAAATTGAATGTTGAGTGATTACCATGCTGAGTGATTTGTGCCAAATTAGTAACTATTGCATGCTGAGTCAAACATAATATAAAATCACTTCATACTGAGTAGACTTACATACTGAGTGATTATCTTAAGCTAAGTTACTAAGCACATGAATAATTCTCCTACGTAAAATTGACTACTCAAAATTTCAAACGTTTAAAATTCTTAACGCTAAGTAAAAATCCGTTGAACAATTAATGCTGGCACGCGTATTAAATAGCCACCTAGGATGACATAAGCACAATAATTAGAAAACACATGCACCAATTGTGTCATAAATGCCAGAATCATTGTCGGTTGATTATCTCGAGGTCAAACCGCCATTTCAACGATTCAGATCAACTCGATACCCCGATAAATAGTGGACGAATTCCCACTTGTGTCTCTTTACACACAGAAATTTTGGTATTCAATCCCTCTCTCTATTGAATCCCAAAACCTCTCAAAATCTCTCTAAGAATCATGTCAAACGATTCACAAAATATCTCCGGTGCCGGTTACCACGACAACCGCTCCGATGAAAACCCTCAATCTCCTGCTCAGCAGGAATACGTCGAGACTCCCACCAAGTCTCAAGAACACGGTTAGCATGACCAAACTCCGAGCAAGAGCCCTCAAGCTGACCTTACAACTTCTTCGAAAAAGAAACAGAAAAAGGATAAGGGGAAGAAACCGATGGAAAGAACTTACTCACTGGTATACATCAGTGTCAGGGGATACAAGGTTGACCATTCACGCTGGTTCTCTGATGGATTCGTAAAAGCTGAAAAACCCTTCTGCGAATGGATCTCTAAAAATGGCTGGACCGAGATATTTTCCATTCGAGAAGCTACCTACCCAGAATTGGTAAAGGAATTATACGCCAATTTGATGGCCGCTGATGATGACAGGGACTACATGGTCACCAAGGTCCAACGGAAAGAAATCTTTGTCAATCCTCCCTATCTTGCTACCCTGCTCAAGCTGACCAACAAAGGCGCCAAACTCAGAACCACCAACGACCACGCTAAAATCGAATATCCCACCGAGTTTTGCAAACCCGCTGGTCATGTAGGGGAAATCACTAGCACTTCCATGGGTCAGAATCAGAAGATGGCCCATTACTCCTGACGAACTTTATCTTCCCCAAGGTCAACTCCACATCCTCAATGTCAAATTTTGAGCAATGCTTTATCTGGCATATGCTAACCTACAAGCCACTCAACATGCCAGTTTTTCTCATCGGTGCTTTCCAACGAAGCACTGGCATTCTTAGGTTAGGCTCACTGATCACCAAAATTCTTAAAGACTACCAAGTAAGTTTAGTTGAGGAAATCAACGTTTGGGGAACGGAGATTTCAGCTGGCATACTATTCGGTCTGACCTACGACCAACCCATCGTGCCCAAGAAAGGAAAGGGGGCCGCGGTTAAGGAAACACAAGGCATGCTGACCAGAGAGGGGACGAAAGTAAAGCAAGCTCGCACTGACAGAAAGAGGAAAACTATTCAAACCTCTTCCAAAGACATTGATGCTGCCCCGAAAAAGATTCGAATTGTGTCAAGAGGAAAGAAAGCTGATGCTGAGCAAGGTCAGGAGGAACCTAAGTCAGCAGAAAAACTGAAAAGGCAAGTTGAGCCTGAGGAGGAAAAAGAGGACACTCCCGAGCAGCCTCTGAGAAAGAAGAAGAAGATCTCCTCTGGGTTGAACCCTATTGATGCACCCCCTCTTGCCTCTGTAATATCTGAAGACTCACACTTTGTGAGAAGTCAAGAGATTGATCTCGAGAAAACACCTACAGACCAAAAAGAAGAATTGGGTAATTTCGGAGGTCAGTCCGATGCTGATGAGACAATAGATGTTGCACCAAGTGTGAAAATGGCTGCTGAGCAAATGAAGTCAGTTGATACTGAGCAAGTTGAAGAGCAAACTGAGCCTACAACAAAAGATCATACTGACCTAGGGCTAACCTCCTCTGTTAAGTCTCTTGATTCTATCCCTGCTGATCCCTCTCCTCCAAAATCTAGCAAAGGCAAACGACTCAAGAAGAAGGCTCAAAAATCTTAAGTCATTGATATTATGGATGATTCTCCTCTACGGGATCCCATCACTGACCTCACTCCACTTCAATTCAAATTCTTCTCAAAGAACACTGAGCTTTCTCCAAGGAAACTCAAGAAAAAGCAAGCCTCTGTTTCTCAAGCTGAGGAACAAGCCGATCCCAAGACTCTAGAAAATCCAATCTCTACCGAGCAAGTACTTGAAGTTCCTGCTGGTCGACCAACTAAGTCAGCACAGGAAAAGTCTGTTCGAGTCAGCTTTGAAATCCCTCAATCCTCAACTCAACTTCAAGCTGACATTGAGCAAGTCAATAACTCTACCAATCAACCTCTTCCAAATCCTTCAATATAGAACCCGAACCAGTCAGTTCTTACTGGTAATCTGAATAAAAGTCCAGCCGCTGACCTCGTTGGCACATCTGCTTCTGGACAGCACCAAACACCTCCTCCATCCGGTGCTACTCATATTCTGGCATCTGGGCCACAAAATGATGAATCCTACGCTTACTTGCATACTACTGAGTCTGGACGCAGAATCATTAACTCAGCTCAAGCCTTACTTCAGGATATTCATCAATCCAATGCCGAAGCCGCTGGGTCTGTTCACGTTGAGCCAACTCAACTTTCTTCTGTCACTCAGCTTTTGACTGAAATCAAGGGTCTTAAGGATCTACTGAGTGTCATGACCTCACTTCAGTCTCAACAACCCAAGCAGGAATCTATAGTGAAGCTGGCTGAACTCCAGCTGACAATGGTAAATCATATGAACTCTCTCCAGGGTCAACTCAACAATTTGTCAGCTGTGAACTCAATGTATGCAACCTCTGCTGAGGTTCATCAACTTTTTACCCAGCTCAACTCTGAGCAGACTAGAACGCGTGAGTTAATCTCCTCTTCTTCCCAGTGCTCCATTGAGCAAATCAGTGAGGCTGTCCGCCTACTCAACTTGAGTAAGGAATAAATGGAAACTGACCAAGTCAAGACGAATGAAATCCTGAAATACTCCCAAGCCACCTTCAAACATGTGCGTCACACGAATGCTCAACGTCAGTTCTATGATTCGGCTTTGCTCAAGATGTATCATCAAGTTAATTCTGCCCAAGTCAACAAGAAGAAATAGTTTGGCTAGATTTTCTAAGTTTAGATCTTGACTTGTAATTTTTTGTTATTTGGCGTATTTTGTCTTGCTGACCATCTATATATTTATGCATTCCTTATTTAACTTGACTAACCTTATGTGATTCTTACTTACGTATTGTGCTTAATGCTGATCTGTCTTAATTAAACAAACAAACAAAAGAAAAAAGGAAAATACTCAGTACATATTAGCTTTGATACATTTTTTTTATCCATAACTCTGATACCTAAACTGACCATGTATCAAACTGAGTAAAACATGTACTGAACTCTTCTAAAAGCTGACATAGGCGCATATAAATTAGATCTTGGAAGGTCTAAGAATTGAACTAAGTCAGTATAGGCATGTCTTAATTTTACTCGATTAAATCTTAGAAGGTTTAGAGTTAAGTCAATATATGCAACCCTTACGGGGGAGTAATTTCAAAAGCATAAAAAGAATTTCAATCATGGGGAATCTCAATACTGAGTTCCATCAATTAAATATTTTGCCAACATCAAAATGGGGGAGTTTGTTGAAACACCTTTCCATATGATTTTGATTTGACAAAATTATTTAAGATAATCCATGATTAAGGGGCAATTAAATTTAAGTGCTTTGATTTAATTGTACTAATGCGTTTGTTCAATATTGAGTATAAGAATATTTAAGAACAGGAATCAAATTATTAAGACAGAACGTAGTCAGCATGATAACATAGCACGGGCTGAGTAAAGAATAACTCAGTACGAAAGAAGGAAAGTCTTCTTCAGAACCGAAGCTTACAAATGAAGTTGACCGCAGAAGCTGAGTGAAGAGCAACTCAGCATAAAAGAAGAGAAGTCTTCTTCAAAACTATATCTTGCAGAACGAAGCTGACTGTGGAAGCTGAGTGAAAGGCAACTCAGTATCGGAATTGACAACAATCAAAGACAATGGCTATCAAAGTCAAGCTGAGTGATCTTCAGGACAACGCGAATGATCCGTTTGCTAAAAGACAAGATCCGACAACTGTCTGCACCAATTCAGAAGCCTTGGAATTATGCATGGATACAGTTTCGAGATGCATGGGTCAACTGTTCATTAGCTAAAAGACAAACTGGCACAAAAAGACGAAACCTGCAAGAAGAAGACAAGCCTGACGACTGTGGAATTCAGACGACAGGATTGGCCTGCAAATCTGAAGCTGACTAGAACATGTCGCCGAAAGGAGCCGTTTGAATCCAACGGATAATTCCGGATTCAAATTATTATGCCTACAGGTTTCAACTATAAAAGGACAAGTATACTTCTTGGATCCTTTGCCGATTGCCGAAATACAAGAGAACAAAAAGTATACATACAAAAGCACACCAAAACAAGAAAAAGTTCTTACACCAAACTTCCATATCTGTGTAAATGCTAGAGTGATTTTTGTAATCATCTAAAGTGTTCTTTGTCTGAAAAAGAACAATTTTGTATCAATTGTAGAATTGAGAGAGTTGTGCTGAGTACTCGGTTTTAAGTACTCAGTGGTAGAGAAATCTAGGTGTTCGGTTATAACACTTAGTAGGAGTTGAGTAGACGAATAGAGGATGGTACTCTTGCATATTCAACTATCTTTTAAACGGTTTGTGCTCTACCTTTAAAGAGCTCATTATTGGATTTAAAAAGCCTCGAGGGATTCTGGGGACTGGACGTAGGCGGAGAGGCCGAACCAGGATAAGTCGTGCTGAGTAATCTCTAACTCTCTTTCAATATATATCTGTATGTGTTGCTTGCTATATTTACTCAGTATATAAGTTGTTTGAACTGACATTGAGTAAATCAGAGTGCTGAGTTGGAAGCTGACCACAAAAGTGTCATTTCCCAACTCATAAGTAAAACAGTTCTAGTCAGTACCTGACCAAAGCCGTCTTACGCCTCACTCGGCCGCGCTGACCAAAGCTGAGTTGTGAAACTCAAAGAATTCAATTAAGTCAGCGTAATTAAAGTGAAAAAGTTATATTAGTTCCTAACCCCCCCTTTGGAACTAATCACACGGGACCAACAAGATGTGCCATCACACACCCCAAGACTGGTGTCATCTCTATGAAACAGGCAATTCCTTATGCAAACATCTTTTCCATCATTTCTGATTTTCATATAAAAAACGACACATGTACACGGGTGCCTACCAAGGAGGAGAAAGTTAGAAAACTCTTCCATTTCTAATAAGCATCGTTTCTAGGGATCTCTTTTGAAGGTGTCGTTTCACCATCCAACCAATGGATTCTATAAAAAGAGGCTTAACGTGATGCATTCTCCTTTCCCTAGATCTCTTTGCATCCCTTCTCAATTGTCAATTCTTCTCTTATTTCCCCATTTTTTGTATGGGTTGGGAAGAAAGAATTCTGGCAATCCTAAGAGGCTCGTCATCGTTGATCAGACCTCCTATAGTAACTCTGACATTATATGGCTCTTAAAAAGTAAACTCACAATCAGATAAAAGTAAAAGGTGACCGTTAAGGAAAAATAAAATCACAGACGGACTCATTTGATATGACCAATTGTGTTGGCTCAAATCTTGTAGTCGACGCAATTGTTATAATTAGCATAAATTGTCGCGCTTCTTAAAAGTACGATGCAACTATGATGACACAAATAAGGCTTTTTTTTTACTAGTGATAGGTTAGAACTTTATTTCTCATTCACCAACAAACTATAAATCCAAGCCATTTTTGAACCTGACTCGACCTTTTGCACAAAGTCTCACAAATCCATCACATGTTATGGTGTTTTTCTTAGCACTTCTCTTATCTTATGGTGATCAAAAAAACAAAGCATAATGCCTCGATCCTCATTTGCAGGCGAGTACAGAGTAACGTCCCTCACCTTTTTGAGCTTCATTGGCTCCTAAAGATCTTCATCTTCCTCAACATGCTCATTCATTGCTTTGTTTTAATAATATGCCAGCTCTACACATTGCTCAAAATCCTGTCTTCCACAAGAAAAGCAAGCATATTGAAATTTATTGTCATATGATTAGAGAACGAGTTCAATCTAGGTTAATTCGCCTCATGCCTATCAAATTCGCCTTACAACTAGCTGATTTCTTTCCAAACTTGGCTTGTTTAATCCATACCTCGGTAAGTTTTTTTTTTTATCGGTAGATGCAGGGCCGGTCCTAACAATTTAGGGGTCCTAGGAAAAATAAGTAATATGGGTCTCTTTAATAATAAAAAATTTATACATAACAAAATAGACATTTTTTTTCATCAACGAGGTTTCGGAAAGAAATAAGCCCTCCTATATAATTTTATCACTATTTATATTAAAAAAATTAAATTTCATAAATACATATAAAGCCTAAAAAAAAATTTATGCATCCTCCAGCCCTGGGCCCTAGGCCGGCGCACCCCGAACCTATGTCCAAGGCCAGCTCTGGGCAGATGAAGGAGGTGGGGGGGGGGACTAAGATCATTGTCACAACCATGCAGGTGAAATCAGATGAAACAAGATGTAAGTAAAAGAAGATAGTAGATGAAATAAGTTAAAACAAGCTAAAACATGAATAACTGATGCGGGGCATCTCTCCCTAGGATCAGGGCCAGACGAGGGAAGTCAGAGGAAGAACCAAGCACGAGCAACAAGCGAGTAAGGAGGCCAAAACAGTGCCACACAACACACCAGCAGCTCAGACACGCTCCGCATGGGTTAAAGTACGCTCCGCGTGAAGGAAGGTGACCCGGAGAAGAGTTCATCAGCCAAACTACGCCCATCGTAGATTTAGGTACGCTCCGCGTAAAATGAGTACTGATCTAGAGAGAAGTCCAGAAGCTCACATACGCACCACGTAGGATTAGGCACGCATCGCGTACCTTCACTTTAAGAATCTACGCACCGCGTAGATTTGGGCACGCTTCGCGTATAATGAATTCTGATCCGGAGAGAAGTCCATAAGCTCACTTACACACCGCGTAGAATTAGGCACGCACCGCATACCTTCATTTTAAGGAACTTGCTCCTTACTCCAGCTTCCTCTTTAATTATAATCCTGCCACTTCTTATTTACAACCCATGCCACTCCCTATTTACCACCCATGCCACCCCTTTATATTTAACCCAATCTACCCTTATCTTTATATTTTATTTAGTTATGTAATTTACCCTTTTATGTAATTTGGCATTTAGGTTTTAGATGATATAAATTCATCTCTTTCATTGTAATTCCTTAACTTTTCATCAATCAATATTAAATCATCTTCAAGAAGCTTGTTAAGGTTTTCACCTTCAACAATGGGGAATTCTTATTTCCTATGGATTTAGTCCATAAAACCCAGGATTCACTCCTTTTAGTTTAGCTAGAGAAGAAATATCTTTGTAAGTTTACGATTAAAACTTTCAGACAAAACCGATCTGTATCAATTGGTATCAGAGCCGATCGTTTTCCTTGAACGGAGACTTCTTTCGACAATGATTCAACCGAGTTATTCACAAGCCTTAAAGGAACGTTTTGAAGCCGAGACAAGGGAAATGGAGCTCCAATATGCCGAGATGTTGAGAAAGACAAAAGAGAACTTGGAGCAAGAAGAAATAGAAAGACTCCAAAGGGGAACCCGAGATAGCCGAAGACGACAACGTCGAGCCCGATGGAAAAGAGATGGGGAACCACCATTTCACCTCCTAAAGATTCATCCCAAATCTATCCCATATTGCACAAGGAGGAGGTAAATCCAAAGCTTTCAATTCTTGATGTGGAAGTTGTGGGTATGCCTATTATTAGTGATGATTTGGTTGTTTGTGATGTCGAAGTAGATTTAAGTTCTCATTGTGGATTTATTGTTAATGAAATTGTTGATGAGAATTTAAATGCATGTGTGAATGAGGAGGAGTGGGGATTGAGACGTGGAAATTTTGAGGAAACCCATGTTGAGAAGGGTACTCCCCAAGTGTTTGATGAAATGCCCCTTAGGCATAGCTACATATGTATGCTTAAGGACATTGAGGATATTTGTCTTGAAAAGGGGGAGAAGGAGGTTGGGCTTATTAATCTCTTTAAGGAGCAAAATGAAATTAGTTTATGTGTGGAGATTGATGGCTATGGTGATGGGAGAGATGTTGGTGGTTCTACCATATTGGGTTGTAGCATGTCTTTTGAGTCGGACGACTTGGCACGTGAATTAGTCGGTTCGAATTATGAAGAGGAGTGGGAGGAAATGAAAGGTCATGGGAAAAGACGGATCGTGGATGAAGATGGAAATGAATTTGAATACAACCATGAAGAAGAGGGGTTAGAAGAGGAGATTGATGAAGAGGAGGACCAAATCCGAGAATGAGCTAGAAAGAAATGAGGAACGTGATTATTATGAAGGCGAATTCGAGGATGAGGTTGAAGAGAGAGAGCACGCTTCCGAAGATAAGATATGTGAGGATGGTGAACTTTGTCATAGTGCATATAAGTTTGATTATGATGAAAATGGTAGAGTTTGCCATGGGGAGGATGAATGTCGAAGCATTGAGTGGAACCGATATGGGGCCGCTTATGAGGAAGACGAAGATGGGGTCTACTATGATGAGGGTGAGCGTCGGCGTGTTGAGTGGGATCGACATGGGGCTCCGTATGAAGATGATGAGTGTAGATTCTATTGTGATGATGAGTTGGAGGATGTTGACCGGTCCTATAACGATGATATTTATGAGCATGATGGAGGTAGGGTCCATTATGACGATGAGTTGGGAAATGTAGAGTGGAACCGAAGTGAAGAAGCTTATGATGATGAAGATCGGTTCCGAGACGACTATGGATCAGGAACTATTGGGTGGAACCGAAATGAAGACACTTATGAGTATGATGAAGGTCGGTTCCGAGATGACTATGAGCCAGAAAATGTAGAGTCACTACAACAAATCATCACTTGAGCCACGAATCATGCCACGAGAATTCAAAATTCGTGGCATATTTCTCATTTAGCCACGGGAAAAAGAGACTCCATCAGAAACTTTAGATTACTTGATATATTTATGCCACGGGTAATTGTTTTTCGTGGCAAAGATACATTTATGCCACGAATTTAGCCACAATAATTTTTTTCCCGTGGCTAAATTTATTTATACCACGAAAAAAATTCACTTGTGGCATAAAATTACTTATGCCACGGGTAATTTATTTCATGGCAAGAAAATTAATTATTTTCAAATTAATTTCAACATAATAATTTTACGGTAAATAATTTATTAGTTTATATATTTTATATTTTATATATTTTATACTTTTTTTTTAAAGAATGTGGTTTAACCTATTACATTAGTTAGTCGGCACATATATTTTAAAGTTCTTAATTTTTGTGATAATCAATTTTTTACTCTCTCCATACATTTTTGCAATAAAATATCATCCTTATTTATATAAATAAAAACTTATTTTTTAAATTTAATTAATATATTTATAATGAAAATTTTATGTAGTGTATACTTTATGAATAAAAAATTGTATTTTATTGAAGACAAGAAAATCACTTGTTTTAATATTATATTTTTGAATAATTTATCCGATTTCTCGGTTTGAGGATTGTCGGGCACTTTTTAGATGGATTATTTTTCAATTAAATCTTTTTGTGTATGTTAGAATTTGAACTCAAAATCTAGTTTAAACGACTTAAAGCTCTTAAAAATTCAAGCCAATCTTAAAATATTTATTCTTTCTAATTTACATAGCATTACAAGAAAAACAATTAGTTATGAGAAAAATTTAGTGAGAATAGTAAAAAATTCTAATTAATAACATACTAAAACTGAGGATATTAAAATATTTTCGTTGAAAAATATTACTATGGATAACCCACTATTTAATTTTTATTATTCTCATTAATTGGTACCAAAAAAAATTGGCTCCAAAACTTCCCCCCAAAACTCAATTAATAGTGAAATAAATAAATATAATTTAGTAATTTTTCTCTTTCCCCTTCTACAGTCAGAGCATGACTGCGTTCTCTCCGTCTCTCTCTACGATTTCTCTATATGTTAAACCCTAGGCTTAAAATTGTTCGCATTTCCTGTCGAACAATCATCTCCCATCGTTCTTCGGGCTTGCTATCTCTTTTTATCTCAGATCCCTCGTGTTGGTAGGACTCTCTCTGCGCCCTGGTTGTTGCTGATTAAATTGATTCAATGGCCGATTCTCATGCTCAGACGAATTTACTGAACCACCAACCTTTGCTCCTCCATAATCTCGATTTCCTGGTTCTACCTTTTTGATTCTCCTTTTTGCAAGTTTTTGGTAAGATTATATGCTCAATTTAGGATTTTGATTCTTTGTGCTTGTATTTTGATAAGTTCTAACCTTTAATCT
Source organism: Euphorbia lathyris (assembly GCF_963576675.1). NCBI lineage: Eukaryota > Viridiplantae > Streptophyta > Magnoliopsida > Malpighiales > Euphorbiaceae > Euphorbia > Euphorbia lathyris. Next base: position 67,197,965 of record NC_088914.1, on the reverse strand, counting down.
CTTTGTCGAAATACACATGTTCTGTTTGTTTTTGAATTTGATGCTTTTCAATCTTTTATCAGTTCAACTTAAATTGGGTTATCTCTTTTAGTCTATGGATATCTTCTTCTTCTTTAGGTATGTTGATTGAATAACTATTGGATGTAAATTACTCATTGATTTGTTAACGTGGTAATTCTATTCCATGGTGGGGTTCACTGCTCCATTTTTTTGAGTTCCTCCTTTTTTATTGATATTTTTTAGCTTTCTAATTACCTCCCTGCACATTAAAGGGCATGCTTCAAAACCCAGTTTTGGGATCATCGAACTTCATGTTGGTTTGTACTTTATTAGAATCTTCTTAGTGGAGTAGAGAGTTGAAACATTTAGAGTTCAATTTCCATCTTAATCTTTCTTTAATTCTCTATTATGATCATGAGTTTCTTTCTAATACAACAAGAACAGTGCATGATGTCATAACAATACTAGCCTTACTTTGTGGGTGATAGGTAATGATGTAAATTGAATAACACAAGTTCTATTTCATTCTGTTTGATTTTTTAATATGGATTTCGTTATCTTCAACTCAATTTTCTTTAAATTTCTTGACGTTATTAGCATTAAATTATTTCTGCACTATTGAGTATTGGTTGATCCACATATAAGTTTCAAGTTTGAGTATCCATGTGATCAAATTGTTGTCCAGTACTATCCATGAGATTGAATGTTACCCTTTTCTAAGTTATTCATCTTTGGAACAGCAATGGGATTGAGTTGAAGTTTAGGAACAAGTTATGATACAAGTTATGATAACTAAGAAATTGAAGGAAAAGGGACAACATGATATATTTCATATTCTATTTTTTTTCTCATTTTTTTCAATTTGAAAAATCCATCAGTTCAATTCAGTAGTGCCGTAGAGAAAACAATAGATATTCAATAACATTCAATTTTGAATAAACCAACATAGTAAATCCGTAATGTTTACTTGGACAATGATTGACAAAATAAATTTGATCAAGCACCATTAAATCTTGAGCTTATTAGAATCCTAAGATGAAGTTTATTAAAAATCCTAGGGTCAGATTCTAATAAGCCCATATCTAAAGTTGACTTTTATCAGTCACTGTGCAAATGAAAACCTTTGTTCCCATAAGTATCAATTGTCACCAGTTTCTTTTATTTCAGAAATGTGATTCTGTAATCAATCCCATGGATGCGATGCATACTTGCCCGTGTGTCCACTTTATTTTGTTTCACCATTTTAGTTTGTGTAATTAGTTACATTGTGATGTGGGTTTCTTTCTCTATATTTTCTTTGCATATATTGTAAACTTAATATTAGCACAAGATGATTAGTTTCACATAAAAATTAGATAGTTTCTTAAAGCTAGCTTATTATATGTGCCTGTGTCTCATACATATTTACTAAAATCTGTGGCATTGTGTTGCAGGTCATTCGGGTGAAATGGCCACTTCATGCAAGAGAAGAGATTGTTTTTTAGCTTCGTCATCACCTGAGAGGAACTACATCAAGATCACTCTTAGACGATATAAGGAAGAGTACACAAGAAATGATGGATGAGCAAGAACCAGTTTGCGGTTGATCGTTTGCCATTTAAGACATCATGCAAAGCACTGGTCGGGCATGGTTGCAGGTATACACATTGAACACCTTCAATTCTCATCCTCAATGGACTTACTTATCCTATGGTTTTTCAACAAAATCTCTGAACATTCATGATTTCAGGATAATAGTCTAGGTGTTGTAAAGTAGAGCCGAGCATGACTCAAGTTAGAAATCAATGCACTCTCCAATCAGTTCTGGTCTCTCTGTCCTCAATCATAACATTATTGCTGGCAACTTTCAGTCATCTATTCATTTTCGGAGAAGCAATATTTTAAAGCCCGTATGTTTTTATCTTAATTCCATATTATTATTTTTTGTGATTTTGTGTGCTTTAGGTGTATAGTGTCCTTCTAATTGGAGTTTCATTGTAAAATACCACTTCTTTTATTTCTACCTGTCTTGCGCTTTTCTTTTTTTTATTTCTTCTCTCTCGGTCTTTTAATTTTGATTATTCTGATTAGTTCAGGAAGTTATCAAGTCGGAGTTCGTTGTTGAAAAGTTCTTTAGGGACATGGATTCAGGGAATCATATCATCATAAGATACAAGGCTTGTAAGTTTTTATTGCTTTGGTGGTGTGCATTCTTCTTGTGCAATTTACATCTATAGCTATGGTTGCACGAATATAGAGCTATTAATTATAAAACAATTTTGAACAAGGATAGGATATACAATAGATAATAGCACTAGTTGCATGGAAAATCTAAGAATTTTTATTGTGGAGAATTTTTCAAAGTCAATTTCCACTAATGAAAATGTTCCTACTCTGATATATAAACATCTATTGTCTTGAAGGTTGGAAACATGTCTTAGTCATTTAAGAATCTATTGACTACTTAGGGCCTTATACTCCATATAAAAAGTTTCTCCTTATATTATTAAACGACTGATGAAGTCGCTTTGTGGATATATGTTATAGACGAATGTCTCCCTTAAAATGGCCCTTACTTATTTTCTAAGCTTTTATAGTTTTATTGCTAAATGACGTTACAATTGACTTGATTGAAATATATTCATTGGCAATATTGTCTATCATATTATATTTCGTTGTTTCTCAATTATGTTTCAAGTTGATATGATTTTTCTTTAGCACGAATTACTAGTTGATGACAACAACTGAGTCTTGTTCATTCCATTTTGATTATAATTTTTTTGTAATTTTTTTGTAATTACTTTTAATTTGTTAGACATGGTTGCATTTTCTAAATCTGCATGATTGAATGAATGGTTTATTATTTACATAATTTTCATCAACTAGTTTATTAATTATCGTTTCTGAACATCAGAATGCATCAGATTCTCGAGGCATTTCACAAAAATGATATTAAAAGAGTACAACTTTTGGTGCTGCGTTTTATCCCCAGTTGCAGAAAGGCAGGAGCTGGTTTTGTGATTAGAAATGTAGCGGGTACATATAATAATGGTTTCAGAGGCTACGGTGTTGTGATTGAAAGCCAAAGAGATAATAAATAAAATTTGTATTATAGTTTCTTAGTTATGGATATTATGATGAACTTTAGTGGCAATTGTTGTTTGAGCTAGGATTAGAATTAGCTTAGTACACTTTTGTACATAAAAGACCATGTAAGCATATTATATTGTCTAATGCTTTTTTATACCTTATCTATTAGATTCTTATATTAACAAATTATCAAAATTTCATCATGTTTCCTAGCATTATATTCGTGGCTAAGCAAGGAATCTAACCACAAGTGTTTTATTTTTGCCACGGTTATTTTTGTGGCTAAATAAGGTTTCCAGCAAAAAGTGTTTTATTTTTTGCCACGGTTATGCTTGTGGCTAAGTGAGATCAATTGCCACGGGCAGTTATGACTTGCCACGTGTATTTGAATCTTGCCACGATTTTACCTGTGGCAAAGGAATATGATTAGCCACGAATTTTCTCGTGGCATAGAAACCAATTTATGCCACAACCTTTATTTTCCCGTGGCAAATATCTAGCCACGCTCACTTGTGCCACGAGAGTACTTACCTTGAATTTTCGTGGCTAAATAGTATAGCCACGGAAATATTATACTTGTGCCACGATTTTGACTGTGGCACAAGTGATGATTTGTTGTAGTGAGTGGGACCGAAATGAAGATGTTTATGATGAGGAAGAGTCGAGAAGTGTTGAGTATGAAGACACCTATGAAGTTGATGATGAAGGCAATGAGCACAATGTGTATTTGATGACTAGGGTGACAATGCCTAGTGAAGAGGAGCCTAGTCAACGTCATCGACTATTTAGAACTCGATGCTTAGTTCTTGGGAAGAAGTGTGAGATGGTGATCGATGGAGGAAGCCAAATGAATATCATTAGTCGGTCCGCCATGAGCAAGTTTGGGTTGGTTCCCGAGCCACATCCTAGACTTTACCGCCTTGGTTAGGTCAACGAGGTGGAAAAACTTCAAGTTACTCATTGGTGTAGAGTTCCTTTCACTATTGGAGCTTATGGGGATGAAGCTATGTGTGATGTTGTGGAGATGGGTGCTTGTGATGTGCTACTTGGTAGGCCATGACAATTTGATTGTGATGCCTCACATACGGGAAGAAGCAACACCTACACCATACGCAAAGGCGGAATCCGATATGTCCTTACACCTTTGAAGAGTTCTCCTAGTACGAAAACGGAGACCACTTTGGAAGATTGTCCAACTCGGGAGTTGAATGTGAAGGGGTGCATTGGTGAAATGAGTGAGACATTGAATCATCTTGACTTGGGTTCCATGGATGAGTTAGCTAGCCACTCTCCTAATGAGGTTAAATCCAAAGAGGAGAATGAGGTTGAGAAGGGGGGTAGCAAAGTTGGAAGTGAAGAAGTTGAGCCGATGTCCGAGGGTGACAAGCACATATCTTTCAACGAGCCACCTAAGGGGTTTCCTAAAGGGCTTCCACTTTTGAGAAAGCTACCACGAGACATAGTTTGGGATCCGGGAGATAGTGCACCTATCATTACACATGGGGAGTTGAGCTTTAGAGAGGAGGATGAAGGTTGCTCCATGATGCCTATTGGTAGCACCGAGACACCTAGCACATGTCACATGCAAAAGAACTGAGTCACTCATTTCGTAAAGTCTGAACTTATTCTTTTGTGCTTTGTTGAGATATATGTGTTGGAAGCTTGGTTGTGTATGTTGAGGGGGAACCTTCCCTATGATGAGCCCATGAGAGGTGATAGTGTTGTGAGAAATGTGAGCTTTATGTTGAGGGAGAACCTTCCCTATGATGGAACCATGAAGGGTGATCTTGTTGGGGGCTTTGGTGTTTGTTCATTGAGGGGGAATGACTTGCTGGGGAACATAGAAGGGACGGAAGGAAGTCAAGGCTTGGTAAACTCGGAACTCATTACCTTGTGCTTTATTGAAATGTATATGTTGGGGTATGTGTTATGCTATTTGAGGGAACCTCAACTCTATGTGGAGTCAATGAGAAGCAATCTAGTGATGAAGAGAGTGGAGTTTATGAAGTCTTTGATGAATGGGGATAGCCGCCCGAGAGATGTTGAGAAGGTAGAAGAAATTCAAGACTTGGGGAGTAATGACCAAGTTAGTATAGTGGAAAGTCTTGAAGTTTCGAGGTTATTAACCCAAGGTGAGGATGGAGCTACTATGTGTGTGCTTGGGTTCACTATAATGTGGGTTGACAAGTGACGCCGGGATATTCCGTTTGATGTGGGCCATGGGCAAGGAGAGATTGAGCATGGTAGCCGGGTTAGTGGAATGAATAAAAGCGAAGGACGGGCCTATTCAATTCAAAAGTATGTTTGGGTTATGAAGAGTACTCAAGGGATCGCTCCAATTTGGGTTGATATATGGCACCGGGAGATTCCATTTGAGGTCGGCTATGAGCGAGTGGAGGTTGAGCCTAGCATCCGGGTTGATGGCGTGAGGTATATTGAGGTCCAGGCATATTCGACTCAAGGCCATATTGGGGTTTTGAAGAGTGCTTATGGGATTGATCGTAGTTGGGTTGATACGTGTCGTCGGGACCTTCCATTCGAGGTAGGCCAAGAGCGGAAGAAGAGTGTGTTGATTCATCAAGTTCGTGATGGGGGGGTATCAAGAGGATCCAATGGTGGTCCGTTCAACGATACGAGGGGCGTTGGAAGACCATCCGAGCATTTATTGGGAAGTGGTTTGACAAGCTTCGCCAAGACATACCATTCGATGTTGGTAGAGCATTCGATATTGGTGGGGATTGAGAGATGAGTACCACGGAAGATGAAGTCCGGGGTGAGGCACTTGTGGAGATATGGGGAAAAGCTCGTGAGGAGGAGGTGAGGCCGGCAATATTTGGAGTGGATTCCTTGAATTCATCTCGAACAACACCTTGTTCGATTTGAGGGCTTGGGTCTGTTCACAACGAACACGTCTCATCAATATGTAGCAAGCAACTTGGGGTCAAGTTCTTTTTAAGAGAGAGTGTATGATGCGGGGCATCTCTCCCTAGGATCGGGGCCGGACGAGGGAAGTCGGAGGAAGAACCAAGCACGAGCAACAAGCGAGTAAGGAGGCCAAAACAGTGCCACACAACACACCAGCAGCTCAGACACGCTCCGCGTGGGTTAAAGTACGCTCCGCGTGAAGGAAGGTGACCCGGAGAAGAGTTCATCAGCCAAAACGCCCCGCGTAAAATGAGTACTGATCTAGAGAGAAGTCCAGAAGCTCACATACGCACCGCGTAGGATTAGGCACGCACCGCATACCTTCACTTTAAGAATCTACGCACCGCGTAGATTTGGGCACGCTCCGCGTATAATGAATTCTGATCCGGAGAGAAGTCTAGGAGCTCACTTACGCACCGCATAGAATTAGGCACGCACCACGTACCTTCATTTTAAGGAACTTGCTCCTTACTCCAGCTTTCTCCTTAATTACAATCTTGCCACTCCTTATTTACAACTCATGCCACTCCCTATTTACCATTCATGCCACCCCTTTATATTTAACCCAATCTACCCCTATCTTTATATTTTATTTAGTTATGTAATTTACCCTTTTATGTAATTTGACATTTAGGTTTTAGATGATATAAATTCATCTATTTCATTGTAATTCCTTAACTTTTCATCAATCAATATTAAATCTTCTTCAAGAAGCTTGTTAAGGCTTTCACCTTCAACAATGGGGAATTCTTATTTCCTATGGATTTATTCCATAAAACCCAGGATTCACTCCTTCTAGTTTAGCTAGAGAAGAAATATCTTTGTAAGTTTATGATTAAAACTTTCAGACAAAACTGATCTGTATCAATAACTGTTACTAAAACTTGCACCTTGAAATCCGACACAATATCATTCTAGAATCTCTCACCAAATCATCAATCCAATAGAAGAATATGATATCTAGTACTCCCTCCATTCCATTATATAGGTCATTCTAGCAAATTAGTTTTTTCCCTAAATATAAGTCATTCTAGGATTCCAATGCTTATTACCCAATAGTGACATGAGATAGAATTATTTTTTGTATTGGTACATGTGTTTTTTAATATTCCAAAGCTTATTGCCCAATAGTGACATGAGAGAGAATTTTTTTTAGTTAACCAATATATTTCTTAATTTGTGTGAAATACCCTAAAATGACTTATATAATGGAATGGAGGGAGTAGTAATCAAGACAATGATCACACTTACAATTTTCATTCTTTTCTCTTTCTTGGCTAGAGTAATCTTTTTTTTTTGTAAGAAGGGAAGAAAAAAAACAAACAAACAAAAACCTAACCCGGGATCAGTCTAGGAAGACTGACCCCAATCCTATCCTCAAGAAGAGAAGGTAACAGAAAAGAAGGAGGAACAGAAAGGGTAGAAACACCTAACATCCCCCCATGCCCAGCAGCTGCCAAACGATCCGCCACGCGGTTTTGCTCCCTATAAATATGGGAGAAGGTAAGAGAATCGAAGGCAGGACGAAGCCTCAAGATGGCTTTAATGAGATTCTGACTCTTAAGACAAACAGCCTGTCTATCCGAAATCCTGTTGATAGCCTCCAAATTGGCAGACTCCACCGAAAGTCTTTTAACACCCATGCGAATGGCGAGTTTAATGCCAGACAAGATCCCCCAGAGCTCTGCAGTAAAGGAGGAGCCCGTACCTAAGTTATGGGTAAACCCAGCCAGCCAGGCGCCACCAGCATCCCGAAGAACTCCACCAGCAGCAATTCTGCCATTACTAAGGCAGGAGCCATCCGTATTCAACTTGACAACCCCTTCCCTGGGCTTCCTCCAACCAACTAACTGGACCTCTTTAACCGGGGAGGGGTGAACCAGGGGCTCTCCTTCAAAACTCTTTGTAATAACAGAGAGTTTTTTCGAGAAGTAAAACCGGAGGTCAGGAATAAAGACAGTCTTCTCAGCAAATAACTCTTCATTCCTCCATTTCCACATTTGGTGACAAATAATAGCGAAGAGAATAGCCTCGTGCTCCATACTGGCCAACAAATTCCCATTAACGCCTTCAGAGAACCAGTCAATATCAGAGAACCCCATAAAGGAAGGAAGGATGTGGTGAGGAAGGACCCCTTCCCAAACCTTTCTACTATTCGGGCAATCCCTCAAAGCATGGCACAAGGTTTCCACATGGCCGCTGCATCTGCTACAGGCACCAGATACAGCCAAGTGCCTTCTGTGTCTATCTGAATTCGTGAGGAGCCTGTCTTTGACTCCCAGCCATAGGAAACTCCTAATGCGGTAGGGGACTTTGAGGGCCCAAATGGACTTCCAAATTTCCAAAGGAGGATCAGCCCTATTAGGGGTAAAAGCTTCATAGGCCGATTTGCAAGAATAAGAACCATTATTAGTCAAGGCCCAGCAGTGTCTGTCCTTATCCTCCTCCTGATTACTAATCTTCATACCTCTAATATTAAGGAGGGTCTCCAGGCTAAGAAAGGAGTCGAACTTAGACCAGATCCAGTCTCCCTCCGAGTCCACCACATCAGCAATTCTCCAGGAGAGGAGATCATTCGGCGGAGGGGCGATGCACACCTCAATCAACGGTTTGTCACCAATCCAGGTGTCATACCAGAAACTAATGGATCTCCCATTACCCACCTCCAAGCCAATCCCCGTACAGAACTCAGCAAAAACAGCACTAAGCCCTTTCCAGAGGAAGGAACAGCTGACAACCCTCTCCTTTGGGCCACCAAAGATTCTATCTTTCCTATACTTGCCGCACAGAAGACGAACCCAAAGGGAGGAGGGGGATTGCCACATTCTCCAAAGAAGCTTCATTAACAGGACTTTATTATTGTCCTTAGCTTGCCTTATACTAAGACCCCCCCTACTCTTAGGCTGGCAGGCTTCCTTCCAAGGGACCAGGTGAATCTTCCTCCCATCCCCAGACTCTCCCCATAGAAAACGCCGATTAATTTTATCAAGGTCGTTGAGGACCGGCTCAGGGAGCTTACAGGCTTGCATGATGTGATTTGGAGCAGCGCAGTTGATAGACTGGATTAAAGTAAGGCGACCTACAAGGGAAAGAGAATTAGCTTTCCAGCTAGCACACAAACCGTTAGATTTGTCCAAAATGTCTTTAAAAGAGGCGTTGGACACCCTGTCACTATGAAGAGGGACCCCAAGGTATTTCCCAAACGATTGAGTCAGGGGAATGCCAGACATCTCACTCAGTCTTCTACACAAGCTATTATCCATATTCTTGGAACAAAGCATACGGGATTTATGGATGTTAATCTTCTGGCCAGAAGCCTCACAAAAGCAGTCGAGGATATCCATCACAGCCTTAATTTGTTCCTCATTACCCTCCACAAAAAGCATGACATCATCAGCAAAGAGTAAATGGGTAACAGGGGGGCAATGTCTGTTGATGGAAATAGGGTGGAGAGTCCCTTTGCTCACCGCCTCTTGGATCAGGTGAGACAATCTTTCCATGGCAATAACAAAAAGGAAGGGGCTCATAGGATCCCCTTGACGAATACCCCTGGATGGAGAGAACTCATCCGACATATCCCCATTGATCATAACTTGGAAAATAGGAGAGGAGATACACTTTCCAATCAAATTCCTCCAGTTCTCCGGGATACCAGCTTTGGCTAAACTATCCAGAAGAAAGCTCCAGTTCAACCTATCATAGGCTTTCTCCAGATCCAGCTTGAGAGCCACGATCCCTTTCTTGCCTTTCTTAATCTTCATAGAATGGACAACCTCCTGGGCAATAACAACGTTATCCATCAATTGTCTTCCAAGAACAAAGCTCCCTTGATTTTGGCTGATAATATCTGGAAGGATCTTCCGGATTCTATTAGCCACAATCTTAGTAATACCTTTATACAAGACATTACAAAGACGGATGGGTCTCATCTGGAGAAAGGAAGAAGGCTTGGCAACCTTAGGAGTCAAGACAATGAGGGTTTTATTAACCAAACTGATATCGTTCGAACCACCAAAGACACCTAACACAAAGCTGTGTATACCCTCTTTAACAGTGTCCCAGTGTTTATGATAGAAACTAGCGGGGATACCATCAATACTAGGAGCCTTAGTGGAACCGATGCTGGAGAAGGCCAGATCAATCTCTTTAAGCTCAATGGGATGGAAAGCATTATTAATAGCATCCTCCCCCAAACGAGGAAAGGAAATGCCAGAGTGGGCACTCTCTAGGTCCACAGCTTCCTCTCTGAACAGGTCATTGTAGAAATCAAGGGCAAGGCGCCGAATGTCCTCCTCCTCAAAAATCCACTCACCACTGGCGTCTTTAATAGCCTCGATCCTATTTCGCTGTCTCCTAATGATCGTTGAGAGGTGGAAAAACCTGGTATTCCGGTCCCCGTCTTGAATCCAAGCCTTCCTAGATTTCTAGAACCACAAAAGCTCTTCCTGTCTAAGCACAGCTTCCAACTCGTTCTGAAGAGCTCTTAGGTGACCATTCAGGCTATGATCAAAATGAACCTCCAAGCAACGCTGAACACCTTCCATTCTCCTCAAGAGTTTGTTCTTCCTCCTGATAATATGACCAAAAGTATTTTTATTCCAAACAGCCACATTCCTCCTGAATTCCTCAGTAGCGATGAGAACATCAGAGTGGGGATGCCAATTGCTTTTAACGAAATCCTTAAACTCGGGATGAGACTCCCAAGCCACCAGATACCTAAAAGGTCTATTACCTTTCAGCCGATTTCCTTTGACCAAATTAATGAGGATAGGGCAATGGTCTGAGTGACGGAAAGGGAGATTAAGTACCTTGACCTCAGAAAACCTATAAATCGCTGCAACATTAGCGTACACCTTATCCAACCTAACAAACACACTATTCCTTTTCCAGGTAAATTTGTGGCCAGCAGCACCCAGGTCCGAAAGCCCGCACATATCCATACTTTGCTTATGATTAAGACACCGGTTCACATAATGATTACCCCCTCCTCTCTGATCACTCAAGAGGGCAATGTCATTAAAATCCCCGGCAACCAACCACGCCTCCACCATGTTAGAGCTAAAAGAATGAAGGATCTCCCACAGCCTTCTTCGGTTAGTCGAAACAGGATCAGCATAGACGAAGGTAATAAAGAAGGGTTTATTACCCGGGCAACACACCTTACTATGGATGAATTGACTGTCCATAGTAACAATATCAATATTGACTTGACCTGGCTTTCAAAAGAGCCAAATCCCCCCTGCCCGGCCAGTAGCCTCCGACCTGACGCAATTCCAATTCTTAAACTTTCTAACCACCTCATCTGCTTTGGCTCCACTAACCTTGGTCTCAAGAAGGACAAAGCAGGAAGGGTTAAACTGTTTAATGAGATCATTGACATGAATGCGGGTAGCCTTGCTCGCCGCACCTCTAACATTCCAAACGAAGAAGTCCATCAGAGGGGGAGACTACAGACGCAGGCCCAAACCCTAGATCAGGTATTTGTTTGGGGCTCCGGGGAGCCTAGAGGCAGTCCCAGAAGGACCCCTTTTATCCAAAGAATTCAAACCATGAAGGTTCTTTTTAGGTTTTCCTTTGGGATTCTTCATGTTTAACTTACTCACTCCTATAGTCTTACCAATAGGAGCATCAACAGGAGATGGCTAGAGTAATCTTCACTTTGAACTTTAATTTTCAATGAGAAAATTGGTGTTTTCCGCCTCCATCTATTTATAGTTTATTTCTTATAATTATTCATTTTATGGATATTTCAAGTTATACAAAATTTAATTTCTAACATCCGGGTTTATATATTAAACTTATAAAACAAAGATTCACAAATCACTTATCAATAAGGGCTAAATTTTGATCGAATTGGGAATCGAACTTCAAACATGACAATCAGAGATTTAACTCCTTACCATTTAGACCAATCTTTATGAACCACTCTTCAATATATTACTTTATATATATATATATATATATATATATATATATATATATATATATATAGGCAAATGATATATACAACCCTTAGGGTTGTATATAAGCATTAATTATTCACATATAACAATAAAAAAGAGAATTTTAATTTTAAAATAAGTATTTATTTGCATTGGAAATATAACAATCTATTATGAATATATGCACTTAAATATTTAAGCATTTAAGTATCAATAAATTTTATATATTGAAAAATTAAATGAACACTAATAATATGAATTTTTAGGTTTTATTTATAGCCCTAAGGGCTGTAAATATCGGAACCCATATATATAATACACTTTTTAATATATTTTATTTGAAAGCCACTTTTGAATGTATTACTAGTGTTTATACATGCATGACACACATGGTGATCGACCATGGATAAGGAAACTTAAAAAAAATAGTAATGAGAAAGTTTCGAAAAAACAATAATTGAAAATTGATGTGTATATGGCAGCATGGTAAGTGTTGTTGTGATTATTAAATTGACTGGAATAACATACTATATAATATAATATGATTAGTAAAAAGAAAAGAAAAAGAGGAATTAAGTAATTTCGTGGAAAGTTCTTTCTTTTTGGAGGAAAGTCGTCTCATCATTTATTGGTCCATACCATAATTTCTTATGTGGAGGTGGAGGTGGAGGTGGAGAGGTGGACTAACAAGGAAAATTTTCAATGCTCCATTTCTCTACACCAATCATCATCGCGTACAATTAGGTTTTCTTTTTTATCATTTAAAAAAATAACACTTTTGGACCTTTTGATTTCTTTTTAATTAATTTCCAGCCCTTAATTTAATTTATTATATATATATATAAGTAGGATTAGATGAATCTGGAGCGTTGAAGAAGTAAGGTGTTGAAAGGAATTTAACCTAAGATACGTTCCATAATAATTGCAAAATTGGAATATAAAAAAAACTTTAAGGATGAGATATTGGAATTTTAAACAATGGAAAGAGGAGAGGGAGGGGGACCCATATAATATATATATATTTAAAGGAAATCAGAGAATGAAGGCAAAAATCCCATGATGATGATGAATTAGATAAGAGAAGAAAGAGGCGTTGGTATATCACGTGGCATATGACCCACTATTTCCCTTAAAGAGAGAGCAGCTCACGAGTCCTTTGACATATTTATTATTATTATTACTTTCAACGCCTTTCATTACATCCATTCTTTTCTTTCTCTCCACGCCTTCACCACCACTCTTTTTTTTTTTTTGTAACAAAAAAGCTTAGGTAATAACATCATCCATTTACCCACTCAAATATATTAATTAATTCAAGACTAAAATTAGCTCTTCAAATTGAGAAACAATACTATATTTTAGCCTAAATGAAATTTTTAATATTAATTCAGTTTTAAAGTTGATAGTATTTCATAAAAAAATTATTATTACAATTGATTATATTTAGAATAATTTAATAAATATTGTCATTTTTAAGATTAATTTGAAATTTCAACTTGAATTTAACTAAACTAATCGAAACCATGTTGACTAGGAATGTAATCAAACAAAACCGAGCTGACTTTTGACATGTTCATGCTCGGTTCATTACAAAATTGGCAAGTTCAAGATGTGAGAACTTTGTTAAAGAAATTTACTCGCCAATAACTCATTAATTATATTCATTTGAAATTTCTTTGATACAAAATTTTACCTACAAAACCAGAATTCACAAAAAAAACTATATTTTTTTTATATTCTCCACAAATACTATTATTATATAAAAAAATAATTGAATGAAAATGGTTTGCGAGTGTGTTCATTAAAATTATAATCGAGTTTATTCACAAACGTATAATCGAGCCCGCTCGTGAAATTTCGAGTTGAGTTTCACCATATGATTCATTTATAAATTGAACCGAATATGATGAAACTTTTATCGAACCAAGCTCAACTTATTTGCAACCCTAATTTTGACCTAACTAAATCACAGCCCATAAACTATTATAGTATAGTTTGTTAATTTATTACATCTTCATCCTTTTAAATTTGTTTAGAACTATCTCCTTATATTTTAAAAATATTTTATTTATTCATTAAATTTATTTAAAGTGATTTATTATGTTATCTAAACTTATTTTTTTAATATTATATTTATGTATTATAAAATATATTTAAAGTACTATAAATTTTAATTTTATTCTACTACAAATTTTTAAGGAGATTAATTGAATATTTTAAACAAGATCAACCAACAGTTGACTTTTCTTAAAAATATAAAGACTATCAATTACTAATTAATATGATTTCTAGACATTTATTTGTATGCATTTATTTTTAAATTGATAGAGTGTATTTACTGAGGTGTAGAGTAAAAGTTGTGATGAATATATTAGGAGGGACAGGTACACGTGAGCTAACCGCCCACACCCCCACAATTTATGTTTTTCCTATCTATACTTAATCATCATCTTCAATTGATTTATCATTACTTTAATTAATTAATTAATTAGAAATGGACACAACAAAGACTCCATCAAACTACCTAAGTTTGAAGGCTTTACTAATTTAAAAGCATGACTCTGTCTGTCCTCATTCATCATTGTGGTATGACTCATTTCCATTATTTTCCAATTACGTTTTTTTTGGACTTTTCTCACTTTCCTCTTTTTTCAAAATAAACCAACTTCTTATATGTACATTTCATCTACCACCATTTTCTAACAAGTGTTTTAATTAATTTCAAATTTATACAAACTTAGAAATTTACCATAAATAAAGAAGAACAATTATAACAATAGTATTTCCTTGAATATATATTTTCTGAACATATACAATCATATTATAAAATAAAAAAAAAAAAAAAAAAAAGGAAATTGATCAGTAGTTACTAATTTCTACAAAATAAATAATTACACTAACCTTTGATGATTACAAACCCTTAATCAAAAAATAGAGGGATTGTTTGGGAAGTCTATAATTATATTGTTCCTTTTTTGTCCCTAATTTTGTGTTTAGATGTTGATGATCTATAATCAACATAAATCTAGAAAGTTTAATTAACAGGCTGCAGAAGGATTGGTGAAGGGATTATAAAAGTGATGAGACTTTGAAAAAGGATTAATATTATTTTTGGAAGAAGCATCATTAACAGAAGCAGCAGCAGCAGCAGCAGAACCACCAATTCTTTCACATGAAGGGCACATAGTAAGAGTTGCTGCTGGCATTTGCATTTGCATGTAAAATGGTTGTGACATTTTTAATGCTTTTAATTCTTGCACTTCTTTTTGTAATCTTCTATTTTCATCTGTTAATGTTTCACAGCACTTCTTCAAAAATTCACAGTCTACTTCTGTTTGCTTCAGCTTTGTCCTGAAATATTATAATAAAATCTAATTAGCACTAATTAAAATCATTAATTAGGAGAGAAATCACTTTGAATATTATACCAAACCAATCAATTGAAGGTTTTAAAAATTAGAATTACAAAACTACTTTACTCTTTTTTCTATTGTTATTATTAATGAAAATTTCAGCTTTTGGGTTAAGCTTTGAAACACCATTTCTCGTCTTTTTGTAAATCAGTGGATTTTTTTGGTGGGCCTATTTTTCTATAGTTATCATTAAAATTTGACCATTGAAAAATAATTGGATTAAAACAGTATTTTTCCATGAAATATCCAAAATATTAGTTTTTTTTAGAAAAAAATATTAGTCTATTTCGTTGATTATTATTTGGTAAGGTTTATCTGTTAATCTATCTATCCTATATAGTGAATTTGTATATTCACTTATTGTTTTCTAAAATTTAATCTAATTTTGATAAATTGGTGAAATTTTAATGGGTTATTTACCATTCAGAAAAATATTAACACATAATAATATAGGGGTAAAAACAAGCATTTTAAATGTTATCAAATAATAAATAAAGGTAAAAAACTGAAATTTTAAATAGATAAAAGGTCAAATTGTGTTTTAAACCAGAAAATATTACTATAGGATAAAAGAATGATTGGATTGGGAGTAATAATTTTTGTAAAAATAAAATCTATTACGATTACGATTATGATTATTGATTTTTCTTCAATTCATCTTTTATAATTATATAGAAGATATAAATATCATATTTAAGCCGAAATTATGATCCACTAAAAATGAAAATTATGTAATTACCTGGCTCTCCTGTTTTGGAACCAAACTTCAACTTGTCTGGGGCGTAGATTCAACTGCCTAGCCAAAGCTTGCTTTTGCTTCTGTTAATTAGAGAACAATAACCATAATTAATAACTTAAACACATGAAATTAGGAGAAATTAAATGAGAGATTAGTGAAATTAATTACAGGATTAAGAGTGCTGTGTTGCTTAAAACTCTCCTCCAAAAGAGCAGATTGATCTTTAGTAAGACGAAGTTTCTTCCTAGTATTAGAACCATCTTCATCTTCATCACTAACTCTTGAAGAAAATCTCTCAACATCATTAATATCTTCACTACTAACATCTCTTTCTCTCTTAACAACTCTACCACTTGAGAAAGAAGAAACACCGCTATGACTATGCGGAGAAGAAGTCTGCACATCTGATATGATTTTCTTGGCAGCATAAATCTCCCCAGAAAGCCCCAAACTCAGTGAAGGCTCAAAATTCAGACATGGCTTAACAAGTTTAGGCTTCTGATTAGTGTTGTTGGCTGATGAAGATTCTAGACTTAAACCAAGAACAAGACCATCATTAAGACAAGTAGTTCCCATTGAAGAAGAAGAAGAAGATGGGGGAGATAGATGGGGAGGGGGGGAGGGGGTGTTTAAGAAGGGGGAAGGGGCTTATTAATATGAGTGGGTGGGTGGGTGGCTGTGGCTGTGGCTAAATTAATCAAAGGAATTGAAATTGAAAAACGAATCTTTATGGATAAATTATTTATTTTATATCTATGCAAAGGTTGACCATATGAACCCCACTAATAGTATTATCCTCATCAATTCTTTCATTATCGTATCAAACAAAAAAGAAAATAAGGGAGTAGTATTTATTTTTAAGGGTGTACAGTTGAGTTATGTTCACATGGAATGGAATGGAAGTGGGAGACACATCAAAGGGGGGGAATGATTCGCTCAGCGGTTCGCCACCCATTAACATACCATTTTTAACTATTTCCTTTTTGGTATTAATCCATTGTTCCACCTCTAATCTTGGTATTTATATCAACCTTAATTTATGACTAATATTTACTGACCTTTTTAATCTATCAAAACATGAATTGAGATTATGATTATACATTTTTAAATCAGAAATTACAAAACAAATGATAATTTGTAATAACAATCAGAAGAATACTAATGTGAACCGTGAAGGTAAAATCACAAAATCAGAGAGGAATATTAATGTGAATCTTGAAGGTCGAGATTCAGAGTTACAAACGAATACATGAAATTAAAATACTAAAGGGAATGAGAATTCAGATTAAGGAATTCTAGATGATTCAAATATTCCTTCTAGTTCTTTATTCATCTATCCTAGTGAGAATCCTTTCCTAGTTCTTCCACATGGTTTTTAAATCCATGAATTTCATAAAGTATGTCAACGTGCTAAGTCCTTGTATGGCTTGAAATAAGTTAGTCATCAATGGAATGCTAAATTGACTACTGCTTTGTGTTCTTTTGGGTATAAGTAGTCCCCATATAACCATTCATTATTTATGAGAAGTTGACTATACTATAACTTCTCTTTTAGTGTACGTTGATGATATTATATTTAGTTGAAATTATATAACATATATACAAATAAAAACGTTTGTTGGTAATAAGTTCAAAATTAAAAATTTGGGAAATTTGATTTTTTTTTTTCTTGGTAATGAATTGTCACGTAGTTCTAAAAGAATTTTTTTTAATCAAAGGAAATGTGCTTTAGAACTTCTTTCTGATGTAGGATTGCTTGCTTTCAAACCACCTACTGTTCCTATGGATAAATAAAATATTACGATTATCCAAAGATAATGAGAATTTTCTTAATGATAAAATAGGCTCTAGAAGATTTCTGGTCGTTGCCATTGCTCCAGCAGCACCGCTAGCAGATGCCGATGTCATGCCTACTCCCTTCCGCCTTCTCTTTACATGCTTCCAGCCATTAAAGACATGTCGAGCCGCTTGTATCCCTGCATGAGGATAGTAACATGATCCTTTCCAAACTAATTTGTTCCACTGAGTCCAGATTGTCCAAACGACGAGTGTAATTCCTTCGACTATTTCTTACTCTACGTATCAAAAAACTGCAGCAACCAGTCCTTACGCTTTCCCACCACCCAACGACATACGGTCAATAAAAAATTAAGTGCCAATTATGCTCATTGTCAATCTTGCACATCGTTCATGTATGCGGGATGTGTATATTTCTGTTGTTTAATCACCGGTTAGTACGGAAGACCTTCAAACCCACTTTACCACGGGAGGCACATCAACATCCCAATTGTTTTCATCCGTTCACCACCATTCTACTACACCGGCTATCTTCCATTAACTGGTACCCAGATTTGACAGAATAAATTCCATCCTTTGTGTAATGTCAGATTAGACGATCTTGTCTAAGCTACCATAAATTTGGAAGTTTTAGGATAGAGATTGCATCACCTTGTTCAAACATGTTATTAATCTTCCTTCTATCCCAAATTCGAGGTCCACTAACAAACAGGTTTAAAGCTACACCATTCTCCATTTTAGTCAGTTGAGGTGTCCTAACAGTGAACTCTCCCTCCCGGTTTAGCCAGACATCTTCCAAATCCTAATTCAATTTCCATCCTCAATTCTCCATCTCAACCCTTTCGAAATGACCTCTCTTGAATTCTACACACTCCTCCAAACATAACTAGGATTATTGTCTAATTTAGAGGTAAGGAAAGAATCACTCGAATAGTATTTATCTTTGAAAATTTTGCTTTCCAACTTGTGAAGATTATTCAAGAACTTCCACCTCTGCTTACCCAAAAGAAAGATATTATAATCATGTAAATTGCGAAATCATAAACCCTCTTTCTCCTTTCGATAACTCAACCCCTCCCAACTGATTCAGTAGATATTCTTCTTCACATTCCCCTTCGTACCCTATCAAAATGAATTTATAATTTTTTTTTTCATTAAGCCTTCCTTATTGTTGCTATTTAGTTTTTTCTTTTACAATATTTTTCTATTATAGTTTTTTTTGTAGTTTCTTTTTCTTTTTTACTCCAAATGTAGAAGCGTTTGACTAAAATTGAAAAATAACTACTAATAGTTTTTTTCAAAAATAATAATAATCTAACTTCTACGGACTACTAACAACAACAAATAATAAATATAAACATCTAACTCAAATACACCTTTAATTTTCATTTAATTCCAAACAATCCTACTACTATTCATCTTTTAGGGAAAAATAGAAAATAAAACATGTGCTTTCACCGATTTATAAAGATATTCACGTGGTTTAAAAGTTTGTAAACAATTGTCTGTAATTTATGCAGTTACAAACTCAGGCATTCTGAAAAAACTATTGTCGTGACTATTTACTGTAAAAGAAAGCGATTTGAAGCCACTAAAAAGAATAACTTTATAAATTATCCTATATATATAGTTTAACTTTGCAAATTAACTCAACCAAAAAATTGTTTAATTTGACTCACATATCATTTAAACACAATCTTTATGAACTTTAAACTCATATTATAAAATTTTCAATCATAAAACTGCATTTACAAATTGAAAAACCACAATTTCTTTTTCAACCTTATCTTTTAGCCTTCAAAATCAATCACATACACAAATACAGTAAACTTATTTGGTCGTATTTTCTCTAAACAAAGATGCTAAATTTCGAACCCATCACCTCCAACATATTAAGAACTCAATCTTTTTGTTTGATAATTAATCATAATATATAATTCTTCACTTTACTTTTGAGTGTTTGAATAATTAATGGTAATAAATTAATAAAACTAGCCCATGTCTTGCTCTTTCAAGTCATTCAAAGATTGCTTTGCAAACATCATGATATTTATTTTTTTGTTTTTTTAAAGAAAACAAATAAATTAGATAATAATATAATCAGAAAAATTTGTTGGAGATGTAAATTATAGCCATTATTAGAAATTAATAATAAGTACCCCTTAAAACATAGCACATGAACTGTGTCCCACTCCATGCCTTGGTTTAATTTAAGTTGCTAGAAATGGGTACCATGTCACATTGCTTACCAAAATAGATTTCTTTATTCTTTATTTAGAAAATAAATAATTAAATTAAAAAAAAAAAAGAGAGGCATGGTGGGTAGTTATGTTCTTGCTTATTATGAATGCATGTATAGAAGATAAATAAAAAAGAAAGGGATGTCCACTAGAGATTGTAGAAAGTAGGTACAAGGCAGAAATAGAGTTTCAATGGTGGCAGAATATGAATATGATTCATCAACAAGAATCCGGATCTTTGCTTAACTAGAAAGTTGATGTAGACTCTTTTATTTTGGTTCCTACTTTCTTACATTTTCATTTACATGTACTACCACTTTCAATAATGCTTTGTCGGCTATGCTCATCTCTAAATAATAAGTTAGGTCACCCATAAAACATGAATGATCAACCTATAATAATAATATTAATCATAACTTTCATCATTTACTTAACTACATCAACGCCCTCTATTACTCTTACATCATTTTCTTCCATTTCTAATAATAATAGGTGATTCGTAGTATTCACATTCATCAAATTTTGGTTATTCACTGTTAGATCTAGGATTTCAAATTTTAGGACGGTGATTCAAATCATTCTAAAACTTAAATTTAACAAACCTAGATTTAACAGTGAATAATCAAATTCATTTGATGATCTAGATGGTGGTTGATGAACGACAGCCCGAAAGTTTCAAAATCATATGTTTGGGTTTCGCACAGGACTGGTAGATGATAGTCATAATGCACGTATATGGGAGAGTCAACCATGGACGGGTTTAAAGAGGAAATGCATGTATAGTAGCTTTCAATTAGAACAATAGTTCTCCAATAGTAGGTGAGATTTTGCCCGGTTGGGTATACATCCAAGTCCCACATTGGAAAGATACAAGGGAGTTGCATAGTTTATAAAGAAGTTCACCAACTACATTAGTACTGTATGAGGCCTTTTGGGAAGGAGCCCAAAAACAAATCCGTGCGAGCTTGGTCCAAAGCGGACAATATCATACTAATGGTGGAGCTTTTAGTGAACTTGTGGGCCCTACATACCCTAATAGGGATATGGAGGAGATAATGAAAAGAGGGTTAGGAGAACTTTTAATATATGTGTTAAATCCTAAAAAAGTAACTGATTTAGGAATTAGAGTGTGTTCAACCGAACGACCGATGCTTCTCTTATTTTGCAGAAAGTAATTGGAAAATGAGGGAAGATTCACATATTCGATTTCCGATATCTCAAAATATTAATAAGTAATTTATGTCTTATAGTAATGTTAAATAATTAACTCTTGTAAGATGTATATGAGGTAGGAGCTATATTACCATAAAAAAGAATAATATATCGCCGACATTATTTGGTAACAAATGGACTTGGATCATGCATATTCATACAAGAGTTTTTTTTTTTTTTTTTTTGAAGAAATACAAGAGTTAAAATAAGATGACACCAACAATAATGATGGATTTGGTTTTATATGAGAGAAGATAAAAAGTGAGTTATAAAATAAACAAAAGATAATAAAAGGTTTAGCACCTAAAATTCATTCCTAAACTAAGCTGATCAACTTAGTATTATTAACCAAATGACACTTGTTGGAATCCTCACATCAGGAGTGTAGTTAGGAATGAACTTGTTGAGAAGTGAAATAAGTTTAGGGACTTTTTTAGATATTTTTTTTTTAATTATTCTTGTCAGATTGATTCTGTATATGTGCTTGAGTATTAATATCATTGTAACGTGTACTTTCTTTTTCAATCAATTAGATCCATCCTTTTCTTCTTCTCTCAAATTGCAATATGGTATTAGAGTATTGGTTGAGCTCTATCCAATAGTGTTTGTTCTTCTCTAGCAATTTAAGGCTATGAGAAGAAAGAGTTACGCAAAAACTCTACAAACACAAGATGAGGAATTGAAGTTGAGTCGATTGGATTTATCATATGTCACATGTTTATCTTATTAGTATTAGTAGGTATAAGTAATTGTCAGACTCAAATAAATATTAATTAGTTATTTTGGATTATGGAGTGTGATGCTTTGACTCTGTTTAAACACGACCCATATAACAAAAGTGTTCATGCCGTGTGTGCCGGAAATGCATCTTTGGGTATTACATAAAGTAATTGCAAAATAGTTAATATTAGATTGAACATTCGTCACTCCTGATAAATGGGAGATATATCCATGGTCACTTGTGGAGAATTGATTTAAAATCCTTGCAAGGTGATAGGGTTAAGAGTTGAAATTGAGATTTCACTTAACATGTCTATTCAGAGTTAATTCTACCTGGACAAGTAAAATAAATGTCTAATTATATGTAACTTGACATAATCCATAGTTACAGATTCGTTTAAAGATATAGCTGATGAAGGATCGAATTATAATGGACCTAATGCAGAAAGGTAAACGCCAGTATCAACCTGACCTCTTATCGCTCTGGGGAATGTTTACGGTTCTGCTATTCACAGTCTGCACACTTATTCCGTTATACACTTAGTTGAATTTAATTTGGAGAAATTATTTTTCAATAATTGTATAGGCTAGTAGCGGTAAAAAAAACCTAATGGGTCGCATATGAGACTTGAAATCGGAGGAAGGAATTGTAATTAAGGGGATGAATGGACTGGGCCGATTTTTGTATATATATTACAGATTGAATAATTTAATTAATAATTATAATTAGATTATAGTTATAATTAAATTATCTGATTATGTGATAATATTAATTATGAGATTTAATGTGATTATGTCTCTAATTAATTATCCCTAACATAAATAAATATCTAATTGGATTAGGATTATTATTTATTTATATTAAGATATAGATAAAGATAAGGGTAAATTTCAAATAAAACTCATGCGGTTTCACTGATTTTCAGATAAAGGACTGTGGTATACTTTTTATCAAAACGATGATTGGAGTTTCACACTTTTAACAAAACAAAGACCTTTTAGATTAATGCTATTAAAAGCATCTTTAATGACCTGAAAATGAAATTTTTTATGAATTAAAGTTGTTCAATGTCATATTTGCTATGGAACTACATTTTCGATTTTCGAAAACCATCTTTTTTGGAACTTTCTCTCTCTAAACATTAACTTTCTCTCTCTTTACCAAACATCATCTAAATAATCTCAAAATAAAAAAGTTGAAGAATTAAAGTTGCTTAGAATATTAGTATTTCTTAAAATATGTCATTTTTGAAGTCGTTAAGGATGATTTTAATAGTATCAATAAAAAAAGTCCTTATTTTACTAAAGTTGAAAACCTCAATCCTTGTTTTGACAAAAAGTAAACCACAGTCATTTATCTAAAAATTAGTGAAACCACATAGGTTTTATTTGAAATTTACCCTAAAGATAATTATGTTTATTTATTTATTTATCTAATTAATAATCCTATTTGGAATATGATTCTAATTAAATAATTAAACCTAATACAACTAGGGTTAGGATTTGAAGATTATAAATAGCCCTTAACCCTTGTGAATTTCGGCTATGCAAAATTAGAGAGGCTAAGATCTTCTTCTAACTTCATCCCGTCTTAATTACTCTTTCGTTTACTCTTTCTTTGATCTCGTGTCGATTCCTTTAGAGGAAATTAATTTAGATTGCTATTCATTGGTTGATTACTAACCGTTTTTCTTTTCTATTGATTTCATTGTTCATGAAATACGATTGAGAAGTTGTGGGCACTTCGTTTACAATGGTAAATAGATCTTCAGAAAAAGTACACTTGTTTAATCCCTCTTTATATGAAATAACGATTAACGGGTCTTGGAAAAAGAGAAATAGATAAGATAGATAAAATTTTATATTGTCTAGACTTGTCTAATTTTCTGACACTATGTTCTAAACCTATTGCACTATTTTCTAAATCTAATGTGATATGTTCTAAACCTAATTCGCTATGTTTTCAATCTAGTATCGTATGTTCCATGTTCTAAACATAATGCATTATGTTCTAAATCTAATGCGATGTGAACCTCGAGGGAAACCAATTTCCTAAAGTGAACATTGAGGGAAACCAACTTCCTAAAGTGAATAACCTCGATGGAAACCAACTTCCTAAAATGTATCTTGAGGGAAACCAACTTCATAAGGTGAATCTCGAGGGAAACCAACTTCCTAAAGTGAACCTGAAAAAAAACCAATTTCCTAAAGTGAACCTTGAGGGAAACCAACTTCCTAAAGTGAACATCGAGAGAAACCTACTTCCTAAAGTGAACATCGAGGGAAACCTACTTCCTAAAGTGAACCTCAGGGAAACCCAACTTCCTAAAAGTGAACATCGAGGGGAACCAGCTTCCTAAAGTGTACATCGGGGGAAACTAGCTTCCTAAAGTGTACATCGGGGAAAACCAGCTTCCTAGAGTAAACTGTATGGGATACTTGAGGTAAACCTATAGGATCATGAGGTCATTTAATACTTTTAACATGCATTTTGTGAGCCAATTAGAAAGCATGAAAGTTAGGAACAACTCCATCGTGAAAGTTAAAGTGAAGCAGTTACTCAATATAGTGGAGATCCTTGGATTAGTGGAAACAAAGGAAGTTACTCTCAGTATCTATAAAAGGCAGAAATCACGATGAAAAGAGAACAAGTCGACAACTCAACACACACTCAAGCAAAACTCTAGCAATTTCTTTCTAGACTTCGGTATTTTTAGAATTCTCAGTTATTTCTTTAGTTTCAATCTTCAAGTACAAAGTTCATTCAAACTTCTCAGTACAATTTTATTTTATTTGTTGTTCAATCATTTCTGTAAGGTATGTGTCATTTTCATAATCGAATATTTAGAATATTACGGTTTTTTATTCTATACAGTCGTTTGATAATTAGAAATTAGTTACACACAATTTTATTCCATAGTTCGATAATACTATAATTCTCTAGTACCCGGTATTTCCCATGAAAAAGCCAACCATATGTATAAGAAAAAACTGCAAAACATTTGAATTGTTTGAAAAAGAAAGTAGACTATGTCTCTAAAGAGTAGTAGTTCAAAGATACAATAATGAGATGCTTTAAATAGAGAGCAGCCACATATGGTTGAAATTGAAGAAATAAAAGGTAGTTAATGGCGGCATTAATTAAGAGATTAATTGATTAGCTGCTCATCTTCTCTCTAACTTTTATTTTTCTTGTCTTCAATCGTTAATGGACTGACTGTGTTAGGCTTCAATGCAATTTTATTATTTTGTTGCAACCCATGACGTATGCACTGGGAAAGAAAAGGATGCCCTTTTCTTGTCTCCCATTCAAATTTTTGACACGTGTCCCTTTTATTTTACTTTATTGCTATTAACTATGGTTAGATATACTTAACTTTAGTTAAAGTGTAGTTAAAAGGACACGTGTCAAAATTTGAATGGGGGACAGGGAAGGGGACAGGAAATTCGGGACAGAAGATTTTTTTCCGTATTATTATTAGACTGCTGCTTATCATTATTTCTTTTTTCCTTAAAAAAGCAAAATAATTAGATTTCCTTAGATTTTCCTTTCTCAACTTTTATTAAAAACGGTGAAAAGTTCGATCCGCATAACAAATTTGACAATTAGATCGATATGATCCTTCGTATTATAAAATTTCAAATTTCAGTTTTCTTATTTTTCTACGAAAAGAATGCATCAATCGAATAAATCTTTTAATGGGATAAGCAGATAAAATCAATTTTAAACCTTAAACTACCAATATATTTATATATTATCTCCAGAATTAACTTCTCAAAAGAAATAATAATAATCTCCACAATTATACTTCTTCCCACAAATTGGCATACCACTTTTACTGCTATAGTCCATAAATTATATACAATTTTTTATTTTATGTATAACAATAGTTTATTTTCTAATTTTTCTGATACATTCCTTATTTATTACATAAAAATAAACTGAGTGTTAGGGTCTAGTTCAAGAGTTCGATTATTGACTCCGTCTTCAGGGGTTCGACGTGTTAGGATGATGGACCTTCTAGGAACACTCCAATGCTGAAGTCAGTAAAGTTGTCGGAAAAAATTATACTAAAAGTGGAAAGTAATATATGTCCTAAATAGAAAGAAAAGTGCATTTTCATAAAGCGTCCCTAGAGGTGAAATTGCCTTGATACCCTTGGATAAGGCGATGGTTATAGGTCGGCGTAAGGAGGGAGTGCTTTCTGGAGCCATACAAGGGTTGAGGCCTCTTGAGAGATTCAGACTCATTTGGCCTTGAGTTTTTAAGTTAGAGGATTTGTAATACATGTTTCCCCTATGTGTATTTCGACTCATTACATGTGAGATAAAAACACATTAAATGTTTATCATTCGATGTGCATTTTCCAAGGGAGAACCATCATTTCTTGAGTGATGGATGACTGTGATTTATAGATCATTTATTGTAATCTACAACTAAAGGATATGTAGCTCTGAACTGAATGATGAGGAACCTTTTAGCCTTTATAAGTGATTCAGAGAACTCAAAACGTAGGAGATTTTATTAACCACCTTTTCTTCGTGGCTATAAAGCAACTTAGTTTTTCATTTGTATCCTTTTTTATTTCTTTTCCTTGCATTCTGTTATTAGTTTGTCGATATGAAGCCATACTTACTTAGGGTTCCATTAGCCGGAGATGCCCAAACTTTCCTCATATTTCAACCTTTTCTTGGACCAGTGATTCTAGTGAGAATAGTGAGAACCATTACGTTGGAAAGCCTGGGGAGCTTGAAGTTGTTAGCTATCGGCGTACTTTCTTTCCTATAATGGATCATTATACCAAGAAGTTGTTTAGCCATCCTAATTTCATCAAGGGAGATATCACTTTTAGTGAGTTGTATAGGGAGGCAATGGATCAGTTGTGGCCAACAAATGGGAATAGATGGACCAAGAGGGCGAGCCACTTTGAACACCAGGTGCACCCTAAATTAAATATCCAGTTGTATCTTATGGAAAACATGGCGAGTTTGTCGACTACTGAGGATGTTGCCATCATCGCCATCGTATATCGGATCGGGGGTGCTTATGAACTAGTAACCGCTAGTCCAGATATGCAAGCTAAAAGTTAGATGCCAATTAACGCCTTTATTTTGTACGAGGAACACCTTATTCAAGGTTTTTGAGTTCCCTATCTTCCTTTTTTTGAGAGGTTTTACGGGATTTACGGTTTCCTCCTAGCCATATTATACCGATGGCCCCAATGAAAATGGTGGCCTTTTATCAGTATTGTCGCAAGAAAGGTTATTGTCTTATTGTCCCAATATGTTGGGGTTTTATGTTCTATAAACAATTGTTTTAAGATATAAATACTTGTAAATGAATTGTTCTTTGAATCATTTGTTTTAATAAGATATAATATGTTTAAACTATATATAAAGGCAATCATTTTTATTAAGAACTAACTAAAGCTAAATGAAAGGAAATCTCAAAGTTTATTTAAGGTGATTATGAAGTGTTCATACAAGCATGAAGTGAGACTAAACTTTATTATAAACCAATAAACTTAAAAACACTCCAAGTCAAGTAATATGTTTAAGGGGTTAGCATAATGTTATTGAGACTTGCATGTAATAACGTCTTCTGTTCTAAACAAAGAGCTGATCTCGCAAACTTCAGATATGAAGATATCTGGATAGTTACATGGATCCGGTGAAGGAGTTCATTAGGATTGAGGACCCGACATGAGATAACAGGATGGATGGATTTATCCTATGTCACCTTTTATCTCATATGGTATTACTAGGTATAAGTAATCCTCAGACTCAAATATGTTGTTCCCGTGTAATGTAATAGAGTTAGTTCCAAGGAGGGGGGGTTAGGAACTATTATAACTTTTTATATAATTATGCTGACTTATTTGAAGATTTGATACTTTAACTCAGTTTTAGGTCAGCACGGCTGAGTATGATGTGAGACAGCTTTAGACAGACACTGACTAGAGCTGTTTCAATCGTGAGTTGGGAAGTAACACTTAAGTCAGTTTCCAACTCAGCACTCAGATTACTCAGCTCAGCGTCTACAAGTTGTTATTTCGCTGAGCAATATTTAGCAAGCAATATATATATCAAGGAATAAAGGGTTAGAAGTTACTCAGCAGACTTATCCTGGTTCGGCCTCTCCGCCTACGTCCAGTCCTCAGAAATCCTTCCGAGCTTTTTGAATCCTCTACTGAGCTCTTTAAAGGTAGAGCACAAACCGTTTACAATAGCAACTGAGTATGTAAGAGTACCGTCCTCTATTCGTCTACTCAATCCTATCTCTACCACTGAGTACTATAACCGAGTACTCAGCCTCACTCTACCACTGAGTACTATAACCGAGTACGCAGCTTCTCTTTTCTAACCGATTACAAATGATACAAGAATTGTTTTTTGTAAAACAAAGAACACTTTAGATGAATAAAATCACTCTAGACTTTTACACAATGATTGGAAGTTGGTGTAAGAGCTTGCTTTTCCTTTTTGACAGAGCTTCTAATTTGTATTCACTCAATAGTTTGACTTGATGAAGATCTACTTGTCTGTCTTGTTGGATTCAAGTGATGGATTGGTCTTTTTATAGTGATCTTTGAGGCACCAATGATTTGAATCCCGACATAGCCGTTGTGGGGAAACAGTCTTCATTCGTCATCACTTGGTCAGCACTCAGTGCTGCAGGCCAATCCTGTCTTTTGTTTTCATCAGGAGCCAGGTTTATCTTCTTACGCCAGGTTTGTCTTCTAGTAAATGTCAGATGGTCCATGCTTTTTCTCGAAAAAGTCTTCCAGACAGATTTCTGAGACTTCTGATTGTTTCAAAAAATTGTCAGACCTTGTATTCCAAGTTGACGGATCATTGACGCTGACCTGACGACTACTCAGCTTGACTTAGCAGTTTCGCCTTCAAGCTTTTCTGAAGAAGATATTTCTTTTCTTAAAGCTGAGTTGCATTCTACTCAGCTCCAGCTGTGTGACTTGCATCCGCTGACTTTTGGCTTTCTCTTATAGATATTCAATTCCTGTTCTTGTTAATTAACTTACTCAACATTGAACACACCCATTAGCACAATTAAATCAAAGCACTTAAATTTAATTGTTGGGAAATCTTAATCATGGGATTAACTTAAATAATTTTGTCAAATCAAAATCATGTGGAAAGGTGTTTCACTTGTGTTTGTGGAAGAGGATGATCGGCAGAATTATCTACTTGCTCAGAGTCAGGCTGAAGCTGACTGGTTTGAGGTGTTTCAGCACTGACCTGAGCATGTATTTCCTTAGCTAGCTCAATATGTTGAGGAGCAGGAACTTCGAGCACTTGCTCGGTATCACCTTGGCTGAGAGGAGCAATTGAGTCGGCATGTTCCTTAGGCTGAGAAACAGAGGCTTGCTTTTCATGTTGCTCTGGTGGAGACTCATTGGGATTTGAGAAGAACTTAAACTGCATATTTGAAAGGTCAGTGATCGGATCCCGCAAAGGTGAGTCACATATAAGGTCAATGACATGGGATTTATGTGCCTTCTTCTTAAGTCTCCTTAATCTCTTAGTCTTTTGAGGAGGGGGGTCAGCAGGAATGGACTCAATTGAGTCAGTAGGTGAAGTTGCCCCTTGATCAATGTGATCCTTTGCTGTTGGCTCAGCTTCTTCTTCAACCTGCTCAGTGTAGGTTGTTTCATGTTGGTCAACATCTGATGGCTCATGTTGCTCAACATTTGCTGTCTTCTCAGCATCAAACTGACCACCCAATTCTTCTTGATCTTGGTCAGTGGGATTTTTCTCAAGAACAATGCCCTGACTTCGCACATAATGAGAGTCTTCAAAAATGACGACTCCAAGTGGGGCTACGTTGATAGGACTTAACCCAGAAGAGATTTTCTTCTTCTTCCTAAGTGGTTGCTCATCAGTAGTGTCCTCTTTTTCTCCTTCTTCCTCAGGCTCAGCTTGCCTTTTGAGGTTTTCGGCTGACTTAGGCTCAGCCTGACCTTGTGCCACTTGAGGCTTTGTTCCTCTGGATACAAACCGAACTTTCTTCGGTGGAGAAACATTATCTTTTGAAGAGGTCTGAACAGTTTTTCTCTTTCTGTCCTGTTTGTCAGCTTGAACTTGCTTTCCCTTCTTCCCTTTTCTGGTCTGCATCCCTTTGGTTCCTTGAACAGCGGCCCCTTTTCTTTTCTTGGGCACAATTGGTTGATCATAGAATAGACCAAACAATGCAGCTGTAGTAATTTCTGTACCCCAGGTGTGGATTTCTTCAACCAAGCTCATCCGGTGATCCTTGAGGATTCTGGTAATAAAGGAGCCTAACCTAAGGGTTCCAGTACTTCTTTAAAACCCACCGATTATAAAGACTGGCATATTAATCGGCTTATAGGTTAGCATGTGCAAGATGAAGCACTGCTCAAAGTTTGACGCTGAGTTGGTGGAGTTGACCTTTGGAAAGAGGAAATTGGTCAGTATGTAGTGGGCCATCTTTTGATGTTGACCCATGGAGGTACTCAAGATTTCTCCGACATGACTAGGGGGTTTACAAAACTCAGCGGGATAGGTAATCTTTTCTTGGTCACCTGATTTGCGAAGTATAGCTCCTTCGTTTTTCAGTTTTAGCAGTGAGGCAAGGTAAGAAGAGTTGATGAAGATATCCTTCTCTCGAACCTTGGTGACCATGTAGTCCCGGTTATCATCAGCGGCTCTTAGGTTAGCGTAGAATTCCTTCACTAACTCAGGATAGGTGGCTTCTCGTACCAAGAACAGCTCGGTCCAGCCGTTCTTTGAGATCCACTCATAGAAGGGTTGCTCAGCTTCCACAAATCCCTTCGAAAACCAGCGAGAGTGGTCAACCTTATACCCCCTCACACTCTCGTAAACCAGAGAGTAGGTTCGTTCCACTGCTTTCTTTGCCTTATCCTACTTCTGTTTCCCTTTCGAAGAGGTAGCTTGGTCAGCCTTGGTTTTCTTCCTCGGTGTAGTGACCTTAGAGTGGTCACGCTGACTAGTTTTTTGAGACTTGGTCGGAGTCTCGCTATATTCCTGCTGAGCAGGAGATGTTGGGTTTTCATCGGAGTGGTTGTCATTGTAACAGCCTCCGGAGAGATTCTGAGAATCCGACATGATTTTCAGAGAAATTTGAGAAGTTTGGGAATTTTAGAGAGAAGAGGATTTGAATACTAGAAAAATCTAAGCGTAAAGAGGTAAGAGTGGGAATTCGTCCACTATTTATAGAGGTGTCGAGTTGATCTGAAGCGTTGAGGTGGCCGTTTGACCTCGAGATACTCAATCGACAAAGATTCTGGCATTTATGACACATTCGGCGCATGTATTTTCTAATTATTGCACTTACGTCATCCTAGGTGGCTATTTAATTTGCGTGTTTCGCATTAAATTTTGCATCAGATCTTTACTCAATGTTAAGAATTCTAAACGTTTAATGTTCTGAGTAGTTAGTTCAACGCAAAAGAATTATTCGTGTGCTTAGTAACTCAGTCTTGAGATAACCACTCAGCGTGTATATCTACTCAGCATGTAATAGTTATTGATTTAGCACAAATCATTTAGCATGGTAATCACTCAACGTTTAATTTAGACATGGAATTTCATTGAAGAGGATTAAACATACCAATGGCTTCTCTAAGTATGTTGAATTGCTCATGGGCCAGTGGCTTTATGAAGATATCAGCAAGCTGCTCATCCGTTGGGACATAGGTTAGCTTGATCTCTCCCTTGAGTACATGATCTCTGATGAAGTGATGTCTTATGTTGACGTGCTTCATCCTGCTGTGCTGGATTGGGTTCTTTGATAGGTCAATGGCACTCTTGTTGTCACATTTGACTTCAATTGTTTTAGTCTGAACGCCATAATCTTCTAGCTGTTGCTTAATCCATAGGACTTGAGCAACACAACTTCCAGCAGCAACGTACTCAGCTTCAGTGGTTGACAGGGCTACTGACGCCTGCTTCTTACTGAACCAGGACACAAGACAGCTTCCAAGGAAGTGACATCCTCCTGAGGTGCTTTTTCATTCAAGTTTGTCTCGTCCATAGTCAGCTTCAGTGTATCTGATGAGTGTGAAATCATGAGTATTGGGATACCATAAACCTGCATTCACTGAGCCTTGCAAATATCTAAGGATTCTTTTTACAGCTATGTAATGAGATTCCTTAGGGTTAGATTGATATCTAGCACAATAACATACTGAGAACTGAATGTCCGGCCTACTAGTAGTTAAGTAGAGTAGAGAGCCAATCATACCTCGGTACAATCTGTTGTCTACTGACTTACCATTTTCGTCAGCGCAGAGGACAGTGTCAGTGCCCATAGGGATAGATATTGACTTGCAGTTCTGAAGTTCATACTTCTTCAATATCTCCTTAGCATACTTAGTTTGACTGATGAAGATGCCATTTTTCCATTGTTTGATTTGAAGTCCAAGAAAGAAGTTGAGTTCTCCCATCATTGACATTTCAAACTCAGGCTGCATCTGCTTACTAAATTCCTTGCACATGGACTCGTTAGTGGCACCAAAAATAATGTCATCAACATATATCTGAGCCAGTAGGGTATCTTTACCCTTCCTCTTAATGAATAAGGTTGTATCAGCTTTACCTCTGACATAATTTCTAGTCAGTAGGAAACTGGTCAGCCTCTCATACCAAGCACGTGGTGCTTGCTCGAGACCATACAGAGCTTTTTTGAGTTTATAAACGTGGTTTGGGAACTTGGGATCCTCAAACCCTGGAGGCTGATTAACATAGACTTCCTCGTTTATAACTCCATTAAGGAATGCACTCTTAACATCCATTTGAAATAATTTAAAGTTCATATAACTTGCATATGCACATAAAATTCTTATAGCCTCTAGCCTTGCCACTAGGGCAAAGGTCTCACCGTAGTCAATACCTTCTTGCCGACTGTAGCCCTGAGCTACAAGTCATGCTTTGTTCCTAACCACGTTCCCTTATTCATCCAGCTTGTTGCGAAAGACCCATCTTGTTCCTATGGTCTTCTGGCTTCTTGGTTTTGGCACTAAGTCCCATACTTCATTTCTTCTGAACTGATCAAGTTCTTTTTGCATTGCATTCATCCAGAACTCATCGTACTCAGCTTCAGCGAAGTTCTTTGGTTCCTGAACTGAGACGAATGATACGTTGCTGAGGTATATCCTGAGTTGATTTCTTGTCATCAGCGTGTTTTTAGCAGCATCAAGAATGGCACTCTCTGAGTGTCCTCTTGGTATTCTGATCTCTTTTGGTAGAGTGATGTCTTGAGCTGGTTGTGTTTCAACAATCTCTGTAGGTGTAGATTGGTCAGTGAAAACAATTTGAGTTTCGCTTTTACCTTTGGTCAGCCCTTGAGGTAGTGACTCAGCGGCTGTTGTTGAAACACCTTTCCACATGATTTTGATTTGACAAAATTATTTAAGTAAAATTAAATATATTCTAAACACACTAAGTTTAAATGCTTTGATTTATTACACTAATGTGTTTGTTCAATGTTGAGTTAAATTGTTTATAAGACATAAAGACTAAATGGCTTAAAGCCCAATATGGAAGTCAAAGCGCAAGTCAAACAGATCAAGACCACTCGGCCCGCGTGTGCAAAACGCTGTCGTTATGAACAAAACGCAGCTCAGCGAGAGAAGGATCTAGAAGACCTTCGTTGAACAACTTCGGAATGAAGCTGT
Organism: Euphorbia lathyris; assembly: GCF_963576675.1. Lineage (NCBI taxonomy): Eukaryota > Viridiplantae > Streptophyta > Magnoliopsida > Malpighiales > Euphorbiaceae > Euphorbia > Euphorbia lathyris. The sequence goes on along the minus strand of NC_088914.1, from coordinate 67,164,233 downwards.
TGAGTTGAATCGACAAAGACTACAAGACAGCAGCTGAGCAAGAACAACTTCCAGACAAAGTGTTTCCACTTTGGGTAAAGTTCAGAAGACACAGGACGCTGTCTAGTTGACCTTACCATAAATGGAGAGACATTCTATCGAACTGACTAAAAGCTGACCGAGGACAGAAGATACTCAAATCTGATTGGCCGAGAGCTCTGAGCAAGACTGAGTGACAACGACATGAAGTCATTTCCCTCCAACGGTTATTTCGAAATTCGAAATGACTGATGCCTCAGACGTCTCTATAAATAGAGCCCTTCAGTTGCTTCATTCAATACAGAACTTTATCAAGCCATTACGCTGACCAAAATTCTACTCAAAGTTCTGTGAGAAAAAGCAAAGCAAATACTTACACCAAATTATATATCTTTCGTGTAAAAGTCTAGAGTGATTATTCAATCATCTAAGGTGTCTTAGCAATTGTTGTTTAGGACAAATCTTTATCATTTCTAGAGATTAGAAAGGAGAGGCTGAGTACTCGGTTATAGTACTCAGCGAGAGATTAGGAGTGAGTAGAGGTATAGAGGAAGGTACTCTTGTTATACTCAGCTTCTAAGTTGTAAAAGGTTTGATGCTCTACCGTTAAAGAGCTTAGTAGAGAATTCGAAAGCTCGGAACGTGTTCCGGGGATAGGACGTAGGCTTAGAGGCCGAACCTGGATAAATCTGCTGAGTAACATCTTTCTAACCTTAAACTCCTTAATATATATATATTGCTTGCTTGAACAAAACTGACCAAGTAAAGAGGTCACGCTGAGTTGTGTTGCATTGAGTATCTGAGTTCAGGAATAGACTCAAGTGCTATCTCCTGACTCAAAGAAAGAAGCTGACTTAGTCACCAGTTGACTAAGCTAGTGTCTTAATTTACTCAGCGCACTGTGTAATCCTTTTTCAAAGAAAAAGAAGTCAGCCTTAACGTATTAAAATTTTAAATAGTTCCTATCCCCCCCCTTTGGAACTAACTTGTTACGTTATAAGGGACCAACAACTGTTTCTTGGTCAGCGGGTGCTGAGTATGGATCATCCTCAGTCAGCTGCTTGTCTTTTCCTGCAGGGTTAGTTTCATAGAACTCAACGTGTACTGACTCTTCTAAGACCTGAGTTCGTTTATTAAAATCTCTGTATGCTTTGCTGTTTGTTGAGTAGCCTAAAAAGATAGCTTCATCAGCTTTTGAATCAAACTTAGCTATGATGTCTTTGGTATTTAGAATAAAACATTTATAGCCGAAGGCACGAAAGTATCCAATGTTGGGCTTTCGTCCTTTCCAAAGTTCGTAGGGGGTCTTCTTTAATATGGGTCTAACTAGAGCCCTATTAAGTATGTAGCAAGTTATATTGACAGCTTCTCCCCAAAAGTACTTTGGAAGCCTATGCTCACTCAGCATTGTCTTGGCTATGTCAACCAAGGTTCTGTTTTTCCTTTCAACAACCCCATTCTGTTGAGGCGTTCTAGGAGCAGAGAAATTATGGTCAATGCCGTTGGCTTCATAGAATTCAACAGACTGTTGATTTTTGAATTCTCCACCATTATCACTTCGGATGTGAGCTAACTTAAGGTCTTTATCATTTTCAAGTTTTCTTACTAAAGTTGAAAACATCTCAAAGGTTTCATCCTTGCTACTCAGCAAGATGATCCAAGTGTACCGAGAAAAGTCATCTACAATGACCAAGGAAAATCTTCTACCACCCAAGCTCAGCGGCTGGACTGGACCGAAGAGATCCAAGTGTAGCAAGTCTAATGGACGCTTGGTTGAGACAATGTTTTTACTATGAAAAGACGTTTTAGTTTGTTTTCCAGCCTGACAAGCGTAGCATATTTGATCCTTTTCGAACTTAAGTTCTGACAGTCCCTCAACTAGTTGATTTCTTGCTAATTTGGCCAGGAGGTCCATGCTTACATGACCAAGTCTCCTGTGCCATAGCTAGGAATTTTCTTCCTTTGACACTAAGCATACATTTTTTGAAAATTTCTTTACCAAATTCAGCATAAAGACATTATCAATACGAGGGGCAGTTAAAATCAATTCATTTGTTTTTCCCTCGAGTATTTTACATCCAGTGTCATCAAATATAACTTTTCTCCCATTATCACATAGCTGAGCTACGCTGAGTAAGTTATATTTAAGTCCGCTGACTAGGGAGATTGACTCAATAGTAGGATTACCACCAACGGTTCCTGACCCTACTATCTTACCCTTTTTGTTGTCTCTGAAACTTACGCTTCCACCTCGTTTATGCACAAGTGTGATGAACTGAGTTTCATCACCAGTCATATGCCTCGAGCATGCGCTGTCAATGTACCACATTTTTTACTTCTCAGCACACCTCAGGCTTACCTGCAATATAACTAGTTATCTTTAGGTACCCAAGTCTTTTTGGGTCCTTGTTTGTTAGGCTCGGCAGGTAAAGCATCATATTTAATCTTATGACGACACACTTGGACAGTGTGTCCATTTTTCCCACAGAAGTCACAGCTGACCTTCTGTTTGGGATATCTCACTAACTGGTCAGCACCCTAGTGCTGAGCATGCCAGCACACCTTTGTGGTGTGTCCCTTCTTCCCACAGAAGTCACACTGGACATTCCGCTGAGGATTCCATCTCTACTAACTAGTACTTCGGTACTGAGTGTTCAGAGGAATGTTTCTTTTATTCGGAACCTTGAGTTGATTCTGAATAGATGTGACATCCTTTCTCAGTTTCTTAGAATCTGATTGGACCTCAGAGACAAACTTTTGCATAATTTCTATGTTGCTATGCAAAGTTGAGTTGTCCTGGAGAAGATATCGAAGGTCACTCAGTTTGACCTCCTCAATCTCGTCACATCGCCTGCTGAGTGCTCTAACCTTCTTGTTACACTTTTTGATAAGTGTGTAGAGGTCACTCAAGGCATTTATCATTTCATTTCTAAGCAGGAGTAGTGATATTACCTCAGTTGAGTGAGCCTCATCGTCAGATGCAATGGAGGGGTCAGCATGCTCAGAAACACTAGGCTCAGCAAGCTCATCTGCCATGAAGCAGATCTTTGCTGACTCAGTGGCATCGTCTCCTGATGATGATGACTCATCACTATCACTCTAGGTTGCCACCATTGCCTTCTTGCTGTTCTTATTTTCCTTCCTCAAGGTAGGACAACTTGATTTGATATGGCCAGTTTGATGACATTCACAGCATGTGATTGGCTTTGAGCTGTCCTTCTTGTACTTTGTACTTGTCAAACTTCTTGTAAGGCTTCTTTGAATACTTATCATTCTTTCTAAACAGCCTTTTCATTTTTCTAGTGAACATGGCCATCTCTTCATCGTCTGTTGAGCTCCCGTCAGTGGAGTCAGCTTTCATGACAAAAGACTTTTGCTTCTTGTCCTCAGACTTCTCCTTCACCTCAAAGTTCTTCATTGAGATCTCATGGGTCAGCAGAGATCCAATGAGTTCATCATACTTGTAGGTGGTCAAGTCTTGAGCTTCCTCAACAGCAGTTTTCTTGGCTTGCCAGCTTTTGGGAAGACTCCTCAGTATCTTCTTGACTTGCTCTTCCTCAGTAAAGATCTTGCCAAGTCTTTTGAGCTCGTTGATAATGTTTGTGAATCTTGAGTTCATTTCAGAGATTCCTTCATCATCATTCATTTCAAACAGCTCATACAACCTCATGTGCTGGTTCACCTTGGACTCCTTAACTTTGTTGGTTCCTTCATAGGTGACCTCCAGTTTCTTCCAGATCTCCTGCGCTGACTCAAAACCTGAAATCTTGTTGTACTCTGCAGCATCTAACGCACAGTGAAGCATGTTTATAGCCGAAGCATGATTTTGTAGCTTCTTGAGATCATCTTCTGTCCACTTAGTCTCAGTTTTAACAACCGTTTGGCTGTCTATAGTTTCAACAGGAACAAATGGGCCTTGGACTATAGAAAGCCATGCACTCATATTTGTTGCTTGAATGAATTTTTCATTCTGTTCTTCCAAAAGGTATAGTTAGAGCCGAAGAACAGAGAAGGCCGAGTAATGGACAGTCCCTCAGGAAGAATCAGAGTTTTCTGATTTCCTGGGAGGAAACGAGTGATGTTCTCAGCCATTGTGGGGATCAGCTCAAGATATTTATATCTTGCTCAGTGAGCTTTTAAGCTCTGATACCACTTGTTGGTCCCGTATAACGTGACAAGGTTAGTTCCAAGGGGGGGATAGGAACTATTTAAAATTTTGTCCGTTAAGGCTGACTTCTTTTCTTTGAGAAAAGGTTTACACAGCGGCGCTAAGTAGATTTAAGACACAAGCTTAGTCAACTGGTGACTAAGTCTGCTTCTTTCCTTGAGTCAGGAGATAACACTTAAGTCTATTCCTGAACTCAGCTTCTTAGTGCACTCAACTCAGCATGAGTTCGTTACTTAGTCAGTTTTAATAGCAAGCAATATATGAAGGAGTTTAAAGGTTAGAAATATGTTACTCAGCAGACATATCCTGGTTCGGCCTCTCCGCCTACGTCCAGTCCCCGGAACTCGTTCCGAGCTTTTTGAATCCTCTACTGAGCTCTTTAAAGGTAGAGCACGAAACCTTTTACAATAGAAGCTGAGTATACAAGAGTACCTTCCTCTATACCTCTACTCACTCCTATAACTACCGCTGAGTACTATAACCGAGTACTCAGCCTCTCATTTCTATTCTTCTAAAAATGATAAGTGTTTGTCCTAAACAATAATTGCTAAGACACTTTAGATGAATGAATTCACTCTAGACTTTTACACAAAGATTGGAATTGGTGTAAGGTTTGCTTTGCTTTTCTCACAGAACTTCAAGTATGAATTTGGTCAGCGTTTCGACTTGATTGAAGATCTGCATCGAATGAAGCAATTGAGAGGCCTTTATATAGTGACACTTCAAGCACCGGTAATTTCGAATTTCGAAATAACCATTGGAGGCTAAATGCTTCCTGTCGTTGTCACTCAGGACATGCTCAGTGTCGTTGGCCAATGTGATTCTTGCATCTTCTGTCTACGGCAGTGCTCAGCAGCTTTTCGTCAGATAAACAGAATGTTTCGACATTTATGGCAAAGTCTTCCAGATAGCTTCCTGCGCCTTCTGAACTTTACCCAAAGTAGAAATACTTTGTCTACAAGTTGGTTCTGTTCTGCCGCTGACCTGACTGCATTGTCGCTTAACTCAGCAGCTTCCTCTTGAAGCTTTTGTTAGAAGGCTTCTCGATCCTTCTTGATGCTGAGTCGTCGTTTCACTTGATACGACTGCGTTTTATCTTCTTAGGTCGTGAGGTCTTGATCTGTTGACTTGGGCTTGACTTGCACTTATGGGCCTTTAGGCTTTTTATCTTGATGTCTTATAAATTAATAAACTCAACATTGAACAAACACATTAGTGTGAATAAATCAAAGCATTTAAATTTAATGTGTTAGAATATTTTTTATCATTTACTTAAATAACTTTGTCAAATCAAAATCATGTGGAAAGGTGTTTCAACACTGAGCATACCAACACACCTTTGTGGTGTGTCCTTTCTTTCCACAACAGTCACATCGACTATACTGCTGAGTATTTCATCTTCGCTGACTAGTACTTGAGTACTCAGCTTTTGGATAGAACCTTTTCTTTACCGATGAACTCAGCTGGTTCTGTATGGATGTGATGTCCTTTCTCAGTTTCTTAGAATCTGATTGGACTTCAGAGACAAACCTATGTATGATTTTTAAATTTTCATCTTACCTGGTATTGTCCTGGAGAAGATGTCGGAGGTCACTAAGTTTGACCTCTTCAATCTCATCACACCGCCTGCTGAGTGCTCGTATTTTCTTGTTACACTTTTTGATAAGTGTATAGAGATCACTCAGGGCATTTTTCATTTCTTTTCTGAGCAAAGGTAGAGACATTACCTCAGTTGAGTGTTCCTCATGGTCAGACCCACCAGAGAGGTCAACAGACTCGTTAGCCATGAAGCAGATATTTGCTGACTCAGTGGCATCAGCTTCTGACGAGGTTGACTCATCACTATCACTCCACATGGCCACCATTGCCTTTCTACTCCCCTTCTTGTCTTTATTTAGGGTAGGACATCTTGACTTGATGTATCCAGCTTGATGGCATTCAAAGCAAGTAACGGGCTTTGTGCTATCTTTCCTGTGTCTGCTGTCGCTTGACTCAGCTTTGTATTTGTCATTTTTCTTAAATGACTTCCTGCTGTATTTGTCATTCTTTCGAAACAGCTTTTTCATTTTTCTGGTGAACATGGCCATTTCCTCATCATCTGATGAGTCAGCATGAGTTGAGTCAGCTTTCATGACGAGAGATTTTTTGCTTCTTGTCTTCAGACTTTTCTTTTACTTCGAAATTCTTTATTGAAATCTCATGGGTTAGTAGAGATCAAATGTGTTCATCATATTTGTAGGAAGTCAGGTCCTGAGCTTCTTCGACAGCTGTCTTCTTTGCTTGCCAGCTTTTGGGAAGACTTCTTAGAATCTTCTTCACCTGTTCTTCTTCAGTGAAGTTCTTGCCTAGTCTCTTTAGCTCGTTGATTATGTTAGTGAATCTTGAATTCATCTCAGAGATGTCTTCATTGTCATTCATCTCAAACAGCTCATACAGCCTCATATGTTGATTCACCTTGGACTCTTTAACCTTGCTGGTTCCTTCATAGGTTACCTCCAGCTTTTTCCAGATTTCTTGTGCTGACTCACAACCTGAAATCTTGTTGTATTCTGCAGCATCTAACGCACGGTGAAGCATATTTATAGCCGAAGCATTATTTTGCAATTTTTTAAGGTCATCCTCTGACCACTTAGCCTCGCTTTTGACAGTTTTTACACCATCAATGGTTTCATAGGTAACAAAAGGGCCTTGGACTATAGCTAGCCATGCACTCATATTTGTTGCCTGAATGAAGTTTTTTATCCTGTTCTTCTAAAATGTATAATTAGATCCAAAGAACAGTGGAGGCCGACTAATAGATAATCCCTCAGGGAGTATTTGAGTTGTTTGATTTCATGGAAGGAAACGAGTGCTGTTCTCAGCCATTACAGGGATCAGCTCAAGATAGTTTTATCTTGAATAGTGAGCTTTTAGGCACTGATACCACTTGTTGTTCCCGTGTAATGTAATAGAGTTAGTTCCAAAGGGGGGGGTTAGGAACTATTATAACTTTTTATATAATTATGCTGACTTATTTGAAGATTTCATCGTTTAACTCAATTTTAGGTCAGCATGGCTGAGTATGATATGAGACAGCTTTAGACAGACACTGACTAGAGCTGTTTCAATCATGAGTTGGGAAGTAACACTTAAGTCAGTTTCTAACTCAGCACTCAGATTACTCAGCTCAGCGTCTACAAGTTGTTATTTTGCTGAGCAATATTTAGCAAGCAATATATATATCAAGGAATAAAGGGTTAAAAGTTACTCAGCAGACTTATCCTGGTTCGGCCTCTCCGCCTACGTCCAGTCCCCGGAAATCCTTCCGAGCTTTTTGAATCCTCTACTGAGCTCTTTAAAGGTAGAGCACAAACCGTTTACAATAGCAACTGAGTATGCAAGAGTACCGTCCTCTATTCATCTACTCAATCCTATCTCTACCAATGAGTACTATAACCGAGTACTCTGCCTCACTCTACCACTGAGTACTATAACCGAGTACGTAGCTTCTCTTTTCTAACCGATTACAAATGATACAAGAATTGTTTTTAGTAAAACAAAGAACACTTTAGATGAATAAAATCACTCTAGACTTTTACACAATGATTGGAAGTTGGTGTAGGAGCTTGCTTTTCCTTTTTGACAGAGCTTCTAATTTGTATTCACTCAATAGTTTGACTTGATGAAGATCTACTTGTCTGTCTTGTTGGATTCAAGTGATGGATTGGTCTTTTTATATTGATCTTTGAGGCACCAATGATTTGAATCCCGACATAGCCGTTGTGGGGAAACGGTCTTCATTCGTCATCACTTGGTCAGCACTCAGTGCTGCAGGCCAATCCTGTCTTCTGTTTTCATCAGGAGCCAGGTTTGTCTTCTTACGCCAGGTTTGTCTTCTAGTAAATGTCAGATGGTCCACGCACTTTCTCGAAAAAGTCTTCTAGACAGATTTCTGAGACTTCTGATTGTTTCAGAAAATTGTCAGACCTTGTCTTCCAAGTTGACGGATCATTGACGCTGACCTGACGACTACTCAACTTGACCTAGCGGTTTTGCCTTCAAGCTTTTTTGAAGAAGATATTTCTTTTCTTAAATCTGAGTTGCATTCTACTCAGCTCCAGCTGTGTGACTTGCATCCGCTGACTTTTGGCTTTCTCTTATAGATATTCAATTCCTATTCTTGTTAATTAACTTACTCAACATTGAACATACCCATTAGCACAATTAAATCAAAGCACTTAAATTTAATTGTTAGGAAATCTTAATCATGGGATTAACTTAAATAATTTTGTCAAATCAAAATCATGTGGAAAGGTGTTTCGATAAAATTAATATTAATTAGTGATTCTGAATTGTGGAGTATGATGCTTTGACTATGTGCAATCACGATCCATAATAGGAATGATCCTGGGGTGTGTGCGTCAGTCGTTGGGTGTCACACAAAGTAATTGTGGAATAGTTAATATTAGATTGAGCATTCATCACTCCTGATAAGTGGGAAATATATCCAAGGGCCACTTGTGGAGAATTGATTTGAAATCCTTGCAAGGTGATATGATTAAGAGTAGAAATGGAGATTTTACTTAACCTATCTATTCAGAATTAATTCTACTAGAACAAGTAAAACAAACGTCTCATTATATGTAACTTGACATAATCCATAGTCACAGATTCGTTTAAGGATATAGCTGATGAAGGATCGAATAATACTGGAACAAATACAGAAAGGTAAACGATGGAATCAATATGTCTTCTTATTACTATGGAGGAATGTTTACGGTTCTACTATTAACAGTACGTGCACTCATTCCGCTATACAAACGATTGAATGTAATTTGGAGAAATTAATTCAATAACTGTATACGGAGTAGTAATAGGGACCTATTGGGTCACACATGAGACTCGGAACTGGAGGATGAGACAGTAATTATTGGGTGGAGTAGTGTGGGCCAAAATTTGATGTATAGTGCATCAAGTGGGAATAATTAATTTATTGAGATAATTGTAATTAGATTATAATTATGGGTAAATCAATTGTAGGATAAAATTTAATTAGAAATTTAATGTGATTAAATATCTAATAAATATTAACCTCACCTAAAGATAAGTTATCTAATTTAATTAGAGAGATAATATTTATATTTATGGGATATAAATAAAGAGAATGTTATAACTTATCTAATTAATTAAGAGTTTTAACCTAATTGTGATAGGGTTAGAAAGACTATATACATATAGAACATCACACTATGGAATTCGGCCAAGGCTAAGAAAAAGAGGAAGAAATTATCCTAACTTCACCTGAACAATTATCTTTCTCGTTTTCTTCTTGGATCTCGTGGTTATTCTTTAGAGGCAATCTATTTCGGTTGTTATTCAATGATTGATTACTAATCATTTACTATTGTTTTTTTATGTGTTCTTGGACAGACGGTTGATATCCGTGTGGGCACATCTCTAGCAACAGTAGATAGTTCTTCAGAAAAGGTACGTACATTTAATTCCTTTTAATATGAAATAACGATTAACGGATCTTGAAAAAAGGGAAATAAATAAATAAATAATTATATTTCCGTTGCGTCTATATTTATCTATTTTCCTTCGCAAACTCCAAGCAGTTTTTCCAACCTAGTCAGGATCCAAGATCTAGACATATAAGTTGGAAAGCCCAGAAGTTGAAGTTTCTAGATAATATTATCAATAAGCTCTGTGAGTGGAGAGCTAGGTTCTTTATAGTTTAAAAGAAGACGACGTTCCTATTTTCGACCAACTATAATCCTTATCCTAGAAGTGTGACAAACTGCATGCTAGGGCGAGCATCCTTTAATATTAAGCATAAGCTAGGCGACTTTTTACGAGGCTCTAGTAGGCAGGGCTGATCCTGAGATTCTAGAGGCTTATGGGCGAAGTAGCAAATGAAAGCCCTAATAAATAAAAATAAAGTAAAAAAATCAATTTTGCAAAAAAAAATTTACTTAAAATTCACACATTTTTTTTATTACACTTAACAATGGATCTAATAAAAACATCAAACTTCATATAAAAAACATTTTATTTTACATTAAATACTCAATTTCTCATACAAAACATTATACGAGCATTTCTAGATGTAGAATCACTAGTGTCTGTATCAATATTCTCTAACATATTTCTCTCAATACCCAAAATTGTTGAACTATTTAACTTTCTTGGGATGTTGATGATCAAAAATAGTTTTTCAGTAATTTTAACTTCGAATAAATTCTTTCAGCAGATACAATGGTCACTAAAGGATTTGAAATATTTGATGTTTTGACAAACTAAGGAATTTCAAATGCTAACATCAATAATTTTGGCAAAAAAAAATTTGCAACACTCATTTTTTTTAAAAATATCATTTGTATCAACATGCGAAAAATTATTATAAAAACATGTAGTCATAAATTTGTGTATTGTAATTGTTTAGGCTTAAGAATTATATTTATTGTCATTGCATTTTTTAGATTTTAATTTCTGTATTTTTTGTACAAAATTTTATTTTTGGACCCCTCCCTCCCTTTGTTAATTTATGCTGCGATTTGTTTAAGTCTGAAATGATTTTCATAACGGTTGCATATTTTAATATTTAATTTTTGTATGATCATTATTTTTGAAAAATATTATATGGGGCCCTTCCTCCCTTGGGTCCTGGGCAGGCGCCCCTCCTGCCCATGCCCAGGAACGGCCCTGCTAATAGGGTGCCTCCTCCTCTAGCAGAGAGTGCAACTAAGTTGGAGAGGATGAAAGTCCTCCCATGTCAGAGGCTGGAATAAGGACTTAGCGAGGGAATCGCTCGAGGAATAGAGATTCCCTCTTTCCAGTGTGAGGCTATTCGAGTTGCTCAAGGTAGATATCAAGAGATATACCCCAGAAACATGTAGTATGAGATATTTTTATCATCCTTTTGTCTTTTGGCCCCTTTGTTATATATTTATTTTGATCTTTTTCTTTTTTCTTACATGCCTGCTTGGGCTTACTTTATTTGTTTCCTCGACTACTCATATGTGCCATGTATGACAACTCGTACTGTAATATTGACTTCCATGAACCCGACTGAGCACATTCATAATCCTCTTAGTGATCCTTTTATTGATCCATTCATTATCATAGTAAAGTTGGTGGTCTACAGTATCTCTTGTTCGGATATTTCCTTTATATTCTCACAATTTCTCTATGCACCAACACAAGTTCATTAGGCCATTGTTAATCATATCATTCAATACATTAAAGGCGTGTCCTCCTATGGTACACAATTTCTTCCTAACACGAGGTTCCTCATGATACATGGTAACTCTGAGGCTAGCTAGGCTAGTTCACTTGATGACAAAAAGCCAACAACATGGTTTTTCAGCTATCTTGGGTCTAATCTGATTATTACTTGGTGTTCACGTAAGCAACATGTTGTTGCTCGTTCTTCCTTTGAGGGTGAATATAGGGCCTTGGCAACTGTATTATGAAGTCTTATGGTTACACTAGCTACTCTCTAAAATTGGTGTTGTGGTTCATTCTCTGATTTTGTGGTGTGACAATTTGAGTCCAACACATCTCACTATGAATCCCGTTTTTCATATTTATAGCAAGCATTTGGAAATTGAGTTTCTTTTTGTTCAAGCTTATGTTGCTCGGAAGTGTCTCACTGTGCGCTATGTATATTCCTCGAGCCAGACTACAGACATTTAACCAAGGCTTTATCCTATGGCCAGTTTCAAGATTTGAAAACCAAGTTGACACTCGTTTTCTCTTGTACTAAAGTTGCGGGAGCATGATAGAATGGTATACGATTTTCCAATTCCATAAAGTTTGGGTTTTTCCTAAATGTGTAAGGTTAGAATTGTGTGGTTCAACCTAACTACTCTTGTATTTATTTTCTATCCTAGTTAGGACTTCTTATATTTGGGGTAAATTACATATGTGGTGTACAACATTTATCCTAAATCACACTTTAGTGTACAACCAAAATTTTGTCACACTAAACTGTACGAGCTTCAGGTGACCTCCCACTAAAATGTACATCCGGTTTTTATGACCGGTCAACGCTGGTCAACGTTGCCACGTCATCAATTTGACTATTCTAAAAGTAAAAAATTGACATACCTATTATGAAATTATTAAAATGTCTCCATCCCTATCCTTTTCCTCTCTCACTCTTTTCCTTTCTCTCCCTCACTCCTCTCTCTCCTCTCTCCCTCACTCCTCTCTCTCTACCATTTCTCTCTCACTCCTCTCTCTATCATTAATGAGCAATAACAATAGATCAATTGATGATTTTTTACTCAATTGATGATTTTTTACTCAATTGATGATTTTTGTTTAATTCAGAAATCTAATTAATGATTTTGATAGTTTAAGATTGTAATTGAATTTAAAATCTTAATTTAGAACCAATGTCTAAAATTAAAGAGATTGACTTTATAAAATAAATAAAGAGATTGACCAGTGAATTTGTCAATAAATGAACTAATAATTGACCATGTGTTAATGTATGGTACACAAAATGTAATTTACACGTAGCAGTGATTAATATTCCACTAAAAATAGATGCAAAACTTGAGTGGACATATAACCTTCAATTTTACCGATTCAATACAATTATATAATAAAAGATGGTTCCTTTTCTTTCTTTTGTAATAAAAGATGGTTCTAGTTCTAACTAAAGGTCTTTGAATCATCGCACACGTTGTTAGAAAGATGAGAAAAATATATATATTTTTGAAGAAAATGATTGGTTCTACTTTTCACTCTATTTTATCAAATAAGAAAAACAGACCTAGACTAGACACGAATTATCCAAACCCCTTTGGCATGGAGTGGCCGTATACCCAAAAGCCACCACACCACCCATAGAGATAGATAGATAGATTGCCATTATTTTTGGAACCAAGTAGATAGGCATTGACTTTAAATTTATTGCAATTAAATAATTTCCCTAAATATTTATTAATAGAAAAATTGTCTAAGATAAAGGTAAGTTCCCCCAACTTTCTCTTTTCCAATGGATGATTGGGAATAATTAGTAATTACATCTATCTATCTATCATTGAACTAATTAATTAATTCAATTTTATCAACCTTTAATTTTTAAAAATATATTTTTATGATATCTACAAAACCAAAATACGGACACTATGCAACCCAATAGCATAACTAGTGGGTTTTGTCTCTCTTGTCACTATCCCCACTCTTCTTTCATTAGTGTGCTCAAGGAAATTCCTGTTCCAACTCGCCTAACTTATTATTTCCAATTCAACATTTTTAATTTGTTTCTTTAACATGTTCAACTTTTCTATAGGTTGGTGTTTATGAACTCTGAACGGAAGATCTTAACAAATCTTTTTATATGTGATGTAGAGTGAAATCGATTGGAGGTTTTAATCGTAAACCAATAAAGAATGCAATCTTCTCTAGTTTAACTAAAAGGTTGGATTAACCCACAAGGATGAACCTTGATGCTCCAATGGAGGCTTCTTTAATTCAATATGGCAAAAGTTACTAAACATTACAAAGAAGGGAGTTTAAATACTCTCCCAAAGAAGAAGAGAAAAGACCAAAAGCCCATGAATAGGGTTTTTGGCTAAACATGTGGCTAAGGATAGAATAGGAAAGGAAAGAGTTCATGGCAATTGAGTAATAAGAAACCGAGGGCAAAACAGTAATTAAGCAACAGCAGAAATGGTCCCCTCTTAGTAAGAACTTGGAGGAGAAGTATTGTCCAGGCAGGATACGCCCCGCGTAGGCCAGTGTACGCGCCGCGTAACTTGGGTACTAAGCTTTTGGACATCTTCGAAGGGATTGTACGCGCGGCGTATCCTAGAGTCACGCTCCGTGTATTGTAGCTTCTGGTCGTGATGATCTTCCTTGGTGGGCTTTACGCGTGGCGTCCCCACCGTTGCGCTCCGTGTACTCGACCTCCTGGGCACTCTTCACTCTAGACTATGTTCTTACGCCCAGCGTACTAGGAGATACGCCCCGCATGACTTGGGTACTGGACAATTGTTCGGTAAAGGAGTCCTCTACGCCTCGCGCCTTGGTGAGCACGCCTCGAGTGCTTAGTTGTGTGGCCTGACTCTCGTTGTTCTCATCTCTTGGCTTTGGGCTCAGACTTAGGGAAGGGATGCCCTCATCATTCTCCCATTCTTTGAAAGAGTCGGACTCTGCCTTCGACGCCTTAGTTGGCAACGTTCCCTCCGGTTTCCACAAGCTAAGGTCCTACACATTAAAAGAAGAAGACATCTTCCCAAGCCAATTGGAAAGAGATAGTTGGTAGGCATTGGCACTAATCTTCTTGGTGATCCGGTAAGGGCCATATTTCCTCGGCCTCAATTTGCTACTAGGAGCATGCATGAGTCGCTCTTTTCCCAAATACACCATCACCTCATCCCCCACCTCAAACTGCACGTCTCTCCGGTGCTCATCAACCTTGGTCTTGTTCTTACTATTCTTCCTCTCAATGCTATCCCGAACTTCTTGGTGCATTTGATGGTAGTCATTGGCCAAATTGTGTGCCGCTACACTTTTCTTCTCTCCCTTCGGAACTTCTCCCAAGTCAAGCGAATGGTTCGGAGCTTTGGTGTACACAACCTCGAAGGGTGATTTCCCGGTGGTTGAACTCACGGCGGAGTTGTAAGCAAACTCGTCTTGGGCGAGCACATAGTCCCACATCTTGGGCTTGTCCCGACACTTGCTTCGTAATAGATTCCCCAAAGTCTGATTTACTGCTTCAGTCTGCCCATCTGTTTGTGGGTGAGCCGTGGTACTAAACTTCAAAGTGGTTCCGAGGATAGCCTAAAGAGTTCGCCAAAAGTGGCTAACAAATTTTGTGTCCCGATCCGACACTATACTCTTTGGAACCCCATGTAATCTCACTACCTCACGGAAGAAAAGCTTAGCAATGGCGGTGGCGTCATTAGTCTTCCGACACGGGATGAAATGAGCCATCTTCGAGAATCTATCCACCACCACAAAGATGGAGTCCATACCCCGTTGAGTCCTTGGTAACCCCAACACAAAATCCATTGAGAGATCCTTCCAAATGGTTTCCGGAACCGACAAGTGCATCCATAATCTGGCGTTAGTAGTATGCCCCTTGGAGGTTTGACAAGTTTCACATCGCTCTATAATATACACCATATCTTTCCTCATCCTAGGCCAAAAGTATCGAGAGCTAACCGCTTCTAAGGTCTTATCTCGACCAAAGTGGCCTCCTAACACCCCTCCATGTAGTTCTCAGATCACTCTTTCTCGTATGGACGTACTTGGAAGGCACAATTGGCTACCCTTCATGAGAAACCCATCCACTAACTGATACTCACTCTCTTCGGTACCTCCCCTACACTTCTCCCACTCAAGCCCAAAGTCCGGATCCTCCTCATACTCCCCCTTGATGTGCTCAAAATCCACCAACTCCAAGGCTACTGTTTTCAAGAGGGCTACATTTCGACTCAAGGCATCCGCCACTTTGTTCTGTTGCCCCGCTTTGTGGGGAAGTTTATAAGGGAACTTGTCCACAAAAGCGAACCATCGAGCGTGCATGGAGCTCTGGAGTTGCTTTTGGCTCCCTAAGTACTTGAGGGCTTGGTGGTCGGTGTATAACATAAATTCTTTTCCAATGAGATAGTGCTCCCACGTCTTGAGAGCCCGCACTACCGCATAGAACTCTTTGTCATAAGTGGCCCATTTCTGTCTCGAATCACACAATTTCTCACTGAAGTAAGCTATGGGCCTTTTTTCTTGCATTAATACTCCCCCAACTCTTACGCCACTCGCATCACACTCAACTTCGAAGAGCTTGTCAAAATCTGGAAATGCTAAAACCGGAGCGGTGCTTAGTTTTTCCTTTATCAATGCAAAACTGTTCTTTTGCTCATCTCCCCAATTGAAGCCCCTACCTTTCTTCAAAAACTCGGTCATAGGAGCCACGATAGCGCTGAAATTCCGGATGAACCGCCGATAGAAAGTAGCCAATCCATGAAAACTTCTAATATCCCCAACGGTCTTCGGAGTCGGCCACTCCTGAATAGCCCTAACTTTCTCTTCATCAACCCGGATACCACTCCCACTGACCACATACCCGAGAAACACCAAGCTCTCCATCACAAAGTCACACTTCTTAGTGTTGGCAAAGAGTTAGTTCTCCTGGAGCAAAACTAGCACGCTCCTCAAGTGCTCCACATGTTCTTCCAATGTCTTACTATTGATGAGAATATCATCAAAGTAGACCACCACAAACTTCCCAATCACCGGACGCAAAACTTGGTTCATCAACCTCATGAAAGTACTCGGTGCATTGGTCATCCCGAATGGCATCACTAGCCACTCATACAATCCATCCCGTGTCTTAAACGCCATCTTCCACTCATCTCCTGCCTTGATCCGAATTTGGTGGTACCCACTCCTCAAATCAATCTTCGAAAAGACTTTGGATCCACCCAATTGATCAATCATGTCATCAAGTCGGGGAATTGGGAACTTGTACCGAATAGTGATCTTATTGATGGCTCGGCTATCCACACACATCCTCCATGACCCATCTTTCTTGGGTGTCAACAAGGCCGGCACCGCACATGGGCTCATGCTCTCTCTAACATAGCCCATCCTTATCAATTCTTCCACCTTCTCCTTCATCACTTCACCCTCCTTGGGACTCATCCGGTAGTGAGGAAGGCTAGGCAAGCTAGCTCCCGACACTAGATCAATGTGGTGTTGGATGTCCCGTAGAGGTGGTAACCCATCCGGTAACTCTTCCGGAAAGACGTCCCGGAACTCATTGAGCAATCTCCCCACATCCTCTAGAACTTCTCCATCCTCACTTCCGACCCCATCCATCGGTGTGCTAGACTTCACCATCACTACATAGACCATTTGACTCTCCTCACACTCGTTAATAAACGCCTTGTGAGTTGGGCAAACGATCAAGGTAGACTTCCTTTTGTTCTTGGCCTCTCCCACAAGAGGTGTTAGAACATATCAAACTCCATCCTTTACAAACCGGTAGGTGTTCTTCTTTCCGGCATGAGTAGCATCCCTATCAAATTACCATGGACGTCCTAACAATAGGTGGCAAGCATCCATCTCCAAAATGTCACAATAAACTTCATCCCGGTACTCTCCTATCTCGAGAGGTACCCGGCATATTTGAGTGACCTTCATCTCCCCTACATTCTTGATCCACCCCATGCTATACGGACTAGGGTGTGTGTTGAGCGATTTCCGCAAGTGCACGGTTTCACTTGTAGTAATAAAAATATCGATCCCACAGAGATACGTTTTTTAACGAAAAACTTATTTTTGAATTATTAATTTCGAACTTGTTAGATTTATTAAATGTAAATAAAAAGTGAAAATTGTTTAATTGAATTTAGGAAATTTGTTTAATTGAATTTGTGAACTTTGAGTATTTGAAAATGCAGGAATAAGATTTTATATTTAGAATAAATCGATTGTTAGAAATGTCTTCTGATTTAGGGATGAATTTTACAAAACAGGAACGCTTAGTTCTTTTTAGAAAAGATAATTAAATGTATTCATTTACATTAAGCAAAGAAATCAACTTTAAACTTTGTACATTATGAAAATGTAATATCATAAGCT
Organism: Euphorbia lathyris; assembly: GCF_963576675.1. Classification (NCBI taxonomy): domain Eukaryota; kingdom Viridiplantae; phylum Streptophyta; class Magnoliopsida; order Malpighiales; family Euphorbiaceae; genus Euphorbia; species Euphorbia lathyris. Next base: position 67,146,463 of record NC_088914.1, on the reverse strand, counting down.
CCTTCAATGTATTGGGCTTTGAACTGCTTTCGATCTTAATCCAAAGTATCGTGCCCTAATCAACCTGGTACTAATCTTTAACATTAAAAGTACCAACTTGTTTAGGTTGTTCAACAAAGTTTCCTTGTAATGATTTTGAATTTAATTACGTTTTAATGAAAACACCAGAACTCACTTTAGTGGATTGGTTACCATAAGTGCTACTTAAAAATGAATTGAAGAGAACCAACTTTACTAGATGAAATATAAATTGAAACAAGTTTACAGAGAACAGAAAGCATGGAAACTTTTGACGATTGCAAGTGAAAGGTTGTCAATTCTTCCCTTGGGCTTCGTTAGAGTTTGTCAGACTCCGGGGCGAATCCTCTACTCAATCTTCTCGTTGTATCTTCGTTATAGGGATGCGGACGGCCTCTACCAAAATGTAAACTAATAAGACTGAATCTAAACGCTACTGTGTTTGTAATTATATTATAAACAATGTGTGTACATCATATTGCTTTTGTACAGAATCTAATTTCTAACTCTCGAAATGTGTTTACTTAGAACTTCGACATAAGTTCTACGCTCTGATTATAACATTTCACATATGTTTTCTCTCAACATCAACTCTTTATTTATAGATGTTGAAGGGTTGTGTTTGAAGTGATGTATCTGTTGGTTAAGAGTCGTGTCCGTTGTGAAAGGACGTCTTTATCCACTTGAACAAACGCGTTTCTTGGATTTTCAGCATGTGTTAAATGCTCTTAGTAAATTTCTGCACTTACCGAGGATAGTAATCCGCGGTCGTGAATGTCGTAGCATTAAGTTGGGCGTCGGACGAAGGGGATAAGTGGCTAAACCACGCGTGTCGCGGTCGCGGGTGGTGAATTCGCGGTCGCGGCATGCTGAGTTTTCTGTTTCTTTGCTTTCGTTCGTGTCCTCGACTTGGCGCTTTTGATTTACGTCGTCTTTGACTCCTTTTGTAGGGTTTTTCTTCTGTTTTAGATCCTTTTTCGTTCCTATTTGGATTTTACCAAATATTCAGGTACCTTGCAAGAAAGAAAGATATTCGAGAGTAAAAGTAATCTAAACAGATATAAATAACACGAATTTGTAATAAAAATGATATAAATGTTAATGATATTTTAGGTATATTTTGGGCTTAACAAATCTCCACACTTAATCTTTTGCTAGTCCCGAGCAAAATTTCACTGAACTTTATTCCTTAACTAATCTCTTTATGAAAATAAAACATATATCTTTGTGTTTATCTTTTAAATTAGTTAAGCCGAAAAGACTAACTTCGCATGACAAATTTATACGCAAAATATCAAACTAACTTAGTATAAATACGATATATCATTCGTCTTGTATTTCAATGTTTAAATTGAAGTATTCGGGACGATGTAAGCACGCATGTTATTGAGTTTTTCATCTCAAGGCATTTCAAAGCACCAAATTTCCTTTCCCAAACTTGAATTATTATATATGAGTATTAAGTTTAATTTATTTGCTTAGTTACGCCCGTGATAAGGGTGGTCTCGATCGTAACTTTATATGCATTTGATTTGTGTTCGGTTAAGAGGTACCGATCATGCCATGGGTGGACGCAATCGTTACTTTAAACTTTAAACACGCTTAATTTTTCTAATTTAAACGTTCCTTTCATACCTCGATTGTGATAAGGGTGGTCGCAACCGTGGCCAAAAGTACGCTTCACTTATTTATTTCTTCCCTTTCATACCTCGACTGTGATAAGGTTGGTCTCAATCGTGGCCAAAAGTTAAGAATACGATTTATTGATTATAACTTGTAAATTGGGAAAAAGAAAATTAGCACATTCATCCTATATTGACTTAAAATTCAACATGTATTATGGCTATAGTTTCCTTAAAAACTTCAATTGGTGTTAATGTAAGACAAAATCAAAACCGAGCTAAAAAAATTGTTAGTTCAATTTAGTGCCTATAAACCTAATTGAAAATTTAAAATAAGATTTATTGTATCATGAATTTCATGATATGAAATAGAGATTAAAAATAAAGAATTTATTACTTAAATACATTCACTCGAGACAATTTTTACTTAAAATCGTGTCGAAGATTTGTGAAAAATTTGAAAAATATTACCCGTATAGAAATATATTATTTCTATCGATAATGATAACCTAAAAATAATTTAAATAATTTGTGTTGCAATATAAGTTGCATTTGCATAAAAGAATGTTGCATTTAAAATTATTCTTATTCGTTGCATTTATTCGTACTAAAAATGATATATGCAATATCTCCTCCCACACTTAAATTGGACCATGTCCTCATTGGTGCAAAATTTGATAAAACACGAAAAATGGTACGAAATAAGATATAGATATATGAAATTAAAGCATCCAACATAAGATATTAAAATTGAAAATTGTACCCAACTGAAAAAGTAAATCAACATAAGAGATAAAATAATTAAGAAGAGATAAGATAAAACCTTTTCTTTTGAAGATGAATCCGGTGGAGATGGTGTGGTCACTACGCCTCGATGACGGAAAAATGAGAATAACTGGCGTCGGGTTGACGTGTGTTCATTCCTTAAACTACTAAGGTTGGAATCCACCGAGGTAATTCATGAACACAAGTCTGGAAAGTTGGTACCAATATCATCTGATCATAAATTCATGTGCCGGTTCTGCTCATTCATTTGGTTGAAATTTTATTGAAAATTAACGCAATCACCAACAAAGTGGTGCTCTTCCACAACATGCCATTTGTGCTTTGCTTCCTCTATATTGTCATCATCATAATGCAGATCGTCATCCCCACCAAAATGGGTCTGCTCATTACCATCCTCTTTAATACGAATTGCTTCATCCCCAACGCTACCCTTCTTATGTTTAGGCATGGTGTGGAAAACTGTGAAAGGTGTGGTTGGGAAAGAAGTATATTGGGTAGGTAAAAATTTGGTAAAAGTAAAGGTAATGTGGTGTGGATTTAATTGTATGGGGAAGAGTATGGAGTGTGTAATTGGGTAAAATGGAAGGTGAGGGTAGGTTTGTGTAAGTGATAGGTACATATAGGGGTGAAATATAGGTGTTTAGGAGTTATTGAAAGAATAGGAAAAAGTTGAAAAATTGTGCAAAATCAGATCCAAATTCCGTCCTATAGATCGTGTGTCGTGACCGAGATTCATGACTCGCGATCGCTGAAACACGCGAATAAAACTCTGTTTGTGCAATTTTTTGAGTAAATATGTCCTATAAATGAAAACATGTATACCTGAAACTTAAAAACATAAATGAAAACATTAAATTCAAGGTAAACCAAAGGTTTATCCTTATTAATGGGAAAATAACAAATGATATAATTAAGTCAATTAAGATAAGAATATCAAAAGTTATGAAGTAAAATGAAGGAAGCATTAAGGTTCACTTAATCATATAAGTTAAATGAATCTACATATTTAATGATTCGAAACTGAGTCATGTACTTAATAATTTCGCATGTAATAGTTACAGAGATATCAAATATAAACTGAGAATTATCGTGAAGTGTGTTAGTATACTGATCGATTAATTATCACTGATAAAATTTGAACAGACATAAAATCAGTACTCAGACGAAATAATAAAAAGTATTGATTTATTAGAAATGCATGAACAATTAAAGTAAAACATCAAACATGAATTCAATTATAAACAAACAAACCTATTTACATATTGTGCGAAAACAAAATACCAAACAAACCTATTTCTTAGATGGTGTGTGGTTAGAAGTCATGTTGTTTGGAAATGGGTAAGGAAGCAAAGTTCTCTGAACTTAGTTTCTGGTTTGATGAAGATGAAAGAATATCAGAAAGGTATTCTGACAGAGATGAAAAGAATGTAACAGTACTTCAATCCTTTATAACTTATTTATAAAATCCTAGGATGAAATGAGGTATTGTTGTGAAGTGAAAAGGTATTTAATCAGACCTCCTGAAGATTGAAGAAACTCAATTTTTCGTTTCTGAAAAGTTGTGTCTGCAGGAAAAGAAAAACGCAGGTCTGAGTCTGCAAAAATTTATCGTGTCGCGACCGAGGATACTTAGCCGCGGTCGCGGCACGCTAATTTAAAAAAAATTTGTGTGATTTTTTTTCTGCTGAAGTTACAGAGAATTCTGATCCTCGGCCGAGGATTTCAATCCCCGGCAAGTTCAGAAATTTTTTTGTTTTCTCTTCCTTTCCCTTGAAATTTTAAAATTCTGAATTCTCAACTGAGGATTCCAAATCCTCTGTAAGTTCAGAAAAATCCTTACCTTTTTAAGAATTCTAAATATGTGAATTCTCAATTGAGAATTCCAAATTCTCAACTGAGAATCACTAAATTTCTTCTAATTCATATTAAATACCTAGAATTTAATTAAAATTATGACTTGAACATATTTTCATGTATCTAAAATCTAATATAAAGTCTATTAACAATGAAAAATCATAAAATTGGAATGTGTAAAAATTAAAAATCATTAAAAACATATTAAAAACAAACAAAATGAAAAATAAAATAAAAGTAAAATTGGAATAAATCTGAATGAATTAATCGTCAGAAAAATATGTTATGAACGCAATTTCCTCGTTTGAAAAATTTTCGTAATAGATTTTACATCTGTTACCGTTAACTTTAAAACGAACTCCGTCAGGTCCTTCAATTTCTAAAGTTCCATAATCAAATACATTGAGAACCAAATATGGTCCAGTCCATCTGGACCTAAGTTTTCCTGGAAATAAACGAAGCCGTGAATTAAATAACAACACCTTATCCCCAACATTAAATTGTTTGACCTTAATCTTGGCATCGTGCCATTTTTTCACTTTTTCTTTATAAATCTTCGCATTTTCATAAGATAGATGACGTAACTCAACTAACTCATTTAAGTCGAGTAAACGTTTCTTTCCTGCTTGTTGTAAATCAAAATTAAGTTTTCTAATAGCCCAATAGGCTTTATGTTCTAATTCTACTGGTAAATGACATGTTTTTCCATATACCAAATGATATGGAGTCATTCCTATTGGTGACTTAAATGCAGTACGGTATGCCCATAGCGCATTATTGAGTTTTTTAGACCAATCTTTTCTTGATGACGAAACTGTTTTCTCTAGAATCCATTTGAGTTCTCTATTCGAGATCTCCGCCTGACCATTTGATTGAGGATGGTATGGCGTTGACACACGATGACGTACTCCATATTTCCTCAGAAGTGTATCAAAATTTCGGTTTATGAAATGGGTACCGCCATAACTAACAATGACTCTAGGACAACCAAATCTACAAAATAAATCTTTAAGAAAACCAGTAACAACTCTAGAATCGTTCGTCGGGGTCGCAATTGCTTCAACCCACTTCGAAACATAATCTACGGCTGCTAAAATATAAGTTTTACCATTAGAGGGCGGAAAAGGTCCCATGAAATCTATTCCCCACATGTCAAAGATTTCAACTTCCAATATGTTCGTGAGGGGCATCTCATCTTTTCTACCTAAATTTCCTGTTCTTTGGCATTTATCACAACGCGTAATAAATAAACGAACGTCTTTAAACATCGTAGGCCAAAAGAATCCACATTCATATATTCTGGCCACTGTCTTGCTAGTGCCGTTATGCCCTCCATATGAACTAGAGTGGCATTCCGATATTATAGACTCATATTCATTTTCGCTAACACATCTTCTAATTATCCCATCACCACATGTCCTAAACAAGAAAGGATCTTCCCAAAAGTACTGTTTAATATCAGAAAAGAATTTCTTCTTTTGGTTGAAATTTAATCCTTCTGGAACAACATTAGCGGCGAGATAATTAGCTATATCCTCATACCATGGGGATATGACATTTTTAATCTGATAGAGATGTTCATCAGGGAAATCATCTCGTATACCGATAGTCTCTCCTATCGGACCGTTTTCATCTTCGAGCCTTGATAGATGATCGGCGACAAGGTTTTCTACTCCCTTTTTGTCTCTAATTTCTATATCAAATTCTTGTAACAACAAAACCCATCTAATCAGACGCGGTTTTGCATCTTTCTTAGCAAACAGATAACGTAAAGCTGCGTGATCTGTATAAATAATAACTTTAGATCCTAACAAGTATGACCTAAACTTATCACATGCAAATACTACGGCTAACATTTCTTTTTCTGTTGTTGTGTAATTTAACTGTGCACCGGACAATGTGTGACTCGCATAATATATAACATGTAATCTTTTATCCTTTCTTTGACCTAAAACACATCCTACAGCTAGGTCACTTGCATCACACATGATTTCAAAAGGCAAATCCCAATCGGGTTTAGCAATTATAGTGCACTAACTAAGGCTGTTTTCAATGTTTCGAAAGCTTTAATACAATCTTCATTAAAGTCGAAGGTTGAATCCTTCATAAGTAAATTAGTAAGTGGTTTGGAAATCACAGAAAAGTTTTTTATAAATCGTATGTAAAAACCTGCATGTCCTAGAAATGATCTTACTCCCTTAACAGTAGTTGGCGGGGGCAATTTTTCTATCACTGAAGTTTTCGCTCTATCCACTTCTAATCATTTTTCAGATATTTTATGACCTAAAACAATTCCTTCATCAACCATGAAATGACATTTTTCCCAATTTAATACTAAATTCGTTTCTTCGCATCTAGAAAGAACTTTATCTAAGTTTTTTAAACATGCATCAAAAGAATCTCCATAAACTGAAAAATCATCCATAAATACTTCCATGATATCTTCAATGAAATCATTAAAAATTGCAGTCATGCAACGTTGAAAAGTTGCTGGTGCATTACATAGACCAAAAGGCATTCTTCTATATGCAAATGTTCCATAAGGACATGTGAAGGTTGTTTTATCTTGGTCATCCGGGTAAATATATATTTGAAAGAATCCGGAATAACCATCGAGAAAACAATAAAATGCATGACCGGCTATCCTCTCGATCATTTGATCGATGAAAGGTAAAGGAAAATGATCTTTCCTAGTTGCCTTATTTAGGTTCCTATAATCTATACAAACCCTCCAACCGGTGGTGGTTCGCGTAGGTATTAATTCACCTTCATCATTCCTTACTACAGTTATACCTCCCTTTTTGGGTACACAATGGATTGGACTAACCCATTCACTATCCGAAATAGGATAAATGATTACATTGTCTAAAAGTTTAGTAATCTCATTTTTTACTACTTCTTTCATATTCGGATTTAAGCGTCTTTGTCTATCCGCTTTAGGTGGCTTATCTTCTTCTAAGTGAATCCTATGCATTACAATACTAGGATTAATTCCTTTTAAGTCTGAAATCTGCCATCCCATACTTCCTATTCTATTTCTAACAACTTCTTTCAATTTTTCTTCTTGATTTTTGGTTAATTTGTTAGAGATGATTATAGGTAGAGTATCACTTCCGCCTAGGAAAGTGTACCTCAAATGGTTTGGTAATTCTTTAAGTTCTAATTTAGGTGGAACTACTACTGAAGGCGGAACTGGTCCATCTTCTCGAATCAAAGGCTCTGGGTCCTTATCTTCCAATTCTTCACCCATTATAGGTTCTATTATTTCTTCTCTTTGAATAATGTCGTTAATACATTCTTCAACTAGATCAAGTTTCATACAAGCGAAATCCTCCATAGGATATTTCATTGCTCGACTTATGTCAAATTCGATCTTATCGTCTCCTATCCTTAAAACTACTTTTCCTTCTGACACATCGACTAGAGCACGTCCCGTATTCATGAACGGTCTACCAAAGATTAGCGGACAATTAGCATCATAAGCAAAATCTAAGATAACAAAATCAGTAGAAAAAATAAATTTGTCAACTTTTACTAAAACGTCCTCAATTATACCATATGGTCTTTTAGTGGATTGATCCGCTAATTGCAAAACCATATTAGTACATTTGATGTCTTCTTCTAAACCTAATTTATCAAAAATAGACAATGGCATCAAGTTTATACTAGCTCCTAAATCACAAAGACAACTTGGGAATTCAATATCTTCTAATTTACACGGAATGGTAAAGCATCCGGGATCTTTGAGTTTAGTAGGTAATTTGCTTGATACTATCGAACTACAATCTTCAGTAAGTGAAATGGATGAAATTCCTTCCCAACTAATTTTTTTTGAAATTAAGTCTTTCAAAAACTTTCCATAATTAGGAATTTGCGTAATTGCATCCATAAATGTTAAATTTATATGCAAATTTTTAAGTTTATCTAAAAACGATAAAAGTTGTTTATCATGGTCCTTATTTCGGACCTTGTGTGGAAAAGGTGGTTTTGGTACAAAAGGTTTCGTACCAAAATCAATTTGTGCATCTTTTTGTTTTAATGTATTTTCTTTGGAATTTTGTAAATCAGTTCCAGGTAAAGTTGAATCTCCGGGTATTTCCGGATCTGAGTAGTTTTTCCCTGAACGAAGAGTGATAGCATTTACATGCTCTTTCGGATTTCCTTCCGTTTGGCTGGAAAGACTTCCCTCTTTGCGGGATGGAATTGATTTAGCAAGTTGTCCAATTTGAACCTCCAAATTATGGATGCTAGATGATTGGTTTTGAATAAGCTGATCTTGATTACTTATTTTTCCATTCATAGCATCTATAAATTTGTCGATTTTTGAAGATAAAGTGCTAATCGTATCTCTCGATTGATTTTGAAAGTTATTATTACGATATTGATTAGCACTTGCATTATTATTATTATTATCTCTCTAGTTAATGTTAGGATGATCTCTCCATCCAGGATTATAAGTATTAGAATAAGGATTATTAGTTTGGACAAAATTTACCTGTTCTATTACATCCATACCTTCGTAATCAATATCTGTCTGGATCGGAGTACCATTAGGATCGCACAGTGCCATAAACCTATCAAATTTGTGCGATAAGGCAGAAACTTGGGCTTGTAACATCGCAACTGGATCAAGATTCATTATACCTTTAACCGATGATGTACCTGAGGGTGACGGTTTCGCCATTGGTATATGTCCACGCTCTGCGGGCCACATACTGCTGTTGATTGCCATTTCCTCCAAAAGTTCTCTTGCTTGGGCGGATGTCTTCTTCATAAATAACCCTCCAGACATAGCATCTAATGACCCTCTAGTCGTAGGATTTAATCCACTATAGAATGTTTGCATTAAAAGAGCATCTGGCAATGAGTGGTGTGGGCATAAACGTTGAAGTTCTTTAAAACGTTCCCAAGCCTCATAAAGAGTTTCATTGTCACTTTGAGAAAAAGATGTCAACTCTTTTATGATTCTTGCGGTTTTTGCTAAAGGAAAATATTTCAATAAAAATGCTTGGGCAAGTTGGTCCCAAGTTTCAAATGTTGCGGCCGGCATAGAAGTTAACCATTCTTTGGCTCGATCCTTAAGAGTAAAAGGAAAAAGGCGAAGTTTGATTGCTTCGGCTGGCACATCGCTAATTTTAAAAGTGTCACAAATTTCTAAGAAATTTGTCAAATGGGTATTAGGATTTTCGTGAGGTAGCCCATAAAACGTTACGTTATTTTGCAACATATTAAGCAAAGCAGGCTTAATTTCAAATTGGTTTGCGTTTATACGGGGTCTAACTACACTATTAGTTACACCGGCCATTCCTGGCCTAGCGTACTCCATAAGTGTTGCCATATTTTCTGACTGGACTAATTTGGTTTTTAAAGGGGGTTTTGTCTTTGTTTTTTTTCTAAGTGTTCTTTCAATTTCTGGATCAAGAGGGTCTAGTGGCGTGCCCGAACTTCGTGAACTGCGCATCAACTTGAAATTGTAACACGAGCCAAACTACCTTCAAAACAAAATTGAAAACAAATATGTTATATAACTGAAAATAAATGAAATATAAAAATTGTATAAAAAATAATGTGTAAACCTAGATTCGAAAATAAAATACGAAAAATAAAAATTTTGTCAAAATTTTTGGCGTATCCCCGGCAACGGCGCCAAAAACTTGTTGAGCGATTTCCGCAAGTGCACGGTTTCGCTTGTAGTAATAAAAATATCGATCCCGTAGAGATACGTTTTTTAACGAAAAACTTATTTTTGAATTATTAATTTCGAACTTGTTAGATTTATTAAATGTAAATAAAAAGTGAAAATTGTTTAATTGAATTTAGGAAATTTGTTTAATTGAATTTGTGAACTTTGAGTATTTGAAAATGCAGGAATAAGATTTTATATTTAGAATAAATCGATTGTTAGAAATTTCTTCTGATTTAGGGATGAATTTTACAAAACAGGAACGCTTAGTTCTTTTTAGAAAAGATAATTAAATGTATTCATTTACATTAAGCAAAGAAATCAACTTTAAACTTTGTACATTATGAAAATGTAATATCATAAGCTCCTTCAATGTATTGGGCTTTGAACTGCTTTCGATCTTAATCCAAAGTATCGTGCCCTAATCAACCTGGTACTAATCTTTAACATTAAAAGTACCAACTTGTTTAGGTTGTTCAACAAAGTTTCCTTGTAATGATTTTGAATTTAACTACGTTTTAATGAAAACACCAGAACTCACTTTAGTGGATTGGTTACCATAAGTGCTACTTAAAAATGAATTGAAGAGAACCAACTTTACTAGATGAAATATAAATTGAAACAAGTTTACAGAGAACAGAAAGCATGGAAACTTTTGACGATTGCAAGTGAAAGGTTGTCAATTCTTCCCTTGGGCTTCGTTAGAGTTTGTCAGACTCCGGGGCGAATCCTCTACTCAATCTTCTCGTTGTATCTTCGTTATAGGGATGCGGACGGCCTCTACCAAAATGTAAACTAATAAGACTGAATCTAAACGCTACTGTGTTTGTAATTATATTATAAACAATGTGTGTACATCATATTGCTTTTGTACAGAATCTAATTTCTAACTCTCGAAATGTGTTTACTTAGAACTTCGACATAAGTTCTACGCTCTGATTATAACATTTCACATATGTTTTCTCTCAACATCAACTCTTTATTTATAAATGTTGAAGGGTTGTGTTTGAAGTGATGTATCTGTTGGTTAAGAGTCGTGTCCGTTGTGAAAGGACGTCTTTATCCACTTGAACGAACGCGTTTCTTGGATTTTCAGCATGTGTTAAATGCTCTTGGTAAATTTCTGCACTTACCGAGGATAGTAATCCGCGGCCGTGAATGTCGTAGCATTAAGTTGGGCGTCGGACGAAGGGGAGAAGTGGCTAAACCACGCGTGTCGCGGTCGCAGGTGGTGAATTCGCGGTCGCGGCATGCTGAGTTTTCCGTTTCTTTGCTTTCGTTCATGTCCTCGACTTGGCGCTTTTGATTTACGTCGTCTTTGACTCCTTTTGTAGGGTTTTTCTTCTGTTTTAGATCCTTTTTCGTTCCTATTTGGATTTTACCAAATATTCAGGTACCTTGCAAGAAAGAAAGATATTCGAGAGTAAAAGTAATCTAAACAGATATAAATAACACGAATTTGTAATAAAAATGATATAAATGTTAATGATATTTTAGGTATATTTTGGGCTTAACAGTGTGCTTCAATAACCAATCCGAACCTCTTGGCCGCGGTGTCACTGATAATGTTCTCTTGACTGCCGCTATCGATGATCACGTTGCACTTCACCCCCTGCACTAAACATCGGGTTCGGAACAGTTGGTGCCTTTGATCCGACTCCACCTTACTTGAGACCAAAAGTCTTCTTACCACATATATGGCTTGCCCACCATCGTACTCTCCCTCATGGTCATCATCAACCGGCTCACAACAAACATCCCCCTCATCATCATATTCTTCATCATCGTCATACCGTTCAACCATGTTGGCACTTCTTCACTTATGACACTCATTAGAATGGTGGCCCGACTTGTTGCATCAGAAAGACTTAAACGGAGCCGGTCTAGCATAGGGTTTGTTGCCCCTAGGGGGTTGTGTCGCCTTGAAAGGCCTCACATCTCCACTTGGTGCCTTGGTATCGCTTGCCCTTATCAATTCCTTTGGGAGCTCCTCTCCCTCCATAAGTACTCTCAGCCCCGACTCTCCTATAGTCTTCACGTCCCCTCAAACTCAACTGTGCCTCGGCCTTTAATGCTAAATTAGGGGCGTCTTGCACCCGAATCACCATCTGTGTTCCAATCAGATCTTGGATGTTGTACCTCAATCCTTTAAGATGCCTTGAAGTCTTTTGGCTTTCGGTTTCCAACAAATTAGCCCTTGCTGAAAGCCGCAAGAACTCTGAGGTGTATTCGTGCACACTCCTAGCACCTTGGGAACAATTCCGATAGGAAATGTAGATGTACTGCTCATAGTCGGGTGGTAGAAACCTCTCCCACAACATCGACTTCATTCTAAGCCAAGACCTAATCGGCTCCCTTCCTCCACTTCTTCTCCCTTCCTTCACATTATCCCACCAAACCAAAGCTCCTCCTTTCAACCGGTAAGCTACTAAGCGGACTTTTCGATCCTCCGGTATTCCCGCATAATCAAAGAACCGTTCCACCTCTAACAACCAATCGAGAAAACCCTCTATATCGAGTTCTCCCCCGAATGATGGTAAGTCTACTTTCAATTTGAAGGCGTCGTCCCTCTCGAAATTTCCTCCAAACCCCATCTCACATTCGGCTCACCTCTATATTCGCCCCTTTCATTACCCCGACCCCCATACGGGTCATTCAAACCAACATTCTCCCACTCATAACCACCTACAACATCATTATGCATAATATCCATATTCCCGGCACGCACATGCACGGGACCAACAACATCATTTACATGCACATCATGTCTAGATCTATCATCCATAGCATTATCATCCATCCTAATTCCCATATTCCTAGCAATCCTAGGCATATCATAATCATCAAACAAGTCCCCATCACTATCACTATCTGCATTTCTAATGATTACGGGATTTGTCTGCCTTACCTCTTGAACCCGAGGGTCCATGGCTTAGGGTGCATAATTCTCCTTGGTGGGGGTGTCGGTTGTCGGTCAAGTGGAGGACATGCTTATTCTTCTTGCCGCAGGTGAGGCTCTCCGGCTAGCAGACCTTGAGGGTTTCGGCCTTCGAGCTTTATGTTGTCCGGTATAACGTGACAAGGTTAGTTCCAAGGGGGGGGATAGGAACTATTTAAAATTTTGTCCGTTAAGGATGACTTCTTTTCTTTGAGAAAAGGTTTACACAGCAGCGCTAAGTAGTTTTAAGACACAAGCTTAGTCAACTGGTGACTAAGTCTGCTTCTTCCCTTGAGTCAGGAGATAGCACTTAAGTCTATTCCGGAACTCAGCTTCTTAGTGCACTCAACTCAGCGTGAGTTCGTTACTTAGTCAGTTTTAATGGCAAGCAATATATAAAGGAGTTTAAAGGTTAGAAATACGTTGAGTTCTCCTATCATTGACATTTCAAACTTTGTCTGCATCTGCTTACTAAATTCCTTGCACATGGACTCGTTAGTGGCACCAAAAATAATGTCATCAACATATATCTGAGCTAGTAGGGTATCTTTACCCTTCCTCTTAATGAATAAGGTTGTATCAGCTTTACCTCTGACATAATTTCTAGTCAGCAGGAAATTGGTCAGCCTCTCATACCAAGCACGTGGTGCTTGCTTGAGACCATACAGAGCCTTTTTGAGTTTATAAACGTAGTTTGGGAACTTGGGATCCTCAAACCCTGGAGGCTGATTAACATAGACTTCCTTGTTTATAACTCCATTAAGGAATGCACTCTTAACATCCATTTGAAATAATTAAAAGTTCATATAACTTGCATATGCACATAAAATTCTTATAGCCTCTAGCCTTGCCACTGGGGCAAAGGTCTCACCGTAGTCAATACCTTCTTGCTGACTGTAGCCCTGAGCTACAAGTCTTGCTTTGTTCCTGACCACGTTCCCTTGTTCATCTAGCTTGTTGCGGAAGACCCATCTTGTTCCTATGGTCTTCTGGCTTCGTGGATTTGGCACTAAGTCCCATACTTCATTTCTTCTAAACTGATCAAGTTCTTCTTGCATTGCACTCATCCAGAACTCATCGTGCTCAGCTTCAGAGAAGTTCTTTGGTTCCTGAACTGAGACGAATGCTACGATGCTGAGGTATCTCCTGAGTTGATTTCTTGTCATCAGGGTGTTTTCAGCAGCATCAAGAATGGGACTTTCTGAGTGTCCTCTTGGTATTCTGATCTCTTTTCATAGAGTGATGTCTTGAGCTGGTTGTGTTTCAACAATCTCTGCAGGTATAGATTGGTCAGTGAAAACAATTTGAGTTTCGTTTTTACCTTTGGTCAGCCCTTGAGGTAGTGACTCAGCGGCTGTTTCTTGGTCAGCGGGTGCTGGGTATAGATCATCCTTAGTCAGCTGCTTGTCTTTTCCTGCAGGGTTACTTTCATCGAACTCAACGTGTACTGACTCTTCTAAGACTTGAGTTTGTTTATTGAAAACTCTGTATGCTTTGCTGTTTGTTGAGTAGCCTAAAAAGATAGCTTCATCAGCTTTTGAATCAAACTTAGCAAGGCTGTCTTTAGTATTTAGAATAAAACATTTACAGCCGAAGGCACGAAAGTATCCAATGTTGGGCTTTCGTCCTTTCCAAAGTTCGTAGGGAGTCTTCTTTAATATGGGTCTGACTAGAGCCCTATTAAGTATGTAGCAAGCTGTGTTGACAGCTTCTCCCCAAAAGTACTTTGGAAGCCTATGCTCACTCAGCATTGTCCTGGCTATTTCAACCAAGGTTCTGTTTTTCCTTTCAACAACCCCATTCTGTTGAGCCGTTCTAGGAGCAGAGAAATTATGGTCAATGCCGCTGGCTTCACAGAATTCAACAAACTATTGGTTTTTGAATTCTCCACCATTATCACTTCGGATGTGAGCTAACTTTAGGTCTTTGTCATTTTCAAGTTTTCTTACTAATGTTGAAAATGTCTCAAAGGTTTCATCCTTGCCACTCGGCAAGATGACCCAAGTGTACCAAGAAAATTCATCTACAATGACTAAGGAAAATCTCCTACCACCTAAGCTCAGCGGCTGGACTGGTCCGAAGAGATCCAAGTGTAGCAACTCAAGTGGACGCTTGGTTGAGACAATGTTTTTACTATGAAAAGATGTTTTAGTTTGTTTTCCAGCCTGACAAGCATAGCATAATTGATCCTTTCTGAACTTAAGTTCTGGCAGTCCCTCAACTAATTGCTTTCTTGCTAATTTGGCCAGGAGATCCATGCTTACATGACCAAGTCTCATGTGCCATAGCCAGGAATTTTCTTCCTTTGACACTAAGCATACATTTTTTGAAAATTTCTTTTCCAAATTCAGCATAAAGACATTATCAATACGAGGGGCAGTTAAAATCAATTCATTTGTTTTTCCCTCGAGTATTTTACATCCAGTGTTATCAAATATAACTTTTCTCCCGTTATCACATAGCTGAGCTACGCTGAGTAAGTTATATTTAAGTCCACTGACTAGGGAGACTGACTCAATAGTAGGATTACCACCAACGGTTCCTGACCCTACTATCTTACCCTTTTTGTTGTCTCCGAAACTTATGCTTCCACCTCGTTTACGCACAAGTGTGATGAACTGAGTTTCATCACTAGTCATATGCCTCGAGCATGCGCTGTCAATGTACCACATTTTTTACTTCTCAGCACACCTCAGGCTTACTTGCAATATAACTAGTTATCTTTAGGTACCCAAGTCTTTTTGGGTCCTTGTTTGTTAGGCTCAGCAGGTAAAGCATCATATTTAATCTTATGACGACACACTTGGACAGTGTGTCCATTTTTCCCACAGAAGTCACAACTGACCTTCCGTTTAGGATATCTCACTGACTGGTCAGCACCCCAGTGCTGAGCATGCCAGCACACCTTTGTGGTGTGTCCTTTCTTCCCACAGAAGTCACACTGGACATTCCGCTGAGGATTCCATCTCTGCTGACTAGTACTTCGGTACTGAGTGTTCAGAGGAATATTTATTTTATTCGTAACTTTTAATTGGTTTTGAATAGATGTGATGTCCTTTCTCAATTTCTTAGAATCTGATTGGACCTCTGAGACAAACTTGTGCATAGTTTATACGTTGCTATGCAAAGTTGAGTTGTCTTGGAGAAGATATCGAAGGTCACTCAGTTTGACCTCTTCAATCTCATCACATCGCCTGCTGAGTGCTCTAACCTTCTTGTTACACTTTTTGATAAGTGTGTAGAGGTCACTTAGGGCATTTATCATTTCATTTCTGAGCAGGGGTAGTGATATTACCTCAGTTGAATGTGCCTCATCGTCAGATGCAATGGAGGGGTCAGCATGCTCAGAAACACAAGGCTCAGCAAGCTCATCTGCCATGAAGCAGATCTTTGCTGACTTAGTGGCATCAGCTCCTGATAATGATGACTCATCACTATCACTGCAGGTTGCCACCATTGCCTTCTTGCTATTCTTCCTTTCCTTCCTCAAAGTAGGACAGCTTGATTTGATATGGCCAGTTTGATGACATTCAAAGCATGTGATGGGCTTTGAGCTGTCCTTCTTGTACTTGTTGTCGCTAGACTCAGCTTTGTACTTGTCAAACTTCTTGTAAGGCTTCTTGGAATATTTATCATTCTTTCTGAACAGCCTTTTCATCTTTCTAGTGAACATGGCCATCTCTTCATCGTCTGTTGAGCTCCCATCAGTGGAGTCAACTTTCATGACAAGAGACTTTTGCTTCTTGTCTTCAGACTTCTCCTTCACCTCAAAATTCTTCATTGAGATCTCATGGGTCAGCAGAGATCCAATGAGTTCATCATACTTGTAGGTGGTCAAGTCTTAAGCTTCTTCAATAGCAGTTTTCTTGGCTTGCTAGCTTTTGGGAAGACTCCTTAGTATCTTCTTGACTTGCTCTTCCTCAATAAAGATCTTACCAAGTCTTTTGAGCTCGTTGATAATGTTTGTAAATCTTGAGTTCATTTCAGAGATTCCTTCATCATCATTCATTTCAAACAGCTCGTACAACCTCATGTGCTGGTTCACCTTGGACTCCTTAACTTTGTTGGTCCCTTCGTAGGCGACCTCTAGTTTCTTCCAGATCTCCTGCGCTGACTCACAACCTGAAATCTTGTTGTACTCTACAGCATCTAACGCACAGTGAAGCATGTTTATAGCCGAAGGATGATTTTGTAGCTTCTTGAGATCATCCTCTGTCCACTTAGTCTCAGCTTTAACAATCGTTTGGCCGTTAATAGTTTCAACAGGAACAAATGGGCCTTGGACTATAGAAAGCCATGCACTCATATTTGTTGCCTGAATGAAATTTTTCATTCTGTTCTTCCAAAAGGTGTAGTTAGACCCGAAGAACATAGGAGGCCGAGTAATGGACAGTCCCTCAGGAAGAATCTGAGTTGACTGATTTCCTCGGAGGAAACGAGTGCTGTTCTCAGCCATTGTGGGGATCAGCTCAAGATAGTTATATCTTGCTCAGTGAGCTTTTAAGCTCTGATACCACTTGTTGGTCCCATATAATGTGACAAGGCTAGTTCCAAGGGGGGGGGATAGGAACTATTTAAAATTTTGTCCGTTAAGGTTGACTTCTTTTCTTTGAGAAAAGGTTTACACAGCAGCGCTAAGTAGTTTTAAGACACAAGCTTAGTCAACTAGTGACTAAGTCTGCTTCTTCCCTTGAGTCAGGAGATAGCACTTAAGTTTATTCCTGAACTCAGCTTCTTAGTGCACTCAACTCAGCGTGAGTTCATTACTTAGTCAGTTTTAATAGCAAGTAATATATAAAGGAGTTTAAAGGTTAGGAATATGTTACTCAGCAGACATATCCTAGTTCGGCCTCTCCGCCTACGTCCAGTCTCCGAAACTCGTTCCGAGATTTTTGAATCCTCTACTGAGCTCTTTAAAGGTAGAGCACGAAACCTTTTACAACAGAAGCTGAGTATACAAGAGTACCTTCCTCTATTCCTCTACTCACTCCTATAACTACCGCTGAGTACTATAACCGAGTACTCAGCTTCTCCTTTCTATTCTTCTAAAAATGATAAGTGTTTGTCCTAAACAACAATTGCTAAGACACCTTAGATGAATGAAATCACTCTAGACTTTTACACTATGATTGGAATTGGTGTAAGATTTGCTTTGCTTTTCTCACAGAACTTCAAGTATGAATTTGGTCAGCGTTTCGACTTGATTGAAGATCTGCATCGAATGAAGCATTTGAAAGGCCTATTTATAGTGACACTTCAAGCACCGGTGATTTCGAATTTCGAAATAACCGTTGGAGGCTAACGGCTTCGTGTCGCTTTCACTCTGGACATGCTCAGTGTCGTTGGCCAATGAGATTCTTGTATCTTCTGTCTACGGTAGTGCTCAACAGCTTTTCGTCAGATGAACAGAATGTTTCGCCATTTATAGTAAAGTCTTCCAGACAACTTACTGCGTCTTCTGAGCTTTATCCAAAGTAGAAATACTTGGTCTCTAAGTTGGTTCTGTTCTGCCGCTGACTTGTACTTCTTGTCGTTCAACTCAGCAGCTTCATCTTGAAGCAATTGATAGAAGGCTTCACGATCCTTCTTCACGCTGAGCTAGTGCTTTGATTAGAACGACTGCGTTTTGTCTTCCTGAGCCGTGAGGTCTTGATCTGTTGACTTGGGCTTGACTTCCTCTTATGGGCCTTTAGGCTTTTTATCTTACTGTCTTATAAATCAAATTAACTCAACATTGAACAAACACATTAGTGTGAATAAATCAAATCATTTAAATTTAATGTGTTAGAATATTTTTATCAATTACATAAATAATTTTGTCAAATCAAAATCATGTGGAAAGGTGTTTCAACAAACTCCCCCATTTTGATGTTGGCAAAAATATTCAGTAAGGAACTCAGTGTTGAGCTCCCCCATGATAGTTGACCTTGTTTTACTCAAGATACTCCCCCGTAAGGGTTGAGCTACTGACTTAGTTTTACTTTAAACATTTCAAGGTTTAATCAAGTAAGTCTAAGGTCAGTTTTCAGAAATAGGTCAGCTCATGGAACATATTCTATTTAACTCAATTTAAGTTATGCGGAAGATTTAGATATCATAATACGCTGAGTATATCTTTGTTCAATGAGTTTTAGTTGAGAAGACATGTAAAAGAGGTCAACTTATAGATCAACACAACAGACAATCATGAAGCAATGTAAGCACATAACACAGTTGTTTTAATGAAGATACATTAAGTGTTTAGCACAAAACATAAGTAGGCATCACATAAGATTAGTCAGTTTTGAAAAAAGGTAGATGCATGCATAGTTTTGTATTAATGGTCAGCACAACAAAATACATTAGGAAAAGAATACAAGTTTTAAATCTAGCAATCCTAGTCAAGCTATGTTTTCTTGTAGTTGATCTAGACAGGATGCTCTTTGGCTTTTCCCTTTTGTTTCTGCTGACTTCCAGATGCTTCTCCTGTTTGCTGAGTTCTTTGAGCTTGTTCTTTCTCCCCCATTTTGCCAGCATCGGGAGGAGGAGGAATGAAGGTGTCGTTGAGGGCAGCACGAGTTAACCGGACAGAGAATGCCTTAAGCTTGCGCGTGCTTTCATTTATACCATAAAAACAGGAACCCCATCATCCAAGATAGAACGTGGAACCCTGACCGAGGCACTGAGCATACTCAGGACGTATTCTTGAGACTTCCCAACCCAAGTTATAGAATCAGTCAGCATGGCATAGGCTTGATGAAACATCTTAAGTAGAGCCGAGTCATAATACTGACGCTAAGCATTCGAATGACGCAGATGTTTGAAGATGGATTGGGAGTGTTGCAGAAGCTCATTTGTCTTTAGTTGGTCAGTTTCCATCTCTTCCTTACTCAAGTTGAGTAGACGAACAGCCTCACTAATTTGCTCAATGGAGCATTGGGAGGAGGAAGAGAGTTGCTCGTTGGTTCTGGCTTGCTCAGATTGAAGCTAGGTGAAGAGTTGATGAACTTCAGCAGAAGTTGCATACATTGAGTTTGCAGCTGACAGGTTGTGAAGTTGACCCTGAAGAGAGTTTATGTGATTGACCATTGTCAGCTGGAGTTTGGCCAGCTTTGTTATTGATTCCTGCTTGGGCTGTTGAGACTGGAGTGAAGTCATGACACTCAGAAGATCCTTAAGACCTTTGATTTCTGTGAGAAGCTGAGTGACAGACAAGAGTTGAGTTGGCTCAACAGGAACTGACCCAGCGGCGTCGGCATTGGTTTGATGGAGGTCCTGGAGTAGAGCTTGAGCTGAGTCAATGATTCTTCGACCAGACTCAGTAGCATTCAGATAAGCATAGGATCCATCATTGTTTGACCCAGTTGCCGGAATATGAATGAAACCGGATGGAGGAGGTGTTTGGTTCAATTCATTATTTGAAGTGCCAGTATGATCAGCGGCTGGACTTGAGTTTAGATTTCCAGCAGGAGCTGACTGGTTGATATTCTGCACTTGAGGATGTGAAAGAGGATGATCGGCAGAATTATCTACTTGCTCAGAGTCAGGTTGAAGCTGACTGGTTTGAGGAGGTTGAGGTGGTTCAGCACTGACCTGAGCAGGTGTTTCCTTGGCTAGCTCAGTATGTTGAGGAGCAGGGACTTCGAGCACTTGCTCGGTATCAACTTGATGTTGAGTAGCAATTGAGTCGACATGTTCCTGCGGTTGAGAAATAGAGGCTTGCTTTTCCTAGTGCTCGCTTGGAGGAGACTCAGTGGGGTTGGAGAAGAACTTAAACTGCATATCAGAGAGATCAGTGATCGGATCTCGTAGTGGTGAGTCATCCATAAGATCGATCATTGGGGATTTTTGAGCCTTCTTTTTAAGTCTCCTTAATCTTTTAGTCTTTTGAGGAGAGGGATCAGCAGGAATGGACTCAATTGAGTCAGTAGGTGAAGTTGCCCCTTGATCAGCATGATCATTTGCTGTTGGCTCAGCTTCTTCTTCAACAAGCTCAGTGTTGGTCGTCTCATGTTGCTCAACATTTGCTGTCTCCTCAGCATCAAACTGACCTCCCAATTCTTCTTCATGTTGGTCAGTGGGGTTCTTCTCAAGAACAATGCCCTGACTTCTCACAAAATGAGAGTCTTTAGAGATAATGACTCCAAGCGGGGGTACGTCGATGGGACTCAACCCAGAAGAGATCTTCTTCTTCTTTCTAAGTGGTTGCTCATCAGGAGTGTCCTCTTTTTCTTCTTCTTCCTCAGGCTCAGCTTGCCTTTTGAGGTTTTCTGCTGACTTAGGCTCAGCCTGACCTTGTGCCACTTGAGGCTTAGTTCCTTTGGACACAAACCGAACCTTCTTCGGTGGAGCATCATCGTCTTTGGAAGAGCTTTGAACAAATTTCCTTTTTCTGTCCTGCTTGTCAGCTTGAGCTTTCCTCTTTTTCTTTCCTTCTCTGGTCTGCATCCCCTCAGTTTCCTGAACAGCGGCCCCTTTTCCTTTCTTAGGGAAAATGGGTTGATCGTAGACCAAGCCAAATAGTGCAGCTGCAGTAATTTCAATCCCCCAGACATGAATTTCCTCAACCAAATTTACCTGGTGATCTTTGAGGATTCTGGTAATTAGGGAGCCTAACCTAAGGGTTCCAGTACTCCTTTGAAAACCACCGATCAGAAAGACCGGCATGTTGATCGGCTGGTACGTCAGCATGTGCCAGATGAAGCACTGCTCGAAGTTCGACGCTGAGGAAGTGGAGTTGACCTTTGGAAAGAGGAAGTTGGTCAGTATGTAATGGGCCATCTTTTGATTCTGACCCATCGAGGTGCTCGAGATTTCCCCGACATGACCGGCAGGTTTGCAAAACTCAGCGGGATACTCAATTTTATCTTGATCACCAGATTTTCTAAGTTTAGCTCCTTCGTTTTTCAATTTTAGCAGTGAGGCAAGGTAAGAAGGATTGATGAAGATATATTTTCCTTGAACTTTGGTGACCATGTAGTCCCGGTTATCATCAGCGGCCCTTAGGTTAGTGTAGAACTCCTTCACTAACTCAGGGTAGGTGGCTTCTCGAGTCGAGAACAGCTCGGTCCAGCCGTTCTTTGAGATCCACTCACAGAAGGGTTGCTCAACTTCCACAAATACCTTCGAGAACCAGCGGGAGTGGTCAACTTTATATCCCCTTACACTGCTGTAGACCAGGGAGTAGGTGTGTTCCATCTGTTTCTTTCCCTTATCCTGCTTCCGTTTCCCTTTCGAAGAGGTAGCTTGGTCAGCCTGGGTTTTCTTCCTCAGGGTAGTAACCTTAGAGTGGTCATGCTGACCAGGTTCTTGAGACTTGGTGGGAGTCTCGCTATATTCCTGCTGAGCAGGTGATGGAGGGTTTTCATCGGAGCGGTTATTGTCGTAACCGGCACCGGAGACATTCTGAGAATCTTTAGACATGATTCTTAGAGAAGTTTTAGAAGTTTGGGAACTTTATAGAAGAGAGAATTTGAATACCAGAAATTTCTAAGTGTAAAGAGGTACAAGTAGGAATTCGTCCACTATTTATAGAGGTGTCGAGTTGATCTGAAGCGTTGAGGTGGTCGTTTGACCTCGAGATACTCAACCGACAAAGATTCTGGCATTTATGACACAATCGGCGCATGTATTTTCTAATTATTGCGCTTACGTTATCCTAGGTGGCTATTTAATTCGCGTATTTAGCATTAATTTATGCAACGGATCTTTTACTCAGTGTTAAGAATTCTAAACGTTTAATGTTCTGAGTAGTCAGTTCTACACAAAGGAATCATTCGTGTGCTTAGTAGTTCAGCTTAAGATAACCACTCAACGTGTATATCTACTCAGCATGTAGTAGTTATTGATTTAGCATAATTCACTCAGCATGGCAATCCACTCAGCATACATATATCACATATTATATTTGGAATTTACTGAAGAGGATTAAACATACCAATGGCTTCTCTAAGTATGTTGAATTTCTTACGAGCCAGTGGCTTTGTGAAGATATCAGCAAGCTGTTCATCCGTTGGGACATAGGTCAGCTTGATCTCTCCCTTGAGTACATGATCTCTGATGAAGTGATGTCTTATGCTGACGTGCTTCATCCTGCTGTGCTAGATTGGGTTCTTTGATAGGTCAATGGCACTCTTGTTGTCACATTTGACTTCAATTGTTTTAGTCTGAACACCAAAATCTTCTAGCTGTTGCTTAATCTAGAGGACTTGACCAACACAGCTTCCAGCAGCAATGTACTCAGCTTTAGTGGTTGATAGGGCTACAGACGACTGCTTCTTACAGAACCAAGACACAATACAACTTCCAAGGAAGTTGTTGGGGTTTAGTGTCCTATAGACAATTGTTCTAGGATACAAACTTAATGTAAATGAAGTGTTCTTTATATCATTTGCCTTAATGAGATATATGTTTTTATAACTATATAAAGGCAATCCCTTTTAAGCACTAAATAAAGTCTAATAAAAAGAAATCCGTAAGTTTGTTTAAAGTGATCATAAAGTGTTCATACAAGCATGAAGTGAGACTAAACTTTATGATAAACTAATAAACTTAAAACCACCCCAAGTCAAGTGATATGCCCAGGATTGACATATCACTGTTGAGACTTGCATGTAACAATGTCTTCTGTCCGACAAAAAGCTGATCTCACAAGCTTCATATATATAGATATCTGGACAGTTACGTGGATCCAATGAAAGGGAGTTCATTAGGATTGGGGATCCGATTTGAGATAACAGGATGGGTAGATTCATCCTTGTCACCTGTTCATCCCATTGGTATTAATAGGTATAACTAATCCTCAGACTCAAAGGAATGTTAATTGGTCATTCTGAATTACTGAGTGTGAGACTTTGATCCTGTTGTAACACGATCCTTAACAGAGATGACTTTGGGGTGTGAACAGCAAAGGTTGGGTGTCACAGGAGGTAATTTCAGGATAGTTATACATTGGATTGAGCATTTATCAATCCCGATAAATGGGAGATACATCCAAGGATTGCTTGTGGAAGACTCGACTCTAAATCCTTGCAAGGTGATAGCTTAAGACTTGAAATACAGATTTCACTTAACCTATCTATTTGAGTTGACTCGGCCTGTACAAGTAAAACGAACGTCTCGCTATATGTGACTTGACATCATTCATAGTCATAAGATTCAGTTCAAGGATGTAGTTGATAAAGGATCGAATTATACTGTAACTAGTACGGAAAGGTTAACGACAGAATCAACATGTCTTCTTATGGCTCTGGGGGAATGATTATGGACTTGCTAATCACATACTCTGTACATCATTCCGTTATGCAAAGATTAAATATAATTCTTTGATAATTAATTTAATAGTTGCATACGGCCAGAAGTAATAGGAACCTAATGGGTCACACATAAGACTTGGAACCTAAAAGAGAGATAGATGTTAATTAATTGATGGAAGCCCAATTGTGCCCAATAAGGCCCATGGACCATAAGGGGGGTCGAAATTCATGTATAATACATGAATGATTAATTTGATTTTAATTAATCCTAATAAGTTAGGAGTTTTAATTAGATTATAATACTCCTATTATTATCCCATAAGGTTATTATTATTATCCTTAATATATTAGATATATAATGAGATAATAATTAGGAATTCTATTCCGAATTGAATTCCTATTCAGTAACCTAATTCTATCTAACTAGAGATTAGATACAAGAGATTATAAATACCCCCATATATAGGAATTTCGGCCAACACACAAAAGGCTAACCCTAAGTGATTTTCGAAATCCATCCCTAAGAGCAAGAGAGAGAATTTCGACCCCAGTTTGAGGACGAGATTTTCCACGGCTTCCTTCCGATCAATTGATTTCATCTATTTCTTTTATCCTTGATCTTGTGTTGATTAATTAGAGGCAATCTATTTTGGTTGCTACTCAACGGTTGATTCTAACTTAATCTTCCTGTGTTTTATTTTGTGCTTGGGAACTCGGAGAAGAGTTGTGGGCACTTCATTAACAACGGTAGATTGATCATCAAAAGGTAATTCTTCTTATCCCTCTTTATATGAAATAACGATTAACGGATCCTAGGGTTAATGGAAATAGGTTAAAAAATTTATATTTCCGCTGCTATACCTTAACCTAATTTCCAACAGTGGTATCAGAGCCATCGTTAAATCCGTTATTTCATATAGGAAAATTAGAAGTTTTTCAATAGGATTGAATGAATATTTATAATTAGGATTAATTAACAAATTGTTTTGATTAATTAATTCTAAAGATAAATAAGTTTTAATTAATTGTTAATTAAAATAGATTATGCGTATTTCCTAATTATTTTGGTTGATAATCATCATAACAAAATCTATTAGTTTTATAGTTAGGTTGATAAAATCAGTTTTATTAATTCTAAAGATAAAACGGAAATCTATAGTAGTTTTTCCTATTTTCTAAAATCGTTTTAAAACCGTTTTAAAACTGATATATGTATATTTAAAATTATTTAAAAAAAATACGACAGCGGCTCGGGTCGCGCCTCGCGGCGCGACCAGCCGCTGTTGCGCGGCTGCTGCCGCAAGGCAGCGGCATTTTCAGCCACCAGAAGGCTGCTGCCAAACGGCAGCAGCCCGGCCCGAAACCCACTTAATTTTAATTAGTTAAAATTAGTTTTAAATATATTTTAAATATATATGTTTCGGAAATTGATAGTTTTTTTTGTTTTGATTATCGAATGAAAATTTGTTTAAAAGTTTGTTTTACCAATTTGTAAATCAAAATATTAAATGAATTGAAATCAAAATAATTGGGACGTGCATAATTGACGTTTTGTATAGTTATATTAATCTAAGGATTAATATAAAGATACGAAACTATTCGAAGTAAAATTGGATGAAAGTTAATTTAATAAGTTAATGTGATTAACCTAAACATTACATAAAATAGTTATGTAATCAACCAATTAAATTTATTTAATTGAGTCTATGCATGTTTGGAGTTATGGACATATTTGAACCCTCTTTTAGTCTTTTGGTATTTTTGAAATAGGGCCTGCGAGTCCTGCCTTTCTACTATCTATTGTAATTTCTCCTCTCATCTAATTCCCTTCAATTCAATTGAAGTTTTCTTTAGTAGTATAGAAATTAATATGTAATTTCAAGGCGCCATGGAGAAGACGGAGGACCTAAAGAGAAATATGTAATAGTTAGTATTTCCTTAGGTTTGCCCTTTTATTCCGTCTCTGGCTCGACGGAATAATTTAGATGATATGTCCATAACGCCAATGTATGTGAATGTATGTGTCTGATGTATGCTAAAGCAAATCAAGACTAAGTTAGATTATGAGACCTAAAATAAAATCCCTCATTAAAAAGTTAAGTAAATAAGCAAGTTATTAAAATTGGTTGCCCCTCCCTAATATTATAATTCAGCCGGCAGTACTGAGGGCCTTTGGGTTGTTGAGTAAACTCAAGCTCGGGGTCTTACGGTAACACCTGAATTATCGAAAATCATTTTTCATGAATATGGGGTAATACTTAAATTATATTATGATAATTGGATGAGTAAACTCATGTTGTCATAAACTAATGGGCAATATGGTTGGGATTAATATGAATAGCATATTAGTTACTAATGTGGTTAGTAACCCAATAACCTAGGAATCACATTAAGGATGTGATTGATTACATGAATCTACCTAATGAATGAGACTAGCTTGTTGAGTAAACTCAAGGCGAAATCTCAGGAGTTAGGATCCTAGCTCACTAAAGGATTTGTGAAATTCTTCGAATTAATATGGAGGGCTATTAATTTGGCAAAATAGTGGGAGCAATCTAAAATAAACTAAAAGGCCTATAATTTTAGATTGATATACTTTAAGCAAATGAATGACATACATTTACTCTTTCTCACTCTCATGTTTAATTAAACACACTCTTAAAATCATGACTAACACCAATCTGCAAAACATACTTACCGATAATAAATTGAATGGTTCAAATTTCACCGACTGGTATCGCAACCTTAAAATTGTTTTGAAGTTCGAGAGGAAAGGGTATGTACTTGATACACCGATACCCCCTTACCCAACGGATGATGCTCCCTACCAAGAATTTTATGCTTACTTGAAGCATAAAGCTGATGACGATCAAGCAGGAGACATCATACTTGCATCCTTGACACCGGAAGTAAAAAGGCAACTACATTCAGATATGGATGCCTATTCCATGGTCAAGCACCTAAAAGAGTTATTTGTGAATGAAACTCGGTGCGAGCGCTTCGAAATAACAAAGGAGTTATATAAAAGCAAGATGCGGGTGGGCACATCTGTAATGGCACACTGTGCCAAGATGATCAGCCTTATCACCAAGTTTTCTAGTATTGGAGATGCGATGGACCATGAACTAAGTGAAAACTTACTTCTTCAGTCCCTCCCCGAGAGTTACTCACAGTTCATCATGAACTACCAAATGAGTGGCTTGCAAACCTCTCTTGTAGAGCTTGCACATATGCTCGAGTCAGTTGAGCCCATTATAAAGGAAAACGAGGAGATACTGGCCCTTGCTATTGAAGGATCAAGGAAAAGGAAAGGGATCTCTCCCGATCCAAACCATCTTGATAAAGGCAAGGAGGCTGTGCTCACCGAAACGAAGGGAAAGGAATTAAAGAAGCCCAAAGGAAAGTGCTACTATTATGGTGACTTGGGGCATTGGAAGAGGAACTGCATGGAGTACCTAACCTCCCTCAAGAAGGGAAATTGTGGTGCTTCAACATCTGGTATGTTTTATATTGAAATAAATACAGTTTCATAGTCTGAATCTTGGGTACTTGATACCGGATGTGGATCTCATATTTGTACAAATATGTAGGAGCTAAAACAGACTAAGGAACTAAAGAAAGGAAGCATAAACTTGCGAGTAGGAAATGGAGCAAGAGTTGTTGCCCTCGCAATTGGAGATTATGTTTTGAATTTGCCCTCTGGGCTTGTAATAGAATTAAGGAACTGTTTGTATGTTCCACAAATGTCTCACAACATTATTTCTATTAGCCGTCTTGTTGACGACGGTTTTCATATTTAAATAAAAGACAAACATTGCGATTTTTATAAAGATTCGATCTTTTATTTTTCAGGAATATCACAAAATGGGATTTATGTGTTAGATGAAAAAATTTCTGTTTTCGCAATTGATACCAAAAGACATAAGCTAGATAATTCAACTTACTTGTGGCATTGTCGTTTAGGCCATATAAACAAGAGACGCATGCTAAAGCTACATTCGGATGGGCTTATAGATCCAATCGATCCTGAATCATTGGAAACATGTGAATCATGTTTAAAAGGTAAAATGACAAAGACACCCTTTAGCAATAAAGGTGAGCGTGTATCAGACACTCTAGGACTTATTCATTCAGATGTATGCGGTCCTATGTCAGTCCAAACAAGAGGAGGATTCAGATTCTTCATAAGCTTCATAGATAACCATACCCGATATGGTTACATCTACTTGATGAAGCACAAATCAGAAGCTTTTGAGAAATTCAAATGCTTCAAGAATGAAGTAGAAAATCAATTAGGAAAGAAAATAAAGACACTTCGATCAGATCGAGGTGGCGAATATCTCTCAGATGATTTTCTGAATTATCTAACTGAATGTGCGATATGCTCACAATGGACACCTCCCTATACACCACAACACAATGGTGTATCCGAGAGGAGAAACCGTACCCTACTAGATATGGTACGATCCATGATGAGCATGGCCTTACTTCCAAAGACGTTCTGGGGCTATGCCTTAGAAACTGCCCTCTTCACCCTAAACCGAGTACCAACTAAATCCGCTAGTTCCACACCATATGAATTGTTCGTTGGTAGGAAACCCGTGTTTTCATTTATGAGAGTATGGGGTTGTTCAGCATTTGTCAAACGCAATGCGTCCGACAAAATAGATTCGAAATCTGATAAATGTTTCTTCATTGGATACCCTAAGGAAACTATGGGATATTACTTCTATCATCCAGATGATCAGAAAGTAATAGTATCCAAGCACGCAACCTTCTTAGAGAAAGAGTTTCTCGAAGAAACACAAAAGGGAAGCATGATTGAACTTGACGAAGTTCAAGAAGAAGAAACACCGACTGAAACAACAGAGGCGGTTGAGGTACCCGAAGTAGTCCCATTAGATGAGACTCTAGTGCCACCTATTCGTAGATCACAAAGAGTTCGTGAACTCCCAGTTAGATATGGTTTTCTAGTGGGAGATGATAATGAGGTTCCCGTGTTAGACGACGAACCCGAAAACTACGAAGAGGCTCTTACTAGTCCAGATTCTAAAGCATGGCTTGAGGCCATGGATTCTGAAATGGATTCCATGTATACTAACCAAGTGTGGACTTTGGTTGATCCACCCGAAGGGATAAAACCCATTAGGTGCAGGTGGATCTTCAAAAAGAAGACTGGCGTGGATGGAAAGGTTAGCACCTACAAAGCTAGGTTAGTAGCGAAAGGATATCGTCAGAAGTAAGGAATTGATTATGACGAAACTTTCTCTCCTGTGGCTATGTCCAAATCAATCAGAATCATGCTTGCTATTGACGCTCACTACGATTATGAGATTTGGCAAATGGATGTGAAAACAGCTTTCCTAAACGGAAACCTGCTTGAGGATGTATATATGATGCAACCTGAAGGTTTCATATCAAAGGATGCAAACAAAGTTTGCAAACTTCAGAGATCCATTTATGGACTCAAGCAAGCATCGAGAAGCTGGAATAAGCGTTTTGACGAAACCATAAAACAATTTGGTTTCGAACAAAATTGTGAAGAAGCTTGCATTTACAAGAAAACAAGTGGGAGCTCTATAGCATTTCTCATACTATATGTGGATGATATATTATTAATGGGAAATGACATTGCTCTACCACAGTCGGTAAAAGTATGGTTATCTGGTAACTTCTCAATGAAAGACCTTGGTGACACAGCTTATATACTTGGTATAAAGATCTACAGAGATAGATCGAGAAGACTGTTTGGTCTTTCACAGGCTACATACATTGAAAAGGTGCTAAATTGGTTTAGCATGCTTGAATCGAAACGAGGTAACTTACCCATGCTACATGGAGTAAAGTTAAACAATCATCAATGTCCTAAAACCGATGATGACAAAAGACGCATGGCTGTAGTCCCGTACGCCAGCGCAATCGGTTCGATTATGTATGATATGCTATGCACTAGACCTGACGTAGCGTTCGCGTTAAGTATAATGAGTCGTTACCAAGGAAATCCGGGAGACGAGCATTGGATTGCCGTCAAGAACATTCTTAAGTACTTGAGAAGAACTAAAGATATGTTCCTAGCGTACGGAGAAGGTGATCTGAAAATAGAAGGATATTCAGACGCAAGTCATCTCACAGATGAGAATGATTTTAAATCCCAATCAGGATACCTGTTTATCTTGAATGGGGGCGCGGTCAGTTGGAAGAGTTCCAAGCAGGGAAGCTTAGCTTTCTCTACGACCGAGTCAGAGTATATCGCAGCTGCGGAAGCAGTAAAGGAAGCGGTTTGGATTAGAAAGTTCATTACAGAACTTGGTGTGGTGCCTGACATTGTAAATCCCATTACACTGTATTGTGATAACAATGGAGCCATTGCGCAAGCAAAGGAACCACGGTCTCATAATGCATCCAAGCATTACCTAAAGCGATACCACATCATAAGAGAGATTGTGGCTAGAGGAGATGTGAGAATAGAAAGAGTACCTACGGAGGACAACGTTGCAGATCCGTTGACAAAGTCCTTAACCCAGAGAGTACATGATCGTCATCTAACTTCTATTGGGATAAGTTTTAGAAACAATTGGCTTTAGTCCAAGTGGGAGTATGTTGGGGTTTAGTGTCCTATAGACAATTGTTCTAGGATACGAACTTAATGTAAATGAAGTGTTCTTTATATCATTTGTTTTAATGAGATATATGTTTTTATAACTATATAAAGGCAATCCCTTTTAAGCACTAAATAAACTCTAATAAAAGGAAATCCGTAAGTTTGTTTAAAGTGATCATAAAGTGTTCATACAAGCATGAAGTGAGACTAAACTTTATGATAAACTAATAAACTTAAAACCACCCAAAGTCAAGTGATATGCACGGGATTGACATATCACTGTTGAGACTTGCATGTAACAATGTCTTCTGTCCGACAGAAAGCTGATCTCACAAGCTTCATATATATAGATATCTGGACAGTTACGTGGATCCAATGAAAGGGACTTCATTAGGATTGGGGATCCGATTTGAGATAACAGGATGGGTAGATTCATCCTTGTCACCTGTTCATCTCATTGGTATTAATAGGTATAACTAATCCTCAGACTCAAAGGAATGTTAATTGGTCATTCTGAATTATTGAATGTGAGACTTTGATCCTGTTGTAACACGATCCTTAACAGAGATGACTCTGGGGTATGAACAACAAAGGTTGGGTGTCACAAGAGGTAATTTCAGGATAGTTATACATTGGATTGAGCATTTATCACTCCCGATAAATGGGAGATACATCCAAGGATCGCTTGTGGAAGACTCAACTCTAAATCCTTGCAAGGTGATAGCTTAAGACTTGAAATACAGATTTCACTTAACCTATCTATTTGAGTTGACTCGGCCTGTACAAGTAAAACGAACGTCTCGCTATATGTGACTTGACATCATCCATAGTCATAAGATTCAGTTCAAGGATGTAGTTGATCAAGGATCGAATTATACTGTAACTAATACGGAAAGGTTAACGACAGAATCAACCTGTCTTCTTATGGCTCTGGGGGAATCATTACGGACTTGCTAATCACATACTCTGTACATCATTCTGTTATGCAAAGATTAAATATAATTCTTTGATAATTAATTTAATAGTTGCAAACGGCCAGAAGTAATAGGAACCTAATAGGTCACACATAAGACTTGGAACCTAAAAGAGAGATAGATGTTAATTAATTGATGGATGCCCAATTGAGCCCAATAAGGCCCATGGACCATAAGGAGGGGGTCGAAATTCATGTATAATACATGAATGATTAATTTGATTTTAATCAATCCTAATTAGATTAGAATTATGAATTAAATTAATTAAAAGATAAATAAGTTAGGAGTTTTAATTAGATTATAATACTCCTATTATTATCCAATAAGGTTATTATTATTATCCTTAATATATTAGATATATAATGAGATAATAATTAGGAATTCTATTCCGAATTGAATTCCTATTCAGTAACCTAATTCTATCTAACTAGGGATTAGATACAAGAGATTATAAATACCCCCCTATATAGGAATTTCGGCCAACACACAAAAGGCTAACCCTAAGTGATTTTCGAAATCCATCCCTAAGAGTAAGAGAGAGAATTTCGACCCCAGTTTGAGGACGAGATTTTCCACGGCTTCCTTCCGATCAATTGATTTCATCTATTTCTTTTATCCTTGATCTTGTGTTGATTAATTAGAGGCAATCTATTTTGGTTGCTACTCAACGGTTGATTCTAACTTAATCTTCCTGTGTTTTATTTTGTGCATGGGAACTCGGAGAAGAGTTATGGGCACTTCATTAACAACGGTAGATTGATCATCAAAAGGTAATTCTTCTTATCCCTCTTTATATGAAATAACGATTAACGGATCCTAGGGTTAATGGAAATAGGTTAAAATTTTTATATTTCCGCTGCTATACCTTAGCCTAATTTCCAATAGAAGTGACATCCTCCTGAGGTGCTTTTTCGTTCAAGCTTGTCTCGTCCGTAGTCAGAGTCAGTGTATCCAATGAGTGTGAAATCATAAGTGTTGGGATACCATAAACCTGCATTCACTGAGCCTTGCAAATATCTAAGGATTCTTTTTACAGCTATGTAATGAGATTCTTTAGGGTTAGATTGATATCTAGCACGATAACATACTAAGAACTGAATGTCCAGCCTACTAGCAGTTAAGTAGAGTAGAGAGCCAATCATACCTCGGTACAATTTGCTGTCTACTGACTTACCATTTGCGTCAGCGCAGAGGACAGTGTCAGTGCCCATAGGGGTAGATATTGACTTGCAGTTCTCAAGTTCATACTTCTTCAATATCTCCTTAGCATACTTAGTTTGACTGATGAAGATGCCATTTTTCCCTTGTTTGATTTGAAGTCCAAGGAAGAAGTTGAGTTCTCCCATCATTGACATTTCAAACTCAGTCTGCATCTGCTTACTAAATTCCTTGCACATGGACTCATTAGTGGCACCAAAAATAATGTCTTCAACATATATCTGAGCCAGTAGGGTATCTTTACCCTTCCTCTTAATGAATAAGGTTGTATCAGCTTTACCTCTGACATAATTTCTAGCCAGCAGGAAATTGGTCAGCCTCTCATACCAAGCACGTGGTGCTTGCTTGAGACCATACAGAGCCTTTTTGAGTTTATAAACGTGGTTTGGGAACTTGGGATCCTCAAACCCTGGAGGCTGATTAACATAGACTTCTTCGTTTATAACTCCATTAAGGAATGCACTCTTAACATCCATTTGAAATAATTTAAAGTTCATATAACTTGCATATGCACATAAAATTCTTATAGCCTCTAGCCTTGCCACTAGGGCAAAGGTCTCACCGTAATCAATACCTTCTTGTTGACTGTAGCCCTGAGCTACAAGTCTTGCTTTGTTCTTGACCATGTTCCCTTGTTCATCTAGCTTGTTGCGGAAGACCCATCTTGTTTCTATGGTCTTCTGGCTTCTTGGATTTGGCACTAAGTCCCATACTTCATTTCTTCTGAACTGATCAAGTTCTTCTTGCATTGCACTCATCCAAAACTCATCGTGCTCAGCTTTAGAGAAGTTCTTTGGTTCCTGAACTGAGACGAATGCTACGTTGCTGAGGTATCTCCTGAGTTGATTTCTTCTCATCAGGGTGTTTTCAGCAGCATCAAGAATGACACTTTCTGAGTGTCCTCTTGGTATTCTGATCTCTTTTCGTAGAGTGATGTCTTGAGCTGGTTGTGTTTCAACAATCTCTGCATGTATAGATTGGTCAGTGAAAACAATTTGAGTTTCGCTTTTACCTTTGGTCAGCCCTTGAGGTAGTGACTCAGCGGCTGTTTCTTGGTCAGCGGGTGCTGAGTATAGATCATCCTCAGTCAGCTGCTTGTCTTTTCCTGCAGGGTTAGTTTCATCGAACTCAACGTGTACTGACTCTTCTAAGACTTGAGTTCGTTTATTGAAAACCCTGTATGCTTTGCTGTTTGTTGAGTAGCCTAAAAAGATAGCTTCATCAGCTTTTGAATCAAACTTAGCAAGGCTGTCTTTAGTATTTAAAATAAAACATTTACAGCCGAAGGCACGAAAGTATCCAATGTTGGGCTTTCGTCCTTTCCAAAGTTCGTAGGGAGTCTTATTTAATATGGGTCTGACTAGAGCCCTATTAAGTATGTAGCAAGCTGTGTTGACAGCTTCTCCCCAAAAGTACTTTGGAAGCCTATGCTCACTCAGCATTGTCCTGGCTATTTCAACCAAGGTTCTGTTTTTCCTTTCAATAACCCCATTCTGTTGAGGCGTTCTAGGAGCAGAGAAATTATGGTCAATGCCGCTGGCTTCACAGAATTCAACAAACTGTTGGTTTTTGAATTCTCCACCATTATCACTTCGGATGTGAGCTAACTTTAGGTCTTTGTCATTTTCAAGTTTTCTTACTAATGTTGAAAATGTCTCAAAGGTTTCATCCTTGCTACTCGGCAAGATGACCCAAGTGTACCGAGAAAAGTCATCTACAATGACCAAGGAAAATCTCCTACCACCCAAGCTCAGCGGCTGGACTGGTCCGAAGAGATCCAAGTGTAGCAACTCAAGTGGACGCTTGGATGAGACAATGTTTTTACTATGAAAAGATGTTTTAGTTTGTTTTCCAGCCTGACAAGCATAGCATAATTGATCCTTTCCGAACGTAAGTTCTGGCAGTCCCTCAACTAATTGCTTTCTTGCTAATTTGGCCAGGAGGTCCATGCTTACATGACCAAGTATCCTGTGCCATAGCCAGTAATTTTCTTCCTTTGACACTAAGCATACATTTTTTGAAAATTTCTTTTCCAAATTCAGCATAAAGACATTATCAATACGAGGGGAAGTTAAAATCAATTCATTTGTTTTTCCCTCGAGTATTTTACATCCAGTGTTATCAAATATAACTTTTCTCCCGTTATCACATAGCTGAGCTACGCTGAGTAAGTTATATTTAAGTCCACTGACTAGGGAGACTGACTCAATAGTATGATTACCACCAACGGTTCCTGACCCTACTATCTTACCCTTTTTGTTGTCTCCGAAACTTACGCTTCCACCTCGTTTACGCACAAGTGTGATGAACTGAGTTTCATCACCAGTCATATGCCTCGAGCATGCACTGTCAATGTACCACATTTTTTACTTCTCAGCACACCTCAGGCTTACCTGCAATATAGCTAGTTATCTTTAGGTACCCAAGTCTTTTTGGGTCCTTGTTTGTTAGGCTCAGCAGGTAAAGCATCATATTTAATCTTATGATGACACACTTGGATAGTGTGTCCATTTTTCCCACAGAAGTCACAGCTGACCTTCCGTTTAGGATATCTCACTGACTGGTCAACACCCCAGTGCTGAGCATGCTAGCACACCTTTGTGGTGTGTCCTTTCTTCCCACAGAAGTCACACTGGATATTCCGCTGAGGATTCCATCTCTGCTGACTAGTACTTCGGTACTGAGTGTTCAGAGGAATATTTATTTTATTCGTAACTTTGAATTGGTTTTGAATAGATGTGATGTCCTTTCTCAATTTCTTAGAATCTGATTGGACCTCTGAGACAAACTTGTGCATAGTTTCTACGTTGCTATGCAAAGTTGAGTTGTCTTGGAGAAGATATCGAAGGTCACTCAGTTTGACCTCTTCAATCTCATCACATCGCCTACTGAGTGCTCTAACTTTCTTGTTACACTTTTTGATAAGTGTGTAGAGGTCACTCAGGGCATTTATAATTTCATTTCTGAGCAGGGGTAGTGATATTACCTCAGTTGAATGTGCCTCATCGTCAGATGCAATGGAGGGGTCAGCATGCTCAGAAACACAAGGCTCAGCAAGCTCATCTGCCATGAAGAAGATCTTTGCTGACTCAGTGGCATCAGCTCCTGATGATGATGACTCATCACTATCACTCCAGGTTGCCACCATTGCATTCTTGCTGTTCTTCCTTTCCTTCCTCAAGGTAGGATAACTTGATTTGATATGGCCAGTTTGATGACATTCAAAGCATGTGATGGGCTTTGAGATGTCCTTCTTGTACTTGTTGTCGCTAGACTCAGCTTTGTACTTGTCAAACTTCTTGTAAGGCTTCTTGGAATATTTATCATTCTTTCTGAACAGCCTTTTCATCTTTCTAGTGAATATGGCCATCTCTTCATCGTCTGTTGAGCTCCCATCAGTGGAGTCAGCTTTCATGACAAGAGACTTTTGCTTCTTGTCATCAGACTTCTCCTTCACCTCAAAATTCTTCATTGAGATCTCATGGGTCAGCAGAGATCCAATGAGTTCATCATACTTGTAGGTGGTCAAGTCTTAAGCTTCTTCAATAGCAGTTTTCTTGGCTTGCCAGCTTTTGGGAAGACTCCTCAGTATCTTCTTGACTTGCTCTTCCTCAGTGAAGATCTTACCAAGTCTTTTGAGCTCGTTGATAATGTTTGTAAATCTTGAGTTCATTTCAGAGACTCCTTCATCATCATTCATTTCAAACAGCTCGTACAACCTCATGTGCTGGTTCACCTTGGACTCCTTAACTTTGTTGGTCCCTTCGTAGGCGACCTCCAGTTTCTTTCAGATCTCCTGCGCTGACTCACAACCTGAAATCTTGTTGTACTCTGCAGCATCTAACGCATAGTGAAGCATGTTTATAGCCGAAGCATGATTTTGTAGCTTCTTGAGATCATCCTCTGTCCACTTAGTCTCAGCTTTAACAACCGTTTGGCCGTCAATAGTTTCAACAGGAACAAATGGGCCTTGGACTATAGAAAGCCATGCACTCATATTTGTTACCTGAATGAAATTTTTCATTCTGTTCTTCCAAAAGGTGTAGTTAGACCCGAAGAACAGAGGAGGCCGAGTAATGGACAGTCCCTCAGGAAGAATCTGAGTTTTTTGATTTCCTGGGAGGAAACGAGTGCTGTTCTCAACCATTGTGGGGATCAGGTCAAGATAGTTATATCTTGCTCAATGAGCTTTTAAGCTCTGATACCACTTGATGATCTCGTATAACGTGACAAGGTTAGTTCCAAGGGGGGGGGGATAGGAACTATTTAAAATTTTGTCCGTTAAGGCTGACTTCTTTTCTTTGAGAAAAGGTTTACACAGCAGCGCTAAGTAGTTTTAAGACACAAGCTTAGTCAACTGGTGACTAAGTCTGCTTCTTCCCTTGAGTCAGGAGATAGCACTTAAGTCTATTCCTGAACTCAGCTTCTTAGTGCACTCAACTCAGCGTGAGTTCGTTACTTAGTCAGTTTTAATAGCAAGCAATATATAAAGGAGTTCAAAGGTTAGAAATATGTTACTCAGCAGACATATCCTGGTTCGGCCTCTCCGCCTACGCCCAGTCCCCGGAACTCGTTCCGAGCTTTTTGAATCCTCTACTGAGCTCTTTAAAGGTAGAGCACGAAACCTTTTACAACAGAAGCTGACTATACAAGAGTACCTTCCTCTATTCCTCTACTCACTCCTATAACTACCGCTGAGTACTATAACCGAGTACTCAGCTTCTCCTTTCTATTCTTATAGAAATGATAAGTGTTTGTCCTAAACAACAATTGCTAAGACACCTTAGATGAATGAAATCACTCTAGACTGTTACACTATGATTGGAATTGGTGTAAGATTTGCTTTGCTTTTCTCACAGAACTTCAAGTATGAATTTGGTCAGCGTTTCGACTTGATTGAAGATCTGCATTGAATGAAGCATTTGAAAGGCCTATTTATAGTGACACTTCAAGCACCGGTGATTTCGAATTTCGAAATAACCGTTGGAGGCTAACGGCTTCGTGTCGCTTTCACTCTGGACATGCTCAGTGTCGTTGGCCAATGAGATTCTTGTATCTTCTGTCTACGGCAGTGCTCAGTAACTTTTCGTCAGATGAACAGAATGTTTCGCCATTTATAGTAAAGTCTTCCAGACAGCTTACTGCGTCTTCTGAGCTTTACCCAAAGTAGAAATACTTTGTCTCTAAGTTGGTTCTGTTCTGCCGCTGACTTGTACTTCTTGTCGTTCAACTCAGCAGCTTCATCTTGAAGCAATTGATAGAAGGCTTCTCGATCCTTCTTCACGCTGAGCTAGTGCTTTACTTAGAACGACTGCGTTTTGTCTTCATGAGCCGTGAGGTCTTGATCTGTTGACTTGGGCTTGACTTCCTCTTATGGGCCTTTAGGATTTTTATCTTAATGTCTTATAAATCAAATTAACTCAACATTGAACAAACACATTAGTGTGAATAAATCAAAGCATTTAAATTTAATGTGTTAGAATATTTTTATCAATTACATAAATAATTTTGTCAAATCAAAATCATGTGGAAAGGTGTTTCAACACTTTAATCCTTCGATGGCGAGAAGGATATCTCGGGTACTCGTGTCTTGTTTCTCTTCCAACACCCGTAGAGATTCTGTTAGTTGCCTCACATTACTTTATAATGCATCAACTCGTTGTTCCATGGATTCGGTAGCTTCGTTTGTGATACGTGGTTGAACCATCTCCGAGAAGAAGTCTCCAGGAAGGAAAACAACTTGGCTCTGATACCAACTGATGTAGAGTGAAATCGACTAGAGGTTTTAATCGTAAACCAACAAAGAATGCAATCTTCTCTAGCTTAACTAGAAGGTTGGATTAACCCACAAGGATGAACCTTGATGCTCCAATGGAGGATTCTTTAATTCAAAATGGCAAAAGTTACTAAACATTACAAAGAAGGGAGTTTAAATACTCTCCCAAAGAAGAAGAGAAAAGACCAAAAGCCCATGAATAGGGTTTTTGGCTAAACATGTGGCTAAGGATAGAATAGGAAAGGAAAGAGTTCATGGCAATTGAGTAATAAGAAACCGAGGGCAAAACAGTAAATAAGCAACAACAGAAATGGTCCCCTCTTAGTAAGAACTTGGAGGAGAAGTATTGTCCAGGCAGGATACACCCCGCGTAGGCTAGTGTACGCCCCGCGTAACTTGGGTACTGAGCTTTTGGACATCTTCGAAGGGATTGTACGCGCGGCGTATCTTGGAGTCACGCTCTGCATATTGTAGCTTCTGGTCGTGATGATCCTCCTTGGTGGGCTTTACGCGTGGCGTCCCCACCATTGCACTCTGCGTACTCGACCTCTTGGGCACTCTTCACTCCGGACTCTGTTCTTACGCCCCGCGTACTAGGAGATACGCCCCGCGTGACTTGGGTACTGGACAATTGTTCGGTAAAAGAGTCCTCTATGCCTCGCGCCTTGGTGAGCATGCCTCACGTGCTTAATTGTGTGGCCTGACTCTCGTTGTTCTCATATCTTGGCTCTGGGCTCGAAATTAGGGAAGGGATGCCCTCATCAATATGAACTTGTAAAACATAACTCAAGCTTAGAGGAGGTTAGAGTCCAATAAACTCACTCTAATGCCTAATTCAAAAGGTGCTTAGGAAGAGTTGAAGAGTAAGAACTAAATGTGAGTTGTAAAGTTAACGTATCATAAGATGTGGCTATACTTGTCTATATATAGGAATTCTAGGAATCCTTTATGTGTTAGGAGTTTGACATTAGGAGAAGTCCCTTATGATGTGGACTCTTTGACCTAGTCAAATAGGGAGTTTCCCTTAGAAGGGAAATGTTCCTTGGAAGCTTCTTGGTGGATCTAAAAGTCCAATTTTAGGACACGTGGCATTAGATATGAATGATGATAAGATGTCACGTGTCTAATTCGTTTTGTACAATATCATTTGTCCACCCTTCTTTTCTAGACTATTATAAAGTTCAATATATGTGCGAGAAGTGTAGTGGCTCCTTCGGCTTGCCTCTGTTTTAGTCCTAACTCTCTTTCTTTGGACATGTGTTTTTTTATGTCTTTCTCGGGGGTTGGGTTTTGCATCAACACATGTTTATCCATGTGTCTTGTGTTAACTGACATAGGTATCTGCACCGACAGTTTTTTCTGAAACAACGACTAACATTAATGATTACAAACATTTAATCATGTCGTTTTCACTCCTTTCGTTTCCACTTTCTCTTCTCTTATAAAACCATCATGTTCACCTATTTTCCTCTTTTCACCATTTCTGATTTTTTTAGAGTTTTCTTGTTTCTTGCTTTCCGGATTCCTTTGATCCTACTTTGCTAATAAGTTCTTCTTCCTGCTTTGCCTATTTGTTTTGCATTTCTTTTCTTATCTTTTATAATAGGTCGTAAGAAGACACGAGCTGAGGACGTGTTGATTCTAGGGATGCGAAGAATGTTATTATCCCTAACCTTCGAAACTTTGAACAACCCTCTATCTTAGATGATTTTGCATTAACGAAACTGCTCTCTACCTATCTGAAGTTTACGCATTTGAGGTTCTCAACTCCTACTTCTGACCAGGTGCTAACTCAGGCACCTGAAGGTTTTCTAGGATTTTATAAAATCTTCCTAGAAAACTGGTTCGTTTACCCTTCTCTCCTAGCATCATAAACGCCATGAATGAGTTTAATATTTGCCCTTCTTAGTTATCCCCAAATGGTTGGCTAGGTTTGCTTAGGCTGGTAAAAATATATGAGGATATGAATTTCGAGCTTACTGGACCCTTGTTCCATCACATCTGGACTCCTTCTGTGAGGAAAAATGATGATTCCATATGGACATCGAAGCTTCCCTCCAGCAACCTTCTTTTGTTTCTGATAAGTCTTCTAGTAACAAGAATTTTAAGCTTTCTTGGTTATGGATTTTTCTAGTAAAGGATGAGGAGGATAATCCTTTAAGAGGGGCTTTGCATCCAAAAGGATTCCCCTTCCATTAATCATGGAATTCTGAGGCTATAAATAAGGATAACTAGCGGGAGCTAATTCCACTATCAACATCGGAGAAACGTATGCATACTACTAAAGTTCACCTTCACCAAGGAGGCGCTCCTGGCTCATCTTACCCAGAATATTTTTTTCTTGCTCAAGTTTGCCTGAGGGATAGTTTACAAAGAGGGGACTAGAGAATATGCAGATTTGCTCATAAGTACACATTAATGCCTTCTTCCCATTTTAATTCAATGATTTGTATGTTTGCAGGCTCTAATATACGTACTCTATAACAAACATTACTAGCTCGCCAACTTATCGAACGAAAGGTTATTGAGGAGAAGGAGAATGATGTTGCTGATA
The DNA here is from genome assembly GCF_963576675.1 of Euphorbia lathyris. Classification (NCBI taxonomy): domain Eukaryota; kingdom Viridiplantae; phylum Streptophyta; class Magnoliopsida; order Malpighiales; family Euphorbiaceae; genus Euphorbia; species Euphorbia lathyris. The sequence continues at coordinate 67,105,205 of NC_088914.1, read as the reverse complement.
CTTCTTTGCCAACAGGTCTGTCCTTATCTTTGGCTGGGCCAGGCTCGTTGTCTTATTCTATTGGAGTTTTCGTGGCCGAAGTTGGGGTTTCTGCTTATGGTGAGCCTTTTATTGATCTTTTGATCTGTTTCCTTCCTCCAATTCCTTTTTACTTTTCTTTATCTAGGCGGAGTATTTGCCTCGGCTTCTGTTCATTCGACCGAGCCAGTCATAGCCCAGAATGAACCCGTATGTGTTATCTATGTGTCTTAATTTGATCCTCCCAATTCTTGTGGAGTCTGATTTGTATCTAAACATGTCTCATTTTCGACAGCATTTTTCCCCGATTGAGGAGGTGGTCGCTGACGAAGAGGTTGTTCTGAAAGATAAGGAGCCTTTGAAGGGAAATGCTTCGGGGAAGGTTGTTGCTAAGCTGAAATGAGTAGCTAGCCAGATAGTTTTGGCTGCTAGAGCCAAATCTGCTAAGGCTACTGGGGTAAGGATTGGCCCGAAGTGACCTGCGACTATGCTTGAAGCTCCATCTTCTAAAAAAACTTAAAGTGGTAGCTTCATGGAAATATTCGTTACTAGGGGGTTTGTTGTAGGCCCCAATGCTCAAGTTGCTCCCCCTTCCACTACCCTTGTTTCCCAAAGTGAGGGGAGAGCGCCTGACATTATTCCTAACTGGCCAGTTTGGATACTTGAAAAGTTGGTTATCCTGCCCAAAAAATTGGCTAATTATACCAAGTTCGGTACTGATAATGTGAGTGTTAGCTTCTTTAGGTTTGGGTAGTTTCTCCTTTTGCTAAACGTTTCTTAGAAGCTTTGCTTCATTTTTGTTCAAATGTGAGTTTTATTTTATAGCTCTGGAGGACTCGCTATCCCTTTAAGCCTCGCCTGGAATATCCTAGGATAGCTAAAGTTGTTGCTGAGCTAGTTTGGATGCCTTTAAATCCGACCCTTTTTGCTAAGGCTAGTAATTAGCTCAGGGTTCACTTTAGGAAATTGGTTTCCCCTGAGGTGCACTCTAGGAAGTTCTAAGTGAACGGTGCATGAGAAAAATATATATAAAAAAATTCTAAACTGAAAATTTTCCTAAACAGTTCTAAGTAAAAGTTTCTCCTATCAAAGTGTACACTAGGATATGCATTAGAAAACTTTATTTTTGACTTAATACATCATTTGCCCCCTGAACTTGTCCAAAAAGCCTGATTGCCCCCCTGAACTTTTAAACTGTTCCAATAGCCCCCCCCCAACTTGCATAAAATGTTGCGTTAGCTCCCTGAACTTGCGGAAAATATAATCAATTAATCGCTCGGTTATAAAAAAAAGTAAGTTAAACGCAAAAGAACTATTGCACGCGTCCTAAAAAAAGTAAAACGATCAAGATCATGTATGTGGTTCTAATATTAGAGAAGACAAGTTTTATAATTGAGCAAGTAATAACTTTCTTTTTAATCTATTTTTGAATTATGTAATAACATTCTAAAATGGGGGAGGGGCTATCAGGACACTTTGAAAGTGCAGGGAGTCAATCAAGTTTTTTGGACAAGTTCAGGAGGCAAATAAATAAAAATTATATTTTAAAAATAAAGTAATTATTTTTAAATAATTAAAAATAAATATTAAATCTGAATAATATGATAAATAAAAAAATTGGTCAAAAAAATTTTTTAGGATAAAAAATTAAAAATAAGTACAATGATGAAAGGTGAAATTAGTATATGGATAAAAAAAGTAAAAATATATTTAGTAATTCTATACCCTATCGGTTCATATTCCTACGGTTTTTGAAAAATCTACATCTGGTTGCCACACTTAATAAACACCAACAAAACGAATAAAACCTCCTACTTTCCATTATCATTTCTTGAAACCTACGCTTATGAAAATGTGTACAAATCTATCTATTTCTATTAGCTTAATTTTCCATGGTTTACAAAATGCTCCATCTTCTTCACCCTAGTAACCCTTCCGTCGCCTCCTCATCTTCTCCTTGTTTTCACCCGAGGAAGCCATCTGCCTCGTCTTCCTATTCTCTCTCGTTTCTCTGTTCTTTCTTTCTATCCTTTTAAACTAAAACCTAAACTACCATCTATGACTATCTCCTCCTTAGGGATGGCAACGGGTAGGGTACCCGCGGGTAATGCCAATCTCAAACCCTTACCCTTTTATTTTTTAATTACCCGTACCCGTCTCATTACCCTAATGGGTATACTTTTTGCATCCTATACCCGTCCCATTTAATTCGCGGGTACCTGCGGATACCCTAATCCGTTAAGAATCAATAAATAAAATAAAAATATTACAAATTTAACAAATTATAAATTTAATAAATCATCTATCTAAAAATTGACCAAATTGAACCGTAATTAATAAGAATAAAATAGCTTACTGGTATCACTTAATGGTTAAAAAACAAAAGATTGGAGTTCAAATCACACGTCTTACATCTAAAAAACAATTATATTTATTAATATATAAAAAAATTATGACGGGTAACGGGTACCGGGTACCCTAGGAGGTATTCTCATGCCCGTCCCATTACCCTAACGGGTAATGATTTTAATCTCATACCCGTCTCATACCCTTTTATACATGGTACAAGTAGTCCCATTAGCGTCGGATAATGCCGGGTACCCGCGGGTATATTACCCGTTGCCATCCCTACTCCTCCTCCTCCACTCACTACGACACTCTTTTGGATGAAGAAGACGTCTTCCTCGCAAGTGTTCCATCAGTGTTAATCTCCTCTTCACCGAAGTATTGCTTATTAAGATCTATTGTTTTGTTCTTTGATGCTGGTGACAACAAATCTATTATTTTGTTTGAACAGAAGTAACTAATTGTACTTGGAGGAGGGGCAATGAAGTTTGTCTTCTTTATTCATGCTTTCGTTTATGTGTTTATCTCCACACTTTGTGTTTTTTCGGTTGTCAATGTTCGCATTTCAGTTGAAATCCGTACATCTCATCGAATTTTTTCTGTTTAGTTTGCATTTGTCAACTATAACTCTTTTATTTACATTTTTTTCAGATTTAGCAAAGATTGAAGCATATTATCTTATACGTAGAACAATAGATCTACGTGTTTGCATATGTAGAAATGACTCAGATCCATTGTCCGAAAGAAACTAAATCATGAAAATTTGTTTGCCCTTGCTTTGCAATGAATTTGGATTATGAGGATTATGAGATTTATGTCTTTTTATTTTAATTATATTTTTTATGAATGTTTATTATTTTATATGATTTTTTTCTTGCATGGATTGTAATCTGTATTTTATTCTTATTTATTTTTACATTATATTTTTCTTTTAATGAAATGAAATATGTTTTTAAAAAAAAAATCCATTGTCTAGACCATCTTCAACAACCTCTTAAATTGGCTCTTAAGTTAAAATTTAAGGAGAGGGAATGAAAAATCACCTCCTACAGTTTTTTAGTGGCTCCTCAAATCACTAAGGGTTTGATTGGATGGGGGGTTTGGGAGGGTTAGTAAGGGAAGGGTTTGGGAGGGTTTGTGGAAACCCTTGTTTGGAGGATATAAATTTAGAAGGGTAAGGGTTTTGAAGGGTTTGGGAAGGGTTTGGAAGGGTTTGATTTGTGTATATTTGTTTCAATTTTCAAACCCACCAATTTAGAGGGTTTAGGAGGGTTACAAATTTCATTTTCCATTATTACCCTTGTTAAAATTTCATTATCCCATTGTTTTTTTTGGTGCATTGCCGCAAAAAAAAAAGCCAATTTGTGGTTGTCAAACAAACCCATACCAATACCAATGTATTTTTTCATAATTCATTTATATTAAAAGTTAACTTCATTAAGAATTTATTATAATTTAATAGATATAAAAATTAAATAGTTATTATTTTTATTAATATTATTAACATATAAATATAATAAAATAATAGAATATATATTTTATAATTTAATTTAAATTATACTATAATTTATTAAATTTTTAAATAAATAATATATGAAATTGGATAATTGTTATTTAGATATGTAATTAAAAACAATTGTAAGTAATGTGATTTAATTATATGGAAAGTAACTAATATACATAATTAATTGAGTAGGACATTTTAGTCACTTTATAATATTTCATTCCCTTACAAACCCTTCATTCCAAACAAGGGAAAGGTACAAACCTTTATAAACCCTTACCATCCAACCAAACAAGGGTAAAGTTAGTGCTTCCCTTCCCCTTCCTTCCCCTTCCTCTCCCTTCCCTTCCCTTCCTTTATTTACCCTCCTAACCCCCCATCCAATCAAGGCCTAAGAGTCTTTTTATTTTCTCTATTAATAGAGTCTCTCTCCATCTCTTAACTTCATTTTTTATTAATAATTTATTATTGATGAGCCTCTCTCCTCACACTATTGATAAATATAACCATAAATAATAATCTTATTAATAAATAATAAATAAAGAGTGAATATAAGAAATATTGGTTGGCGAACTTCGCAGGAAATTTCTTCCTTGGTCATCACGAGTGTGATAGGCCGCCTGCAGACCTTCTAGACATTCTTCATGTTGATTTGAGAAGTGCAAGGCCTAATTGACTCTGGTTTTTTCTGCTTTGTTTTGTCTTTTGTTGTTTTGTTTTCTCCGTAGTGATTAGCTCTTCCTTATCTATCAAATATCTTAATCACTCAGGTGCTGTTTGATAAAACTGAAAATTAAGTGCTGAAAAAATAAGTACTGAATTTTAAGTGCTGAATATTTTAAGTGCTGAAAATATTGAGTGATATAATTATTATAAAAATATTAGTTGATAATGTTTAACTTAAAATGTTAAGTCAAATATTTTGACTTACTAAAATAAGTGCTTTTTAACTTAATTTATTAATTTAAGTGGTAGAAAAATAATTATTATCAAACGCACTTAAAATAAATAAGTACTTAATATTTTAATTTAAGTCATTAAATGGCTTATCAAACAAGGCCTCAGTTTTTTGGGATGCTCTTAGTTTCCGGAAATTATTTTCATAAAGAGAGAAATGGCACGTGGGAAGAAAGCGTAGGGTGGAGACAGAAGTGACCCACAAATGATTTAGGATGATGGGCATTTGATACGGTGGGGATTGGATTGTTGTGGTCCATACATCTTGCCAATCATTTTTCTTTTTTTCTTTTTCTCCTTTGCCGACTATGTCATCCTCCTCTAATTCATCATATTTACCCCATTCCTTTATTATTATTCTATATAAAAAAAGGAATCATTTTACATCTATTTAATTTTTACAATATAGTATTTTTTTTACCAAGAGAAAAAGAGAACTTATTTCCAATATTCTTCTAGAAAAACTGCTGATGGTACAGTTCCTAATTTGAATAAATTAACCTACGGATAAGATTCAAATATGCTTTTCTTAACCTATGAAATATTATAAATTTATTTTTAATATTTTTAAATAAGATGATTTTTATTTTTTTAAGAAAAATAAATGAGTTGGATTGATGTTATTTAATTATTACACCAAACTTTACAAATATCAATTATATAAAATATTTACAATCACAAATAAAATAAAATGTTAACAACTAAATCTGTCACATATATGTTAATCACAAAACATAATTATTCAAGTGTATAAAGTTTTACTAACACAATTACAAACTATCAACTAAAATGTTAAAATTATTTTGGTTTCACGATAAATTTATTTAAAATGTGTTATATAATAATCAAATAACTGTTAAATAAGTTGTTTAAAAAAATCTTTTTTTTTTTTGGTATAAGACATGAGTAAAATTGATGGAGCAAATTTATACTTAAAAATATGATATATAAATTTAATATAATTCGTAAAATTGATGGAGCATATTTATACATCATCCCATTAATCTATGATCCAATATAAATCGAAGGCCAAAAGCTGTACTGTTTCCAATTTGTACAATTCATATATCAACCATTAATTGTGAACCAACAAAACTTAACTAATTTTGGAAAAAAAAAAAAAAACTTATTGTGAAAATAAATTAATTTTTTTGGAGTCATCATTATTCTTTTCTATAGGTAGTCAAATTAATTTGAGCATTCCTATTATTGCTACAATACTTCCATGAAAAGGGATTAAAAAACCGTGATAGATAAATAAAAGAATAGTGCAATAAAAAATGAAATGCAAAAATTATATATATATATATTCAAATTCTTAGAGATATAATCAACGAAATCTAATACCGATATAATTAATTTAAAAAGTGTTTGTTGTTGGAATTATTTATTGTAATTAGATCCACAAACTACAAGATCATACAATTATATCAATTTATCAAGATGTGAAGCGGAAGTGTATTCTGAATCCATAGCGTAATTGATTGAAGGGAATCAGAAACACGTTAGGTTTATTGGTCTTTTAGGATCAGAAGCAATTAGCACATCTACACTTGATGGAGGAAGTTGTAGACTTAGAATACTAATACCCTAGAGACCATAACCCTCTATTTATAGATAAGACCTAGTTGAGGCAATTACCAATCTGCCGATCATAGAATTAGTATATTGAAACTAAATATCTACACATAAGTAATCTCATATTCATTATATATATCATTGGTCCATAAACTAAATCATATCACTTAAAAGACTAATATATGATATCCCATAATTTACTATAGTATACATGTAAATGCCACATTGTAGATTTTAATCAAACAATCTTCCACTTGGACAAAACATGTATATCCATGTAAATTATAGAACCTATATGGCATCAAAATATGCTATCATATTTACTATAGGCATATATCAATAATTCTGTCTATTAATCATGCCAACATAGAACCAAAGCAGAATCAATCACCGTTAGTGTAATATTACCAACAATGATCACATATGTTAGCATAACCAAATGACATGAATTAAGTATAGATGTCTAGCATGGAAATAACATGTGATATCATATTAAATAAAGGCATTGACATATGGACCAATAAGGAGCTTTAGACAAAAAGCATAACCACCGAACCAATCACAAGGCCGGATTCCAAAGATACGCTCCTAATCCCTAAGTAGCGTCGTAATCTACGATAAAGGGAAGACAAGCACAAAAGTGCATATAATATAAACCAATCAGTTGTCAACACGTGGAAAGCTACTCAACTGTAGGTAGCTTTCATTTATCTATAAATGGTCATTCTTAAAAGAGCACAAGGTTTATAATCATATCTGACTTCACTCTGCTTTCAAATATACTTACTCTATTCTTAGTAAAATACTGACTTAAGCATTGGAGAAGGGACGTCGTACACCTGCCCCTTTCTGATAGTTTGTTCATTTTGTTCAGGCGACTCCAGCTCAGCCTGATCAACTGATTCTATAGATTGACGGACATTATTTGGTGCAGTGAACATGGAACTTACTTCATATAATGTCTCAGTTAAATAATTTCGTCCTTCAACCAGTTTCTGATATCTCAAGCACTTCGGCTACTCAAAATCATGGCCTTGTGGTCGTTAGCAATAACACACTAGAGCCATTACATATCACTCCGGCCTTAGATCAGAAGCTTGAGGCATGCTTATAATCTCTTGATCATGAGCAACGTCACTTCAAGGAAAAAATTATAAAGTAGCTTATATATAATATGGGCTCCGTTCAAGAATCGATGAATATTTTGAGGGTGGAGCATGGAATGCAGATAGAGATTATGAGAGTGGAGCTCAAAAAGGCAAGGGGTGCAAATAAGGATACGGACATGCATGGTTTCACAGCTTGTTCTAGCAGACATCATATCATCTGAACCTGTCCAAGGAAGAGAGAGGCCTCAAAGGAATCTCAACCTAAGATAGTTAGAGGTAGATAAAAAGAGAAGATTGTTAGTTCGGTACATCGAAGATGTTTTCATTAGCCAACACATCCTAAGAAACCTCCCCGAGCAGAAGACTCTAAGTCTCTAAAGCAACATAGAGGCGCTCATTATGATTCAACTGAGTCTTTGATGCGTTGATATGAAGCTAATCGCCATAAATCAACAAGATCAAAGCCTGCAAAACGAAGAAATCCTCGGTCAGATCCAAAGCCCAAAGTTGATGAAGCAACTTCCTTAAAGAAAGACGTCTACAATCTCATTAGAAAGGAGCTTTGTTAAAGGATGGGGGCCTAAAATCAGCCTATGCTGAATGGATTTAAATTTCCATTGCTTAAAGACTTTAACAGTAGACTGGCCCCACTATTCATGTGAAAAATTTCCGCAAGGCATTACAAATAGTGATGGCTACAGATGCTCTCATGTGTAGACTTTTTCCACAACATTGAAGGAATATGCAGCTTACTGGTATGATCAGATGCTTCCAGGTTCCATATGATCATTCAACTAGATGTCGAAAGAATTTGTTGAGCATTTCATCACTTCCATTCACGAGAGAAAGATAATGCATGATTTAAACTACCTAGTGTAAGAGCCAAATGAGTCTCTAAAGGAGTGGGTAGAGAGGTTCCAGAGGATATCCATCTAGATTAAGTATCTAAATATTGACGGAGCAGTCAAGACAATAGCAAGCAATTGCCGAATCAAAGATTACTTGCGAAACTACTTCGTATGTCTTCTCTTTTTCTTCTCTTCGAGTATAGGATCAGAAAGAAGCTGATAGAGTCTTAAAGTGGCAACTACTGCCCTGCCCTTTTGTTTTGTATTGTAATAACTTAACTTGTCAAAGCAATCGCTTGTTTTGTCACATTCCTAATGAATGCGATTAATAGTCCAGCCTTTAATGCAGGTCGAAGCATATGGTTGCCCGGTTGGTTAAATGCTATTAATGCAAATAGTAATTCATTATTCTTAACAATAGGGCCTGGCGACTTCTTGGTTCATCATGCTATTGCTCTAGGTTTACATACAACCACATTGATCCTAGTAAAAGGTGCTTTAGATGCACGTGGTTCGAAGTTAATGCCAGATAAAAAAGATTTTGGTTATAGTTTTCCTTGCGATGGTCCGGGGCGCGGTGGTACTTGTGATATTTCGGCTTGGGACGCATTTTATTTGGCCGTTTTTTGGATGTTAAATACTATTGGATGGGTTACTTTTTATTGGCATTGGAACCCATCACATTATGGCAGGGTAATGTTTCACAGTTTAATGAATCTTCCACTTATTTGATGGGATGGTTAAGAGATTATCTATGGTTAAACTCTTCACAACTTATCAATGGATATAACCCTTTTGGTATGAATAGCTTATCGGTCTGGGCATGGATGTTCTTATTTGGACATCTTGTAGCAAAACTATGAACGGGAGCTAGCAATCCGGACCGTATTGAAAAGGTTCCTGAGACACAGCATGGAAGAGTCACAATATTAAGAAACGAGGTCCAAGAATGAAGAAGGGGTAGAATTACTGAATGAATACGAGCTGTGGCTAATACCCGAGGCATAAAAGAAGCATTTTCTACGGGATCCCAAAACCACCAGCCACCCCGACCTAATTCATGATGAGCCCACCAACTTCCTGGCAAGATGCCTACGGTTAAAAACCACCAACATGTCAAGATCCAAATTCGAATTGGTTCCTGGTCCTGGTCAGAGACCACTGTGTTCGCGCCGGCGGTCCAACAAAGAGGCGAAGTAGTGGTATCTTTCTTTCCATGACGAACGACACGCTTCGCCTGCTCCCTCCCCGTGTCCACTAGCGCTCCTGTCCAGAGCGAAGAGAAGGCGAAAAAGCGCCACCGAAGCAGCATGAGCGGGCTTCTATTGCTACGGAACAATAGAGCATGATAGCATTTTGCGCCCACATGTTTGCCATCTACGCGCTTACTTCCTCTGATAGAGACTGACTCCAGCCTTTCCTCCGCTTAGAGAGACTGGAGATCATCTAAGGAGATAATTACTAGAAGACCTAAGACATTCCTAGATGATGATATGGGTGCTGCTGAGAAAGGGGTGATGTAGAGAGAGGCATACATCGCTAAGCGCATGAGAGAGAGGTATAAAGCCAAGAAAGTGAAAATAATTGCAAGGGTAAGGATTAATGTAAGAAGTGAAAATTTGGATATAACGAGGATAAGTGAAAAGAATTGGAGGAAGTATCAACGCTTAGGTGAAACTTAAAAAATAATGAGAAAAAAAGTCTAATAAATAAACATTTTTTACCCTCATTAAAATTATAGAAAGTATGCTTTTAATGAGGATATTTTTTTTATCTCTTAAATTTTTTCTCATTAATACAATTTTTCTTTTATAATGGATATACTTATCTCCAAAGATCATTACGGTTCGAAATTTTTTCTACAAAATAAATGAGGTACTTGCTGCACAACATAGGCACTTTAATGCCAAAGTCAGGATCTCTCTTAAAAAGAGAGAAAGTAATGAAGGATATGGTCTAAGCGCTCTATTTTATAGGCTCTTTATAGCCCCTATTAGGGTTCTAGGTAGAGGTGAAAAAAGTACATATGACTTGACTACATGACACGCAATTGACGTGTAATTTTAGTATTTGGGTTTAGCTTAATAGATAATGTGTCATATTTGGGTTGACACACAAATTTTTGGTTGGGTTAGGACTGTCATGATAACTCAAAATACGAAATAACACTAACATTTAAATTATTCTTATGTTTTCTCATATTTTTACATGTCACATTTATTAAAGGTAATAAAATTACAATTATTACTTGAAAACACGACTAGAACCTCCTATATTGTTATAAATACATTAAGTGATCCTCAACATGATATTAACGGATTTTTTGATGGTTAGTGTTAACATATTAATAGAAAAAATGACATAAAATATTTAAAAATGGCATCATATCCTCCTATATTTTTTAAAAGTCACCATTCACATACATACATAGTAAAATTACATGTGATCTGAAAACACGACAAGGAATCGACACTGTCCCAATTAGGTTAACATGATTATGACACAATTTTTTTTGAATAGGGGTAGGATTGACTCATTTTGACACTAACTCGAAATTGGCATGACACAAACAAACTCGACAATTGCACTTCTAGTTCTAGGATATAGCTTCCTATTAGAGGAAAGTCGTCCCAATAGAAAGCTTTCACATGAATCGCTTCTTTAGGGATCTGCCCGCATTGAACTCTTTTTGGCGCATGCCTCATAATTCATCACTTCCTGACTCTCATTTGAATCCTAGACTAACGGTCTTGGGGCATTCGGATAGGCCTGTATTACCTAGCGTTCGTATCTCTAATGTATGGTCCTAGTGAATTTACACAATCGCTTGTTAGTCTTCATTCAAATCCATATCGGATGCTTTCTAAGTATCCGACTCACAATTCTCACGAAAGTTGGTTGGGTAACATTTTTGTATTGTCAAAATATAAGAAAAAGAGAAAGAAATGGAGAGAGACCAGGGACACAATTTTTAGCTTGAAAATAATAACAATGGATCATGACTCATGATTTGTACAAAAGAGTTAAGAAAGAAACTATAAATTTTCAAAAATGAATAAATCTATAATTAATTAATAATATTCTGTTAATTATGTGTTGGGTGAAGATAGGTACATATCATATGCAATAAGGTTTGAAATTTCTTTATCATAAGCTATAATACAATTAAAAATTAATATAAAAAACCTAGCTAGACTATATGTTATCATATTGAAGGACAAGGAATGCAATTACTCTCTATTATACTATAATACTATACTATATACAAAGTAGAATAAGCGTGCGATTGAAGAAGTGGTAGTTGCAGGCACGTGTGGGCAGCTTTTAGTTATTTTATCTTTACAAAAGGGGAACATTGCATTACATTACATTATAGTATAGTATGCATCAAAAGGATAGTTGTTTATTTGTGAGGATTATGGAATAAATAAATAAAATATTCCCAAACTAGTTGTACCAAATAAAAGGATAATACCATACTCAAGATTGTTTAAAAAATGAAAAAGAAAAGGAAAAGAAATAATAGTGTGTAAGCACAAATGGATCTTATTGGTAAAGTAAGTCATGCATAAAGTTTATTTCATAAGAAAGAAAGAAAAGAGTTGAATTTGCTAAAACGTAAAAGAAATAGGACAAAGTGGAGAATCATATGTTTTCCACCTGAATACCTATTTAATAAAATAATAACACAGAATAATTTTTTTTTTAATCAATTGGTATAATCTAGGACTAACTAGTTTTTGACCCGTGCGATGCATGGATTCATCTTAATATATAAATATTAACAAATAATGAAGTGACACTTCAGCTCCATCGTTAATGTTTTATATTATATACAGATACGCACAAAATTAGAGAGATTTTAGGAATTAATTTAAATTATGTAGAACCTTTAGATATAGATATGCAGAGAATTAGAGAGATTTTAGGGATTAATTTAAATTATATAAAACTCTTAGATATAGTACGGATAAAATAATCTTTTTATAAATAAATATAATAATATAACTAAAATTAATATATTATATTCTATATTATATTTTTTATCAGTAAAAAAGGAGGAAGTGACACCTCAGCTCCATCATTACTGTCACACCCGACCCTAGATGACCTCAATCGGCATCGGGCATGAAATAGAAAGATCATAATCAATACTTAGGAGTCTCCAATTTAACCCAAATATCATTATATTACAATTGAACTACCAAAGTGTTAACCATAATTCTCACAATAAGCAGCCAACTTCCAAACCCCGCCTAAACGGTCGGTAACCTTCTCAATATCCTGTACTTTCTCACCTAAAAACATTAAAACATTTGAAAAGGGTGAGACAAAAATCACAGTAAGAAACTATCAGCTATAAAAACCAACTTTATTTAACATAGCTACATATATACATTTATAAAGGGATTTAATCAAAAACCTTATAAAATATACTCAAAACGTAAAGTCATAATATAGTCAAAGGATTAAACCAAAATCCAAAAATATATATAATCTTGTATTCATTCTTGAGTTCAAAACCTTATAAAATATGGTAATCAAATAAGTGTTTTATCAAACCAACTCGTATTTAATCAAACGTAAAACCTTATATCAAAATCAATCATAACCGAAAACATAATCCAAATGAATTTAAAACATTGTATCCATCCTCGAGTTTCTCCCCTTAAGTATCAATACATAACCATATATATAGGTCTTCAGACTGTGTACACAGGCCATGTCCCTCACTGAACATGGTCTTCAAATATGGAACCACCGATCCGGATAACTCTCGATAGATATAAAATCATAAAATCATAACGTGCTCAAAATTTTTTTCACAATCAAATTCCAAACTATTTTATACCATAAATCATTTGGCTTCAATTAGCCCTTTTATATCATAAAAGTTATGTTTGGACTTCAATCCGAAATAATAACAACAATAACCGCAACAGATTTCTCAATCCAAAACCAATTCGTAAGAAATCATCAAATTCATTTTGTTCAATATGGATATATATTGAAACCAAAAACATATATGTATATATGTAAATCAACCAAATTAAACCTTAAATCAACATAATCAAGTAAAATATGAAATTCACATAGAAGCATAATCAATAGCTTCATTTGAACCGTAATTTCACAATAAAAAACAAAATCGTGTAAAATCCAAATTTTACAAAATTCCTGCATAACTCTAAAATATCAATTTCTGAAACCTCTTTGATTTTATATATATCTGTATATATAAAACTCAAAATATAGTTGATAGTTACTTACCTTGGCTACTAATTAAAGACCACAAACCCGTTCAATTCGCCTCTAAACTCTGTCTAAGACATTTACCTCCAAACACTACCGAAACTTAAAAAATCTTCGGCTAGAACTTAGATCTATACATAAGGATGCTATGGTTTCAATTTCGAATGATTTGGACGGTCGAATCTCCGTAAATCGAAGAAACGGTGGAGAAATGATCGAAGAACGATAAAAATGACGAAGAAGATGAAGAGGCGGAAAGAAAAGGAACAAAAACAAAAAAAAAGGAATAAAGATGATGATCATCACCGTTTCTCGTCATATATATATATATCTAAATGGAAAAAATCAAGTTTGATCCTCCATCTTTATATAATCTTTTAAAAATTATCTTAATTTTTAATTTATACATAAAACCCTCAAATTAACTCCAAACTTTTCCTATAACACCAAATAAAAATCATCCACCTAATTATTATAATATATATTACTATCAAGGTATAAATTCTAGAAATTTAGACCCGGATATGACAATTCTCCCCACCTTAAGAAATTTCGTCCTCGAAATTCACATTCTCTAATCTAAATTCTCTTCCTCAAATAATCTCCAAGATCACAAAATTATTTCACATTATCAAGATTCCTTATAATCATAAGACCACAAATTCTAATATTTCCTTTCATTAACTCCATCATTTATCCATATCCACACTACTGTAACAATTATTTATACATAACTCTTAGTAACTCTCAATTCAACCTAGTTAATTCCATCACCATAATCCACAATAAAACTTCAAATATTATTCGTATCTTCCTAACAGACACCAAATCTCACTTTCATAAATCTAAAGAGTAAATTACATCAATGGTACCTGAACTATACCTCAACTCACACTTTGGTACCTAGATTACATTTCGTCCCAAAAATATACCTGAAGTATATGTGACCGGACATTTAAATAATTGCGACCGAAAATAACCAGTTAACACTGGTTTGACCAATGTAACATTTAAAAATGGGACCCATTTGACTCTCTCTCTTCCTATCTCTCTATTTCTGTTTCTCTCTGTTGATAATGGCATCTCTTTCTTTCTTCCGTTTCTCTCTCTTCATGGCTCTCTCTCTTCCTGGCTCTCTCTCTTCGATAATGGGCATCTCTTTCTATCTCTCTAACAGAGTGAGAAGAAGATGATTGGCACTTCATTGGCGATGCTCCAGCAAGTTCGCTCCATCCCCTTTCACATGTCGTTCGACGATTTCCGTCTTATCCTCACGTAACCTCTCTACCTCTTTCTCTGTGTCTTGCTATAAGATTGCTTCTTGATGGCCTCCATACCCAGAAAGCAAAGCAATCCCCTTGTACAATAATTTAGCTAAATGTTAAAAATTGAAAAATGGGAAACAAGAAAAATCCAATTTTGCAGAGAAATTTCACATGCCCTGGCCCTGAGGCTGAATTAACAGATGATGAGGAAGTGGAAAGGGAAATAATGGTTGCTGGGGTTTGTTTTGTGTTAAGATGATAAAAGATAGAATGTAAAAAAGAAAGAGAGAAGGGTGTATAATGTAGAGACATGTGTTCTGGAAAATTTCATTCTTAATAGAAAATTTGATTCGCAAGCCAAAATTTCATTCACAAAATCAAGATAGAAAGGGTTTATGAGAGAAAATGAGTATTCACAAAGTTTGCATTTCAATTCTTTAAGAATGGAGAGAATGGAGGATGAGAAATTTGTAACCATGGAAGAAACTAATTGACAGCCATTTTTAGAGAGAGAAAGGGAATGGGAGAGAGAGAAACAAAGGAAAAAAAGTAAAAGGAAAAGAAGAATTATTGCTCCTATTCTTTAATGGAAATAAGAACCATGAGAGAGAATGGGAGAGAGAGATAAAAAAAATAAAAGAAAGTCAAAATTTTAATTAAATTGGTCAAAACTCGATTTGACTGGTTAGTGACTGGCTAAGCATATTAAACTGTCCGGCCATCATTACTTCAGGTATATTTTTGGGACGAAATGTAATCTAGGTACCAAAGTGTGAGTTGAGGTATAGTTCAGGTACCATTGATGTAATTTACTCTAAATCTAAATCACAATTGATTCCATCAATTGCATATATATCAATTATATTTCACTTATCTCCAAGTTCTACAGACGTCAAAAATATCACTTTTGAACCGTTAATATGTATGATATTATATTTTTCTTAAAAACTTCAAATAATTCGAATCAATAAACATCATACGCCTATAATCATATTTCATCATAATAATACTTAAATCTATAATTTTTTCACTCCAATTATTATTTATATTATAATCTTCAATTATTAGCATCAACATCATCATCACTCTTATAAGAGTCATTTCATAAACCTCAACATCAGCATCAGTATCACCAATATAAACCTCATTATGATGATACAAGTTCCGATCAATAAGACTCATTTCCATAAAATCTTAATATCAATATCACTCTTATAATTCTCCATTTAACTCCTCAAAATCAATCAAACTAATATGCTTTTTTTTTAATCACCACTATATATATCATTTATCAATCTAAAGAAACTTCAATCTTTCCTCCAAACCATATAACCAAGGAAGATAGAGTACCTAAATTACAATAATCAATGTTTTTTTTTCTTAACTCCAAATAATATCTTTACACCCATAAAAGTCAATAAATCTATAAAATTATTCGATTTTCTTATTTGACCTATAAACACTCAATTTGATCCGTAGATAAACTTAAACCATAATCACACAAACTTCAACTAAAAATAACTTCTATTAACAATATATGTACTACCAATTATCAACTTATATATCCTCCTATAACATATTTATCTCTTAATTTCCTACCTCAAACTGTGCTTAAGATCAGAAAAATTTGTCCTCAAAATTCATATCTTAATTATTTCCTCAAACACTATTTAAGCTTACCAAATGGTCATATATCATCAAATCATGAACTCTAATATATTCTCCCACTTTACTTCTCATTGATCACCACATCAGTATCTCTCTGAACATCATTTATATAACTCTCAGTAATTCTAAACCTCTACCCGATAAAGTTCAACAACGGATCCGCACTTTGATTTCAGATATCATTATTCAAATTAAGATTCCATAACTTGTTAAACTCCTATCATAATCTCCAATTTATAATCAACCTCCAAAACAATTAATTGAAATCTCCACATTTTCGCTTTCTTAATCACATATATATTAACTTCAAAACTCATCATATCATTTCAAAATCTCCTAACCTTACTTCACATATGAGATACGTATATTTCTCAGCTAACTATTAAACTACCAAATATCAATTCCAAGTCATACTAAGGAGAAAAATCAAAACAAAAACCAAATTCTGGTTTAAAGCTAAAATGACCAACATATGTCGTTTCCAGCATAACTTTTTCATACAGAGTCCGATTAAGGCGATTCAAAAACCCCTGGAAACATAAGATAATAATAAAGAACTTTCATTTAGGACTCCATGACAGATTCAGCCTATATCTGGTCGAAAAATGCATCACAAGATTCAGGTACGAATCCGATTTTCCAGCAGTACCTATATAGACAATTCTTTAATATTTCTAGCTCAATGTTATGACTTACTCATAACCCATATCTCACCTAGATATCAAATAATTTACTATTTTTCATACACCCAATATTTTACTAACCATCAAATCTCATGTCTACCCTTCATTAGCTAGCTACTCAATCCTCGAAAAATGTCAAATTATTTCTTAGCTTTCACCAAATGTTCATATTTCTCAAATATCTATATTCCTCAATTACTATCGATTATGTCTTAGCTATCACCAAATATCGATATTCCTCAATTACTATCAACTTTAGGTCCGAAGAATTTAACCTAGAGCTCTGATACCAAACTGTCACACCCGACCCTAGATGACCTCAATCGGCATCGGGCATGAAATAGAAAGATCATAATCAATACTTAGGAGTCTCCAATTTAACCCAAATATCATTATATTACAATTGAACTACCAAAGTGCTAACCATAATTCTCACAATAAGCAGCCAACTTCCAAACCCCGCCTAAACGGTCGGTAACCTTCTCAATATCCTGTACTTTCTCACCTAAAAACATTAAAACATTTGAAAAGGGTGAGACAAAAATCTCAGTAAGAAACTATCAGCTATAAAAACCAACTTTATTTAACATAGCTACATATATACATTTATAAAGGGATTTAATAAAAAACCTTATAAAATATACTCAAAACGTAAAGTCATAATATAGTCAAATGATTAAACCAAAATCCAAAAATATATATAATCTTGTATTCATTCTTGAGTTCAAAACCTTATAAAATATGGTAATCAAATAAGTGTTTTATCAAACAAACTCGTATTTAATCAAACGTAAAACCTTATATCAAAATCAATCATAGCCGAAAACATAATCCAAATGAATTTAAAACATTGTATCCATCCTCGAGTTTCTCCCCTTAAGTATCAATACATAACCATATATATAGTCGAGACGTCTCTTAACATTGCCTATCCCATATGGTCTTACCCAACACTTCACTGCCATACCCAATAGGTCTTCAGACTGTGTACACAGGCCATGTCCCTCACTGAACATGGTCTTCAAATATGGAACCACCGATCCGGATAACTCTCGATAGATATAAAATCATAAAATCATAACGTGCTCAAAATTCCTTTCACAATCAAATTCCAAACTATTTTATACCATAAATCATTTAGCTTCAATTAGCCCTTTTATATCATAAAAGTTATATTTGGACTTCAATCCGAAATAATAACAACAATAACCGCAACAGATTTCTCAATCCAAAACCAATTCGTAAGAAATCATCAAATTCATTTTGTTCAATATGGATATATATTGAAACCAAAACCATATATGTATATATGTAAATCAACCAAATTAAACCTTAAATCAACATAATCAAGTAAAATATGAAATTCACATAGAAGCATAATCAATAGCTTCATTTGAACCGTAATTTCACAATAAAAAACAAAATCGTGTAAAATCCAAATTTTACAAAATTCCTGCATAACCCTAAAATATCAATTTCTGAAACTTCTTTGATTTTATATATATCTGTATATATAAAACTCAAAATATAGTTGATAGTTACTTACCTTGGCTACTAATTAAAGACCACAAACCCGTTCAATTCGCCTCTAAACTCTGTCTAAGACATTTGCCTCCAAACACTGCCGAAACTTAAAAACTCTTCGGCTAGGACTTAGATCTATACATAAGGATGCCATGGTTTCAATTTCGAGTGATTTGGACGGTCGAATCTCCGTAAATCGAAGAAACGGTGGAGAAACGGTCGAAGAACGATAAAAATGACGAAGAAGATGAAGAGGCAAAAAGAAAAGGAACAAAAACAAAAAAAAAAGAATAAAGATGATGATCATCACCGTTTCTCGTCATATATATATATATATATATATATATATCCAAATGGAAAAAATCAAGTTTGATCCTTCATCTTTATATAATCTTTTAAAAATTATCTTAACTTTTAAGTTACACATAAAACCCTCAAATTAACTCCAAACTTTTCCTATAACACCAAATAAAAATCATCCACCTAATAATTATAATATATATTACTATCAAGGTATAAATTCTAGAAATTTAGACCCGGATATGACAGTTACTGTTTTATATTATATATAGATATTAACAAATAATGAAGTGACACCTTAGCTCCATCGTTAATGTTTTATATTATATATAGATATGCACAAAATTAGAGAGATTTTAGGAATTAATTTAAATTATGTAGAACTTTTAGATATAGATATGCAAAGAATTAGAGAGATTTTAGGGATTAATTTAAATTATGTAGAACTCTTAGATATAGTACGGATAAAATAATCTTTTTATAAATAAATATAATAATATAACTAAAATTAATATATTATATTCTATATTATATTTTTTATCGGTAAAAAAGGAGGAAGTGACACCTCAGCTCCATCGTTACTGTTTTATATTATATATAGATTCAGATTCAAGTCCGATCAATTTCTTTTAGGAAGTAAAGTTTTTCCCAGTAAATATTTTAATTACGGGTGTATTTAAAATTGACAATAGGGTTAAACTCTCATTTCTATTGAGGACCTTGATAATAATGAAGAATTTCTGGAAAAAAAAAAAAAAAAAAACTGGCGACCCTGAACATTAGAATGGAGAAAGGGATGAAGAATGTTTTCTATAGCTAGGGATCTATGTCCGATTTTTCCAAAATTCCTAAAATTATTAATTAAATTATATATATTATTTAAGCAATAATATTAGTTTTATATTTAATAAATTTAATTATAACCATAATTATAAATAATATATACTAGTTATATTTGATTAAAATGTTAAACTATTATATTTTTCTTTTTATTAATATGATGTTATACTTTATATAAATTTTAATTTTAATTAACATTTCAAATGAAAAATAAGAAAATAAAATCTCTATAGGATTCCGATCTAGCAAAAAAGGAAAAATATTTTTCCTCACGGAGATGGTGATGAGATTCCTCGAAACATTTCGGGGATGAAGATAGAGAAATATTTTCCATTCTCGTTCTATACCGCATTGTTTACAACCCTATAATTGTACAATGATTTCTAGAATTCAAACTTTAAGCGAATGATTCGGTTAATTTAGTATATCATGTAAACCACTACGTATTCAATATTAAATAGAAGGGATAAGAGCTAAATTTTACTCTAAGGTTTTCAAAAAAGTGCAGATTTAGTCTTAAGGTACGAAATTGTATAAATTTATCTTTAAATATTCCAAGCAAGATCAATTTTAGTCATATGTTACTAGAAATTCAACAATGTTGGTTTGATTGTTATTTAATTGTCACATTGGATCTTGCAAACATCAACTATGTTTAAGCTATTTAGTGTGTTACTAATACAGTACAAAAAAATCCTGTTAAAATGCTAACAGTGACTGAGACAGAGGATGTTAAGGGCCCCGACCCTGGACCTGTAGAACCACCTCTATCACCGGTGGTTTTGACCACATGTTTTTGGAAAATTGGGGGTTTGGAGGTGTAAGATGAACTCTCAAAAAATGTGAGTGGAAAAAAAATTGTAGTTAGATTTTATATTATGCAAAAACAATAACTTGACCACCTCAAAGGAACAATCATGTGTTCACTACTCAATGCTAACAACTACGTCTGCAACATACAAGTTAATTACACCGAAATTTATCAAAATATCTAAAATATTATTATATTAGTGATATAGTTACAAATAACTAAAAAATGTATGAAATTGTTTCTCTTTATCAATAAATTTATTTGGAATGATCGATGTGACAGTAAAATAATAGTCAAATCAGACTTTTCAAATAATCAATGATAATATAACCAAAAATTGATTTGGTTTAAAAACGTTAAAATTACATTTATATCATTTCATAGGTAAAAAAGTTTTTTTTTTTTTTTTTTTTGATAAATTATAGGTAAAAAAGATAAATCTGCATTTTGAGGAAACATTAGAGGCAAAGAGTGGTATTGGTATTATTAATTGATAAAAGTGGTGCCATATCCGTAAATAGAAAGAATATAGCGTAAACAAAAGTATGCATTGATTTGAGTGAAATAAATAATTGGAGAGCACCGACTAAGAAGAAAAAGGGTAGACATAGCTTGTCCCACTTGAACTCTTCTCTTCTCTTTCACATTCACCTGGTTATCATTATTGGTTGAAATTAAAATATCCACCACTCCCACTATGAGTGAGACCCCACTTAAATTTATATAATTAGGACATACAAATAAATAAGAGCTCCCTCTTAAAATTAAGGAGCAACAGCAGTTGAAATAT
The DNA here is from genome assembly GCF_963576675.1 of Euphorbia lathyris. Taxonomy (NCBI): domain Eukaryota; kingdom Viridiplantae; phylum Streptophyta; class Magnoliopsida; order Malpighiales; family Euphorbiaceae; genus Euphorbia; species Euphorbia lathyris. The sequence goes on along the minus strand of NC_088914.1, from coordinate 67,083,711 downwards.
TGCCTGGTCTATTGTGGCACAAAGTTAGGGCAACACAACAGAGGGGGACCCATCCACAATTTTTTATTTTTATTGCTACATTTGGCTTCTTCTTTCTCCTACAACATGTTCGACACTGTTTCCACTTCTCACCTACATCTTCAACTACCTTTTTTTTTTTTTATTTCTTTCTGTTTCTCGCACTCTACTAATTACAAACATAAATATTTCTTAAAAAATTAAAAATTCAAATCTCAATTAGTATTGTTATGAAAAATACCCTAAATTCTAGGTGAAAACCTTAGGTAAAGCCTTCTTGAATCCATCAAAAGCGATAAGTTAAGTAAAATTGATAGCAGTTTGATTGGCCTTCTAGCACAATATGCAACTCAAATCGTTTATGAGTGATAGACAATAATATAGCGAAGGTGTAAATTAAAATTGTCTAATATACAAAAGGTGTAAATTAAGATTATTTTCGTATAGGCTAGTCTTAACGAGGGTTTTCATATTAACCGTGTCGTAATGCCTTGAATCGTGGGTTTCCTATTCGGAGTAGTATTGGGTTTCAGATTCCTAATTTGGATTCATGGGTTCCTAGTGGGATTAGGTTAGATTGGGTATTATAAATACCCCATTATGTAAACCTAATCATTGTAATCTGATTTTTCGCCTCCTAATAATACTATTCTCCTTCTGCCCGTGGACTAGCCAACACAACGTTGGTGAACCACGTAAATCTGTGTTTTTCGATTGCTTGTTTATTTATCTTTCATTAATTCCGCACAACAAACTGGTATCAGAGCTTTCGGTTTCCGATTGGGGTTTTGTTTTCTGGAGAGAAAGATGTCTGCGTGAAAATCGAAAAGTTTACTTGGAGAAATAGTTTCAGTCCATGACAGATCAAGATGCGGGCTTTGTTAAAACAACAAGGTCTGTGGACGCCGTTGAAGAAGGCAACGAGAGAAGTCATTGCTGAGATGACGATTCTGGAAGAAAAGGCACATTCAACAATTATGTTGTGCCTCTCAGATGACGTCATCACTGAGGTCTCAGACGAAGAGACTGCTGCCGGTCTGTGGATGAAGTTAGAGAGCTTATACATGACGAAATCTTTAACGAACAAACTTCTTCTAAAACAACGTCTGTTTGGCCTGCGAATGCAGGAAGGTACGCAACTTAGGGATCATTTAGATCAACAGAACACATTATTACTAGAATTACGTAATATTGATGTGACAATTGAAGATGAAGATGCAGCTTTGATTTTGTTGGTGTCTTTACCGCTTTCATATGAGAATTTTGTTCAATCATTTATTGTTGGTAAAGATTCTGTGACTCTGGAAGAAGTTAGGTCATCTCTTCATAGCAGAGAGTTGCGCCATAAGGCGACCAATACATGTGCAGATAATCAGGCCTCTGGACTGTTTGCTAGCGGCAGTAAAGGAAAGAGAAATGGTGGAAAGAAGAAGTCTAAGAATCCGTTCTCAAAGGGTCCCAAGCCAGACGACACATGTAATTACTGTAAGGAGAAAGGACATTGGAAAACTGATTGTCCAAACAAGAAGAAGAAATCAGAAAATCAACCGGGTTCTGCTGCTGTAGCAGATGGCGACAGCATCTCTGAAAACGATATTGCTCTAGTTGTTGATGGACACACTCATCACTCTGATGTGTGGGTTCTTGATTCAGGAGCATCTTATCATATTTTTCCAAGGAAAGAGTGGTTTTCAACTTATAAGCAGGTAGATGGAGGTAGCATTTCAATGGCTAATAGTCATGTCTGCAAAGCAGTTGGAATAGGCTCGATCAAGTTGAGGACATATGATGGCAAGTTCTGCACGTTGAACGAAGTCAGGCATGTTCCATTGATCACGAAGAATCTGATATCTCTGAGTCTGTTAGACACCAGGGGTCTCAGCTGGTCAGGAAAAGATGGAGTTCTACATGTCTGTAAAGGTTCTGATATGATTCTGAAAGGTGTGAAGCATGGTGTAGGTCCCTTATAACGTTACAAGTATAGTTCCAAGGGGGGGTTAAGAACTATTTAAAAATTTTAAGTTAGGGCAGACGTCTTTTTCGTGAGAAAAAGGTTTTAACAGCGGCGCTGAGTGAATATCAAGATACTGGCTTAGTCAACTGGTGACTAGGTCAGTTTCTTTACTTGAGTCAGGAGATAGCACTTAGAGTCTATTCCTGAGCTCAGATATTCAATGCGCACAACTCAGCTTGACCTCTTTACTTGGTCAGTTTTTGTTTAAGCAAGCAATAAATATATAAAGGAGTTTAAGGTTAGAAATATGTTACTCAGCAGATTTATCCAGGTTCGTCCTCCAAGCCTACGTCCTGTCCCCGGAACACGTTCCGAGATTTCGAATTCTCTACTGAGCTCTTTAACGGTAGAGCATCAAACCTTTTACAATCTTAGGAACTGAGTATAACAAGAGTACCTTCCTCTATACCTCTACTCAATCCTAATCTCTCACTGAGTACTATAACCGAGTACTCAGCCTCTCCTTTCTAATCTCTAGAAATGATAAGTGTTTGTCCTAAACAACGATTGCTAAGACACCTTAGATGATTGAATAATCACTCTAGACTTTTACACAAAAGATATGAAATTTAGTGTAAGATTGCTTTGCTTTTTCTTGCAGAACTTTGTGTAGAAATTTGGTCAGCGTAATGGCTTGATCAAGTTCTGTGTCGAATGAAGCATTTGAAGGGCTCTATTTATAGAGACGTATGAGGCATCGGTCATTTCGAATTTCGAAATAACCGTTGGAGGGAAACGGCTTCCTATCATTGTCATCCTGTCTTGCTCAGAGCTCTCGGCCAATCAGATTCGAGTATCTTCTGTCCTCGGTCAGCTTTTGGTCAGCTCGGCAGAATGTCTCTCTATTTATGGTAAGGTCAACTAGACAGCATTATGTGTCTTCTGAACTTTACCCAAAGTCGAAACACTTTGTCTGGAAGTTGTTCTTGCTCAGCTGCTGTCTTGTACTCTTTGTCGAATCAACTCAGCAGCTTCGTCCTGAAGTTGTTCCACGAAGGTCTTCTAGATCCTTCTTCCGCTGAGCTGCGTTTTGTACATAACGACAGCGTTTTGACATACGCGGGCTGAGTTGCCTTAAACTGTTTGACTTGGGCTTTGACTTTCGTATTGGGCTCTGGGCCTTTTAATCTTTGTGTCTTATAAACAATTTAACTCAACATTGAACAAACACATTAGTAGAATAAATCAAAGCATTTAAACTTAGTGTGTTTAGAATATTTTTTAATTACACTTAAACAATTTTGTCAAATCAAAATTATGTGGAAAGGTGTTTCAACAAACTCCCCCATTTTGATGTTGGCAAAACTATTCAGTGAAGAACTCAGTATTGAGCTCCCCCATGATAGTTGACCTAATATAACTTAGCAAACTCCCCCGTCAGGTTTGATCCACTGACTTAGTTTTACTCTAAACATTTAAAGGTTTAATCGAGTAAGTCTAAGGTCAGTTTTCAGATATAGGTCAGCTCATGAAACATATTCTATTTTACTCAGTGTTTAAGCGGAAGTTTTAACATTCAGAGGGCGCTGAGTAATTTTTTGTTCAATGAGTCTTATAAGACAATGTTTTATAAACATACAGGTCAATGTCAAACATGTTATCAGCATTGGGTACAATCAATAAGTTCTATAAGCATTAAACATAGTTGATGTACTTGAAGATACATAATAACTTAATACTCAGCATCGTATAAAATAACTCATAACTCAGGTTTGGAGAAAAAGATGCAAGTATTGATATTAATAGAAGTAGTCAGCGTATACAACAAAAGATAAGCATAAACATAAAGACTACAAACTTAGCATAATTGAGCTAGCCTAATTTCTATTTCTTTTTCTTTTGTTTGGACTGACTATGCTCATGCTGTGTTCTAGCTTGTTCTTTCTCCCCCGTTTTGTCAGCATCGGGAGGAGGAATCCTAAAGACGTCGGTTAAGACGGCTCTGGTTAGTTTCGTGGACAGCGCTTTAAGTCTATCGGCGCTTTCATTGACGCCGTCAAAGATAGCAACTCCATCATTTGAGACCTCGGTGGGTATATTGAGTTCAGCAGCGCTGATCATGCTTACTATGAAAGCTTGAGATTTACCTATCCAGGTAAGTGCACCGGACAGACCAGCAACGACTTGATGAAATGTCTTCAGTAAGGAAGTGTCGTAGTATTGACGCTGAATGTTGCTGTGACGTACATGGTTGAAGGTTTGTCTGGTGACAGACAATATCTCATTTTGCTTCATAGCGTCAGTGTCCATCTCTTGTTTGTTCAAGTTCAACAATCGAACAGCCTCTCCAATTTGCTCTACTGAGCATTGAGAATAGGAGACCATTTGCTCGTTGGTCTTGATTTGCTCGGTGTGAAGCTGAGCAAAGAGCATTTTGACTTCATCAGAAGTTGCATATCGTGTGTTCGCAGCTGACAAGGTCTGAACTTGACCTTGAAGAGTGTTGAGGTGTTGAACAATTGTCAGCTGGAGCTCAGCCAGCTTTGTGGTGGAATCCTGCTTAGGTTGATGTGCTTGAATGGAAACTATGACACATCAAATCCTTGAATCCCTTAACTTCATTAAGAAGCTGAGTTACGTGGGAGAGCTGAGTTGTCTCAACAGTAGAAGACCCAGCAGCAGGTGGAGTGGTTTGATGAAGGTCTTTAATTAATGTTTGCACCGAGTCGATGATTCTTTTACCAGACTCGGTGGCATGCAAGTAGCTGAGAGAGCCTTCATGAACTTGCCTAGTTTCCTCAGTATGACCGGTTGGAAGAGGAGTCAGAGGAATAACATGGTCAGTGACTGGAAGTGTGTTTTCAATCTGCACTTGAGTCTCGGGTAGAGCTGATTGATCGGTAGAAGTGTTGATTGGAGAAGAAGTAATTCGAATGTTGTCTGTGCTGACTGGAGCAGGAATGTCCTGAGTCAGCACAATGCTTGTAGTAACAGCATTGACGGTAATTGGCTCCATTTGGCTTGTAGAGTTAGCGGAAGCATTCAAGTCGGCGTGTTCCTTTGGTGAAGAAACAGAGGCTTGCTTTTCAAGAGAAGCCGATGGAGTAGAAGAGGTTTGTTTTCTGAAAAATTTCAGCTTGAGTGCAGAAGGATCCTTGGTCGGCTTCTGGATAACAAAGTCAGGGACAGTTGGTTTTTGAACAGGAGGGTCAATGATAGACTTCTGACTTGCCTTAACTAATCTTTTTCTGCGAGGAGGAGTGTCAACTTGGATAGACTCTCCTGAGTGAGATGGGGAAGTTTCTTCTTGATCAGCATTAAGCTGGTCAGCTTGTTCTTGTTCTTGATCAACATTGGGTTGGTCAGGTTCTTGTTCATCTCCAGCAGCCAACTCAGTGTTGGTTGGCTCAGCATCAACCTCGCTAGCTGTCTCCTCGGAGTCAGTATCATCTTGACAGCTTGCTTCTTCTTGTTCATCATCTTCTTCACTATCGCCATCTAACTCTTCCTCAACTTGTGCAATGAACTGATCGTCCAGATGTACATCATCTTCTTGATGCACAGCTTCGGTTCCTAGACACTGTGTGTAGTGAGAATCACCAGGAACAACGACGTCAGTAGGGATAGCATCAATAGGGGTCAGCGTAGAAGACTTCTGCTTCTTTTGAGGTTGCTCTTCAGCATCTGTTCTTTCCTCTATTTCAGGCTCATCTTGCCTGCTCCTCTTCTCAGCTGAGTTAGGTCTCTCCTGACCTTTTTCAGCAGCTGACTTATACTTCTTGGCCTGAGGCTCAGCCTTCTTTGAAGGAGTCCCAACCGCTTTCCTCTTGCGGGCAGCTGGAGCTTTTTTCCTTTTGCTTTTCTTTGGAGCTGTTTCCTCAACTTGTTGTTCAGTAGCAGCTTTTCCTTTCTTTATTGGCTGATTGAACTTCAAAGCCCTCAGCGAAGCAGCGGTTATCTCAGATCCTCTAGCCTTAGTTTCCTCAGATAGATCAATTTGATGATCTAAGAGGATTCTGGTGATGAGCGATCCTAGCCTGAGAGTTCCAGTGCTCCTTTGGAAGCCAGCAATCAAGAATACTGGCATGTTGATCGGCTTGTATGTCAGCATATGCCATATGAAGCATTGCTCAAAATTCGTTGCTGAGGTAGTGCAGATGATCTTGGGATAAATGAAGTAGGTCATCAGATAGTGGGCCATCTTTTGGAGCTGACCCATTGAGGTGCTGGAAATTTCTCCAGAGTGGCCAGTGGGCTTGCAGAAGGTGGTATCGTACCCAGTTCCTTCGTGATCCCCAGACCTCCTCAGTTTTGTTCCCTCATTCTTTAACTTCAGCAAGTTAGCAAGATAAGTAGGGTTTATAAAAATGGTCTTTTCCTTTACCACAGTTACCAGATAGTCCTGGTTATCATCAGCAACTCGGAGATTGTGGTAGAACTCCCTTACTAGGTCAGGATAGGTGTGATCCCTAATGGAGAACAGCTCGGTCCAACCATTTTTCGATATCCATTCGTAGAAGGGTTGCTCGGATGTTACGAAGGCCTCAGAAACCCATCGTGAGAAGTCTCTTTTCCATTCCCTCACGTCTTCGAATACCTTGGTATAGGTTCTGGCCTTGGTCGGCTTACCCTTAGAGGAGGTAGCTTGGCCAGCTTTGCATTTGCTCGGCGTAGTGACCTTGGTGGTTTCAGGCAAAGTAGTTTGCCTGGAGGGTTCATCGGAACTGGTCTTAAGGTGACCGGCACCGGAGATGTTGACGGAAACTTGATAGGGGTCAAAAACCCCTATCTTTGGGTACGGTTTTAGGACGGGTTTTAGAGTTATTTGGTTAATAAGTGAGCAATTCTCGCATTTAAATGCTTTTGTGTGAGTTAGTTAGGAATTGGAAACGTTCTATTTACTTTTCGTCGTTTAGGCTCGTTTTATGATCAATTTAGGCAAACACGGCCGAAATAGCATGCATAGTAGAATTCCGTTATCTTTTGAAGCTAATTGGTCCGTCAAAAGTCGCACCAAACGAAGCGTTTGCTCAAAATAGGCGATTGACGGATCAATTTGGCTTTTGGACTAATGTTTTCTGGAGTTTTTATGCGTGTGCAGGTGTAAGTTCGGACGAAAAAGGGCATAGAAGTCACTCGGTATGAATCGAGCACGCTTCGGGCGAAAACGCTCGGTGAGCAGGGCCCCACAGGCTATTTCTGCTCGCCGAGCAGGCCCCTGGTGGCCTGCTCGGCGAGTAGGAGCCTGCTCGCTGAGCAGGGCGCTAGGCGCCTGCTCCCCGAGCAGGGCGCCAGGCGCCTGCTCGGCGAGCAGGGGGCTGCTCGGCGCGAGCAGCCTTCCCTCTCGGCGAGCAGCCCTGCGGGAATTGGTCAAAAAGACCAATTCCGCCCCCACGAAGCCACGTTCGGCCCCACGTCTTCCTACACCAACAAGGACACGAAAATAGGTCAAAACGAGGCCTGAGACGCGTCTGTAAATAGGATTTTTCCATTGTAAATTAGATATCTTTCGTTTTTGTAAATTATTTTAGCTTTCCCCTTGTAATTCCTCTCCATCTTCTCCATATCTTCTTCAACCTCCATTGAAGCTCCTTCAAAGCTTTTCATCGAGGAATTATTAAGGTCTGTCCTTAAGATCAAGTCGCCGGCTGCAGAGTAAACAGGTTCCCTGAAAGGGATTTTTGTATCTCCTTTTATCTTTCCATGTTTGTACTCTTTGATACAGTTGCCGAACTTGACTTATTGTATCTTGTGACAATTATCTTCGCCTTTAATAATAATTTAGCTCTTGTTTTGTTCTATGATTATTTGTCTAATCTCTGTCTTACGCTTTATTCAATTGGTTTAACTCATTCAAAAGCCCCAAAATCTAGTAGGCACATATTGCGAGCTGAATCTGACCTAGTCAGAGCCTAGGAGATTGACGACCTCTTAGTTGATTAAGCGCCAATTTACTGAGCCTTAGACCTAGTTTCGGCCTTAGGGAATCACGCGCTAGGAACCTCAGGAGGGTAAGTAGGGTTAATCGCCTTGAATACAAGTGACTCAGATTAGGTTTTTATTCAATAGACTTGATAATCTATCTTTATTATTATCGTTCATACCATGTTCCTTCGAATAGTTTCATTAATGAAAGATCAATTAGGGGTAGAGTAACTTAGTTAGGCATAGAATAACTTAGCTAGAATTAGATAACTTAGTTAGAATTAGATAACTTAGCTAGGATTAGCATAATTCAACCTAGGAGTAGATTAATTAAAACAAACAAACTCAAAACCCCCTAAGCCTAGATAACATCCGAGATCGAGTAGCTCGGTACTTGCAGAAATAAATCCTGTGGACGATAACCTGGACTTAAACCAGAAATTTATTACTTGATAACGACGGGATACACTTATCCCTTAGTGAGTTCTCGTCTAACCCTAGGCGGGGACGCATCAAGTTTTTGGCGCCGTTGCCGGGGATTTATTTCTTCTGCAATATCAAACCAAAGGTCGACTTGTTAGTTTAGGCATTCTTTGTGAATATATCCTTTGTTAATATCATTTATACTTGTTTATATATATTCTTGTTTATAGTAACTATACTTATTGATTACTTAACATTATTTGTACTTACAAAATCGTTCTTTCAGCAACTATGGAAAACAGAGCGTCAAATCCGTCCATGAACGATCTTAACACAAAAATGGATTTCCTTGTGGCTTCATACAGCCATAATGGCCAACCAAGGACACCATTTTGCGAGAGATGCGGCCAGAATCACCCCGGTAGGGTATGCCACATCAACTATTACGTACCTAGAGGTGAGAATGTGAGTTATTTGGGTAATCATCAAAGGTATAATTCTGAACCCTCAACTTACAACTACTACGATCAGGAGCATACATGATATCCACCGACGCCCTACATGGCACCCGTGGATACCCTTCCATGCCCCCATTCTAACTCTGACTTTTATGGCAGGCAAACAGAGTACTCAGGAGGAATAATGACCCTCTTAAGAGAGATATCCGTCCGATTGGCAGCCAACGAGGAGGCATGCAGGACCCTGAGTAACCAGCTTGCCATAATTAGACAAGAAGAAAGGGAATGCCACGAGGCGTTCCTCTTACAAGAAGAGGCGATTCAAGCCATCGCCCTAAGGAGCGGCAAGGAAGTGGACACACCCATGGCACCTCCATCGCAAACGTATCCGTCACCTCAGGTAAGTAGGGAACCGGAAGTGGTAAGCAACCCCGGTCCCGCATTTGAAACTCCAGCTCCTGAAGTAGCTGTAGAAAAAGTAGTTAGGCCTTATACACCAAAACTGCCATTCCCTCAGAAGCAGAAAAGGGCCAACTTAGATAAGAAATTTGCTCGGTTTTCAGAAATCCTTAGTAGATTAGAAATAAACATTCCATTAATGGAAGCACTAGAGGAGATGCCGAACTATGCAAAATTTCTTAAAGACATGTTGTCGAAAAAGAAAAAGTTTGGGGAAAATGAGATAGTGGCTTTAACAGAACAATGCTCGGCCATAATCACCCATAAATTACCCCCCAAACTTAAAGATCAAGGGAGCTTTACCATCTCGTGTAAGATAGGCAATATGCACATAGATAGGGCATTATGCGATTTAGGAGCAAGTATTAATCTTATGCCTTTATCAATTTTCAGGAAATTGGGACTCGGAGAACCTAAACCGACAAACATGACACTGCAGCTGGCGGACAGGTCGATCGTACGGCCTAGAGGCATAGTTGAAGATGTATTCGTGAAGGTGGACAAACTGATCTTCCCGGTCGATTTTGTGGTCCTCGACATGGAAGAAGATGACTCCGTCCCCATTCTCCTCGGGAGACCGTTTCTTACAACCGGTAGGACACTGATAGACGTCCATGGAGGTAAATTGGTCCTAAGGGTGCGGGACGAAGAGGTAACATTTAACGTTTATGAGTCTATGAAATTTCCTCAAGAGCGCTCCAAAAGTTGTAACTTTGTAGATGCACTAATAGATGAATGTGTTGAGGAAGTTGACCTTGACATAAGAAATGCCTCTTTAGAACTCGGTCTAGGTGGTGAGGAATGTGAAAACTCGAATGAACCATTTGAATATCTCCCACCTAAAAAATGTTATTGGGTTAAGGGTAGAAAAGAGGACCTTGATCGAGAGATCAAACCTAAACCCAAAACCTCGTTAGAGGAACCTCCAAAATTGGAGCTTAAGCCCTTACCCAATAATCTGAAATATGTTTTTCTTCAACATCCCACAGATTTACCCGTTATTATTTCTTCTTTGTTGACAGTTGAACAAGAAGAAAAATTGGTGGAGGTGCTGATGGAACATAAAGGAGCCTTTGGATGGTCGATCCACGACATCAAAGGCATCGACCCCAAAATCTGCACGCATAGAATTTTCCTTGAGGAAGAGATCAAGCCATCTGCCCAACCTCAACGACGGCTCAATCCTAACATGAAAGAGGTGGTAAAAGTCGAGGTTATAAAACTCCTCGACGCAGGTATCATCTTTCCGATTTCTGATAGCCAATGGGTAAGCCCGGTTCAATACGTGCCTAAAAAAGGGGGAACAACGGTAATGGAAAATGAAAAAGGGGAATTAATCCCAACTAGAAAGGTTACGGGTTGGCGTGTATGCATAGATTATAGGAAATTAAACGAGGCCACCCATAAAGACCACTTTCCCTTACCGTTTATTGATCAAATGTTGGAACGATTAGCAGGGCACGAATTTTTCTGTACTTTAGATGGGCTATCCGGCTATATGCAAATTCCTGTGGACCCTTTGGATCAAGAGAAAACCACATTCACTTGCCCCTATGGGACTTTCGCATATAGGCGGATGCCTTTCGGATTGTGTAATGCCCCTGCCACATTCCAACGTTGTATGATGGCTATGTTTTCTGACATGGTCGAGGAGTTCCTAGATATTTTCATGGATGATTTTAATGTTGTAGGACCTACTTTCGACCAATGTCTTGAAAACTTGGACCGAGTCTTAGAACGTTGTGAAGACAAGAACTTGGCACTTAATTGGGAAAAGTGCCAGTTCATGGTCCAAAATTGTATAGTGTTAGGACACAAGGTGTCGGGAAAAGGGATCGAGGTCGATCCGGCAAAAATTGAGGTAATTGAGAAACTGCCACCTCCTACCAATGTAAAATTGGTTAGGAGCTTTTTAGGACATGCGGGGTTTTATAGACGTTTCATAAAAGACTTTTCAAAAATCACTAAACCCCTCACTCAATTATTACTAAAAGATGCTGATTTTAATTTCAATGAAGAATGTATGTCTGCATTCAAACTACTGAAAAAGAAATTAATCGAAGCACCTATTATGGTAAGCCCGGATTGGTCCCTTCCCTTTGAGTTAATGTGCGATGCCAGTGATCTGGCCGTAGGAGCCTGTCTTGGGCAGAGGGTGGATAAACTTTTTCGCCCAATCTTCTATGCTAGCAAAACCTTGAACGATGCACAGCAAAATTATTCAATAACTGAAAAGGAATTACTAGCCGTAGTCTTTGCCTTTGACAAATTTAGGTCCTATTTGGTACTATCTAAGGTAATTGTTTTTACTGACCATGCAGCCTTGAGATATCTGATGAGCAAGCAGGATGCAAAACCTAGGCTGATCCGTTGGGTCTTACTACTCCACGAGTTTGACATCGAGATCAGAGACAAAAAAGGAGTGGAAAACGTAATAGCAGACCACCTATCCCGGTTAGAGTCAGATCAACAAACCTTAGAGCACGAGGTAATCAAGGAGGTATTTCCGGACGAAACATTGTATTCGGTACGATCTCTTCCCTGGTTTGCAGACATCGCGAACTACAAAGTCGGTGAACTACGGCTAACTCAGCTGCACAAACTGGATGAACTCCGGTACAACTCTTATGAAAATGCCAAGCTATACAAAGAACGAACCAAAAGGATGCATGATAGGAAAGTACAAAAGAAAACCTTTGAAATAGGTGATCAAGTACTACTATACAACTCCCGACTGAGATTCTTCCCGGGCAAACTCAAAAGTAGATGGCACGGACCATTCTCGGTCATCAACGCACACCCCTCCGGAATGGTTGAAATCAAAGGGAGGGATGGAGCCACCCAAAAGGTAAATGGGCACCGCCTAAAGCTTTATCTTGGCAAGAACGATTCGGACGTACAAGTTCTGCGCCTACAGACAAGCACAGAATGGGCGGCCGATCAGTAAGTTGTCTTCTCCACCCTAACTCTTTACACTCGTACTTCATGATTTGTGATGCAATGTTGGAACTTATTGCATGTTTTAGTGTGAGGAGGAGGGGTAGACAAACTTACAAAAATTGTATAAATTTTAAATTTTTGTTGCGTCGTGTCTAGTTTAGTTTAGCGTTTTTAGGTTTTGTTTATGTTTTTGCATGTTTAGGACCTAAAACCGTGAACCTCCTTCGAATCTAAACTTCGTTATTTGTCTTTGAGGGCTGAGAACCGAATCTAAAATTGCATGACAACTAGTTTAGGCGTAGGACACAACTCTTGTATCTGTAAAAGCATGAGCTACAGTTGCATTTAGACCCTACTTTTGAAGAAATGCTAAAATCATTACTTAGGTAGATAACTTAAGAATTGAAGGCATGTAATATTAAACTTGAGTTTGGGGAAAACTAGTAAACACAAAATTGAAACCCAAAGAATTGTGAGCTGAATTTGAGCCTAAGAGCGAACATCAAAAAGCTCTTTTTCTTGACATTTTTGTGTGAATGCTTTGACTTGTGGAAGATTACAGATTTTGCACCCAATACTGTGTTGAACCTACATGCAATGATTTGAGATGATAAACGATGAATCAACCTCATTAGAATTAACCCTTTTTCTTTACCTTATTTTTTTCTTTTTCATCCACTCTAGGAAGCCCCTTTGAGCTGACATTTTTGTAGTTGTAGATTTTTCTTTCGTTCTAACCTGTTTTTGCAAACCACAACTTGGTTCGCTATTTAACCTTTGTTTTTGCAAAGCTCGAATTGAGCCTTTGTTTTCTTCTAGCGCTCTATGTTTGTTTATGGCATTACAGTAGCAAGCCAAAAGGCTAAGAAGTGAATGCGCATCACTACCCCAAAAAGAAAAAAAAAAAAGAGAAAAACAGAAAAAAAGAAAGAAAAAGAAAAGAAAAGAGACGAACAAAAGGGAAGAACTTCATTCCCCAGTTCTTAAAAATAAAAAACGTCTCAAGAAAACATCACAAAAAGAAAATAATAAGGGATGAATAAAAAGCTCAGTCACTTCATATTTGCTAAAGCCATTTAAACTTAGTTTTTGTAGCGCTAGAACTATTAACCCTTGTTGTACCTTTAACCCTCTAACCACATTACAACCCCGATTAGAGGCTGTTTTTGATATCATCGGAATCATATAGCATAGTAGAGGAACGCGGATGAACGTGCAAAATCAACGTAATCCTAAGCAAGAACATAAGCCGAGAGTAAACACTTTAGCCACCAAAATTGTGTGAAATGAGTGAACTACCTATGGTGAGGTGTTTTACTTAGCGATCCCCTCAAGCTCGTTTAATTGAACATGTGTCCTTTTGCTTAAAACTATGACCCATGATAATTGAAATGCGGCTTTTGGATATCGTGTCTCTACTTTGTTCAGGTGGGAGATCTTCAAATGGTTCATTCGAGTTTTCACATTCCTCACCACCTAGACCGAGTTCTAAAGAGGCATTTCTTATGTCAAGGTCAACTTCCTCAACACATTCATCTATTAGTGCATCTACAAAGTTACAAATTTTGGAGCGCTCTTGAGGAAATTTCATAGACTCATAAACGTTAAATGTTACCTCTTCGTCCTGCACCCTTAGGACCAATTTACCTCCATGGACGTCTATCAGTGTCCTACCGGTTGCAAGAAACGGTCTCCCGAGGAGAATGGGGATGGAGTCATCTTCTTCCATATCGAGGACCACAAAATCGACCGGGAAGATCAGTTTGTCCACCTTCACCAATACATCTTCAACTATGCCTCTAGGCCGTGCGATCGACCTGTCCGCCAGCTGCAGTGTCATGTTTGTCGGTTTAGGTTCTCCGAGTCCCAATTTCCTGAAAATTGATAAAGGCATAAGATTAATACTTGCTCCTAAATCGCATAATGCCCTATCTATGTGCATATTGCCTATCCTACATGGGATGGTAAAGCTCCCTTGATCTTTAAGTTTGGGGGGTAATTTATGGGTGATTATGGCCGAGCATTGTTCTGTTAAAGCCACTATCTCATTTTCCCCAAACTTTTTCTTTTTCGACAACATGTCTTTAAGAAATTTTGCATAGTTCGGCATCTCCTCTAGTGCTTCCATTAATGGAATGTTTATTTCTAATCTACTAAGGATTTCCGAAAACCGAGCAAATTTCTTATCTAAGTTGGCCTTTTTCTGCTTCTGAGGGAATGGAAGTTTTGGTGTATAAGGCCTAACTACTTTTTCTACAGCTACTTCAGGAGCTGGAGTTTCAAATGCGGGACCGGGGTTGCTTACCACTTTCGGTTCCCTACTTACCTGAGGTGACGGATACGTTTGCGATGGAGGTGCCATGGGTGTGTCCACTTCCTTGCCGCTCCTTAGGGCGATGGCTTGAATCGCCTCTTCTTGTAAGAGGAACGCCTCATGGCATTCCCTTTCTTCTTGTCTGATTGTGGCAAGCTGGTTACTCAAGGTCCTGCATGCCTCCTCGTTGGCTGTCAATCGGACGGATATCTCTCTTAAGAGGGTCATTATTCCTCCTGAGTACTCTGTTTGCCTGCCATAAAAGTCAGAGTTAGAATGGGGGCATGGAAGGGTATCCACGGGTGCCATGTAGGGCATCGGTGGATATCGTGTATGCTCCTGATCGTAGTAGTTGTAAGTTGAGGGTTCAGAATTATACCTTTGATGATTACCCAAATAACTCACATTCTCACCTCTAGGTACGTAATAGTTGATGTGGCATACCCTACCGGGGTGATTCTGGCCGCATCTCTCGCAAAATGGTGTCCTTGGTTGGCCATTATGGCTGTATGAAGCCACAAGGAAATCCATTTTTGTGTTAAGATCGTTCATGGACGGATTTGACGCTCTGTTTTCCATAGTTGCTGAAAGAACGATTTTGTAAGTACAAATAATGTTAAGTAATCAATAAGTATAGTTACTATAAACAAGAATATATATAAACAAGTATAAATGATATTAACAAAGGATATATTCACAAAGAATGCCTAAACTAACAAGTCGACCTTTGGTTTGATATTGCAGAAGAAATAAATCCCCGGCAACGGCGCCAAAAACTTGATGCGTCCCCGCCTAGGGTTAGACGAGAACTCACTAAGGGATAAGTGTATCCCGTCGTTATCAAGTAATAAATTTCTGGTTTAAGTCCAGGTTATCGTCCACAGGATTTATTTCTGCAAGTACCGAGCTACTCGATCTCGGATGTTATCTAGGCTTAGGGGGTTTTGAGTTTGTTTGTTTTAATTAATCTACTCCTAGGTTGAATTATGCTAATCCTAGCTAAGTTATCTAATTCTAACTAAGTTATCTAATTCTAGCTAAGTTATTCTATGCCTAACTAAGTTACTCTACCCCTAATTGATCTTTCATTAATGAAACTATTCGAAGGAACATGGTATGAACGATAATAATAAAGATAGATTATCAAGTCTATTGAATAAAAACCTAATCTGAGTCACTTGTATTCAAGGCGATTAACCCTACTTACCCTTCTGAGGTTCCTAGCGCGTGATTCCCTAAGGCCGAAACTAGGTCTAAGGCTCAGTAAATTGGCGCTTAATCAACTAAGAGGTCGTCAATCTCCTAGGCTCTGACTAGGTCAGATTCAGCTCGCAATATGTGCCTACTAGATTTTGGGGCTTATGAATGAGTTAAACCAATTGAATAAAGCGTAAGACAGAGATTAGACAAATAATCATAGAACAAAACAAGAGCTAAATTATTATTAAAGGCGAAGATAATTGTCACAAGATACAATAAGTCAAGTTCGGCAACTGTATCAAAGAGTACAAACATGGAAAGATAAAAGGAGATACAAAAATCCCTTTCAGGGAACCTGTTTACTCTGCAGCTGGCGACTTGATCTTAAGGACGGACCTTGATAATTCCTCGAGGAAAAGCTTTGAAGGAGCTTCAATGGAGGTTGAAGAAGATATGGAGAAGATGGAGAGGAATTACAAGGGGAAAGCTAAAATAATTTACAAAAGCGAAAGTTATCTAATTTACAATGGAAAAATCCTATTTATAGATGCGTCTCGGGCCTTGTTTTGACCTATTTTCGTGTCCTTTTTGGTGTAGGAAGACGTGGGGCCGAACGTGGCTTCATGGGGGCGGAATTGGTCTTTTTGACCAATTCCCACAGGGCTGCTCGCCGAGCAGGGAAGGCTGCTCGGCGAGCAGAAATGGCCCGTGGGGCCCTGCTCGCCGAGCGTTTTCGCCCGAAGCGTGCTCGATTCATACCGAGTGACTTCTATACCCTTTTTCGTCCGAACTTACACCTGCACATGCATAAAAACTCCAGAAAACATTAGTCCAAAAGCCAAATTGATCCGTCAATCGCCTATTTTGAGCAAACGCTTCGTTTGGTGCGACTTTTGACGGACCAATTGGCTTCAAAAGATAACGGAATTCTACTATGCATGCTATTTCGGCCGTATTTGCCTAAATTGATCATAAAACGAGCCTAAATGACGAAAAGTAAATAGAACGTTTCCAATTCCTAACTAATTCACACAAAAGCATTTAAATGCGAGAATTGCTCGCTTATTAACCAAATAACTCTAAAACCCGTCCTAAAACCGTACCCAAAGATAGGGGTTTTTGACCCCTATCAGTTGCTGAAGAGGTGGACACTCTTGAACCATCAACTTACCAAGAAGCTGTTTCAGGCACCGATTCTGAGAAATGGGTTGCTGCTATGGGAGATGAGATGGAATCCCTTCATAAGAATCAAACATGGGATTTAGTCATACCACCTCTAGGGAGAAAAATTATTACTTGCAAGTGGGTTCTCAAGATGAAGGAAGGGATATCACCTGTAGAGGGAGTCAAGTATAAGGCTAGAGTTGTTGATAGAGGTTTCAATCAAAGAGAGGGAGTGGATTATAATGAGATATTCTCACCAGTGGTTAGACACACCTCTATTAGAGTGTTGCTAGCTATAGCTGCACATCAGGATTTGGAGCTTGAGCAACTTGATGTAAAGACAGCCTTTCTGTATGGAGATTTGGAGGAAGAGATCTACATGACCCAACCAGATGGTTTCCAAATTCCTGTGAAGGAGAATTATGTTTGCAAGTTGAAAAAGTCCTTGTATGGACTTAAGCAGTCTCCCAGACAGTGGTATAAGAGGTTTGACAGCTACATGATGCAACTGGGCTACACCAGGAGCCCATATGATTGTTGTGTCTATTACAATAAACTGGAAGATGAGTCTTTTATCTATCTGGTGTTGTATGTAGATGACATGTTGATAGCTACAAGAAAGAAGCACGACATTCAGAAGTTGAAGGGTCTTCTCAGCGCAGGGTTCGAGATGAAGGATTTGGGTGCAGCTCGAAAAATTCTGGGAATAGAGATTTAGAGGGACAGAAGCAAAAGGAAACTTTTTCTGTCACAGAAGGGCTATATTCAGAAGATCTTGTCAAGATTTGGCATGTCTACTGCAAAGCCTATAGATACTCCTAGTGCTGCAAGTGCACATCTGTCTATTGCTTTTGCACCTAAGTCTGCTAAAGAGAAGGAGTACATGTCTCGAGTTCCCTATACTAGTGCAGTAGGAAGCTTGATGTATGCAATGGTCTACACTAGACCTGATCTTGCACAGTCTGTTAGTGTTGTTAGCAGGTTTATGGGTGAACCTAGCAAAGAGCATTGGCAAGCTGTGAAGAGGATCTTTCGATACCTAAAAGGTACATCTGACGTTGGTCTCATTTATGGAGGTGATACAAAGTGTTTAGTGACAGGTTTTTCAGACTCTGATTATGCTGGAGATGTTGACGGTAGAAGATCCATGACTGGTTATGTTTTCACTCTTGGCGGTTCAGTTGTCAGTTGAAAAGCTACTTTGCAGGCTACAGTGACTTTGTCTACTACGGAAGCAGAGTATATGGCATTGACTGAAGCTGCTAAGGAGGGGATTTGTCTTAAAGGACTAGTTAGTGATCTTGGTCCACATCATGATTAGGCTACAGTGTATTGTGACAGCTTGAGTGCAATCTGTTTAGCCAAGGATCAGGTTCATCATGAGAGGACCAAGCATATAGATGTGAGGTATCATTTTTTGAGAAGTGAGAAGAGGGTCAAGGTGAAAAAGGTAGGCACTGCTGACAATCCGGCTGACATGTTTACCAAGCCTGTTCCACATAGCAAGTTTCAACACTGTTTGGACTTGCTAAACGTCAGAGATTATTAGTTTCCCTGTGGGGGCGACTCTGAGGCAGAGGGAGAAGTCTGTTCATCTGGCACTGTCATGGGTGCATCTGTTATGTTTTCAGGAGGATTCAAGTCAAGGTGGAGATTTGTCGTAATGCCTTGAATCATGGGTTTCCTATTCGGAGTAGTATTCGGTTTCGGATTCTTAGTTGGATTAGAATCATGGGTTCCTAGTTGGATTGGGATCATGGGTTCCTAGTGGGATTAGGATCATGAGTTCCTAGTGGGATTAGGTTAGATTGGGTATTATAAATACCCCATTATGTAAACCTAATCATTGTAATCTGATTTTTTGCGTCCTAATAATACTATTCTCCTTCTGCCCGTGGACTAGCCAACACAACGTTGGTGAACCACGTAAATCTGTGTTTTTCGATTGCTCGTTTATTTATCTTTCATTAATTCCGCACAACAAACCGTTATTCTATATATGTAAATCTTAATTAGTATTAAAGAGGCTTTTGATATAAATCGATTAGGCTTACTCTTCTGGTTCTAGACTACAAATACAAAATCTTAGAATTCGGTGGCAAAGTTTACATCGATAGAGAATTAGAAAGTGGATATTAAATGTTTTGAGGTAAAAATATTATTTTCATTTGGGATGTGTCAATTTTTGTGTGTTAAAATGTGAAGCTGAATATGGTGCATTTAATATGGTTGACCAGTCATTTTCTGGTTATTCATGTATACTATAGTGAGAGGTCACTAATAAAATCGTGCATTTTAGTGTTAAAAATGGAAAGTTATACACCAAAATGTGATACGAGAGAAAGTTATACACCACGTCTCCTTAAGAAATATACAACAAAGAAATATACAACAATCTTTGATAAGAACACGGAAATTTAATATTAAAAAATAAAATAAGAAATATTTTTAAATATTTATTGAAATATAAAATAATAAAATAATATTAAATATACATATAATATACATATAATATTAATTTATCACGCGTTAAGATACAATAATTTTTTATAACAATAATTTTTTATAACGATTTGAGTTTTAGTTACTAAAATTAATTTTTTTAGCAATAACTTGTAGTTGTACATATTAACTTAATAAGTTGTTAAAATTTGTCATATGCACATTTAAAGTAAAATATTTTTGTTTTTTTATATTCATTGAAATATAAAATAAAATATAAGTATTATATATGTATAATTTATTATGTGTATATTTAGAATGAATTTTTTTTTAAAACGATTTGAATGGTTGTTACTAAAGTTAACTTTTAGCAACAACTATACTTGTAACTATATATATATTAAATATATTTTTTTCTTTTTTGAAAGAATGAATGAATTAATATAAATCAGAAATGATCGATAACATCGGTAATCATTGGCGGTGGACATTCCCACTCGCCAAAATCAGAGCTAGAACTAACGGCCTTCGCTAAGGAATGGGCTGCTAGGTTCGCTGATCTTCTAACAAAGGAGATCGAAACTAAGTTCAAATCTCATAATAGTAAACAACAATCCTTTACAACATCAGAGAGATATGAGAGATTATAATTTTGATGTTGAATGGCCTTCACAACTTCGTAACAATCTGACCGAACTTTGACATTAGACAGATTCTTAGACTTAATCCAGCTCAATGCCTTTTTCACGGCTACGGCTTCGGCGATCGTCGGGTTGATGAAATCCACAAAGCCCACATTTCTTGCAAATAGACAATTGCCAGCGTAGTCCCGAATTAGCATTCCCGCAGAGCTGAACTTCCCTTCTTTACTCATGCCCGCGTCTACATTGCAGATGAGACTGCCTTGCTGTGGTTTCTCCCATTTTTCTTTCGCTGCAGTCAGTTGTGAACGTTGTTGTACTTCATTGCTAACCCTCGCCTTCCAGCTCTGCACTTCGATTAGCGCTGCTGCTAAAACTGAGTTCGCAATGCTGAACTTCTTCTCCCAAACCGTACGATTGCGGTTCTTCCACAAATTCCAAAGGATAACAGATATGGTTTCTAATGTAGGGGAATTTACCTCCAGCTGCAGTGAAAACCAGTTGAAGAAGTCATTTACTCTTTCCATTCTGTTGTTTGAAAAGTATTTCTCCCAAACCTGCTTAGCGAACAGACAAGACAGAAAAACATGGCTCTCATCTTCTCCCATCTCCCCACAGGTCGGACATCTATTAACCAACGAGCTGTGTCTTCGGCTGAGATTGGATAGAGTTGGTAAGCAATGAGCCCTAACCCGCCAAAGGAAATTCTTTACTTTAGGGGCTATATTTAATTTCCACATTCTTTTCCAATTAACCTCATCCGTTATCACAGGCTCTTCTCCTGAAGCACTAACAACCATTAAATAACCACTTTTCACTGAGTATAATCCATTCGGATTGTAATGCCATAACCACGAGTCTTGTATACCAGGTCTACCTCGTGGAATCGACAGAATTAATCTGCTGTCCCTAGTGTTGAACGCTTCTTGAACCTGCTGTCGGATCCAACCGCTTGTATCGTCTAACAAATCCCCCACGAGTTCAACTGTTGTTCCACTAGGCCGATCGCTACTGACATATGGATTTTCCGCGTCCGGCAGCCAAGGTTCGCTCCAAATACTTGTTGACAGCCCATCTCCAATTTTCCTTCTAAGTCCCAATTGCAGAACTTCTCGCTCCAAATATATTTTATTTGTTTACTTAGTTTAATGATTATTTTTCACATATTACCAAAAAAAAATGATTATTTTTCACAACAACCTCTTTTGTAGTTACAAAATTTCATTTTTATGCAACTACTTTTTATTGTTGTTGTAAAGGTTAAAGCAACAACAGACAATCATTGTTATAAATGCATATAAATGCTTTCATTTACAGTAACAAAATGCAGTCCTTGCTAATAAATATTTTCATTTATAGCAACTATATTCAATTGTTGTTATAAATGTTTGCTGCTACAACCGATGGTTTTTCTCAGGCGTCAAGGTAAGGTTTTTTTTATAGGGATATTACATACTGTTTAAATCGTGTCTAATATTGATTTTCAAACCCTTATAAGAAAGGAGGGAGATAGCTGAGAAGATTCGAATCTTCAGGCAAATGCCATAAAAGATTTAAATTTTGTGCAATCAGGGTTTTACTCTAAAAAAAGAGAGAGAAGAAAACCAGAAAACAGCAACTCTGATCGAATGCATAAGTTAATAATTTAAAGCGGATTTGATCTTCAAAGGTGGATTCGATCTCGACAGCTCGATTTTGCACCTCTGATAGGATGCATGTTCGAGCTTACTTCACCATGACTAAGTTTTGTAAATGAGATTTGATTTCAAGATTTTGATTTCTAAGAAGGATATTCAATGTGGTAGGATCGACATTGGAAGTCGAGAAAGTAGCAGCACTTTTCTTTATAAAGAGATTAGCGTGATCGTAATTATTTGATGAATGGGCATAAATGGCATGCTGTCCTTTCTTTTTGTATAGAAAGATTTATATATTTGTGTACTAATTAATACATTTTGGTTTTTTTTTTATTGAGCCTATGAGACTGTTGATGGAAAAGTCTTGTTAGAGACTATCTTTTTTGGGCTTTTTACATTAAACTCATATTATAAAACTTAATTCTTAATATATTACGATTTTCTATATATCATAGATAAAATATAATTTTATATCATAATATAAATTTTAAAGCTTAGTTCATAAATTCTAAATCATAAAAAAAAAATATTTTAAACACTTAATTCATAAAACTTGGTTCTTAAAATATATATATAAAAAATAATAATTTACTTAATTTGATATTATTTAAATTAGTACTTAACATAACTGTAAATAATGTTTCAAATTTAAATTTATATGTAAATTTTTTTAAGTGTAATATTCGACATAACCTCTGCACACCTTTAATTTTGATTTGTTACATCATATATTTTCCTTTGCATACTAATTCCAACATATGGAATAGATACGTACATTAATTGATCAAAATGCAATCAAAAAACTATAAAAGGTAGTTTTGTTAATTGTGCATGTCTTCTACACCACTTGAATTGTAATCCATTTAATTTCAATTACCTTTTAGGCATGGAATGATAATCGTATAAAGATTATGACATTATCCCAACTAAAAATTCACTAAAAGACCAATAGAAAAGACAAGACAACATGACAATTAATTAAAAGATTCGAGAAATGTATTATGTCTAAACACATCAAAATGTATCTTATCATAAAATTCTCAATGGAACTTCCCAAACCACAAGGCATCATACATCGGACTGTAGCATCCAGTCTATTTATCAAAAAAAAAAAAAAAAACATCCAATCTAATACTATATAGATATTGTCTGCTTTGACCAAAACTAATATTTTGAGTCTCACGGTTTTAAAACGCGTTTGCATGTATTGGATTTCCATTTTACTAAAAAAAAACCCTAATCACTCTCTATCTTCATTTCCGATATGGAATTCAGTTTATTCTTGTCTTCATCGTCATCCTTAGGACCGCTCCTTGTTCATATCTTCTAGACGCCAGCCACTCCGGACCGGGTCGGTACAGATACGGTGTTGTTTTGTTATAAATAATGAATAAAAAGCATAGCATCTTTGTTATAAACGAGCATATTTCATGCATGTGATTATAGTCAAACTCCAATCATGTAGAGTTGCCAATAATTGAAGGTTTATACATGGAATGGAATACAGAGGGAGGGAGATATATTCCCTTATATTTTATTCTTTTCTCTCTTTTTTATAAGAAAAATAAGATTGACATATATTATACATGCCATTTGAACACGCCCTATTGAGAATATATATTGTATTATATGCTTTGATTAATTAATGTTACTTTTGGATAAATGTCTTTTATTTGTTGAAAATTCTTTATTCAAATTGTCTGTTAGTCGGCATGCATAAACTCAAGATAAAAGAACCCTAATTGATTGATAGTACATCATGTTTATCCTATTTCCCACCTGATTTCACACTGCATTCCTTTTTACTAATATTTAATTAAAGAGAAGGGAATCAAACAAAATAAGATAGGAAACTCCTCTACAAAACCATATATGTATGTATATATTCCAGTAGCGGAACCAGAACCCAAACTAAATCGAAGTCTAAATATTTAATAATAAATTTTTATAACATTAAAAATATTATATCACGTAAAATTCAATAATTTGGAGGACTAATTTTAATCGTGCGGTTGACGGTAAATTTTCAAATTCCAGCTTTGACCAAACCACAAGGCATTATACATCGGGACTGTAACATCCAGTCTAATATTAGGGCTGGGCAAAAAAATTAACGTTATCAATTTTGGAAAATAGCATTCAACTAATAGAAAATTAAACTGTAAAAATGTTATTAATTTTTAGAAAATAACATTGAACTAATAGAAAATTAAACATGTTTACTTTTTTTTAATGATAATGACATAATAAAAATGAATAGTAAATATGTTTACTTTTTTTTAATGCTAAAGACATATTAAAAATGAATTCAAAAGTGTTATCAAAACAAAAATAAGGATTCCATTTAAATTAATTAATAATGGTAACATGTTTTTATAATTATTGAAAAATAAAATTAAAATAAATAAAAACTTTTTAAAAGAAAATGAGGTTGGAGAGAGTTGAACATATGACCTCTCAAATAGAAGTAAGCATCCTTAATCATCTCATCTACCTTTAAACATTGAAATAATATTACATAGAGTCATTATAATTCTCTCCAAAATATTATCAGACATCATTACTAACAAAAATTCTCAATTCTCCGGCGGGCTGCCGGACTCGAGCCCACCCCAACCCCCTTAACTGTTTTTTGAGTTTGAAGGGGCAATTTAATAAAATTACCCATATTGTGTCAAATATTTAAGAGATATAGTTAAAATAGATGACTGAGATGATAAATTATTGTTAATTACATGTCACCAACTTCAACAAGTCATACAGAACGCATGACTCTCACATTAACATACTGATTTCTGCTAATTTAAACTTAATCAATAAATTAATTTTTAGTGGTGTGCGTCTTAACTTAACTTATATTAATCTCTAAAAATAAACAATTTGTTATATGACAAGTCATGTATTGTATTGATAATCAGCAACTTTAGTAGATAGATGAGTTGGGAGTGATAAGCATAGATAATCCATTAATCATTCTAATTATTTGTTAGAAAATTAGACATACGTGTCCAATCAAAACTCTCATTTTCTTTTTCTTTTTTCTTTTGTCATGCCGCATGAATTTTTGTAGCTTTTTTTATATAGTTTGCAATGCATCAGTATTAAAAAAAAAAAAAAAAAGAATTTGAGAGAGATAATTATCCTCGATTATAAATAATATAAGTTCCTTCACTATCTAGTAATGTGAAAAAATAGTAAATCTGACATGAGAATTTTGATAACTGATGTTATAGCATAAAGTTTATAAAATTATAATTTTAATTTTAATGTCAAAGAGAATATTATTCTTGAAATCTCATCAATTAACTTTTTGGATTGAGTAATATTTTTGAATTTTTGTCCACCTGATGTTATATATTTATTCTGATGGGAACATCACTTCGATGAAATTTGGAAAATGGCCAAGTTCGGATCATCAAGTCCAGAAGGATCAAAACAGACCATCGGGAAACTATTGGACGGAGGAATTAAAAATTAAAACAATTCGAAGGGTCAAAATGAATTTAACTTGCGGAATTAGTCCAAAATGTTAAAGATAGGTTTATTGTATGCTATTGCTGGATATTTCGGGTGGGTCATTTTTTATGGGACTCAATCTAATCCGACTCGATCCATTTAGGAAGTGTTTGTTTCAACTTTTCGGATGAGCGTTTAACGTTTCACTTCAAACCTGTTAAACATCCCACATTGCTAAATGAGGAAGCTATATGGCTCTTTAAATATGTGAGGCAATCCTCACCCTTTGAGGTACCTTTTGGGGTGAGTTAGGCCTTTGTTTACATGGTATCAGAGCCATGGTTCAATGTTGGGGCTCCCGCTGATATTAGCGTCACGCACCAAATGAATTGGACGTGAGGGGGGCGTGTTAAACATCCCACATTGCTAAATGAGGAAGCTATATGACTCCTTAAATATGTGAGGCAATCCTCACCCTTTGAGGTACCTTTTGGGGTGAGTTAGGCCTTTGTTTACAAAACCGTATGAAATATAGCGTTCGGTTAGGTTTATATAATCACATGAAGCTTTTCACAAAAAGCTCGTGTTTAGAGCTTTTCATAAACAGTTGTTTGTTGCGTTCAATATAATTATTTAACATTATTTATATTTCTACAACATAATTACCGGAAGAATAAGGTTTTGTTGCGTTCAATATTTTTTTTTATTTTTTGTATAGATTATTTTTATAATTTGTGTAACACATTTTTTATTTTATAATATGATAAGGTGCAAAAATACTCTTAACATCCAAAATTGTGCAATTATACCCCTAACATTGGCAGTCAAAAGCAATTTTACCCGTAACATTGACAAGTTGGGTCAAGTTGAAAAATAATTTATCAAACGGTCTTTTTCGTCATAAATATTGTCATCTACACTTCACGCGTACATCATTTTAGTAACAGATCATAAACATATGATTAGACGTGAATTTAAAAAAAAATATTGCCTTTTGTACAAGTTGGACAAAAAGAATTCAAATATTTCGTGGAATTTATAAATTTTAATTTTTTATTTTATTATTAAATCATAAAAAAAATATATGAAATCTCTTTTTTAGAACTAACTGATATGGTGCAGTTAGTGTAGAATAAGAAATAAAAATATTTGTATTTAGTTATAGTGTCTGAAATTGACCCGACTTGCCAATATTATGAGTAAAATTGCTCTTAGCTACCAACATTATGAGTAAAATTGCACCATTTTAGACGTTAAGAGTAAAATTGCTCATAGTTGTAAACGTTGTGAGCATTTTTTCACCTTATCTCTTTTATAATTTTTTTGTTGATTATTTAAAAACATGCTAGACATTTTAAATCCGAACAACAACAGTTCAATATAATTTTACCAAATACTAATAATTAAACAGTTAATAACAAATAACTAACAGCAATCGCAACCTCTATTAGATAACATCTGAACCAAACAGACCCTTATTTTTTATTACAAGTATAGAAGTGATTGAAAGCAACTACGTATTATTTCATTCTTTGTGGAAATTTTGTTATTGCTTATGAAAAGACACGTCCTTTCCATGTAAAGAAGAAAATATAAAATTCCTACATCTATTTTGTTCTTCTCGGTGAATTGAATTGAAGCTTTTTTGAAAGTCTACAAGAGATTTATGTCGTAAAACTATTTTATATAATTCATCAATTTCGTTTCATGTGGTTATGTTGTTTAATTCACGTTTATGATCTTGAGTTTGATTAATTATAGAATCAATCATATAATTTCAATGGCTAAATTAGGGTTTTGATATATGGAAAGCCCGAAATCTTAGAGATATTTATTGGTGATTGAGGGTTTTCATTTATAACCCTAACACCAATTGTATACTTATACGATATTATCAATATTGTATTTATTGTTGATTGAGGGTTTTCATATAACCGTACCACCAATTGTATACTTATAAGGTATTGTTATTATTGTTAGAGATCAATATAAAAGATATTGTTGGACTTTAACTATCAACTTAGTTTTTAGATCAATCTATTTTTTAACATGATATCCGAGTCATGGTTTATTGGACCAGTCACTAATATTACTGTCAATACCAATGAATTTGGTGCGAGAGTGACATGTTAAAGATCTCACATTACTAAATTGTAAAGCTATATGACTCCTTAAAAATGTCAAGCAATCCTCACATTTTGTGGTACACTACAAGAAAAACGGGTATTATCAGCGGAAATCACCGACGGAATAAATTCCGCTAGTAATCACCAGTGGAATAGCAGCGGATTGGTATCCGCTGTTGATCAGTGACGAAATAGTAGCAGAATTAAGGTTTCGCTGGTGAATTCTAATCTTACCAACGAAATTTTAACATAACGACGGAATTCCACTAGTAATTAAAATAATAATAATAAATAAAGAACTTTTTTTATTAGGTGGGAATACCTAATTTCCCTTAAGCGGGAATTATTTCTATTCTCCCCTTATTTTTTATTTTCAGATTTTCATACCCCTAAATTCCCTCTCCCTTTTCTCTCTTGATTGTAACCTAACTCTTCTCTCTTTCCTTCGAGATCCCTCCCCCCTTCTTCTCTTTCTCTCTCGATCAGTCACCACTCCCTCACCTCTCACTCTCTCGCTCTCTCTCTCTCTCTCTCCATTCATATCCTTTCTATTACTCGGACAGATTGTATTACTCGGAAGGAAGAGCTCGGAGGTATATACTTCTGTATGTTTTTTATAATTTTCAGAATGAGTTTGGGGCTTTTAATTTTGAACGCGACTGCTTCTTGTTGTTAGCTTTGATTTTCGATTCTTGTGCACATGTGCGCATTTCACGCATATGTTTTGCGATGTTGGTGTATTCGATTTAGTAGCTGCAACTGGATTTTGGTTATCTGCTACTCACTTTACCATATTTAGTTGATATTTTTCATTTTCACTCACTTTATCCATTATCTGTAATAATTGCAGAAACCTAGCAAGCTTAAGTATCTCCCCATTGTGCAGTCCTTACAGCGACTTCTCAGATTATGGTAATTTTTTCAGTTAAGAATTTGCACTTGTTAATTATGATTCGTCCATACAAAAATTTGATTCTATATGTAATTACTAATTGACCCAGTTTATTCCAAGTTAATTAGTGTCAAGAACATGCTAAATTGGGCATCATATCCCTAACTAGACGCTACTTTCATTTTTAGCTGAATTAAATTGTTGAAATTTTTATGGATCACTTATGGTCGTGATGATCAATCAGAACTCGTGAAGAAGAGAAAGATCTAGCAAACTACTCATTATCACCGTAAGTTATATTGTACATAATTTCTGTTTTATGTGTCAGGTATTTTCAAGTTTATACAAGCTTAATTTCAATAGCTTCAACTAGCTAGGAAAATCATGTTTTGTGACTCAGATTTAACTTCAACAGCTTCAACTAGGATTTTCAAATGGTTAAAACCCACAAATGACGACCGATTGAAGAGAGAAAGACAAATAGATAAGTGTTTTTTCTAGAATGATTAGTTGGGATAGAAGGGAAGACCATTTCTTCAGCAAAAACAATGATTTTTTAGAGAGAAAACAAAGAGCGTGAGGAACTAAACCTTCTATTCACGTATTTGTATTGTTTTTATCCAGTTTAGCAAAATTGGCAATTTCAAACTCTGGTTTGGGCTAATGTTTTGCTTCCACTCCTTTGTTTGATGCTTGTAATTGGCTTTTGTCAGTTTCTGTTTAATGTTATGTGTGTTGCATAAAAAAAAGGTCTTATTGGTTTATCTTTTGTGCAGGGTGCTATACTTGTTATATTCTTTGCTCTTCTTGTGATTAGTGCTAAAATGGATGTTATATCACCTACCATATGTTCATCAGTTCAATCTTTGTATCCTTTGTCGATTTCCACACTTATATCACCTACCATATGTTATCTGGCATCCATCTCGCAAATCACAAAAACTAGATCCATACTCACACACAATCTCTATGATATCACCTTCTAGATTGACTAGATACACACTCTTCTCACTCACAATCTCGAATACTTCCACTATCAGGCTTTATGTCAAGTGGCGTCCATCTCGTGGTTCCTGGTTGGATCTTCTCTCACGGTTCTCCCATCTCCTTCTTCCAAGAACTAGGTCACTCTCTGTTCTCTCATCTCGCCTAAGTTGGGATCTCTAGTCGACCGATAGTGGATGGATGCGTGCAAGCGGTGATAGTAGCTCCTTAGCCTGGTCAAGCGGTAGCATTCCAATCCCTTGATGATGCGATGATATCCCAATCCCTTAGTTATGGGGTAGCAAATTGGGGCAAGTATTCCTTTTATAGTTTTAGGGTTTTAATTTTTGTTGGTTGAATTGAAATTAGTTTCTGTATTATATTTTATTGCTTCTTTGAGGTGCCACATATGGATTTGGTATTTTATTGTTAATAATAAAAAGTTAATAGAAATCATTTGAAAACTGATTGAAAACTGGTCATTTTGGATTTGGTAGAACTTGTTCATTCACTTCTTTGTGCTTAAACTGAATTTGGGACTGATTGTAAATGCTTTTGTAAGTCGTTGTTTTCTATCACTTGTTGATGATGATGCTGAGTCAACAAGTCAGCATTGTAAGTCGTTGTTGTTTTCTATTACAAGAATGATGCTGGGTAATCAAGTCAGCATAATTGTAAGTCAACCCGTCAGCAAGAGTAAAATCAAGAAGTCGGAATGCTGAGTTATCAAGTCAGCATGGCTGTGATCAGCATGGTACTGAGGTGATAATACAGGTCAACATGGTCTTGCTGTGTTACCACTGGTCAGTAGGTCTTGCTGAGTTTGTACATTTTTGAGTAAGGATATTTTGGGTATTGTCACAACTTTGTAAAGGCTATAAAAGGTCTGGGTTGGGAAGTAGTTTCACACGAGAGATTCTTAGACTAAGTCATAAGTGTACACTGTGATAATCTGAATTGGGGATTGGGAAAACACGAGAGTTTCTGGAAAAGGAGAAACTGTTTCAATCTTGTTG
Organism: Euphorbia lathyris; assembly: GCF_963576675.1. Lineage (NCBI taxonomy): Eukaryota > Viridiplantae > Streptophyta > Magnoliopsida > Malpighiales > Euphorbiaceae > Euphorbia > Euphorbia lathyris. The sequence goes on along the minus strand of NC_088914.1, from coordinate 67,053,662 downwards.
TAATCTCCATTGATTAGTGAAGTTGCTGGATGTAGGCAGTCAAGCCGAACCAGGGTAAATTTTGTGTGTATTCTTTTGATTGTTGTTTCAAGATCCAATCTGTGATCTTTGTGTACTTTGTTTCTCTGTGTGGTTGATTGATCGTTCGAAGCGTAGTTCAACAATTGGTATCAGAGCTAATCAAGAACAGAGCAATGGGTTTTACAAAGATCGAGATCGAGCGTTTCAATGGTAAGGGAGATTTTGCTCTATGGAGACAGAGGATGAAGGCAATCTTGGTGGTTCAAATGAAGGTTGCGAAGGCTCTGAAGGGCGAGAAGGAATTTCCGGCGACAATGACGAAGGAGGAGAAAGAAGATCTTCTTGAATTGGCTTACAGTACGATCGTCCTGTATCTTGGCGATAAAGTGCTAAGAGAAGTTTCGAAGGAAACCTCAGCTGCTGGGGTTTGGCTCAAGCTTGAACAGTTGTACATGACGAAGACACTTACCAATCGGGTTTATCTTAAGGGAAAGCTTTTCGGCTTCAAGATGAACGAGGACAAGCCAGTTGAAGACTATCTTGATGATTTCTCAAAGATCATAATTGACCTAGAGAACATAGAAGTAAAGATTGAAGATGAAGATCAGGCCATAATGATCTTGAATTCTTTACCCCAGTCTTTCAGTCATTTTGTTGAAACCATGAAGTACGCTAGAGAAACACTAAGTCTGGAAGAAGTTCTGATGGCGCTAAAGTCAAAACAGATTGAGGCCAACACCAACACTGAAGCTGCAGAAGGATTATTTGTTCGTGGAAGGTCTGAGAAAAAGGACTCTCACAAGCCAAAGAATAAGAACGGGAAAAAGTCCAAGACTCCATCCTCAAGTAACAAAGAAGGCAAGGTCTACAAGTGTTTCCAATGCCATAAGGAAGGACACTTCAGGAAAAACTGTCCTGAGAGGAAGAAGAGTCAAGGTCAGCCTAAAGATCAAGGCGAAGCCGCTGTGGTAGAAGAAGGTTATGAGAGCGCTGAGGTCCTTGCTGTCACTGATAAAGATCCAAACACTGACTGGATCTTGGACAGCGGATGTACGTTCCATATGACTCCCAACAGGACGTGGTTCGAAGACTTTCAAGAGGAAGGTGGGAGGGTTCTTCTAGGCAACAACAAGTTGTGCAAGGTACTGGGTCAAGGCTCCATTAGGCTGAAGATGTTCGATGGTCAAGAAAGGATTATGACCGGTGTGAAGGTATGTGCCAGAACTGAAAAGAAATTTAATTTCTTTGGGTACGCTTGATAAACAAGGATACAATTATAGAGCCGAAGGGGGTATCATAAGGATATCTAGAGGACCTTTAGTTGTTATGAAAGGTACCATGAGTAATGGCCTATACACACTCCTAGGTAGTACTGTGTTAGTCTCTACCGCAAATCTCACCGAGTCTAAAACTGATAGAACCAATCTTTGGCACCTTAGACTAGGTCACGTGAGTGAAGTTGGTTTACAAGAACTTAGGAAGCAGGGTTGTCTTGGTAAAGATCACATAGGAAAGATAGATTTTTGTGAGAACTGTGTCTTAGGGAAGTCAAGTTTCCTAAGTCAGCAATACATAGAACCCAGGACATTCTTGAGTACATTCACTCTGACCTATGGGGGCCAACAAGAACTAAGTCTCATGGTGGGAGGACCTATTTTATGACTCTTATTGATGATTACTCTAGAAGAGTATGGGTTTATATTCTAGCTCATAAGAATGAGGCTTTGCAAACGTTCAAGGATTGGAAAGTGTTAGTGGAAAACCAAACAGGAAAGAAAATCAAAAGGTTGAGAACCGACAATGGTTTGGAGTTTCTTGACAAAGATTTCATCACTTTGTGCAAGAAGTCAGGTATAACTAAACATCATACCGTTCTTGGAACTCCACAGCAGAATGGCCTAGCAGAGAGGTATAATAGGACTATCCTAGAAAGAGTTAGGTGCATGTTAATCCAATCCAGTCTCCCTAAGTCTTTCTGGGCTGAAGCAGTGCAAACTGCGTGTTACCTAATCAATAGGTGCCCATCATCTGCTATAGGTTTTAAAACACCTATGCAAATGTGGTCTGATCACCCAGAGGATTATGAAAAACTTAGAGTGTTTGGTTGTTCAGCTTTTGCACACGTTAGACAGGGAAAATTAGAACCTCGGGCTCTAAGATGTGTTTTTATAGGCTACCCTATAGGAGTCAAGGGCTATAAGTTGTGGTGCCTAGAATCTGGTTATAAGAAATCCATAGTCAGCAGAAATGTTGTGTTCAATGAGATGGATTTTCCTTATCGGAAAAACCAAGAAAAAACTCAGTTAGAACCGAGTAGTCCTAAGTCCATTCTAAACCTTGAGAGTGTTAAGAATGAGGTGGAGCTTGAAGAAAATAGTGAAAACACCCGTAAAACCGAGCAAGAAGTCAGTGATGGTAATGATACTGAGTCCAGTCAAAGCTATAGACTTGTTAGAGACCGTGAAAGAAGAGTCCCTAGGGCCCCGGTTAGATATGGTTTTGAGGACCTTGTAGCTTATGCATTTAGTGTTGCTAAGGAAGTACAAGAGTCTGACCCTGTAACCTATAGGGAAGCTGTGAATTCGGTTGACAAGGAATAGTGGCTTAACGCTATGAAGGATGAGATAAAATCCCTTGATAAAAATGAAACTTGGATTTTGGTAGATAAACCTTTTGATAAGAAGTTGGTCGGTTCAAGGTGGGTGTTTAAAAGAAAGGAAGGGATACCTGGTGTAGAGGAACCTAGGTTTAAAGCTAGGTTGGTGGCCAAAGGGTTTACTCAGCAGGAAGGTATAGACTTTAATGAAATCTATTCACCGGTTGTTAAACATAGGTCTATCAGGATTATTCTCTCTCTTGTAGCTCGTTTTGATCTAGAATTAGAACAGTTAGATGTCAAAACAGCTTTTCTTCATGGAAACCTGGATGAGGTCATATATATGCAACAACCAGAGGGTTTTGAAATAGGAGATAAAGACCAGCGGGTATGTTTGCTTAAGAAGTCTCTATATGGTCTGAAACAGTCCCCTAGACAGTGGTACATGAAGTTCGATGAGTTTATGATAAGTCAGGACTTTCATAGGTCTAGTTATGACTGGTGTGTGTATAGTAGAGACCTTAGTGATGGCTCTAAGATTTATCTCTTGTTATATGTTGATGACATGCTTATAGCTTGTCAAAACAAAGCAGCCATAAATCAGTTAAAGGCACAACTAAACACACGGTTTGAGATGAAGGATCTCGGGTCAGCACGGAAAATTTTAGGGATGCAAATTTCTCGAGACAGAGGAAGAAAGAAGCTATTCCTAAGTCAGTCAGTTTATCTGAGCAAGGTGTTAGAACGTTTTGGTATGACGAATTCAAAGGCCGTTCTCACTCCACTTGCAAGTCACTTCAAGCTGAGCAGTAAGCAAAGTCCTCAAACTGATGAGGAAAAGGAAGACATGGAGAGGGTGCTATATTCGAGTGTTGTAGGCTGTCTAATGTATGCGATGGTCTGTACACGTCCAGATTTGGCTCATGCTGTGAGTCTCATCAGCAGGTTCATGGCAAATCCAGGAAGAGCTCATTGGTCAGCGGTGAAGTGGGTGCTGAGGTATGTCAAAGGCTCACTGAGTAAAGGTTTGAGTTATGGTGGAGCTGAAGCCCTAGTGGATGATGTAGCAGGTTTTGTTGATTCTGATTATGCTGGTAGCATTGACACCAGAAAATCCCAAACCGGGTACGTATTCATTGTGTTTGGAACTGCAATAAGTTGGAGGGCAAGTCTACAGTCAGTTGTGACTTTGTCAACAACCGAAGCTGAGTTTATTGCTGTTACAGAGGCAGTAAAAGAAGCTATGTGGCTGAGAGGAGTCTTAACGGAACTTGGAGTGACACAGATTGATGGTTTGAAGATTTACTGTGATAGCTAAGGAGCTATACATCTGTCAAAACATCAAGTTTTTCACGAGCAATCCAAACACATAGATGTGAGAATGCATTTCGTCAGGGATGTGATTAGCACTGGTACTGTTCAGGTGGTGAAAGTGGGAACTGAGGATAACCCAGCCGACATGCTGACCAAATCTGTTTCAAGTAATAAATTTGAACATTGCTTGAAACTGGTTAGGATGGTCAGTGGTCCTTGAGTGTATTTTCTTCACTAGTTGATGGAGTGATTAGAAAGACAAGGTGGAGATTGTAAGTCGTTGTTTTCTATCACTTGCTGATGATGATGCTGAGTCAACAAGTCAGCATTGTAAGTCGTTGTTGTTTTCTATTACAAGAATGATGCTGGGTAATCAAGTCAGCATAATTGTAAGTCAACCCGTCAGCAAGAGTAAAATCAAGAAGTCGGAATGCTGAGTTATCAAGTCAGCATGGTACTGAGGTGATAATACAGGTCAACATGGTCTTGCTGTGTTACCACTGGTCAGTAGGTCTTGCTGAGTTTGTACATTTTTGAGTAAGGATATTTTGGGTATTTTCACAACTTTGTAAAGGCTATAAAAGGTCTGGGTTGGGAAGTAGTTTCACACGAGAGATTCTTAGACTAAGTCATAAGTGTACACTGTGATAATCTGAATTGGGGATTGGGAAAACACGAGAGTTTCTGGAAAAGGATAAACTGTTTCAATCTTGTTGTAATCTCCATTGATTAGTGAAGTTGCTGGATGTAGGCAGTTAAGCCGAACCAGGGTAAATTCTGTGTGTATTCTTTTGATTGTTGTTTCAAGATCCAATCTGTGATCTTTGTGTACTTTGTTTCTCTGTGTGGTTGATTGATCGTTCGAAGCGTAGTTCAACAGCTTTAAGTGAGGCTCCTTAGTTACTTGTTCATATGACTTCTATGGATATGTTGTTGTATTCTTAGCTAACTTCACAACAACAATATATCTTGCAACTATAAGCCGTATAGGCAGCAGTCTCATTTTTTTTTTATTGTTTAAATAAGCTTCTTTTGCAATATTTCTTTGCTATCTCAGAGTCTCTTTGTCAAGTGGTTAATGAATGTATTCTTTTTCAGGAAAATCCAGTGGCCTTAACAGCTTTGGCCTAATGTGTGCAATGTTTGTTAACACATCTTGTATTATTTGTTTCAAATTCTTTCAATCATTTTGGAAATTAACAAATGTTTTATTTCTGTTATCCCTTTCTTATTTGTTGCCTGAACCTTTCTTGTTGTTTTTCCCATTTCAGGAGTTGTATGTGGACCAGTTTTGCTGCTTTGGACATTTATTCGTGGTGAATTGGAGATGACAATGAATTTCCCTCATCTGTATTCCCCTGGCTTCTTGGTAAATGGCCTACTAATTATTAGAAAACCTCTTTTCTTCTCATGACCCACATATTTTCATGCTAATTATTATGTGGTTATGTTGCAGCTGCATAGTAGTTTACCCCACTGGCATTTTGAAACTTTTGAGTGCAATTCTTCCATTATATGCCTTCATGTTATGATTTGTCATTCGTTCTCTTAGTATATGCAGGCAATCTGGTAATCTCTATTGATATTTGTAACAGCCAGTCAGGAAGGATGTGTCATGATTTCAGAAATAGGTTGTTGTTTAACTGAAGTTTTTATGTGCATGTCTTATATCAGAACTGTTGTTGGTGTATGTAGTATGGGTATAAGAACTGTTGTTGGTGTATGTAGTATGCGTGTCTTTCTAACCATTTATGGTCCTCTATCTATTTCCGTACTTTCTAGTGATAGCTGTTATGTTCAACAAAGCATCTCTTTCTTTTTTAACTTCCCCAGTGCAAATGTCATAACCCTGCTTCAGGGGTTTAGATCGGTACTATTTCATCATATACTTAATTTATTTTATTGGGATAAGGTACCAAAATAAGTCTATGGTTTTTGGGAAGTATTAATTTAGGCTCCACGTACAAAATAGCACCAATATAGGTTTAACCTTTAAAAAAGGTATCAATTTAGACTTGGAAAACCGATTGGACATGTCATTCCTATTACTCCGTTAAATTCTGATTTCTGCCTCCACGTATAATTGACAGAACTTAACAGAATAATATCAATGACGTGTCTCGTTCCGTTATCGAGGTCTAAATTGGTACCATTTTTTAAACGTTAAGCTTATATTGATGCTATTTTGTACATGGAGGCTAAATTGATACTTCCTAAAAAACCATAGGCATATTTTGGTAACTTATCCCTATTTTATTTTATAATTCTTATAAGTACACATCTTGTATTATTTGTTTCATCTGTGTATATCTTCTTTATTTAGATATTAAGAATATCTACAGCACATTACTTTCAAAAGACATTTTAACAAAGTTTTGTAACTTGTCTTGCTTGAATTATGTACTTTATACTAAGATTTTTAGTACACATTTATTGATAAAATAGAAAATAATTTTGCTAAACCCGTTCAAATGTTTCTGCAGCAAAGCTTTATAGAAGAGTTGGAGACTATTGCGATACTAGCATTTGAAGATGTTGGCAACTGGCTTAGTGGAGAAATTCTGGACACTTCACAGCACCTCAAGATGTTATACCTCTAACATTTCTTTTTGGTTTCTTATGTAGCCATATTATAGTTTAGTTTAATGCAATCATATTCTTATTTAACGTCAGAGTTCAGTCAGCAATCAAAGGGTGCAAGGAGAGGGAAGAAAGCATGACAGTGAAGAGCTATAGAGGCGGATGCGGATTCAGTCCAAGCTAAGATGGGTATATATTATCATGCGCAAATTGAGGTACCCATACCCAACACATGTAGTTGCTTTAATTCATAGATTGAGGTATACATTATCATGTTGGGATTATTAACTCCCAACTTATTTTTCTTATAATATGTACTTATTTGCTGAAAACTTTTGCGACATGGATTATTTAGCTTCTCTCAATTTATGGCAGGAATTGTGTGTTAAGGGGAAGTGATTGGCAGATAATATCTATTTATAAGTCCTTAGCAATTAGGTGTAAGTCTAGAGCAGATTAGGTTTATTCAATTTATGGCAGGAATTATGCGCATTATACAATAAAAATCATGAGTTGTAATCGTGTGAATAATAAGACTCAAATTTGTACATATATTATATACGAGTTCCCTTCAATCCAAATAAATTGACTAATTAAAAAAAATTATTTTTTTTTCAATTTTCAATATTAATCACCGACGGAACATGGTCGGAAATATCCGTCGGAAATATTCACCGGCCAAATTGGGGTCCGTAATAGTTGGTCGGTGTTTGAAATTTACCAGCGGAATCTTCCGACCGAATTTTGGTCGGCATAGATCTCCGACAGAATGAGATTTGTGGTCGGTATGCGGTACCAGCGAGCCTTTTACCAGCGGAATACAATCCGCTGCTAATCTGTCGGTAACGTTGATTTCCGACGGAATTTGGCGGATCACCTACGGAATATTCCGCTGGTAAAACGCGTTTTTCTTGTAGTGGTACCTTTTAAGGTGAGTTAATCATTTGTTTACATGGTACCAGAATTTCTTAGACCAAATAGTCGAGAGTTCGAATCCTAGCAACCCCGTTAATCATTGAAATTAAAAACAAATGGTAAGATGGACTACACTTCAAATCTAATGGGTATTCACGTGCAGAGGTACCACTACAAGAAACAACTTTTTTGTGGGGAAACTTTTCCCCACAAAAATTAATATTTCGCCATTAAAGGACTTTTATGACAAAGAAAAATTCACCACATCGTAGTCAACGTTAGATCGTCATTAAAGGTAAATTTGATGAAAATAATTTTCACCACAAAATGTATATAAGAGATGTTGTTAGACTTTAAATATCATCTTAAATTTTTAGTTCAATTTTTTCTTTGATAAATATGATTCATTCAAGTTGCCTCAAACTTTTTATGATATCAGAGTTAAACAAACCCTAAAACCTATCTATCTTCAATGTACCGATGTATTTGACCACCACGACAACTCCAAACACAATCGCTGCCAACATCTCTTCCCCTATTCATAGCCAATTTCACATTATGGCGAGCTTAATTGATGTGGTAGCTAATAGGATGCTGCCTTACTCGTCATCTCGACAATTCCCAAACACCACCACCACGAACATTGGCTAACAAATTGATTTTAGGAAAGACTGAATATGACTAATAGTTTATAATAAACGTTATTTTTAAATTTTAATTATTAATGGTTTAAATTTATCTTTAAGGTACTAAAACCTTTTAAACAAAGTGGTCGAGAGTTTGACCTGTAATTCTATTTATTAGTAAAATGAGCTTGTGTTGTAAACATACGTTTTCTAGAAACACCCGTATTTAAACCTTAGCTTAAGTTATTATTATTATTATTATTATTATTTTTAAAGGATTATTATTATTATTCTAATGGCTGGTTATTGAAGGATATTTTAAGTGGATGCATTACATAAGTGTGTAAACATCAAATTTGGTTCTTATCAAAAATTAAATTTCAGAAATTCCGGAATGAACAAGAAGGAGCAATGTTGTTTTCTTTTCTATGATAAAGAAAAAGGGTATCTTAATCTTAATCAGAATCATGATGTGTTTGTAGTCAAACCTCAATCATCCCACTTTGCTTTAATACCTCACAATAATAGTGAGAATGATACCATCCTCAACTATAGTAGATGCTTCTCTTCTTTACTTTTTATTTCCTTTTTTACTTTTTCATAATAATACACAACAAAAATAAAATAAAGTACGTTCAAAGAAAATAAAATGGAGCACATTAGAATATAATTAAATATATTCCTTGATGATCAAATCAAATATTCCAATAATTAAACAAATAGTTTTGTTTATTCATATTCTTTATCAATTTGTCTCTCAACCTGCATGCATGCATAAACTCATACACAAAAAGCTAAACATATCTTCTCATACTCGGGAACCTAATTGATTGATAGTACATGCATAACTAGCTGCCTGATTTCAGGCCGTTGATTGGTGTCGATCTTTATTTGTTCCGTTTAAATAAATATATACAAAATAAGTAAAGGTCGAATTCGTGAAATTAATACTGATTTAATTTAATGGATAACTTTAGGGAAAAATAGAATTGTAATGAAAAAAGAGGGATTTTATGGATTGATTTCTAGATTAGATTGATACAAAAAAGATAATTAAATTAAGATATTGACAAAGATATCATCTAAGAACATTCACGGTTTGGGATTCAACATCTTCATCACGAACTTGAAACAGAATCAAATTGAATCAGTTCGAATTGCAACTTAGCGTTTCCAATTCATTTTCTTGCAATATTAGATTAACCAATAATGTTTGAAATTAATCTCTAATCAATCAATTAATTTCTTCTTAGTGGAGGGGATTATAAATGAATGATAGTTCTATAGGGTAAATCGAATTAAGTTATAATCAATTTGCAAGCATGACTGATTTAAACTAAAATATATATTTTGGTTAGTGTAATGATCTTTCGGCAGTCCATTACACTAATTGTCCTTGTACCGAATTTCGCTAACTAATTATAGAGTTATCCAACCAGACGGAGGATAAACTATTTAATTAAATAAGCAACATGCCATTATTCATTACTAATTAAATAACTACTAAGTAGAGTTCATTTCAAACAAAACGCATGAACAATACAATATCAGAATTATATTTAAAACATGAATATCTGTCTTATAAATTTGTTGAACCTTGTCTTAAATTATCCTTTGGCCAAGGAATGAAACTCAGCAAGCCATTAACAATACAATCATTTTCTGTATTTTTCTTGAAGTATTGAGACTTTTGATCTTTGCTACCTCTTTCTACGTGTCTTCCTTCTCAGCATCTACCTCTGCTTAATCTTCCCCCTTGTGAATTGCCAATCTCTTTAGGTAAGTAAGACAAATCTGTCTTCCATTCCTCAATTCAAATTATGTCGATGCCAAGATGATGGACTAGGGGGGTAGATTTATTTTTTCATTGGTTAAAATAGATTTGAAGGAATGAGGTTGATGATAATAGACTATGCATTTTCTCTAATGGAAGTAAAAGGTATGTGACTGAATGGGGCTGACAGTAGCAGTCAGGGTTGGACCTTTATGGAATTTGGCTTTTTCTTCCATCTGATAGATACCCTTGGGGAAGGGCAGGTAGAAATTCATCCAATTTTACCTCAAACATCTATAATGGTATAATTTTATATCTAATATTTGCAGCAAATAGCAAATTTACTCCAAACATTGACAAGTTGGATAAATTTGAGAAATAATTCATCAAATTGTCTTTTCAGTCATTAATCGTGTCATCTACACTTCACATGTGTATCATTATCACTCATTAGTAAGAGATCACAACTATATGAATAGAAGTGAAAAAATAAAAAATCTTCTATTTTGTACGAGTTGAAAAAAAATCCAAACATTTTGTCGAATTTAAAAAATACTAATCTCAAAATCTATTATTAAATCACAAAAAAATGTGAAATATTCTTCTAAAACCAACTGATAAGCAACTGGTGCAGAATAAAGAACAAAATTTATGTATTTTATATTAATTTCTAAAATTGACTCAACTTGCCAACATTAGGGGTAAATTTGCTATTTGTTGCCAACGTCAGTGGTAAAATTGCACCATTTTAGATGTTAGAGATAAAATTGCTTCTGATTGCCAACGTTATGAGTATTTTTACACCTTATCCGTAAAATTAAACAAAAAATTTGATCGAACATTTAGGATAATAGATGAAAATCTCACTTTTATTCCTCCAATAAATATTTTTGAATGTTGAATGTAATTCCACACAAAAAGTTCAACGTATGAATACTAATGAAATGACAAAAGTCTGGAATGACATTACTACTAATTTGATGATGAGTAAATAACTAACATATATCTTAAAACATTTGTTTTAGTTAGAAGAATATACATATATATATATATATATATACTATTTTTCTTCAAATTTTATGTATTAGTAAAAATCTGAGAATAATTGTTATTATTTAAATATATTTTTATATATTAATAAAGACCTAAATAATATCCTATGTACATTTTTTTTAGAAAATGATTAAAAATATAAAATTTTAAAAAGAAAGAAAATAATAGTCATAAAATTTAAATGTTTTTATTTATTATTTTACATGATTTTCCCTAAAAAAGAAGAGGAAATTACATGTAAAATCGGATTGAAATTTTTATTCTACTTTTGACTTATAGGCAGTTATTTTTTTGGTTTCTAAAAACAAAAAAAAATTAAGTAGTTTCACAGATTTTATTTGATGCTAAAAACACTTCTATTTTTAAAGTACTTGACATTTTAAGAAATTCTTTATAAATATTAGATAATTGTAAATAGTTAGTTTAATCATGACTAATATGTAACTTACCCTTTAGTTTACATAGGTCTTTTCCGTTTCTTTTAAAGCTTTTTATGTAAATATCATAATTCACTATAAAATTATAACTAAATTATTTTGTCAAATTTAATTCTCAATATGTTGTTTTCTTCTATATATACCAAACAAAATATACTTTTACATCTGATTTAAAAAGTTTAAACCTCAATTCATAAATCTTTAAAATAATAATTTTATAAGTTTGATATAATTTAAAATTATGATTCTTTTAAAAGTAAATTTCTATGTAAATTTCCCTAAACTAAAACTAGGCAGTGAGCCCATGTAGAATCGTAGTGAATGTGGATAAGGCCCAATTGTTTAGCTTAATCCATCGTGCAAATCGGAGGACTTGACCAGACTAGAGTCTCTCTACTGCCGGTGTAGGTGGTGAAATTTCATTGAAATGGCGATCTCCATTCCTTTACTCTCTCATCTGCTCCTCACTATACTGATCATCACCATATCAGTAACATTTACACCATCACTCGCATCCCACTCCCCTGATTTAGGTTTTCCTTTCTCCAAATTCAAACGGCTCCCTCTCTTTCCCCGCAAGTTCTCTCACCGGAAGCTGCAACAGCAATACAAATATGACACCAATTACTTCTACCAGAGACTCGATCACTTCAGCTTCTCTGACCTCCCGAAATTCCCCCAACGCTACCTTATCAACTCTGACCACTGGCTGGGCCCTGACCGTTCGGCTCCCATCTTCTTCTACTGCGGCAATGAAGGCGATATTGTCTGGTTCGCCCAGAACACTGGATTTCTCTGGGAAATGGCTCCTCGTTTTGGCGCCTTGATTGTTTTCCCCGAGGTGTTTTTTTTTTAATTGAATTAAAGCTGTCTTTTCTTTAATTGAAATTCGAGGTGTTAAAATGTGGATATTGCAGCATCGGTACTACGGGGAATCAATGCCTTACGGGAGCAGGGACATTGCATATAGCAACGCCACTACGCTTTCACATCTAACGGCGGAGCAAGCACTTGCTGATTTCGCGGTGCTGGTTACTGACTTAAAGAGGAATTTATCGGCGGAGGGTTGCCCGGTAGTATTGTTTGGCGGATCATACGGTGGAAGTAAGAAAACTTGCCAAAATTATGTAGTAAAATCCTTAGAATTAACGATTATTGAATGCTAATTATGATGTGTTTTAAATGGAAAAACAGTGCTTGCGGCATGGATGAGGCTCAAGTATCCTCACATAGCCATTGGCGCACTTGCTTCTTCCGCGCCAATTCTTCAATTTGAAGATATTGTGCCACCAGAAACATTTTATGACATTGTCTCGAATGATTTCAAGGTCAGTTTCTCCTTTTTCCCCCTTTGATAATCTTTTGTCCTAGTTTAAGAAAAGCTGGTGTCTTTATACGTTGCAGCGTGAAAGTAGCAGTTGTTTTAACACTATAAAAGAGTCATGGGATGCACTTGTGTCTGAGGGTGAGCAAGATAATGGACTTCTGCAATTAACAAATACTTTTCACTTGTGTCGGTAAGTGTAGAATAATAAGATTAAGATAGATGGAGAGTATTTGAGCTATGCTTTATATTTTCTCTGTGATTGAAGTGATTGAAAGTGTTCCACAGGAAATTGAATAACACAGGACAGCTTGCAGACTGGTTGTCATCTGCATATAGTTATTTGGCAATGGTGGACTACCCATATTCTGCTGGGTTTATGATGCCTCTGCCTGGACACCCTATAAGAGAGGTTAGTTATTTGGATGTTTTGCACAATTATGCACATAGGAACTCATTCACTTGTGTGAATATAGGACCTTTGCAACTCTCTTGGTCACTTAGAACATAGGTTAACTCAAAAGAGAAGAGGGCATGGGCAAAGCGAGTTTCTTTTGGATGATTCCTACACATTCATGACCTGAACCTTTGTTTGAATTTTAAAACATATTTTAGTTGTAAGGAATTTGTGTTCTCATCATGACTTCATTGTTTTTGTTTTAGTTTCCTCTTTTGTTATGAGTTTGTAAGACACTTCCATATAAATTGTTTTCTGTAGGTCTGCAAAAAAATTGATGGTAGTCAGGATGGGGCTAGTATTATGGAGAGAATTTTTGAAGGAGTAAGTGTCTATTACAATTATACTGGAGATGTTGACTGCTTTGAACTAGACGATGATCCTCATGGCTTGGATGGTTGGAACTGGCAGGTCTGGAAATGTTACAGTTGTATTTTATTTTTTTTCCTCTCTGTTTTCCCTTGCCTTCTGTTTGGATAGGCTTTATGTATATATTAGCCCAATGCCCCAAACTTGTATATTCTGTTGTTCAATTTACATTTTATAGGCCTGCACAGAGATGGTGATGCCAATGGCTAGCAGCAAGGATTCAAGCATGTTTCCAGCATATGATTTTGATTTTGCTTCTTATCAAGAGGGTTGCTGGAAGGAATTCGGGGTTCTTTCTAGGCTTAGATGGATTACAACTCAATTTGGTGGACGTGTAAGAGAACAGAACTCTGTTCCTTTTATTATACATTACGGTACCTGGTTCACATTTTTTCTTGCACCTGATATCTGCTTGCTGATGTCTTCCCTTTTTATTTGGAAGGATATCAAAACGGTGCTTGAGAAATTTGGAAGCAATATCATTTTCTCCAATGGTCTATTGGATCCTTGGAGTGGTGGCAGGTATGCAGCTCATTTTTGCACTATTCTCATCATATATCTAGTCATAAGTTCTGATTGTTATTGGCATTAAATCTTGCAGCGTTCTGCAGAATATATCAGAAACTGTTGTTGCCCTTGTTACAGAAGAAGGTAAATATATTACTGGAACTTCCTCACTTGCATGTTAAAGTAGTCTTACTGTTAGTTTTGTTGCATTTTGGAACTGTTTCATGGGAACCTTTGTAGATATAGAGAAAACAACATGAACATTATACATAGTATTTTATTTTGGTATTAAAAAAAAAAAAAATTTAGTTGCAAAGAAAATTAAACCAATTTAAGAGGCATAGGCAAGAAACTCTTTGTCTCTTTCAAAGGGCTTCCCCTTTGTGCCAGAGAAAGAATTAAAAGAACTGAAAAAGAAAGAAAGAAAAAGAGAAGATTAAAATTGGAAGAAACTTAATTGGATTACTTGATGTTTATATTTTATATGGTTCTATTTTAATTTTATTAAACTTCAATGCTGTTTTTTGTATGATGTTCTTATATTTCTTTTCCTAAGTAGTGCCTTAGTCTTGCTAAAGCCAGCATCTAGGGCGGAATGCCTACGCATGTTTAATTCAAGACATGAATTTATATATTAACTAATCATGATTTTTTCTTCTTGGATAAGTAGAAGATTAAGCAATACAAAACCGATACTCTTGATTGTCACCAACTCCATTTTATAGTCTTTGTTTTGTTAGATTGAACAGTAACACAACTAGTTGAAAACAAGAGATTTCGCTATTATGGTTTTCTCATTTCTGTCTCTCTTGCATTTTGTTTTTCTGATTCAAGTCCATTAAACAAACAAATTTCATAGAAATAGTTTTTAAATTTTGGTCCATGGAAGCTGAAGCTGAAACCAAAAAATTCTATCATTGTTGTTTGGTTAGATAAAGTCACAAGTTATGCTTTTGTCCTATCTAAACTGAAATGTGTAAATCTAGATATCCATTTTGGAATTTCAGGCTAATTTATGCACGTCTATAGTCCTGCTTCTTAATATTAATTCAAAATGTCTACCATGTTGAGAACAATTATTTGAATGGCTTGCTTGGTAATTCAGGCTGAAGCTTAAAGGTTCTTTCCTTTTTTTTTTTCTCACTAGTAATTTTGATACCTACAGATGATTTGTGAAACTGTTAATCAAGTTTTGCATTTCCAATCTAGATTGAGTTTATTCCTACATGTCGTTTCCCTGTAATTTCGAAGTCTTTTGATAAGACTAGAAAAACTTGGTGTGATCTGATTAATTGGGATGAATATTAGGATTAAGTCACAATTAATCTTTTTTATTGTGTTTATTTGCATAATGTATCAGGTGCCCATCATATTGACTTGCGTGCTGCAACGCCAGAAGATCCGGATTGGCTGGTGAAGCAGAGGTTAACTGAAGTGGAGCTTATCAAAGGATGGATATCTGATTATAATCTGAGAAAGACAACCAGTTTCAGTATGTAGATCTGATTATGGAAATTGGTATGTGAAAAATGAAGATTACATTATGATGTATATAATCTCAAATTATACGCTAATGCCAAGAATGATATTGGCTCCTTCATTTGTACGGAGCAAGCATGTATATACCTAACCACGAAGCTAATTACAACGATTATTATCAATAATATATATACATATATATTATGAATTAAATATTTTTAGTATTATAAAACAAAAATCACTCACAGCTTCACAATTAAATTGATGATTATGATAACTTAAAAAGTATTAATAATATTGATGAAAAAAATTTCTCAAAATGTTAAATTGTATATTAATTTAATTTTAATCTTTAACATTAATTTAATTTTAATCTTAAATATTGTATCAAATTATATTTTTATTTTTTGATATATGAATTTTTATGTTTACTTTGAGAGAATTGTATATATATTATTATTCATAATATCATCTAATTCAACCAGTTTGAATCAACGAATTGACCAATTAACCTCTAATATAATTGTCAATCCAGAACTTCTGGTTCGGTTTTTTAAATATTATGTCTTTTTGACTAGTACCTACTTACTAAGCCGTATTGAATACTTAATTTCATAACGATCACGTTCTGGCATGCTGTCCTCTAGTCCATACAGTTGTTCGTAATCAAGCATATTTCATCAATTGTAAAGCCAATTTCAATTTGTAATCACTTTCGATGTAACACAATTAAGGTTACACAGTCCCTAAAAACATCTCCAATAGAGGGTGCTTGTAACCTCCTTAGAACATCTTCAGTAAAGAGTGCTATAAAAAATATCAAAAACTTAACACATAATACTAAAATATAATATTTTGTTTTCACACTCATCCACCTCATTTTTTGCAACTTTTGAAGTTGCTGATATGACCTCACAAGTCATTACTTTATATATAATTTATTTTATTTATAAATATTACATTATTTGAAAATTTCAAACACTCAGCATTAATCTTTGAGAGTTACCAAAGTCAATGACACATCATTAAACACTCAATTAAGCAACTTGCCACATCATCAAGCACTCAATTAAGCAACCTCTATTAAAAATGCTCTTATATACAACTAGTAAAAGCTCAGGCGCTTCACTTGATTTTGACAAAATCATGGAGCCTAATGGTAAGAAGATTGAGGCAAATAAGAAAGTTGCTAAATTCTGAAAAGGCAACATGTGCGCAGTAGCTGCTAATCGTTTGGCTTTTCTTATTGACTTCTTTGAGATGGATAAATATTATAGGAAAAGTTTCTCTCACAACAGTTGTCCATCTCGTGTTAGGAACGCAAACCTTATATAAGTCCATCTTACACAGTGCTAAATCTATCTTACATATGCTACGTCAGAAAGAGACCTTTGGAACTATGCTTGATCACTTAGTCAAAGCAGTAGCTAGTAGTGATGGTGTCTTTGGAACGTAGCAGAGAAAATGCTTGGATAGCTCTTTAGATAGTCTAAGAGGCGGGGTTAGAGAAGGGATAGACTTCCTCACTTTTCTTACTTACTGTGCAAACTGCCTTCTGTTCCAGGGCTAGGCAGAGATAGGATCGATCAATACAGTGTTCAATTGATTGCACCGCCTTTCTCAAGTAATTAAGAGATGATGCGTGGCATCTTCTTTCTTGCTGGGGCTCAATAGCATGTTTCATAAATCAATTTCTTGCTTACAGAAATTCGTTTTTGGCTATCCGCAATCAACTATTGAGACAGAAAAGTCATCTTATTACTGCTCCCCTTTGGGGTAAATTACATACGTGGTGTACAACTTTTGCCTTATTTCACACTTTGGTGTACAACTTTCAATTTTGCACATAAAAATGTACAACCTTTTGATGACCTCCCATTAAAGTGTACAACCGTTAATTATTATCGGTCAACCCGAAATCAACAAGCCACATCACTATTTTGACTTCTCTAAAAGTAAAAAACTGATCCACCTAATATGAAATTATTTTTATACCTTTTGTCCTTTATATAATTACTAAAAAAAAACTCTATCTTCTCCTCCATTTTTTTGCCGTTTCTCTCTCTAAAACTTTCACTCTCTTTATCCTTTCTCTTTCTAAAGCTTTCACTCTTTTATCTTTCTCTCTCTAAATCCGTAAAATGTATTAATAGTTCATATTTAATTCTTTCTCTCTCTAACTCTCTCTCTAATTCAAATTTTGATGGGTTTCTCTCTCTATATCCAGTAACTTTCTTCTTGCCATTAAAAAGCTTTTTCAGTTGAAGATCGGTTTTCTTAGGTGCAGATACAACTTTCTTCGATTTTGTGTTAGTGTTTTTAGGCGCAGCACCTCCGGCCGCTGCTGCCGCACGCCTTCTGCTTTTGGTGATTTCTTGTTCCTGATTGTAAGAAGCGATTCTCCTTTTCTTTCGAGATTTGGGATTCAAATATTCATTTCTGTTTTTTTTTTTGTGATTTTTTTTTTGCATTTTTTGCAATTATTACTGCTTTATTAATCTCAATTTTCATATGGCTTCTGCCAATATTTTTTGTTTTCAACCAGTAAAATATTCAGACCCCTTTCCTGTTTATCTTGCTTTGCTATTGAGCAGTCAAGTGTCTTAAGATTTTTGGCAGCAGCGGCCGGAGGTGCTGCGCCTAAAAACACTAACACAAAATCGAAGAAAGTTGTTTCCGCCCCTAAGAAAACCGATCTTAAACTGAAAAAGCTTGTTAATGACAAGAAGAAAGTTACTGGATATAGAGAGAGAAACCCATCAAAATTTGAATTAGAGAGAGAGTTAGAGAGAGAAAGAATCAAATATGAACCATTAATACATTTTACGGATTTAGAGAGAGAAAGATAAAAGAGTGAAAGCTTTAGAAAGAGAAATGATAAAGAGAGTGAAAGCTTTAGAGAGAGAAACGGCAAAAAAATGGAGAAGATAGAGTTTTTTTTTTAGTAATTATATAAAGGACAAAAGGTATAAAAATAATTTCATATTAGGTGGATCAGTTTTTTACTTTTAGAGAAGTCAAAATAGTGATGTGGCTTGTTGACTTCGGGTTGACCGGTAATAATTAACGGCTGTACACTTTAATGTGGGGTCATCAAAATGTTATACATTTTTATGTGCAAAATTGTAGGTTGTATACCAAAGTGTGAAATATGACAAAATTTATACACCACATATGTAATTTACCCCTCCCATTTGTTAAAAGGCTACGCACCTCGTCTTTTTCATATATGCTCCTTTTTAAGCCCATGAAGCAGGCAAGCGCTAGTGGACAAAAGTAGACTTGCAATGACAGTAGGCATTTAAATAGGGCCTACATAATTAGGGGTGAGCATGGTCCGGTTCGGTCTAAAAACCAAACCAAACTGAATTGGACCGAACCAAATTACCTCTATTTTTTAAGATCAAACCAAACCAAATTATAATTCGGTTTGGTCTGGACCGAACCGAATTATTTCGATCTTGTCTGGTTTGGTTCATATTTGGACCAAACAAAGCACTAGAGACCTATAACTACTTGTATCTTCATTAACTAAACAATTATATAAAAAATAATAATCATATAATTAGTTTTTCTTTTGTATATATAATCAATTGAGACAGAAAAAACATGTTTAATTGTTTTTCCTTTTCTATATATAATTAGTTAATTAATTTAAAACATTAAAATTAAGAGTAGTACATATTGTATTTCGGTTTGATTTTGTTCGGTTTTGAACCGGACCAAACCAAACCGGACCGAAAACCAAACTAGCTTAAAAATTAGGACCAAACCAAACCAAAATATAATTTGATCCGATTTGGTTCGGTTTTTTCGGTCCGGCTTTTTCGATCTTTGAGTTTTCGGTTCGGTTCTGCTCACTCCTATACATAATACCTTCTTTTTCTTCTCATTTCATTTCCCGCTGAATCCATTCCCTAAGGAAGTCCAGGTAGCACTCCCTAATGATCTACGTCGCTTGGCTATATCTTTGCTATTCCTTTCATATCATAGTGAAAGCTTGAGTTAAAGCCCATGCATGACCAATATCAATGGGTTGAGAAAGAAGAAGCGGAGATCTTTCTATTCATGAAAGAATGAGAAATATTAGAATTCGAGTGACTCACAGGGGAAGATCCTTAGAAAGGGCAAGCACAAGACCCTCAAAATAGGATTTGCTAAGTCTAAAATCCCAACCTTTTACGTTTTAAATATATTTGATGGATGAACAATTCTAGCTAGCAATCATGGAGATAATTTTCTTTTTTATGCATTCAGTCCATTACAAGTTTTGGCTTGTAACTAGTCAATTGTTTCATTGTAATGACAAATTTCATTAATAAAATGACGCGCATCATTTAAAAAACTATATGGCATCTAAATAATTTAAGTGAACTTCAGTAATATCTAAAGGCAATTCTGAAACCCCAATAGGTGACTGATCAACAAAGAGTTCTCACTAAAGATGACAAGTCAAATTAAGCATTTCAAAACATCATCAAATTTATTTAGCACCACGCAGCACATTGGTAAAAAATAAAAATTCAACAAGGCTAAACTTGCTGGTGCAATGTGGAAAAATCCACAATATAAAAGACTTGCATCAATTTACCAAAACAACCAAGGTCATAGGAGGAGGAATGTGAAAGGAAAGTATAGATATCTTCATGCAAATGGACCAACTGTTAATTAATGGTGCTTCCTCTCAAAAAGCCCATCTGGTCCTGCACCATGTAAAAAAAATAATGGAGTATCCAATTATATTTAACAACTAACCAAAAATACCCATTACATTATGTTCAGAAGACATTCACAGAAGTCAAGGACAACACTTCCTCGTAAACCGTTAAATAAACCAAAGTAACAATGATAAAGTTGTCATAAGGACATCTAAAGAAGTCAGGGAGTTTGTCATTCTTAAATGGGGGTTCAGAAATATGCAACGAAAGTAATCCATCCATCTAATTCAAACTGAATATGTTATCAGTATGAATTCAACTGAACCCAAGATTAAATATCATATTGGTTTTTCAGCCAAACTACAGAACTACAGTACCTGCATGAACCTAACTGCAACCCTAGTTTAACTATATAGATGTTGCATAATTACATCTCATGCAAAGTTAACTTCAAACTTGTGTTATCTATTTATTGCTTAATAAAGTGTCCATTTTACATTGGAAATGCCACAATAAGTTACAATGCACAGAAGAGCAAATTAATTAATCCATTAACAATTTGAACTCACATTTGGCACATTGAACAGAGATTGTTTCAATGTTCAAAAGAAGCAATATTTATAAGTATGCTACTAAATAAAGCCCTAAATTAATCCACATAGAAGAGAGACCACTCAATTTTAGGCAAAGTTTCAACTAACATAAGCATTATCTCATAAAGGTCGCTAACTTTACCACCCTGAGACAAGGTTCCATGATCATATTGGAGCCATCAATATTTATTTCTTAAATTAAAAGCCTATTTATTATCCAGAACTCGAAAGAGCCGCTTGGATGCTTAGAGTCTTAGAGGTATTTTGTTACATACTAGTCCACCTAAAGAATGCTGCTCTTGCAGAATAAATTTGGAAAAAATGCAATGCAAAATTATGAAAGAACCACCAACCAATTCAGGTTACAAAAAGTTGATCCGCACAGGGCGCAGATTGAACATGCCATGTTTAGCTAACTCTATGAATAACCAAGCTCTACCAAGTAATGAAAATCTAAATTAACCTCTGATAATATTGAAACCATATAAAATAAAATATAGGGAAAATAAAATTCATAGGTGTAAATAATTGACCAGTACATACCCCACGGGAACTCCTTATTACGAATGTGCAAATATGGATAGGCCTGCATGAATATACAATGATATGCATATGTTAGTTAGGATCAATATTCAATAGTTATATCCCTCTTTTCAACATGCTGCAAGTACAACAAATTTACAAGTTACAACAACAAGAAACCATAGCCAGTTCATGAATTATAGATGGAAAGAATGCAAATAAAATTCCAGATGACCCATATATTTCTCAAAAGAGTTACATTGTAGATTATAAAAGAAAGCTCACAGGAGGTTCCTCTTCGTGGCTATGTCCCTTTGATAGGCAATAGGCAGCTAGAGCAGTGCATGATGCAATCGCCACATACGTTATCTTCTCCCACTTTGCTGCCTCTGCGGCCTCATCTGATATAATAAACTCAATCACATCATGGAAATAGAAAAAAAAAAAAAATATTACCAACTCTAAGCTATGTTCAAAGTTAATTGAAACATGAGCTTCAAAATATACAAGAGAAAGTTGGATTCTTCGTACAATTCTTCCTCATACTCCATGATTCTCATCAACCAAACAGCATAAGATATCATAGCGAATTAAAAATTTCCAAACAATATACTTAAATTAAAACCTAAAAACTAATATTAAAAAAATCACAACAGCCCATCTCAAGCCCTAAGACCACCTTAACTCTAAGATTAATTCGACTTATACTGAAATCACAAACTCGAATGAACGAATAGAGATCGGATTCCTGATAGACGAATTGAATCCAATCGCATGGAATCCAATCGAATATATGAAATTCGAAAAGAGAAAGGGTAGAAACTTACATTCAACATCGCCATGGCCAGAGGAAGAGAAGGACCTCTTAGGAGCGGCAGAAGTTCTGGAGCCGCCGCGAAGAGCATTTCGGAGACCAGATCGCATCAACGCCGTCGCCATTTTTCTCAGATTTTCTTCACTCTTTACCTTTGCAGATAAAAAAAGCATATGCTGCGCAAACAGAGAGCAGCTCGTAATAAAGCTATTCCACGTGCCACTCACGCTCTCCGTTTTTCTAAGTCGAAATGGGCTCACCAGTTTCTGGGTAAAGGCCTCAGGGCCATCAAATTACAAGTGCAAATTACTATAACTGTTTTCTATTTATCTTTTTTTTTTTTTTTTAAGTGTCACCTTTTTTCAAGTAAATATTTTGTTTTTATTTTAATTTTTTTTTTATTTACCATATGTTATATTCTTTTTATTGTAGTTTTTTCTTAGTGGAAAAAATGGATTTATACTAAGAAAAGAACGGAGGCGGAACCGAGAACCAGTCCCCCCAAGCTTTGGCTGAACGTCTAATAAAAGATACAGAACACCCAACAAGTTCCTGTAAAATAACCTACCAATATTTGACTATGACATAAAAAGGTGAGATTGCCTTTGATGTGAGGGCCAGCGATTGAACGACAATCTGCGCATCAGACTCGAGAACCACTCGGCTTCAGTTGTTGTCTTTGATCCAGCTAAGTGCTTTCCGAACGAACAACACTTCAGCAAAAGTAGCATCCTGTGCGTCGGTGAGGTATCCATTTTTTGCAGCAACAATACCCCCAATTCATTTCAAACAACGCAACCGAAACTAGCCTTCAGTATTTCCTCGGACCAGGCCACATCCACATTTAACTTCAGACATCTCTCAGCTGGAGGAGACCACCATGTAGCAACAGTAGCACTCGTTGGACCGATTCTGACACCCAATGAAGTCCCTCGGGCCTCCTTCCATGATGCGAGATACACGACAGCCCACTCCTTCACTAGCGTAGTTGGAGATAACAACTTCTGCCATTCCAAATTATTCCGAAGTTAGCTCTAACTGTTGCCAGGGCTTCGTTTTGAGGAAAGGAACAAAATGCCATAAAGTCCCCGAACAACCTACCAACATCACTAGGGGGAGATAATGCCAAACTTCCCTTACCCACAAGCAACCAACCAACGCGTGATACATATCCTCTAGTGCAGCTACACAAATCGGACAAATGGCAGAGAGCAGAAAATGCTTACTGCGAAGTTCGACCATCACTGACATGCAATATTTATATGTATTAAATATTTTAATCATAGCTGCATTCTATATCCAGGATTTCTAGTTAGATGGTTAAGCTAATCTAGTATTTTAACTATCTGGATTAAGTTCTGATTGTAATGATATTTGTTTGTTTGTATTTGATCTTTGTACTTATTGAAGTTTGTTATTTTTTTTTTTTTTCATAACTTATTGAAAATATTTTTGGCTCTATTTTTTTTGTCATGAAATTTGGGAGGTTTTTTTATTTGTTTTTCTATTGCTTCTATGTGTTTATCTAATATTGTTATTTTTATTTTTATATTTTTTATGTTTAGTTGTTAAATTATGGGTAAAGTACAAAATTAATGCTTCTGGTTTAATCTATTTACAAATATAGATATGCGGTTTAAAATTTAAAAATAAAGATTTGTGGTATATTTTTTATATAAAACAAAGAATTTGAAATTATACTGTTAAGTTCTAATAAAAAAATTATTTTTTATTAAATTATATTTACATATTAACAAAACACATATCCAAAAATCAAATTGCAGTTGTATAAAATATATTTAAATATTAATTTAAGTCATAAACTGTCAAATTAGTAAGAAACGTAAAATATGTATCATATGATTTATGGTTTCGATTTAAGAAATTGTATTTTTTAGGGGAGTTATGTTTTGTGGATATGTAAAAATAATTTTTTAAGATAAAAATATCATAATTAAGAATAGATTTTTTAAGATAAAAAATATTATAATTAGAACTTGTGTAATTTGAAATACTCCATTTTGTAAATAATGTTAGATATTAGTCTTTAATATTGGTGTTGTAGAAATTCCACATGGAAAGAATAAGAAGGAAATATGTATTTTATATTGTCTAAGAGACATCTGTATTGTCTAGAGACATCTGTATGTCTGGAGACATCTGTATTATCTGGAGACATCTGTATTTTGGATAAAGATAAAACAGTTTTATAACTGTTTTGACAACCAGCTTTTTGGCTATAAATATCCTCAATCCTTCATACCTTTTCATTTACTGTTTTAATTATTCAAATACGTTCATAGGGAAATTAGTGAAATTGCTATCATTAATTTTATGTTAGGGAAATCCTAGAGGAAACTTAGTCAGAAATCCAATAGCAATTGATAGTGGGGGCTAATATTTTCTTAAGGACAGTGATTAATCACGTCCCTATTAATCATATGTTTATATATTGATGACATGTTAATCTTTGGAACCAATATGAAAGGAATTGATGAGACAAAGAACTATTTGAGTTCATGTTTTAAAATGAAAGATTTAAATGGAGTTGATACTATCTTAGGTATCAAGGCTATAAAACATAGTGGGGGTTTTGCGTTGAGTCAATCTCATTATATTGAAAAAGTGCTTAATAAATTTGAGCACTTAAAGTTTAAAGAGGCTAATTCCCCTTATGATTCATCTTGTAAACTTAGTAAAAATGAGGGAAGAGGTGTTGCTCAACTTGAGTATGCTAGTGCAATAGGAAGTATGATGTATGCATCACATAGTACTAGACCAGATATTGCATTTGCTATTTGTAAACTTTCTAGATTTACGAGTAATCCAAGTCGTGAACATTGGAAAGCAATTGGTAGGGTTTTAGGTTACTTAAAAAGAACCAAAAACCTTGGATTATATTATAATAAATTTTCAGCAGTTCTTGAGGGTTATTCAGATGCTAGTTGGATAAATACTATCGGTGATAGTAAGTCCACAAGTGGTTGGATTTTTATGCTTGGTGGAGGAGCTGTTTCTTGGGCTTCAAAGAAACAAACTTGTATTACTCATTCCACAATGGAGGCTGAATTTTTGGCCTTAGCAGCAGCAGGAAAAGAAGCTGAATGGCTGAGGAATATGCTATTAAATATTAAGTTGTGGCCACAACCAATGTCAACCATTTCTTTGAACTGCGATAGTGAAGCTACTTTGTCTAAAGCTTATAACAAGATATATAATGGAAAGTATAGACATATTAGCTTAAGACATTCGTATGTACGACAATTAATATCAGATGGGATTATTACTATCGTATATGTTAAGTCTTGTAATAATTTGGCAGATCCTTTCACAAAAGGACTTCCAAGGGACATAGTATATAAAATGTCCAAAGAGATTGGTTTAAGACCTATATGATTACATCAGCAATAACAGAAACCCAACCTATGTATAGTATTATCACTATGTAAAGGTTCAATGTGGTAAAAATAAGTTGTTGATAACTGATTGATATACTAAGTATAATAATAAATTAGATAGTATATGATTATTAGGGTGAGTCTTAGACTCTTAATGAAGCTTCATGTGTTGTATTTGAACTTCACCTATATGGACATAAGGAGTGGTGCCGCTCCTAATGAAAGTGTGGTCTACTTTTATAATTGTCCATGAAGTCTAGGATGAGCGCATGGCCATAATAGTGCTACCATTTCTATGGACGTACATTTAT
The DNA here is from genome assembly GCF_963576675.1 of Euphorbia lathyris. Lineage (NCBI taxonomy): Eukaryota > Viridiplantae > Streptophyta > Magnoliopsida > Malpighiales > Euphorbiaceae > Euphorbia > Euphorbia lathyris. The sequence continues at coordinate 67,027,914 of NC_088914.1, read as the reverse complement.
ATAGAAGTTATGTGTGTGATACTTCTGGTATAACAAAAGGGATTATGGCTCAAAAGCGGCAAGCCGCCATTAATTTCGTTTTTCCTTGAAGTGTTACACTAAGTGGAGGTCCAAATCGCAAGATACCGACATTTATGCATAACTCTAATGAGATTTGTTTAAACACCAATACATAAAGCCTAAGTGGGGGATTGTTAGATATTAGTCTTTAATATTGGTGTTGTGGAAATTCCACATGGAAAGAATAAGAAGGAAATCTGTATTTTATATTGTCTAAGAGACATCTGTATTGTCTAGAGACATCTGTATGTCTGGAGACATCTGTATTGTCTGGAGACATCTGTATTTTGGATAAAGATAAAGCAGTTTTATAACTACAGTAAAACCTCTATAAATTAATAATGTTGGGACCATGGAATTTTATTAATTTATAAAGATATTAATTAATCGATAAATTAATAATTATAAACTTATAGAGTGATTTTTAAATTTTTTTTAAATAAATTTTAAATTACTAATTGTTTCAAACATTGCAAAATTCGTACATAGGATGAATATGTCACGATGAATTTAGAGGAAGCAATCACGGAAGAAGACATTCATGAACTTGAGGGAATGATTAGTCAATTGGTTACCGCAATCAAATGAATGTCAATCAAATATTGGATTATCCAGGTGAAAACAATGAATGCTTACAAGTCCAAAGTTTAGAAGAAATTGTGTCGAGCGTTATGCAAAATTCAATTGAGGATGAAGCTGATGATGATTTGGTACCTTTGAAACCAGACACACGAAAGGAAACAATTATAACATCATCCACTCTTTACAATTTTTTGTTAGAATTTGACAAGGATATACCGGAACTTTTGAATGCACTGAGAATAGGTAGAGATGAAATTCAACTAGATTTAAATTTCAAGAAAAAACAAAATACTATAGATTCATATTTTGCTAAATTATCCCAAGTATGTATATCTATATATATTTCGCATATGTATTTGAGAAATTATTAATTTATAGAGGTAATAATACAATGTATTTATAAAGGGTTGTTCCATAAAATTATTATCTTATTAATTTATTAAAATTGATCATTTTTTGAACTGGCCCAAGTCGGGACCAGAAGAAATTATTATTTTAAAGAGTTTATTAATTTATCGAGTATTAATTTATAAAGGTTTTACTGTATTTTGACAACCAACTTTGTAACGACCCGATCCGGAGTGGGTGACGCCGGGGTAGAAGGCCTGAGCAAGGAGCGGCCCTAAGGGATGGCGATGGGGGCAGGAATGAACTGAATCCCACATCGGAAATGGAGAGGAAGTGATTGAGGCTTATTAGTAAGATGTGAATCCAATACATGCAGACGCGTTTTAAAGCCGTGAGGCCCAATGTGTTGGAATTGGGCCAAAGCGGACAATATCTACATGGTATTGGGCCAGGGTGTTACAATTGGTATCAGAGCCGACTCTCCACGTACGATGTGTGGTTCGGGGACGAACCAGGCGGAAGCTGGTGGGCCTGTAATGACCCGGTCCGGAGTGGGTGACGCCGGGGTAGAAGGCCTGAGCAAGGAGCGGCCCTAAGGGATGTCGATGGGGGCAGGAATGAACTGAATCCCACATCGGAAATGGAGAGGAAGTGATTGAGGCTTATTAGTAAGATGTGAATCCAATACATGCAGACGCGTTTTAAAGCCGTGAGGCCCAATGTGTTGCAATTGGGCCAAAGCAGACAATATCTACATGGTATTGGGCCAGGGTGTTACAAGCTTTTTGGCTATTAATATCCTCAATCCTTCATACCTTTTCATTTACTGTTTTAATTATTCAAATACGTTCATAGGGAAATTAGTGAAATTGCTATCATTAATTTTATGTTAGGGAAATCCTAGATGAAACTTAGTCAGAAACTCAATAGCAATTGATAGTGGGGGCTAATATTTCCTTAAGGACAGTGATTAATCACGTCCCTATTTTATATTTGTGATCCCATATTTCTAACAAATAAAACATATCATAGACATCTATTTGCAAATTTTTAAACCACAAACATTGTTTTTGTGCTTTTCCTTTAAATTATTATATGAATTTTATTGTTTTAGATGTTCAATTCAGATATCACAGATCCTATATCACCTTTTATGTTATTTGCTGTGAGACAATATGAAAAAGCCGAAAACCACTATGGTGTTGCATCTTTACCAACTTAAATATGCTTCATGCATTTGAACCGTTCCATCAACAAATCCAAATTTGTTTTTGGTCATCAAAGCAACCTTTACTAATTTCAACCACCGATAATAATTAGTACCAGTAAATATATGTAATACGAGTGCGAGAATTGGAGCAGTGAGGAAGTTCCATGTGTTAGATTTGCCATGAAAAGCAATTTCTGGCTCACATACCATCTTAGATGTGCCACTTTCCATTGACCATCGAAGATTTTATGATTCATACTTTTCGATAGCCTTTTCAGAATATCAATAAGGTATTATAAAACCATTATTAGTGTCATAAATCCTTATTAGTGTTTGTTTACCTTAATTGCAATTTCTCTACTAATCTAAATCCATGCATTACAAAGTTTTCATGAGGCATGTTGTTGTTTCTCTTTCTGCATTAGTTAGGATAGTAGAGCCCTTTCCTCCATGATTATAACCATGGCATGGGCCACATATCTAAACATTCCTCAGTTCTCCAGCCCATGGTCCATAATCACTTGTGTTATATTTCATGAGATGTTGTAAAATTGATTGGTTTATATAATGAATTGTGCCCATTTTAATTGATATTGATAAATCTGAATTCATTATACACTTCTTACTTGCACATGAATTATAATTTTTTTGTTTTCATTTGTGAAGCTAAAAGTTAGTAGATTGAATATCTTGCACCCGACTTCTCTTTCACATCATGATTGCTTGGACATGTTGCACATATTATATGAATAATAAATGTTATATCTTTATCCCTTGTTAGTCACAAATATGGTTATCAAAACCAAACTGATCAATTAGCGGGAACAAAGGGTTGGGAGTTTAAGGTTCAACCGAGATTGAATCGGCTGAACTAGAATTCAAAAAATCATCTAAAAATTAATGTTTTAGTTTTATTTAATTTTTTAACATAGAAAAATATTAATAATATGAATAAAAAATGTATACAAATAATTATAATATGTCCTTTAATAATTGGAAATTAAATTTTTTCTCTCAAATCCTTAGTTGATTGATAAATTCTACGGAGAATCGACATGAAACTTGAAATCCACCAAGAGTAAAGAGAATAATTTATAAATAAAAACTACAAAACTAATCCTAAAATATACTTTTTGTAATGACGACACATGGAGCATTAAGAGCCTTCGGGTCAAGTGACCACGTGGAACATTAAGAGCCATGAAGAGCTTAGCTTGCTATTAAGAGCAATTAAAGAGAAATTGTCCATCATTAAAGAAAGGATTTTTCCTAATAGAAGAATGTTTCCTAGAAGAAGAATGATTCATTAAGTATTATAAATAGACAGGTATGACAACACCCTAGATGTACGTTAACATCACTACATTATAAGTGTTCCACTTCCTTCAAACATTTGCTTACTTAGGCATCAGAGCGGGTTCGCTGGACTCCGGTCCCTCTCTAATTGTCTGTTCTGTTTCAACAAAGAAATAGAAGACACTTCGAAATAGAGATAACATTGGTGCGGTGAACGTGGAATTCTACAAACACGTAACTTTTGAAAAAAATGTTTCGGTAGGAGATCATACATGCAGACCTTCAACCAACAGGCCTTTTTTATCTGAGCCAGAGTCTAGACACCACTAGGAACCATTAGATCCTCAATACCACCTTTTGTATTGCTGAGCAAATTTAATATGGATGGGCAATAATTGGAAACATGCTCAAGTCCCCACTGGTGAGACTCCTAGAGGCCTTGGGTTTTGTAAATTTGAATCTGCTGAAGGGGTTCTCCATGCGTTATGACTTCTGAGCAAATTTAATATGGATGGGCAAGAATTAGTGTTAAATGTCAATCAAGCAACAATAGAATATCTCCCGCATTATGTTGAAAAGAAAACTGAAATCTTAAAAGATATCAAAGAAAATCAAGCTGCAGGTATTCATAAGTAGGATGCTAAAACTTTAGTTGCAAAGAGTGAACCTCTCAAATCTTTGAAGCCTATGACTGTGACAAAGGGAACAAAGAAAATCCTGATAATTCAACCTTTGGCATTGTGACGAATGAAGACAAAGAAGGAGACAAATAGGCTTTCGAGAAGTTGACCTTCTTCATGGTCATCACAACATAAAAACTTCGGCATTATTTTCAGTGCCACCCTATAGTGGTTCGGACTGACATGCCTCTCAAGAACTCCTTTAACAACCAGAAACTTCTTCCATTTAGCAAAGGTCAATCCACGTCAGAAAGAAAGAATTTTAACTTCTTCCCTTTCGACAAATGTGATGTAACTTTTTGACGTTCGAAAAATCAAAGATTAGCAATGAAGTGTATTTATCATATGTTCGACGTTTTAATGAGTTGTCTTTTGAAATTCCTTAATCGACTATGTTAAAGATCAATGGCATGCATGCTACAATGATTTCGATCAAAGGTCTTAAGTCGAATAAATTCTGAAGACCACACTCCCTCGAAAAAACTTCTAGATAGCCCAACATAAATTGGGGAAAGGATCATTCGATTTTGATAATCATGAACTCCACCTCAAAATTTAAAAGGTAATCCAGAATGATCAAAGAAAAACGACTCTGTCAAAAATACAATCAAAGGACTAGGGAACTTCCTGCCAATCGGCAAAGGTCGTGTAACTTTGTCTTTCGGCAAATCAAAATAGTTACTATGAAACTTCTTGCCTTTTAGCAATCAAAATAGTTATTAATAAAATTGAATACTTATAGACGCATACGGCTTTTTTTTTTGTTATCTATCAGAATTCCTTAATTAACTATATTAAAGGTCAATCCTAGCATGCTACAAGGATTTCAATCAAATGTCTTAAGTAGAACAAATTCCAATGAACACACTCCTTCAAACAAATTGAAAATCCTCCCACACAGATTAAAGATGAGACCATTCAATCTTAGCAATCACGTGTCCCATCTCACAATTTAAAATGGTTATTTTTTACAAAATTGATAGAGGAAAAAAGTAGCTTGTCATAAAAGTATCTTTAAAAAAAATAAAGGTAGATGGAACAATGAAACGTAACACTAGGCACTTCTTTCTGCTAGGCACATTAAACTCTAAAGAGATCGGTTTTTCCCAGAAAAAGTGGGGGACATATGATACTGTAGGAAATAAATGACGACACGTGGAGCATTAAGAGCCTTCGGGTCAAGTGACCACGTGGAGCATTAAGAGCCATGAAGAGCCTTGCTTGCCATCAAGAGCCATTAAGAGTATTGTCTGCCATTAAGAGTCATTAAATATCTAATATTGTGACGAAAATTCGTCTGACAAAATAAATTTTGTCACAATTAATGTATTTATTGTGACAAAAAATAATTAGTAAAAAAATGTGAAAATTCCAAACAAAATTATGACAAAATAATGTTTCGTCCAAATATTTATCACAATAAAGCACCAGTCAATCGATATTATGACAAAAAAAATTGTCACACATTTTTGTCATAAATACATAAGGTTGTGACAAAAATTCATACGTAAAAATAATTTTTTTATCACAACTAATGTATTTATTGTGATCAAATAATAATTAGTAAGAAAAGGTAAAAAACCAAAAGAAATCGTGAGAAAAAAATATTTTGTCGAAATATTTATCACAAGAAAGTAGAACTTAATACGTATTATGATAAAAACAAATTGCCACATCATTTTTGTCATAAATATATAAAGATGTAACGAAACATTCATACTATAAAATAACTGTTTTCGCAATTAATGTACTTATTATGACAAAATTACAATTAGTAAAAAAATGAAAAAACAAAACCAAATTATGACGGTAATATTTATCAAATTAGACTAATCTATTGTTTCGGAAATCAATTTACAAATTTTCATATTTATTTGGGGATTAGAATGTGTCAGAGATTAATATAAGATATACGATTAAGCCTTAATCATCTTGAGCTTTTAGTTCAAACGGTTCCATGACATGGTATTAGAGTTGCTTGGACCAAACGGTCGAGGGTTCGAGTCCTGGCAACCTCATAAATTTGTAGAATTAAAAACACATGGCGGGTTGGGCCTGTGTTGTACACGCTGTAAGCCCATTGTGTGGAGGTGTGTCAGAGATTAATATAAGATTTACGATTTAGCGGTGTGTCAGAGATTAAAGAGATTAATATAAGATTTACGATTTAGCGGGTTGGGCCTGTGTTGTACAAGCTGCAAGCCCAATGGGCATTTGCGTATGGTGGTGTGTATGTAACATTTTTCTTACTACATTATGTAGTCACAATAAATCATATTTCACGGTTATTTAAATTTTATCATAATAGCTAGATTAATGACAAATTATAGTTGTAACAATAATTAAAAACTAATTATGAGGTAATACAATTTTGTCACTAAAAACTTATTAAGACGGGCTTATTGTGACTAGGATGGTGACAACACACTTTGTAACAAGAAGTTTTTTATGACAAAAATATAACTTATTTTGACAAATTAAATTGTCGCAACAAGCTTGAATTCTTGTAGAGCATTGCGTGCCATTAAGAGCCATTAAAGAGAAATTGTCCGTCATTAAAGGAATGACGTTTCCTAGAAGAAGAAGAATGATTAATTAAGCATTATAAATAGATGTATGGAAACACCCCAGAGGCACGTTAACATCACTAAATTGCAAGTGTTCCACTTCCTTCAATCCTAAAACCCTTTGCTTATTTAGGGATCAAAGCGGATTCATGGGACTCCGACCCCTCTCTGATGTTTGTTCTGTCTTGTAGGTACTACGACGAAGGAAACGAAGACACTTCGAAAACAAAGATAACAACATAGAATTAAAATTTAGAAATTGAAGTATTATAGAATTATAAATTAGAAAGTAAAAGAGTTGTAATATCTTCACATCAATATGGAAAAAAGTGAAAGTATGAATAAGGATTAAAATAATAAATTAATTAATAGATAAGTTTTATAGGAAATTGAGAATTTAAATTTTGTCACTAAAAACTTATTAAGACGGGCTTATTGTGACTAGGATGGTGACAACACACTTTGTAACAAGAAGTTTTTTATGACAAAAATATAACTTATTTTGACAAATTAAATTGTCGCAACAAGCTTGAATTCTTGTAGAGCATTGCGTGCCATTAAGAGCCATTAAAGAGAAATTGTCCGTCATTAAAGGAATGACGTTTCCTAGAAGAAGAAGAATGATTAATTAAGCATTATAAATAGATGTATGGAAACACCCCAGAGGCACGTTAACATCACTAAATTGCAAGTGTTCCACTTCCTTCAATCCTAAAACCCTTTGCTTATTTAGGGATCAAAGCGGATTCATGGGACTCCGACCCCTCTCTGATGTTTGTTCTGTCTTGTAGGTACTACGACGAAGGAAACGAAGACACTTCGAAAACAAAGATAACAACATAGAATTAAAATTTAGAAATTGAAGTATTATAGAATTATAAATTAGAAAGTAAAAGAGTTGTAATATCTTCACATCAATATGGAAAAAAGTGAAAGTATGAATAAGGATTAAAATAATAAATTAATTAATAGATAAGTTTTATAGGAAATTGAGAATTTAAATTTTGTCACTAAAAACTTATTAAGACGGGCTTATTGTGACTAGGATGGTGACAACACACTTTGTAACAAGAAGTTTTTTATGACAAAAATATAACTTATTTTGACAAATTAAATTGTCGCAACAAGCTTGAATTCTTGTAGAGCATTGCGTGCCATTAAGAGCCATTAAAGAGAAATTGTCCGTCATTAAAGGAATGACGTTTCCTAGAAGAAGAAGAATGATTAATTAAGCATTATAAATAGATGTATGGAAACACCCCAGAGGCACGTTAACATCACTAAATTGCAAGTGTTCCACTTCCTTCAATCCTAAAACCCTTTGCTTATTTAGGGATCAAAGCGGATTCATGGGACTCCGACCCCTCTCTGATGTTTGTTCTGTCTTGTAGGTACTACGACGAAGGAAACGAAGACACTTCGAAAACAAAGATAACAACATAGAATTAAAATTTAGAAATTGAAGTATTATAGAATTATAAATTAGAAAGTAAAAGAGTTGTAATATCTTCACATCAATATGGAAAAAAGTGAAAGTATGAATAAGGATTAAAATAATAAAGTTTTTGCAATGCATAAATTCTCAATTTCCTATAAAACTTATCTATTAATTAATTTATTAATGAGTTATTAAAAAATAATAGTAAAATTAAACTTAAGCTTAGATATCCTTAAAAAAATAAGGTTAAAATTTTGACCCGTGAAATCCGTTAACCTGTGTGATTTTTCGGTTCAACGGTTTAACCGACCGATTCAGCAGGTTTGAGCAATGGTAGTTTTAGGTACCTTCAGACCTGTTCAACCAGGTTGACCCGGCAGGGTCTTACACCCTTGGTCACAAATGAATGATAAATTTTATATATTTATTTAAACATGTTCATATTAGTCATTTTATATACTAACAACAACATGCAATCGTAGTTTTATCAAACACTAATAATCAGATAGCAAACAACAAACAGTAATAGTAAATAGCAGATAAACCAAATGAGCCCAATATATACATTGTATAAAAATATATAATACTAATATTTTCATATAACAATAATAATAATATATCGGTAATCGAGATGGGCTAGCTCGTCCTATTTTTATAAATTCTAAACCCAAACCTAAAATAAGCAAGCTTGTGCGGGCTTAGGTAAAAAAAAAACTTAAGGTTCCTTTTTCTTTGTCTAATCTCGACTTGTTGAATGCAGACCTCGATGTAGTGATGAATATCTGTTCGGTTACTAACCAAACTGAAATGTCGATTAATCGAACTGAAATATATCCTATTTTAGAAATTAAATCGAATCAAATAGAATTGGTAACTGAATATTGTCAAACCGAAACATTTCGGTTCGGTTCGATTACCAACCAAATAATTGAAATATATAAATATATAATTTAAATGTTTATACTTACAAATTTTATACAAGAAAATATATTTATTTATTTCTTATAAATTTGAATTTCATAGTTGAACATTTATTTGACATTTTTAAAATCAAATATATATATATATATATATATATATATATATATATAATTCGGTTTATTAAATATAAAATAAGATTACAATATTTCTATTTATATATAGATTTTGGTTAAACTAATATCTTTTACGGAATAATCAAACTTATAATCGAATACATAAATGAAAATTTGAACTAAACTAAAACTTCGATTCGGTTATCAGTTTGATTATCAGTTATTTTACTCAACCCTACCTAAATGGATTAGGTGGGTACGCAAACTCATTAACATGTCTTTGATTAAAAATGTTTCGCAATTGACGAGTTTTTTTCTTTCAGGTTTCTTTTCCTATTTTTGTTTTTTCTCCTTTCTCTCTTTGATGTCATGAGTACTTTGAGTTGGAATTGTCAAGGCATGGGCAATCCCTTGTCAGTTTTTATGGTTTGAAATAATAAAAACGTCCTATTGAAGATTTGAACACAAGATTACAAGTTACAGTAGGAAGAAGAAGAAAGTTTTCGAACTTGAAGAGAAGAGGAAGAAGAAACGTTTGAGTTATCTTTCTCGAAATAAGAAATGAGCAAGTACAAAAGAAGAAGGAAGAATTTAAGTCTTTCTACACGCAAGGGTAAGCATCCAGGGGCACATGCATCTTTTCGCATGTGCTAGGGGCAGTTTCGTCCTTTCCGGACACATAGTATATTCTAGAAGAGCTTCACCAACACACCATGCTCCTTGGCACACTTGATCACTCCACAAATGCATCTCCTCTATTGATCATAAACCCTTAAGATCAATGGCTCAAAATAGGACACTTGTTATCCCTTTTTTCTTGGTCACTAAGTTTACTTGATGAACAACCTAGACAATAGAATATAAATATAATAGTTAAGAGCCTTTAATTTTTAATGAGAATTCTAGAGATTAATGGAATTTTTACCTCATTCAATTAATATGGTATCAGAGCAAATCTGAAGTTTCTCTTTTGAGTAAACATCAATGGTTGTCCCCATAATCAATACCGGCAGCCCCTACCATCTTCCGCCGAATGAAACTCCGACATTATCCCTCGTCTCGCAAGAACTCTCCGGGCCTAACTACCACCAATGGTCTCGAGCCGTCAAGGTTGCCCTCATGTCCAAAAACAAGTTTGCGTTTATTGATGGAACTATCAAGGCACCAGCTTTGGATGATCCAATGTACAACCAATGGGAGAGATACAACAATATGGTTATCTCGTGGATAAACCATGCCATCTCGCCATCCATTGCTCGAAGCGTCATGTGGCTGGAGAAGGCAGAGCAGATATGGGCTGATCTAAAGGAGCGTTTTGCTCAGGCAGACTCCTTAAGGATTCTGGAGCTTCGACGAGAAATCCACAGCCTGAAACAAGGTAATGGAAGTGTCACTGAGTATTACACCAATCTCAAAATACTTTATGACGAGTTATTGAATCTACGACCTATGCCACACTGTACCTGTCGGACGGCGTGTGGTTGCGGTGCTTTCAAAACCTTGAGAGATCAACAGGACGCGGACCAAGTGATTACATTCTTGCAGGGGTTGAATGAATCTTATTCCATGATATGCTCCCAAATACTCCTCATGGAGCCATTGCCATCACTCAACAAGGTCTACGCCTTATCCACTCAACACGAATGGCAGATTGGCTTTGTACCTGTCAAACAAACAGAGGGAAATGAAAGCAATCCGTTCGCAGGCTTTACACAAGGAAGACAGAATGGCAATCGCAACAACCCAAGGTATGCAAACAAGAAAAATGGCAAAAATACATCCTTGTGCACTTTTTGTGGAAATACAGGGCATACTGAAGATATCTGTTTCAAGAAACATGGTTACCCACCAAACTATGGAAATAGAAACAAAGGAAGTCCCTTCAGAACCAATCAACCCAAAGCCAACTCAGCGGTTAATCAGGGCAGAGACAATGGGGACTCGGGTGAAGAGGACAATAGGCAGACAAACATAGAACCATTCACTCTAACCAAAGACCAGTATCAAATGCTAGTCGCCCTATTGCCACTGAGCCATTCGGGAAAGGCCCCAGCCTCAGGCAGCAGCGTCAACACCTTTGTCAAGGGAGACAGTTCTGGTAAACGCCTAAACCCTAATCTTGCCCCATCATGTTGGATAATAGACACTGGGGCTACGGACCACATCATTTGCGACACAAAATTATATTCCTCATGCACGAAAATAGACAAATGTTGGGTAAATCTGCCTAACGGTGAAATGGTTAAGGCAGAACATGTCGGTACTATGGTTCTAAGTCCACAACTCATTTTGCACAATGTCCTATGCATACCTGCTTTTTATTACAACCTCATATCAACTAGCAAACTACTTGATACTGGTGAATTATGCATCGTGATAACTGGGTCCATGTGTGTGATACAGGACACAACAAGTGGGAAGAGGATTGGCTTGGCTAGAGAGCGTGAAGGCCTTTATTATTTAGATTATCCATTGCCTAGTAGTTCTGTTTTTTCAATTAAAGCAAATGTATGGCATCAGCGTTTTGGCCATCCCTCCTACGAGAGGATGAAGGGCCTCAACTTACCTTGTAATGACTTTGATTCATCTAAAGGAATGCCATGTGACATTTGTCAAAAAGCTAAACAGAAAAAAATCTCATTCTCAAATAGCCATACCATAGCAAAACAATGCTTTGATTTAATACACGTAGACATATGGGGTCCGGCAATAGAATCACACTCTAGCAAGCGTTACTTTTTAACCATACTCGATGATCCTAGCAGGTATACATGGGTAACATTAATGCAAACAAAAGGGGAAGCAAGCATAGCATTACGACAGTTTTGCACATACGTTAAGCTACAGTTTAGCAAAGATGTGAAGATGATTAGAACGGACAATGGCCCTGAGTTCATCATGAGGGATTTCTACAACGAAAATGGAATCATACATTATACATCATGCCCAGAAACACCACAACAGAACGAGAGAGTGGAAAGAAAGCATCTAGACATTATGAACACTACGAGGGCCCTCATGTTTCAAAGTTCATTACCCAAGGAATTCTGGCCAAAGGCCGTCAGTCATGCAGTCTATCTCATAAACAGGTTGCCTTCGGCACCAATCCTAGGGCAGACACCTTATCAAAGGGTGTATGGGGAGAAAAGCAACACAGAGGACCTCAAGGTGTTCGGGTGTTTGGCTTATGCATCATCATTGGATAGACACAAGAGCAAAATTTACTGAAAGGGCAATCAAATGCGTATTCATGGGATATCGACTCGGCACAAAGGGGTTTAAACTCCTAAATTTAAACACTAACATGTTTTTCTTTTCCAGTCATGTCAAGTTTTTTGAGCAATGCTTTCCTTTTTCGGAAGCCAAACAAGGAACAGAGAACTTCTGTAGTGAAGAAGAGCTAGAATCCCTATATATTGCAACCATAACAGATGATGAGGATGAGACCTCAGACACCGAAACACAAACAGAAATACAAGACATCATGTAACATGTAGATTCAACACAGACAGAAAATCATGAGTTCACAGAAGCACATTTCACAAATGATCAGGCAACCAGGGAAAGGCCACAGAGAACCAGACGAGCACCAACTTATCTCAGGGATTATCATTTAGCCTTGGCACAAGGATTGTCACTGCCTTGCCTCACAAATTCTCCGCATGACCTTTCGAAGCATCTTTCATACGGGAAACTTTCCACAGCTAAGAGAATTTTCTCTCTTAACCTTGCCTGTCACAAGGAGCCTGCGACATATCAAGAGGCTAAGTTAGATCCCAACTGGGTCAAAGCTATGGATAATGAGCTCGCGGCTCTGGAATCTAATCAAACATGGGGCCTAGTCACCTTACCTGAGGGAAAGCGGCCCATAGGGTGCAGATGGGTTTACAAGATCAAGCATAAGGCGGATGGAAGCATCTCGAGATACAAGGCTAGGCTCGTGGCGAAGGGGTATACTCAGCAGGAGGGATTTGACTTCACATCCACCTTCGCACCTGTTGCAAAATTTACAATAATTAGAATACTTCTGACCTTAGCTATAAACAATGATTGGTACATACACCAACTAGATATTGACAACGCTTACTTACATGGAGATCTGAGCAAAGACGTCTACATGGCCCTGCCTCCAGGGATTGAACCGCAACATAGCGAATAAGTTTGTAAGCTCAATAAAGCCCTGTATGGGCTTCCGCAAGCTAGACGGCAGTGGAACGCCAAACTTACAACAACCATCAAACAGATTGGGTTTACACAGTCTATTGCAGATCCCTCCTTATTTACCAAAAGGGAGGCAGGCCACATGACATCCATTTTGGTATATGTTGATGATGTTATATTGGCAGGAAGTGACATGCATGCCATTTCCCAGGTCAAGGGGCACCTAAACGACACCTTCAGTATCAAGGACATGGGCACCATCCACTATTTTCTTGGCTTTGAATTTTCTCACAGCAAGCATGGCCTCCACATGTCACAGAGAAAATACACGTTAGAGCTGTTGTAAGAAATGGGGTACGTCGACTGTAAACCAGCCTCATCCCCAACATTGCCAAATCATAAGCCAAGTCAAAGTGAGACATTACTACCAAACAACACATCATACAGACAACTTATTGGCAAATTACTCTATCTTACGCATACAAGACCAGATCTTTCTTTCATAGTAAACCAGCTATCACAACATCTTGTACAGCCAACAACAGAAGATCAAAATAGAGCTCAGAGGGTGTTACGTTACCTCAAGGGGATGGTAGGCCTAGGGCTTTTCTTTCCGGTACTCAACGATCTTCAATTACAAGCCTTTACGGATTCCGATTGGGGAACTTGCACAGAAACGAGAAGATCGGTGACCGGATATGCGGTTTTCCTCAGATCCGCCTTGATCTCATGGAGATCCAAGAAGCAAAACACGGTATCACGCTCTTCGTTGGAGGCGAAGTACCACGCCATGGCTTCCACCTCTTGCGAGCTTCATTGGCTCACAAATCTCCTCCGGGATCTTCATTCACCACCAGAGTCCGCCTCTCTTCTCTTTTGCGACAGCATATCGACCATGCATATTGCCCAGAATCCCATTTTCCATGAGAGAACGAAACATATAGACATCGATTGTCACGTTGTCCGCGAAAGAGTTCAAGCCGGCCTCATCCGTCTCATGGCCATCCCTTCGGCCTTACAGCTCGCCGATTTGTTTATAAAGGCGCAACACGCACCACAGTTACGATTTCTCTTGAACAAACTAGGCTTGAAGAACCAGTACCAAGTCTAATTTTAAGGGGAGTATTGAAGATTTGAACACAAGATTACAAGTTACAGTAGGAAGAAGAAGCAAGTTTTCGAACTTGAAGAGAAGAGGAAGAAGAAGCGTTTGAGTTATCTTTCTCGAAATAAGAAATGAGCAAGTACAAAAGAAGAAGGAAGACTTTAAGTCTTTCTACACGCAAGGGTAAGCATCCAGGGGCACATGTGTTGAAACACCTTTCCACAAGATTTTGATTTGACAAAATCATCCATGATTAAGAGGCAATTAAATTTAAATGCTTTGATTTAATTGTACTAATGTGTTTGTTCAATATTGAGTGCAAATATATATATAAAGTTAGACAGGACAAAAGTCAGCATAAGCCAACCTGAGTGGAACGGAACTCAGCATAAAAGAATAGAAGCTGAGTGAAGTAGGACTGAGCATCAGAAGCTTCTTTCTAAGTTGCCAGAACGAAGCTGACTAAACTAGAAGACTCCTTCAGAATCGTATAAACAGAACGGAGCTGACCAAGAAGTAACTCAGCTTGGAAGTTGAACATTCGAAGAAAACGAGCGAAGCTGAGTGACAGTCAGGATAGCATGAAGGATCCGTTCACTAAAGGACAAAGTCTGCCAATCTTCTGCACCAATAATTGAAGCCTCGAAAATACACAGAAGACTAATTCCAAGAAACATGGGTCAATGGATTATTGGTAAAAGACAACTGGCACAAAAAGACAAGTCTGATGCAAGAAGACAAAACCTGACGCCTGAAGAAAACAGAGGAAGGGAATGGCGGAACAGTCTGAAGCTGACCAGAAGATGTTCCCTAAAAGAGCCGTTTTGGTGTTAACGGCTAAAACAATTCAAGTGATCCATCTGCAGATTTGCATCTATAAAAGGACAATCAAGAGCCTTGGATCATTGCCGAAGTATCAAAAGAAAAATACAAGAGAGAAAATCTTCAAAGCATTCAAATACAAAAAGGATCTTACACCAAATCTTCTATTCTTTGTGTAAATGCTAGAGTGATTCTATGTAATCTTCTAAAGTGTTCTTTACTAAAAAAAGAACAAGTGTTTTATCAATTGTTATATTGAGAGTGTATGCTGAGTGCTTGGTTGTAAGCATTCAGTGGTAGAAAAATCTAAGTGCTGGGTTGTAGTACTTAGTAGGAGCTGAGTAGACGAATAAAGGACGTACTCTTGCATACTCACTGCCTTGTAAAGGGTTTGTGCTCTACCTTGAAAGAGCTCAGTATTGGATTGAAAATCCCAGGAGGAACTGGGGACTGGACGTAGGCAGAGAGGCCGAACCAGGATAAGTCGTGCTGAGTAACTTCTAAACTCTTTCTCTCAATATATATATATGTGCATGTGTTGCTTGTTATATTTACTCAGCTTATAAATTGTTAAAACTGAAACTGAGTAAATCTGAGTGCTGAGTTGGAAGCTGACCTCTCAAGTGTCAATTCCCAACTCTCAAGTCAAGCAGTCTTAGTCAGTATAGCGCTAAAACTGTCTGACTAATCAATCGGCCGTGCTGACCAACACGCTGAGTTAATAAACTCTTAAAATAACATTAAGTCAGCATAATTAAAAGCGAAAAAGTTACATTAGTTCCTATCCCCCCTTTGGAACTAATTACTAGGGACCAACAAGTGGTATCAAAGCCAAAAGCACACTACTCAAAGATCTAACAATCTTGAGCTGATCCCGATAAATGGCTGAAAACAGCACTCGTTTCCTTCTAGGGAACCAAACAACACAGATACTCCCTGAGGGATTATCAATTAGTCGGCCTCCCCTATTCTTTGGATCTAATTATACATTCTGGAAGAATAGGATGAAGAACTTTATTCAAGCCACAAACATGAGTGCATGGCTTGCAATAGTTCAAGGTCCACATATACCTTACAAAACTGTTGATAATGAGAAAGTTATCAAGAGTGAAACTGAGTGGACAGAAGATGACCTCAAAAAATTGCAAAACAATGCTTCGGCTATCAATATGCTTCACTGTGCTCTAGATGCTGCAGAATACAATAAGATTTCAGGTTGTGAGTCAGCACAGGAGATCTGGAAGAAGCTGGAAGTGACTTATGAAGGCATAAGCAAGGTCAAGGAGTCCAAAGTAAACCAGCACATGCGATTGTATGAACTGTTTGAGATGACTGACAATGAGGACATCTCAGCAATGAATGCCAGGTTTACCAACATAATAAATGAGCTCAAAAGACTCGGGAAGAACTTC
The DNA here is from genome assembly GCF_963576675.1 of Euphorbia lathyris. Taxonomy (NCBI): domain Eukaryota; kingdom Viridiplantae; phylum Streptophyta; class Magnoliopsida; order Malpighiales; family Euphorbiaceae; genus Euphorbia; species Euphorbia lathyris. The sequence continues at coordinate 67,011,199 of NC_088914.1, read as the reverse complement.
ACTGAAGAAGAACAAGTGAAGAAAATCTTACGAAGTCTTCCCAAAAGCTGGCAAGCTAAAAAGACAGCTGTAGAGGAAGCTCAGGACCTGACCATATACAAATATGATGAGCTGATCGGTTCCTTGCTGACTCATGAAATTTCCATCAAAAACTTTGAAGCTAAAGAAAAATCTGAGGATAAGAAACAGAAATCACTAGTGATGAAAGCTGACTCCACAGAAGCTGAGTCAACTGATGATGAGGAAATGGCTATGTTTACTAGAAAAATGAAAAAGCTGTTCAAAAGAAATGAAAGAAATAGTAAGCGGCCATACAAGAGATGAGACAGATATAAAGTTGAGTCCGGTGACACCAGATACAAAAAGGACAGCTCCAAGCCTGTCATATGTTATGAGTGCCATCAAACTGGGCATATTAAGTCAAGCTGTCCAAATCTGAAGAAAGATAAGAATGGAAGCAAAAAGGCAATGGTGGCCACGTGGAGTGACAGTGATGAGTCAACATCATCTGAAGCTGAGCAAAATGAAACAGCCAACATATGTTTCATGGCAGATGATGGAGCTGACCAATCTCAATCTGAGCAAGCTGACCTCTCTGGAGATTCTGAGCAGGAGGAAAACAACAATGAGGTAACATCCTTACTTTTACTTAGAAACGAAATGGTAAATGCCCTGAGTGACTTATATACACTAACTAAGAAGTGTAACAAAAAGATTAAGGCACTCAGCAGGCGCTGCGACGAGATTGAGGAGGTCAAACTGAGTGATCTCCGATATCTCCTCCAGGACTACTCAGATTTACATACCAACATGCAAATCTTGCATAAGTTTGTCACGGAGGTTCAATCTGAGTCAAAGAAACTTAGGAAGGATGTCATAACCTTGTAGAGCCAAGTGAAAGGCTCAAGTAGAAATAAACCCCATGCTGAGTACGCAAGTACTAGTCAGCATAAGCAATTCACTCAATGTGAGTGTTGTGGAAAAAGGGGGCACACAAAAGATGTGTGTTGGCATAACAAGCGGATTGTCCAATGTGACTTCTGCGGAAGAAAAGGGCATTCCACAAAAGTATGTTGGCACGCCCAACACAACAATGCTGACCATACTAAGTACAACCCTCAAAGGGTACCTTTTTGTGACTTCTGTGGTAAGCCTGGCCACACTATAAAAGTATGTCATCACAAGTTGAAATATGACTCTGCATCTGTTTATACTAACAAGAAAGGACCCAAAAGGAATTGGGTACCTAAAGATGAATAGTTTAAAATGCAGGTCAGCTTGACATGCGTGGAGAAATCAAAACTTTGGTATATAGACAGCGCATGCTCAAGACACATGACAGGTGATGAAACTCAGTTCATCACACTAGAGCTTAAACGAGGAGGTAGTGTAAGCTTTGGAGACAACAAGAAGGCCAAGATAGTTGGCTCAGGAACTATCAGAGGTAACCCTAAAATTGAGTCAGTCTCCTTAGTTAAAGGTCTCAAATATAATCTTCTAAGCGTAGCTCAGCTTTGCAAGAGTGGAAGAAAGGTTATATTTGATGATACTAAGTGTCAAATACTCGAGGGAAAAACAAATGATTTGATTTTAACAGCCCCTCCTGTAGAAAACGTTTACATGTTGAGTTTGGAAAAACAATTTTCAAAAAGTATATGCTTGGTATCTAAAGAGGACAACTCCTGACTATGGCATAGGAGACTTGGGCATGTCAGCATGGACCTCCTTGCCAAACTAGCTAGAAAGCAATTAGTTGAGGGATTACCCAAATTAAAGTATGAAAAAGATCAACTTTGTAATGCTTGTCAGCAAGGTAAACAAACCAAAAAGTCCTTTCATAGCAAAAACGTTGTCTCAACCAAAAGACCATTGGAATTACTACATTTGGATCTTTTCGGACCTATCCAGCCACTCAGCATAGGAGGTAAGAAATTTTCCTTAGTTATTGTAGATGATTTCTCTAGGTATACTTGGATCATCTTGCTGAGTAGCAAGGATGAAACATTTGAGATGTTTACTACATTAATCAAAAAGCTTGAAAATGACAAAGACCTAAGAGTAGCTCACATTAGAAGTGATAATGGTGGAGAATTCAAAAACCAAATGTTTGATGAATTCTGTGAAACTAATGGTATTGACCACAATTTCTCTGCCCCTAGAACTCCTCAACAGAATGGAGTTGTTGAAAGGAAGAATAGGACAATAGTAGAAATTGCTAGGACAATGCTGAGTGAAAATAGGCTTCCAAAGTATTTTTGGGGAGAAGTTGTCAATACAACATGTTACATATTGAATAGGGCCTTGGTAAGACCTATATTAAAGAAAACTTCTTATGAACTTTGGAAAGGATGAAAGCCCAATATTGGATACTTTCGTGCCTTTGGGTGTAAATGTTTTATACTCAACACTAAGGATAATTTGGCAAAGTTTGATGCCAAATCTGACGAAGCAATCTTTTTAGGGTACTCAACAAACAACAAAGCATATAGAATTTATAATAAAAGAACCCAAGTTGTAGAAGAGTCAGTCCATGTAGATTTTGATGAAACTGACCCTGCAGGTAAGACAACCCAACCCATGGAGGACGAGCTGAACTCAGCTCATACTAACCAAAGTGGAGGTGCTGAGCCATCAGCACAAGAACTGACCAAAGGTAAAATCGAAACTGAAATTACCTTTGCTAACCAATCTGTCCCTGCAGAGATTGTAGAAACACCTGTTCCAAACAACTCAACATTACCCAAAGAGATAAAAATTCCAAGAGGACATTCAGAAAAGTCCATCCTTAATGATGCAAACAACAAAGTAATGACTAGAGACCAGCTTAGGAAATTCCTTAGCAACGTTGCCTTCGTATCAGTTCATGAACCAAAGAACTTTGCTGATGCTGAGCATGATGAGTATTGGATCAATGCTATGCAAGAAGAGCTTGACCAATTCACGAGAAATGAGGTATGGGATTTAGTACCTAAACCTAGGAATAAAAAATCCATAGGAACTAAGTGGGTTTTTAGAAACAAACTAGATGAGCATGGAAATGTAATCAGGAACAAAGCTCGACTTGTAGCCCAAGGCTATAGTCAGCAAGAGGGCATTGATTATGGTGAAACCTTTGCACCAGTTGCTAGGTTAGAAGCTATACGTATATTGTGTGCATATGCTAGTTTCATGAACTTTAAATTGTATCAAATGGATGTTAAAAGTGCATTTCTTAATGGTTTTATAAACGAAGAGGTATATGTTAATCAACCTCCCGGTTTTGAAGATCCAAAATTTCCAAACCACGTTTATAAACTCAAGAAGGCCTTATATGGCCTGAAGCAAGCTCCAAGAGCTTGGTATGAAAGGTTGACCAACTTCCTGCTGACCAGGAATTACGTCAGAGGAAAAGCTGACACAACCTTGTTCATTAAGAAAAAGGGTAAACATACCCTACTTGCACAAATCTATGTAGATGATATAATATTTGGTGCTACTGACGAATCCTTGTGTCAAGAGTTTAGCAAACAGATGCAGACTGAGTTCGAAATGTCTATGATGGGAGAACTCAGCTTCTTCCTTAGACTTCAAATCAAGCAAGGTAAGAACGACATCTTCATTAGTCAGTCCAAGTACACCAAGGAGATGTTAAAGAAATTTGATATGGAAGATTGTAAGCCCATATCAACCCCTATGGGTACTGATACTGTCCTATGCAAAGATGAGAAAAGTAAGTCAATAAATAGTAAACTTTATCGGGGTATGATAGGCTCCTTACTTTATCTCACTGCTAGTACACCTGATATACAGTACTCAGTATGTTATTGTGCAAGATATCAAGCTGGCCCAAGGGAATCTCACTAAATTTCTGTAAAAAGAATTTTTAGATATTTGCAGAGCTCAGTTGATGCAGGTTTGTGGTATCCAGCCTTAAATGACTTCACACTCATAGGATACACTGATGCTGACTATGGACGGGATAAGCTAGAACGTAAGAGTACTTCAGGAGGATGCCATTTCCTTGGAAGCTGTCTAGTATCCTGGTTCAGCAAGAAGCAGTCATCAGTTGCTCTGTCTACAACTGAAGCTGAGTACGTTGCTGCTGGAAGCTATGTAGCTCAAGTCCTATGGATAAAGCAACAGCTTGAGGATTATGGAGTAAGAACTGAGACAATAGAGATCAAATGTGACAACAAAAGTGCCATTGATCTATCCAAGAATCCCATTCAACATAGCAGGATGAAGCATGTCAGCATAAGGCATCACTTCATCAGAGATCACGTACTAAAGGGTGAGATCAAGCTGACCTATGTGCCAACAAATGAACAGCTTGTAGATATCTTCACCAAGCCTTTGGCTCGTGAGCAATTTAACATACTAAGGGAAGCAATCGGTATGTCTAATCCTCTTCAATAATTCTAACTATTTGAATAAATGTTGAGTGATTACCATGCTGACTGATATCAATCTAGTAACTACTGCACATTGAGCTTAATAGTCTATGCTGAGTAGATACAAATGATGAGTAAAATATTCTGTGTTGAGTAGATAAACATATTGAGTAATCATCTTATGCTGAGTAGATGTACATACTGTGTGATTAACGTATGTTGAGTTACTCAGAGATAGGAAATCCATCTACGTAGAATTAAATACTCAGTATCATAAACGACTCATATTCTGGCAAACTGAGTAAAAACCCACTTGCACCGATAAACAATGACACGTGTAACAAATCATACCTAGAAAAACGCAAGTAATAATGAATACCCATGCGCCGAACCTGTCATAAATGGCAGAATCTTTGTCGATTAAAGTCCCAAGATGAAAACGGCTAGTTCATTAATGACTTAAAACTCTATAAGTAGTGGAAGAATCCCCACTCATTACTCTTTACGCTTAAAATCTTCTGAAATCGAATTCTTCTCTCTCCCTAAACCTTAAAACCTTCATCTGTAACAATGGCTTCCGACAAAAATGAAATCCCTAACGTCACCACTCAGCTTGGCCAAACATCTGGCAAACCCACTCAAGCTGACCCCGCTGGTTCATCTAAACCAGTAGAAAGGAACATGATCAAGGTCCATAAGAAGGTCAACAACTTGGAAGTTCTGAAATGCAGATGGTTCTCTCTAGGATTCGTCACTTCTGAGAAACCGTTCTGTGACTGGATCGAGAAGAACAAATGGACCGGTCTCTTCTCACTCGCCAGAAAAATATACCCTAGACTGGTCAGAGAATTTTATTCCAACATGTTTGTTGATGAAGATGATGCTGACTATTTGGAGACTACAGTCAAAGGTCATAAAATCACCATAACCCCTGCCTATCTAGCTACTTTGCTAGATTTACTAGACGAAGGAATAGAATTTAGGACAACAAAAGAGAAGGTACCAAAGGAAAAGCTTGACAAAATCAAGGGGTTTTGTAAACCCAAGAATCATAAAGGTGAAATACCCAGCACGTGTATGGGGCAAGACCAGAAGATGGCACACTACATACTGACCAACTTCATATTCCCCAAACTCAACTCAGCCTCATCCGCTTCCAACTTTGAGCAGTGCTTCATATGGCACATGCTGACCTACACTCCTCTCAACCTTCCAGTCTTTCTAGTTGGAGCTCTTCAACGAGGAGGTAAGAAACTTCGATTGGGCTCTCTAATCACAAAAATTCTGGAGGACAAGCAGATTGAGACCGTGAATGAAACAGACAGTTTGGGAAGCGAAATCACTGTAGCTCTGCTGGTTGGATTATTATACAATCAACCATTGAAAGGATATGAAGAAGTTGCAGATGTTGAGGAAAATGATGAAGCTGAACAGGAAGAGGTGCCTGAAAATGAGCCTGAGAAAGAAGTGGAGGCTCCTGCTGAGTCCCCTAAGGAAAAGAAGAAGAAGAAGCGAAAGGCCATTGAAACATGCTCCAAAGACATCAATGCTGTCCCAAAGAAAGTGAGACTAGTGTCTCAAGAAAAAGTTAAAGCTGACCAGGCTAAGGAGAAAGCTGAGTCGGCAGAGAAGAGAAAAAGGCCAGAAAAGCCTAAGGATGAAGAAGAAACCCCAGAATCCCCTTTGATGAAAAGGAAGAAGGTTAATACCTTAAAGACAGTTGAAGCTGATCCCCTAGATTGGGCTGTATCTTCCAAAGGTCATGGAACTGACCTAGAAAGGGAAGCTGAGAAAGAAACTTTTGTTGAGGAAGACGTCCATACTGAGCAGGAAGAACCTGCTGATGTTGAGCAACCTCAGGGTGATGCTGAGCAAAGAGTTGAGGAAGAAGAAAATGTTGCTGTTGAGGATCATATTGAGCAACATGAGAATCCAACTGTGGTAGAAGAGACAGTCGATACTGATGAGGAGGTTATTCATACTGACCCATCTCCTCCTAAAGAAAAAAGGTTCAAGCGACTCAAGAAGAAAGCACAAAAGCAAATTGATCTTCTGGATGATTCCCCTCCTCAAGATATTGATGCTGAACTCTCCAAAATTCAGCTCAAATATTTCTCTCATGATGCTGAGCCTGAGTCTCCTCCAACGGATCTTGTGCAAAACCAAGCCTCTGTTACTCATATTGAGGAACAAGCCCAGACTCCGGAGAATCCAAAAATTGCTCAAGATGGAACAAATCCTGCTTCAACTTCACCCACTCAGGATGAGCAGGTCAACATGACTAATCAAACTCCACCTCCAACACAGCATGTTGATAAATCTGCTCCTGAAGTCAATCTGCAAGATGATCAATCTGGCAAACAGCCAACTCCACCTCCATCAAGCTCAATTCCAGCCTCTGAGACAAATACTGCTCAATTCCAATACTTGAATGCTACTGAGTCAGGACGACGAATCATTGCCTCTGCTCAGTCCTTGCTTCAAGATTTGAACCCTCCTCAAGCTGATGCTACTAGATCTTCTCATGCTGATTCCTCCCAACTGACTGGTATCACTCAGCTTCTCAATGAACTTAGAGGACTCAAGGATCTGGTAAGTATTATAACCACCGTTCAAACTCAGCAACCAAGCCAAGACCAAATAGCAAAGCTGACTGAATTGGTACTCACAATGGTGAACCATCTGAACTCGCTTGAAGGCAAAATCCAACAACCGTCGGAAGTTAATCCAGGGTATGCAACTTCGACTGAACTTCAAGGCTATTTTGCTAAGTTAACTGCAGAACTGTCCAAATCAAGCGCACCTGGCAATACTGAGTATGCCACATCTGCTGAACTCCAAGAATGCTTTACCAAGTTCAATGCTGAGCTGACTTGTACGCGTGAGTTAGTCTCCTCCTTCTCTCAGTGTACAATTGACCAACTGAGTGAAGCAGTAAGTCTACTCAACGTCAACAAAGCATAGATGGATGTTGATCCAGTCTCCAATGGCCAACTCTTGAGCTTTTCCCAAGCAATTATGAAGGCAATGCGCATCAACAATGCTCAGCGCATGTTTTATGACTCTGCCTTGCTAAAGATGTACCACCAATCTTTTGGTCAGCTCACCAGTGCGCTCACCTGGCTTAGCAAATCCCATGAATGCCTACTCAGCATGATTAGCAGCTCTCTCCGGGTTCCTCGCCATGTCCAAGATGACAGTGTTCCTATAATTGATGGCTTGCGTGAAAGTACTAAGAGGCTCCAGCGTTACTCAACTCACCTCTCATCTCATGCTCGCAACGATACCTTCCTTTATAAACCCGATGATGGCAAAACGGGGGAGACAAGCCAAGAAGGAACTCAGCTTGCAGAGACAAAGGCAAAGGAATAGCTCAAGCTGACCACCAAGCTCAGAAGAAGAAGAACTAGATACTACCTAGTTAATGTTTAAAACATAGCATAGAATCTTTCCTTCCTCACATGCTCATATGTTTTTTCTTGCTTAATCTATGACAAGTACTATTTCCTCAATCTGATCGATAAAATTGAACAAACAAATTAAGAAGTAAAATATACTCAGTATACATTAACACTAAAATACTTATGTAATAAACTGAGTAGCAACATACTTCTAATATTTTTGAAAACTGACTTAAATCAAATTAGCTCAGATCTTGAAAAATCTAACATTAAATTAAGTCAGTATACACAAATGTCTTAAGGATAATTCAATTAAATCTTGGAAGGTTTAGAATTAAGTTAAGACAATATGTGCAACCCTTACGGGGGAGTCATTTCAAAAATAAATCAATCATGGGGTAACTTATAACTGAGTTCCATAATTATGTATTTTGCCAACATCAAAATGGGGGAGTTTGTTGAAACACCTTTCCACAAGATTTTGATTTGACAAAATCATCCATGATTAAGAGGCAATTAAATTTAAATGCTTTGATTTAATTGTACTAATGTGTTTGTTCAATATTGAGTGCAAATATATATATAAAGTTAGACAGGACAAAAGTCAGCATAAGCCAACCTGAGTGGAACGGAACTCAGCATAAAAGAATAGAAGCTGAGTGAAGTAGGACTGAGCATCAGAAGCTTCTTTCTAAGTTGCCAGAACGAAGATGACTAAACTAGAAGACTCCTTCAGAATCGTATAAACAGAACGGAGCTGACCAAGAAGTAACTCAGCTTGGAAGTTGAACATTCGAAGAAAACGAGTGAAGCTGAGTGACAGCCAGGACAGCATGAAGGATCCGTTCACTAAAGGACAAAGTCTGCCAATCTTCTGCACCAATAATTGAAGCCTCGAAAATACACAGAAGACTAATTCCAAGAAACATGGGTCAATGGATTATTGGTAAAAGACAACTGGCACAAAAAGACAAGTCTGATGCAAGAAGACAAAACCTGACGCCTGAAGAAAACAGAGGAAGGGAATGGCGGAACAGTCTGAAGCTGACCAGAAGATGTTCCCTAAAAGAGTCGTTTTGGTGTTAACGGCTAAAACAATTCAAGTGATCCATCTGCAGACTTGCATCTATAAAAGGACAATCAAGAGCCTTGGATCATTGCCGAAGTATCAAAAGAAAAATATTAGAGAGAAAATCTTCAAAGCATTCAAATACAAAAAGGATCTTACACCAAATCTTCTATTCTTTGTGTAAATGCTAGAGTGATTCTGTGTAATCTTCTAAAGTGTTCTTTACTAAAAAAAGAACAAGTGTTTTATCAATTGTTATATTGAGAGTGTATGCTGAGTGCTTGGTTGTAAGCATTCAGTGGTAGAAAAATCTAAGTGCTGGGTTGTAGTACTTAGTTGGAGCTAAGTAGACGAATAAAGGACGTACTCTTGCATACTCACTGCCTTGTAAAGGGTTTGTGCTCTACCTTGAAAGAGCTCAGTATTGGATTGAAAATCCCAGGAGGAACTGAGGACTGGACGTAGGCAGAGAGGCCGAACCAGGATAAGTCGTGCTGAGTAACTTCTAAACTCTTTCTCTCAATATATATATATACGTGCATGTGTTGCTTGTTATATTTACTCAGCTTATAAATTGTTAAAACTGAAACTGAGTAAATCTGAGTGCTGAGTTGGAAGCTGACCTCTCAAGTGTCAATTCCCAACTCTCAAGTCAAGCAGTCTTAGTCAGTATAGCGCTAAAACTGTCTGACTAATCAATCGGCCGTGCTGACCAACACGCTGAGTTAATAAACTCTTAAAATAACATTAAGTCGGCATAATTAAAAACGAAAAAGTTACATTAGTTCCTATCCCCCCCTTGGAACTAATTACTAGGGACCAACAACATGCGTCTTTTCGCATGTGCTAGGGGCAGTTTCGTCCAACACACCATGCTTCTTGGCACACTTGATCACTCCACAAATGCATCTCCTCCATTGATCATAAACCCTTAAGATCAATGACTCAAAATAGGACATTTGTTATCCCTTTTTTTCTTGGTCACTAAGTTTACTTGATGAACAACCTAGACAATAGAATATAAATGTAATAGTTAGGAGCCTTTAATTTTTAATGAGAATTCTAGAGATTAATGGAATTTTTACCTCATTCAATTAATACGTCTCAGCTGGTCTGATTTTCAATCACACTACAATTATGTTGTCGAGTTGGAACCAAGCTTAGTTATGTTCGATGCTTACCAATCCGTCTTCTTCGATTGCGCGTCCAAGTGTTAAGTGGTATGCACTTTCGCCTGATATGTTGAAATGTAATATTGATGTTGCAATTTTCTCTACTCAAGGCACTGCTAATTTTGGTTTCATTATCAGAAATAATTCTACTAACGTGGTTACTGCGTTAGTTGAATTTTTATCATGTTCCTTAGACCCTCTAATTATTGAGTGTCTTGGTGTGGAAAGCATTGATTTTGTTAATGCTTCCCATAATATAAATGAGATAGGTTCTGTTATTTCTAGTTATAAATCCTTTTGTGTAGATGTATCAATTTAGCACATACTCTAACAACAACTGTGGATTGTGAAGTTTAGGATCATGGTTCCTTTTTATTTTTTAAGGTTTTGCTTGAGGATTAAATAAAAAATTAATTTAAATCCATAAACACAAACTATCCAATAAAAAGGGAAATTCTCAAATATATAGCGGTGGGATATATACAACGAATACGTCAGGGCTGTTAAATAGTCAAAGTCAGTTTCCAAATCGAACATAAACGTTATTCTCAATGAACAAAATTGTGTAATTAAATAACTCATTGAATCAATGACTTATTTCCCCTTTTCCTTATGTATCTTTTTATTCACGAATATTTACACGGCTTTAATATTAATATGTAAATGCTGTGTATAATAATATGTCATGTGTGAGAAAAGAATTAGAAAATATATATAAATAGGCAAAACTGATGGGACCCGCCAGACGCAATCACACCTGAAGAGAACGCAGGTTCATCAACTGCTTGATACGGGTGTTTTGATGGTCTTTATCCTCTTTTGAGCAACTCTTTGTTGATATTTGAAAATCAAACAAACTTTTATTGACATTATCATCTATATCTTGAGGATCAAGCGAGTACACCACATCTTCCCTGCTCCATCCCGCACGCAACAACACTAAGGATAATACACTCACGTGCCACCCCACATCTACTCTCACTCCTTCCTTCTCTATCTCTTCATCACAGCCGTCCATCATCAGCATCATTTCTCTAACTTCTTCCTCATTCCATCCACCATCTCTCAGTTTCCAAAACACCTCCTCCAAACAGCTCCCTAACTCCCACTCATCCGAAGAATCACCTCCTCTTCTCCACCACCCGCGAGTATCCACACGCGCCACCATTGTCTTCCCTCTCTCCGCCAATTCCGTCCAAAACTCAATCCTCCGTGCCGCCGTTGCCGCCCATGCCGGCACATTGATAGAAGCCTCATCGTTTCTCGGGATATTCACCGCGCGAATTAAATGAACACCACCTGTTTGAAAAAATTCAACCTCCTGAAAAAACCTCGAAAGATCAAAACTCAAAACACGAACGCAGCTCTGATCGATGTAAAAGACTGGATTCCCGGCGGCGTTAGGCGATGAAGGAATGTAACAGTTTCCATAAATAGGGACAAGAACCGGTGCTGTATCGAAGAATCTCTTGGCAATAGCCAATGCTTGATCGTTATCGTCGGGTTTACGACCCCATGAATCGAGCCAGAAGTTGTTGTGTGAAATGTTTCTAGAGAGATTCAATAGAGGGAGATTGAGGAGGATTTGGAGCTGCTGAGGAGATGAAGATCGCCAGTTAGGGAAATGAGGGGAGATCGGTAGGCCTTCTTGGAGAATGGAGCGGAGATCAGGAGGGAATGAAAATCCGAAAGAGGATTCAAGTGAGGAAAACTCTTGATCGTTGAGGCCAGGAAGAATTGGAATGTTGAGATTGTTGAGTTGGTGAATTAGGGTTTTGGCATAGGCTGCGAAGGAGAAACAGGCTAACTTGGTGTTTTGAATTGGATGGGTTGATGGTTTCGCCATTGAATTGAATTAAATTGAATTTCAAGGTTGAAGAAAGAAGAGTGTAGGAAGGGATATGGAAGAAGACGAAGAAGAAGAACGAGTTTGAAGGAGAGGCATAAGAATAGGGAATCAATAGAGAGAAAGAGTTGAAGGAGATTAGGAGTTTAATTAAGAGAGGAGAGACAAGTTTGTTTGACTCTAAACACGTCTAAATAATGGCAACCCAAAGATGGGATTCCTTCACTAACAATTAATTTCATCTGTCGTTTTCATTTATGCACCGTCGTTTTCCCTTTTCATCTCTCTTTCTCTACTTCTACTCGTAGTTTATTAACTTCAAGTTAAATCCTTTGTGCTTTAAAATGTAATTTTCCATTGTAAAATAATATGTGATTTTCACCGGTGATGAAAATAAAATCTACTTAATACTATTTGATTTTGCTAACTTATGGAACTTATCAATGCAACATGTATAATAATTTAATGGGTAAAGTTCAAATAAAACCCATGTGGTTTCACTAATTTTCAGATAAAGGATTGTGGTTTACTTTTTGTCAAAACGATGACTGAGGTTTTCAATTTTAGCAAAATAAGGACTTTTTCGATTGATACTATTAAAATAACCCTTAACAACTTCAAATATGATATATTTTAAGAACTACTAATATTCTAAGCAACTTTAATTCTTCAAATTTTTTATTTCGAGATTATTTATATGATGTTTGGTAGAGAGAGAACGTTAATGTTTAGAGAGAGAAAGTTTCAAAAAAGATGATTTTCTAAAATCGAAAATGTAGTTCCATAGAAAATATGACATTGAACAACTTTAATTTTTGAAAATTTTCATTTTCAGGTCGTTAAAGATAGTTTTAATAGCATTATTAAAAGTGCGAAACCTCAGTCCTTATTTTGAAAAAAAGTAAACCACAGTCCTTTATCTGAAAATTAGTAAAACCACAGGGGTTTTATTTGAACTTTCACCTAATTTAATTTGAAACATGAACAAAGTCAACAAATGCTCCTAAAAATTTATATATAATTTAATATGACATACTAACAAAATTACAAAGTCAATATAGCAATAAATAATATTGATTGTTGGTCGAATTTTTTTTATTTTATTGAGAGATGTTAACATCTGAATTATTACAATTTTGCCTCTTAGAGGCCAAAAGCAATTTTATTTTGATAACATCAGGTAAATATAGATAGAAAAGCGAATACGATAAGATTCACCCGCTTGATCTTATAATAAGAGATCTGTTGAGAACACCTTGTCCTAAAAGTGACGTTAAAAGTTGTATCTATCAAGATTCGTGCAAAAGGCTGATTAAGAGATTCGTCGAAAGACAGATGTATATTGTCATGTCAGTATACATCCTGTACGGTTACGAATAATCCAGAGAAAATTGTTATTCCTTCTAAACCATTATTCCTTCTAAAAAAGAGGAATAATGACATGTAATAGGAATAATGATAATTAATAGGAGTAATGACGAAACGGTCCAATTAAGTCTAATTAAGGCAAGCACGTTACAAAAAAGAATATATATATACCCCCATTAACAACACTCTTATGAGTACTTTTCAATACTAATTATTTTTAAATTACCATTAACTAACTTTATTATCAGAGGTGCCACAGCCGAACCCAATGGCGTCTTTCCAGAGACAAAATTATCATCAACGAGGGAAGTGATGTTATCAACCCCTATAGGGGCATTTGTTAGAAGGGATATATGATGTGGGATAGGGATAAAAAAACACGAGATAAGTTATCATGTGTTTGTTTGGGAGATAGAAGAGTGAGATAGGTGAAGGATAAGCCTCTTAATTATCCCTCAAATCCTATACATAAGAGGGATGTGGTATAAGGAGGTGGGATAAGCTCCTGCGATTTTAATAGGATGGAAAAGTCCATCTTATCACTCAAATTAATGTTATTTAAGGTTAAAATAGTAAAATGTATTATTTTATTCCTATCTATCGAATAATAATTCTTTACTATCATGTTTTTAACTTGATCACAACCATTTATCCTTATCTCTATCACAACCTTTATTCTTATCCTTATCTCTATCACAACCTTTATTCTTATCCTTATCCCGCTAATGTATGAATTTGGTCAATTTCAGACATAGTTATAAAACACAAATATTTTGTTCATAAAAAAATTACATTTTTTCTAATTTAATAATAGAATTAGAGGTTAATATTTTTCAATTCGATGAAATTAATAATTGGATTTTTTTTATCCAACTCGTATAAAGTACGAGTATAATTTTAATTTTTTTCACGTCTATTTATATGTTTGTGTTTGTTACTAAAAATAATATACATGTGAGTAGATGATAAAATTCATGATTGAAAAGATAGTTTGATTAATTATTTTTCAAATTAACTCAACTAGCCAATATTATAAGTAAATTTGTTCTTTGTTACTAACATTATGAGTAAAATTACATAATTTTAGACGTTAAGGGTAAAATTACTCTTGACCGTCAACGTTGAGAATATTTTTGTATTTTATCGTTCGATTTTTTTTTTTTTTTTGATAGCATAATAGTATCTATGATTAGTTAGTTGAATAACCAATTGAGTTGTACATTTAAACTCCAATATCTCTATAACAAGAAAGCCTAATTATATATGGGGAACTTACCATTTATATCACTTTTAAAATTTTCAAGTTTTTATTATTTAAATGAATTTTAGTTATGAATAACCAATTTACAGTTGCGTTACCATAACAAAAAAAAAATTAATATATTTATTATTACATTAAAAAAAAACCTATAAGCACTAATTAAAATTATTCTGAGTGAACATAACTTCTAATAATTTTAAGCTAGTTTTCAAAAACTTAAATTCCTAGTATATTAAGACCTTAATTAGAATAGGAGAAGCAATTAAATATCAGATAAAAAAAACTTTACCACATGTATTTTAAAATTCAGATCAGATCATATGGTTAACTTTTTATTTTACCTAGGAGATACCCTCGCGTTGCTTCGGGAATGAAAAAAATAATTATAGAATTGAAATAATATTTATTCATAAACCAATAAGTAATGTGTTGGAATTAATTGGATATAGATCCAATTAGGCCCGCCCGAAATGGAACGGGCCCAAACCCAATAAGAATTAGGGTTAGGTGATCTATTTATTCAGTATAAATAGAAATCCTAATCTATCATAATTCTAAGAGAATTAGAAAAGAGAATAAGGAATTAGGTTTTAGAGATACAGTATCTCAAAAACACAGAAAAAAGAATTTTTCTCTCATGCTTCCTCCTTTTGGCCGCCGCCCCCTCTCTCTCTTTGAGATTCGTCGTCGCTTTAGTTCGTGAACCAATTGTCTTCCTCTCCCAATTCTATTGGCGTGGTTGAAGGCTTGATCGGTGATACTAGATCGGGTGATTGATCCGAATCCTTCCGCTGCAAATCAAGAACGGGATCCGTGCTACAAGAGGTAACTCGTAAACCCGTTTACTAATTGGATCTAGTATTCCGTCTTTACCGCGAATCCGTTTGCGTTTGAATCTTTTTTGAAAGATTAAAAATAATTCATTGTTATTATTTTTTATGATTATACACTGGAATTGATTGATTGCGTGATTAAATTGAATTAGGGTTCGATTTAAATGTTTTTTACTCAATTAAACCCGTTTTAGGTTTCTGTTACCTTCTGATTTTTCGTTCCACTCGTCAAATCGAAAAACCAACCACACCATCGAGTCCAAAGACCCCGAAAACCCTAGGTTCCATATATTTTTCATCGCGAAATCGGCCGAGAAGGCGGCGCGTGGCCTTCACGCGCCATTTGGGGGGGAGAAAACGCGTGTCTCCCCCCTAGCCCACCACGTGGCAGGCGTTGGTTGGCCAGCTGGTGCCGCGCTGGCGCCAGCTGGACCAACCAGCGCGCGCCATGTGGCAGAGGCCCCTCCACACGCGCCAGGCGCGTGTGGGCGCGTGGGGCCTCTTTCCGTGACCAATTTTTTCCTGTTTTTTTACAGAAACGCGTTTCTGAATTTTTCTGATTTTTTGGGTATTTTTTTCAAAATTTTTGGATGAGCAGTTTATACAATCTCTTTTAATTAGGGTTTTCGGGGAGATGCCTGAAATGTTAATGAGATCTGTGATTCGTTCCTTCCCTCGCTCGTTCCGTGTAGGAGAAATTCCCTACATGGAAGAGATGGAAGATTTTTATGTTGGTTAAATAAACCATTTTTGTTTTTGGTGTGGTTGTGGATTTAATTTTTGGAACAAATTTTTTCTTTGGGGTTTATTATTCCAGTGTTATAATTTTTGTTAGGATTTCTATTGGAATTTTTGTTTTCTAATGTTTTTTTAATAAAAAAAAATTCAAATATGTTTGGATAATTTTTTATTTATGGTGTGATTATTCAAATATGTTTGGATAACCATTGGGATCCTAATTTAATTATTATTCGATTTTGATTGGATAATGTTTGGTATGTTGGATTGGAATTGATGAGCTTGAATAATTTTATGTGAGCATTTAATTGCGATTTATTAAATCAGTGATTAGTTATTATTGATTTAATGATTATCTTCGACCTTAGTAGTTAGGATTAGTCAATATTAAGATCGAAATAATAAATCAAAAGTCATCTTAATTCCTTACAACAACCATATTTTTGTAATAAGTTGCAAAATCATTACTTGTGAGTAACAAAATTCTCTAAGCATTAATGTATCTAATTAGTTGGATTTAATACTAAAGTGTAAAGGGTAATTTGAGCCACTTCGGTCTCATTTTCGAATCGAAATTTAGAATGAAAATTTGATTGATTAGATATAAGTTGTCTAGAGAATTAATGCGTGTATTGAACCTTTAATAACTTCTTACTAAGTCGTGCAATACCATTGTAGATCAGTCATCAATGGCAGCAACTAGAAAGTCTATAGTTGCTAAACTCAACAAAGACCTGAAATTAAATAGGGATAACTATGAGGTTTGGTCAATAAAAATAAAGTATGTGCTTGAAGAGCAAGATGTGCTTGCTCACTTGGATACGATTATGGCCGAACCTGAGGATGGTGCAACTTCTCAGCTTCGCCGAGATTATACGGCATGGAAGAAAAAGGATTCCACTGCCCACATCATCATACTGAGTGCCATGGATGATGAGTTCACTAGGCAATTCTGTAAGATTGAGTCAGCCAAGGGCCTATGGGATGCCTTGAAGGAGAAATTCGGAGGTGTGTCTCTGACTAGGCTCCGCTCATTGACAATTAAGTTTGACACTTACAAGAAGAGGCCTGATCATATAATGAAAAAGCATTTAAGAGAAATGTCCAACATGATCAGTGAGCTGAATGAAGCATGTCATCAGTTGACCAATGAGCAGAAAGTGCAAGCTGTTATCCGCTCTTTGCCAAACAGTTGAGAGCATATGAAGGTGCACCTAACCCACACCGGAGCAATTCAAACCTTCAATGCTGTTTATCGCCACCTTGAGCTAGAGGAGGATCACCTGGCATCGATTAAGATCAATGCTGAAGCCCATTATGTGGGAGCCCACTCAAGTGGGAGGCGTTCCAATCCTCCAAGGCAAAAGCGTAAGCGCTTCTATGGCCAGGGCAAAGAGCACCCCAAAGAGCCTGTGAATACAGAAAATAGAAAGGGAAAGAGAACAAAGAACAGAAAGAAACCGATGCTTTCACGTGTGGCATGTTTCAACTGCCAAGAAAAAGGACACTATGCAAATGATTGCAAAGTTCCTAAGGTACACTACACTAACTCATGTGTGAGTGAAATAAATGTATCTAGCACTGTTCTCATAGCTGAACATGATCCTTTGTGGGTTGTTGATTCAGGTGCAACGGACCATGTGACGAAGGAAAGAGAGACCTTTGTCGAGTTTCGACGAATTCCAGTCGGTTCAAGATGGATCTATGTGGGAGACAACTCGAGAGTTGCAGTCGAAGGGATTGGCACATGTAGATTGAGTCTATGTGGCGGTCAAACTCTCCTCCTACAAGATGTTCTCTATGCTCCGAATATTCGGAGAAACCTTATTTCTATGAACTCTTTGTTAAGAATTGGATTTGCCTTTCTTTTTGCTAATAACAGTTTGCATTTAAGTTTGGATAATGAATTTTATGGTTCAGGATATGTACTGAATGGTTTGACTATTTTGGATATTGAATTATATGAATCCAATAATTTTTCTGTTACTACTTCTTCTTTTGTGGATAAAGATGTTAGTTTATGGCATGCTAGGTTAGATCACATTGGCCAAGATCGCATGAATCGTTTAGCCAAAGAGGGCTTACTAGGTAGTTTAAGAAAAGTTGAATTACCTTCATGCGAACCATGTCTTAAAGGAAAAATGCATAGAAAACCATTCGGGAAGGGTACTAGGGCAGAATTTCCTCTGCAATTAATTCATTCTGATGTCTGTGGTCCAATGAATAGGAGGGCTAGGCATGGGGCCTACTACTTCATCACCTTCATAGATGACTATACAAGGTATGGTCACATCTACTTGATGTCTCACAAGTCTGAAGCTTTGAGTTGTTTCAGAAAGTTTATGAACCTTGTTGAAAATCAACTAGACAAGAAGATCAAAGTTTTGAGAACTGACCGAGGTCGAGAATATCTTTCAGATGAATTCAAAGCTTTGTGTGATGAGAAAGGGATAGAGCATCAGTTGTCTATCCCATACACTCCGCAACAAAATGGTGTTGTTGAGAGGAGAAATAGAACTCTCCTTGATATGGTTCGATCTATGATGGCTGAAGCAAACTTGCCTATTTCCTATTGGGGAGATGCTTTGCTCACAGCTACATATGTTCTAAACCGAGTGCCCTCCAAGACTGTCACTTCCACTCCTTATAAGCTATGGACTGGTAGAAAACCCGATTTGAGTATGCTCAGACCTTGGGGTTGTACTGTTTTTGCCCATGATACCTCTAGCAAATTTGGGAAATTAGGCCCAAGAGGTAGAAAGTATGTCTTTATAAGATACCCTGACGTATCAAAGGGATATGTCCTAGTGGGAGAAAATAGTGAAGGCCAAGTGACAGAATTTGAATCACGAGACGTCGTCTTCTTAGAGAATGAGTTTCCTAAGCTAGGAGAAGTTGACACTGATCTCACTCTGTTTGAGGAAATAGATTCAAACGGACCTCTCCATTCGAGTGGGAGGAATTTTGAGGATCAAGGTAATGACATCGATCACTACCAGGAACAAGAACAAGGTCAAAGTTCCAAACCTCAATACGTTTCGAATGTGACAAATCCTTATTTAAGTGGGAGTTTGATTCCCGATTCTTGTGAGAATTTGGGACAAAGTCTAAGAGATAGGATTCCGGGTTATGATGAATACATGAGAGAAGTTTATCAAAACTCGGAACCGTGCCGTACTAAAAGGCAAAGAGTTGATAGTCGACGATTTGGTATCGAAGGCACAGCTCTTTTAGTAACTCCAAATGATGACGCGGAACCTAGAAATGCTAAAGAAGCTTTCACTTCTCCGGAAAAAGACAAATGGACTATAGCAATGCAAGAGGAACTAGATTCTATGAGATCCAACCATGTTTGGGAACTGGTTGATCTGCCAAAAGGTAGAAAAGCTGTTGGGAGCATATGGGTTCTTAAAGTGAAGCGAAGGGCTGACAATAGTATCAAAAGGTACAAAGCTCGCCTTGTCGCTAAAGGCTATACACAACAGGAAGGAATAGACTTCGAGGAGACATTCTCACTTGTTGTAAGGTTTACATCTATTAGACTAATCTTAGCTATTGTAGCAAGTTTAGACCTAGAGCTGCATCAGATGGATGTTAAGACTGCTTTTCTCAATGGAGAATTGAGCGAAGAGATCTATATGTCACAGCCAGAGGGCTTCGTGGTAAAAGGCTCCGAGCATAACGTATGCAAATTGAAAAAGTCAATTTATGGCCTTAAACAGTCCTCTAGGCAATGGTACCTTCGTTTTCACAATCAAATGATTTCGAATGGCTTCAAGATGCTTGAAGAGGACCATTGTGTCTACACGAAACGGTTGGGTAGAAATTTTTTCATTTTATCTCTGTATGTAGAGGACATACTGATAGTAGGAAATGACATAGAATTTGTAAACCAAATCAAAGCTTGGCTAAACTCAAGTTTTGAAATGAAAGATATGGGCGAAGCCGCATACATACTTAGGGTTAAGATTTCAAGGGATCGATCAAAGAAACTACTAGCACAGTCTCAAGAGACTTATGTTAACAAAGTCATTGATCGTTTCGGTATGCATGGAAGTAGGCATGTAGATAGCCCGATGACTAAGGACATCACCCTAAGTACCAAAATGTGTCCAAAGAATCGAAATGAAACGAAAAGGATGGAAAAAGTTCCATATGCAAGTGCCGTAGGTAATCTAATGTACGCCATGTTGTGTACAAGACCTGATATCTGTCATTCCGTTGGGATGGTGAGTAGATATCAGTCCAACCCAGGACTAGCACATTGGGCAGTTGTGAAGAGGATACTGAGGTACCTCAAAGGAACAACAGATTATTCTCTATGCTATCAATGTAAAGACCTAAATCTGAGAGGATACACGGATGCTGATTAGGCAGGAGACTTAGACGAAAGAAAGTCCACGTCAAGCTATGTGTTCTTGCTAGGAAATGGTGCGATTTCCTGGAGTAGCAAGAAACAAACTTGTGTAGCCCTGTCCACCATGGAAGCTGAATACATATCGTATTCATCAGCAGTTCAAGAGGCTGTTTGGCTGAATCGGTTCCTAAACAACTTGAATGTAACCAATTGTCAAACCCAAGTCATAGTTAACAGTGACAGTCAATCTAGTATAGCTTTCGCTAAGGACCAGAGGTTCCATAGCAAATCAAAGCACATAGAGATTAAGTATCATTTTGTCAGGGACTTAATTGCACTCAAAGAAGTTAACGTGAAGTATATATCTACTCATGACATGGTGGCAGATCCCCTCACCAAACCAGTCAAGAGAGATGTTTATGTTAAACATGTTAGATCCCAAGGATTGTTTAGGATCTAAGTATACTTCTCATTCTTCATTGTTTTATTTGTAAGACATGAATTATTAGTAAAGGTTTTATGAATTTTCATCAATACACGAGTGCGAGTATTTAATTGTAAATATTTGCTGTTATGAACTCAAAATGCATGTTTAGACAGAATGTAGCTCACTCACATGAGCAGTTTCCCCCATTTCGTCAATGTGATGATAAATGAAGGATGAGGCTGTCTTTGAGCAATTTCGAGAGCTTGTTTAATGATAGAAGCCGTCTTGCTATAGACATGGAAAAGTGTTTCCATTACAGTGCAAGATAACATGTGTTACAAATACATGAAAAAGATTAACAAGTAATCTAAAAGGGCAAGTTTGCGATAACTTATAGCCTTCTGTCATAGCCAGAAGTGATCATCATAAGTGATGAACTAAAGTTAGATGTTCAGGCACATCTAGACCTATGCTTCTGTATGGTGTTAATAACATGCTCTTCTTCAGAAAAGAATTGAACACCATAACACATGACCCATACCATGTGTGCTTTAGTGACCACGAGATGGAAAGCAGATTGATCTCGCCTTTTCCTAATGTGAGACTCACGTCATAAAGATGCACTTTTTTACTATTGTTTATCCTTATAGACCCTAGACTTATTCTAAGAAGTTTAGTCTGATGTAGCTACCTTGGAAAGGGATAGCTCGAGGTTGATGAGATAATACCAACCAAAGAGACCCTAACTGGATAAGCGAATCAAATTATAATGGACAGAATAATGTTAAGAGGGAAAGACATCCATTTGAATCATATCTAAGTGTTTCTATTCTTCACCGTCCGGACACTTATGCATATGTGCATATTTGTGAAAAATAAATGTACTGTAGAGATCCGAAGACTACAGTGGATATGATATAGAGTCTAGGATAAAAGCATACACCACCGACGATCCATGTTCAAATCTAAGATCTATATATCTCTAACGAGTACATAGTTCCAAGTTTGTTACATGAAAATCGAGTAGCTATATGTTCTAACGAGTATATAGCACTAGAGCTCTCGATGGTATGTCAGTCGCACGAACTATTTGCAAGAGTATGATAGAGACCGAGATTGAGAAAGTTTGGAATAAGTTCCATTGCGTGCGAGTGGAAGATGTTGGAATTAATTGGATATGGATCCAATTAGGCCCCCCCCGAAATGGAACGGGCCCAAACCCAATAAGAATTAGGGTTAGGTGATCAATTTATTCAGTATAAATAGAAACCCTAATATATCATAATTCTAAGAGAATTAGAAAAGAGAATAAGGAATTATGTTTTAGAGATACAGTATCTCAAAAACACAGAAAAGAGAATTTTTCTCTCCTGCTTCCTCCTTTTGGCTGCCGCCCCCTCTCTCTCTTTGGGATTCGTCGTCGCTTTAGTTCGTGAACCAATTGTCTTTCTCTCCCAATTCTATTGGCGTGGTTGAAGGCTTGACCGGTGATACTAGATCGGGTGATTGATCCGAATCCTTCCGCTGCAAATCAAGAACGAGATCCGCGCTACAAGAGGTAACCCGTAAACCCGTTTACTTATTCGGATAAATATATATGTTGTGAATATATGTTTATCCCAACATAATGATATGGAAAGAGAAATAAATATTGTCTGTATTCATTAAAAAATACATAAAAAAAAAGATTAAGAGTTTAAATAAAGAATTATATTGATGCTAAATAATATTTTTCATATAATACCACTCATTGATATAATAATTATAACATGGTTTTTTTTTGAAAGATAACATGGTTAATCTTAAACCGTACAAGAACTATAACTATAAATCAGTAACATGTAACATAGTTTAAAAGCTTACTTCAAACATTTTTTTGTGTGTAAAGAGTTAGGTTGATCCACTCTTCAATATGCATACTGGTTCAACTTTCATTTCAATTTGAGTTTTTGGAATTTGCACTAAATTATATACGATCTTTTTGAGTTTATGAAATTCTCTTTGAATTGTAATAAGTTGTTGAGTTTATGAAATTGTCTTTGAATTGTAGTAAGTTGTACACAAAAACTTGCATTTTATGATCTGACAATATAATATATCTGGTAAAACAAAACTCATGGCACAATCACACAACAAATGAAACAAAAAAATTGATTACCACATAATTTTATAATTTGAGAAAAAATTCGAAAACAAATATTTTTTTGAGTTACTAATTCATAAATAAAATTAATAATAAATCTGTCATAGCAGTGAGGTATTTCATGCCTCTTCTTGAAACTATTGGACAGAAGTTACAAATGGCGACATCAAACTCCCAAACAAAAGAAAACAATGAAGATCATCAATGTGATAGAATTCCCAGTTCGTGGCCTACAAAACACGGAAGAACATAAATTAATTACAAATATGTTGCAGCTTTTAGGAAGAAAACAAAATTCTAACCATTCATACCATCATCTACATTTGAGTTCTTCACATGAAAGAAATTATCAATCCATCTAGAAATACAAAAACTGGAGATGACCTATTTTCAACACCTAGATCGAGTGGGAACAGAACATGATATGCAAAGATAGATCTGCACGGAAAAACAATTAGTACAAATTATAATAGTTATAGCAGAACAAAAATAGTTACAAACTACGATTTATCATTCTTCAACATGTCCATGGTTTTGATTCTGAACTCATGAGATGTGAACCGGACCGCTAGGAAAAACTGTAGAATTATTTAAAAAAAACAATTGGTTCATTAAAAAGCAGATTAAAAGAAAATAAAGGGTATCGATCTATGTATAAGGATTAAAAAAAATTGAATATTCACACTTAATTTAAGAAATAAAATTATAATGAAGTTCATTGTACTGAAACACACAAACATACTTTATATGAATAGACTTGACTTTTAGGCAAAAAATATTCAAATATATGAATGCAAAGCTCACAATTCTTAAATAGCAAGAAAAAAGACTTGTTTCACAAAACAAAATTAACTCTTACAATAATTAGATAGCTTAAGAGATAAATCCATCTTAAGATATAGCCTATTTCATTAAAATGCAATTCAAAAATTAATTTATTGTTAGCAGGAGCAAATTTTGTTTGCTGAAAGTTATTTTAGACAAAGCCGAATTTTGTTTAATAAAGAAATTAATGAGATGAGTAATTAGTGGAAGCTAGATTCTATTTAAGATAAGTTTTTCAAAGCAAAAAAATGTAAACCAAAAAAATTGAAATAAATCAATGAGAATTTACAAATAAAACTACTAAAAATAAGAATTAAATTCACCAAAATATCCAAACAAAAGTGCCAGTAGAAAATATTTACAAATCAAAATTGTGAATCTTAATGTTCTTTGGATTAACTACACTAACGACTGACTCTTTATCTTTTGCACCAACCACAAATTATTATTTCTCTGTCAACTGATGATGATTAATTTAAAATTTGAATAATTAAATATCATATAACGGAACAAAATACTTACAGATGATAAGGAAGAGTTTGGTTTTCCAAATAGATACATAGACCCAACCACGGCATACATCCCATTTTTACTCTCATGAACCCTGTGTAGCTCGGGGCACCTGAATGTAGAATTTCTACACCTTGTTCGTATTAAAATCCTTGAAAAATAAATAAAGGCATAAACCATATGTAGCCCCCTGAACTTGTCAATTTTGGTCATTTTGCCCCCTGAACTTAAGGGACGACCTATTTTCCCCCTCAACTATTTAAAAGTGGTATTAGCAACCACCTATTGTCATTATAACGGAAACAAAATGAAATTCCAACATTAGTATAAGTGTGCATGGAAGTATTGGAACCAGCCTGGATATATATAACCTCATTTGCAGCTTGTTTTAGTAGTGTATAACCATATATGCAATTTTTACAAGAGAACTTATGTATTGTCTATACTAACCTTATTTTCAGCTTATTTTAGTAGTGCACAACCCTTTTTATTATGACCTTGGTACTTGCAATGAGAAATGCCATAATTGTTTCCGTTATAATGAAAATAGGGGGTTGCTAATACCACTTTTAAATAGTTGAAGGGGCAAATGGGTCATCCCATAAGTTCAGGGGGCAAAATGACTAAAAGTTACAAGTTCATGGGGATGTGTAGGGTTTAGACCATAAATAAATAATCAGAAAGAATACTAATCTAGAGGTTTTTTAAAAGATTAATGAGCAATCGAAGACAATAATAAATACATGTAAATCATAGCAACTGCCTAAACAGGAGGGTTTATTGATTCTGGAAAAATAAATGAAGAATCAGAAAGAATACTGATGTAGAGGTTTTTAAAAAGGTTAATGAGCAATCGATGATAATAATAAAAACATGTAAATCATAGCAACTAAAACCAAAGAAAAAAATATTTCAAAATTGGAATACAAACCAAATCCAAAACTCAATATGTTTTACTATTCTTCTTTAGCTCTTTTTCATTTGTTTCGTCTCTTTGAATTATTTTCCTCCTATTTTCCTTTTATTCCATTTGTATCACACTTTTCTGGCTCTAATAAATAGAAAACAAATTGCATTCAGCCTCCTATTTTCCTTTTATTCCATTTGTATCACACTTTTCTGGCTCTAATAAACAGAAAACAAATTGCATTCAAGAAGAAAAAAAGTTGTAAAGCATAACTATTCTTCAATTAAGTGAACCAAAAGAGACTCCTCCATAGCATAAAATAGTGAACCACAAATTAAGAATGGAAAAACGAAACCAAAGTAGATGCAAAACACCCTCAACAAAAGAGCAAACACCATTTTTTTAAATAATTACTAAAAAACGGTAACATGGCTTGAAATCGAACGGATAAAAATAGCAGATCTGAACTTGCAAGAGCCCATAGGAAGAATGAAAGAAAAAAATCAATTAAATAGGGAAAATAAAAGAAAAATCACAAAGAGCAAAGTAAGAGAGACGGGGAACAAAAATTATAATACTCTCCTTAGATCAAAAGAAAAACCCCATTAATCACGAAGATCGCGGATGAAGATCGTTAGAAGTTGCCTCTTGAAGAATATGATGATCCCGATTTGTCAAGAGATAGCATGACAATTATGTTCAATGATACATATAAACACCATATATGTTAACTACAACAACACTCACTTCTTCATCAAAATGAAGACACTGTACCATTCGTCTCTGTTTCTTAGGGTAACAGCTCCATTCTTTTTATCTCGCATCATAAAAAATAAACCAATAATTACTTGGACGACCTTCAAAAATACCTACAAATCATGAGCGAAGACCATTCTGTTAGAACTAAAATAAAGAAACAGAGGATTAAGCCATGAAAGATAAGAATATAAAAAAATAGAGAAAATACACCACTATAGAGAGATTTTTTTCCAAACTATCAAAATTTTCAACATAAAGCATCTATAGTACTTGCTTCCGAACTCTCCTACTCTTTAAAACTGAACTTCTATTCCTCTTGCAATCTTCTTTTAAGACTTAATTGAGTCTCTTTCTCTGTTTTCTCATTTTTTACCTCTTCCTTCTACAAATCTAAGGTTACTTCTTATAGATTGCAGGTTTACTCTGTTTCTATTTTTCTCCCATCAGCTTGCAACCCCAATTCCGGCACATGCTTCATTTGGGGATCACTATCATGTAAATTATGATAATTAAAACAAAGCATAAGACTAACAAATAAATTTCGAATAACATCAGAACGCCATTTTGTAAAAACATGTATAATTCAGGCCATCATATAAACATCAAAAAAAAAAAATTATTCAGGACTTATCTAAAAACAAAAGCATTCAAGGAAGACAAATCAAATAGCATAAGAAAATGATCGGATAGTTCGTTATTAAGAGTTCGAAAGGTAAAAATATCAGAAACTATCCCAAAATAACAAAAAATATCAAAGTTCAACCATCCATAAGATGCTGGTTCAATCGTGAAAAGATTGAAAATAATTAATACCTTGCAGTTCGTTAATAAGAGTTCAAAAGGCCAAAATAACTTCTCAACTCATATCGCACTTAAAAAAATGGAGACACAAAGCAATCCAGAGATTATTTTTGTTAGTTATTCACAAACAAAAATTTAGAAACAGCTCACTTACCAAAAAGTTCCTAAAAATTAACAATTAGCTCAAGCGTTGTCAAAAGAACAGGAAACTAAATAGAAGGGAAATAATACCTTACTAATACTTCCGATCAAACAACAATTATATAGCATAACTCAATACCAATCTTCGAATTGAAAAGGAAAAAGGAAGCAAAAGATAATCTAAAATGAACAAATATATATGGTAAAAAACGATTAGGCCAAAACCTTTTTTTTTCTAACCAAAATTCGTTCCTACTAATGACTAATTAACAACACACCATATCTCAACAACAATCTTTCAATTGAAAATAGGGGAAAATCAAAAAAATGAAACAATACCTCTCATAATAGAAACACAGTCGCGGAAGAAGAAAAACCAACTTCACAAACAAACCAACTTAACAAATCATCCCACCTGAATCTGATCACAATCTTCTTACAAAAGAAGCACCGCAAAAATTAATTAACATATAAATAGATGAAGAAAATAGCTGGCAGAATTGGAAAAAGGAAACATAAGAGGTGGAGTCAGCGAGAATGAGAGATCTACACTAACCGAAGTCCATGAGAGATCAATGCTACTCAAAGATCAATCATTCTATCTTCCTCTTGAATTTTAAACTGCTTCACAAACCAGCCATGGTAAGGAACACATCATTTAAACTGCTTTCACACTTCGGAAAGTCCTTGTTTGTTTGTATCCTAACAAAGCTGCCAACACAAAACATTTAAAAATCAAAATCGTGAAATCTTAATATTATTTGGATTAACTATACCAACGGATGTCTCTTTCTCTTTTGAGCCAACCACCAATTCTAATTTCTCTGTGAGTTACAAAGGAACATAACGCTTACAGATAATAAGGAAGTAATTTTCCAATTTGATACATAATCCGGACAGCAACATGTTGAAACACCTTTCCACATGATTTTGATTTGACAAAATTAATTAAGTGAAAATAAATATTCTACAACACACTAAGTTTAAATGCTTTGATTTATTGTTACTAATGTGTTTGTTCAATGTTGAGTTTATAATTTATTATAAGACATAAAGATCATAAGGCTCAAGCCCTATATGGAAGTCAAGGCCCAAGTCAAACAAGCCCAAGATCACTCAGCCCGCGTATTTCAAAACGCTGCCGTTGAAGTGATGAAACGCATGCTGAGCAAAGAAGGATCCAGAAGATCCACGTAGACAACTTCGGCTAGAAGCTGCTGAGCTGTCTCGACAAAACGTACAAGACAGCCGCTGACCACAAGACAGCTTCCAGACAAAGTATTTCCTCTTTTAGTAAAGATCAGAAGACGCAGCAAGCTGTCTGGTTGACGTTACCTAAAATGGAGGAACATACTGTCACACTGACCGAAGAACAGAAGATGTTGGAATCTGATTGGCCAAGAGAACTGCTGACAGACTGAGTGAAAATGACCTGTAGCCGTTTCCCTCCAACGGTTATTTCGAAATTCGAAATAACCAGAAGCTCTCACAGCTCTCTATAAATAGAGCATTCAGAATCCACATTCAACAGAGAACTTTGAGCTAAAGCCGTTACGCTGACCAAACGTGTATAAAAGTTCTCCATCAAAAGCAAAGCAAATTCTTACACTACAAGCTTATTCATTTGTGTAAAAGTCTAGAGTGATTGATCCTCAATCATCTAAGGTGTTCTAGCAATTGTTGTTTAGGACAAATCTTAATCATTTCTAGGAATAGAAAGGTGAAGCTAAGTACTCGGTTTTAGTACTTAGTGAATTAGAATAGAAGTGAGTGGAGGTATAGAGGAAGGTACTCTTGTTATACTCAGCTTCTGATTTGTAAAGGGTTTTCGAGTCTCTACCTTTAAAGAGCTCAGTAGTGAATTGGAAATCTCGGAACATGTTCCGGGGACAGGACGTAGGCTTAGAAGAAGCCGAACCTGGATAACTCCGCTGAGTGAAGTATTTCTAACCCTTAACTCCTTAATATATTGCTTGCTTAAAAAAAACTAAAACTGACCAAGTAAAAGAGGTCAAGCTGAGTTGTGCGCTACCAACGAGTTAGTTCAGGAACAGACTCTAAGTGCTATTTCCTGACCTAAGCAACGAAGCTGACCTAGTCACTAGTTGACTAAGCCAGTGTCTTGCTGATTGCTAAGTGCCGCTGTTACATAATCTTTTCTCAAAGGAGAGAAATCTGCCCTAATCATTTTAAAAAAGTAAAATAGTTCCTAACCCCCCCTTGGAACTATATTTGCAACCTTACAAGGGACCAACAAGTGGTATCAGAGCTTAAAAGCTCATTACTAAAGGTCTAACAACCTTGAGTTGATCCATACCATGGGTGAAAACAGCACTCGGTTTCTCCCTGGAAACCAAACAACTCAGATATTACCTGAGGGGTTGTCCATTACTAGGCCTCCCCTATTCTTCGGGTCAAACTATACCTTTTGGAAGAATAGGATGAAGAACTTCATTCAAGCTACAAACATGAGTGCCTGGCTATCTATAGTCCAAGGCCCGTTTGTACCTGTGAAAGTTGTTGCTGGCCAGTCAGTTGTTAAAGCTGAGATTGAATGGACAGAGGATGATCTCAAGAAGCTTCAAAACCATGCTTCGGCTATCAATATGCTTCACTGTGCGCTCGATGCTGCAGAATATAACAAAATCTCAGGTTGTGAGTCGGCACAAGAGATCTGGAAGAAGCTGGAAGTCACCTACGAGGGAACAAACAAAGTAAAAGAATCCAAGGTGAATCAGCAGATGAGACTGTACGAGCTGTTCGAGATGAACAATGATGAGGGCATTTCAGACATGAACGCAAGGTTCACCAACATCATTAATGAGCTCAAGAGACTTGGGAAAATCTTCACTGAGGAAGAACAAGTCAAAAAGATACTCAGGAGTCTTCCAAAAGACTGGCAAGCAAAGAAGACAGCAGTTGAGGAAGCTCAGGATTTAACCACCTACAAATATGACGAACTCATCGGTTCATTGCTGACCCATGAGATATCCATGAAAAACTTTGAGGTGAAGGAAAAATCTGATGACAAGAAGCAGAAGTCACTTGTCATGAAGGCTGACTCCACTGACGGGAGTTCAACTGATGATGAGGAGATGGCCATGTTCACAAGAAAGATGAAGAGGATGTTCAGGAAGAACGACAAATATTCTAAAAAGCCTTACAAAAGGTTTGATAAGTATAAGGCTGACTCAAGCGACAGAAAATACAGAAAGGACAGCTCAAAGCCCATTACATGCTTTGAGTGCCATCAAGCTGGCCATATTAAGTCGAACTGCCCCATGCTGAGGAAAGACAAGAAGAGTGGGAAGAAGGCAATGGTGGCTACTTGGAGTGACAGTGATGAATCTTCATCAACAGAAACTGAGGCCACCGAGTCAGCAAAGATATGCTTTATGGCTGACGAACTTGCTGAGCCATGCGTCTCTGAGCATGCTGACCCATCCATCGAATCAGATGATGAAGAACAATCAAATGAGGTAATTTCTCTTCCCCAGCTCAGAAACGATATGGTTAATGCCCTGAGTGATCTCTATACACTTGTTAAGAAGTGTAATAAAAAGGTTAGAGCACTCAGCAGGCGCTGTGACGAAGTGGAAGAGGTCAAACTGAGTGACCTCAGATACCTCCTTCAGGACAATTCGACTCTGCATGATAACATGAAGATCATGCATGAGTATGTGTCTGAAGTCCAGTCAGTTTCAAAGAAACTGAGGAAGGACGTCACAACCATCCAGAACCAACTAAAGGTTCCTAAGAAAAATAACATTCCTCTGAGAACTCAGTACCAAGGTACTCAGTAGAGATGGAATCCCCAGCGAAAAGTCCAGTGTGACTTTTGTGGGAAGTTAGGACACACTACTAAAGTGTGTTGGCACGCTCAGCACTGGGGTGCTGACAAGTCAGTAAAAAATCCTAAACAGAAGGTCAGTTGTGACTTCTGTGGAAAGAATGGCCATACTGTCCATGTATGTCGCCATAAAATAAAATATGATGCTATACCTGTTGCACCTAACAAGTCAGGACACAAAAAGAATTGGGTACCTAAAAGTAACTAGTCACAGTGCAGGTAAGCCTGAGATGTGCCGAGAAGTCAAAGATGTGGTATATTGACAGCGCATGCTCAAGGCATATGACGGGTGATGAAACTCAATTCATCACGTTTGAACGTAAACGAGGAGGAAGCGTAAGTTTTGGAGACAACAGAAAGGGTAAGATAGTAGGATCAGGCACCGTTGGAGGTAATCCCACTATTGAATCTGTCTCCCTAGTCAGCGGACTCAAATATAACTTACTCAGCGTAGCTCAGCTATGTGATAATGGGAGAAAAGTTATATTTGATGATACTGGATGTAAAATATATGAGGGAAAAACAAATGAGTTAATCTTAACTGCCCCTCGGATAGACAATGTCTTCATGCTGAACCTAGAAAAGAAGTTTTCAAAAACTGTATGCTTAGTCACAAAGGAAGAAAATTCCTGGCTATGGCACAGGAGACTTGGTCATGTAAGCATGGACCTCCTGGCCAAATTAGCAAGAAAGCAATTGGTTGAGGGACTGCCTGAACTTAAATTTCAAAAAGATCAACTATGTCATGCTTGCCAAGCTGGAAAACAAACCAAACAATCTTTTCACAGTAAAAACATTGTCTCAACTAAACGTCCGTTAGAATTACTACACTTGGATCTCTTTGGTCCAGTCCAGCCGCTGAGTCTGGGTGGAAGAAGATTTTCCTTGGTCATTGTAGATGATTTCTCTCGGTATACGTGGGTTATCTTGCTGACCAGCAAGGATGAGACCTTTGAGACATTTTCAAATTTGGTTAGGAAAATTGAAAATGAAAAAGACCTAAAATTAGCTCATATCCGTAGTGATAACGGTGGAGAATTCAAAAACCAAAAGTTTGTTGAATTCTGTGAAGCCAGCGACATTGACCACAATTTTTTTGCTCCTAGAACACCTCAGCAAAATGGGGTTGTAGAAAGGAAGAACATAACTCTGGTTGAAATAGCCAGGACAATGCTGGATGAGCATAGGCTTCCAAAGTATTTTTGGGGAGAGGCTGTTAACACAGCATGCTACATTCTTAATAGGGCTCTAGTTAGACCTATACTCAAGAAAACCCCCTATGAACTTTGGAAAGGACGGAAGCCCAATATTGGATACTTTCGTGCCTTTGGCTGTAGATGTTTTATTTTAAATACCAAAGATAGCTTAGCCAAATTTGATTCAAAAGCTGATGAGGCTATCTTTCTAGGCTACTCAACAAACAGCAAAGCATACAGAGTTTTTAATAAGAGAACTCAAGTATTAGAAGAATCTATAAATGTGCAATTCGATGAAACTGACCCTGCAGGAAGGTACCAGCCGCTGATAGAAGATGAACCAAACTCAGCACCTGCTGATCAAGAACCAGCTACTGAGTCCTTCACAAAACGGCTGACCAAGAGTAAGAGTGAACCTAAAATTACTTTCACTAACCCATCTACTTCTGCAGAGAATGTTAAAACACAAATAGAACAAGACACGAATCTACCCAAGGAGATAAGAGTCCCAAGAGGGCATTCAGAAAATGCAATTCTTGACTCAGCTGGAAATACGCTGATGACAAGGAATCAACTAAGGAAGTATCTCGGCAATGTAGCTTTCGTCTCAGTTCAGGAGCCGAAGAACTTTGCCGAAGCTGAGCATGACGAATTCTGGATGAATGCCATGCAAGAGGAACTCAACCAATTCAGGAGGAATGATGTATGGGAACTAGTGCCACATCCAAGGAGCCAAAAGACCATTGGAATGAGATGGGTCTTCAGGAACAAGCTGGATGAACAAGGAAACGTAGTCAGAAACAAGGCAAGACTTGTAGCTCAGGGCTACAGTCAGCAAGAAGGTATTGACTACGGTGAGACCTTTGCCCCAGTGGCAAGGCTAGAAGCAATTAGGATTTTATGTGCATATGCATCTTATATGAATTTTAAACTGTTTCAAATGGATGTTAAAAGTGCATTTCTTAATGGAGTAATAAAGGAGGAGGTCTATGTCAATCAGCCTCCAGGGTTTGAGGATTCTAAGTTCCCAAACCACGTTTACAAACTCAAAAAGGCTCTGTATGGTCTCAAGCAAGCACCACGTGCTTGGTATGAGAGGCTGACCAACTTCTTACTGACTAGAAATTATGTCAGAGGTCAAGCTGATACAACCTTATTCATTAAGAGAAAGGGTAAAGATACCCTGCTGGCACAAATATATGTAGATGACATCATATTTGGTGCTACTAATGAATCTATCTGCAAGGAATTTAGCAAGCAAATGCAGACTGAATTTGAAATGTCAATGATGGGAGAACTCAATTTCTTCCTTGGACTTCAAATTAAACAAGGAAAGAATGGCATATTCATCAGTCAAGCTAAATATGCTAAGGAGATATTGAAGAAATATGAATTAGAACATTGTAAGCCAATATCCACTCCTATGGGCACTGACACTGTCCTCTGTGCTGATGAGAATGGTAAGTCAGTAGACAGCAAGTTGTACCGAGGTATGATTGGCTCTTTACTTTACTTAACAGCAAGTAGGCCGGACATTCAGTTCTCAGTATGTTATTATGCTAGATATCAGGCTAACCCTAAGGAATCCCATTACATAGCTGTAAAAAGGATCCTTAGATATTTGCAAAGCTCAGTAAATGCAGGTTTGTGGTATCCAAATACTCATGACTTTACACTCATTGGATACACTGACGCTGACTATGGACGGGACAAGCTCGAAAGAAAAAGCACCTCTGGAGGATGCCATTTCCTAGGAAGCTGTCTTGTATCTTGGTTCAGCAAGAAGCAGGTGTCAGTAGCCCTGTCCACAACTGAAGCTGAGTACATTGCTGCTGGAAGCTGTGTTGCTCAAGTCTTATGGATTAAGCAACAGCTTGAAGATTATGGTGTTCAAACAAAGACAATTGAAGTCAAATGCGACAACAAAAGTGCAATTGACCTCTCAAAGAACCCAATTCAGCACAGCAGGATGAAGCATGTCAGCATAAGACATCACTTCATCAGAGATCATGTACTCAAGAAAGAAATTAAGCTGACTTATGTGCCAACAGATGAGCAGCTTGCTGATATCTTTACAAAGCCTCTAGCACGAGAGCAATTCAGCATACTGAGAGAAGCCATTGGTATGTTTAATCCACTGTCTTAAAATTCCTAAGTAAAAATGTGATATGATGCATGCTGAATGAGTGATACCATGCTGAGTGCCTAAAGATTTTCATTCAAAATCACATGCCCAGAAATAAATGCACACTGAGTGAGTTATCTCATGCCGAGTAACTAATCTCTATAACTATCCGTTGAACAAAACTGACTACTCAGAATATGAAACGTTTATAACAACACACGCTGAGTAAAAGTAATTATTAGCATTTAATGCCACCACACGCGTAATGACACCTGTACTGCGCATGCGCCGAATATGTCTTAAAGTGTCATAAATGTCAGGGTTTCTGCTGATTGGACAACCCAAGGGCAAAATCGACCTAAATTCAAACGGAAACCTAAGTTAAAAAAATCTATAAATAGTGGGTATTTCCCCACTACCTTCTCTCTACGCGTACTGAACTTTAGAAAGCTTCAGAATTTTCCTTAAGCACTTAAGAACTTCAGAACTTCAAAAATGTCCTATAGCAAAAGTACCTTCTCTCCAACCCTCAAAACCACTAATCAGGCTGGTCCTTCAACTAGCATGATAAGAAGGATGATTAAGGTACACTCTTGGGCCAAGAATCAAGAAGTACTAAGGAGCCGATACTTTCCTTCTGGTTTCGTCTCTTCTGAGAAACCATTCTGTGAATGGATCGAAAAGAACAAATGGAAAGGTCTCTTCTCTCTTTCCGGACAAACCTATCCCACGATAGTGAGAGAATTCTACTCCAACCTGCACGTTGATGCAGATGACTCTGACTACTTAGAGACCACAGTTAAAGGACAAAAGATAGTGATAACTCCTGATTATCTAGCAACACTGCTAGATATACCAAACACAGGGATCCAGTTCAGGACAACAAAGGAGCCAATACCAAAAGCCATCACAGAAAAGATGAAGGGGTTCTGTAAACCCAGAGACCACAAAGGAGAAGTACCCAGCACCTGCATGGGCAAAAATCAGAAGATGGTCCACTTCATGCTGACCAACTTCATCTTTCCTAAACTCAGCTCACCCTCATCCGCCTCCAACTTTGAACAATGTTTCATATGGCATATGCTGACCAGCACTCCATTCAATCTTCCTGTCTTTTTGGTCGGAGCTTTTCAACGAAGTGGAAGGAAGCTCCGTTTGGGTTATCTCATCACAAAGATAATACAGGACAAGAATATAGAGACTATAGGTGAAATAAGTTCATCAGGAAATGTTATCACTGCAGGTCTGTTGAATGGACTATCACATAGTCAACCCTTGAAAGGATATGACAGAAATGGAAACACCGAGAAGGAGGATATTATGGCTGAGATTGAGCAAGCCATTGGAGAAATGGAAAATCTAACAGATCTGGAGCAGTCTTCTGAAACTGCTCAATCTGATGAGGGTACAGAACCAACAAATGAACCTAAAACTGAGTATACTTCTACTGTGCCATCTGAGATTGCTCAAGCTGAGAAGGAGAAGAAAAAGGGAACCTGCTCGAAGGATATTCGTACTGTCCCAAGAAAAGTAAGGCTAATGCAAAGAAACAAGAAGAAAGCTGATCAGGAAATAGCTGAGTCAGCTCAGAAGAAAATGAGAACAGCAGGAGATATGGATAAGGAAAAAGAAACTGTTCGTGAGCCCAACATCACTCAAGAGGATTCTACACAAAAACAAGCCTCTGTTACTCAATATGAGAAACAAGCTAAAAACCCTGCTAGTCCAAAAGAAGCTCAAATTCCACCTCCAACTCAATACCAGAGCAACTCAGCACCTGAAGTCAACACACCCCATAGTCCTGTTGCTACTCAAGGCACTCAGTGCGAGCCCACTCCTACCCAACTTGCACACCTAGGTGCTACTGAATCAGGACGGCGTGTCATTGCCTCAGCTCACACTCTGCTTAAAGAATAAGTTCATCCTCCATCAAACCATAACCAGTCCACTCAAGATCAGTCCTCTCATCCATCTGTAACTCACCAAATTCTGCGTGAAATCCATGACCTTATCAACCACTTCTCTTCGGTTCAGGTGCAGCAACCAACCCCAACTCAAATGACCAACATGACCGAACTCATGTTGACTATGGTCAATCACATGAATTCTATGGAGGGTCAAATTCGTCTGCTGCAAGAACTCACTAAGTCCACTGCCCCTACTGGGAATTTGCCTACTGTTGATGCTGGCAAAATGGGGGAGAAAAGTGGCAATTCAGGAGAAGGAACTCAAAGTTAGAAGTTAGGGAAGAATTTAGAAGTTAGGAATTCCCTATGTATGTCTTTTTTTTATTTATTCAAGCAATTCAATATGCCTAACTTCTTTTGTTATTCATCCTTTCAAATGCTAAGTATTATCTAAATGCATGCTGCGTAGAAATTAATGTTTGTACCTGTCTAAACTAAACCATTGAACAAATAAATTACTCAGCGCTCTGTCACTATACATTACTTCCGCTGAATACTGAGTAAAATAGAATATGTCCCATAAGCTGACCTATACCTGAAAACTGATCTTAGACTTATTCAATTAAACCTTAGAATGTTTAGAATAAAACTAAGTCAGTAGCTCAGCCCTGACGGGGGAGTTCACTTAATCAAAAAGGTCAACTATCATGGGGGAGCTCAACGCTGAGTTCCTTGCTGATTAGTTTTGCCAACATCAAAATGGGGGAGTTTGTTGAAACACCTTTCCACATGATTTTGATTTGACAAAATTAATTAAGTGAAAATAAATATTCTACAACACACTAAGTTTAAATGCTTTGATTTATTGTTACTAATGTGTTTGTTCAATGTTGAGTTTATAATTTATTATAAGACATAAAGATCATAAGGCTCAAGCCCTATATGGAAGTCAAGGCCCAAGTCAAACAAGCCCAAGATCACTCAGCCCGCGTATTTCAAAACGCTGACGTTGAAGTGATGAAACGCATGCTGAGCAAAGAAGGATCCAGAAGATCCACGTAGACAACTTCGGCTAGAAGGCTGTCTCGACAAAACGTACAAGACAGCCGCTGACCACAAGATAGCTTCCAGACAAAGTATTTCCTCTTTTAGTAAAGATCAGAAGACGCAGCAAGCTGTCTGGTTGACGTTACCTAAAATGGAGGAACATACTGTCACACTGACCGAAGAACAGAAGATGCTGAAATCTGATTGGCCAAGAGAACTGCTGACAGACTGAGTGAAAACGACCTGTAGCTGTTTCCCTCCAACGGTTATTTCGAAATTCGAAATAACCAGAAGCTCTCTATAAATAGAGCATTCAGAATCCACATTCAACAGAGAACTTTGAGCTAAAGCCGTTACGCTGACCAAACGTGTATAAAAGTTCTCCATCAAAAGCAAAGCAAATTCTTACACTACAAGCTTATTCATTTGTGTAAAAGTCTAGAGTGATTGATCCTCAATCATCTAAGGTGTTCTAGCAATTGTTGTTTAGGACAAATCTTAATCATTTCTAGGAATAGAAAGGAGAAGCTAAGTACTCGGTTTTAGTACTTAGTGAATTAGAATAGAAGTGAGTAGAGGTATAGAGGAAGGTACTCTTGTTATACTCAGCTTCTGATTTGTAAAGGGTTTTCGAGTCTCTACCTTTAAAGAGCTCAGTAGTGAATTGGAAATCTCGGAACGTGTTCCGGGGACAGGACGTAGGCTTAGAAGAAGCCGAACCTGGATAACTCCGCTGAGTGAAGTATTTCTAACCCTTAACTCCTTAATATATTGCTTGCTTAAAAAAAACTAAAACTGACCAAGTAAAAGAGGTCAAGCTGAGTTGTGCGCTACCAACGAGTTAGTTCAGGAATAGACTCTAAGTGCTATTTCCTGACCTAAGCAACGAAGCTGACCTAGTCACTAGTTGACTAAGCCAGTGTCTTGCTGATTGCTAAGTGCCGCTGTTACATAATCTTTTCTCAAAGGAGAGAAATCTGCCCTAATCATTTTAAAAAAGTAAAATAGTTCCTAACCCCCCCTTGGAACTATATTTGCAACCTTACAAGGGACCAACACAACATACTTCCCATATTTACTCTCGTGAACCATGTGTAGCTCGGGGGCACCTGCACTAACATTCTTTTAGA
The DNA here is from genome assembly GCF_963576675.1 of Euphorbia lathyris. Lineage (NCBI taxonomy): Eukaryota > Viridiplantae > Streptophyta > Magnoliopsida > Malpighiales > Euphorbiaceae > Euphorbia > Euphorbia lathyris. Next base: position 66,973,016 of record NC_088914.1, on the reverse strand, counting down.
TAAATAAAAAAAAAGTAAAAAATTAATGAAAAGAATATGTAAAAACCAAATTGAAGGTATACTAGAGAAAAAAACAAAATGGATCCAGCATAAAAACCAAACTGAAAATGGATATGAGTAAAGCAGAGAATTGAAACCCATCAGGCAATCTGAGGTTGGATTCACGGAAAAAGAGTGGAAAATTAGTGAAAAAGAATGGAAATCAGATTTAGTAAAAAATAGTGGAGAAAAACTAAATAATGATGTAAAAAAATGATATAAAAGAAGAAAAAGAAACACAAATTAGAATCATACCGAATTAAAGGTATACCGCAGCACAGGTAAAAAAAAGATATGTGTTTAAACAGCATAAAACCAAAAAAAATGGATCTACAACTCGAGCATAGAAGAGAACCGAAACCGAGAAGAATGGAACGATAACGCTAAGTGTTGAAACACCTTTCCACAAGATTTTGATTTGACAAAATCATTTAAATTTAATCCATGATTAAGAGACAATTAAATTTAAGTGCTTTGATTTAATTGTACTAATCCGTTTGTTCAATATTGAGTATAAGTATAAATGCAAAAAGATATAAAGATTAAAACAGGACAAAGTCAGCATGAGAACACAACACAAGCTGAGTAAAGAGCAACTCAACATAAGAGATGATAAGTCATCTTCAGAACAACAGCTTCAGAATTAAGATGATCAAGGAAGCTGAGTGAAACGAAGCTCAGCACAGAAGAAGTCTGCTTCAAGAAATAAATCCTACAGAACGAAGCTGACCACGGAAGCTGAGTGGAAAAAGAACTTAGTATGTAACTTGATGAAAATCAAAGACAATGAGTATCGAAGTGAAGCTGAGTGACCATCAGGACAGCATGTATGATCCGTTGGCTAAAAGACAAATTCGACAACTGTCTGCCCCAATAATAGAAGCCTTGAATTACGCAAAAGCCAAATTCCAAGATGCATGGGTCAACTGTTCGACGCTATAAGACAAACTGTCGCAAGAAGACAAAGTCTGTAGGAAGAAGACAAATCTGACGTCTAAAGAATTCAGGAGACAGGATTGGCCTGCACATCTGAAGCTGACCAGAAGTTGTCTCCCCAAAAGAGCCGTTTTGGACTCAACGGGAAAATCAATTTCAAATGATTTGTTCCTCATATTTCAACTATAAAAGGGACAAAGATATCATTTGGAAGATTGCCGATTTATAGAAAATTACAAGTGAGAAAGATACAAATTCAAAGCACTCAAAACAAAAGAGAAAGCTTACACCAATTTTCTATTCTTTGTGTAAATGCTAGATTGATTGTTTGTAATCATCTAAAGTGTTCTTTATCTTAAAAAGGAACAAGTGTGTGATCAATTGTAATATTGAGAGTGTGCGTGCTGAGTACTTGGTATTTAGTACTTAGTGGTAGAGAAATCTAAGTGCTGGGTTGTAGCGCTTAGTAGGAGTTGAGTAGACGAATAGAGGAAGGTACTTTTGCATATTCAACTGCCTGTAATCGGTTTGTGCTCTACCCTTAAAGAGCTCAGTATTGGATTCTAAAAGCCCGGAGGATTCTGGGGACTAGACATAGGCGGAGAGGCCGAACCAGGATAAGTGATACTGAGTAATTTCTAACTCTCTCAAATATATATATATAAGTGCTTGTGTTGCTTGTTATATTTACTCAGCATATTAACTGTTTGAAACTGACACTGAGTAAATTGGAGTGCTGAGTTGGAAGCTGACCACACAAGTGTCAATTCCCAACTCTTGAGTGAAACAGTCTTAGTCAGCATCTGACTAAAGCTGTCTTACATTAAAATCGGCCAAGCTGACCAAAGCTGAGTTAATAAACTCACCAAAATTATTAAGTCAGCAAGATTAATTAGTAAAAAGTTGTATTAGTTCCTAACCCCCCCTTGGAACTAATCACACGGGACCAACACTAAGAACCAAGCGTAAAGTAGAGAATCGAAACCCATCCGATGATCCGAGGTCGGATTCACTGAAAAAGGCTGGAAAATTAGTGAAAAATAACCAAAATTGGATTTAGTAAAAAATAGTGAAGAAAAACTAAATAATGATATAAAAAGAAAAAAAAAATCACAGATTGGAATTATATCGGATTAAAAGTATACCGTAGCATAGGTAAAAAAACAGATCAGTGTGTAAACAACATAAAAAAACCCAATAAAAAACAGATCTAAAACTCGAGTGAGTATAGAAGAGAATCGAAACCGAGAAGAATGGAACGGCGATAACGCCACCAATGGCCGATCGGAAGGAGGATTCACGGAAAAAATCTACAAAATTAGGGAAAAAGAATCGAAAGCTAAATAAGGATATAATAAGGGAAAAAAACAGAAATCGGAAAAATACCAGTTTTTTACGGACATGCGAACTGTGGATCCACTAGAATAGCAGCTACCGATTTTTATATAAACAGAAAACCTCAAGTGCTTCATCTCCTTTTGATTTTTAACTTTGTTGTTAATCAGGATTCACAAAGAAGAAACGAAAAAAAAGGAGGTGGAGAAGCCTGGTATGATTCATAGATTAGAAACATGAAAGAAAATGAGAGAAATTTGAGGGAGGCGATGAGGAAGAAGAGCAAGTGGAGAGAGATGGTAGAAATGTATCGAATGAGTAATGAGAGGGTAATGGGGTATAGAATCCAAACAAAATTTCTAAAATGCCCTTATTAATGCGACACCGTTTTGGGGCTAGGTGTAAGCAACTTCGGTGGATTTGAAGAAAATGGTGAATTACGTCAATGACCCTCAAAAGCATGGTTAAAAGACATTATAGGACAATAATAATTGAAAGAAATAAGAGAAATAAGGGGTTTGATTGGAAATTTTTGGCAAAAGTTGTCAAATTTACTGTTTGATCTCTTCCTTTTTAAAGTCTTTAAATAGATTTAGGAGAATACTAGCATAAAACCTGTTTCAGTAAATAATTAGTTAGTGGAATAGGAGTTTATACCAAGACATAATAACCCCTATCGTATTGGTATTGGTATTGGTATTGTTGTTGCGGCTAATTTTATTTTTATTTAATTAGGGCATAGATTATAACTTTATTATATGGTTTAATAAATAAAAATGGAATAATAAAAAAATAATAAAGGAAAAGAAAGAATGGAAGAAAATAGTTGCTATTTTTTTAAGTAAACTTGAGCTATTAACTTTGATAAATTATTCAAAGCATTATACAGTGAAATTTTGGAATTATGTAAGGAAATCTGAAATTAGACATTTTCAGGAATTTATGGACTACTCAACAAGCTTAGAGAGACTTGTATTGAGAGATATAAATTTTTAAAATTGGACCAGAAAATACAAAATAACAAAAATCGTGGACAACTATTTTCATGGCAGTTTGATTATCATTATCTTCAACTTATAGCTGCACTTTTTTTTTTCAAGTATACACGTTGAAGTAGTGGGGATGTTAAAATGTGAAAATAAATACTCTCCAGCAACCCAAATTCGACCTTAAAATTTTTACTTCCCAAATCTGACCCTGGATTATTGCTCCAAAGTTCACTGATTTTTTTTTTCTATCCTAAAAGATTTTGTTTCAACCAGTCGTGTTCCACCATTTTTTCGACCACTTCGAGTTTATTAATTCCAGAATAGTTTTTCACATTGGATTCCCTAACATACCAACTTCCGATCTCAATTTTTCATTTCGCCCAAAATCCAACTTTTTACTCACTTTTCGACATTCAAAACAACATATTTTTTTGTTAATTTTCTGCTCTAAAAAAATAGATTTGACTACCTTTTTTCCAACCCTTTCGAGTCCCTTAAATCCAAAAAACAATTCACACCAATTTAATCCCTAACATACCAACTTTAACCCCAAACTTTCGTTTCGCTCAAACTCTTACTTGAAACCGATTTTTTAAGCCATTTTTACCACGAAATACCAATTTTGTTTTTATAAATTTGATGTTGCGACTTTTTGCATTTTTTCTCAATTAGCTCAATTGCAATATTTTTTTATATAATTTCAACCCCTCCCGGATCTTGTGATTGTCGTTTTGTGACTCATGGTCTCGACATCGATAAAATTCAATTTCTACAAGTCGTTCTCATCCATTAAAGTTAAATTTGTTCTTTTATTAATTTTATTCTCTCAAACATACTTTTTGCCATTATTTTCTTTCATTTAGCAATTTCCATTCATATACCAGATTACATTCTAATTTTTCGATTTCCTTTCCGAACTGTAATCAAAATATTATTTACAAAAATCAATAAAAAAATTAAAAATTCTTTGTCTTCGATTTTTATTTTTATTTTTTGCTTTCCGTGGTAGCCATTTGTGAGCTAGTTAACCTTTTCATAAGTGGAAATAGGAACCCAATAGAGATTTTTTCATTCATTCGTCAATTGTTTCGTTTCTAGAAGTTAAGTCTTTAGGTGCAATTATTTTCTTAAAAACACCAAACATTTGGGATTTCTCTGGCACATCCGCATCACATCCACACACGTCAAGGTTGAAATTAGAATATTTCAAAAATATCGCTAATAATTTGTGGCATGCCTAGTGGGACCTAATAACTATTTATATTTTACGAATTTTACAATTTTCATTTTCAACATCTTTTATTGAAAATGCCTCCACAAAAGAACACCAGGAAAGACCTTGTTACCTTCAGAATCAGAAGAAAATCAAAGCCAGAACATAATGCCAAAAGTGCAGGAAGGTTTTGCAGCTGAAACAATAGGCAACTTTGAAGGTGCAAGTCGACCTTCATCACCATAGTGAATAACATAAGAAGCAATCCAACAATAAAATGCATTAATACAAGGCTTGCAGAGATGTATGATGAAAGTAATACAGACTTTAAGCAATAATATACCAACCATACAAAATGTGACTAAACTTGCAGCCCTCGAAGATAGGCTTGTTGACCTAACTGGTGAAGTTAGAAAAATGCCGGAGAGGTGTGTTGAGATAGTCTCGCAAAAATCAACCTCCCATAATATAGATGCTGAAAAAGAGGTGTTAGCCGCTGGTGAAAGATACATACCTCCACCAGCCCGAGAAGAAAATTTAAGCTTCAATGTGTTGGAGTTTAGTGTCCTAAAGACAATTGTTTTAGGATATAAATATTAATGAATAAATTGTTTATTTAGTCATTTGTTTAATCAGATATATAGCATAAATGTAACTATATATAAAAGGCCTTAATCTTTCATAAAGAAAGTAATCCTAAGTTTATTTAAGTAGTTATAAAGTGTTCATACAAGCATGAAGTGAGACTGTACTTTATAATAGACCAATAAACTTAAAATCAACCCAAGTCAAGTAATATGTTATAGGGGTTGGCATATTACTGTTGAGACTTGTATGTAACAGTGTTTTCTGTCGAGACAGAGAGTTGATCTCACAAGCTTTAGATATGGAGATATCTAGACAATTACATGGATCTAGTGAAGGAGTTTATTGGGATTAGGACCCGACTTGAGATAACAGTATGGATTGATTTATCTAAGTGTCAACTGTTCATCTCATTGGTATTAGTAGGTATAACTAATCCTCAGACTCAAACATTCATTAATTAGTGATTCTGGATTATGGAGTGTGATGCTTTGATTCTATGCGAGCACGATCCACTACAGGGGAGGCCATGGGGTGTGTGACAGCAGGGTTGGGTATCTGATAGGGGTATTTTACCCCTATCTTTTAGCGTGATTTACGGTTTAATTTTAGAAGAAATAAATAAGTTTAATTACAAAAAAAGAGTGTTTTTAATAAAATAGCGAAATAAGAATAAAGTCTGTGCTTCTAGCTAATTTCCCTCGTTTTTTATTAGTTTAGGAAATAAAAACTTCAAGCTAACTCGGCTCTCAAGATTTGTATTTCAGGTACGAGCAAGGAGTGAAAATCTACTCAAATACGCAGGGCGTATCATCCTATACGCGGGGCGTAAAACATAGTGTCAGGAATAATTGCCTTATCCGCAGACACCATGTAGAACTGACTCAGCATACGTGGGGCGTATGACACCTTACGCGAGGCGTATGACATATGTCGGAAATGATTGGCCTAATCCTGAAAGTCAGACTGCACTGTCTCCTTGAGTCAACTCTTTTACACGGGGCGTACTTCAACTACGCACGGCGTAAAAGCTTCAATTCAAGCAATAAAACTTCAGAGACTCAAACACGTGGGGCGTACTTTAGCTACGCAGGGCGTGTTTGAGACAACAAGACACAGAATTGGTCCACATGCAGGAGATTTCTGACGGAATGGGCATATACGCAGGGCGTGCCTCACCTTACGCGGGGCGTATCATGGAATTTCTGCACCAATTAATGTTGCTCCATACTTGTACCTTATGAAGTTACAATTCTACCCCTAGCTTGATGTATAAATAAGAGTGACTAGCACTCATTTAGAAACCCTTTTACCTCTACATCTCTTGACACCTTGTACATAGCTACCTCTTATTTTCTTTTGATAGAATAGATTCAGTTTATGTAATAAAACTCTCCCACCTCGAGAGCTTGTTCGGTTATTCCGGCATTCCATCAACGTTCCGCTTCATCATTTCGTCACCAAGCTCGAGAGTTCCACCTCCAAGTCCTAAGAGATGGCCTTGAGTCCGATTGGCTAGTTCCGAGGGCCGATTCTTCCCTCTTCGCTTGCTAATTAGCTTGCACTCTTCCTATGTACTAGGCTTGGTTGTATTCCTCATTTAGGCTTTCCATATTTATAATACGTGATTTGCAATTTTCGTTTCTATATACGTGTTGATGTTTATTACTTGTTTTGATACTCGTAATTGACTATTGTGTAGGGGAACGCGATTTTCGACGCCATTCGGGATATCTTTAGGGATTCATATAGGTGTTGCCTTACCGGAAGTGACAAACCGGAAACCGTAGGAATTGACAAGCCACGGAACTTACGGGCCCTAGTTTCTGATCCCCAGCATTAGACACGCCTTGACTAGGAACCACGTAGTCTAAGTACTTCACGGGTCGGTCGAACTACACGTAGTCGTCTTGGCAAGAGTAAATCGTCAACCGAATATATTCGGAGTTATTGCATATTATATTTATAACTTATCGTCACCCATATCACTCCGTGGAGTTTTCCATTACATAAATCTGTGTCACCAATAGGTTAGGAGTAGTTTGTAGTTGTGTCTCACACCAACCCAAAGTATCCACTGCTTAGATAACGTATAAAACCGAGTCGTCTAATACTTGCAATTATAAATCCCGTGGATTCGATACCCGGTCTTAACCAGATTATTACTTGATACGACGGGGTACACTTGCCCCTAAGTAGTCGTAACGTCTAGTAGAGTCAAGAGCAATTTATAAAGAACACATCCATAGACATAGAGTCCCCACTCATAATATATACATTTTGTCGTAGAAAACTCTACCTAGACCGCACGCATCAGTATCACATAAAGTAATTGCAAAATAGTTAATGTTAGATTGAGCATTCGTCACTCCTAATAAATGGGAGATATATCCTAATGGCCGTTTGTGGTGAGTTGACTGAAATCCTTGCAAGGTGATACAGTTAAGAGTAGAAATAGAAATTTCACTTAACTTATCTTTCAGAGTAAATTCAACCTGTACAATTAAAAATGGACTCTTCGTTATATGTAACCTTGACACGTTCCATGGTTATAAGGAATTGACCAAAGGATATAGATGATGAAGGATCATATTATACTGCACCTAATGCGGAAAGGTTAACGTCAGTTTTCAACCTAACTTCTTATTTGCACTGGGGGAATGTCTTAGGTTCTGCTAGTAACAGCTCGCGACGATATGTCGTTATATACATGTTGAAATTAATCAGGATGAATTAAATTTCAAAGGCTATATACGACTAGTAGCAATAAGGACCTAATGGGTCGCACATGGGACTTGGAACCAAAGGACAGAAGTGTAATTTAGTGGGACTAGATGTATGGGCCGAAATTATGTATTTAATTAGGGATAATTAATTTGATTAATAATTATAATTAGATTATATTTGTGAATTAAATTAAAGGATTATCTGATAATATTAATTAGAGGTTTTAATGTGATTATAACTCTAATTAATTATCTCTAACATAAATTAAATAACTAATTAGATTAGTATTATTGTCTAAATATAATTAGTTATTATTTAGATAATAATAAGTATTTATTTAATTATCTAATTAGAAATTCTATTCCGAATAGGATTCCGATTAATTAATTAACTAATACAACTAGGATTAGGGTTGGAGAAGTCTATAAATAGACCCCTCTCCCTGCAGATTTCGTCCAACACAAAAAGGAGGCTAGAGGAACCATTCCGAAATCATCCCGGCTTAATTACTATCTTTCTTACTCTCTCTTTGATCTCGTGTCGATTCCTTTAGAGGCAGTCATTGCGATTGCTATTATTAAGGTTGATTACTAACAGTTCTTCTTTTATGTGTTAATCATTTGTTCGTGGCTCACGGATTAAATCTAAGAGTTGTGGGCACTTCGTTTGCACCTGTAGATAGTTCGTCAGACAAGGTATTTCATTCTATCCCTCTTTATATGAAATAACAATTAACAGACCTTGGAAAAGAGAAATAGATAAAAATAGATAAAATTTTATTATTCTGTTGTGCCTAGACTTGTCTATTTTCCTTCACAATGAACGTGGCGACTGAATCCCTCCATAACCACACCACATTAGAGTTTGGACTGGACTTACCAGCCATGTTGAATACTACGAGGAGAACAATGCTCGTATTTTGGGGGGCAATGGTTGAGGCCGAGATAATGATACGAATGCCACCTGAATGCTTGGTGTAAGGCCTGATGTAGGAGATGAAATCGGGGATATCCAACATATTTGTGACATTATGTAGGAAATTTACGGATCAACCGTAGTGAAGTGTACCAACCAGAATTTCAAAAGGCATATCTTAGGCATTATGATTAGTTGTATCCTTTTCCATATAATTTTATCCATATTTTTCTCTCTTTTTAGGTGAAGAGGGCAATCCACCAACGAGCACATTTCTCGATTCACCTCTAAATGTAGTGGATTAAGCTCTAAAACTAATTTTGATATGTTGCACTTGCATTTATTCCCTGGTTCACTTACATGTCCTATATTTACTTGTTTAATTCATCAATACTAGATCTTGATGATGAATCAACCAAATACATCATCGCTCTTATTTCAAGTGTTTTCTCTGCTTGCCCGTGAGAACATTTTTCTGATGATTCCTTAATTAAACCATAGGGCTCCATTTGAGTCTTTTTGAGGAAGTTTCCTCCCGTGACAGAGTCATTAGTGTTGGTCCCTTATAGGGTTGCAAGTATAGTTTCAAGGGGGGGGGGGTTAGGAACTATTTAAACTTTTTATCCAATTATGGCAGACTTCTTTTTTCTAAGGAAAAAGGTTTTAACAGCGGCGCTGAGTAAACAGCAAGATACTGGCTTAGTCAACTGGTGACTAGGTCAGTTTCTTAGCTTGAGTCAGGAGATAGCACTTAGAGTCTATTCCTGAGCTCAGATGTTCAACACGTACAACTCAACTTGACCTCTTTACTTGGTCAGTTTTTGGTTATTTTAAGCAAGCAATATATATAAGGAGTTAAAGGTAAGAAATACTTTACTCAGCAGATTTATCTAGGTTCGGCTTCTTCTAAGCCTACGTCCTGTCCCCGGAACACGTTCCGAGATTTCGAATCCTCTACTGAGCTCTTTAAAGGTAGAGCCTCAAACCTTTTACAATCTTAGCAACTGAGTATAACAAGAGTACCTTCCTCTATACCTCTACTCAATCCTAATCTCTCGCTGAGTACTATAACCGAGTACTCAGCCTCTCCTTTCTATCTCTAGAAATGATAAGTGTTTGTCCTATACAATGATTTGCTAAGACACTTTAGACGATTGAAATAATCACTCTAGACTTTTACACAAATATATGAATTGTAGTGTAAGATTGCTTTGCTTATTTGCTTGCAGAACTTGTGTAGCAATTTGGTCAGCGTGATGGCTTGATCAACTTCTGTATCGAATGAAGCTTCTAATGGCACTATTTATAGAGACGTCTGGGAATCGGTCATTTCGAATTTCGAAATAACCGTTGGAGGGAAACGGCTTCCTATCGTTGTCATCCTGACTTGCTCAGAGCTCTCGGCCAATCAGATTTACGTATCTTCTGTCCTCGGTCAGCTTTTGGTCAGCTCGGCAGAGTGTCTCTCCATTTGAGGTAATGTCAACTCGACAGCATACTGTGTCGTCTGAACTTTACCCAAAGAGGAAATACTTTGTCTGGAAGTTTTCCTTAGCCAGCTGCTGTCTTGTACGTTTGTCGAATCTACTCAGCAGCTTCATCTTGAAGTTGTTCCCGAAGGTCTTCTAGATCCTTCTGTTGCTGAGTTACGTTTTGTCCAAAGCGACAATGTTTTGACAAACGCGGGCCGAGTTGTACTGAGTTGTTTGACTTGGGCTTTGACACTTGTATTGGGCTTGGGCCTTTTAATCCTTGTGTCTTATAAACAATTTAACTCAACATTGAACAAACACATTAGTAGAATAAATCAAAGCATTTAAACTTAGTGTGTTTAGAATATGTATTTCAATTATACTTAAACAATTTTGTCAAATCAAAATTATGTGGAAAGGTGTTTCAACAAACTCCCCCATTTTGATGTTGGCAAAACTATTCAGCGAGGAACTCAGTATTGAGCTCCCCCATGATAGTTGACCTATTATAACTTAGCAAACTCCCCCGTAAGGGTTGAGCTACTGACTTAGTTTTACTCTAAACATTTAAAGATCTAATCGAGTAAGTCTAAGGTCAGTTTTCAGATATAGGTCAGCTTATTCAACATATTCTATTTACTCAGTATTAAGCGGAAGGTTTAATCATATAGAGTGCGCTGAGTAATTTGTTGTTCAATGAGTTCTTAACAGACAATGTTTTATAAACATATAAGTCAAAGTTAATCATATTATAAGCATAGGATTAGTTTGAAGATACTTTAATAACTTAATACTTGGCATCAGATAAAATAATTCATAACTCATATAATGAACGATGCAAGTAATTATATAAGTAGTCAGTGCATTAGAAATAACAGAAATAGGTACAAAGGATAAAAAAAAACGTTCTAGCCTATCTCTATTTCTTTTTCTTTTGTTGAGACTGACTACGCTCATGCTGAGCTCTAGCTGCTTGTTCTTTCTCCCCCGTTTTATCAGCATCAGGAGGAGGAAGTCTGAAGGCATCAGTTAAGACAGCACGAGTCAGTTCTTGGGATAGCACCTTAAGTTTCTCAGCGCTTTCATTGACACCGTCAAAAATTGCAACTCCATCAGTGGAGACCTCTTCGGGTATGTTGAGTTCAGCAGCACTGATCATGTTGATGTTAAACGCCTGAGCTTTGCCTTGCCAGATGAGTGCTTCAGTAAGACCAGCAAAGACTTGGTGAAAAGTCTTTAAAAGGGCTGTGTCGTAATACTGACATTGAATATTGGTATGACGAATGTGGTTGAAGGTTTGTCGTGTGATAGACAGCATCTCATTTTGTTTCATTGCGTCAGTATCCATCTCTTGCTTATTCAGATTCAGCAAGCGAATAGCCTCACCAATTTGCTCCACTGAGCACTGATTGTAAGAGACCATTTGCTCATTGGTCTTGAGTTGCTCGGTGTGAAGCTGAGCAAAGAGCATCTTGACTTCAGATGAAGTGGCATAGTCGGGGATCACAGCTGACAAGTTCTGAATTTGTAGTTGTAAAGAGTTCAAATGTTGCACAGTTGTCAGCTGGATCTCAGCCAGCTTGGCGATGGAATCCTGCTTAGCTTGTTGTGCTTGAAAAGAAATGATGACGTTCAGCAGGTCATTGAGTCCCTTAACTTCGTTGAGAAGCTGAGTGACCTGGGAGAGCTGAGTGGTCTCAATAGATGAAGACCCAGCAGCAGGAGGAGTGGACTGTTGAAGGTCTCTAATCAACGCTTGCACTGAGTCAATTATCCTCTTGCCGGACTCAGTGGCATTCAGATAGCTTTGAGAGCCTTCAGGGACATCAGTGTGACCGGTAGGAAGAGGAGTGAAAGGAGTGACATGGTCAGTGACTGGAATAGTGTTTTCAATCTGTACTTGTGGTTCTGGGTAGTTGATTGATCGGCAGAGATGTTGATAGGAGAAGTAGAAATGCGAATACTGTCAGTGCTGACTGAGGCAGAGACATTTGGAGTCAACATAATGCTTGGATAGATAGCATTGACAGTAATTGCCTCAACCTGACTTGTTGAGGTGGCAGAAGCATTTTGGTCAGCATGTTCCTGTTGAGAAGAAACAGAGGCTTGCTTTTCTAAGGACGCCGATGCAGTAGAAGTTGGTTGACGTTTGAAAAATTTGAGCTTAACTGTGGAGGGGTCCTTGGTTGGCTTTGAAATAACAAAGTCAGGAAGAGTTGGTGGTGGCACAGGAGGTTCACTGACAGTCTTCTCACTGGCCTTAACCAATTTTCTTCTTCTACGTGGTGGAGTGTTACCGTGAATAGCATCTCCTGAGTGAGAAGGAGAAGATTCTTGTTGCTCATCATTAGGTTGGTCAGTTTGCACTTGGACTTGATCAACATTGTGTTGGTCAAGTACTTGCTCTTCTCCAGCAGCCAACACAGTATTGGCATGCTCAGTCTTATGTTCACTGGCTTTCTCCTCAGAGTCCTCAGCGTCATCCTGACCGCTGGCCTCTTCTTCTTCTTCTTCTTCTGTACTGTCACCATCGAGTTCTTCCTCAACTTGTGCAATGAACTGATCGTCCAAATGCACCTCATGTTCGTCATGCTCAGCTACTGTACCTTGACACTGGGTGAAGTGAGAGTCACCAGGTACAACAAAATCTGTAGGTATGGCGTCGAGGGGAGACAGTGTAGAAGGCTTCTGCTTCTTCTGAGGTTGCTCAGTAGTTTCCTCAGTTCCAGGCTCACCTTGCCTGCTTCGTTTCTCAACTATCTTACCAGCTGACTTCTGCCTTTTAGCTGGAGACTCAACATCTTTGGAAGGAGTCTCAGCAGCTTTTCTTTTTCGGGAAGCTGGGGCCTTAGTCCTTCTCCCTTTCTTTGGGAGAGCAGTTTCCACTGCTTGTCCAGCAGCAGCAGCAGCAGCAGCTTTTCCTTTCTTTAGAGGCTGACCGAATTTCAACGCTCTCAGCGAAGCCGCTATGATCTCAGATCCTCTAGTTGTTTCTTCATCGGTCAGGTCTACCTGATGATCAATGAGGATCTTGGTGATTAGCGATCCTAGCCTCAGCGTACCAGTACTTCGTAGGAAACCAGCAACAAGAAAGACTGGCATATTGATTGATATGTACGTCAGCATATGCCATATAAAGCATTGCTCGAAGTTCGTTGCTGAGGTGGTGCAGTTGATCTTCGGATAGATAAAATAGGTCAGTAGGTAATGAGCCATCTTCTGGTGCTGACCCATAGATGAAGCTGAGACTTCTCCTGAGTGGCCCTCAGGTTTGCAGAAGTTGACCTCGTACCCAGTACCATCCTGATCCCCTGATCTCCTTAGCCTTGCTCCCTCAGTTTTTAACTTGAGCAAATTTCCTAGGTAGAGAGGGTTGATGAAGATGGTTTTCTCCTTCACCACGGTTACCAAGTAGTCCTGGTTATCATTGGCAACGCGAAGGTTGTGGTAAAACTCCTTTACTAGGTCAGGATAGGTGTCATCCATAATCGAAAACAGCTCCATCCAGCCATTTTGTGAAATCCACTCGCAGAAGGGTTGTTCGTTTTGTACGAAGGCTTCAAATACCCATCTTGAGGGCTCAACTTTCCATTCGCGGACGTTTTCGAAAACCTTTGTATAGGTCCTGACTTTTTCAGGCTTTTCTTTACCAGAGGTTTGGCCAGCTTTTCCTTTGTTGGGTGTGGGAGGATTCCTTGTAGGTTCACCGGAGCTGGACTTTTGGTGGCCGGCACCGGATATGTTGAAAGAAAGCTTAGTCATTGTTGAGGATGGGAAGGCTTAGAGGGGTTTTTAGAGAGAAAGAATTTCTTTGCCAAAGAGTTCGATAAGCGTAAAGAATAAAAATGGGGAATTACCTATTATTTATAGAGGTGAGGAATGGATCTTATCGAATCCATGTGTCAGTTTTGCCTCGGGATTGTGAACCGACAATAATCCTGGCATTTATGACACATTCGGCGCGTACATCATCCTAGGTGGCTATACGCGTGCTTTTGCAATTATTCTAACGGATATAACACTCAGCGTTTAGAATGCCAAGCGTTTGATATTCTGAGTGGTCAGTATTGCATAAGGGATGATTTCTAAGTTTAAAGCTAGCTTACTCAGTGTGCAAGTTTACTCAGTATTTGCTGTTTAATTAATTTCAATGAGTACACAGCAAAAACAATCATTCAGCATAGTAATTCACTCAGCATGCATATTCATTTAGTTCAGGAATTTACTGAAGAGGATTAAACATACCAATAGCTTCTCTCAGTATGCTGAACTGCTCACGGGCTAGTGGCTTCGTGAAGATATCCGCAAGCTGTTCGTCCGTTGGGACAAAGGTCAGCTTGATCTCACCTTTGAGTACATGGTCTCTAATGAAGTGATGTCTGATGCTGACATGCTTCATTCTGCTGTGTTGAATTGGGTTCTTTGAAAGATCAATTGCACTTTTGTTGTCACATTTGACTTCAATTGTCTTCGTTTGAACACCATAGTCTTCAAACTGTTGCTTAATCCATAGGACTTGAGCAACACAGTGTCCAGCAGCAATGTACTCAGCTTCAGTGGTAGACAAGGCTACTGACGCCTGTTTTTTGCTGAACCAGGATAAAAGACAGCTTCCTAAGAAGTGACATCCTCCAGAGGTGCTTTTACGTTCCAGCTTATCCCGTCCATAGTCAGCGTTAGTGTATCCGATGAGTGTGAAATCATGAGTATTGGGATACCATAAACCTGCGTTCACTGAGCTTTGCAAATATCTAAGGATTCTTTTTACAGCAATGTAATGAGATTCCTTAGGGTTAGATTGATATCTAGCACAGTAGCATACTAAAAACTGAATGTCCGGTCTACTGACTGTTAAGTAAAGTAGAGAGCCTATCGTACCTTGGTATAATTTGTTGTCTACTGACTTACAATTCTCGTCAGCGCAGAGGACAGTGTCAGTGCCCATAGGAGTGGATATTGGCTTGCAATTTTCCAAATCATATTTCTTTAATATCTCCTTGACATATTTGGCTTGACTGATGAAGATGCCATTCTTTCCTTGTTTAATTTGAAGACCGAGGAAGAAGTTGAGTTCTCCCATCATGGACATTTCAAACTCAGTCTACATTTGTTTGCTAAACTCCTTGCATATTGATTCGTTAGTTGCACTAAATATTATATCATCAACATAAATTTGGGCCAGCAGGGTATCTTTACCCTTTCTCTTAATGAATAAGGTTGTATCAGCTTTGCCCCTGACGTAATTTCTAGTCAGCAGGAAACTGGTCAGCCTCTCATACCAAGCACGTGGTGCTTGCTTGAGGCCGTATAGAGCCTTTTTGAGTTTATAAATGTGGTTAGGGAATTTATGGTCCTCAAAACCTGGAGGTTGATTAACATAAACCTCCTCGTTTATAACTCCATTAAGAAATGCACTTTTGACATCCATTTGGAATAATTTAAAGTTCATGTAAGATGCATATGCACATAGAATTCTAATTGCCTCTAGCCTTGCCACTGGGGCAAAGGTCTCACCGTAGTCAATACCTTCTTGCTGATTGTAGCCCTGAGCTACAAGCCTTGCTTTGTTCCTGACTACATTCCCTTGTTCATCCATCTTGTTCCTGAAGACCCATCTTGTTCCAATGGTCTTTTGACTCTTTGGATGAGGCACTAGCTCCCATACATCGTTTCTTCTGAATTGATCGAGCTCCTCTTGCATCACATTCATCCATAATTCATCGTACTCAGCTTCAGCGAAATTCTTCGGTTCTTGAACTGAGACGAAAGCAACATTGCTGAGGTACTTCCTGAGTTGATTCCTTGTCATCAGGGTATTCCCAGCAGAATCAAGGATTGCACTTTCTGAGTGCCCTCTTGGGATCCTTATCTCTTTAGGTAGATTCATGTCTTGTGCTGTCTGTGTTTCAACAATCTCTGCAGAAGTAGATGGGTCAGTAAAAGTAATCTTAGGTTCACTCTTACTCTTGGTCAGCCTTTTCGTGAATGACTCAGTAGCTGGATCTTGGTCAGCGGTTACTGAGTGTGGATCATCTTCGGTCAGCGGCTGGTATCTACCTGCAGGGTTAGTTTCGTCGAACTCCACATGTACTGACTCTTCTAGAACTTGAGTTCGCTTATTAAAAACTCTGTATGCTTTGCTGTTTGTTGAGTAGCCCAACAAGATAGCCTCATCAGCTTTTGAGTCAAACTTTGCTAAGCTATCTTTGGTATTTAAAATAAAACATTTACAGCCAAAGGCACGAAAGTATCCAATGTTGGGCTTTCGTCCTTTCCAAAGTTCATAGGGGGTTTTCTTTAATATAGGTCTAACTAGAGCCCTATTAAGAATATAGCACGCTGTGTTAACAGCCTCTCCCCAAAAATACTTTGGAAACCTATGCTCATCCATCATTGTCCTGGCTATTTCAACCAGAGTTCTGTTCTTCCTTTCTACAACCCCATTTTGTTGAGGTGTTCTAGGAGCAGAGAAATTGTGGTCAAGGTCGCTGGCTTCACAGAATTCAATAAACTTTTGGTTTTTGAATTCTCCACCATTATCGCTACGGATGTGAGCTAATTTTAGGTCTTTATCATTTTCAATTTTTCTAACCAAATTTGAAAATGTCTCAAAGGTCTCATCCTTGCTAGTCAGCAAGATGACCCACGTGTACCGAGAGAAGTCATCTACAATGACCAAGGAAAATCTTCTTCCACCCAGACTCAGCGGCTGGACTGGACCGAAGAGATCCAAGTGTAGTAACTCTAACGGACGCTTAGTTGAGACAATATTTTTGCTGTGAAAAGATTGTTTGGTTTGTTTTCCAGCTTGGCAAGCGTGGCATAATTGATCTTTTTCAAATTTAAGTTCAGGCAGTCCTTCAACCAATTGCTTTCTTGCTAGTTTGGCCAGGAGGTCCATGCTTACATGACCAAGTCTCCTGTGCCATAGCCAGGAATTCTCTTCCTTTGATACTAAGCACACAGTTTTTGAAAACTTTTTCTCTAAGTCTAGCATAAAGACATTATATATGCGAGGGGCAGTTAAGATTAACTCATTTGTTTTACCCTCGTATATTTTACATCCAGTAGCATCAAATATAACTTTTCTCCCATTGTCACATAGCTGAGCTACGCTGAGTAAGTTATATTTGAGTCCGCTGACTAGGGAGAGAGATTCAATAGTAGGATTACCTCCGATGGTTCCTGACCCTACTATCTTACCCTTCTTGTTGTCTCCAAAACTTACACTTCCTCCTCGTTTACGCTCAAACGTGATGAACTGAGTTTCATCACCTGTCATATGCCTTGAGCATGCGGTGTCAATATACCACATCTTTGACTTCTCAGCACATCTCAGGCTTACCTGCATTGTAACTAGTTACTTTTAGGTACCCAATTCTTTTTGGGTCCTTGCTTGTTAGGTGCAACAGGTAAAGCATCATATTTTATTTTATGGCGACATACTTGGACAGTATGGCCACTCTTTCCACAGAAGTCACAGCTGACCTTCTGTTTAGGATGTTTCACTGACTTGTCAGCACCCCAGTGCTGAGCGTGCCAGCACACCTTAGTGGTGTGTCCTATCTTCCCACAAAAGTCACACTGGACTTTTCGCTGGGGATTCCATCTCTGCTGAGTACCTTGGTACTGAGTTCTCAGAGGACTGTTTCTTTTATTTGGAACCTTTAGTTGGTTCTGGATAGTTGTGACGTCCTTTCTCAGTTTCTTTGAAACTGATTAGACTTCAGAGGCAGACTCATGTATGATCTTCATGTTATCATGCAGAGTTGAATTGTCCTGAAGAAGGAATCTGAGGTCACATAGTTTGACCTCTTCCACTTCATCATAGCGCCTGCTGAGTGCTCTAACTTTCTTATTACACTTCTTGACAAGTGTGTAGAGATCACCCAGGGCATTAACCATATCGTTTCTGAGCTGGGGAAGAGTAATTACCTCATTTGATTACTCTTCGTCATCTTATGCGACGGATAGGTCAGCATGCTCAGAGACGCACGGCTCAGCAAGTTCGTCAGCCATGAAGCATATCTTCGCTGACTCGGTGGCCTCAGTTTCTATAGATGAAGACTCATCACTGTCGCTCCATGTAGCCACCATTGCCTTTTTTCCGTTCTTCTTGTCTTTCCTCAGTGTGGGGCAGCTTGACTTAATATGGCCGGTTTGATGGCACTCAAAGCATGTAATGGGCTTTGAGCTGTCCTTTTTGTATTTGTTGTCGCTTGAGTCAGCTTTATACTTATCAAACTTTCTGTAAGGCTTCTTAGAGTATTTGTCATTCTTCCTAAATAGCCTTTTCATCTTCCTTGTGAACATGGCCATCTCCTCATCATCAGTTGAGCTCCCGTCAGTGGAGTCAGCTTTCATGACAAGGGATTTCTGCTTCTTGTCTTCAGATTTTTCCTTCACCTCAAAGTTTTTCATAGATATCTCATGGGCCAGCAACGAGCCGATGAGTTCATCATATTTGTAGGTGGTTAAATCCTGAGCTTCCTCAACAGCTGTCTTCTTTGCTTGCCAGTCTTTAGGAAGACTCCTGAGAATCTTTTTGACTTGTTCTTCCTTAGTGAAGATTTTCCCAAGTCTCTTGAGCTCATTAATGATGTTGGTAAATCTTGCATTCATGTCTGAAATGCCCTCATCATTGTTCATCTCGAACAGCTCGTACAGTCTCATCTGCTGATTCACCTTGGACTCCTTTACTTTATTGGTTCCCTCGTAGGTGACTTCCATCTTTTTCCAGATCTCTTGCGCCGACTCACAACCTGAGATTTTATTATATTCTGCAGCATCGAGCGCACAGTGAAGCATATTGATAGCCGAAGCATGATTTTGGAGCTTCTTAAGATCATCCTCTGTCCATTTGGCATCAGCTTTTACAACTGTTTGGCCAGCCACAACTTCGACAGGTACAAATGGGCCTTGGACTATAGATAGCCAGGCACTCATGTTTGTAGCCTGAATGAAATTTTTCATCCTATTCTTCCAGAAGGTATAGTTTGACCCGAAGAATAGGGGAGGCCTAGTAATGGATAGCCCCTCAGGTAATATCTGAGTTGTTTGGTTTCCAGGGAGAAACCGAGTGCTGTTTTCGCCCATGGTAGGGATCAGCTCAAGGTTGTTAGACCTTTTACAGTGAGCTTTTAAGCTCTGATACCACTTGTTGGTCCCTTGTAGGGTTGCAAGTATAGTTCCAAGGGGGGGGGGGTTAGGAACTATTTAAACTTTTTATCCAATTAGGGCAAACTTCTTTTTTCTAAGGAAAAAGGTTTTAACAGCGACGCTGAGTAAACAGCAAGATACTGGCTTAGTCAACTGGTGACTAGGTCAGTTTCTTAGCTTGAGTCAGGAGATAGCACTTAAAGTCTATTCCTGAGCTCAGATGTTCAACACGCACAACTCAACTTGACCTCTTTACTTGGTCAGTTTTTGGTTATTTTAAGCAAGCAACATATATAAGGAGTTAAAGGTAAGAAATACTTTACTCAGCAGATTTATCCAGGTTCGGCTTCTTCTAAGCCTACGTCCTGTCCCCGAAACACGTTCCGAGATTTCGAATCCTCTACTGAGCTCTTTAAAGGTAGAGCCTCAAACCTTTTACAATCTTAGCAACTGAGTATAACAAGAGTACCTTCCTCTATACCTCTACTCAATCCTAATCTCTCGCTGAGTACTATAACCGAGTACTCAGCCTCTCCTTTCTATCTCTAGAAATGATAAGTGTTTGTCCTATACAATGATTTG
Source organism: Euphorbia lathyris (assembly GCF_963576675.1). Lineage (NCBI taxonomy): Eukaryota > Viridiplantae > Streptophyta > Magnoliopsida > Malpighiales > Euphorbiaceae > Euphorbia > Euphorbia lathyris. The sequence goes on along the minus strand of NC_088914.1, from coordinate 66,953,064 downwards.
CTAAGACACTTTAGACGATTGAAATAATCACTCTAGACTTTTACACAAATATATGAATTGTAGTGTAAGATTGCTTTGCTTCTTTGCTTGCAGAACTTGTGTAGAAATTTGGTCAGCGTAATGGCTTGATCAAGTTCTGTATCGAATGAAGCTTCTGATGGCACTATTTATAGAGACGTCTGGGCATCGGTCATTTCGAATTTCGAAATAACCGTTGGAGGGAAACGGCTTCCTGTCGTTGTCATCCTGACTTGCTCAGAGCTCTCGGCCAATCAGATTTACGTATCTTCTGTCCTCGGTCAGCTTTTGGCCAGCTCGGCAGAGTGTCTCTCCATTTGAGGTAATGTCAACTCGACAGCATACTGTGTCGTCTGAACTTTACCCAAAGAGGAAATACTTGTTCTGGAAGTTTTCCTTAGCCAGCTGCTGTCTTGTACGTTTGTCGAATCTACTCAGCAGCTTCATCTTGAAGTTGTTCCCGAAGGTCTTCTAGATCCTTCTGTTGCTGAGTTGCGTTTTGTCCAAAGCGACAACGTTTTGTCCAAAGCGACAATGTTTTGACAAACGCGGGCCGAGTTGTACTGAGTTGTTTGACTTGGGATTTGACACTTGTATTGGGCTTGGGCCTTTTAATCCTTGTGTCTTATAAACAATTTAACTCAACATTGAACAAACACATTAGTAGAATAAATCAAAGCATTTAAACTTAGTGTGTTTAGAATATGTATTTCAATTATACTTAAACAATTTTGTCAAATCAAAATTATGTGGAAAGGTGTTTCAACAATTAGTGGCACAATTAGCATATGATAAATCATTATAAAAAAATACTCACATGTTGCCACTTTTCAAACCCATGATGTGGGCATTTATTTAACAGACAATGGAATCGTTCCCACACATCATATGGAGTTTCTTTTATCAGTTGGTGAAAATAGCTTATTTCGTTCTTGTACATCATTGTTTTGGACGGATGAAAGGATTTAGCCAAGAATTTCTTAACTAAGTCATTCCACGTATCAATAGACCCGGCCTCGAGAGAATCCATATAGTCAGTAACATTGATAACAACCCAAATTATTCTTAAATGAGGAATAAGGGACAATTAATATAAATAATGTCAAACCATTATTCCTTCTAAAAGTGAGATTTATGCATGATTAATATGGAATTAATAATAATTAATGTAGGATTAATGCATGGGTGAATATGCAAATAATGAAGAAAAAAGAAGGAGTCTCTTGCATTATTTCACGCCACGTGAACCATGACGAGACACACCATAACAAGATCCGCCCGATGATAGCGAGTAATGGAGACCCGCCATTGTTCTTAAGGAGAGCGTACATATGCCTCGATGGTTCTAAGAATACCAAAAGGCGCCTTTTAATACCATCCATGAATGGGAATAAATACAATTAAATGACAATTAATAGCCATTAAAGGGGAATAAAGACTTGATTGTTCGAATACCCCAACTTTGAGGTTTTCAAGGATAAATGTAGGGATTAATGGAGAATTGATAGCAATTAAAGATGAGTAATGCCATAACTCTTCACCTGCTTCCCCATTAATGTTGAAGGTTACAGAAACCTATATAAATACCCCAGCTTCCTAGGATCAAAGGTAAACTTTCCAAAAACCCTACTTTGTGCTTACTGTTTATTCTCTCTAGAATTATTACTAACTTAAGCATCAGAGTGTCCCCGGCCGAACCCAACGGCGCCTCACAGGGAAGAGCTCCGGTTGAAGATTTTTCACAAGTTAGTAATAGTTTTAGTTTAATATATTCTGGTGCTACCCAATTTTGCTTAAGCATCAATGTTTAACAAATTTATTTAAATGGGAGTTTGGTTCTTCTCTCGTATTTCCACCAAATTGGTCAGAATTTTAGATATGTTTTACCATCGTCGATTTGATCTCAAAGTTGTTTGCTCCAATGGTAGGTTCCATGATACTCGAATCCATATCCTAACGGTTTGGAGTGAGTAGATCCAGAGGTGTGTTGGTCTCTGCCAAGTTAGAATATCCCTCTCGGGAATTGGATTTTCGCGAAGAATTCTTCTCCAAGAGCTCCAAAATATCTTATTTGTTGTGCATCTTCTTTGGCCCTCGTCTTCTCCATCTCAGACCTTCGGTGGCGGTTCCTTTGGGGCTTCGATAGGGAAAGATGTTTGCCTCGCCTGTGGGGCTTTTCCTTTTCCTCGGCCTTTGGATCCTTTCGCCTTTTATGGTGATGATGAGGGCTTCTTGATGTGCAATACCTCCACCTGGGAGATAGGCTTTGAGAGTAGGCCATATGGGTCCTAGTAGATTCCCTACTTGACTCTCCGGTTCAGGCGGGTTTTTCTCGATCGCCTTCTTTTGCTTTCTGCAACTCTCGTTAGAGATCAATGTGGGAGTTTAGCCATAGGCAAACTCAACCCTAAGCACTGACAAGCTATAAGAAGGCTTCCGCATGGAGTGGCGAGTGAGGCATGTCAACGTACGCAGACGGAAGGAGCAGAGTTGGCATAAGGAACACTATAGGGGACAGGGACTACCCTGGCGTATGGATCTCCGCCACCCCCTGGGTCAGTAGTCGGTACTGGCTTAAGTGATCCACCCTAGTCTACTAGAGACTAGGAGAGTCGGGCATGCGTCCTTCGGGAAGGAAGGCGGATGTCTGCATATAATGGAAACTTTATGGACATTATGGGGCCGGCGAGTGCCCTATAGTGCAAGCCCATTCTAGGGCGAGGTTGCCCCATAGGGAGACCCTTTCGGGACGGAATATTGACAGAGGCATTGACGGGACCCTTCGATAGGAGTTGGTTGGCCGAGACTTGGAGAAGTCGAGGCGCCACATGGGGCTTTGGCTCGACACAGAGTTACCCCCGTGACATTTGTCCATCTCCAGCTCATGAGTTGCTTTCACATCATCTATCTCCTTTTGCATGGCAGTTAAGTTCTGGGTGAACCTTCGGGACACCTCCTTTGTTAAGAGCTGGTACTGAGGGTCTAATTAGGGCTGGGGCCCTGCTTGTTGATTAACTTCTGAATCATTGTTCCACTGAATCTCCGAGTGAACGCGGCTAGATTGAGCCATTGCTGAATATTCTGACAGATGGTGGATAATCGAAGTCCACGCTCACCGCACTAATGATAACTTGTTACTTGATTTTGGCTACGTGTCCAAACCGTGATACTGATCTGATATCGTGTTTGAGCCTACAAAACAGTATGTAGGTCAGATGCGGCCGGAGCCCGGCAAACCCTCTCCAATGCCTAAGTCAGTTTTTAATTTGGGGCCGAATGGAATGGTATGGACTAGTTTACAGATAGTAGTTAACGTACCGAACCTTGTGTCTACACCTGTTTATTTATAGTGTTTGATTATGTTTAAGATGTGTCACCTTCTTGGGGAATCCTTACGGAGATAGGATTCCTGATCCCTGAAGGAGTCCGAATCATGGGAGGAATCCTTTCTCTCATAGGAATCTAGAAGATGCCTGAAAGCTCCGAGGTTAGAACCTCATAAGCGAGGATGGACCGCCACTTGTTGGGCTTGGGTCGTAGTGATCGTCTTTGACTTGTTGAAATGGGTCTGAGACAGTATTGAACGCGTTTGGACCCTTATCACGCTTTGGGCTTGGGCCGTAATTAGAATAGTGAGATCAGGCTGATATCATGTTATAATTGAGATACAACAGTTGCTACATTCGATTCCACCATAAAATTATCTAATTCTTTCTCCTTCGGTTAGCTTAAAACTTCTCTAATAGCCACTGCCTCTCGATCGTGGCAAGAAAAATACCAAAGACTCTCTTGCTCAAAACTCCACAAAATTGACGAGAATCATAATGAGTGACACCAATTTCCATAAAACCAGCGCGGACAAACAAAGAGGCATCAATTCTTAGACAATTAATAATGTGTTCATTCATTTATTGCATGTATAAACATTAAAATCCTATTAACATGGAAAAAGGTTAACAAAAAGTGTCATCGCAAGAAGACACATTATTTATAATTTCATTTAAGAGACAATGAAAATGACATCAAACTATGTTGTATGACCTTATTTTCTAACTAGCCCGAAATTAATGGAAGTACTGGACCCCTAATTTATTCAATATGTATGGAAAGTATAAAAGTAATCAATGGAGATATTTGCATTCAATAATAATGTAGTTGTATTTACAAATGATAATTGGAGCAAACTTCTAGATAGACGGACTATATGTTTGACCAAAACGCAACTTAAAAATAGGCATATGGCAACATCTTTGTGACCATTGACAATTTTGATATATTGTTTATTTTCCTGAATTTGTTTCTTATCCCAAATTTCAAATCTCCCAATTTCTTCTAATTGTCAAATAAAACACCATGCCAAATTCTCTTCCATATTTTCTTGTTCAGGCAGCTGTAATAAAAAAATTACTATTATTATTTTTTTATAATCGAGGAATATGGATTGGTAAGATAAAGGCTCATCAGATGTATACATGTGTATTTATATCGTAGTTTTTAATTAATTTGTTAATTAGGATCATTTGTCAAAGTTAAACTTAAAATTTTTATTTTTATTTGACAATTTATTAGAAAAAGTCATTATGGGATAAAATACAAAAATAATCTTATATGGCCACTGACATCTAATATTCTTGAAGCTCATGTCTGCTATGTGATTTTTTTTTTGTTACAATGGAGGGGCTAATCCCAAGAAAACACCAAAAACAGATTGACTCTTAAAGACGGGTCACTCTGGAAAGCACAAACCCACAAAAATCAGAAAAAAGAATGTTATACGACTTTTATTTTTTTTATTGTCTCATATGTTACTTTTTTTTTTTTTGAATGAGTCTCATATGTTACTTATTTTATGCAATATGATGAATCTGAGTAAATTTGGTCATAGTTTGGTGAAACCTCAACTATTTAAAACTCGAGTCGAGAGAGTTCAGCTCGACAAATTAACGAGCTAATATATACTGATTCAGTTTAGATTCGATCTTGGTTTAGCTCGTTAACATTCTTGATACTAATATATATACACGATTTTTTATTTTTTATTTCTTACTGATGAATAATAATACAACGCAAATATAGAATGCTAATAGAATTAATAATTAAGGAGACTATCCTAATATGAAATTGACTCAACTTGTTATAAGAGACCTTTAGTAGTACCTTGTATGGCATTAAGATAAAATTTCTCTTGTTGATAACATTAAAAATAATTTTTAAATCTTACTCTAATTATTACATTTCATGGAACTTTATAAAATACTAAATCATAATATATATTAATTGTCAAAAAGAGAGTTATGATAAATTACACAAACTTTTTCTCACTCTATTTTAGTTTATATATATATTGATGGGAAGGTATCAAAAATAAGTTTATTGTTTTTGGAAAGTATCAATTTAGGATTTACGTACAAAATAGTATTAATATAGACTTAACGTTTAAAAAATGTACCAATTTAGGACTCGATAACGAAACGTGACACGTCATTGATACTTCCTTAAAAACTATTGACATATTTTGATACTTTATCCCTATATTAATGTGGTGTATGTGGTACCTTTTCAGTCGTTATTTCTCTTACTACAGATATATATACATTATGTAATTTCAGTCGTTATTTCTCTTACTACAGATATATATACATTATGTAATGATTATGGCCTAACTAAGACATAAAACATTTGGAACTTAATTTTAATCTTTTGCTTTATCATCTAAATCCTAGGTGCTGCATATGATTAAAGCAACAAAAAGAACACTTTTCCATAATGTTCTCATGCAACTCATTATCTTATTTATTTATTTAATTAGTGTTCTTTTCCTTGATTCTTTCCATCAAATGTGCAATTTGTTGAAGTATGAAAGTTTCATTATAATTATGGCAATTTTAAAACAAGCCAGTAGGACCCTAATTGCATTTCCTTAAAATCTTTTTTAAATTGGATTCAATTCTGATAGATAGGCTTCAGCTATTGGATATTTGTTGCATTGTTTGATCTCAAAGTGTTTTATCCAGCTAATAAGGCCAGCTTGTGCTCACAGGTACATGCCTTCTGGTTAGAGGTGTAAAAATGGTTAAAAAGATTGACCCAATTTATTTAATAATTGGGTTGATCTAACCCAACCCATTTAATAAATGGGTTGAGATAACCCTTTTATATATGGGTTGAAATGATCCAATCCATTTATTAAATGAATTATATGGGTTGACCCATTTAACCCAATTAACTGAATCTGATTAAAAATTGAACAAAAATAAGAAGAAAAAGTAAAAATAGAAAAAATGTGAAAAATGTAAAAATCGTAAATAAAATAGAAAAAACATGAAACGAGTTACATGGATCGACTCATTTAACCCAATTAACTAAAATATTATATAATATATTGTTTCTTCATGTAAATAAAATTCAACTTGAGTAATTTAAATTCAACTAAGTACAAAAAGAACTAGGGTCTTCATTTAACGTTACTTCATTTGATATTACTTCCTTGGAATCTAGTTCAAATTTCATAATCTATTTATCAAGTTCTAGTATCTCCATATTTCTTCTATAGCTAAAAAAATAAAAATTTATTAGAAACTAATAAAATACTATAACAGATAAATAATCGAGTTTAAGAAAAAGCCAAACATATAAATCTTACTATCAAGCATATTGGACTCAAAAAATGGCTTATTGATAGGTGATGTTGGCAGATAGCAATCAAAGCAGCGTAGTCTTTGTTGGTTCTTTGCAAAATAAAGATATGATATCCTATATACTATCTAATTATTTAAGAGTCAATAAATTTAAGAGCAAATTATATATCTTTTGTTTCCAATTTCATAATAAAAAATAAAGATTAATGCTTGCTAAGTAAATTAAGTAATTGCAGCAAAAATGAGAACATAAACCAATTTCCGCAAATCTAGAGTCGAAGGAACTAATCATTTAAGAGTCAATGCTTAATTTAAGAGAAAAGGGGAAGAGCGGCGGAATCGGTGGAATCAAGCGGGGAAGAGCCAAGAGAAAAAGCAATCAAGCGATTGAGAATAAAAGGCAGAAGGAGACCGATGATGGAATCAAGCGGCGGAATCGGCGTTTGGAAGAACGTGGAATCGGCCATGGTTTTAGTTGGGAACGTTTTTGTATTTCGTGGTTGTTTCAAGATTGAATAAGAAATTAATGGATTAATAGGTTGACCCTCTAAAAAACTTATCCAACCTTTTTATTATATGGGTTAAATGGTTCAACCCATTTATAACCCAATCCATAAAAGGGTCAACCCTAATCAGTTAAATGATTGGTTAAAATGGTCAATAAATGGGTTATTACCTATGAAATTCATTTTTTCAAGTTTCAATCCTCATCTCCAACCAACTCAACTCAAAACTTTTCTTTAAACTCAAATTTTGTAAGTTACAACCATGAAATTCATTTTTTCAAGTTTCAATCCTCATCTCCAAACTCTTAATTTTGTTCCCTAAGAAATCAATTTGTTTAACACAAAAACTTCATTAATCTGCCATCGTCGTCTTCTCCAAAGCTTCATTGTCGATTTTAGCTTCCATAGCTGCTACCGCCAAACTCCAAATAACAAATCTTTGACTCTTAATTTTATTTTACAAACCTTTGATTTGCTCTAACGTATTTCCCAATCAGTCCAATTTCGATTCTCAAATTGGTTTACCCAATTTCATCATTGTTGCATCAATTTTCAAGCTTTCGAAACTCCATTTTTTTATAGCAGCTCTCAAGTTCCTAAAATTCTACACGAGGCCAATTCGTTGACACCGTGTGATGCTTACTTTTCCCTCTAGAGTTAAGCTAGCCAAGAGTAGAGAGGAGGAGGAGGAGGAGGAGGAGGAAGAAGAAGAAGAAGAAGATCACATTCTTAAAATTAGTGCCCAAGATAAGCATAACATCCACATAAAAGACATACAATCACATAATTTGATCCAAATGATTTAGAATAAACGCATGTATCGGATCCATTAACAACGTACCCATCAGAAAGTAAAGTAGAGTTAAACTTTTCATACCATTGTTTGGGTGCCTATTCCAGGCCATACAGTGACTTCCTTAGTTTGCATACTTTATCTTCCTGACCAGGTACAATATTTCCCTCAGGCTGTTGCATATAAATTTCTTCTTCTAAATCACCATTTAGAAAAGCTGTTTTTACATCCATCTAATGTACCACCAAATTATGTATTGCTGCAATTGCAATTAAGATTCTAATAGTAGAAATTTTAGTAACAGGAGAGTAAGTATCAAAATAGTCAATTCCTTTCTTTTGACTATAGCCTACGACAACTAATATAGCTTTGAACTTTTCAATGGATCCATTAGGTCTTCTTTTCCTTTTGAAGATCCATTTAAGTTTTATAGTTTTGGACATTTAGGCAAAGAAAATAGATCCCAAGTGTGATTTACCATAATAGAGTCTAATTCATTTTTTATTGCCTCTTTCTAAAAGTTAGCATCTACAAAGGTCATAGTTGTTGGTCCCTTATAACGTAACAAGTTAGTTCCAAGGGGGGGATAGGAACTATTTAAAATTTAAGTACGTTAAGGCTGACTTCTTTTTCTTTGAAAAAGGATTACACAGCGCGCTGAGTAAATAAGACACTAGCTTAGTCAACTGGTGACTAAGTCAGCTTCTTTCGTTAAGTCAAGAGATAGCACTTTTAGTCTATTCCTGAACTCAGATACTCAATACACACAACTCAGCGTGACCTCTTTACTTGGTCAGTTTTGTTTAAGCAAGCAATATATATATTAAGGAGTTTAAGGTTAGAAAGATGTTACTCAGCAGATTTATCCAGGTTCGGCCTCTAAGCCTACGTCCTGTCCCCGGAACACGTTCCGAGCTTTCGAATTCTCTACTGAGCTCTTTAACGGTAGAGCATCAAACCTTTTACAACTTAGAAGCTGAGTATAACAAGAGTACCTTCCTCTATACCTCTACTCACTCCTAATCTCTCGCTGAGTACTATAACCGAGTACTCAGCCTCTCCTTTCTAATCTCTAGAAATGATAAAGATTTGTCCTAAACAACAATTGCTAAGACACCTTAGATGATTGAATAATCACTCTAGACTTTTACACGAAAGATATAGAATTTGGTGTAAGTATTTGCTTTGCTTTTTCTCACAGAACTTTGAGTAGAATTTTGGTCAGCGTAATGGCTTGATAATGTTCTGTGTTGAAAATGAAGCAACTGAAGGGCACTATTTATAGAGACGTCTGAGACATCAGTCATTTCGAATTTCGAAATAACCGTTGGAGGGAAACGGCTTCCTGTCGTTGTCACTCAGTCTTGCTCAGAGCTCTCGGCCAATCAGATTTGAGTATCTTCTGTCCTCGGTCAGCTTTTAGTCAATTCGGCAGAATGTCTCTCCATTTATGGTAAGGTCAACTAGACAGCGTCCTGTGTCTTCTGAACTTTACCCAAAGTAGAAACACTTTGTCTGGAAGTTGTTCTTGCTCAGTTGCTGTCTTGTACTCTTTGTCGATTCAACTCAGCAGCTTCATTCCGAAGTTGTTCAACAAAGGTCTTCTAGATCCTTCTTCCGCTGAGCTGCGTTTTGTACATAACGACAGCGTTTTGCACACGCGGGCCGAGTTGTCTTGATCTGTTTGACTTGGGCTTTGACTTCTGTATTGGGCTTTGAGCCTTTTAGTCTTTATGTCTTATAAACAATTTAACTCAACATTGAACAAACACATTAGTGTAATAAATCAAAGCATTTAAACTTAGTGTGTTTAGAATATATTTAATTTATCTTAAATAATTTTGTCAAATCAAAATCATGTGGAAAGGTGTTTCAACAAACTCCCCCATTTTGATGTTGGCAAAACTATTCAGCGAGGAACTCAGTGTTGAGCTCCCCCATGATAGTTGACCTATTATTACTTATCAAACTCCCCCGTCAGGGTTGAGTTGCTGACTTAGTTTTACTCAAGGTTTAATCGAATGAGTCTAAGGTCAGTTTTCAAATATAGGTCAGCTCATGGAACATATTCTATTTTACTCAGTATTAAGCGGAAGGTGTAACATAGAGAGCACTGAGTAATCATTTTGTTCAATGGGTCTTATGAGACAGTGTTTTATAAACATACAAGACAATGTCAAACATATTATCAGCATTGGATACAATCAACAAGTATTATAAGCATTAAACATAGTTGATGTATTTGAAGATACATAATAATTAAATACTCAGCATCATATATAAAATACTCAGGTTTGGATAAAAGATGCAAGTATTGAATTGAGTTAAAGTAGTCAGCGTATACATCAAACAAACAAAGAAACGTAGAAACATGGACATAAAGATAAGACAAAGGACTATGCTAGCCAATTTCTATTTCTTTTTCTTTTGCTTGGACTGACTACTTCTAGGAGCCTCCTGCTGAGTTCTAGCTTGTTCTTTCTCCCCCATGATAGTTGACCTATTATTACTTAGCAAACTCCCCCGTCAGGGTTGAGCTGCTGACTTAGTTTTACTCAAGGTTTAATCGAATGAGTCTAAGGTCAGTTTTCAGATATAGGTCAGCTCATGGAACATATTATATTTTACTCAGTATTAAGCGGAAGGTGTAACATAGAGAGCACTGAGTAATCATTTTGTTCAATGGGTCTTATGAGACAGTGTTTTATAAACATACAAGACAATGTCAAACATATTATCAGCATTGGATACAATCAACAAGTATTATGAGCATTAAACATAGTTGATGTATTTGAAGATACATAATAATTAAATACTCAGCATCATATATAAAATACTCAGGTTTGGATAAAAGATGCAAGTATTGAATTGAGTTAAAGTAGTCAGCGTATACATCAAACAAACAAAGAAACGTAGAAACATAGACATAAAGATAAGACAAAGGACTATGCTAGCCAGTTTCTATTTCTTTTTCTTTTGCTTGGACTGACTACTTCTAGGAGCCTCCTGCTGAGTTCTAGCTTGTTCTTTCTCCCCCGTTTTGTAAGCATCGGGTGGAGGAGGAATTCTAAAGGAGTCGGTTAAGACTGCAGTGGTCAGCATACCGGACAGCTCCTTAAGTTTATCGGCACTCTCATTGATACCGTCGAAAACAATGACGCCTTCATCCAAGACCACTTTTGGTATGCCGATTTCAGCGGCGCTGAGCAGACTCAGTATGTAAGCTTGAGACTTACCTACCCAAGTAATTGAATCTGTCAGTGCAGCAAAAACTTGATGAAAGGTCTTCAGCAGTGCTGAGTCATAATATTGACGCTGGATATTGTTATGACGCACATGGGTGAAGATCCTTTGAGAGTTGACCAATATCTCATTCTGCTTCATCTGGTCAGTGTCCATCTCTTGCTTATTCAAGTTCAGCAGATGAACTGCTTCGCTAATTTGCTCCACCGAGCATTGAGAGTAGGAGGCCAGCTGATTGTTGGTCTTGGTTTGCTCAGTGTGAAGCTGGGCAAAGAGCATCTTAACTTCATCAGAAGTTGCATACTGAGTATTCGCAGCTGACAAGGTCTAGAATTGGCCTTGAAGAGTGTTAAGATGTTGAACCGTTGTCAGTTGAAGCTCAGCCAGCTTCGTTATTGAGTCTTGCTTGGGCTGTTGTGATTGAATTGAGATCATATCACTTAGCAAATCTTTCAGTCCTTTAACCTCAGTTAAGAGCTGAGAGACTTGGGACAGCTGAGTTGATGTATTGCCACTTGACCCAGAAGTAGGTTCAGCAGTTTGATGAATGTCCTTAATTAATGACTGCACCGAGTTGATGAGTTTTCTGCCAGACTCGGTGGCATGCAGATAGCTTAGGGATCCTTCATCGTGTTGCCTAGTTTCCTCAGTATGACCAGTTTGTGGAGGAGTCAGAGTTATGACGTGGTCAGTGACTGGAATGGAGTTTTTAGTCTGCACTGGGTGTTCTGGAAGAGATGGTTGATCGGCAGGAATTATGGTTGGTGAAGTAGTAACCCTAATAGATTCAGTGATGATAGGGGCAGGAATGTTCTGAGTCAGCACAGTGCTTGAGACAGCAACATTGACGAGAACTTGCTCGATTTGGCTAGTAGAGTTGGCGGAAGCATTCAAGTCGGCTTGTTCCTTTTGTGAAGAAACAGAGGCTTGCTTTTCAAGAGAAGCTTGTTGAGAAGAAGGGGTTTGCTTACTGAAAAACTTCAGCTTCAGAGAAGAAGGATCTTTAGTCGGCTTTTGAACAGGAAGGTCAATGACAGTTTTCTGACTTGCCTTTACTAATCTTCTTCTGCGAGGAGGAGGAGTGTCAGCTTGGATAGATTCTCCTGAGTGAGAAGGAGAAGTTTCTTCTTGATCAGCATTGAGCTAGTCAGCTTGTTCTTGTTCTTTATCTGCACCCAACTCAGTGTTAGTTGGGTCAGCAGCTTCCTCTTCACTCGCTGTCTCCTCAGCGTCATCCTGATCGCTGTCTTCTTCTTCTTCTTCTTCTTCTTCTTCCTCATCATCCTGATCTGAGTTATCTAATTCTTCTTCCACCTGAGTGATGAAGTGATCATCCAGTTCCACATCATCTTCTTGATGCTCAGCTTCAGTTCCTTGACACTGTGTGAAGTGAGAATCACCAGGAATAATGATGTCAGTGGGGATAGCATCAATTGGGGTCAGCTCTAAAGATTTCTTCTTCTTCAGAGGTTGCTCAGCTTCCAGTCTTTCCTCTGTATCAGGCTCATCTTGCCTGCTTCTCTTCTCAGCTGACTTAGGTCTCTCATGACCTTTTTGAGCAGCTGACTTTAGCTTCTTGGCCTGAGGCTCAGCCTTCTTTGAAGGAGTCCCAACAGCTTTCCTTTTTCGGGCAGCTGGAGCCTTTGTCCTTTTTCCCTTCTTTGAGACAATTGTCTCCTCATCAGCCTCATCAGCATTTTTTCCTTTCTTAATCGGTTGGTTATACTTCAAGGCACGCAGCGCAACAGCTGTGATCTCAGAGCCTTGGGCCTCAGTTTCCTCGAAGAGATCAATTTGATGGTCTTTGAGGATTATGGTTATGAGTGAGCCCAGCCTAAGAGTTCCTGTGCTCCTCTGGAAGCCAGCGATTAGGAAAACTGGCATATTGATGGGCTTATAAGTCAACATGTGCCATATGAAGCACTGCTCGAAATTTGTCATTGAGCTGGTGCAATTAATCTTGGGGTAGATGTAATTGGTCAGCAGGTAGTGTGCCATCTTTTGATGCTGACCCATTGAAGAGCTTGAGATTTCTCCAGAATGACCATGGGGTTTGCAGAAGGTGGCTACGTACCCAGTTCCTTCATGATCACCAGTTCTCCTCAGCTTTGTTCCCTCATTCTTCAATTTCAGCAGATTGGCAAGGTAAGTAGGGTTGACAAAGATGGTTTTCTCCTTTACCACGGTTACCAGATAGTCCTGGTTATCGTCAGCAACCCGCAGATTGTGGTAAAATTCCCTTACTAGGTCAGGGTAAGTTGGCTCTCTAATGGAGAACAGCTCCGTCCACCCATTCTTTGATATCCATTCACAGAATGGTTGCTCGGTTGTTACGAAAGCCTCAGAGAACCATCTGGAGAAGTCTATCTTCCACTCTCTGACGTCTTCGAAAACCTTAGTATAGGTTCTTACTTTGGTCGGCTTTCCTTTGGATGAGGTAGCTTGGCCAACTTTCCCTTTACTCGGTGTAGTGGCTTTCGTCGTTTCAGGCATAGTAGTATGCTTAGAAGGTTCATCGGAACTGGTCTTAGGGTGACCGACACCGGAGATATTCACGGAAACCTTAGTCATAGCTTCAGAGAGAGATTAGGGAGTTTTAAGAGTTTTTAGAGAGAGAATGCTTATGCCAGAGGATTTGGTAAGTGTAAAGAGATAACAATGGGTATTTGCCGATTATTTATAGTGGTGAAAAGTGGATCTTATCGAATCCATATGTCAGTTTTGCCTTGGGATTGTCAACCGACAATGATCCTGGCTTTTATGACACATTCGGCGCATACGTCATCCTAGGTGGCTATTCGCGTGCTCTAGCATTAAATGCAACGGATCTTATACTCAGCGTTTAAAATACTAAGCGTTTTATATTCTGAGTGGTCAGTTTTATACAAACGGATGATTTCTCAGTTTGAGATAACTACTCGGTGCCAATTGTTTGTTTAGTATGTGATATTCATTCATTTAGCATTAATCACTCAGCATACATCTATTCACTTAGCAAATAATAGATCACTCAGCATGTTAATTCACTCAGCATGAATATATATTAAGAGCTGGAATTTACTGAAGAGGATTAAACATACCAATGGCTTCTCTCAGTATGCTGAACTGTTCACGAGCCAGTGGCTTTGTGAAGATATCCGCAAGCTGCTCATCCGTTGGGACGTAGGTCAGCTTTATCTCACCCTTGAGTACATGGTCTCTAATGAAGTGATGTCTTATGCTGACATGCTTCATCCTGCTGTGTTGAATTGGGTTCTTTGATAGATCAATTGCACTTTTGTTGTCACATTTGACCTTAATTGTCTTTGTTTGAACACCATAGTCTTCAAGCTGTTGCTTAAAGAAAGAACTGAGTAAAGCCAGAAGAAAGCTCCAAGCCGGGCTAGAGGTTCATAAGCGAAAGAAGGCCTAAGCCTAGGGCCCATAAGCAAGTACTCTATTCTATATAAGTAATTACTTTGGGTAAATAAGATAAGAAAGCCTAAAGCTGGGCTAGAGGCACTAGAAGAAAGCAGGGCAAAGAAAGCTATGGGATCGGAGCCGGGAAGGAAAGCCTAAAGCCCCAAGCCTTGGGCCCATAAGCGAGCTAGGTAAAAGGGTGTAGCGGTTCACACAAATGAGATAAAAGATAGGTTTCGAATCGCAGAAAGGATAGGTAGAAAAGCAGTCATAGGGCCTATGGAAATAGGGAAGAACTTGTTCACAGCTAAGAATTAGTTCGTTCGGTAAAAGAAAGAGTAGCAATGTACTCAGCTTCAGTGGTAGATAAGGCTACTGACGCCTGCTTCTTGCTGAACCAGGATACAAGATAGCTTCCTAAGAAGTGACATCCTCCAGAGGTGCTTTTTCGTTCAAGCTTGTCTCCTCCGTAGTCAGTGTCAGTGTATCCAACGAGTTTGAAACCATGAGTGTTGGGATACCATAAACCTGCGTTCACTGAGCTTTGCAAATATCTAATGATTCTTTTTACAGCTATGTAATGAGATTCCTTAGGGTTAGATTGATATCTAGCACAGTAGCATACTGAGAACTGAATGTCCGGTTTACTTGCTGTTAAGTAAAGTAGAGAGCCTATCATACCTCGATACAATTTGATGTCTACCGACTTACCATTCTCATCAGCGCAGAGGACAGTGTTAGTGCCCATAGGAGTGGATATTGGCTTGCAATTTTCAAGATCATATTTCTTCAATATCTCCTTGGCATATTTAGCTTGACTGATGAAGATGCCATTTTTCCCTTGTTTGATTTGGAGTCCAAGGAAGAAGTTGAGTTCTCCCATCATTGACATTTCAAACTCAGTCTGCATTTGCTTGCTAAATTCCTTGCACGTTGACTCATTAGTAGCACCAAAAATAATATCATCAACATATATTTGAGCTAGCAGGGTGTCTTTACCCTTTCTCTTAATGAATAAGGTTGTATCAGCTTTGCCTCTGACATAATTTCTAATCAGCAGGAAACTGGTCAGCCTCTCATACCAAGCACGTGGTGCTTGCTTGAGGCCGTACAGAGCCTTTTTGAGTTTATAAACGTGGTTTGGGAATTTAGGATCCTCAAACCCTGGAGGTTGATTAGCATAAACTTCCTCGTTTATAACTCCATTAAGGAATGCACTTTTAACATCCATTTGAAACAGTTTAAAGTTCATATATCTTGCATAAGCACACAAAATTCTAATAGCCTCTAACCTTGCCACTGGGGCAAAGGTCTCACTGTAGTCAATACCTTCTTGCTGACTGTAGCCCTGAGCTATAAGCCTTGCTTTGTTCCTGACTACATTTCCTTGCTCATCCAGCTTGTTGCGGAAGACCCATCTTGTTCCAATGGTCTTCTGACTCCTTAGATGTGGCACTAACTCCCATACATCGTTTCTTCTGAATTGGTCAAGTTCCTCTTGCATTGCGTTCATCCAGAATTCATCTTCCTCAGCATCAGCGAAGTTCTTAGGTTCCTGAACTGAGACGAAGGCTACGTTGCTGAGGTATCTCCTGAGTTGATTTCTTGTCATCAGGGTATTCTCAGCGGCATCAAGAATGGCACTCTCTGAGTGTCTTCTTGGTATCCTTATCTCCTTTGGTAGATTGATGTCTTGTGATGTCTATGTTTCAACAATCTCTGCAGGTATAGATTGGTCAGTGAAAACAATTTGAGGTTCACTTTTACCTTTGGTCAGCCCTTGAGGGAATGACTCAGCGACTGTATCTTGATCAGCGGGTACTGAGTGTGGATCATCCTCAGTCAGCGGCAGATATCTTCCTGCAGGGTTAGTTTCGTCGAACTCAACATGTACTGACTCTTCTAAAACTTGAGTTCGTTTATTGAAAACTCTGTATGCTTTGCTGTTTGTTGAGTAGCCTAAAAAGATAGCTTCATCAGCTTTTGAGTCAAACTTAGCTAGGCTATCTTTGGTGTTTAAAATAAAACATTTACAGCCAAAGGCACGAAAGTATCCAATGTTGGGCTTTCGTCCTTTATAAAGTTCGTAGGGGGTTTTCCTTAGTATATGTCTAACAAGAGCCCTATTAAGAATATAGCACGCTGTGTTAATAGCTTCTCCCCAAAAGTACTTTGGAAGCCTATGCTCACTCAGCATTGTCCTGGCTATTTCAACCAAGGTTCTGTTCTTCCTTTCAACAACCCCATTTTGTTGAGGCGTCCTAGGAGCAGAAAAATTATGGTCAATGTCGCTGGCTTTACAGAATTCAACAAACTGTTGGTTTTTGAATTCTCCACCATT
This sequence comes from Euphorbia lathyris, assembly GCF_963576675.1. NCBI lineage: Eukaryota > Viridiplantae > Streptophyta > Magnoliopsida > Malpighiales > Euphorbiaceae > Euphorbia > Euphorbia lathyris. Next base: position 66,936,126 of record NC_088914.1, on the reverse strand, counting down.
ATCACTTCGGATGTGAGCCAATTTTAGGTCTTTATCATTTTCAAGTTTTCTAACCAAATTTGAAAATGTCTCAAAGGTCTCATCCTTGCTACTCAGCAAGATGACCCAAGTGTACCGAGAGAAGTCATCTACAATGATCAAGGAAAATCTTCTTCCACCCAAACTCAGCGGCTGGACTGGACCGAAGAGATCCCAGTGTAGTAACTCTAACGGACGCTTAGTTGAGACAATATTTTTACTCTGAAAGGATTGTTTGGTTTGTTTTCCAGCTTGGCAAGCGTGGCATAGTTGATCTTTTTCAAATTTAAGTTCAGGCAGTCCCTCAACCAATTGCTTTCTTGCTAATTTGGCCAGGAGGTCCATGCTTACATGACCAAGTCTCTTGTGCCATAGCCAGGAATTTTCTTCCTTTGAAACTAAGCATACAGTTTTTGAAAACTTTTTCTCCAACTTCAGCATGAAGACATTATCAATGCGAGGGACAGTTAAAATTAACTCATTAGTTTTACCCTCATATATTTTGCATCCAGTGTCATCAAATATAACTTTTCTCCTATTATCACATAGCTGAGCTACGCTGAGTAAGTTATATTTGAGTCCGCTGACTAGGGAGACTGACTCAATAGTAGGATTACCTCCAACGGTTCCTGACCCTACTATCTTACCCTTTTTGTTGTCTCCAAAACTTACGCTTCCTCCTCTTTTACGCTCAAATGTGATGAACTGAGTTTCATCACCAGTCATATGCCTCGAGCATACGCTGTCAATATACCACATCTTTGACTTCTCAGCACATCTCAGGCTTACCTGCAATGTAACTAGTTACTCTTAGGTACCCAATTCTTTTTGGGTCCTTGCTTGTTAGGTTCAACAGGTAAAACATCATATTTTATTTTATGGCGACATACTTGAACAGTATGGCCATTCTTTCCACAGAAGTCACAGCTGACCTTCCGTTTAGGATTTCTCACCGACTGGTCAGCACCCCAGTGCTGAGCGTGCCAGTACACCTTTGTGGTGTGTCCTTTCTTCCCACAGAAGTCACACTGGACATTCCGCTGAGGATTCCATCTCTCCTGACCAGTACCTCGGTACTGAGCATTCAGAGGAATGTTTCTTTTGTTTGGAACCTTTAGTTGGTTCTAGATAGTTGTGACGTCCTTTCTCAGTTTCTTAAAATCTGATTGGACTTCAGAGACAGACTTATGTATGATCTCCATGTTATCATGCAAAGTTGAGTTGTCCTAAAGAAGGAATCTGAGGTCACTCAGCTTGACCTCTTCAACCTCGTCACAGCGCCTGCTGAGTGCTCTAACTTTCTTATTACACTTTTTGACAAGTGTGTAGAGATCACTCAGGGCATTAACCATTTCATTTCTGAGCAGGGGTAGTGATATTACCTCATTTGATTGCTCCTCGTCATCAGATGCGATGGAGGGGTCAGCATGCTCAGAGATGCACGGCTTAGCAAGTTCGTCAGCAATGAAACAGATCTTTGCTGACTCAGTGGCATCAGCTTCTGATGATGAAGACTCATCACTGTCACTTCATGTTACCACCATTACCTTTTTTCCATTCTTCCTTTCTTTCCACAGCGTGGGGCAGCTTGACTTGATATGGCCAGTTTGAGGACATTCAAAGCATGTAATGGGCTTTGAGTTGTCCTTCTTGTATTTGCTGTCGTTGGACTCAGCTTTATACTTATCAAACTTTCTGTAAGGCTTTTTAGAATATTTGTCATTCTTTCTGAACAGCCTTTTCATCTTCCCTGTGAACATGGCCATCTCCTCATCATCAGTTGAGCTCCCGTCAGTGGAGTCAGCTTTCATGACAAGGGATTTCTGCTTCTTGTCTTCAGATTTTTCCTTCACCTCAAAGTTTTTCATAGATATCTCATGGGCCAGCAACGAGCCGATGAGTTCATCATATTTGTAGGTGGTTAAATCCTGAGCTTCCTCAACAGCTGTCTTCTTTGCTTGCCAGTCTTTAGGAAGACTCCTGAGAATCTTCTTGACTTGTTCTTCCTTAGTGAAGATTTTCCCAAGTCTCTTGAGCTCATTGATGATGTTTGTAAACCTTGCATTCATGTCAGATATTCCTTCATCATCGTTCATTTTGAACAGCTCGTACAGTCTCATCTGCTGGTTCACCTTGGACTCCTTCACTTTGTTGGTTCCTTCATAGGTGACATCCAGCTTCTTCCAGATCTCTTGCGCTGACTCACAACCTGATATCTTATTATATTCTGCAGCATCAAGCGCACAGTGAAGCATATTTATAGCCGAAGCGTGATTTTGTAGCTTCTTGAGATCATCCTCTGTCCATTTTGCCTCAGCTTTGACAACGGTTTGGCCAGCCACAACTTCAACAGGAACAAACGGGCCTTGGACTATTGAAAGCCATGCACTCATGTTTGTTGCCTGAATAAAGTTTTTCATCCTATTCTTCCAGAAGGTGTAGTTAGACCCGAAAAATAGGGGAGGCCGAGTAATGGACAGCCCCTCATGTAAGATCTGAGTTGTCTGGTTTCCTGGGAGAAACCGAGTGCTGTTTTCAGCCATAGCGGGGATCAGCTTAAGGTAGTTAAACCTTTCACAGTGAGCTTTTAAGCTCTGATACCACTTGTTGGTCCCTTATAACGTAACAAGTTAGTTCCAAGGGGGGGATAGGAACTATTTAAAATTTAAGTACGTTAAGGCTGACTTCTTTTTCTTTGAAAAAGGATTACACAGCGCGCTGAGTAAATAAGACACTAGCTTAGTCAACTGGTGACTAAGTCAGCTCCTTTCGTTAAGTCTGGAGATAGCACTTTTAGTCTATTCCTGAACTCAGATACTCAATACACACAACTCAGCGTGACCTCTTTACTTGGTCAGTTTTGTTTAAGCAAGCAATATATATATTAAGGAGTTTAAGGTTAGAAAGATGTTACTCAGCAGATTTATCCAGGTTCGGCCTCTAAGCCTACGTCCTATCCCCGGAACACGTTCCGAGCTTTTGAATTCTCTACTGAGCTCTTTAACGGTAGAGCATCAAACCTTTTACAACTTAGAAGCTGAGTATAACAAGAGTACCTTCCTCTATACCTCTACTCACTCCTAATCTCTCGCTGAGTACTATAACCAAGTACTCAGCCTCTCCTTTCTAATCTCTAGAAATGATAAAGATTTGTCCTAAACAACAATTGCTAAGACACCTTAGATGATTGAATAATCACTCTAGACTTTTACATGAAAGATATAGAATTTGGTGTAAGTATTTGCTTTGCTTTTTCTCACAGAACTTTGAGTAGAATTTTGGTCAGCGTAATGGCTTGATAATGTTCTGTGTTGAAAATGAAGCAACTGAAGGGCACTATTTATAGAGACGTCTGAGACATCAGTCATTTCGAATTTCGAAATAACCGTTGGAGGGAAACGGATTCCTGTTGTTGTCACTCAGTCTTGCTAAGAGCTCTCGGCCAATCAGATTTGAGTATCTTCTGTCCTCGGTCAGCTTTTTAGTCAGTTCGGCAGAATGTCTCTCCATTTATAGTAAGGTCAACTAGACAGCGTCCTGTGTCTTCTGAACTTTACCCAAAGTAGAAACACTTTGTCTGGAAGTTGTTCTTGCTCAGCTGCTGTCTTGTACTCTTTGTCGATTCAACTCAGCAGCTTCATTCCGAAGTTGTTCAACGAAGGTCTTCTAGATCCTTCTTCCGCTGAGCTGCATTTTGTACATAACGACAGCGTTTTGCACACGCGGGCCGAGTTGTCTTGATCTGTTTGACTTGGGCTTTGACTTCTGTATTGGGCTTTGAGCCTTTTAGTCTTTATGTCTTATAAACAATTTAACTTAACATTGAACAAACACATTAGTGTAATAAATCAAAGCATTTAAACTTAGTGTGTTTAGAATATATTTAATTTATCTTAAATAATTTTGTCAAATCAAAATCATGTGGAAAGGTGTTTCAATAATAGCCTCCTTATATGTCTTAGGATCTTCTTCTATTAGATAGGCAGACATAAAAACATCATCTATTCTATCTGAATTTTCTAACAGAAAAGAGGAAACAAAGTCGAGTCCAAAACTATTAGCTATTTTTCTTCTTTTACTTCTTCTAGGTTCATGTTCACATTCATCATGTTTGTCCAAAGAACTAGAAGCAAGAGAATCACTAGCATGCACAGAATTAGAGGGACCAACATCATCACACACAAGATTTTTCTTTAAAGGAAAAATATTTTCAAAGAATTCTGCATCTCTAGATTCATATATGGTATAATCATTTAGTGCCATAAATCTAAAGGCATCACTATTAGAAGCATATCCAATAAAAACACAATCAAAGGTTTTTGGCCTTATGTTGGGTTTTTTAAAAGATGAAAAAGCAACTTTAGCAAGACAATCCCAGACCCTCAAGAAATTTAAATCAGGCGAAAACCCCTTCCACAGTGTAAGGGGGGAGTTTGTCCATAGGCAAACTCAACCCTATTGGCAAGCTGTGTGGCGTATGGAGCATATCAATGTACGCGGACGGGAGGACCCGAGTTGGTATAAGAAACACTATAGGGGGGCAGGGACTACCCTGGCGTATGGATCTCCGCCGCCCCCGGGGTCAGTAATCGGTACTGGCCTAAGTGATCCGCCCTAGTCTACCAGAGACTAGGAGAGTCGGGCATACGTCCTTCGGGAAGGAAGGCGGATGTCTCCGTAGGGTGGAACCCTACGGACATTATGGGGGCCGGTGAGTGCCCCATAGTGCGAGCCCATTCTAGGGTGAGGCTTGCCCCACAGGGAGACCCTTCCGGGACAGAATACCGACAGAGGTATTGACGGGACCCTTCGGTAGGAGTTGGATGGCCGAGACTTGGGGAAGTCGAGGCGCCACACGGGGCTTAGGCCGGGCCTAGGATTACCCCCGTGACATTTGGTATCAGAGCCAAAACTAAGCAAAGGCCTTGTGAAGTATGTGGTAATCTCTTAAATTGAGCAAGACCTTTGCGAGGTGGGCAAGTAAGCTGTAACTAAAAGAGTTCTCCCTGAAGAGAGTGTGCCAGCTTTAACTAAGCGAGTTCTTCATAGTATAAACCAACAGTGCTATAACTAAACGAGTTCTTCGTGGTGTGAGCCAACGTTGCTTTAACTAATCGAGTTCATCGTGGTGTGAGCGAACATATCTTTAACTAAGCGAGACCTTGGAAATGCGGGCTTGCGATACTAAAGATCCTAAGTTTCCCCAAAGAATTGACGGATGGAAATTTATGATGCTTTTCCGAGAATATTTTATGATGCTTTTCGGATTGATAAAAGCCCATGGTTTACCAGGGCTAGTGTGGCGAAATATTACCCAGTGTGTGGGAATGCGGAAATAACAAAAGGGAACTAAGATCACTAACGCATGTGAATGCTAGAAAGTGAATGCATACTCCCCTACGGTAGTAGGTGATGGGGTTGCGCGTGATTCAATCCCTTTAATGGGGGGAGAATGTGTAATGGATATTCGAAATTCGGAGCTCATGTGAAGTAGCATGGGGATGATCTAGCGAATAGATGGTTATCATAGCCAAATTATGGAGGCGTAATTTGGGCGTGAATCATTCTGATTCGGTTAGACATTACTTTTCCTCTTCCATGAGTCGAGAAAACTCAGGTGGGATTTGAAGGATCGGGGGGAAGGACATGAATGGATTGTTGAATTCCATTGTGTGTGCCTTCTCAAGAATAGAGGAAAACTCATTATAGAGTTGCCTTCGGATTACATGGACACTGTCCATCATACGGAAATAGACCCTTATGCGAGAAATTGTGGGCAACAATAGATATATTGGCCCAGGTCTATCGTGGCAAAGGATAGACATCGGATGTAATTGGGATTATCGGGTGAGAACAACCCAGTGAAAGGGTTCTTTGGCCATAGAAGGCCTTGCGAAGATGAAATGACGGAAGATTCATTTGACCATAAAAGGTCGCAAAAAAAAGGGAAAAGAAAAGAAAGAGACATGGAAAAGAGATCACTCGAGTATACAAATCCGGCAGAGGCCGAGACCATGAGAAAAAAAAATCCGGCAGGGGCCGAGGCCTTGAGGGCTAATATACATACGGCAGAGGCCGAAGCCTTGAGGGCTAATCTACATCCGGCAGGGGCCAAGGCCTTGAGGGCTAAATACAAATCTGGCAGGGGCCGAGGCCATGAAGGCTAAATACAAGTCCGGCAGAGACCGAGGCCATGAAGGCTAAATACAGCTCCGGTAGGGGCCGAGGCCATGAAGGCTGATATTGAAGATGAATAGCTCTAACACTATGAATGTATTGAGGGGACGCCTGAGATAATTCATAGGTTTTATCCTTGTTTGTAATGAGCTCTGTGGAGGGGACGCCCAAAACAAACTCATGTACAAGAAGGACATGTTTTCTGTGCATGTACTCCAAAAAGCTTGAGAAAAGTGAGGAGTTTCGACTGTCGAAAGAGTGGGGATTCCACTAAAAGAAATTGAGTGTACAAAAACACCCAAAAAGCGATGGAAAACTCCAAGCGGCTTAAAAGTCTACCCAAGCAAACACAAAACGAATCAAATGGTGGCATAAGCAAAATGGGAACGGCAGCTGACAAATCAGCAGGCAATGGTTCTAGCAAACGGTAGACATGTCCATCCCCAATAAGAGACATTCCATTAGCGAGCTAGAACATGCATCAACAATCAAATCCTAGCGGGACTCATGAAGGAAAAGACCGATGTGCAAAAGGGCACGGTTTTACAGAGCCCCAACAAACTTGGAGGACATGAGAAATCTCAACATCAAACAGGATAAGTTTTGAACAGGACGTGTTCCATGCAGAACGCAGTTTCGTGCAGAATACAGTCTTTTTCTGTGCAGAATCTGGTTTTGGTGCAAAATGTACCTCATGCAGGTCATACTTTGTACTTGAAATGCGTTGTGTGCAGGTACTGGCACCCCAACAAACTTGAGAAAGTGCGGAGCCTCAAGAGGAAAATGAATGTGGTTTTGTGTGTGGGAAAACCCAGCAAGCTTAACGAAGGCGAGAAGTCTTAACAACAGACATGATATATTCTAGACAATGCATGTTTCGTGTAGGACGCAGTGTCTTACAGAACATGGTTTTGGGGTAGAATATATCCTATGCTGGCATATTTTTGTACCATACGTGTTTTATGCAGGTATTTGAGCTATATGAAGCTCGAGTCAGGCGAGCGCATTAAGCAAAGGAGTCCAACGATTGACAAGTAACAAGTAAAGGTTTTAGCAAATTGGGGACATGCCCAACCAAAGGTATTCTACTAGTGAGCTGAAACGTAGGATAACCAGGAGATCCTACCAGATCCCATGAAAGCAATGATCGGTAAAGTTCGAGTTCAACCAAAGAATTGACGGAGGCAGGTCGTAAGACCATCGATGGAAAAACTCTAGAGTTTTAATTCTGAGTTTCACCATCAACTTCGAACTCATCTCGAGGGAGAAGGAGAAACAACCCAACAATGGTGACAATAGAGGCAGAAGTCCAATACAAAAGGAGGCAGGAAACGAAGCAAGGCTTGAACCGTCAGCAAACAAGTCCAAGCTTGTCGCATGTTTCCTCCTCAGCCATAAACGACAACAAGAGGACGTTGGCTACACAGTGGTATATCAATATCAATCCTTTGGTAAATCAAGTATTTGAATACTTGCAAAATTGTGTAAGAGTTCTTATCCCTCTATTGTGATTAATGATGGTAATATTATCGTCTTGATATTTTGCTTCCGTTGTGAATGTGGGTAGGCTTAACAAAAGTGGTCGGCTACTAATATTCACATTTTCATATTACGAAACTGTGGTTTCCTTGTGGTCTATCTTGCAAGGTACAAATTGTGAAAGACATGAAATGGTCAACAATTGCAAAGATGAACAGGTCAAAATCGAAGCAAGGATTAGCGACTTTTTGCTTAGCTCATCGACATCAATGGTCTTCGACGACGTCCCAAGATCTCCTCGATCAACAGAGACGTTGATCCTCTAAGTGGGAGAGAGAGTGCAAGTAGGCCCTATGCGAACCCTCCTTATGGTGTATTGATCCTCTAAGTGGGAGAGAGTTCAAGTGATGCGAACCCTCCTTATGGTATATTGATCCTCTAAGTGGGGGAGAGTTCAAGTAGGCCCGATGCAAATCCTCCATATGGTGTATCATAGTATATTAAGGTATACTATGGTATATTACGGAAGAGCAGAATACTTAGAGGAAGGCCCTCTAGCACATGATGAGATGTGGTGAAAGAGTATGGGAACTCGGGGGAAGACCCTTGGAACAATCAGAAAACTCAGAGAAAGATCCTTAGTATAAGAAGACTTAGAGGATGATCCGTGAAGAAAGAGTATCAGAGGATGTCCCGTGGAGGACTAGTATCCTCAGTATAAGAAGACTTAAAGGGTGATCCGTGGAGCAAGAGTATCAGAGGATGTTCTGTGGAGGAAGAATACTCGGATGAAAACACTAGTTGATGTAAAAAAAATTTGTCAAAAGCTTCACAACCCTTTGAAAAGTACTTCCACCGGCGTCAACGAATAAAGTTTACAATTGCAGCACAAGAAAAGATCTTCAGTCGAAGATGTTCAAGTCGCAGGCTACAGAAATAGCAAAGTAATGGTCGGAGTGGAAACCATCTCTAATGACAAGCGAACAATGGGAAAACTCAAGAAAAAGGATGGTTGAAGTTTAATCCGTCCTTAGAGAAAAGCAAGAAGTGTAGAAACTAAAGTAAAGTTCAAAGGCAAGTGGAGATCAGTGGAAGCAGGCCGACAACTTAGCAAAACATTAGTGACACTCAAGCCAAAAAGGGAAGCTTTCGTCAGAAGAGGCAAATCCGATCAACAGGGACGTTGATCCTCTAAGTGGGGGAGAGTGTAAGGGGGGGAGTTTGTCCATAGGCAAACTCAACCCTATTGGCAAGTTATGTGGCGTATGGAGCATATCAACGTACGCGGACGGGAGGGCCCAAGTTGGTATAAGAAACACTATAGGGGGACAGGGACTACCCTGGCGTATGGATCTCTGCCGCCCCCGGGGTCAGTAATCGGTACTGGCCTAAGTGATCCGCCCTAGTCTACCAGAGACTAGGAGAGTCGGGCATACGTCCTTCGGGAAGGAATACGGATGTCTCCGTAGGGTGGAACCCTACGGACATTATGGGGGCCGGTGAGTGCCCCATAGTGCGAGCCCATTCTAGGGTGAGGCTTGCCCCACAGGGAGACCCTTCCGGGATGGAATACCGACAGAGGTATTGACGGGACCCTTCGGTAGGAGTTGGCTGGCCGAGACTTGGGGAAGTCGAGGCGCCACACGGGGCTTAGGCCGGGCCTAGGATTACCCCCGTGACACACAGCTCATAAGTAGTTTTGTCTAGTTTTTTATGGGGAACTCTATTTAAAATATAGCATGCAGATAAAACAGCCTCCCCCACATATTATAAGGCATACCAGAACTAATCAACATGACATTCATCATTTTCTTAAGAGTTCTATTTTTCCTTTCAGCAACACCATTTTGTTGTGGTGTATATGGCGCACTAGTTTCATGTATAATGCCATTTTCTTCACAAAATGTTTTAAGTAAGTTAGTTCCATATTCTCCGCCTCTATCAGATCTAAGCCTTTTTATTTTTCTATCTAGTTGATTTTCTACTTCAATTTTATATTTTAGAAACATACCTTCAGCCTCATCTTTTGATCTTAAAATATAGACTTTGGTGTATCTAGAAAAGTCATCAACAAAGGTCATACACCATCTTTTACCGCCTTTACTAATGGAATTCTTAAAGTCAGCTAGATCAGAACGAATCAATTCAAGCAATTCAGTACTTCTAACAGATGGAAAAGGCTTCTTAGCAAATTTAGCTTCTACACAAATTGGACATTTTCTTTCATGCTCAGAATTAACAATATCGATAACATGTATATGTTTCAACCTTTTAATAGAAGCCTAATTCATATGTTCTAATCTACCATGCCAAACATCCAAAGACTCACATAAATAAGCAGAACCAGAAGAACTTGCATTATTTCCAATAACATAAACAGTGTTCATAATAAAGAGTCCACCACCTAGGTACCCTTTCCGCACAAAAGTCCCATTCTTAGTAAGAATCACCTTATCAGCCTCAAAAGTAATTTTTAAACCAGCCTTATTCAATAAACTACCAGAGATAAGATTCTTACGAAGCGAAGACACATATAAAACATTATTCAATGACAAACTTTTTCCAGAAGTTAATTTGAGTAAGACTGTTCCTTTACCAACAACACAAGCACTTGCGGTGTTACCCATATAGACGCATTCTCCATCAGTAGCATCCTCAAAGTGGTGAAACAGCTCCCGGTTCGAACATAAGTGTCTGGTAGCTCCAGTGTCCAGAATCCAGTCAGTTTTGTTTTCCACCAAGTTCGATTCTACCACCACAGCAACAATGATTTCACCATTCTCCATCAGATTGGATTGTACAGTAGGCTTTGTGATTGCATTTTGATTTGAATTCTGTTGGTTCTTCATTTGGAAACATTAAAATGCCCTGTGCCCGGGTTTTCCACACACAAAGCATTCAACCTTTCGCTTTTGGACCTTTCCATGCTTGAAAGACTTATTTTGTTTGAAGCCTTTCTGGGATTTGTTTGCATGTCCTTTTGAATCACAACAGATTCAACAACATTAGCATCAATAGAAACTGAAATAGAGGAAAGTTGCTTATCTTTCATTCTGTTTGCTTCTTCAGCTCGCATATGACTAACAAGCTCCTAGAGACTGAAGTCTTTCTTTTTGTGCTTCAGGTGGTTTCTGAAGTCACTCTAGGAAGGAGGAAACTTCTCGAGCATAACGTTGGGTTGAAACATATCGCACATATTCATCCCCTCACTAAGAACTTCAGCAACAAGGTTCTCATATTCATGGATCTGGTCAATGATCGGTTTTTGATCAACCATCTGATAATGTAGCCACCTACCAACAACATACTTTCTTTTTCCAGCATCATCAGATCCATACTTATCTTTTGATGAAACCCAAATTTCGTTCGCAGACTTTTTGTTCACAAATATATCAAACAGTGGCTTCGACATATGATTAAGGAGATGACCTCTAACTGTTTTGTTATCTTTTTCATACTTGGCAGACTGGTTATCATACTGTTGAACAATAGGTGACATAGCAGGACCGTTTGGATCGACAGGGGGATCATAAAGAATGACATAATCGAGGTCTAACTGTCTAAAAAATTAGTCAAAAGGTTTAAAATATTTAATAGGCAAATAAAAATCGGGTCCAGTCCAGTCGGGACGGGCGAGCATCGCGCGAACGAACGAGCGCGCGCGTGTGGTATATTTTGTAAAACCCACTTAACACAATTTAATATCATATAAAGCCCAACCCAATATAAACCTTTCAATTATCTCATAAGTTTCCCATGTGGGATACATAAAGTTACAAAAGTAAAGGCAAATGACTAAAAGGCCATTTCACCTCAAATCTCCAACAGGAGGTAGCATGTCAACGCTACTATCAAATAATGCAACGTCTTGTATTATTGTTGCTGAGCATATGATCGCTCTTGGAACACTAGATGGAATTGTACACATCCTTGATTTCCTTGGTAACTAGATACTGTAAGTTCTAACCCTTGACCGACTTACCTCTAGAGAGAAAAGTAAATGCCAAATGGTGTCGACAAGTTGGCCCCGACATTTGGTATCATCCCTAATCATAAATTTCATCTTCTCCTCCTTGCATTCAATCTGTAATAGTTCTAACTGTAATTTTCGAATTCTCCAAGCTTTTCATCTCTCGAATTCCTATTGAATCAACTCGGTATACAGTTGCATTTTCTTGCTCGATGAGTTGCTGCACTTTTCAGCAAAAGTTTCGGTCATTTTCCAGTCAACATTTTGCATCTGGATTCAGTATATCGCTTCAGGCTTGCAAAGATTGCCATTTATTTGGCTTCAAGTTTGTCGTTTCAATTTTAATTGCATTGATAATGTTCAGTGTTCTTTATCGTTCAATTTCAATTGCTTTAATTTGCTTTGTTTAAAAGTAATTTCTCTACGAAATTAACGTATTAGTTCAGCTATAATTATTGCTTTTCTTTCCAACTCGCCATTTGTAATAAAAAAAAATATTATTAAAAATTAACTAAAAAAATTCAAAAGTCATTTGTGTTGGTTTTTTATCTTTTAGTGGTCACTGTGATAGTTTTTTTTTTTGATAAAATGTCATATATCATTCAATTAGATTAAAAAGTACAGATCCATCACGAAAATTAAAAGGAATAAAACCTCCAACTCATACAAGTTATAGTTAGTACAAGATTCACAAATGGAATAAAAGAGACTACAAAGAGCAATAAAACGATTACAGAGAGCAATAAAAACTGTAAAAGGTACAAATACAATAAAACCATATCCTTCTTATAAGGCGAATCTCGTTGAAAAATCGTTGTAATCCATTCTTCATCATTTAGGCTCTTCGGGACATTCGGATCAGGGTCCCTTATTTTTTTGCAACCACATTGATCTATAGATCTACGGATAAGATAAACCTTTTCTGCTCTTGCTAAGACCGAAAAATAATAAAGGAAAGAAGTATAGCTAATAGTTGTAGATCTAACGGAAAAGAAGTTCGATAAGGTTTATAGACTTCAAACCAACAAGAAAGAGCAAATTTGAAGCTAAAAACTAAAACTAAAAAATAAATGAGAGGAAGAATGAAGTAGGTATACCTGATTAGAAAGCTAGAATGAGGAAAAATAATGAAAAATAAGAAAAATGAGTAGTAGAGCGATAGGTGACTATCGCAGCAACTGAGTAGAATTTGGGGGAGTCGGCAGCTTAGAAGAACTAAGGGGAGAAGAAAAAGTAGAGAGAATGATGAACTCTCTCTAGATAGTTACTTTTATGTATTGTCATTGTGATAGTTAGTTAAGCTTTTTATAGTCCAACTATAAACTAAAAAGGAATTTTCGTTGAATCATTGAATCATTCGTCAATCATTTTAATTTTTAGAAGTCAAGTCATAGGTGCAAGCAATGACAAAAAATATTAAAAATCATTTATGAATTTACTTCCCTGGCACGCTCAGATATGCGCGCCAAGGTTGAATACGGCATATTTCAGAAATATCGCTAATAATTATATATATTTTTATTACCTTTATTTCATTTTATACATTGTTAAATATATTTTAATTACATAAATTTATTTTTTGAGTTTTATTGAATCAAATGACTAAAATTTTAATTTATTGTATTTTTATTGTTCATATTTATAGTTTAATATTATTTTTAATTAATTTGTTTAATATAAATATATATTAAGGGCTTGTTTGTTTCAGTTGTTCGTGTTGTTAGTTGTTTGTTGCTTGCTGTTGTTGCTGATAGGTTTAATTGTTTTTTAAAATCAGTTGTTTCAGAATTTTATCAAATATCTTTTATCTCATGTTTAATATTGAAAAGAAAAAGAAATGGCACTAATTGATGAATTGAGTTAGGTTTGGAAATTTTTCTTACATTGTTCTGTACGAATCAACTCCGCCTGTGAGGGTCACTTGGTGGCCTTTACAGCCGGTCCCAAGCCCGGACAAAGGAGGAGGGTTGCGGTAGGTTTGTGGCGGCCAGCGTAAAACTTAGACACATCTTATGATATGAACCATACTATAAATACCGTTGGGGCGTTCCCTACTCAACGACACGCTGCACTTCCTAGACCCGGGTGTAGTGATAAATGTGCAAGGGTTGCTAGGTCGTCGCCACGAAGCGGCGCGCCACCCCAGGACCCGGGGGTGGTGTCAAATATGCAAGGGTTGCGGGTAAATAAGCTAGTCCACGGTAATGGTAGGGGTAGGGGTAAGGGTAGTAGGTTACGCTTTGGGACATGGAACATAGGTTCTTTGACAGGAAGATTAGCTGAAATTGTAGATGTTATGAAGAGGAGGAGAATAAATATAATGTGCCTACAAGAAACCAAGTGGGTTGGAGCCAAGACTAGAGAGATAGCTCCTTGGGGTTATAAGCTTTGGTACTCAGGAAAGGATAAGGGTAGAAATGGAGTAGGTATTCTTATTGATAGGGAGTATATTGATGATGTAGTAGCGGTGTCTAGGAAGAGCGATAGAATTATGAGTGTCAAGCTAGTGATAGGGGATGTGTAACCCCCGTCCCGGGTCACGTTGAAAACACATAGGAAACTAAGCAATTATCATAATTAAGCACAAAACCAACATAGCTACAAAAATGCTCCTCATTTATAGTCGTCTATCAAAATCTCATAACCAAAGAATTAAATAGCCAATCAAACAATTTAATCTGTCAATTATATTTACTTAAGTTTAAGCAAATAATCTAATCCAATAATATAATAAATCCTAATGAATGTCTATGAACTTGCTAATGAGAATGAGACGTTTGTGCTGACCAGCCTGAATGTAGAGTAAACCTGAAAATCTAGCAAATGGAACAATCCTCTGAACCTAGCCTGAAAATTTCAACGTGGCAAGGGGTGAGCTGCCTACTCAATAAACATAATTACCTATATTTATATGCATGAATATATGTACACACACATATATACAATTAATGTCATGCATTTTACATTTAATTAATCCAATAATCCAACAATCAATCAATCAGGAATAAAAATATAAACATATCATCTTGTACATGACTCGATTTACTTCAAACAACAAAATTATAATTTTATTATCTTTATTGTTAAGGGCCCAGCTAGACCTAAGGGAAATATACTCAATGGTCTCATGGTTAACAATATTCCAACGTGTGTGCACGCTATCGCCCTCAGTTTCAGGACACGTACCCCTTTCATAATGATTTCTTTTTCCTTTTCTTTTCAGTAATACGGTACTGCTATCGCCCCCAGTTTCAGGACACAGTACAAACTCAATTAGAGTAAAATAACACCCTACCCAAGTGCCTGTGATCACAGTATAAACAAACCTCCAGACCATTGAATATACTCACCCAAGCTAGCTATTTATGTTTTGTTCTAACCCAAACATAATCCAATACAATTTCGTAATTCATAAACCTCTGAACTCATATGCATTCTCATTCTATCATGGTATAATTTCACAGCTAATACCTTAATAGGTAAATACATGAGCAACATGATTTTAAAAGGAACAAAGCCTTATATCAATAAATTCAACCATACAAAGAACATTTGAAACTCCAAATCTCAAATCACCATGTATATAAATCAAGTGCCAATTAAATGATAACCAAATACTCAACATTCATTCAACGTTTATTTAATTATTCAATGACAAAATATCAATAGACACTCACGTAAATATATAAATATATATAGACATATATATAAACATAAGAAATTAAGTTTACCTCTCGTTCCAAAAAGCTAATCAAATTATTTAGGTTCTAATTGACCCGTTATTAGCTCCCCGGAGTGTCGTCGGAGTGCGGTGATCAGCCGTCGGAGGTTTACCAGAGTTCAGAAGCGTGAACCGAAACTACCACGAGATAGCCAATGATTTAGGGAGTCCAAAAGTACACTTTCTTCAGAACTAAAACCGCCTAAAAGGTCAGGATCTAACACTTTCACGGTAAAAGTTACGCACTTCGGTCACTACTTTGTACTTAGAAAAATATCAATAGTGGTTTTAAATCTTTCTCACGGAATAAGGAATTTAATGGTATAATTTTCGTTTCAAGGAATGACCGAGATAAGAAGTTACGGAGGAAATTAGGTTAAAAGAAAAAAAAGAATTGAAGTTGCAGACCCACGGCATAAACGGTTCTTCTGCTAATTCGAAAAACTCAACCTAATTCTCCACTAATTCTAATGATGTCAAAACTAATAATAATAATAATAATAATAGTAAAATAATATCAATAATAATATCATTATAAAACTCAAAACCAATAGCTGATGTATAGTAAATTATTACTAAATTTGTATTGGGTAAATTCCAAAAAAAACCCATGTGGTTTGATGTTGTTTCAAAAAAAACCCATGTGGTTTGTTTTTATAAAAAAAAGGATCGTGGTTTTACCGTTATCCGAAAAACGGAAAATGACTTAACACCGTTAAAAATGCTGACATGGCAAGGGGTAGAGTTGGAAATTTTTTTTATTTTTCTTTTTTCTTTTTCTTCTTCTCCTTCTTCCTCTCCTCCTCCTCCTCATCCTCCTCCTCCTCCTCTTCTTCTTCTTCTTCTTCTTCTTCTTCCTCTCTCTCTCTCTCTCTTCTCTTCTTTTTCCTCTCTCTCTTCTCTTCTTCTTCCTCCTCCCCTCTTCTTCTTCTATTTTTTTTTAAATTTCTGAAGTCCAGACGTTACGTCTGAAATTCAGATGTTGAATGTCTGGATTTCAGACGTCCAGAATTTCTAGAAAATTCCAGAAATCTGGAAAATTTCCATAATTCTGGAATTTTCCAGAAATTCTAGAAAATAAAAAAAAAGAAAAAAAAAGATGAAAAAAAGAAGAAGAAGAGAAGAGAGAGAGGAAGAAGAAGAAAAAAGAAGAAGAAGAGAAGAAGAAGAAGAAGAAGGAGGAGGAGGAGAAGAAAAGGAGGAGGAGAGGAAGAATAAAAAAAATATTTTTCCAACTCTACCCCTTGCCACGTCAGCATTTTTAACGGTGTTAAGCCCTTTTCCGTTTTTCGGGTAACGGTGAAACCACGGTCCTTTTTTTTTTGTAAAAACAAACCACAGGGGTTTTTTTGGAACAACATCAAACCACATGGGTTTTTTTTGGAATTTACCCATTTGTATTTTATATTGATTAATATATTTATCTTATTATAATAAAAATTGCAAAATATCTACTGTAAAATTACGGATGTTACAGAATGAGGTTGTGAATGTCATTAGTGCATATGAGCCACAAATAGGATTAGATGTCTCTATAAGACAAGCTTTTTGGGAGGACTTAGAGGAAGTGGTGCAACAGGTTCCTAGGGATGAAAAAATGGTACTGGGGTGGTGATCTCAATGGACACGTGGGTTCTATGCGAGATGGGTTTGAGAGTGTTCATTGAGGGTATGGTTTTGGAGATAAGAATGAAGTAGGAAATGATATTTTGGAATTCGCATCAGCCTATGACTTGAGTATCATGAACACATGGTTTATGAAGAGAACATCCCACTTAGTGACTTATCGGAGTGGCGGTAATGCGAGCTAAATTGACTTCTTCTTAGTAAGGAGTGCTTGGAGAAAGAGTTATATTGATTGTAAGGTGATCCCTGGTGAGAGTACGACAACCCAACATAGAGTAGTGGTGCTTGATTTTCGAAGTAGGAAATGTATAAGAAAACAAACACCGCAAGTAGAGACTAAGATTAAGTGGTGGAAATTGCAAGGAGAGAATCAACAAAAATTTGTGGATGAGATGACCAAAAAAGATGTTTGGACTTGTAATATGGATTTAGATATAGATTCGATATGGACTAAGATGGAGCATAGTATAAGGGAAGTAGCGAAGGAAGTTCAAGGGGAATCTAAAGGTAGCATGCCACCGGGTAAGGACACATCTTGGTGGACAGAAGAAGTACGTCAAGCAGTAAAGAGTAAGCGAGAATCCTATAAAATATTGGGGAAATGTAGGAGTGACGAGAACTACGAAAAATACAAAGAGGCTAAAAGGGAAGTAAAGAAGGTCATACAAGATGCTAGAGCAAAGGTGAATCAGGATCTGTATACCAGATTGGATACGAAAGAAGGGGAAAGAGACATATATAGAATTGCTCGGATGAGAGATAGGAAGACGCGAGATCTTGGAAAAGTTAAATGTGTGAAGGATGTGGACCAGAAAGTCCTAGTTGGAGATAAGGATATCAAGGAACGATGGAGGTCCTATTTTGATGACGTATTTAATGGAGATCGCAGACAAGATGTTGGAGATATAAGTATCCATCACGATATGATAAATCATGAATGCCTGCGGAGAATTCAAAAGGGTGAAGTCAAAATGGCATTAAGTAAGATGAAGTTGAAGAAAGCAGTAGGACCTGATGGCATTCCTATTGAGATTTGGAGATGTTTGGGAGAAAGAGGAATCGAATGGTTGACGACGTTCTTCAACAAAATTTGGAGAAACAATAAGATGCCATCAGAATGGAGGAAAAGTATCTTAATTCCTTTGTATAAGAACAAATGCGATGTCCAAGATTGTGCCAACTATCGGGGAATCAAATTAATGAGTCACACTATGAAACTTTGGGAGCGAGTGACCGAACAAAGGCTAAGGAGGATGGTGAAGATCTCGAAAAACCAATTTGGCTTTATGCCAGGAAGATCAACTATGGAAGCCATCCATCTAATGAGACAATTAATGGAGCACTATCGAAATAAGAAGAAAGACCTGCATATGTTTTCATTGACTTGGAGAAAGCATATGATAAGGTACCAATGGGAGTACTTTGGTGGGCCTTGATAAGGAAAGGCATTTCGTGGAAATATATTGACATCATAAAGGACATGTATGAGGGAGCATGCATGAGTGTACGTACTAGTGTTGGGAAGACTGAAGAGTTTCCTATTATGATTGGAGTGCATCAAGGTTCCACACTAAGCCCATTTCTTTTTGCCATCGTTATGGATGAACTAACAAGTTCACTTCAAGATGGTATACCATGGTGCATGCTGTTTGCAGATGATATTGTGTCGGTTGATGAGACGAAAGAAGGAGTGGAGAGGAAGTTGGAACTATGGAGACAAACTCTAGAATCTAGAGGCTTTAAGTTGAGCCGAAGTAAGACAAAATATTTGGAGTGTAAGTTTAGCGGCCATAGGAGTAGGGAGGCAGGGACAATCACCCTAGATGGGAGAGTTGTTCAGGCCTCGGATTGCTTCCGGTATTTAGGATCTATTATCCAAACGGATGGAGAAGTAGATGGAGATGTTGCTCATAGGATTAAAGCTGGTTGGTCGAAGTGGAAAAGTGCTACGGGTTTCCTTTGTGACCCCGGCATGCCTAATAGATTGAAGGGGAAATTCTACCGGACGGCAATTAGACCAGCATTGTTATATGGTACAGAGTGTTGGGAAGTGAAACACTGCCACATCCATAAGATGTCGGTGGCGGAGATGCGTATGTTGAGATGGATGTGTGGTCATACGAGAAAGGATCGGATGAGTAATGAAATAATTAGGACAAAAGTAGGGGTCACATCTATTGAGAATAAAATGAGAGAAAACCGACTAAGGTGGTTTGGCCATGTGAGACGTAGAGCGCTTGATGCGCCGGTTAGGAGAACCGAAAAGTGGCAAAGGGATGTAGTAGTGAGGGGTAGGGGAAGACCTAAGCAAACTTGGAGGAGGGTGATCGAGAGTGATATGAGTTTACTGGGAATTGAGGAAAATATGGTAGTGGATAGGACGGAGTGGAGTGAGCGAATTTGTGTCGCTGACACGACTTGATTTCACGGTTTTATATGATGGTTCATGTTAGCCGATCCCGAATCATTTCGGGACTAAGGCTTTGTTGTTGTTGTTGTTGTTGTTGTTGTTGTTGTGTACGAATCGAATCCAATATAAATATAATACAGGTTCAACTTAGTTTGGACTAATTTAGTGTAAACTCCAGTAGGTCTGTCCGAACCAAGCCCAACTCATAAATAGAGGTGAAAAATATATATTGAATATAATTCCCCTTGTAGTGGGTTAATTGACCCCGCCGGCCTGTATAACAGCCCAGGGAGAAGTAATTGCCGGCAGCCTATGTCCATGAGTTACATGGCAAGGGATAAAGAAAGGGGTTGCTTTTTTTCTTTGACTCAGACAGATGGATAATCCCTGAACTTTTATTTTTATTATTTTCAATTATTTAGAGTCAAAATGACGTAATTTTGATTCTGGAGAATTCAGAAAATAAAATATATACAGTAGGCGGATATCGGAGAAAAGAATCCGTAATCAGTTTAGGGTCCAACGAAGTCATTTTCTAAGTTTTTGTTTTCCAATTTGGCCCATGTATTCCCTTACTCATGACTTAATTAGTCCAAATACATTTTTATCCATCCTTTAAAAAAACAAAAATATAAAAAATACAAGTAAATTATTTATCTTTTTTTATTTTGAGACCTGAGGCGGGTCATCTGGTCTGCAATGTGGATGCTGCAATTTTTGCGGATTTGGGCTGTTACGGCTGGGGAATTGTGATCCGTAATGAAAAGGGTGAGTTTATTGCTTGCAAATCCGGATTCACAATGGGTAAACAACCTGTAAAGATTGTGGAGATAATTGCGCTTAGAGAAGGCCTTTTGTGGTGCTCGGAGTTGGAGCAGGAAAGAGTCTGCTTTAGAACTGATTCGATGATGGTAGCTGAGGGGGTGAATGGATCTAGAACTGATTTCTCTTCATTCGGGATTCTGATTGATGATTGTAAGGAATTTCTGAGAGAGAGACCTGGTTTTCGGGTTTCTTTTTATCCTCGATTAGCGAATATTGCTGCTCACACAATAGCTAGAGCGGCGATTTCCAATGCTAATCCGTTTTTATCTTTTTCTATTCCGACTTGTTTAGTTCCTGTAATTCACCATGAACTGGTTTCTGAGTAATAGAGAAATATCTTTTCGCTTCAAAAAAAAAAAAAAAAAAAAAAAAAAGCAAATTATTTATCCTAGTTGTAGATATTACAACAAAAATGACTCAACATTTAAATTTAATACAGTTCAATTAAAATCTACTCCCTGCATTAAACTCAGAATCAGCCCACTAAAGAAATTTGATAATTAGTTTTTTCAATAGAGTCAAAGATATTCAATTAATGCATATAAATATTTAATTTGTATCAAAAAAGGCAATATATTCACAAAAATCAATAAAATTAAATTAAACTAAAATTCTAAATTTGGTGATGGAAGATCAGTTAATTTGATGGATTGTAGATGGATTCCTGATGTTCCATGTAACCGTCCACTCTTTTTGTTAAATCAAACTCCATCAATGAGTGTTTCCTGTTTGATAGATTTTGATACATTTACCTGGAAAACAGATTTAATATACTTCTGTTTTTCTTCAGATGTTGCTGAAGCCATTTTGAAGATTTCGTTAAGCCGTCGGGTAATTTCAGATTCTTTGTTTTGGTTACATTCTAAATATGGGGAATACATGGTTAAATCTGGCTATAAAGTGGCTTGTGGTACTATGCTGTCTAATTCAAATTTAGCTGCTCCATCAATGGGAACGCATCATTTCTGGAGACTTCTCTGGAAGGTTGATGCTCCTGTTAAATTCATTCATACGGTATGGAATGCTGCGAAAAATATTTTGCCAAGCTTTGATAATCTTATAAGGAAGGGGATTAATTTGCAAGGGAATTGCTGTTTTGTGGTTATCATCTTGAAACATTGCTTCATTTATTTAAAAATTGTTCAGGTACAAAATCATATTGGAAGTTTGCAAATTTGGTATATCCTGTGTATAAGGTTGTTGGTTTAGATTGTTTGGAATGGTTTTCTGCTGTTTTAAGGATCCTATCTAAGCAAGAGTTTGCATTTTTTTGTGGAATGATTTCCTACATTTGGTTTGAAAGAAATCAAATAGCTCATGGCAAAATGCGACTTGGGGAATTTAAAGTTGTGAGTGCAGTTTGGGGTATGGTTGGCGTGGGAATTAATGTTGGTGATGCGGGACTCGGATTTGGTACGAGGGGAGCGGCAGATGCAGATAATAGACAAGTTAACAATTCTTTTAATGTTTTGCAGGGTGTCGCTGGTTCAGGCAGTGCTGTAGACCTTGGTGGCTCCAATCTAAATTGTTGCTGGATACCTCCGATGACTAACTTTTATAAAGTTAATTGTGATGTAGCCTTTTCAAATCTTTCAAAGGCTGCTACTTTTGGGATGGTGATTAGAGATTGCCATGGTCTAGTTTCATTGTGTGGTGGTGGACCAATTGGTACAACTTTATCTGCATTACATGCTGAATTACTTGTGATTCTACATTCAATTCGAGTGGTTCGTGATTATGGTTATCGTGCTGTTATTGTAGCATCTGACTCTGCCTCAGCCATTCTATTGCTAAAAAGTGATCGAATTCTATCAAATTGGTTGGGTGTTATTTTAGGTGATATATTTGAGGTGGCCGGATTTTTTCAATACATCAAGTTCGTGTTCGAGCGACGTCAAGCAAACACTGTTGCACATTCTTTAGTTGTATGGGCACGATCTCTTTCACATATAGAAATTCTTATCGAAGATTTCCCTTTTTGTATTTCTTCTTGTCTTCAGAATGATTTTGTTACGTTTGTTTCGTAATATATAATGTCTATTTATCAAAAAAAAAAACTTATATTCAAAATAGTGAACGGACTAAATTGAAAAAATTAAAACCCTAAACTAAACAATAAAATTCTAATTAGGAATCCAAGGTGTGTTTTACGGCAAATTATTAGGAGCACCCGATTCTCCATGTCAAATGGAGGACCTCCATATATACTTTCACACGTGTAACACGGATCCACATATATTATAAGAGATCCCACTATTTTAATTATTACGTGGAGTCACACTATACGTGTCCAAATGTGAATTGGGGGCCTTCCGATTGACATGGAAGATCAGATGCTTAATATAAAAACTGGTGTTTTACACCTATATAGAGGGATTTTATGGTTCCTTCTTGAGCACACAGTATGAAAATCAATTATATACTAATTAGGGTGCCTTCTATGGTTACTTTGTTTTTTACAAAGTAAGCCTTACTTGATTATTTTCACCATTGGATGATGGAGTATAAAATTCATCCAATAGTGAAAACATACAAAGTAAGGCTTATTTTGTCAAAAACAAAGTAAGCATAGCCTTTACCTAATAAGTACTGCTCTTTCTCTATATAAATGCCTCACTACTTTCAAGATATGAATATATTATATTACTTTACTCTTTTATATCATTGATAGGGTTATCACTAATTATTTTAAGCAATTCACTCACTTTACCATCCAAATATCAATAACTGACTATTTTATTTTGCAGGTCGAACTGAATCTTTAAAGTAAAATATCATTGATAGGGTTATCACTAATTATTTTAAGCAATTCACTCACTTTACCATCCAAATATCAATAACTAACTATCTTATTTTGCAGGTTGAACTGGATCTTTAAAGTAAAATATCATTGATAGGGTTATCACTAATTATTTTAAGCAATTCATTCACTTTACCATCCAAATATCAATAACTGACTATCTTATTTTGCAGGTTGAACTGAATCTTTAAAGTAAAATACTGGACCTAATTAAGATTATCATTTTTCTTCCATGTCTTACGTGTCACATTTAGTACCATGTATGCTTGAACAAGCTTTCCATGGCCTCGTCTTAAATAACAGTTCATTAGATTGTCTCTTTTAAGATCCCGATTGATCTTTACTTTTTGATACAACCAGGTATATTTTAGATTCGGTTTAGAAAGCGTTTGATCGGATCTTTTATGATAGGGCGTGATCCACATCATCACCTGTGGACCTACCTTTGAACCACTAGTTAGGAAGGCTCCGCATTTCAAGAAAGAATCTCAAATGCCAGGTATGATATTTTGAATTACTTGTTATCATTTGTTAATCTCATACTTAAGCCACATGCAAATGCAAATGCGCTTATTATGGAAGCTATGATAGAAGGATATATGGTGAATAACATCCTCACTGATATCGAAATCGTCGTTAATCTGATCCACAAGAAGGAATTTAGAGAGTTACTTATCGATTCTGAGAAACTAGACTCGGTACATGTGATGTTTCTATAGTGCGACTAAATAAACTACGCATCCTTACAGTTGACAATATTGTGATGTGCTACAATATTCGAGGAGAGATGAATAAATGTATTAGAGCATCAATAGTGGAGTTTACTCATTTTCAATGCCACATATACAAAAACACACCCACAATTAACAACTCACTATAATCCTCTCTTACTTTCAATTTTTTATAGGACCCACTTGTCATAAAATATTATATATTTACTCAATTAATATATAATTAATAATTTACCCAACCCAACAATTTATTCAATACTTATAAATACCACACACAAATATTTACACACAAAACATTTAATTCAATACTTAATATTATGATGTAAAAAAAGGAACGAGTAACTAAATAATAAAAAGGAATGAGTGACATTTAATTCAATACAAAATATTATTTTTTGTAAAATAAGAATTAAAAATGAAACTTTAATTATTCAATTAATATTTATTAATTAAAGAGTAATTATTCAATTAATAATTAATAATTAATAATATGACCTTTAATTAATTACTGTTGAAATTTTTGTAAAATAAGGATAATAAGGATAAAAAAATATTATTTTTGTAAAATAAGAATTAAAATAAAGAGAAATTATTCAATTAATAATTATTAATTAAAAATATGACCTCTAATTAATTACCGTTGAAATTTGTGTACAAGGATAATAAGGATAAAAAATATTATTTTTGGAAAATAAGAATTAAAATAAAGAGTAATTATTCAATTAATAATTATTAATTAAAAATATGACCTTTAATTAGTTGCCGTTGAAATTTTTGTAAAATAAGGATAAAAATATTATTTTTGTAAAATAAGAATTAAAAATGAAACTTTACTGTTTGAAACAATTGGTTTTTATTTTATTATTTCCAAAAGTAAATAATAAAGTAGTATAAAGTACTCTCTCAACATTACAAAAGTACACTCACAATAGTGATAGCAAACTAACTTTGGAGACAACTTTCTTAATGGTTCTTTACATCTTTTGAGCTGAAAACACATCCAAAGAGCCTCCACTAGAGTTGCTCTTATGGACTACGAGTTCACCATCTTAGATAGGCCTCTAACATACAATGTCATTATGAGAATCAGAATCAACGGTAGTAATCTCGGTTCGATACTTGACGTTGCAAATTTTGATAGACCATTATGAGTGACAATGGTCAAAGGAAATCAAAATATCTCACAATAAACATATCATGCGAATCTCCTTCAGAGATTAGTAGCCGAGAAAAACAATGAACTCGAGGAAATGGCAAAGAAATTGACAATTGAAGATGCAACCATTCAAATATCTTTGGAGGAAATAAAGAAGTATTTTTAGATTCCTATTCATGATTTAGAGTAAATGATTTTGAGTAATAAAAGTAGTATTTGATTCCCTTCATACGCATTTTTGTTTACATATCTTAATATTGGCACTTTTTGTAATGTTATGTCAAAGTGGAAAGTGGGAGATTGTTAGTATATTTGTCTTAAAAACAAATGCATTTTAATATTTTAACTAATGAAAATGTCCATTTATATGTTTTGATTTATTATATATATAATTATAAATTATTAAACGGTATTTATTTTTAAATAGACAGTCGATCTCGCAAGTTGCAGATATATTGATCTAATTAAATGCCTCAAAGGCAAACAGACGTTAGAAGCTATAAGCTCTATAAGTAGTTTATGATTCTTTGCGGCCCAAACAACTCCCATTAGGCTGTGATTGATCAAAGATGTTACTCTTTTCAAAATAAATATAGCAACAATTTTATAACACAACATAGTTGTGCAAGATTGATTTCTCTATATTCTTGGGCAGGGGAGGGGTGGAGTGTAGCAGGCCGGCGGGTTGGCTTCCCCTGCGGCTGTGGTTTTAGGAGATAGCGCTGGGGGAGTGAAAAAAGTAGAGGATGGGGCGATAGTCCAGGGGGTCGGACTGGCAGGCCAGGGACATTGGGGCGCCATGGTGGTGGATGGTGGGGTTTCTGCGGTTGCCAAGGAGGCCCGTTCCATTGAGATTTTGGGATCTAGTATTATTATTGATGAGAATATTAAAAAAAATAACAAAAATTGTAACGAACAAGGCGTTGGAAAAAATTCGTGGAGAGATACGGTTATGGGAGTGGTTGACGAGGAGCCTTTGTCAAACGAAGATGTTGTAGAAAATGAATCTGAGGAGGATTTTTCTGATTCAGATATTGAGGATCGAGAACAGGATCACCCTTTATGTCTGGTGATTCGGCTTTCCTCGACAGAGAAGCGTGACCTCAGGGCCAAATGGAAACTTTCATTAATTGTAACGGTGCTTGGAAAAAGAATTAGTTTTAACTATTTTGCTCAGAGAATCCAGGCACAGTGGGCCAAGAAAGGGAAAGTCACTATTACGGACTTAGAAAACAACTATTATGTAATTAAATTTACTAGAGCAGAGGACTATAATGCCGTGATTAATGGTGGTCCATATATTATTTCTAATCATGTTCTGGCTTTAAGGCCATGGGTCCCTAACTTTAACCCACATGATTGCTTTGTGAATAGGATTCTTACTTGGGTAAGGTTCCCGGGCCTACCAATTGAATATTATAATGAAAGCTTTCTTAATAAGATTGGTGGGCTCATTGGAAAAGTGCACCATGTGGACAAGACTGCCATTGGGGCAGTTAGAGGTAAATTTGCGAGAGTATGCATTGATATTGATCTAGCTAAGCCCCTCTTATCAAAATTATGTGTTCAGAATACTGTCTACTTTATTGAGTATGAAGGTATTCATAATATTTGCTTCGAATGTGGTATGTTCGGTCATACTTATGAAGGTTGCCCTAAGAGAGTGAAAGTGGTGGAGGAGGTTGTTGAAGCCGCTAAGGTGAGAGGAAAGGGGTTTCAAGAGGATGGAAGGAACTTTGGCCCCTGGATGGTTGCTAAGAGGTTGGGAAGGTGCAGGACTCGTGCGACTATTGTTCAGAATCTTCCTCCTGACATTGGCAAGGACTCGGGTCCTCTCTAGATCAGTCCTAGCATTAAAGAGAGGTCTGGCCCAAAGGAGAAAGAAGCTTCAGGTAATGCATCGGTTGTAGTTGCAGGGTCTAGGTTTGGAGCTCTCTCTATTGAGGAGGTTCTAGACTCTGATCCTGCGAATGAGCAGATGGATCTTAGCATGCCAGGTTTAGAATCTGCTGAGCCGACAGCTATTAATGTGGAGACTGTCAATCCTCTGTTTGAATCCAAAGTTGAGGCTCTGGGTGGATCCCAGGCTCATGCCCCAACGGTGTTAAAGAAAGACAAAGAGGTTAGTGTCCCGAAAAACTGTGCTGAGCCTAGAAATGGTAAGGCTATGGTTATCAATAAAATGAATTTGAAGAAACCTAAGGGTAACCAGAAAAATAACCAAAGTTCCTTGGAACTGTTGGATAAAAGGGGGCCTGCGGGTACCGCTTCTAGGCTCTTAGGAGCCCCTAATAAGTACCTGGTTTAGGGTGTTGGGCCTGTGGTCAGTAGTCTTCCGTTTGATGGATTTGTTTGTGTGGAATGTTAGAGGAGCGGCTAGCAAGGCTACCCGTATCCATGTTAAAGATTTAATTAAACAGTTTAACCCTTCTTGCTTTGCTTTAATGGAAACAAAGATTAGTGGAAGTAAAGATGATGAGGTGGTTAGAAAGTTTAGAAATTGGAATTGTGTTAGATCGGAGGCTACTGGCCGGGCTGGTGGGATTTGGCTCTTCTGGAAGCCAGATCGTGTTCATATTGATATTGTTAGTATGGATAAACAATTTATTCACAGCAAAATTAGTTATCCTGGGAATATACCTTTCTTTATCACCTTTGTTTATGCTGACCCTATTTTGGCCAATCGTAAAAGGCCGTGGGAGGTTCAGTATTCTATGAGTACGAGTATGGAGGATGCTTGGTTTGTAGCTGGGGATTTTAATGATATTGCTCTTACGAGCGATCAAAGAGGGGGTGGGAACCACTATGTGAACCGGTGTCTTAATCACAAACAGAGTATGGATTTGTGTGTGCTTTCAGATTTAGGTGCTGCTGGCCATAAGTTTACTTGGAAACGTAATAGTACGTTTGTTCGTTTAGATAAAGTTTATATGAACATGGCGGCTCATTGTAGATTTCCTGATGTGACTGTGTTAAACATCCCTTTTCGTCACTCTGATCACTGTCCTATTCTAATCAAGCTGGTTAGAGGCCATCGTCCTAGAGGGGATAGACCTTTTAGGTACCAGGTGGCTTGGGAGTCTCATCCTGAGTTTAAAAACTTTGTTCAGGAGAATTGGCAGTCTCATTCTAATGTGTTACTTGCTGCAGAGGGTTTTAGAAGGAATGTGGTGGGTTGGAATAAAAACATCTTTGGCCATATTATCAGAAGGAAAAACAAGCTTTTGAGCAGAATCGATGGCATTCAACGCAATTTGGATGTTAGATTTGATCATAGTTTAGATGGTCTTCTTAGATCTCTCCAGAAGGAATTGGAAGTTGTGCTTATTCAAGAAGAGCTACTCTGGTTTCAGAAATCTAGGAAAGCTTGGATTAAAGATGGAGATCGCAACACCAGATATTTCCACCTCTTTACTGTGATTAAAAGGCAGAGGAATCGGATTAATGCTATCAAAGATCTGAATGGTAATTGGGCTTATGAGGATGAGGATATTCGTCTCTTGGCCCTTATCTTTTATAAAGATTTATTTAAAGAGGAAAGGGTGGAGTTGGATAAAGCTCTTTCTAGGATTACGTTTCCCAGATTAAGTGATAAGTTGATTCTGGAAGCTTTCCACCCTATTGACCAGAAAGAGATTAATCAGGCGGTCTTTAGTATTGGGGCTACTAAAGCTCCTGGGATTGATGGGATTCCTGCCGATTTTTATCATAAACATTGGGAGACGGTAAAGGAAGGTGTGTATAGCTTTATTAAAGGTGTGTTCAGTGGCTCTGAGGATATTAAGCTTGTGAATAAAACTCTTCTGGTCCTGATTCCGAAAGTGGAGAAGCCGACCTCGTTCTTACAAATGAGGCCCATTAGTCTTTGTAATGTGATTTACAAAGCTATTACCAAAATTGTAGCTAATAGACTCCGGTGTATTCTTCCGGATATTATTAGTCAGAATCAATGCAGTTTTGTTCCTAGGAGATAGATGATGGATAATGTTGTTGTTGCCCAGGAGATGACCCATTCTATGAAGATTAAAAAGGGGAAGAGGGGTATTGTGGCTCTTAAATTAGACCTGGAAAAAGCTTATGACCGCCTTAACTAGAGTTTTCTTCTTGAGAGTCTGGATAGAGCTGGTATTCCTGATAATTGGAAGAGATTAATCGAGGTCTGCATTTCTTCTCCTGTGTTTCAGGTTATGATTAATGGAGATATGTCAGAGGAGTTTACTCCTTCTCGGGGTATTCGTCAAGGGGATCCTATGAGCCCTTTTTTATTTATCATTGCTATGGAAAGGTTAACCCACCTTATCCAAGAAGCGGTTGACGATGGGAGTTTTCATCCTGTCTCCATCAATAAATTTTGTCCCCCAGTTACTCATTTGTTCTTCGCTGATGACGTTATGTTATTCGTGGAAGGAAATGAGGAGCAAATTGGTGTTATCATGGATATCCTTAGCCGCTTTTGCGCTGCTTCTGGCCAAAAGCTCAATATCCAAAAATCTCTGATGTTGTGCTCTAAAAACATGAGTCAAAGAGTTTGTAAAAGGCTAAGTGATATATCTGGTATTCCTCTGACCAATTCTTTAGGTAATTATCTGGGAGTCCCCTCCATAGTGATAGAGTTTCTAAAGTTTCCTTTAAAGAGACTCTCGATAAAGCTAATAGTAAATGTGCTAGTTGGAAAGCTAAAACCCTGTCTATGGCGGGCTGGCTTACTCTGATTCAGACTGTCAATTGCGCGGTTCCTAATCATATTATGCAAGCTTGCAAATTGCCTGAGCCGGTGCTTAAGGATCTTGATAAAATCAATCGTCGTTTCTTGTGGGGGGATTCTGCGGAAGGGAAAAAAATTCACCTCGTTCCTTGGAAAGAGGTTTGCCAACCTAAAGAGATGGGGGGTCTGGGGATTAGACAAGCTAGGGACAATAATAAAGTTTTACTTATGAAACATTTGTGGAGAATGTGGCAGCTTCCTTCTTCTCTTTGGGTTCGCTTATTATGCGGGAAATATAGAAAATATAAGATTTTTGGTGGTCCCAATGAGAGAGTTATTAATTGTTCTTTTCTCTGGAAAGGCCTAAGCAATGTGTTCTCAGAGTTTTGCTCTGGGATAGGTTGGGCTGTGGGAAATGGGAATTCTATCAGTTTCTGGAATGACATCTGGATTGGTAAAAAGTCTTTATTAGAGGTTTGTACTTCCCCGCCACCTGTGGATATCTGGGATTGGAGGATTGCTGATGTGATTGATTTTGAGGGTGATTGGATTTGGTCAAAGTTTGATTCTTTCCTTAATATAGAAACTCTTTTAAGGATTAGAGGAGTTAAGATTAGTAATAAAGAGGAAGATATGGATAGTTACTGTTGGGCTTTGACTAATAATGGAACTTATACTTGTAAGTCTGCCTTCGAGGCCTTCAATCAGAATATGGAGTTTCCTCGGCCTGATATTTGGAAAAAGATTTGGGCTTTGAAAGTCCCGTACCGCATTAGGAGTTTCCTGTGGCTTGGTGTCAAGAATAGATTGCTTACTAATACAAATAGGAAAAGGCAGCACTTGGTGGAATCTGGGGCGTGTAGCAGATGTAGAGGGCATGAGGAAACCATTTGCCATGCTCTAATGGACTGTTTTAAGAGTAGAGAGGTGTGGAGGAAAGTTCTCCCTAACTAGTTGTTGTCTGCTTTCTTGTCCCATCCGGACCTTGACTGGTTTACTGATGGTGTTAAGGGTATATTGTTAGCCAATCTGGAGTATGGTGATATCATCTTTGCAGTTGTCTGTCACCAGATTTGGAAATGGAGGATTTTTGAAGGAAAAACGGTTATTACTCCTAATTTGGTTGATTTCTTCTCCAAGAAATTCTGCACTATTTTTAATAGCTTCAAGGAGGACCCTCTTGCTAGATCTATACAGAAGAAGGCGGTTCATCTCTTGGGCTGGTGTAGGCCTAGCAGTGGGATGGTGAAGTTAAACACTGATGGCTCTTGTCTGAAGGACAGGAAAATCGCTGCTGGAGGAATCCTGAGAGATGATGGTGGTTTTTGGGTTTCCGGGTTCGCTCAGAATCTTGGGATGGGTTCTTCCTTTTCTGCTGAGCTTTGGGGGATCTTTTCTGGCCTTAGACTTGCTACGAGTCTGGGCTTGAAGAAGTTGCTTGTGGAATCTGATAACCTTGAAGCTATCAAAATGATATCAGAAGATAAAGCTATTTGTTTGAATAGCCAGAATTTAATCAAAAGTATCAAAAGGATTTGTTCTTCCTTTGAGTCCATCAGTTTCTGCCATATTTTCAAAAAACAGAACTGGGTGGCGGATCGTTTAGCAGCCGAGGGTCATGAGAAGATGTTGGGAGTCACTACTTTCTCTTCTCCTCCTAATTTCCTTTCTTCTCTCCTATTGGATGATGTGGTGGGGGTTAGCTTCTCTAGGCTAATCCCGGGTTAGGCCTCTTTTTGGTGTTTTGTTTGTTTTTTCCTTTCTTTTTCCTACCAAAAAAAAATATTCATGTGCATCATCTCATCTTTAAAATGGCAGATCAACAGGAGAGGCAATTCCCAGTTAAGTAACTTGTAAACAACATTTGAACAACAATTTACATACAGATACAGATTAACATATCAAAATTAGCCATGTTCAAGTTTTGACCTATTTTAATTTCTGCTCCTCTACAAAATTTTGGGCAACAAATCTTTGCTATTGTATGCCAAGAAATTTGGCCCAATTGAACAGCGATTTTTCCCATCGTTAACTTAGACTTAGTTAGTCTATTCTAATACTGTCAAAACAAAAGGAGATCAAAAACCAAATTTGCATCACCAAGTACCAAACTGAGACAGACTTTTACCTTTTCAACAAGCAATTTCTTCACCACTTGAGCTCTCATCATCTTCCATTTCCTCATCATTATCATCCTTGGCTTTTGCATCATCAAGCTCATCACAAGCATCCCCTTCATTTGCAAGACCCCATCCACTAATAACTTTTTCACCATGTTTGATAAGACTACTGTTATTGTAAAATCTTTGTGGATTCATATTCGCCATAATATTTCCATTGCCTTGAGGTAAGATTGCATAGGGCCATCCGAGGCTCCTGTTGTCTCTTGCTGCGTGACAAGAAGCCAAAGCAGTTCTGTGGTCCATCCCTTTAGCCAGAATAGCAAAGGCATCATTCGTATCTGCAACCTTATCCTTGTTATTTTTCATTTCTAACGAGTTACTATCAACGCCACCCATCTGCATTATGGCATTTTGATTGTGGAATGCAGGCATTGTTGCATTGCTCCCATTAGTAACTGAGCAATTGAGACCTTTTCCTTCCCTTGTCACCTTTTCCTTCCCTTGTTGTGCAAGGGCAGTCAAATGAACTGGTTTCACATTATTTTCTGCCTTGTGTAGGATGACTTTCTCGAAAATTGGTGTTTTCAGCTTTCTACCTTGAGTACAGGGTTGAGATTCATCTAGTGAAGGCAAAGCATCAGCTGAAGCAGCTGATTTCCTCGGCCTCCCCCTCTTTGATGGTTGTCCAGATACAGCAGTACTAGTAACATGAGTAATCGGCTCTGCTGTTGCCTGTTTCAGAGATGAAACATCTTCTTCAAGCTTCTCCACGCGGCTCTTGAAATTAGCTATTTCCGATTGCAACTGATCAATTATGGTCCATAACTTTCCATTCTCTGCCGACTAGATGTTATACCAATTTAGTTTATATCCATAATCATAAGATAATGATACCAGAGTTCATAGAAGACGGTTATACAAAAGCAATCATACCTGGGCTTCCCATAGTTTCTGGTGTTTTTGAGAAAGTTTTGCCGATGGCTTGATATTTCCCCTTTCTGATAATTGTTCAGCAGGGGTAGAGCAAGGGGGCATCATTGGATGGTGTAGAGAAAATTGACCATATGAACCTGGGAATGTATAAGGAAAAGGAGGCCGTGATTGCTGAACTTGACCCCACCAAGATGATGGATCCCAAGGCCCTGCTTAGAAGAAACATTCCAATGAATATATATATACCTGGACAGAACAATACTAAACTAGTAATACAGATACAAATTAGTTGAACATATATGTTCCAAAGAACATATAGATATACCTGGACAAGCTGGATATGTGTAACCAACTTGGTTATGTGGATTAGGAACTTGAGTATGGTCGTTCAATGAAGTTCCGCTTCCAAGTAGAGCAGAAGGCTGCCAATTAGCATTAACAGTTCCAAGAGGAGAAAACGGGTGAAAGAAAGGAGGTGCATTTACTCCAGGATGTTGATGAGGCAGCCAAAAGGATTGGGGTTGGTTAGGCGGTGGATAGCCATGTTGATTCAATGCGAAATGAGGTAATTGGTGCAATTGGTTGGCAGATAAGGGTGGAGGTGATTGGGAAGAGGCCCAAGGGTTTGGAATTGGGGCAGGCTGCTCTGCATTATTTTGAGGAGCCGAAGGGTATTGCTGATTAAGTGCAGGAGCGTGATTTGAAGGGGTAATAGCTCCCACACTCTTTGCAGCTATTGCAGCATTTGGCTGGTCTTTTTCTTCCTTTATCTGCTCATATAATCGAACTCACTCTCATCAATTAGAATTAAATGCTCCCCCATTCCTCAAATTCGATTAAAGTTTGTCAAACAACACTCATAAACACAATCATACCATATTGCATTGATTATACATATCATACCATATTAAAGAACTCAAAACCATCATTTCACAATGATTATACATTTTTGTGTTTGGCATTTACTTGCACTAATTACCCAAGCCATTCCCATATTCAATAGGAAAAAAAAAAGATTGAACCCTACTATTGCATAAGAAAAGGTTGAAAACAATGGACCACAATGGCCTACCATTCATGGGGTTTAAACTTAAACAGAAGTGAAAAATCCCAAAAAAAAAGGAAGAAATGAAAAAAGAAACAGAAAAACGAGGGTTTGCATTTCATACCAGGAAGTGATTTGAGTGAGGTTGATGAGCAGTAGCGGAAGCGATTTCGCGATCCTTGTTGTTC
Source organism: Euphorbia lathyris (assembly GCF_963576675.1). Lineage (NCBI taxonomy): Eukaryota > Viridiplantae > Streptophyta > Magnoliopsida > Malpighiales > Euphorbiaceae > Euphorbia > Euphorbia lathyris. Next base: position 66,902,219 of record NC_088914.1, on the reverse strand, counting down.
ATTTCCATGAAAGCAAAAGAAGAGTGTGAGTTAGGTGAAATCAAAAGATAGAATGAAGAGAGAGAAAGGGAGAAAAAGGGGTCGAACGTCTTCTTCTCTTCATGTCAGCAAGAACAGACGTCTAGTGTTTGAGCTTATTGGGTCATTGTTTTTGTTGAAGAACTCTAGTCTATCTATTGCTCAACAGCTGCTTACTTAATTTACTACTATATGCAAATAAATAAAATTACCGGTACGTTATATTTTTAGACTCGTTTAGACGTATACTATCAAATTATAACATATTTTTTTTAAAAAAAAATACTGTTAATATATATATATATATAACAAACACAATTCAATTGTAACACTACCTGGAACAAAACAACTAGACAGACACAGATTGGAATAACAGCCCTGATGGTGACCGACAAGTTCTGGCATCTGCTAGGATTTCGATTGGAATATGTGGATCGCTGGAGGAGGTGGAGCTTATGGCAGTACTAGAGTGTTAAATTTGCTCACGACTGTTGCTTTAATCCTATTATCATTGAGTTAGATGCTGAAGGGGTCTCATCAGTGGTCAGGTTACTCAATCAATTTTGTCTTTTTATATTCTGATATTTTACTGTTAAGACATTCTTTTTCTTCGTGTAATTTTACTTTTATTCATCGATAGCTAGGTGGATTAGAGATTTAGACTCCAAAATTGTCCTAATGGAAGAATGTCGGACACTGTTTGGACTAGTTTGTAATACCTTTAGGCTTAATCAATTCTAGGTTAGTTATACGTAAGTGTTGTACGCAATTAGTTGAACTTAACCTAGGTTCGTAAATCGCTAATTGCAAATCACCTTGCTAAATTGCGAACTATCTGTTATCATTCGCGAAGTAACTCTTTATGTAGTGTTTAGCAATTTACAAAATGCGAAGGTTATTTCGCAATTTATTTAAATTGCGATCCAATATATAAAATTGTGTTCGTAATTGCTCAAATATTTATTCTTGAAAAAGGGCTTCGCAGTTCATCATAACTCTTCGTATTTGCATATTTGCGAAACCCTTTTTGCTGAAAATGGCTTCGCAGTTCATCAGATGGCTTCTCATTTACCTATTTGTGAAGTTCAGATTAGAGTTTAAGGCTTATTACTTCACAATTTTGTAATTGCGAAGCAAAATCATAAATTGTGAAGTATCACATATGAATAACGATGCCAAAAATGAGAAGTTCTAAACCAACAAATCACATAAATACAACTCAAATGAATTCGAAAATCACTATTATAAATATTTTAGATAGTTTGACAAAAAAAAATGTGATTCACTTATACATAGTAGATTTAGTTTTTAGTATTTTAACAGAATTGTAATTCTGCTAGTAAACACTAAATATCTTAGATATAATTGTATTTAGAAAGTCTAAATTAACCATTAAATACCAGTTAAACCAGTTTTTCCTCATTTTTGATATGATATGGCTAAAATTGATCTTGCTAGGAAACATTAGAATTTAATTTGCACAATTTTATACGTTAATGCTAAATCTACACTTCCTTTAAAATATTAGAATTAAATCTTTATATTTTTTTTTTGTAGTATCAACTTCCACAATTTATGAGTGTCAAAATTAATGGGTGTCATAAACGGTCGTACTGATTTACTTTAACTACATATTAATGTTAACACTAACGAATCTATTTAATAAATGGATTGACAAAGAGCCAGAATTGTAGGAGGCTAATTTTAGCCTCCACTAAAAAAAATTAACCACTTATATAAAAAATATTAATATCAAATTATATAAAATTTTAATTCTTAGAAAACTAAAGTAATTTCTCATGATCGAACTTAAAAAATGAATTTAAAGGGTCAAGACACGATATGTACAAAGTAATTTAGAAGTTGATTAGAGAAAATGATTGTCGATTTCTAAAGCAATAGACTCAATATTCTTTTTTTTTTTTTTTTTTTTGAGAAAAATAGACTCAATATTCTAGTATTGGTATGAATAAAAATAATTTAGAATATGATAAAAATTAATGTCATTTATAATTATTTAATTAAATAGCATAAACAAAACCAAGTACCTGAAAAAAGATATCCATACAAAGATGAGTCTTTTGATATCCATTAATAAATTGTCTAGCAAGTAGGGCTGGCCTGGACATAGGTCTGGGGTGCGGCCGCCCAGGGCACAAGGTTAAAAGGGGCCAAAAAAATTAATTTTACTGAATATATACTATTATTTTTTTAGTTATAATATCCATTAGGTCTAAAATTGACCAAATAATATAATATTTTAGGTTTAAAATGGGTCCAAATTTCTATTTTTAGACTTTTAAGTACAATTTTTTTTATTAAGGGCCTACTATCTCTTATTTCGTCTGGAGCCCCTAAAATGTCACGACCAGTCCTGCTAGCACAATTTGGAATGGTATTTTCCATAATAGCTAGATGTATATTTCGTGATTGACAAAATTCAATAGCTTCTTTCAACAACTTCTCTTAACTGTCTTCCATATATGCTCACAATTCACTTTTCACCACTTTAATAATGTTCATAACATATACTATGTTTTGATTCTTAACTTGTACAAATTGTTATAATCCATTTGTCATTCCTAATAGAAATGTCATCAACTTTCCGAACAACACGAATTCCAAATGTAACATTTTCATAACCAAACTATCAATAATGCCTCGAAAATTTCCATCATTGTCATCCTTAGATACAACTAAAAACACTTCTACCACTGATCTCACATGTCAAAAAGATGGATTGTCGTTTTATAGTATCATCTGAACCAGTTAAATTTATTTCTTAAATTTTGCTCTTTCTTGTAGAAATTTCATTATTTTCTATTTGCAATATTACAAATGGTATAAACACAAAAAAGGACTAAAATTACTCTTATGTAAATAATGAAAAAGTTGGTCTTTACAAATAGAAATTGCAACAATGGGCTTCTTTTGAGTTTTGCACAGAGAGCCCAGTTAGTGTTATGAACTTAAATTGTCCCATTGAAAACCAACTAAGATTTTTTTTTCCTTTTTTTTTTTTTTTTTTTTGATAAAAATACCATATTTTATTCCATAGAATCATAAATTACAAATACAGCACGATAAAACTTCCACCTATACAAGCTATAGTCAGTATAAGAACCACAAAGGGAAGAAAATAGACTACAAAGAGTAAGAAAAAGACTACAAAAAGCAATAAAAAAACCATAAAGGGTACAAATACAACAAAATAGAAATCATATACTCCTCGGAAGTCGAATCCCATCGAAAAACAGCTGTAATCCATTCTTCATCATCTAGCCTCTTCCGGAGATTCGGATCTAAGTCCTTTCTTTTTTTTGCAACCACACAGATCTATAGATCTGCAGACAGGATGAACCTTTTCCGCTCTTGCTAAGATTGAAAAAAGAATAAACGATAAAAGTATAGCTAACAAGTGTAGATCTGATGGAAAAGAGATTCGAGAAAGTATATAGACTTCAAACTAGGAAGAAAAGATAAAACTGAAGCCAAAAAAACAAAGACTAAAACATAAATAGGAGGAGGAAGAAGGAGGACAAGTTTCCTTCTTTCTCCTCTAAGGGAACCTGAACAAAAGAAGAAAGCGAGACGGTGACGGTGACGGTAGCAGTGGCGGTGGCGAAAAGCTGGAGAAAAAGAGCAAAGGGGAAGAAGAAAGTGTAGAGAAATGGAGGAGCCTCTCTCTCTACTTTCTCAATTTTTAGCTTAAAACCAACTAAGATTCAAGTATCAATTTATCAACTAAATTCATCTGAACAATTTTTTTTGTTACAAAATCTCTTTATGCATTTTATTCATTATTATTTTTTTTTTTTTATCGCTCCCTCATTAAACTGTTTTTCTGAATCAATTGTTTCTATTATTATTATTATTATCATCATCATCATCATCATCATTATCATCGCTTCTTTTTTTTATAAATAAGAAAGGAAACAAAAAAAAACTAAGGCGGAACCATCCTAAGAAAACCAGCTCCCATGAGATCATCCAACAACAGCCTTCGAATATCAACAGGCGGGAGTAAAAGATGAGTAACACCTGGTTCAAGAGAATGAGCGCTGCTAGCCATAAAATCAGCAACCCGATTTTGCTCCCAGGAACACATGTCGAAGACGAACACACTCGAAGTTCTTGAGAAGCAGCTTGATACCTTTAAAAAGGTTCCGACCAATACACGCAGTATCTCTATCCTCATTAATAGCCGCCACTATCTCGGTATTATCCGACTCAATCTCAATCGACCGACAACCCCTGCTCAAAGCAAGAGAGATACCAGAAAAAAGACCCCAAATTTCCGCATTATATGCGTTACCTATACCGATGTTATGGCAGAAACCAGCCACCCGTTCCCCATGACAATCACGAATAACCCCTCCGGTAGAAATTGAATCATCACTTAACTTCGAGCCATCAGTATTAAGTTTATGCCATTCTTACAAACTTTTTTATTATTTTCGATTTGTCATTCATTTTAGAGTCACCAACCTGCTTTTTCAATATACAGTCTTTTCAATCATGCTAAAATATTTTCATCTTTATTCTCCCTTGTAGTTTTATACTTATAGATTTATGTTTTATGAATTTGTATAATCAATTAGATATTGGAATTGTAGGTTCTTGATCACTAAATTTTGATATTAGATTGCTTGTGTATATAAACACAAAGTAATTGTATATTGAAAAATAAGCTTTGAAAGAAATATAATGTCTTTCATATTGTTTAATGTTTTTACATTAAGAGAAAATTATTAGTAGTTTTAATATACATTTAGTTATATATGAAATAGTTGTAAAAAAAAGACATTTCACGTAAAGTTCTAATACAATTATTGAAGGTTTAGTACATCATTTGTCCTTTTAAATTTGTTCAAAAAGTTTGATTAGCCTTTTAAACTTTTAAAGTGTTCTGATTGCCCTCTGAACTTGCATAAACTGTTCAGTTAACTCTCTGAACTTATGTAAAATGTAATAAATTGATCACTCAGTTATAAAAAAGTAAGTTAAATAGAGAATATGCATTGCATAGAGTTCTAATATTAGAGAAAACAAGTTTTATAGTTGAAAATGCAAGAGTCTCCTTTTAAATCTATTATGTGAATTATGTTATAATATTATAAGACGCGCGAAATACATATTCCGTATTTAATTTACTTTTTATCAACGAATAATCAATTAATTATATTTTTTTTGTATGTAAATTCAAAAAGTAACTTAACAATTTATATAAGTTTAGAGGAGCATTGGAATACTGTAAAATTTAAGAGGTGAAATGAATTGAATGGAGCCCATAGTTTTGACTTGTATTTCAATTGACTTTGATTCAAACACATTAGGTTTATTGATACATCCAATGATGTCCCGCTTCACGTGACATTTGAAATTTTGTCCCCATTTAATCATCAAATCCCAACTTTATACTGTATTACTAATACTCCACTCACTAAGTTTCTAGAGCCTCGCTTTTGTTTGAATCTTTACTTGCTCCCACTCTCCTTCATACTATATAAATATATATTCCGTTTTTTTTTTTTTTTTTGAATCATTATATATTCCAGTTTATAGGTCTTTCACCGACCATATATAGGCCTTGTTTGATAAAAAGCGTTTTGGAATAAAAAGAGCGATTTTGATCAACTTTAGAGGTTTGACCACTGAAACCGTTAATTGGAGTATTTGGTGGAGAGAGGTTTGGGAGAGAGTTTTGGGATCAAAACAATAATTTAGAAAAAGCTCTTAAAATGAGCTTTTTCAATTAGCGTTTTGTAATATTAAAATTAATGGACTTCTTTAACCCTAATAGGTAGACTCCATCTTCTCCTGCGCCAAAATTAATGCCCTTATTCGTCTTTTTGCACAAACCGCTATTATCAATCAGCTAATTTTTACCAAACAGGTCTACACAAACAGCTAATCAAATCAGCTAATGTAATCAGCTAACAGCTAATGTAATCAGCTAATAACTAACAGCTAATTCCCAAACAGGGCCATAGTAACTTTAAATTTAATAAAAATAACAAAAAGAATTGTGTTTAAAAATTTAATATAAATTCCAAAAAAGAATAAATAAAATGTTTTAGCCCCATTAATATTGCTTGTACATGTTTTTTTTAGCAATTAGACCCCTTGTTGAGATTAATTTCATTGTACTGTACTATATGTTATCAAATATGATCATTTTTTTCACAAACAAGTTTACGGAGATGAGGTGTATTTTCAGTACATAACCTCAACCTTAAAACCATAAAAAAAAAAAAAAAAAAGTTACATATTGCTTTATCTATAGTGGTTTCGGTAACAAAGAAAATTAAATCTAGATGAAAATATATTATAAGAATCGCTTCCTTATGGTTGAGAGCACTGTCATAAGATTTTAAATCATTTCCACATTCTATTGATGGAACAAAAGCCTATAAACCAAACTACAACATGACATGATTCTAGGGAAGAAAGAAAAGAAAACTAAATCTAATTGGAAGCATGAGTTGATTTAGGGCGAGGGAAGTTGTGGTCCTTGAGCAACTCAACTACCCTTCTCATAGATGGCCTGTTAATTGGGAATGCCGATGTGCAAAGCAGAGCTACATTTAAAACCTTGTCAATTTCTGCGTAATTCAATGTTGATTGGTTCATCCTTGGATCAATAATCTTTTCTAGACCTCTGCTGGCACTGGCAGTGTCGTTTTGATCATCATCAGGAGATGACAGTGACAGACTACTTTCTCTAACCCACTGCACAATGTCTTTGTTCTCTCCAAACGAACTGTCGTTTGGCCTTTTCCCTGTTATCAATTCCATTAACACCACTCCATAGCTGTACACATCACTCTTCTCTGTCACCCTAAGCGTATATGCATACTCTGCAAATTCATCAATTCAATACACCAAAATATAAGCATACACATGTTTTTTTAATTGAAGGCATGAAGTTCAAATATACATATGAATGAAAGATGGCTTAAGAGTGTTACCAGGAGCAATGTAACCATAGGAACCAGCGATCCGAGAGACGGCGGCAACATCACCCTCATTCTGCAATGTCTTAGCCAATCCAAAATCCGCCACACGCGGTGCCATTTCTGCATCCAACAATATGTTATTACTCTTTACATCCCTATGCAATATCGGCGGCACACAATCATGGTGCAAGTAAGCCAATCCCTGCGCTGCCCCAATCGCCACCGCGAATCGACTTCCCCAATCCATTAACCCTCCTTCACCTTTCTCACCGTTTAACAACAAATCCCCCAAGCTCCCATTCTCCATATACTCGTACACTAGAAATCTGAACTCTTCTCCACTGCAACACATCAACAATTTCACTATATTGCTATGCCGGACTCTCCCTAGCGTCTCCACTTCTGATCGGAATGCCGATTCTGTTTCCGGTTTCTGAGCTCCTCCCCATAGTTTCTTCACTGCAATTACCTGACCCGTTTTCAATTTCACTTTGTAAACCTGACCTGACGCCCCTGACCCGATTAGGTTGTCTTTTGTTAGGTTTTGGACTATGTCATCTTCGGTGAACCCGACCCGTTGGAATGAAATTGCTTTGTATAGGCGTTTGGGTTTCCTGACAAATACGGATATGCCCTTGAAGAACCATAAGAGTGACCCGAGGAGAACCAAGACACATATGGCTAGAATTATCACTATGTATAGGCTGGCGGGTTTGGTTTTCGAACATGGACGGATCGGTTTTAAATCCGGACTGCAAAGATTCGGGTTGCCCAGCAAACTCGGTATGTAGAATGAGTTGGTGAGAGCAGATGGTATTTTCCCTTCTAGTCTATTATTAGATACATTGAACTGATTCAGCTTCAATCTAGTCAACTCTACCGGAATTTCACCGGTCAACTTGTTATTGGAGAGATCGAGATAATTTAAAACCGGCAACCTGCCTAGTTCCGGTGGAATGTGACCTGAGAGTTGGTTTGTTGATAAGTTCAGCTCTATTAAATCAATCCAGGAACTTACTGATTTGGGAATCTCACCGGAAAACATATTTTCTTGCATGTCGAGCTTCTGCAGTTTCTTCAATTCAGTTATACACAACGGCATTTCATTACCGAATCGATTCCGGCTCAAATTGATCTCTACCAGTGCTTGCAATTTGCAGATTTCGGGTGGTAATTTGCCGGAGAAGCTGTTACCGGAGATTAAGAGACGAGTGAGTCGTCGAGCACCGGAGATTGAAGGAGAAATCTGACCTTGAAATCTGTTATTAGATAGTTCAAGAAGGCTAAGGTTATAGAAACCCCAAAAATTGGTAGGAACCGTACCTGAAAACTCATTATTAGCAATCCTAACATAGCTTAAACTGCTACAGTCGCCCAAACCCAAACTTCCAGAGAAACGATTTCGAAACGCGATAAGTTTTTGAAGCTTCTTTCTATAGCAAAGATACTTCGGAAACTCGCCAGTAAAATCATTCGTCGAAACATCAAAATCAACCAAATCCGAAAATCGGCCAAGATTCGCCGGTAAGTTACCAGTAAAACTGTTGTTGAAGAGATGTAACGACATTAAATTTGGATTCGAAGCTAACGCCTCAGGGATTTCTCCAGTGAAGTAATTGTCGCTTAAGTAAAATGATTGGAGCGGCAATGCAGCAACCTTTTCCGGCAATTCTCCGGTGAATTGATTCAACGACACATCGAAATTAACGAGGGTAGTCAAATTCGATAAAGCTTCAGGTAATTTTCCGCTGAGTTGATTGTTATAGAGCTCAATTTGGGTTATGCTTCTCAATCCTGAAATTGAATCAGGAATCTTCCCAGTAATGAAGTTGTTTGACAAGTCCAGATTAAGCAATGAGCTCATTTTCCCAATAGATTCAGGAATTTCACCATTGAGATTAACGAAAGTAAGAAACAGATTCTCCAGTTTTGTTAAATTGCCTATTTCTTTAGGCAGAGGGCTTGGTTTGAATGGATTATAAGACATCTCTAATCGAATCAGATTGCTCAGATTGCCTAAAAACCCAGGTATTGGACCAGTAAACAAGTTCTGCATCAGATTAAGAACTTCCAGGGATGGAAAACTGCCAAAACTAACCGGTATATCACCGGTAAAATTGTTACTCGAGAGATCAATCACCCTCAAATTATGAAACACCGGCGAGAAATCAGGCAACTGACCGACGAATAAATTACTATACAGGTTTAACACATGAATATGCGAACATGGAGATAGAGCAAAAGAAGACAGAGAACCATTAAAAAAATTATCACCAAGAGAAAGGTTCTGAAGAGTCCGAATTCGACAGAATCCAGAAGGAAAAGCACCACCAATCCCGAATCCAGATAAATCAATTGAAATAACAGTTTGATTCTGATGATCACAAGTAATGCCAGTCCAGTTACAGGGGTTATAATCAGTACCTGGAACCCAATCGTCGAGCTTCCCATTAGGGTCATGGAGTTGCCCATTCTTGACTCTAATTAGAATTTGAGTATCGGCAGTGAGAGAAAGCACGAAAGAAGAAGAAGAGATGGAGAGAAGATAGAGTAGAAGAATACAGTTTTTGAAACTCGGAGAAAACATGTTTGGGCGTTTTGGGATTAGGAAGGTATGCAGGAATTCACATGGAAGGAAGTGTGTTTTAGTTTAGAGCCAAAGATGTGAAAGAGATTATGAGCAGATAAGTGAAGGAGAAGTGGTAAATTAGGAGGTTATTATAATTATGAATGGGTTTGGCTGTGGAAATGCAAATAAAACGTGAGTCTTTTGGCTCTTTCTCGAGGAAGTGACAAAAGTGTATTTACTATTTGGTGTGACCTTGGAAAGTACAATATTGCCCCCCACTAACTTTTTTTTTAATTATTCCATAATTAAATTTTAAAATAAAGAAAATAAAAAATAAATCCCAACCATTAATTTTATAATTAGTGAATAAGATTATAACTAAAAAAAGATTTTAATAGTTTCATTTTATGGCAAATACAGCATTAATATTAAAACTTAAATACAAATTAGTAAATAATGGGATTTTCGTTTTAAAAAGATTTGACAGTGAAAATTTCGTTATAAAAAGCAAAATCAACGAAGAGGAAATTACATTAAAAATCAAGTTTCAATTTAATTTTACAGTTAACTCATCTCTCTATTTTTATTTTATCATCACTTAAAGTTTTTTAATAAATGTATCAGAAATTCATTTTTTTATTTTAATTTTGTCAAGTAGCAGTTACTGGTTTTTTGAGAAAACAGTTACTGATTTTAAAACCAATGGAAAAAACTATGAATTTATCACGCCAATAAATTGATGAATTTGACAAAGTTGGAATTTTTTTTCTATGCAAGAGACACTTGTAATATTTTTACTAATACTTAACACTTATGTAACTAACCCATCAACGAATGCATGTTTAGTCCGTAAATTTACTATTTCGTGTGATCTGGAAAAGTACATTATTGCTCTATTAACTTTTTTTTAATTATTCAATAATTAAATAATTAAATTTTAAAATATAAAAAAATAAAGAGAAAATTACGATAAAAAAACATATATCAATTTATTATTACAATTAATAAAGGTGGTTTTATTTGCTTTATCAATATATCAACTTTTGTTTTACTTTTGTCAAACTAAAACAGTTAAATATTTTAAAATTAATCATCTCATCATCTCCTACTTTGGCCTGCTTCTTACCTATTCACCTCTCTTTATCTATAGAGTCTGCAATTCGTACTTGAGTCATATTTCATCTTCTTTTCTTCACTTCCCCCTTCTCTCACTTTTTTTTTCTAACATTATTTTACTTTTGAGTTTTCAAAGTTAAAGAGAATTTAGTAAGAATCAACCGGTCACCAAAAATGAAAATCCACAAATTAGGTAATCTATTGAATCTGTTCTGGATTACAAATTTTTTTTTTGGAAGTTTTCAAATTTCAAAGACTAAGAAGACTCTAGAAACGATAGCCAACAATTTCACTCAAGGACCCCTTATCCATGACGTCTGCAATTATATCTAGGAGAAACTGTATAAGTTATGTGATTCCAAAAGAGCATGAAGATTTGAGGAAATTCTGTGTGCAAGACGGCACACACACACCATTTCTAAAGGACATTTCTAAAGGATATTGAATTGATATATGCCATATGAATTTATCAATCTCCGATAAATTTAGAATTATTGAGTATACTTATGACATACTTGTATTTATTTTTTTTTTGCAATAATTGTGATATTCATGTAACTAAACCAAAAACAAATTCCAACCATTAATTTTATAATTAGTGGATGAGATTATAACTTGAAAAAAAAAATCTAATTCTAAACTTTTTAGATAATATCAATAGTTTCGTTTTATGGCAAATACACTGCATCAATACTAAAACTCAAATACAAATTAGTAAATAATAGGATTTTCGTTTCAAAAAGATTTGATAATGAAGATTTTGTTACAAAAAGTGAATCAGTGAATATATTATTAGCCCATAAATTTACTATTTGGTGTGACCTGGGAAAGTACATTATTGCCCTACTAACTTTTTTTTTAATTATTCAATAATTAAATAATTATATTTTAAAATATAAAAAATAAATCCCAACCATTAATTTTATAATTAGTGGATGAGATTATAACTTGAAAAAAATCTAATTCTAAACTTTTTTAAACAATATCAATAGTTTCGTTTTATGGCAAATACATTGCACAATATTAAAACTCAAATACAAATTAGTAAATAATAGGATTTTCGTTTCAAAAAGATTTTATAATGAAGATTTCGTTACAAAAAACATAATCAATGAATGCATGCTTAGCCCATAAATTTACTATTTGGTGTGACTTGGGAAAGTACATTATTGTCCTATTAACTTTTTTTTTAAATTATTCAATAATTAAATTTTAAAATATAAAAAATAAATCTCAACCATTACTGTTATAATTAGTGGATGAGATTATAATATGATTTTCATTTCAGCAAGATTTGATAATGAAGATTTCGTTACAAAAAGCAGAATCAATAAATGCATGTTTAGCCCATAAATTTACTATTTGGTGTGACATGGGGAAAGTACCTTATTGCCCTATTAATTTTTTTAAATTATTAAATAATTAAATTTAAAAATAAATCCCAAACATTACTTTTATAATTAGTGGATGAGATTATAACTTGAAAAAAATATAATTCTAAAATTTTTTAGACAATATCAATAGTTTTGTTTTATGGCAAATACACTACATCAATATTAAAACTCAAATACAAATTAATAAATAATAGGATATTCGTTTTAGAAATATTTGATAATGAAGATTTCGTAACAAAAAGCAGAATCAATGAACGCATATGATTTTACAAAAAGCAGAATAAGCAATGGAATCATGCTTATCCGCATGTTTGTTGGCTTCCTTTTCCTCTTGTAACTCTATCCTAACACCATCCATTTGTGTTGCATGCTTAGCCTTGAGAATGTTCATCGATTCTTGAACAAAAGCATATATTCTACACCTAGAGAGCTCAAACGTGCTTCCATTTGTTGGTCTAGTGTTGGTGTGAGCATGATGGGCTCTATGGGATTGCTACTTGCATCCATCAAACCTCGATTCTTGTTTGGAGGAGAGGATGTAGGTGTGTTTGAGGCTAGTGGTACTATAGAGCTTAAATGAGTCATGGCGCAAATCTATTGGGTCCACGCTCACCGCAACAATTGATGTCCGAAATTCTGAGTTAAGCTTTTTAGGTCCACTGATTGTCCGAGATAAGACAAAGATGGACCAGAAATCCATCCGCTCTGAGAAATGTCAATAATGGTTTCATCAAGGGCACTTGTAATTATGCTAATCTCAACATGGGATGGGATCAGAACGTGCGTTTGAGATCCTATTTAACTGTGCCACATTACTCTAGCGGTTATATTTGAAAGTGGAAGTACCTCATTAGTACATGTAAATTTGTAAATAGTAGTGTAATATCACATATCAATATTAAAAGGTTAATACTAAAACCGAAAAGAGGAATGGCTGCGACAGTTCTAGGGATGTCCCCGCTCGACCACCGCCGGCCGCCAGATTTCATCCCGCCTGATGACCAAACCCCTTCGCCTCCGTTCAATGCGCCGCCTCCCAAGTTATCCTGGAAGGATATTGCAGCAGCAAGCTCATCCGCCCTGGTTCCTCGCGTGCGCAAGGACCTTTGCGCAGAGGGCTTAATCCGAGTTGAATCAAATAGCGATAACCCTCTTGTCCCGATTGTCACCATTGATTCTGAGCTCAAGAGAGGCTGGCAAAGCCTTGGGAAAACGCCCTAATCATCAAGATTCTTGGTAAAAGCTTAGGCTATGTTGCCCTCCAACGAAGAACTATGGAGCTTTGGAAGCCGATTGCGGGTGTGAGTATGATGGACTTGGGAGAGGGGTTCCACCTGGTCCAATTTGACGAAGAGCTGGACAGAAGTCACGTGATCAACGATGGCCCTTGGATGATTCAGGGGCATTACCTAACAGTCCGCACCTGGTCTGCTTCATTCAGCCCAATTGAAGCTAGCGTGGAAAAATCTCTAGTCTGGGTACGTTTTCCTCAACTTCCCCTTTTATTTTATGATGAGGATGTACTGCTAGGAATTGCAGCGTCCATCAGAAAACCGGTGCGCGTTGATGAGAACACGGCCAAGCGAACTAGGGGACGGTTTGCCAGGGTCTGTGTGGAAATTGACCTCTTGAAGCCCTTGGTTGCCCAGTTTGAATTAGACGGGGAAATACATCGAATGGAGTATGAAGGCCTGCATACAGCTTGTACCAACTGTGGCAGATACGGACACCTCAGAACTGAATACGGATGGCAGAGTGCGATACCTAGTAGGAAGGCTCAGGGGACTAATGACATGATAATAGGTGAAACAGTTACTAATGTTGACATTGACAATGGTGATAAGGATTCGAGCGCGAAGCCTAATTCAGAAGTTGAAGTCCAGGGTATCAATTCTGAAGTCTATGGGCCCTGGATGCTGGTGCCTAGAAGGAAGTTCCAGGCCAGAAATTCTAACCAGGGAAGTGGCAACAGAGGGCGAATAGAGGGCTAGAATGGCTGGATTGATCCACATTTGAATCCTTTCGCGGAGCAACATGCAGGGGAACCGGGAAGCTCAAGCAAGGGAAAGTTCGCAGGGTTTCAGGCTAAGGAGATGGAAAAGAGTGACAAAGAAATTACAGGTGGCTTAACTACTCGGAAGCAGAAATCCAAGGGGCTTATGAAGCCTAGCAAACAAAAGGAAAACAAAGAACAGAGGTCATTCGCGCACCCAAACAGATTTGCCAACCTGAACAGTGAGGCTATGGAGGTCGAGAGCGGAAGTCGTGCAGAGAACGACGGGGGCCAGGAGGGCGCCAAATCGAGCACTGGGATCGGGAGAGGAAAAATAACCAGGCTTGATCCAGATTTGCGTGAACTGCTCAGCGTGCTAAATACTAATGTTCAGTCGGATATTGCAAACATGAAAGGGAACGATCGGCTATTACAGAAACTGAGAGAAAGGTCAGCAGTGCAAAATTTAGGCAAAGCGATCAGAATGGAGGATCATCCTCCAGGATGGGTTCCGAATTGAGTGCTGTTTCGACCTCTTACCCTTGTTTATTATGAAGATTATCATTTGGAACTGTTTTGGTACCGGTGGTGCCAATTTTCAGAGATGTTTAAAGCACATGGTGAAGACTCATAAGCCTCATATTGTTGGTCTTCTCGAGACTCGTATCCCGGGCTCTCGGGCGCCTGCTATTGGCAAACAGATGGGGATGAACAGGTGTGAGATCGTGGAGGCTGAGGGGTTCAGCGGAGGGGTCTGGCTCTTTTGGGATGAAGCCCAAGTCCAAGTTACTATCAAGATGAAGAACTATCAGTTCATTCACTGTGTCGTTGCCTTGAGAGAAGGCGAGTGGAAAGATCAATTCTTCGACTTTACTATGGCTTATGTGAGACCTCAACTCGTGCATAAGCGTAAGTTCTTTGAGGACATGCATCAGTTGCAAGGGTTAAATTCGGGGCCCTGGATTATCGGTGGTGATTTTAACTGCATCAAAGAAAGCCATGAGAAGCAAGGAGGATCAGTCAGAACTCTTAACAGGTGTAATCTCTTATCTTCTTGGATTAATGGCCTCGAGCTTGTGGATTTGGGGTTCGAGGGGCCGAAGTTTACCTGGTACAGAGGCGCCACGCCTAGAACCCGCGTAGCGTGCAGGCTAGACAGGGCCTTATGCAATTCTGAGTGGCGTCTTCGCTTTCCTTCTGCGGTGGTGAGACACCTTCCGAGAACCCAATCGGATCATACTCCTATCTTGATTGACGTCTTTAAAGAAATAAGCAAGCCCAAGAGTTCCTTCCGCTTTATGAATGCTTGGCTTGAAGGTAATTCTCTAAAGGAACTAATCGCGCGAAACTGGAATGATGAGGGTTCCCTTGACAGCGCGCTTAGTGGTTTAGCAGACCGTCTGGTGGTTTGGCACAAGAATGAGTTTGGTAATCTGTTCAACAGAAAGAAGAGAGCGTACGCCAGACTGGGAGGTATTCAGAAGAGGCTGGCGGTCCATTACACGAATGGTCTCTTAAGGCTCGAAAGAAAGGTTAAGAAGGAATTAAACATTATTCTAAACCAGGAGGAGTTGTTTTGGGCTCAACGCTCGAGGGTTCAGTGGCTGAAGGAGGGTGATAGAAACACACACTTCTTTCATTTGTCTACCGTGATTAGGAATCGCCGCAATTGGAAAATGGGGCTTCACAACAGTGATGGAACCTAGGTTTGGGATGATCGGTTGCTGCGTAATTTGGCGGACGGCTTCTTTAAGCAGCTTTATTCTGATGATTTACCGATCAGGATCAGCCTTCACTCTGCTCATGGCTTTTCTCCGATCAGCAGCTCGAGCTATTCTGATCTTGATCAACCGTTCACTAGGGATGAGGTGAAAGAGGCTCTCCGAAGCATGGCCCCCTGGAAAGCGCCTGGTCCGGATGGGTTTCAAGTGGGTTTCTACCAGCGGTTTTGGGAGACGGTGGGAGTCAAGACTAAGGAGTGCGTCCTCAGAGGCCTTAATTCAGGGAATCTAGAGGAGGGTCTGAATAACACTTATATTTCCCTCATACCCAAAGTTAAAGATCCTGAGAGTCTTACGCAGTTTAGACCGATTAGCCTATGCAATGTCAGCTACAAGCTCATAACCAAATGCATTACAAATAGGCTCAAAGCGATCCTCTCTGACGTTGTTGGTCCTATGCAGAGCAGTTTTGTTCCGGGTAGACAGATATCGGATAATGTGATTTTAATGCAGGAAACCATTTTCTCTTTCCAGCGTCCTAAGAATAAGAAGAAGCGCATGCTCCTGAAGCTTGATTTGGAGAAGGCTTATGACCGAATTAACTGGAATTTCCTTCAGGACACTTTGATGCTGATAGGCCTTCCCCTAGGACTGATTTCGGTCATCATGAGCCGTGTTACCACACCGGTAATGCATGTCTTATGGAATGGTGAGAAAGGGGATGGGTTTAGACCAACCAGGGGTCTCAGGCAAGGGGATCCGTTATCCTCGTACCTATTCGTGCTTTGTCTTGAGCGTCTTAATCATCTCATTCAAGATGCGGTGGATGCGGGGGAGTGGATCCCAGTGACGCTCTCAAAAAATGGGCCTAAAATATCCCATTGTTTCTTTGCAGATGACATTGTGTTGATGGCTGAGGCTTCGGTTAGCCAAGAGGATGCTATCAAAAAAATCCTGGGAACTTTCTGTGATTGGTCCGGTCAGAAGGTCAGCCTTCAGAAATCCTGCTGCTTCTTCTCGTCTTACGTTGATCATAAGCTACAGGAGCAGATAACAAGGTCTCTAGGAATAAAATGCACAAGGAATCTGGGGAAGTATCTGGGAGTTTATCTTGCCCACGAAAAAGTCAACAAACACTCCTTTGATTATGTGATTGAAAGGGTTAGGAACCGCCTAACAGGGTGGAAGGAGAAAAGCCTGTCCCTTGCGGGGCGAGTTACGCTGGTCAAGTCAGTTCTTTCGGCGTTGCCAATTTATTCCATGCAGACCTCCGTGTTCCCGGTTAGTGTTTGTAAGCGACTGGATAGTATGAACAGAAGCTTTATTTGGGGCAGCGACAACAATAAAAGGAAGATGCACCTTGTGAAGTGGGATGTGGTTTGTAAACCGAAGGAGCAAGGTGGGCTTGGCATCCGTCAGACCAGAAAAGCGAATCTCGCTAGTCTTACTAAGCTGGGCTAGAGGATTCTCACTGACCAGGATTGCGTATGGGTCAAGGTAATCAAAGGAATATATGGGAATAATAGATCTGGTTTAGATATGTTTAGGAAGAAGAATCCGCAAAGTACTGTGTGGAAAAGCATCATCCAGGGGGTTGACTTATTGAAGCAGGGCGTTAGCAGATCAGTGAGGAATGGAAGGGACACAAAGTTTTGGCTTGATAATTGGTTACAAGGCGGTCAGTTGTGCGGTAAGGCTCTCGGGCCGTTGACGGATGAGGAAAAGGGTAAAAAAGTGGCGGATTATTGGATCGAGGGGCATGGTTGGGACTGGGACAATCTTCGACTCCTGCTGTCCCAAAATGGTCTGTTTAAACTTGCGGCTACTGTCCTGTTTTGCTCTGAGGATAACAGTGATGGTTGGATTTGGGAACCAAGCAGTACGGGCAATTTCACAGCAAAAACAGCTTATGAGCTCCAAACTCCTTCAAATGCCGCTGCTATAGGTTGGATGGCCGTGGACTGGAAAATCATCTGGAACCTCCGAGTCACTGAGAGAATTAGGCTGTTTCTGTGGTCCGTGGGGCATGGCACGGTGCTTACCAATGCGGAGAGGGTGAGACGCCACATCGGTAGTGAGGATCGGTGCGCCGATTATGGTGGCTGGGAGGACCTCCTTCACGTGCTTCGCGACTGTGTGGAGGCGCGCAGACTATGGATGTTCTTCATACCTGCGAGTCGGCTTCCTGCGTTTTTTGCCGGAGATGTCAGTTCATGGTTATTGGGAAATTGTAAGGCAAAGGAGAGTTGGGAGGGGATCCCGTGGACGATACTGTTTGGCACCTGCTACTGGTTAATTTGGAAGTGGAGAAATGATTTTGTTTTCAATGGAGTTAAACGTGATCTGATTAGGAAAATTGACGAAGTCGTTAGATTTTCCACGGAACAGGCTACTGCTGTTTCGAGCTGTAATAGATCGAGACTGGTGCCGCCTCATGCTGCGGATCGTCTGGTCAGGTGGCACCCTCCGGCGGATGGCTGGATCAAAATTAATTGCGATGGTGCGCGAGGGTCTAGTACGGGGTGGGCTGCTTGTGGGGGTCTTGCGCGGGATAGTGACGGCAGTTGGCTTGGGGGTTTTTGCTGTAATCTAGGCATATGCACCGCCGATCTAGCGGAGATCTGGGGCATTTATTATGGGCTCGAGTTAGCTTGGCGGAAAGGTTGGAGGAAAGTCATTTTCGAGATGGATGCCCAGTTAATCGTGGAGTTGTTAAGGGCTAGGGGCAATCGTCCGCATCGTTATGGCTGGCTGATCGAGGAATGTCGGAAACGGATTGATTCGGATTGGGATGTCAAAGTTGTTCACACCCTTCGCGAAGGGAATAGAGCGGCGGATTTTTTGGCAAATTTCGCAGGAGTTTTAAGCCTGGGGTATCACGGGTGTGATGATCCCCCTGCAGGCCTCATGGACATCATAGATACGGACAATTCTGGCGCTGGCACTCTCAGAAGAGCTCGGAACCTGATCTAATTTTCTTTCGTGTTTTGTTTTCGGGGCCTAGGCCCTTCCTTCTGTTCAAAAAAAAATATTAAAAGGTTAATATAAAATATTATATTATATTGTATTAAAATAAAAATATTATATATTTATTTTAAAATATTTCAAATAATTTATTTGAAGTATTAAAATTAAATTTTGACCAAAAAAAATTAAATAGAAAAAGATGCGATTATTAATATACAAGTATTTTACGGACATTATTATTATTATTAATTTAGAGCGTTAAAATAACAGATTCTGATTTAGGATTGCGAAATAATTAATTAGTGGTTTAATATCCAAAATAAAAGTATAGTTATAAAGAGTATGAATAATTATTATTGTTATTTAATTATTATTAAGAGAGGGGTAGTTTAGGAAGACTGGGAATCACTGAAAGATTTTGTTGGTAAAAATGGGTTTATACTTTATACTTTATACAGTAGTTTTAGCTTGGGCTTTATGTCTATTTTGAAAAGGAACACACATTACTTAAAGTAGAGGCCAAGTGATGACCATATATGATTATTAATGGTACCTCCAAGTCAACTTAAGACTTTAGAGTAAAGAATCTATTCCATCATAGATTTAGGTGACTTCATAATTCCACTTCACATATAAAATCAATTGTCCGATAATAAGAGTATTTGTAAGTAGATTTACTGAACGTTTAGATTCACCGAACGTTTAATAAAATGAATAAAAACACTACGGTCTTGTTTGGTAAAGAGCGTTTTGAGATAAAAAGAGCGGTTTTGACCAATTTTAGAGGTTTGACCACTGAAACCGCTACATAACTTTTAAAAAGAAATTTACAATCTTCAATTAATAAACTAAAAATAGAATTTGAAAGATCTTGACTCTGAATTACTCCGTCCGTACTACTTAGAACTTTTTTGAAAATTAAACTTTTTGCAATCAAAGGATACCCATCTTTTTGACCGTTAAGAAATCAGAATTTGGACCCCAAACCCACAACTTAATTAGATGTAAGAATAAGAATAAAATCCCTCAAGTTGGATGATTCGAATTAAAATATTATCACTTGGAATAGAATCAATGACAGTGCTAAAAAGAGCGGTTTTGACCAATTTTAAAGGTTTGACCACTGAAACCGCTACATAACTTTTAAAAAGAAATTTACAATCTTCAATTAATAAACTAAAAATAGAATTTGAAAGATCTTGACTCTGAATAGAATCAATGACAGTGCTAAAAACAAATATTGAGAGACAAGAATATATTAAAAAAATTTACATTTTTTTAATTAAAAATCACAACAGATAATTATATCGATCTACTATAGATTCAGAATAAAGTAAATTAAGGACGATAATTATATATTTAGCGATGAATACTTTCCACAGCAATTCTCAATTCGGACGGTTTCACCCCTAAAATGATTGGAATGAGAACCTAATAATCTAGAGTCTATAAATGAGAAAGGGTAAGAAGTGGAAGAAACTTGTTGCTAATAAAGAACAAAAACCAAGGGTGGAACTTGGAAACTAGCAGCTACAATACAACTCCGTGAAGAATAAGGAGTTTAATTAAATTTAAAAATGAATAAATAAATAAGAAAAATGTAAAAGTGGCATAATCTAGGATTTTTTCGTATCCAAGAAATTTAAGAGTGTTCCCCGATAGGTCCTTCTTCTGCAGTCATAAATGCCTCAGATTCCCAAACTGAGATTTTTCCTATTTCCGGGTATGACTTAAATAATGGGATATACTTACCATTTACACTTTGTGTAAATTACACCCATGGTTTGTTCATTTTATCATTATAACCATTGAACTTTACACTTTTTTTTAATATGGATGACCACTCAACTTTAACCAACTCTTCACAATAACCGTTAACGAATTTAAAATGAAAATATTTAAAAATTAAAGTTGTTCATAGCGACATTTACCGTGAAACCATATTTTTTATTTTTCAAAGTCACTTTTTTTCGAGCTTTCTCTCTCTAAAAATTCATTATTTATCTTCTAACCAAACAACACCTAAATGACCTTAAAACGGAAAACTTTACAAATTAAAATTCCTATAGAATATCATTAACTCTTCGGGTTTTTTTTATTTTTAAGTCGTCAACAGTCGTTTTAAAGTGTTGAGTAGTCACCGATACCGATTTTAAAAATTATAAATTCCAGTAATTATATTATTAAAAGTTAAAATTCAGTAACTATAATATTAAAATAGATAAAATTAAGTTACTGTTTTGCTCAAAATCTGGATTTGGGCTCCTCTTTTATTGATGAGCTCTATGGTATCTTTTTTGGGCTTAGGGTGACAGAGGATCTGGGGATTTGGAGGCTGCTAGTGGAGTCAGACAATCTCGAAGCAGCCAAGATGATTTCTGATAAAAGGGCTTTGTGTTTAGGGAGTCAGAATTTAGTTAAAGCAATTAGAAGGATTTGCTCTTCTTTCGATTCTATCAACTTTTGCCATGTTTTCAAGGAGCATAATCGGGTGGCAGATTGGCTTGCTGCTGAGGGCCATGAGAGGGCTTTGGACGTCTCTATTTTTTCTTCTCCTCCTGATTTCTTATTATCTTTGGGGGTTAGCTTTCCTAGGCTAATCCCAGATTAATTTATTGTAGTGTTTGTTTTGTCTTCACTTTCTTTTCCCAATCAAAAAATAGATAAAATTAAGTTAATATTGGTGTAATTTACCTTTTACACTTGTGAAATCCTTCGTTTCCTACTAGCGTTCCTTTATACTTTTTTTTTTTGTTCTTCTCTCTTTTTAATGGTATTGGTCTTCAGTTCAACTTTTAAAAAAGTTTTTTTTTTTTTTTTTTTAAAACATCCTTAATACGACAGTCGTTATTTGGCTCAAAAAAAAGATTGTCCATTAGAAGTTTGGCGCGCATCTCACTAGACCATAAATATATTTATTTCGTAACAACTAAATACAAAATACCTAATATTGCATCTAATGATTTGAATTTGAGAAACACGCATTGACAGAGCAAAATCACATGACAAATGGTGGTATGCATGTAAAAACGATATCACCTCATTTAAATGGTACTTTTTTCGTTCTGAAATATAGATCGTTTCAGATAAAATTATCTGAATTAAGAACTCATTAAATGCCCTTATTATTTGTATTTGATTCATCCGTTATGGTGTCTATAACTAAGGATTTATTTTCATATATATCTTCAAATAGTAATCATTTTCATATCAATAACCATCCTCAAATTCTCCTTATTCTATTTTTTCTTTTAAAAGAGTCCCTGTTTTAATACA
Source organism: Euphorbia lathyris (assembly GCF_963576675.1). Lineage (NCBI taxonomy): Eukaryota > Viridiplantae > Streptophyta > Magnoliopsida > Malpighiales > Euphorbiaceae > Euphorbia > Euphorbia lathyris. Next base: position 66,880,206 of record NC_088914.1, on the reverse strand, counting down.
TTACACTACAAAGAGGTGACTTTAATTAGGAATTTTACCTATCTTTTGGTGCAATTTTTTTTCATCCAAATCTCAAATTTTTTTATGGCTATGTATTTAAAATTAATTTATTCACCCAAGCCTTAAAATAAAAAATATATGGCGACATATTTCTCTTCTCTAAAGAGAAATTATACTATGTGCCATGTATGCCATGGCCATTAAAAATCTAACACATGTTAATAAAAATGCAACTAATTAATCCTATTATTAAATTATATTTTTGGGATGAGAAGTCTGCCAAAACACAGTCTCTAGATGTAACCCTAAAAAGTCTCTTTTCCAAAAGAATAGAGCCGGCAACCTCATCAATGTTATTGTGTTCATCTCCTCCGCCAAACACCACGTTCGGCCATCCTTGTTCTTTAAGATTTGGATTTGAATTTGTAGTTCTTAAAGTTTTATTCGAAAAAACCCGCATGAAATTAAATCAGTTGTTGAAATCAATGTGACCGAAGATGATGGTGGAGAAGAACGAACACAATAGGGTCATCGACGGACAATAACGAACAGATGCAATGTTGGCCGGCGGAATAAAAAGGAAGGAGCAGATCTTTGATTTTGTTAACGTTTTCGTTGTGGTCGGAGATGGTGGCGGAGGAAAAACGAATACAGTAGGGTCGTTGATGGAGGATAATGAACAGAGGCAGGTAGTAGTGGCCGGTTGCAGTAAAACGGAAGTGGAAGATCTTTGACTATTCTCAGATTAAAAGCTTGGAAATTATAACTCATGATTAGACAAAAGATTAGATAAATTCTTAGAAATTCTTTAATTTGTTATTCAAATTAATTTGTTTTTTTTTATCACAAAATTGAATAAGAAATACAGGCAAAATATGAAAGGAAGAATGGATCCATGTTGAACGGGCAGTGGAAGGGAAGGGTTAGTTTTTTGGAAGGCGAAGGGAAAGTAAACAAATAGCATATTTATTTCTATATTAATTATTATGATTTTTAACCAATGTCAGATTTTTATTGACTATGACACACTACATCATAATCTGATGTGATGTGCCTCGCACATAGTATAATTGTTTCTATTAACGACACGTTTAAAGATTCTAGAATATTTAAAACCTTTCCTCCCATGAAATTATATTTTTTTAGTTTATATATTCTATGAGGACGAGCCTTGGCGCAACGGTAAACGTTGTTGTAGTGTTACCAAGAGGTCACAGGTTCGAGTCTTAGGAGCGGCCTCTTGCCAAATAAATTGGTAGGGGGAAGGCTTGCCCCCAGTACACCTTTGTGGTGGGACCCCTCTCCGGACCCTCGCTCAGCGGGGACGCGTAATGCACCGGGCCGCCCTTAGTTTATATATTCTATCAAAAAAATGTTTAGTTTATATATATATATAAAAGGAAAATCATAATAAAGCATCAAGTGAAAAAGCACAAAAATAGGGATTTTCATCCCTCTTTTTATTTTCTTGCTTAAAAGTACATTTAGGCTCAAGAATCACGGAGAACGGTTTTATGTGGAAATAATAATAATCCATGTAACAATCAGAATAACAACAATCACATAAATTTTCATTTTATTTAATGATTCGAGATATGATTATAAAGCCTAGAAGGCCCACTAATGTGCGACCAGCGGATGGGCCAGGACGGCAGGAAGCCCGCAGGCCTAAGTCAATCCGCTATATATAGGCCAATAAATGAAGAAGGAAAGGTCAGGTAACTCATTTTTCTACTTCATTCACACTTGATTACTAAACTCTTTAGAACCACTAACTATCTTAATCTTCGGAGTATCCGTAGGGACCGATCCCCGCGCAGAGCCGACCCCCGAAGAAGCCAGACCTGCCCGACGGAGATCCGGATCACTATTCCGCATTCCCTGATTATTTGGTGCGGTGATCGTGGAGTACAAGTGACTTCGGAGCTTCAAACAAAATGCAGACCCCTACTGAATCTGCCCCGACTACGGTACCCGAAATTTGAGCAACTAGCTCCATGACGCACGCCGAGCGTTCCACCCCGAACATTCCAATTTGCCCTAGAAACCTAAGGCCACTAATGGAGGAGGTGAGCCCTGAAGAAGAAGAGACCTACAACGCTGCTCAACTCCTCAGTGCAATCCAAGGTTTTCAGACAACCCAGGCGATCCATACGGCGGCTCAGATGAAGATCATAGACCAACAAAGGAGCTTGCAGGAGGAGAACGCCAAAATCTGGAAATACCTTAAAGAGGCGGCATAAATAGAAAGAGAAAGGACGTTGCTAGGGGAGCTCGCGGGGCCCGTGGTCATCGCAGGAAGAGGAGTCGGGGCTGTTACGGCCACTGAGGGTGGCGCGCGGCGCGAGGAGACAGCAGTCGCGAATAACAAAGACTTGCTGGAACTAAAAATCTAGCGTTTTCTTGACAAAAGGGCCCTCGGGGGTGTCATGGGGGGAAGCATTACCTCCAGCAAAACGCCACTGGTGCAAAGGATCATCGAGACAAGGTTCCCACGGGACTGGAAAGCTCCTGGACTGTCCCAGTATTCAGGGACCGAGGACCCGAACGACCATGTGGCATCATTCATGAGCACCATCAACTTATACTCGAAGGACGAGGACATCATGTGCAAGGTTTTTCCAACCACCCTCTCGTCTAGTGCGCAAGAGTGGTATCGAGGACTCGCTCCGAAATCAATCGACTCATTTGATCTCCTAAAGGATCTCTTCCTCTCCCGGTTTGCCGCAGCAGCAAAGGTTAAGAAGATCAGTTCAGACCTCAACGGGCTCAAGCAGCGAGCAACTGAACCTCTGCGCAACTTCCTCTCAAGGTTTCACCATATGGCCTCACAGGTTAAGGGCCTCAACTTGGAGGTGGCACATGACGCTCTGGAAAAAGGGACCTCATGCGAGCCCCTAAAGCAGAAATGTTTCCGAAAAATGCCTAGATCCTTCGAAGAGCTCATGACTATGGCACAAACCTTCGTCAGATATGACGACTGCGACCGGCTCGCAGGGTACGAGGAGTCAGACAGAGACAAAGCCAGAAGAGACACGCACAAGCACGAAAAAGGCAGACCGATCCCAGAAGAACGGGAGGAGGGCCGAGCCCGTAAGGAGGCCCCAATGCCTTTTTTGGCTCGGACCAAGCGGGAAAACCTGGAGCGTAGGGGAGATCGATTTCGTGGGAAGGAGGTGCATTACGCTGCTCAAAGCCAGCCTCGCTGATTCACACAACAAATTCCATCCGTCGACAAGAGCAAGACCCGTGTAGAGAAAGAGTACTGCAAATATCACAAATCCTCCGAACATTCCACGGAAAACTGCTATCAGCTACAAAAGGAAATTGAGCGGATCACGGAGCAGGGCGCGCCACCAAAGGCGATCAGGCAGAGGGAGCAGAGCCCGAAGCAGCGGGAAGCGGACCGAGCAGAGGAACCAAAACGGCCAAGATACCATGGAGAGATACACGTCATATGGGAGGGGGCGCCAACGCTCTCCGCGCCTCCGGAGAGCTCCCATAAAAGGAAAGCAGTCGGGCAGACTCTGACGGTGTAACCACCACTCCGGACCAGCCACTCGGAGGCTCTTGTTGTCACCATCAACATCGCTGGCTTTAAGACCCACTGAGTGCTTATTGACACGGGAAGTTCGGTGAACCTGCTCACCTGGACGGCACTCCACGCATTGAAGAATACTCACACTGCCCTCCGAGCTGGAACCTTCCCCCTGGTTGGCCTGTCAGAAATTGAAGTCCCGGTGAAGGGAGTTATCACACTGTCGACTATCTTCTCCGAAGGAGTCGAGGAAGTCGAGGACACCGCAGAATGGGTGGTGGTCGATATCCCCCTGGCCTACAATGCCATCATCAGAAGGCCTCTGCTGGCTACCTTGAAAGCCACGGTTGATATCTCCGGATTATGCTTGACCTTGCCGCTTCAGCACGGAAGGCTCACCATCTAAGGAGATCGCATGTTGGCCAAAAGATTGCAGTGGGAGGCGACTCAGCCTTGGATAACGCTTTACCTGGAGGATGGCCTGATGGACATGAGGGGTTACAATCCCGTACCCATCGAGCCGGTCGGTGACTGTATCCTCGGGGATGGCAAGACAGTGAAAATTGGGACCAGGCTCGCGTCCCCTTTGGCCGACGAAATCAAGGCTGTCCTGTCAGAGCATTCGGATGTGTTCGCTTGGTGCACCGAAGACATCACGGGGGTCTCACCTGATCAAGCAGTACACAAACTGAGCATTGACCCCTACGTTGAACCCTTGAAGCAGAAGATGCGAGTGCAGGCGAAGGACAAGCAGGCCGCAGTAAAGGTAGAGGGTGACAAACTCCTAGCTGTAAAGTTTATTCGCGAGGTCCACTATTCGGACTGGATTTCTAACGTTGTACTTGTAAAGAAAGCCAGCGGAAAGTACCGCATGTGTGTAGATTTTACAAATGTTAATAAAGCTTGCCCTAAGGATTCTTACCCGCTGCCTAATATAGATCAGCTCCTTGATCAAACTGCTGGTCGCATGAAGGCACTTATTGTTACAATGTCATGCCTTTCGAGTTAAAGAATGCGGGGGCCACGTACCAGCGTTTAGTAGATAAGATGTTCGCCCATCTCATTGGCAAGACAGTACAAGTGTACATCGATGACATGGTGGTCCTAAGCACCGAAGAAGGCGACCATCCGCGAGACTTGGCGGAGGTGTTTAAGATTTTCAGAGCCTATAACCTTAAGCTGAATCCGGAGAAATGTTTCTTCGGAATTCGCAGTGGCAAATTCCTGGGTTGCGTGGTGTCAGAGAAAGGCATCGAACCTAACCCCGCGAAGATCGAGGCAATCTTGGAAATGGAGCCACCGCGCGACCTGCAGGGGGTTCAAAGACTCAATGGAAGGATCATCGCTTTGGGACGTTTCGTCTCTTGCTCGGCACAGCGATGTTTTCCCTTTTATAAAGCAATTAAGAAGGAGCATCCCTTTAAGTGGTCTACGGACTGCCAGGCCGTATTCAACGCCATCAAAATTTTCCTCGCCACACCCCCACTGCTGTCGGTGCCAATACCAGAGCGGGACATCCACTTATACTTCACCATCGCTGATGAAACAGTAGGAGTCGTTTTAACTCAGGAAGAGGGAACGGAGCTTTACCTGATCTACTTTCTGAGCAAAGTGCTTAAGGGAGCCGAAATCCGATACTCCGAGGTTGAAAAGGCTATGTTCGCTATAACTCAAGCATCAGAGCGTCTGAGACCGTACTTCCAAGCCCATACGGTTGTGGTCAGAACCAATTACCCGCTGAAAAAGGCTGTCCAGAAACCAGAGGTCTCCGGTCGAATCACCAACTGGTCCGTTCGACTATCCCAATTTGACGTTCGGTTTGAGCCCCGCACGACGATCAAGGCTCAAGTACTGTCCGATTTCATCGTAGAATTCACCGGCTCGTCTATCACCAACCCCACGACAACAACAGCTCGCACCAGCGATGTCTGGACTATGAGCAGAGATGGGTCCTGCGCTCCAAGATAGGCAGGCGCTGGCATAGCCATTCAGGACCCGACAATCTCCACATACGGTATGCCGTCCGGCTCGATTTCCCAACCACAAATAATCAGGCAGAGTATGAGGCCTTGATCGCAGCTCTTCGACTGTCGAGAACAATAGTGAACAGACAGCTGGCGATATACTCGGACTCAAAGCTCGTCGTCAGCCACGTCAGCGGCACCTACAAGGCAAAAGATCCGACGATGTGCCAGTACTTGGCCCTCACCACATCTTTGATCAATGACCTCAAAACAAAAGGAATAACCCTCGACCTCATACTGGTGCCGCGAGAGGAGAACGAAGAGGCGGATGCTATCACCGCTCTTGCAGTAGGCGAACAGTCCAATGACCTGCACACCCTCATCAAGATCACCGGGGCCCCGGCCATTCGCGTAGAAAGCTCGCTACAGATCGACGCAGTGGATGCCGCGGCTGGCAGATGGAGAAGTCCAATTATCAGATATCTTCAGGATGGAACACTCCCCGCAGATCGGGCACAGGCGTCCCTCGTGGTTCGGCGTTCTTGGCGATATGCATTGCATGGTGGCTTACTCTATCGAAAATCCACCACGCATCCCTGGTTGCACTGTATATCCGAGGAGGAGGGGGATCACTGTCTTAAGGAAATTCACCAGGGCGTCTGTAGCTCGCATCAGGGCGCCCGGACAATTGCGAAGAAGGCCCGACTCCATGGGCTCTACTGGCAGACCATGGATTCTGATGCGATGCGTCTAGTTCCCAGTTGTCAAGCATGTCAGCTACACGCCAATACTCATCATGCCCCGTCGGCTCCATTCAAAGACATTGTCACACCTTGGCCATTCGCGGTGTGGGGCATCGACCTACTGGGCCCTTTCCCGATGGCTTTAGCATAAAAGCGTTTCGTTGTAGTGGCAGTCGATCACTTTACCAAATGGATCGAGGCTGAAGCAATTGCCAAGATAAAGGCAGATAACGTAATCGGTTTCCTCAAGCGAACAATCATATACCGATTCGGGGTCCCTCACTCCTTCATCACTGATAATGGGAGGCAGTTCGACTGCAGACAATTCCGCGAGTTTTGCACGGAATGGGGCATCAAAGGGCGATACACCTCGGTGGCGCACCCTCAGAGCAACGGCCTCACTGAGGTCAGCAACCGAACACTCCTGCGAGGAATTAAAACGCGCATATCCGACCAAGGCAGGGCATGGCCCGACCACATTACGGCAATATTGTGGTCGTACCGCACTATCCCTCACTCAGGCACAGGACGCACTCCTTTTTTCCTCGCTTACGGGGCAGAAGCAATGGCACCATCTGAGGTCATCCTTCGCTCCCCTCGACAGACCAGTTGCGAAGAAATCGACAACAGCGCGGAGCTCGCAAAAGCTAGTGACCGACTAGAAGAGGAGCGCCTTAATGCTCTATTGCACATCACGGCCCATAAGCAGAACATAGCGCGTTATCACGATAGGAGAGTTCGCCCCTACACTTTTCAAGTCGGAGACCTTGTGCTCAGAGACGCCGCAGCTGCACAGTCCCCGTTGGCTCAAGGCAAGCTCGGCCAATCATGGGAAGGACCATACAAGATCGACACTGCTCTCCACAATGGAGCTTACAAGATCGCCTCTTTAGACGGTTTGTTCTACGACAATAGCTGGAATATCCAGACATTGAAGAAGTATTATCAATAGCTTGTAAAGAAAGTCATCAATAAAGGGTTCTCGTTCTTTGTTTTCCTTTTTTGTCGAAAAACCCCATCTTGATGACAATCGGAAGCGAGCTACCTGATCCGGTCCTCGCAGCACAAGAGCATCTATATGCTATCCCAAGGCTTATCGAGCATCTCGATCGCCTTCGCAATCTCCCAACAATCCTATATTGTTATCGATTGCTCAAAAGCGGGCACAACTATGCGTTTTCCGCTACAAGAGCATCTATATGCTATCCCAAGGCTTATCGAGCATCTCGATCGCCTTCGCAATCGCCCAACAATCCCATATTATTATCGATTGCTCAAAAGCGGGCACAACTATGCGTTTTCCGCTACAAGAGCATCTATATGCTATCCCAAGGCTTATCGAGCATCTCGATCGCCTTCGCAATCGCCCAACAATCCCATATTGTTATCGATTGCTCAAAAGCGGGCACAACTATGCGTTTTCCGCTACAAGAGCATCTATATGCTATCCCCAGGCTTATCGAGCATCTCGATCGCCTTCGCAATCGCCCAACAATCCCATATTGTTATCGATTGCTCAAAAGCGGGCACAACTATGCGTTTTCCGCTACAAGAGCATCTATATGCTATCCACAGGCTTATCGAGCATCTCGATCGCCTTCGCAATCGCCAACAATCCCATATTGTTATCGATTGCTCAAAAGAGAGCATAACAATGCGGTTTCCGCTACAAGAGCATCTATATGCTATCCAAAGGCTTATCGAGCATCTCGATCACCTTCAAACTCGCCTAGCAATCGTGTTTTGTTATCCATGATTTGCGAGCGGACACTACATTGTTTTCCCCGTTACAAAAACATTAAATGATATCCACATGATAGTCAAGCACCTCCGGTGGTTTCTTAGTCACCAAAACAATCTCGTATTATGACCAATTTATCATGAATAAAGACTCTGATTCATGTTCCGTTAAGCAGCACTAAGATAAACATATTAAATGCTCCCTAAGGAAGGAATTTCAGAGTATACACCAACAAGCAAAACAGCATAGGCACATATATGTTATAACAGCAAAATATTCCACAGTTTCATTACAGAAGAAGAGCCCAACCATGGCCAAAACACAAAAAACTACAGATCAAACACATCACAATCACTCAAGGGCAGCTCGGACACTGTCAGGGTTCGGGATAGCCTCCGCATCTATAAGGGCCTGATGCACTGCTCGCCAGACAATACATTCGTCGGTGTTATGCCCGTTCTGCCTATGGTACAAGCATTCTTTCCCCACATGAGTCACTCGATGCGCCGGATCGGTCGGAATAGGCCCCAAAAACCCTTGTCTCGAGAACTCAAGGAACACCACACTGCGAGGTGTCAGCGGGTCGACATACGTGGCCCCGTGGGGACAGCTCAGTGAAGTATGGCGCCCATAACGGCGGCTCTCCAGCACAGGCGGAAGGTTCATAACTCTGTCTAGTTCATCGGTAAGAAGTCTCCGTACCCAGGTAGGATGTGGATTCGTCACAAGAACTACTGACTCGTCGGGATTCAGATACCCAATCCCATCTTGCGACCATGCTTTCTTCTCAGTAGAAGAAAAGGCACTGATCACCACGTCGCAAGAGTCCATCATAGATCTAGTGTAGGGCGCGGAACTTTCACTCTCCCCGTTTCGGCTTCTCCGCAAGAAACCCCGATTCATCCAGACCGGGGAGGCGTACTGCACTTTCCTATCCAGCTCGGGATCATCCGTTGGGGGACAATACACGTAGGGATGAGGCATCACCGAGATGGCTTTTTTCACTTCGAGCACCTTGGCAGAATCCACCACATCCCGGAGCGACATCAAGATGACAAAGGCAAGCAAATAGCGGAGGATACAAGTACTAAAATCAAGAGTGGAGCTTTTAAACGGGAAGCATAAGCAAGAAAACCGACTCCTATTTATAGTAAGAGTAGAAAAGACTTGACAACCACATCAACTAGTCTCAAATCAAATCAAAAGTGCAAGATAATGATCAAAATAAAACTGCCAAAAGATATTTCAGGATATAGGCCGTACAAACATATTATTACATATTTGAAAAAAAGGCGGCATGCAGAGGAACACGTCTTCATCTCCACCTACTCCTTTTTGAAGCGACCACAGAAGGCTACGGCATTCACCACGACAGCCTTGTCATAAACGTTCGGGGAGAAGATAACCTCGGGAGGAATTTCGTGCCCCGTGGCGTGGGCAGCAGTGATAATCATCATCTGATCTATATTGATCAGTTTCTCCTCGCGAGCTCCTGCAAGGGCCCGCAGTTCTCTGGACTCTTTTCGAGCTGCCTCAAGGTCTTGCCTAAGCTTTTCGTTCTCAGCAGATAACGCAGTAGCTCGCTTCGCCCTCTTATCCACCTGCTCCTTCACTCGGTGAACCAACAAGGTAGCCGCCCTAAACAAAACTTTGTAGAAATGAAGCTCCTCGACAGCGCATGCCAACTTTCTCGACTGCTCCAATCGGCACCCCGTCTCCACTTTTAGCTTCTCGCTCAGCACAGCAATCTCGCCTTCTCGGCGCACCAACAGCTCCCCGGCAGCGGCCACTTTCCCATTAGCCATCTCCAGGTCCTTCACTGCATTACGCAGACCTTGCTCCATGTCGCAAAAGAGGTTCTCATCGTTCACGCACATGTCGAACACCTTGTTAGCATTTTGAACGGCCTGCGTAGAATTTGAACGATTCAAGGCACAGTTGGCAGAAATAAATCTAAGCTAGAGGATCAAAACTTACCACTCCGAGCGCCGAAAGAGTCTCTACCCCCAGATTCATTTTGGACACACCGTCCATCCGCATCACTTCACCGGGCACCTTTGCGACGCGAGCCATCGCCCTCGCAAGGTCGGACGTCACCATATTGGAATGCACCGACAAGCCCATCACGTACTCTCGGAACTTAGCAATTTTATCATCCATTCTTTTCATCATCTCCGGGTGGTCGCCCAGCCGATCCATCATCCCCGCCTCCAGGTCATTCCCACTATCGGTACACGCTCGCTTAGAGCCTTCGTGCCCCCCAACGGCATCCTCTCCAGCACGTGTTTTCTCTTTCTCGATCTCAAGAACAGCCTTACCTTTATCTTTCTTCCGTTTCTGAGTAACGGCCCCTTGCATTTGCTGCTCGCTTTGTGCTTTCTCCACAGCAGTCACCTCCGCATTTTCTTCGGCCTCACCCCCTTCAACCGGCATCCCTTGCGGAATATTGCCAGCAACATCACTGTCAGCATGCACAGCCAGCATGCCCCCATACTCTGCACCACCTGGTCCGCATCTTCAAGCGATGAGAACGAGGCCAAGGATCCAGAGGGCATGACAAATGCTTCCTCCGCAGTCTCAAGGCCAACACCGAACTCGTTCGGATCAAAATCCATGCTAACACGCGGGTTACCTGGACCTGCACCAATAACATCATGGTAAATACTTATTTCAAAGAAGAAAAGCACGTTAGAATTACAAAATAAAACTTGCAACCCGGACCCCTCACCTACGATGGCAACATTTACGGTTATCGCCTCCAACTCCGCCAGCTCTCCGTCCGAGAAATTATACCCGCGTTTCCATTTTTCAAAGTCCACTTGCGACTAGCCCGCTAGCTGGGCCATTCGCCATTGTTTCCAAATATAGTATCCAGCGGCAAGAAAATGTCCCACGAGCTCATCGACATCTTTCTTACTTGCTTCGTCCGTCGGCAACCCCTTTAAGTACGTTATTAGAAGTTCCTCCGATGGCAGCTTTTCTCGCATTTTTAGCCACCTACCCGAATCCATGGGATCATCATTCCATGTCAGGCGGAATGGAAAGTCCTCGTCCAATTTCTGCACTAAGAAGTACTGATGCCTAAACTCGGGGATCTTATCCTTCAAGCCACTGAGTACCTTGAACTTCTGGTGAGAGAAGGTCACGTGTTGGGAGCGAGGTCCTTTACTCGGCCAAAAGAACTCGCGAAACACAAGACCGGTAGCTCGGTATCCCACCGACCGACACCACGAATAGAATGCCACCATCATCCTCCACCCGTTCGGGTGAATTTGTCCTGGACACAAGTCATACTCTTTTAACACCTCAACAAAGAAGGGAAGCAGAGGTAGCCGCATCCCCGACTCCAACTGCTCCTCATAGACAACCAGCTCGTTCGCTCCGCCAACGTGATGAGCTCGATCATCTTCCTCTAGCGCCACCAACTCATAAGGTTGCCCTAGCCGATACACGACAGAAATGGAGGCCAAGTCCACCGACACGATAATACTATAAGCATCGTCCACCGCCAAGGATTCCGGCCTCTTCGGACGGTGCCTCCCCTCAAAGCGTTTACCCTCTATACTCGTCGGACCAACCGACCTTGTCCATATCTTTTCCCGCATTTATTCGTAGATCGAAGCCAAAGGTCGCTCTTCGGTAATCCTTCCCTCGGGTACAACCACAACCACTTCAAGAGTACCAGTGGCGAGCCCTCCAAGGGGGCGCTCAACGCTGGGCAGCGCGCGTACCACGACGGTTTTCTTTTTCTTTCCAGCGACAGCACCGCCCTCCTCCGCCGTCCCTACTCATCTTTTTCGCTTTGCAGATCATTGGCGAGAAGCGTCTCGGAGTGTAAAGTCACCTGGTATCACTATTGGCAGTCGCTTTAGGGCTCCCCGCGAAGAGCCCTCTGACATACTCCCCCTCCCCAGAAAGAAAACAAACTAGAACAAGAACTAAAAACAGGAGAGATAAGCGTTTCGACTAACCTCAAAAGGTTACGACAAGCGTCGCGGAGAATCTACAAAAGTGCGCCGCCAAATCAGTATACTCGGTGCCCAACAAGTGCGAGCAAACGACGAAGTAACGACGAAACAATCACCAAAAACAGTTACTCCAAAGGAGAGCGCAACGGCCAAACTCGCAGTGAGAGCAAAATCTAGCGAAATAAACCGAAAAAGAGGGTTTTTTCCTGCATTTTATAGCCAGCCAAAAACGGAGGCGCCGGTAAAGCACGATATACAAGGTGTCTTTTACGGCGCATGCAGGGGCATTTAATGAAGGGGCAATAAATTATGCACTAAAATCCACGGGCGCATGCATAATTCTGAAAGGTCTCAAAAAGAGCAAACCGAGCACTTTTTCATCCAGCTTTCCACCACTCGTTATAAGGGGAATAAATCCTATTTGGACCCATGTCTCCTCGCATGTAATGCTCGACCATTCTCGCCGGGGGGGGGGGGGGGGGGGGACTACTTAATTCGGGATATGATTATAAAGCCCAGAAGGCCCAACAATGTGCGACCAGCGGATGGGCCAGGACGGCAGGAAGCCCGCAGGCCCAAGTCAATCCGCTATATATAGGCCAATAAATGAAGAAGGAAAGGTCGGGTAACTCATTTTTCTACTTCATTCACACTTGATTACTAAACTCTCTAGAACCACTAACTGTCTTAATCTTCGGAGTATCCGCAAGGGGCGATCCCCGCGCAGAGCTGACCCCCGAAGAAGCCAGACCTACCTGACGGAGATCCGGATCATTATTCCGCATTCCCTGATTATTTAATAATAATATTACTCGTTTATTCATACATATGCAACAAGCAACTACTTGTTGTTAGAACCAGCATCAGAAAGTTTGAAAATCTCAAAATTAATTCCATATATAACCTTCTTACCCTTAAAACCTTGCATTATAATATTTCCTTTGAGTGCACATAGGGTACACCAGAAGTCAGTCTTCTTGTCGGAAGCACTGACTGTTGGCTTTGCCTCCTCACTCTTCTTAACCTCCTCCATTATAAATTTTTCTGTAAACACAAATGTACTTTAGGTTGCAATTTATATACATTTATTTATAACGTCTATTTCAATTCTGATTATGCATATTCATTTATAAGGTATTCATTGAACTCAAACATTTCATATAAAGTAAAAAATCATTTATAGAAATGAAATAAAATTCAGTATTTTGTTTTAAAATATATTCTATCCAAAAAAAAATGTTTAGTTTATATATATATAAAAGGAAAATCATAATAAAGCATCAAGTGAAAAAGCAAAAAAATAGGGATTTTCATCCCTCTTTTTATTTTCTTGCTTAAAAGTACATTTAGGCTCAAGAATCACGGAGAACGGTTTTATGTGGAAATAATAATAATAATAATCTATGTAACAATCAGAATAACAACAATCACATAAATTTTCATTTTATTTAATAATAATATTACTCGTTTATTCATACATATGCAACAAGCAACTACTTGTTGTTAGAACCAGCATCAGAATTATCATCAGACAGTTTGAAAATCTCAAAATTAATTCCATATATAACCTTCTTACCCTTAAAACCTTGCATTATAATATTTCCTTTGAGTGCACATAGGGTACACCAGAGGTCAGTCTTCTTGTCGGAATCACTGGCTGTTGGCTTTGCCTCCTCACTCTTCTTAACCTCCTCCATTATAAATTTTTCTGTAAACACAAATGCACTTTAGGTTGAAATTTATATACATTTATTTATAACGTCTATTTCAATTCTGATTATGCATATTCATTTATAAGGTATTCATTGAACTCAAACATTTCATATAAAGTAAAAAATCATCTATAGAAATGAAATAAAATCATCTATAGAAATGAAATAAAATTCAGTATTTTGTTTTAAAAGGAATGTAAATACATATGATAACCCATTCACTATTTTGGCCACAAGATTCAGATTGCACTTTTAAAGGAAAGTGAATATTACAAATTTAATTCTTTCGGTTTTTAATTCTATTTTGTTTTTTAATATTATCAGCATTTTAGTTTTACACTAACAAAGGGTTGTTTCTGAAAGTGATTAGTTCATTTCATGTGGTGCAACTCAATTTAATAAAATTATGTTTCTACTATTAAATTCCCCCCCCCCCTCGGAATAAATTTATTGTAAAAAATAAAACAAAAAACAAGCTTAATAGTGTATTTGAAAATAATTTAAAAGAATTTATCAAAAAAAAAATTCAAGCTTAATCAATATCAATTATTTTAATTCAATATTATTTGAATTCAATTATGGGTGAAATCATATAGATTTTTTTTTATGTTAACCTCCTATATAATTTAGGTTTTTTTAAGAAAAATAATTTATATTTTTAAACTTTAGTTTATTTGTATGAAATATGAAAGTTAAATTACTGTCGACCTAAATTCTTTTCAAAAGTTTTTTTTTTTTTTGGTAATTGAGGAAGGGCTAAGACCCAGGAAAACAAAAGGAGCTAGAAAGAGGCTCCAAACAGAAAAACCAAAAATCTAAAGAGGAAACCAAGGTTCAGTCCAAGCTTGTGCTTCCCATGTCAGCATGGAGGATATCCAGAAGGCCTGCAGGCGGCCTATCACACTCGTGATAACCTAAAGGGTAAGTTCCTGCGAAGTTCGCCAACTAATCCGCTGCTCTGTTGCCCTCCCTATGAGAGTGAACAACTCGGGCATCCCATCTCTGATCAGACAAGCCTCAATGAGCCAATAGTACCGATGATTACCTGATCTAGAGGATCTCACACAGTTTACCACTACGAGTGCATCCACTTCGAAAATCACTCTTCTAATGCCCAATTTTCAGGTCAGGCTAATCCCGTAATATAAACCCCAGAGTACCGCTAGCATGGCTGTGCTAATCCCCAAATTATAGGCAAAACCTCCTATCCAATTACCGTCCGTATCCCGAACTAGGCCTCCACATGAAGCCGCCCCGGTATCCCCCTTGCTCGCCCCATCGCTATTTACCTTTACCCAATTCTCCCTCGGCGTTTTCCACAGTGGGGTACGGCTCTGATTCTCTTGGCATTGCAGGGCACCGTTATTACTCGTCCCGTTCAAACTCCGTCTACCCCGATCCATCTCTCGTGCCTGGAAGCTGATAAATGTCGAATTATCCGCCATTTCTGGTTTAGATTCGTCAAAAATCATCTCATTTCTCCATCTCCATATCCACCAACAGCCAACTGCAAAAATCATTCTCCAATTCACATCCTTCCATTTCTTCCTGCTCTGAATATTCAATTGAATCCATTCTCTCAAGTTACCGGCAAAGAACTGCTGTTGCAATATGCTTAGGACAAAATGCTTCCAAATACAGCTCGCCTCAGGACAGTCCCGCAGAATGTGCAGGTTCGATTCCGATTTTTTTTACAAACCTTGCATTCGTCCGTATCGCTCAAGTGCCGCCTGACCCGTCTTTCATTTGACAGTGTCGCATCATGGTTAATGGTCCACATAAAATACCGGTTTCTCTCGGTGACCTCCAATTCCCAAACTAGATTTCAGTCCTGACCATTGTTGGTCCCTTATAACGTAACAAGTTAGTTCCATGGGGGGATAGGAACTATTTAAAATTTTAGTATGTTAAGGCTGACTTCTTTCTCTTTTAAAAAGGATTACACAGCGCGCTGAGTAAATTAAGACACTAGCTTAGTCAACTGGTGACTAAGTTAGCTTCTTTCTTTGAGTCAGGAGATAGCACTTGAGTCTATTCCTGAACTCAGATACTTAATGTATACAACTCAGCGTGACCTCTTTACTTGGTCAGTTTTGTTTAAGCAAGCAATATATATATTAAGGAGTTTAAGGTAAGAAAGATGTTACTCAGCAGATTTATCCAGGTTCGGCCTCTAAGCCTACGTCCTGTCCCCGGAACACGTTCCGAGCTTTCGAATTCTCTACTGAGCTCTTTAACGATAGAGCATCAAACCTTTTACAACTTAGAAGCTGAGTATAACAAGAGTACCTTCCTCTATACCTCTACTCACTCCTAATCTCTTGCTGAGTACTATAACCGAGTACTCAGCCTCTCCTTTCTAATCTCTAGAAATGATAAAGATTTGTCCTAAACAACAATTGCTAAGACACCTTAGATGATTGAATAATCACTCTAGACTTTTACACGAAAGATATAGAATTTGGTGTAAGTATTTGCTTTGCTTTTTCTCACAGAACTTTGAGTAGAATTTTGGTCAGCGTAATGGCTTGATAAAGTTCTATATTGTTTGAAGCAACTGAAAGGCCCTATTTATAGAGACGTCTGAGGCATCAGTCATTTCGAATTTCAAAATAACCGTTGGAGGGAAACGGCTTCCTGTCGTTGTCACTCAGTCCTGCTCAGTGCTCTCAGCCAATCAGATTCAAGTATCTTCTGTCTTCGGTCAGTGCTGAGCAGCTTTTAGTTAGTCCGGCAGAATGTCTCTCCATTTATGGTAAGGTCAACTAGACAACTTTCTGTGTCTTCTGAACTTTACCCAAAGTAGAAATACTTTGTCTGGAAGTTGTTTTTGCTCAGCTGCTGTCTTGTACTCTTTGTCGATACAACGCAGCAGCTTCGTTCCGAAGTTGTTCAACGAAGGTCTTCTCGATCCTTCTTTCGCTGAGCTGCGTTTTGTACATAACGACAACGTTTTGCACACGCGGGCCGAGTAGTCTTGATCTGTTTGACTTGGGCTTTGACTTCCGTATTGGGCTTTAAGCCTTTTAGTCTTTATGTCTTATAAACAATTTAATTCAACATTGAACAAACACATTAGTGTAATAAATCAAAGCATTTAAACTTAGTGTGTTTTTAGAATATATTTAATTGTACTTAAATAATTTTGTCAAATCAAAATCATGTGGAAAGGTGTTTCAACAAACTCCCCCATTTTGATGTTGGCAAAACTATTCAGCGAAGAACTCAATGTTGAGCTCCCCCATGATTGTTGACCTAATATTACTTAGCAGACTCCCCCCTCAGGGTTGAGCTACTGACTTAGTTTTACTCTAAACATTTTAAGGTTTAATTGAGTAAGTCTAAGGTCAGTTTACAGATATAGGCCAGCTCAAGGAATATATTCTATTTTACTCAGTGTTAAGCGGAAGATTTAACATTCAGAGGGCGCTGAGTATTTTATTGTTCAATGGGTCTTATGAGACAGTGTTTTATAAACATACAAGACAATGTCAAACATTTTATCAGCATAGGATACAATCAACAAGTATTATAAGCAGTAAACACAGTTGATGTATTTGAAGATACATAGTAACATAATACTCAGCATCATATAAAATAACTCAAGTTTGGATAAAAGATGCAAGTATTGTATTGAAATAAAGTAGTCAGCATATACAGCAAAAAGAAACATAGAAACTTCAAAGTAAAGAACAAGACTGTGTTAGCCTATTTCTATTTCTTCTTCTTTTGCTTGGAGCAGCAACATTATCGAGAACTTGCTTGGGTTGGCGGAAGCATTCAAGTCGGCTTGTTCCTGTAGTGAAGAAACAGAGGCTTGCTTTTCAAGAGAAGCTGGTTGAGAAGAGGGAGTTTGTTTACTGAAAAACTTCAGCTTAAGCGAAGAAGGATCTTTGGTCGGCTTCTGAACAGGAAGGTCAATGACAGTTGTCTGACTTGCCTTTACTAGTCTTTTTCTTCGAGGAGGTGTAGTGTCAGCTGGGATAGACTCTACTGAGTGAGGAGGAGAAGTCTCTTCTTGATCAGCATTGAGCTGGTCAGCTTGTTCGTGTTCTTCATCTGCAGCCAACTCAGTATTAGTTGGGTCAGCAGCTTCCTCTTCACTGGCTGTCTCCTCAGTGTCATCCTGACCACTTTTTTCTTCCTTCTGTTGATCATTCCCTTCGTATTCTTCTAGCTCTTCTTCAACCTGTGTGATGAATTGATCATCCAGTTGTACATCATCTTCTTGATGGTCAGTTTCAGTTCCCTGACATTGTGTGAAGTGAGAGTCACTAGGATTAATGAAGTCAGTGGAGATAGCATCAATAGGGGTCAGCTCTGAAGACTTCTTCTTTTTCAAAGGTTGCTCATCAGCATCCGTTCTTTCTTCTGTATCAGGCTCATCTTGCCTGCTTCTCTTCTGAGCTGACTTAGGTCTCTCCTGACCTTTTTGAGCAGCTGATTTCAGCTTCTTGGCCGGCGACTCAGCATCTTTCGAAGGAGTCCCAACAGCTTTGCTTTTGCGGGCAGCTGGAGCCTTTGTTCTTTTACCCTTCTTTGGGACAGTATCTTTAGCAGGCTGATCACCACCTTTGGCTTTTTTAACCGGTTGGTCAAACTTCAAGGCACGCAACGCAGCAGCTGTTATCTCAGAGCCTTGGGCCTCAGTTTCCTCGAATAGGTCAATCTGATGGTCTATGAGGATTCTGGTTATGAGTGAGCCCAGCCTAAGAGTTCTAGTGCTCCTCTGGAAGCCAGCAATTAAGAAAACTGGCATATTGATGGGCTTGTAGGTCAGCATATGCCATATGAAGCATTGCTCGAAGTTTGTTGCTGAGCTGGTGCAATTTATCTTTGGGAAGATATAATTGGTCAGCATGTAGTGTGCCATCTTTTGGTGCTGGCCCATTGAGGAACTGGAGATTTCTCCAGAATGGCCAGGGGGCTTGCAGAAGGTGGCTACGTACCCAGTTCCTTCATGATCACCAGTTCTCCTTAGTTTTGTCCCTTCATTTTTCAATTTCAGCAAGTTGGCAAGGTAGGTAGGGTTGATAAAGATTGTCTTCTCTTTTACCACAGTTACGAGGTAGTCCTGGTTATCGTCAGCAACCCGCAGATTATGGTAGAATTCCCTTACTAAGTCAGGGTAAGTTGGATCTCTGATTGAGAACAGCTCGGTCCAGCCATTCTTCGATATCCATTCATAAAATGGTTGCTCGGTTGTTACGAAAGCCTCAGAGAACCATCTTGAGAAGTCTATCTTGCACTCTCTAACGTCTTCGAAGACCTTAGTATAGGTTCTGACTTTGGTCGGTTTTCCTTTAGAGGAGGTGGCTTGGCCAGCTTTTCCTTTGCTCGGTGTAGTGACCTTAGTCGTTTCAGGCAGAGTAGAATGCCTAGAAGGTTCATCGGAACTGGTCTTAGGGTGACCGGCAGCGGAGATGTTCACGGAAACCTTAGTCATAGTTTCAGAGAGGGATTTGGAAGTTTTGAGAGTTTTTAGAGAGAAAGTGCTTATGCCAGAGAATTCGGTAAGTGTAAAGAGATAAAAATAGGGATTTGCCCATTATTTATAGCTGTGAAAGGTGGATCTTATCGAATCCATGTGTCAGTTTTGCTTTGGGATTGTCAACCGATAATGATCCTGGCATTTATGACACATTCGGCGCATACGTCATCCTAGGTGGCTATTCGCGTGCTTTAGCATTAAATGCAACGGATCTTGTACTCAACGTTTAGAATTCTAAACGTTCTATATTCTGAGTAGTTAGTTTTATACAAACGGATGGTTTAAGTAGTTGGTTGCTCATTGTGTGATATTCATTCATTTAGCATTAAACACTCAGCATACATCTATCCACTCAGCAAGTAATAGCATAAGTCATTGAGCATGGTAATTCACTCAGCATGAATATATATTAAGAGCTGGAATTTACTGAAGAGGATTAAACATACCAATGGCTTCTCTCAGTATGCTGAACTGCTCACGAGCCAGTGGCTTTGTGAAGATATCCGCAAGCTGCTCATCCGTTGGGACATAGGTCAGCTTTATCTCACACTTGAGTACATGGTCTCTAATGAAGTGATGTCTTATGCTGACATGCTTCATCCTGCTGTGCTGAATTGGGTTCTTTGATAGATCAATTGCACTTTTGTTGTCACATTTGACCTCAATTGTCTTTGTTTGAACACCATAGTCTTCAAGCTGTTGCTTAATCCATAGGACTTGAGCAACACAGTGTCCAGCAGCAATGTACTCAGCTTCAGTGGTAGACAAGGCTACTGACGATTGCTTCTTGCTGAACCAGGATACAAGACAGCTTCCTAAGAAGTGACATCCTCCAGAGGTGCTTTTTCGTTCAAGCTTGTCTCGTCCATAGTCATCGTCAGTGTATCCAACGAGTGTAAAACCATGAGTGTTGGGATACCATAAACCTGCATTCACTGAGCTTTGCAAATATCTAAGGATTCTTTTTACAGCCATGTAATGAGATTCCTTAGGGTTAGATTGATATCTAGCACAGTAGCATACTGAGAACTGAATGTCTGGTCTACTTGCTGTTAAGTAAAGTAGAGAGCCTATCATACCTCGATACAATTTGCTGTCTACTGACTTACCATTCTCGTCAGCACAAAGGACAGTGTCAGTGCCCATAGGAGTAGATATTGGCTTGCAATTTACAAGATCATATTTCTTCAATATCTCATTGGCATATTTAGCTTGACTGATGAAGATGCCATTTTTCCCTTGTTTGATTTGAAGTCCAAGGAAGAAGTTGAGTTCTCCCATCATTGACATTTCAAACTCAGTCTGCATTTGCTTGCTAAATTCCTTGCACATTGACTCATTAGTAGCACCGAAAATGATATCATCAACATATATTTGAGCCAGCAGGGTATCTTTACCCTTTCTCTTAATGAATAAGGTTGTATCAGCTTTGCCTCTGACATAGTTTCTAGTCAGCAGGAAACTGGTGAGCCTCTCATACCAAGCACGTGGTGCTTGCTTAAGGCCGTACAGAGCCTTTTTGAGTTTATAAACGTGGTTTGGGAATTTAGGATCCTGAAACCCTGGAGGTTGATTAACATAAACTTCCTCGTTTATAACTCCATTAAGGAATGCACTCTTAACATCCATTTGAAACAGTTTAAAGTTCATATAACTTGCATAAGCGCATAAAATTCTAATAGCCTCTAGCCTTGCCACAGGGGCAAAGGTCTCACCGTAGTCAATACCTTCTTGCTGACTATAGCCCTGAGCTACAAGTCTTGCTTTGTTCCTGACTACATTTCCTTGCTCATCCAGCTTATTATGGAAGACCCATCTTGTTCCAATGGTCTTCTGACTCCTTGGATGTGCCACTAACTCCCATACATCGTTTCTTCTGAATTAGTCAAGTTCCTCTTGCATTGCGCTCATCCAGAATTCATCTTCCTCAGCATCAGCGAAGTTCTTTGGTTCCTAAACTGAGACGAAGGCTACGTTGCTGACGTATCTCCTGAGTTGGTTTCTTGTCATCAGGGTATTCTCAGCGGCATCAAGAATAGCACTCTCTGAGTGTCCTCTTGGCATCCTTATCTCATTTGGTAGATTGATGTCTTGTGCTGTCTGTGTTTCAACAATCTCTGCAGGTGTAGACTGGTCAGTGAAAACAATTTGAGGTTCACTTTTACCTTTGGTCAGCCCTTGAGGGAATGACTCAGCGGCTGTATCTTGATGAGCGGGTACTGAGTGTGGATCATCCTCGGTCAGCGGTAGATATCTTCCTGCAGGGTTAGTTTCGTCGAACTCAATATGTACTGACTCTTCTAAGACTTGAGTTCGTTTATTGAAAACTCTGTATGCTTTGCTGTTTGTTGAGTAGCCTAAAAAGGTAGCCTCATCAGCTTTTGAGTCAAACTTAGCTAAGCTATCTTTGGTGTTTAAAATAAAACATTTACAGCTAAAGGCTCGAAAGTATCCAATGTTGGGCTTTCGTCCTTTCCAAAGTTCGTAGGGGGTTTTCTTTAGTATTGGTCTAACAAGAGCCCTATTAAGAATATAGCATGCTGTGTTAACAGCTTCTCCCCAAAAGTGCTTTGGAAGCCTATGCTCACTCAGCATTGTCCTGGCTATTTCAACCAAGGTTCTGTTCTTCCTTTCAACAACCCCATTTTGTTGAGGCGTCCTAGGAGCAGAAAAATTATGGTCAATACCGCTGGCTTCACAGAATTCAACAAACTGTTGGTTTTTTAATTCTCCACCATTATCACTTCGGATGTGAGCCAATTTTAGGTCTTTATCATTTTCAAGTTTTCTAACCAAATTTGAAAATGTCTCAAAGGTCTCATCCTTGCTACTCAGCAAGATGATCCAAGTGTACCGAGAAAAGTCATCTACAATGACCAAGGAAAATCTTCTTCCACCCAGACTCAGCGGCTGGACTGGACCGAAGAGATCCAAGTGTAGTAACTCTAACGGACGCTTTGTTGAGACAATATTTTTACTATGAAAAGATTGTTTGGTTTGTTTTCCAGCTTGGCAAACGTGGCATAGTTGATCTTTTTCAAATTTAAGTTCTGGCAGTCCCTCAACCAATTGCTTTCTTGCTAATTTGGCCAGGAGGTCCATGCTTACATGACCAAGTCTCCTGTGCCATAGCCAGGAATTTTCTTCCTTTGAAACTAAGCATACAGTTTTTGAAAACTTTTTCTCTAAGTTCAGCATGAAGACATTATCAATGCGAGGGGCAGTTAAAATTAACTCATTAGTTTTACCCTCGAATATTTTACATCCAGTGTCATCAAATATAACTTTTCTCCCATTGTCACATAGCTGAGCTACGCTGAGTAAGTTATATTTGAGTCCGCTGACTAGGGAGACTGACTCAATAGTAGGATTACCTCCAATGGTTCCTGACCCTACTATCTTACCCTTTTTGTTGTCTCCAAAACTTACGCTTCCTCCTCGTTTACGCTCGAATGTGATGAACTGAGTTTCATCACCAGTAATATGCCTTGAGCATGCGCTGTCAATATACCACATCTTTGACTTCTCAGCACATCTCAGGCTTACCTGCAATGTAACTAGTTACTTTTAGGTACCCAATTCTTTTTGGTTCCTTGCTTGTTAGGTTCAATAGGTAAAGCATCATATTTTATTTTATGGCGGTATACTTGGAAAGTATGGCCATTCTTTCCACAAAACTCACAGCTGACCTTCCGTTTAGGATTTCTCACTGACTGGTCAGCACCCCAGTGCTGAGCGTGCCAGCACACCTTTGTGGTGTGTCCTTTCTTCCCACAGAAGTCACACTGGACATTCCGCTGAGGATTCCATCTCTGCTGACCAGTACTTCGGTACTGAGCATTCAGAGGAATATTTCTTTTGTTTGGAACCTTTAGTTGGTTCTGAATGGATGTGACGTCCTTTCTCAGTTTCTTAGAATCTGATTGGACCTCAGAGACAAACTTTTGCATAATTCCAATATTACTATGCAAATCTGGGTTGTCCTGAAGAAGATATCGAAGGTCACTCAGTTTAACCTCCTCAACCTCGTCACATCGCCTGCTGAGTGCTCTAACCTTTTTATTACACTTTTTGACAAGTGTGTAAAGATCACTCAGGGCATTTACCATTTCATTTCTGAGCAAGGGTAGTGATACTACCTCAGTTGACTGTTCCTCATCATCAGATGCAATGGAGGGGTCAGCATGCTCGGAAGCACATGGCTCAGCAAGTTCGTCAGCCATGAAACAAATCTTTGCTGACTCAGTGGCATCAGCTTCAGATGATGATGAATCATCACTATCACTTCAGGTTGCCACCATTGCCTTCTTGCCGTTCTTTCTTTCTTTCCTCCGCGAGGAGCAGCTTGACTTGATATGGCCAGTTTGATGACATTCAAAGCAAGTAATGGGCTTTGAGCTGTCCTTCTTGTACTTTCTCTCGCTGGAGTCAGCTTTGTACTTATCAAACTTTTTATAAGGATTCTTAGAATATCTGTCATTCTTTTTGAACAGCCTTTTCATCTTTCTGGTAAACATAACCATCTCTTCATCGTCTGTTGAGCTTCCATCAGTGGAGTCAGCTTTCATGACAAGAGACTTTTTCTTCTTGTCTTCAGACTTTTCCTTCACCTCAAAATTCTTCATCGAGATCTCATGGGTCAGCAATGAGCCGATGAGTTCATCATATTTATAGGTGGTTAAGTCTTGAGCTTCCTCAACAGCGGTCTTCTTTGCTTGCCAGTTTTTAGGAAGACTCCTAAGAATCTTCTTGACTTGTTCTTCCTCAGTGAAGACCTTCCCAAGTCTCTTGAGCTCGTTGATGATGTTTGTAAACCTTGCATTCATGTCAGAGATTCCTTCATCATCGTTCATTTCGAACAGCTCGTATAGTCTCATCTGCTGGTTCACCCTGGACTCCTTCACTTTGTTGGTTCCTTCGTAGGTGACCTCCAGCTTCTTCCAGATCTTTTGCGCTGACTCACAACCTGATATCTTGTTATATTCTGCAGCATCAAGCGCACAGTGAAGCATATTTATAGCCGAAGCGTGATTTTGTAGCTTCTTGAGATCATCCTCTGTCCATTTGGCCTCAGCTTTGACAACCGTTTGGCCAGCCACAACTTCAACAGGAACAAATGGGCCTTGGACTATTGAAAGCCATGCACTCATATTTGTTGCCTGAATAAAGTTTTTCATCATATTCTTCCAGAAGGTGTAGTTAGACCCGAAGAATAGGGGAGGCCGAGTAATGGACAGCCCCTCAGGTAAAATCTGAGTTGTCTAATTTCCTGGGAGAAACCGAGTGCTGTTTTCAGCCATAGTGGGGATCAGCTCAAGGTAGTTAAACCTTTCACAATGAGCTTTTAAGCTCTGATACCACTTGTTGGTCCCTTATAACGTAACAAGTTAGTTCCAAGAGGGGGGGATAGAAACTATTTAAAATTTTAGTACGTTAAGGCCGACTTCTTTCTCTTTTAAAAAGGATTACACAGCGCGCTGAGTAAATTAAGACACTAGCTTAGTCAACTGGTGACTAAGTCAGCTTCTTTCTTTGAGTCAGGAGATAGCACTTGAGTCTATTCCTGAACTCAGATACTCAATATATACAACTCAGCGTGACCTCTTTACTTGGTCAGTTTTGTTTAAGCAAGCAATATATATATTAAGGAGTTTAAGCTTAGAAAGATGTTACTCAGCAGATTTATCCAGGTTCGGCCTCTAAGCCTACGTCCTATCCCCGGAACACGTTCCGAGCTTTCAAATTCTCTACTGAGCTCTTTAACGGTAGAGCATCAAACCTTTTACAACTTAGAAGCTGAGTATAACAAGAGTACCTTCCTCTATACCTCTACTCACTCCTAATCTCTTGCTGAGTACTATAACCGAGTACTCAGCCTCTCCTTTCTAATCTCTAGAAATGATAAAGATTTGTCCTAAACAACAATTGCTAAGACACCTTAGATGATTGAATAATCACTCTAGACTTTTACACAAAAGATATAGAATTTGGTGTAAGTATTTGCTTTGCTTTTTCTCACAGAACTTTGAGTAGAATTTTGGTCAGCGTAATGGCTTGATAAAGTTCTGTATTGTTTGAAGCAACTGAAAGGCCCTATTTATAGAGACGTCTGAGGCATCAGTCATTTCGAATTTCGAAATAACCGTTAGAGGGAAACAGCTTCCTGTCGTTGTCACTCAGTCCTGCTCAGTGCTCTCGTCCAATGAGATTCAAGTATCTTCTGTCTTCGGTCAGTGCTGAGCAGCTTTTAGTCAGTCCGGCAGAATGTCTCTCCATTTATAGTAAGGTCAACTAGACAGCTTTCTTTGTCTTCTGAACTTTACCCAAAGTAGAAATACTTTGTCTGGAAGTTGTTCTTGCTCAGCTGCTATCTTGTACTCTTTATCGATACAACGCAGCAGCTTCGTTCCGAAGTTGTTCAACGAAGGTCTTCTCAATCATTCTTTCGCTGAGCTGCGTTTTGTACATAACGACAGCGTTTTGCACACGCGGGCCGAGTAGTCTTGATCTGTTTGAGTTGGGCTTTGACTTCCGTATTGGGCTTTAAGCCTTTTAGTCTTTATGTCTTATAAACAATTTAACTCAACATTGAACAAACACATTAGTGTAATAAATCAAAGCATTTAAACTTAGTGTGTTTTTAGAATATATTTAATTGTACTTAAATAATTTTGTCAAATCAAAATCATGTGGAAAGGTGTTTCAAAAACCATCACTATCCACAATCGTACTCTCCATTTGCAGCTCGTACGCTGACCTCACCGAGAAATCTCCCATCTGCGCGAGCCCCCAAGACCAGCCATCCTTCCCCCCCATTATTCGGAAATAACACATACGCTGCAAGATGAAACAGGGCTTTAACAGGTAGGAGCTGTTGCAGGGAATTCCAGTCCCAGCCATCGGTCGACCAGTACTCAACCACTTTTTTCATACGGTCTTCATCTGAAGGAGGTGAGATTTCCTCGTTCACAAGGCGAGTACCTTCTATCCAAATATCGTTCCAGAAAGAGGTGTCTTCTCCATTTTCAACTACACAGTTAAGGCCTTTTCTAAGCAATTCCACTCCGTAGAGAATGCTCTTCCAAGTGTGGCTCTTCGTTCTGCTTTTTCTGAACATTTCCAGCCCATCTCTCTTGCCCATGTAGATTCCGTGAAGAACCCGGACCCATAGGGATTCAGGTTCAGTTAACATACGCCACCCTAGTTTGGCGACATTAGCCTGATTAACCGCCCTAGCCTGTCTGATTCCCAAGCCACCATTCCTGCGGGATTTGCACACGGTGCTCCAGTGAACCAAATGAATCTTTCGCCCCCTCTCTGAACTTCCCCATAGGAACCTCCGGCTAATTACATCCAATTTTTGACATATACTAACCGGAAGGGCCGCTATCTGCATATTGTAGATCGGAAGTGCTGAAAGGACTGATTTGATCATCGTCGTTCTTCCTGCAAAGGAAAGTGTTTTTTCCTTCCATCCCGAGAGGCACTGTTTGACCCGGTCTACCACATGGTTATAGGTGTCCTTGTTCACTCTATCATGAATGATGTTCACTTTATTATGGTTGTGAATTAAATTAAAGTATTATCTGATAATGTTAATTACAGATTTTAATGGGATTGAAACTCTAATTAATTCTCCCTAACAATAATTAAATTATTAATTTGATTAATGATATTATCTAGATATAATTAGTTATTATTTAGATAATAATAAAGTGTTTATTTAATTATCTAGCAATCCTATTCCGAATGAGATTCTGATTATTTAATTACCTAACACAACTGGGATTAGGGTTTTGAGAAGTCTATAAATAGACACCATAACCCCAGAAATTCGACCAACACAAAAGAAAAGGAGGAGGAACCGTTCCGTCTTCGTCTCGGCTAATTCACATTATTTCTTACTCTCTCTTTGATCTCGTATTGATTTCCGTTAGAGGCAGTCATTGCAATTGCTATATATTAAGGTTGATTACTGATTAGTTTTGTTTTTCTGTGTTGAACAAAAACGTTCATTGCTCACGAATTGAATATAGAAGTTGTGGGCACTTCGTTTGCAACTGTAGATAGTTCTTCAAAAAAGGTAGTTCACTCTATCCCTCTTTATATGAAATAACAATTAACAGATCTTGAAAAAGGGAAATAGATAAAATAGATAAAATTTTATTATTCCGCTATGCCTAGGCTTGTCTATTTTCCTACAAAATGAAGAAGACTTGTTTGCTGCTCATTTAAGCTCTATTGATGTAAATAAAGAAGGCATGCCAATTCACAAGGCATTGAATGAAGAAAATATAATTGTTGAGACATTGAATGAAGAAGACATAAATGTTGAGGCATTGAATGAAATGGTGATGAAGACAAGTCAGATTCATGTGGTGTAGATGAGGGGAGTGTATCAGTACACTCGGATGATAAAGGTGGATCTAGTTCTAGATTTAATTCACAATCTGATAAGATAGACGATCAACTATATGATGCATACCTTGAACACGTTGATGCTAGTGGCAGAGATGGTGATGTCGGGAAGGTTAAAAACACAGTCTCAAGTTATAGGAGGGAAAGGTCGATTTGGAATAAATGTGTTGCACAAAAAGAGAGAATTAAGGGACGCTTGTACTAATATTGGGTTTGATGATAGGTTAAAAGAACGAAACAGTTATGCTTACAAAATTGGGGCTAATGAAGATTACATAGGGAGTTCTGATGCATACGGTTTTGGTTTGGATGATTGGGATGAATAAGGGGTTGATGGTGAGATAGGCAGTTCTAAATTACCATCTAGAAGGAGAAACAGAAGGATCCATTATGATCCTAATTATGAGGAGACATTATAAGAGTCAGGGATTGTCTTTGAAAATACATGGGAATTAACCACTTTAACTAAAGGGAAGAAAGCAATTTCTTCTAGATGGATCTTCAAGGTGAAGTACAAAGCAAATGAG
The DNA here is from genome assembly GCF_963576675.1 of Euphorbia lathyris. Lineage (NCBI taxonomy): Eukaryota > Viridiplantae > Streptophyta > Magnoliopsida > Malpighiales > Euphorbiaceae > Euphorbia > Euphorbia lathyris. The sequence goes on along the minus strand of NC_088914.1, from coordinate 66,852,104 downwards.
AGTTTGGATAAGTAAAAAGAGGCTAGTAGTAAGGGGATGCAACAAAAATGGGGGTGGATTATCATGACAAAATTTCATCAGTAGCCAATGTTGTGATTGTGAGGTTATTTTTTGCTATTGATGCTCATTTTTAGTGGGAAATTTATCAATTTGATGTAAATAATGCATATTTGCGTGACTGTATGGAATAAGAGCTACATATATAAAACCACCGGAGGGCTATGAGAAGGACAATAAGGGGAAAGTATGCAATTTAATCAAATCCATATATGGGTTAAAGTAGGTAGTCAAGCAGTGGAACAAGAGTTCACAACCACTTTGATTTCTTTAGGGGTTTAAAAGATCTATACATGGCTATTCCTTATTTACAAGTCAAAAGGAGAAGACATGCCCATTTTATTTATGGATGTAGATGGTATTTTGTTAACATGGACATCTGTTAAAGTCATTGAAGAAGTGAAACAAGCTTTGCATAAAGCTTTCACTATTAAAGACTTGGGAATTGCCAAGTATTTATTAGGGATACAACTGTCTGTAAAGATCCAAAGATGATTTGTCATAACATAAATATACATGATATGATTAAGGAGGCATGTCTGAAAGATGCTACGGTTGTTGGAAGTCCTTTTTAAAGTGGCGTAGATTTAATAGAAAAGAGTCCTCATTTCTAATAGTGGTCAATGTAGGAGGATCATTGGAAAATTGCTTTATCTGGGATCCATAAGGCTAAGAATTTGCTACATTACGTAGTAGCTGATTCAAATTCTCCTAAGTCTAGCCAAAATTCACATGGATGCAACAATTCATGTACTCAAGTACCTAAAAAGCACAACTATGATGGAATTTTTTTTATCTAAGTCAAACAGATCTTCAGCTAAAAACATTTTGTAACAATGACTATCCAAGTCAAACAGATCTTCAGCTGAGTCTGAGTATAGATCGATGGCCACCACATCTTGTGATTTGAAGTGACTTACATATTTGTCAAAGGAATATGGTATGGAAGTGAAAAAACTCGTTTCATTATACTGTGATAACAAAGCTGCAATATACATTGCAGAAAATCCAGTATTTCATGAAAGAACAAAGAAGTTGGACATTGATTGCCACATGATCAGCGAGCATTTACAAAGTGGACTTAATGTTTTATAAACCCCCTATCATTTGATTAGATGGCTCATGTATTATCTACGATGGCCATTATCTATCTTCCAAGTGTATCATGATAGATTTTGCGTTTGATAATGATCACATGAGGAGGGGTGTTGAAGATCACCACGTGACATAATGCTTGATGACATGTTATTACCATTTCCTTTTGTGGGTTGCTAAAGACCGCCTCCAAATTACTTATCACCACTCCCATTTGGACTTTTTTGTCATTTTTATAATTTTGATAAAAAACTGAAAATTCTCTCTAAAATCATAAACCCAAAAAACAATAATTGAAATTATGAAAATAATTGATGTGTGACAACCTGAACCCTAGAAATGGATGATTACAAGTCGAAAACATTAAAACTTACGTTTTTTTTAATCAAAGAATTCATGAAAATTATATATATATATTTTTTATGACGATTTTGTATTTTGTCACAAAAAAAAAAATTAGAGAATTTTGTATTTTTCGTCATAAAAAATTGAACGATTTAGTAATGTTCGTTACTAAAAATTTTACGATATTGTACTGGCCTAAATTTGGCTTAAACAGATGCCGTATCCGTTCGGCCCATGGCGGGAATGGATGCTACATCCGTTCGGCCCATGGCGGGCTCGGATGCGACACCCGTTTAGGTCAAATTTTAGCCGATTCTCTCAACTTTTTTTTTGAGTTTTGAAACAAATTATGTAAAGGGCAAAATTATCTAAATATAGGCGGTGATAAATAATTTGGAACGGTAAATAGAAAAACCCTTTCATTTTTTTGATAGAATGCTAGTTAGTTAGCAACTAACTAACTTTGGCGCCAAATCAGTTTGATTAGGAATCAATAATTAGCTTGTGGATTAGTTGTCAATGGGTGTGTGAGGTATTTTGTGAGTCTATAAATACTTCCGTAATGGTTTGTTCTCTTTGACAATAAGAAATATCAGGAAATCATTTCCATTGTTTTGTGTTATTGCCTACCAGAATATTTTTGGTTTTAAACACATATATTGGTTTAAGGCTAAATTACATAATAGTTAGGATTGATAAATTATTTATGAGTGTCTTATTCTCTTAAACAAATTTATTAAAATGTCAATTTGGTGGTTTTTTTAAAAACAATTTTTTTTTCTACAAGTAACTAACTGAAAAATTGACAAAAACAAAATTAAAGTTGTGATATTATGATATTTTAAGATGGGAGACCTATTTACATATTTAACCCATTTATTCAACTTACTATATATCTAGACTGTTTTTGTGTGACTTTTCATAATAACCTAACCTTTCCTCTTCCCCCTTCTACTTGGTTACGCAAAACGGTTGGCAACTCCTCCATTAATGATTTCAAGACTTTTCGTCTTCCTATCTTCCTTTAAATTGCGCGAAATCTGTACCATTTCTACAAATCACCATGTATTTCTCTTCTTTTTCTATTCATCTCTTGATTCTTCATCTTCCTAATCCTAGAAAATGAAGTCATTGTTCTTCATCTTCCATTTTCTGCTCGTTTCTTGGTTTCTTTCTTCTTGTGACCATCGAAGAAATGATGATTCTACGTTATTTTCATCGTTTTTTTCCAGTTTATCATATTGTTTTCGTCGAAAAATATAAGTATATATTGTTTTCTATGCGTTTTTTTCCATAAATTCACTTAGCATATGCTGTTTTCGCGAAGTCTGTGGGGAGAAATTTATCGATTTAACTTCACGAAACGATGATTACGTGAAGTTTGCGAGGTAATTCGATAAATTTCTCCCGCAGACTCCGTGTAATCACCGTTTCACTAAGTCAGAGCGTCACATTTCTTCTCGTAGACGTCACGAAATCATCGTTTCGCTAAGTAAAATCACCCTGTTCCTTGCACATTTATTTTCACATACTTAACGAATCCTCATTTCGCGAAGCCAAATCTTCATTTTTTCTGCCTAACACGATTAATTTTTTTTCTGAAGGTGGTTGAATACATAATATTCATTCTTGAAAGTCGGCGTGCTGGGATGCCATGAGAGACATCTATTCCAAAAGGCCTGGACTTCCAACCATCGGTGGTGAATATGAGCTTACACCGTGGGACACGTCCATCCCTCAGTGGTGAATAAGAGCCTATGTATCATGAGACATCCATCCATCGGTGGTGAATAAGAGCCTATGTATAATGAAGTGATTTGTTAAGAGTTTATTGTGGCAATCTTGTTCTGTACCGTGAGACACATCCATCCATCGGTAGTGAATAGAAGCCTATGTATTATGAAGTGATTTGTTAGGAGTTTATTGTGGCAATCTTGTTGTAAATTTTGATAATGTTATGATTTTAATGTTAGAATCTGTTGTTGTTTGGCATTTTTTGTTATATACCACTTAGCGAATTTTGTTTAAAACACAACCAGACTTCGCATACGCTGGAATCTGCAAAGTCAGACGGGAGGGAGACATCCGCGCTGTAAATATCGAGAGTATTATGGAAAAGTCACACAAAAAGAGTCTAGATATGTAGTAGATTGAGTGAATGAGTTAAATATATAAATAGACATCCCATTTGACCCAATTTTGTAATTTTCCCTAATAAAATACATAAAAATGATTTTTATAAATAGACTTAATTAACTACAAAATTACAACTAAGTCATATCAGCAAACTTAATTCTTAATATGTCATTATTCTCTATATATTATGATTTTACATTATAGTTTAAAAATTATGGACTCCAATTCATAAATCATAAACCCTGTAAAATATATTCTAGACTTCCAATTCATAAATTCTAATCTTTAAACTATATTAAAAATATTTATTTTACTAGGTTGATATAATATCAAATTATGAATTTCTGTGTAATTTCTGTGTAATTTTTCCTTATAAGTACTAATCATTTCCGTAATGGGCCTGCTTTGTGCATTTTGGATTCAATGAGGGGATGCATGCATGGGCCTTCTTTGGCTGGACTACTCTCGAATAACTAACAATTTGGGCCCAGATTCTAAATGTAATCCCAATAAGATCAAAACATTAAATTCAAGGAAAATAAACAATTCTTGAAAAATAAAACTCAACCACCAAGGCTTTAGTGCTCTTCCTACATTTCTCAATTGTGGGAATGAAAAATTCAAACTAAAAATCAAAACTAACCTTCATCTTCACTTTCAAAGTTCAACTAGCGTGAACACCCGTGCAATGTATTAAAATATTTTTAAAAGTAATTATTTCAAGTTTTCATATTTAAATTAAGTTTTTCATTGTTTTAGGTATGCCGTATATATTTAATAAAATAAATTTATTTAATATTTTAATATAATTAAAGAGTAAATTTTTAAAAGTTTAAATGCAAAAATATTAATACAATTTTTTTTTTGGTAAGAAGGGAAGAAAAAAAACAAACAAACAAAAACCTAACCCGGGATCAGTCTAGGAAGACTGACCCCAATCCTATCCTCAAGAAGAGAAGGTAACAGAAAAGAAGGAGGAACGGAAAGGGTAGAAACACCTAACATCCCCCCATGCCCAGCAGCTGCCAAGCGATCCGCCACGCGGTTTTGCTCCCTATAAATATGGGAGAAGGTAAGAGAATCGAAGGCAGGACGAAGCCTCAAGATGGCTTTAATGAGATTCTGACTCTTAAGACAAACAGCCTGTCTATCCGAAATCCTGTTGATAGCCTCCAAATTGTCAGACTCCACCGAAAGTCTTTTAACACCCATGCGAATGGCGAGTTTAATGCCAGACAAGATCCCCCAGAGCTCTGCAGTAAAGGAGGAGCCCGTACCTAAGTTATGGGTAAACCCAGCCAGCCAGGCGCCACCAGCATCCCGAAGAACTCCACCAGCAGCAATTCTGCCATTACTAAGGCAGGAGCCATCCGTATTCAACTTGACAACCCCTTCCCTGGGCTTCCTCCAACCAACTAACTGGACCTCTTTAACCGGGGAGGGGTGAACCAGGGGCTCTCCTTCAAAACTCTTTGTAATAACAGAGAGTTTTTTCGAGAAGTAAAACCGGAGGTCAGGAATAAAGACAGTCTTCTCAGCAAATAACTCTTCATTCCTCCATTTCCACATTTGGTGACAAATAATAGCGAAGAGAATAGCCCCGTGCTCCATACTGGCCAACAAATTCCCATTAACGCCTTCAGAGAACCAGTCAATATCAGAGAACCCCATAAAGGAAGGAAGGATGTGGTGAGGAAGGACCCCTTCCCAAACCTTTCTACTATTCGGGCAATCCCTCAAAGCATGGCACAAGGTTTCCACATGGCCGCTGCATCTGCTACAGGCACCAGATACAGCCAAGTGCCTTCTGTGTCTATCTGCATTCGTGAGGAGCCTGTCTTTGACTCCCAGCCATAGGAAACTCCTAATGCGGTAGGGGACTTTGAGGGCCCAAATGGACTTCCAAATTTCCAAAGGAGGATCAGCCCTATTAGGGGTAAAAGCTTCATAGGCCGATTTGCAAGAATAAGAACCATTATTAGTCAAGGCCCAGCAGTGTCTGTCCTTATCCTCCTCCTGATTACTAATCTTCACACCTCTAATATTAAGGAGGGTCTCCAGGCTAAGAAAGGAGTCGAACTTAGACCAGATCCAGTCTCCCTCCGAGTCCACCACATCAGCAATTCTCCAGGAGAGGAGATCATTCGGCGGAGGGGCGATGCACACCTCAATCAACGGTTTGTCACCAATCCAGGTGTCATACCAGAAACTAATGGATCTCCCATTACCCACCTCCAAGCCAATCCCCGTACAGAACTCAGCAAAAACAGCACTAAGCCCTTTCCAGAGGAAGGAACAGCTGACAACCCTCTCCTTCGGGCCACCAAAGATTCTATCTTTCCTATACTTGCCGCACAGAAGACGAACCCAAAGGGAGGAGGGGGATTGCCACATTCTCCAAAGAAGCTTCATTAACAGGACTTTATTATTGTCCTTAGCTTGCCTTATACCAAGACCCCCCCTGCTCTTAGGCTGGCAGGCTTCCTTCCAAGGGACCAGGTGAATCTTCCTCCCATCCCCAGACTCTCCCCATAGAAAACGCCGATTAATTTTATCAAGGTCGTTGAGGACCGGCTCAGGGAGCTTACAGGCTTGCATGATGTGATTTGGAGCAGCGCAATTGATAGACTGGATTAAAGTAAGGCGACCTGCAAGTGAAAGAGAATTAGCTTTCCAGCTAGCACACAAACCGTTAGATTTGTCCAAAATGTCTTTAAAAGAGGCTTTGGACACCCTGTCACTATGAAGAGGGACCCCAAGGTATTTCCCAAACGATTGAGTCAGGGGAATGCCAGACATCTCACTCAGTCTTCTACACAAGCTATTATCCATATTCTTGGAACAAAGCATACGGGATTTATGGATGTTAATCTTCTGGCCAGAAGCCTCACAAAAGCAGTCGAGGATATCCATCACAGCCTTAATTTGTTCCTCATTACCCTCCACAAAAAGCATGACATCATCAGCAAAGAGTAAATGGGTAACAGGGGGGCAATGTCTGTTGATGGAAACAGGGTGGAGAGTCCCTTTGCTCACCGCCTCTTGGATCAGGTGAGACAATCTTTCCATGGCAATAACAAAAAGGAAGGGGCTCATAGGATCCCCTTGACGAATACCCCTGGATGGAGAGAACTCATCCGACATATCCCCATTGATCATAACCTGGAAAACAGGAGAGGAGATACACTTTCCAATCAAATTCCTCCAGTTCTCCGGGATACCAGCTTTGGCTAAACTATCCAGAAGAAAGCTCCAGTTCAACCTATCATAGGCTTTCTCCAGATCCAGCTTGAGAGCCACGATCCCTTTCTTGCCTTTCTTAATCTTCATAGAATGGACAACCTCCTGGGCAATAACAACGTTATCCATCAATTGTCTTCCAGGAACAAAGCTCCCTTGATTTTGGCTGATAATATCCGGAAGGATCTTCCGGATTCTATTAGCCATAATCTTAGTAATAGCTTTATACAAGACATTACAAAGACTGATGGGTCTCATCTGGAGAAAGGAAGAAGGCTTGGCAACCTTAGGAATCAAGACAAGGAGGGTTTTATTAACCAAACTGATATCGTTCGAACCACCAAAGACACCTAACACAAAGCTGTATATACCCTCTTTAACAGTGTCCCAGTGTTTATGATAGAAACTAGCGGGGATACCATCAATACCAGGAGCCTTAGTGGAACCGATGCTGGAGAAGGCCAGATCAATCTCTTTAAGCTCAATGGGATGGAAAGCATTATTAATAGCATCCTCCCCCAAACGAGGAAAGGAAATGCCAGAGTGGCAAAAATATTAATACAATAATATGTTATAAGAAAATAAAATTTTAAAGTATATAGTTTATAAGATTTAATAAAAAAAAATACAGTATAAAAAGTACATGGGTATATAATATATCAGGTGGAGGCTATAGTCACTTCGTTGCAAAACAAAGTGAAAATTACTTTGCATATTTTACCATTCATTACAGTTAAAGTAATCTAAACCATTCAATTCTTTAAAGCATTAATTCAGTTATTTTAACCGGTTACCTTTTATTCCTTTTCTTCCTGTACTCGATTTGTCTCTCCCGTTTTCGACGCCACTCCTTTGTATCTCTCTCATCGACTTTCTCTCTCTGCAACTGAGCTTCACTTTCTTGGTCTCACCTCCATCTCCGACATTCAATACCTCCCTCTTTTACACTCCACTCCAGCGCCAAGTCCACTGATTGTGAACAACTGAACTGAAATAAGAAAGAACTCATAACCACCGATTTGATTGTGAACATCTCTCCTTAACTGAATAACTCCTTCCGCCTAACAAACCAAATTCAATTCTTCTTCAACTTATAACATGGCTGCTATAAATGGTTTTGATCCCTTTTCTATTTATGGTGTTCTTGCTCATAATATTAAGTTAGTAAATTTTAGCTGCATATGCCAGGGGCAAATGTCTGATTTTATTTTAGAATTGTTGGATATAGTAATCAAACAAGATATATAGAAAAGTTGGTGTTATGGGTATAATTGTTCATCTGGGATTAAGTTGTAGAAGCTGCATTTTTTTCATACGATTTACAATCATTCTTCTGATAGAAACCGTTTACTTTATATCAGATCTTGAACCTTGCATTTCTTGAATCCTAAAAGTTTGAATTGAGTTATTTTATTTTTGACAAGTTTTAATATGATTGAGTTTTTATGTTGTCGGGTAAGAATTTTTTGAGAGCCTAAATGCACACAAACATTTGTGGTTCGAAATGCCAAATTTAATTATATGCTTGGCACCAAGCCAAATGATTTAAATAGCTTCTCTCATGAAGTTATGTGACAAATACAAGATACAAATCTGTGTTTTGGGCTACAACTGTTCTTGTATACAAAACTATGGTGCACCAATTATACTATTCTTTCTTTTTAGTTCCAAAAGCCAGCACATTGGTGTTTAAGATTTGATTTTGTGAAAGCAGGCCAGTTGATATATTTTATGTTTTTTTTTCTTTGTAGCTGCCACATTAATAACAGAGAAAATATCCAAAATTAGTCAAATATGAATTTAGGCAAATGAATATATAGAATTTCTTCCATTTATATATGATGATGAAACCAGTCTAAATTAGGGTCCATTTGTTTTACCTAGTGTTTTATATTGTAAAAATTTATTTTTTCAAAAGCAGGGATTCCCTACTTTCGTAAAATGATATTTTTTCGGTTTAAAAGGCAAACAGGAAGTCTCTAACCAAACACCTAAAAATCTATCTTTTGAAGTGAAAAGGCAAACAAGAGTAGGAAAAAGAGCAACCAAACACCCCCTTACCGACTTCTCTAAAAAATTCATAAACTGAGACTTACTTACATAATGTAAAGTAAGACTGAATTTACGTAAAGTTGTAATTTTAGAACAAAAAAAAAAACTTACTTCCCCAAAAATCGAGTTTCATGTAATATTTGAATTTTACTAAAATCATTTAGTGTTATTTACTAAATTTATAAATAAAATATAAATAAATTAATAAATAAAAATTTGTAAAGGCTTTATACATTTTATGTGAAGTAGTGTCAATTTACGTAAAGTTATTATTTAAAAAAAACTCCAACCTCGCGAAAAATATGAGGTTTACATAAAATCTTTCAACTTTACAAAAGCCTCTACGATAGACTAAATTTACGTAAAGTTCTTATTTTATAAAAAAAATCAATAACTTCCCCAAATGTCGAGTTTCATGTAAACTATTTGACTTTTACGAAAATCATTTAGTGTATTTGCTAAATTTATAAATAAAAATATAAATTAACTAAAACATAAAATTATTTTTTATTAATATTTAACTAAAAATAGTTACTTTTCATAAAAGTATACAAATATTACGAAAATTTATAAAGATTCTATACATTTTACGTAAAGTAGTGTCAATTTACATGAAGTGAGACTTATTTTGCGTAAAGTTGTTATTTTATAATCTAGATTCGCAAAAAAATTTATGTAAAGTAAGACTGAATTTATCTAAAGTTGTTACTTTACAAAAGAAAAATTACTAACTATCCCAAAAAATCGAGTTTCACATAAAATATTTGACTTTTACGAAAATCATTTAGTGTTTTTTTTACTAAATTTATAAATAAAATATTTGTTTATTAATATTTTAACAAAAATAATTACTTTACGTAAGCATACACAAAAGTTACGAAAATTTGTAAAGGTTTTATATATTTTACGTAAATGAGACTTATTTTATGTAAAGTTGTTATTTTACAAAAAAATGTCTAACTTCATAAAAAAATACGGGGTTTACATAAAATCTTTAAATTTTACGTAAATCCTACACAGATACACAAAATTTATGTAAAGTAAGAAAGATTTTATGCAAGTAGTTATTAATAACTTCCCCAAAAATAATTTACAAAAAAAAGTTACTAACTTTCCCAAAAATCGAGTTTCACATAATAAAATATTTGACTTTTACAAAAATCATTTAGTGTTATTAAATTTATAAATAAAATATAAAATAATTAACAAATAAAAATATTTTTTATTAATATTTTAAAGAAAAATAATTACTTTACGTAAAAGTTTACAAATGTTACAAAAATTTGTAAACGTTTTAAACATATTACGTAAGGTACTGTCAATTTACGTAAAATGGGACATAATTTATGTAAAGTTGCTATTTAAAAAGGATCTCTAACTTTGCGAAATATATGAGGTTCAGGTTAAATCTTTCAAACTTACGTAAATCCTCTACTAATAGACATAATTTACGTAAAGTATGATTGAATTTATATAAAGTTTTACAGAGAAAACTAACTAACTTCCTCAAAAATTCAGTTTCACGTAAAATATTTAACATTTACAAAAATCATTCAGTATTATTTACTAAACTTATAAATAAAATAGTTTTTTACTGTTCTAATGAAAAATAGTTACTTTATGTAAAAGCATACGAATGTTACGAAAATTTGTAAAGGTTTTATGTTTTACATAAAATAGTGTCAATTTACCTAAAATGAGACTTAATTTACGTGAAATTATTATTTTACAAAACAATTCTCTAATTTCGCGAAAAATATGAGGTTTATAAAAAATCTTTCAACTTTAAGTAAATCCTCTACTGATAGACATATTTACAAAAAAAAATTAACTTTCCTAAAAATTGAGCTTCACATAAAATATTTGACATTTACGAAAAATCATTTTGTGTTATTTACTAAACTTATAAATAATATATAATTAAGATGAAAAATAGTTACTTTACGTAAAAGTATACAAATGTTATGGAAATTTGTAAATCTTTTATTTTAGACATAATTTACATAAAATTGCTTTAAATTTATGTAACCTTGTTATTTTAGGAGTTAAAATCCAGAAACCTTGTCAAATATAAAGTTTTCGGTAAAAATTTTGAATTTTACATAAATCTTTTATTTTTAAACATAATTTACGTAATGTTTGACTAAATTTATATAACCCGTTTACTTTAGGAGAAAAATCCATAAATCTTGTGAAAAATAGAGTTTTACGTAAAACCTTTGAACTTTACGTAAATCTTTTATTTTTAGATATAATTTACGTATACTGTAACTAAATTTACGTAACCTTTTTATTTTAGGAGAAAAAAAATTCACAAACCTTGTGAAAATAGATTTCACGTAAAACCTATGAATTTTACGTAAATATTTTATTTTTTGACCAAAATTACGTAAAATTGAACATAATTTACGTAACTTTGTTATTTTAGAAGAAAAAATACACAAACCTTGTGAAAATTAGAGTTTTACGTAAAACCATTGAACTTTACGTAAATCTTTTATTTTTAGATATAATTTATGTATAGTATGACTAAATTTACGTAACCTTTTTATTTGAGGAGAAAAAAAATTCACAAACCTTGTTAAAATAGAGTTTTATGTAAAACCTATGAATTTTACGTAAATCTTTTATTTTTTGACATAAATTACGTAAAGTTGGACATAATTTACATAACCTTGAAATTTTAGGAGAAAAAATCCACAAACCTTGTGAAAATTAGAGTTTTACGTAAAACCTTTGATCTTTATGTAAATCTTTTATTTTTAGATATAATTTACGTATAGTTTGACTAAATTTATGTAACCCGTTTATTTTAGGAGAAAAATCCACAAATCTTGTGAAAAATAGAGTTTTACGTAAAACCTTTGAACTTTATGTAAATCTTTTATTTTTAGATATAATTTACGTATACTGTGACTAAATTTACGTAACCTTTTTATTTTAAGAGAAAAAAAATTCACAAACCTTGTGAAAATAGATTTTACGTAAAACCTATGAATTTTACGTAAATATTTTATTTTTTGACCAAAATTACGTAAAGTTGAACATAATTTATGTAACTTTGTAATTTTAGGAGAAAAAATCCACAAACCTTGTGAAAATTAGAGTTTTACGTAAAACTATTGAACTTTACGTAAATCTTTTATTTTTAGATATAATTTACGTATAGTATGACTAAATTTACGTAACCTTTTTATTTGAGGAGAAAAAAATCACAAACCTTGTGAAAATAGAGTTTTACGTAAAACCTATGAATTTTAAGTAAATCTTTTATTTTTAGACATAATTTACGTAAGGTTTGACTAAATTTACGTAACCTTGTTATTTTAGGAGAAAAAATCCACAAACCTCGTGAAAATTAGAGTTTTACGTAAAACCTTTGAACTTTACGTAAATATTTTATTTTTAGATATAATTTACGTATAGTTTGACTAAATTTACGTAACATTTTTTTATTTTAGAAGAAAAAAATTCACAAACCTTGTGAAAATAGAGTTTTACGTAAAACCTATATATTTTATGTAAATCTTTTATTTTTTGACATAATTTACGTAAGGTTTGACTAAATTTACGTAACCCTTTTACTTTAGGAAAAAAATCCACAAACATTGTGAAAATTAAAGTTTTACGTAAAACATATGAACCTTACGTAAATTTTTTGTTTTTAGATATAATTTACGTATACTGTGACTAAATTTACGTAACATTTTTATTTTAGAAGAAAAAAATTCACAAACCTTGTGAAAATAGATTTTACGTAAAACCTATTTTATTTTTTGACAAAAATTACGTAAAGGTGGACATAATTTATGTAACTTTGTTATTTTAGGAGAAAAAATCCACAAACCTTGTGAAACTTAGAGTTTTACGTAAAACCTTTGAACTTTATATAAATATTTTATTTTTAGATATAATTTTATGTATAGTTTGACTAAATTTACGTAACATATTTATTTTATGAGAAAAAAATTCACAAACCTTGTGAAAATAGAGTTTCACGTAAAACCTATGAATTTTACGTAAATCTTTTATTTTTAGACATAATTTACGTAAGGTTTGACTAAATTTACGTAACCTTGTTATTTTAGGAGAAAAATTCCACAAACCTCGTGAAAATTAGAGTTTTACGTAAAACCTTTGAACTTTACGTAAATATTTTATTTTTAGATATAATTTACGTATAGATTGACTAAATTTACGTAACCTTTTTTTATTTTAGGAGAAAAAAATTCACAAACCTTGTGAAAATAGAGTTTTACGTAAAACCTATGAATTTTACGTAAATCTTTTATTTTTAGACATAATTTACGTAAGGTTTGACTAAATTTACGTAACCTTGTTATTTTAGGAGAAAAATTCCACAAACCTCGTGCAAATTAGAGTTTTACGTAAAACCTTTGAACTTTACGTAAATATTTTATTTTTAGATATAATTTACGTATAGTTTGACTAAATTTACGTACCCTTTTTTTATTTTAGGAGAAAAAAATTCACAAACCTTGTGAAAATAGAGTTTTACGTAAAACATATATATTTTACGTAAATCTTTTATTTTTAGACATAATTTACGTAAGGTTTGACTAGATTTACATAACCCTTTTACTTTAGAAAAAAAATCCACAAACATTGTGAAAATTAGAGTTTTACGTAAAGCCTTTGAATTTACGTAAAGATTTTATTTTTAGATATAATTTACATATAGTTTGACCAAATTTACGAAACCTTTTTATTTTAGGAGAAAACAAATTCACAAACCTTGTGAAAATAGAGTTTTACGTAAAACCTATGAATTTTACATAAATCTTTTATTTTTAGACATAATTTACGTAAGGTTTGACTAAATTTATGTAACCTTGTTATTTTAGGAGAAAAAATCCACAAACCTTGTGAAAATTAGAGTTTTACGCAAAACCTTTGAACTTTACATAAATATTTTATTTTTAGATATAATTTACGTATAGTTTGACTAAATTTACGTAACGTTTTTATTTTATGAGGAAAAAATTCACAAACCTTGTGAAAATAGAGTTTTACGTAACACATATGAATTTTACGTAAATCTTTTATTTTTAGACATAATTTACGTAAGGTTTGACTAAATTTACGCAACCTTGTTATTTTAGGAGAAAAAATCCACAAACTTGTGAAAATTAGAGTTTTACGTAAAACCTTTGAACTTTACGTAAATATTTTATTTTCAGATATAATTTACGTATATTTTGACTAAATTTACGTAACCTTTTTATTTTAGGAGAAAAAAATTGACAAAGCTTGTTAAAATAGAGTTTTACGTAAAACCTATGAATTTTACGTAAATCTCTTATTTTTAGACATAATTTACGTAAGATTTGACTAAATTTACGTAACCCTTTTACTTTAGAAGAAAAATCCAGACACCTTATGAAAAATAGAGTTTTACGTAAAACCTTGGTACTTTACGTAAATATTTCATTTTTGGATATAATTTACGTAGAGTTTGACTAAATTTACGTAACTTTTTTTATTTTAGATGAAAAAAATTCACAAACCTTGTGAAAGTAGAGTTTTACGTAAAACCTATATAATTTACGTAAATCTTTTATTTTTAGACATAATTTACGTATAGTTTGACTAAATTTACGTAACCTTATTATTTTAGGAGAAAAAAATTCACAAAGTTTGTTAAATTAGAGTTTTACGTAACACCTATGAATTTTACGTAAATCTTTTATTTTTAGACATAATTTACGTAAGGTTTGACTAAATTTACGTAACCCTTTTACTTTAGGAGAAAAAAATCTAAAAACTTTGTGAAAATTAGAGTTTTACGTAAAACCTTTGAACTTTACGTAAATATTTTATTTTTAGATATAATTTACGTATAGTTTGACTAAATTTACGTAACCTTTTTATTTCAAGAGAAAAAAATTCACAAAGCTTGTTAAAATAGAGTTTTACGTAAAACCTATGAATTTTACGTAAATCTCTTATTTTTAGACATAATTTACGTAAGATTTGACTAAATTTACGTAACCCTTTTACTTTAGGAGAGAAATCCACAAACCTTATGAAAAATATAGTTTTACGTAAAACCTTGAAACTTTACGTAAATATTTCATTTTTAGATATAATTTACGTATAGTTTGACTAAATTTACGTAACCTTTTTATTTTAGATTAAAAAAATTCACAAACCTTGTGAATATAGAGTTTTACATAAAACCTATATAATTTACGTAAATCTTTTATTTTTAGACATAATTTATGTAAGGTTTGACTAAATTTACCTTACCTAGTTATTTTAGGAGAAAAAATCCACAAACCTTGTGAAAATTAGAGTTTTACGTAAAACCTTTGAACTTTATGTAAATATTTTATTTTTAGATATATTTACGTATAGTTTGACTAAATTTAGGTAACCTTTTTATTTTAGGAGGAAAAAATTCACAAACCTTGTGAAAATAGTGTTTTACGTAAAATCTATGAATTTTACGAAAATCTTTTATTTTTAGACATAATTTTTGTAAGGTTTAACTAAATTTATGGTACCCTTTTACTTTAGGAGAAAAAATCCACAAACCTTGTGAAAATTAGAGTTTTACGTAAAAGCTTTGAACTTTACGTAAATGGTTTATTTTTAGATATAATTTACGTATAGTTTGACTAAACTTACGTAACCTTTTTATTTTAGGAGAAAAAAATTCACAAACCTTGTGAAAATAGAGTTTTATGTAAAACCTATGAATTTTACGTAAATCTTTTATTTTTAGACATAATTTACGTAAGATTTGACTAAATTTACGTAACCATTTTACTTTAGGAGAAAAATCCACAAACATTGTGAAAATTAGAGTTTTACGTAAAACCTTTGAACTTTACGTAAAGATTTTATTTCTAGAATAATTTACGTATAGTTTGACCAAATTTACGTAACCTTTTTATTTTAGGATAAAAAATTTCACAAACCTTGTGAAAATAGTGTTTTACCTAAAACCTATGAATATTACGTAAATCTTTTATTTTTAAACATAATTTACGTAAGGTTTGACTAAATTTACGTAACCTTGTTATTTTTGGAGAAAAAATCCACAAACCTCGTGAAAATTAGAGTTTTATGTAAAACCTTTAAACTTTACGTAAATATTTTATGTTTAAATATAATTTACGTATAGGTTTGTGAAATTTAGGTAACCTTTTTATTTTAGGAGAAACAAATTCACAAACCTTGTGAAAATAGAGTTTTATGTAATTTTTTTATTTTATCAGCCCCTATGTTAAATATCTAACATATTGTTTAGTTCTCGTATTTTAATAATATATTGTTTACTTCTTATTTTTTATTTTGATCAAGTTAAATTTTCTAGATTATTGAACAGATTAATCCCTCTATAAGAGACTAAACTGTTGAATTGAGCTAAAATATAGGGACTCATATATTATTTACCTTATAATTAATAAATCTTTAAAATTTCCATAATTAAATATTACCTGCTATAACAGGTTACTTTTATTTATTAATTTTAATTAACTTTATTTTTATTAACACATGTCCAATTACTATTGGATACTAAAACACAGTATGATTACTTTTTTTTCCAACATAGTAACCATAGAATTTACCTAATATATCAATATCAATACAATATATTTATCAATTGCTTTAATTTAATCCATGCACAATTTTGTATCAATTATAACTATGCATATATAAAAAGTTATTAAAGTATTAATGAGTATATAAATTGGAAAGGCAAGCATTATTAGACCCCTGATCTTTTATTTTTTGGTTCATTAAACACTTGATCTTTTATTTGGATACATTAAGCCTCTGATCATTTATTTTTGGTCTCATTAAGCCATTTATGACCAAAAAAATTAATTTTGAATATAAAATTCGGTTAACAGACTATTATTCATTGTAGCTGCATACGAAATTTGTACGTTTTCACTGTTTGAAAACAGTTTTTGATGTGTAATGTGGATGTAGGAAAACTGTAAAAACCTTAATTCAAACTGTAAAAATATATATTTTTTATGATTGAATTCTTCTATATAATGCATATTTGAGCCTCAAGTATTTAATAGTAAGAATTACACAATATATCTACAAACATTAGAAGAAAATGAAACAAACATATTTACTAGTTCATATATTGATCTAGTGAGCAAATGAAACCTCTACTCTTGTAAATGAAAACCACCTCCGCCTCAACACTCCTTCTTCGCATGCCCTTTCTCATATCTCACTTGCATTTCATCTCTTAGAGAAAGCTAGGAAATGAATTTATTAAAATCTGCAAAAGATTCTTCATGAGAATTACTCTGTCACCGTCAATTAAATATATGAGAGAGAAATGATCCTTTGATTCACAATCCAAAGAACATATGAAGGGAGCAATTAACAAATGAATATCTAATATTTAGCTTACTTTTTTATTGCACAAAACCAAAAAAAAAAAATGGAGCATATAAGCACTAATCCTACCAATGAATAAAATCAAAATAGAAACTAAATGAGTTTACAACCATTGAATTGTCAAACTAATAAAGGGTTCTACTCAACATTATTCAAGTAAATACCATAAGATGAAATAAAGCTAGCACCCCAAAGAAATTGAGTTTCAAGCCATTCATTTAAAAAATGGTTGACAACTTGGCATCAACATCCTTACTGCAACTGTATGTAGGTATTTAACCCACACTAAATTAGTACAGGAAAAAAACATGTTTTAACATACCTCATTGAATTTCATCAGAAGTTTCTCTCTACAAATTTGACCATCTTAGAGATGATATTGTACTTGGATGATTATAAAACTGTCAAACATGCCTTAAGAAGGAGCATAGCAAAGCCACTACCATAAGCCCTTTTTTAAGTGTTTATGGATTGGAGATGAAGTCCCTCCTAATATAAAAGCTTCTGTAGAATGAACGAATTTCAATTATACATGTAAAAATAAAATAAAATACATAAAAAAATTCCAGTGAACTAATTAAACTTGTAAAACATGCTCTCCAATATGCATCAATTTAACGTCATTCAAGTGTCTTTAACATGTCTATGACTATACTGTAATTTATCAAAAACCAATTAGGGGACTAACATTGGAAAAAATAAATCCTGAGAGGAAACTAACATTAAAACTTCATCAATCTTTAGTACATACTGCAACATACATCAACCAATTGCAGATCCTCGTCATATCAAGTCCAAGAAATCCAGTGACATAAGAAAGCCCTGAAGGAAAATATAAAAATCGTAGTGGTAAAAGAGAGAAGTTAGGATCAAAAAGTAACTAACAGTTCATGCAAAAAAAATGTTGAGATTAGAAAATAACACTGTAACCCTTGAAGTACATTTTAATGTAAATACGAAGTTCAATTTGACAAAATAAAATACTTACTTTTTAACCAAAGAAATCCCCTTCTACTTGTCTCATTCCCCACCCCCAAAAACTCCTACCACCTATCCTTGTATTGTTTACCTGAAAATAAAATAAAAATACAACAAAGTAAACATCTCCAACCTTGGAATTGAATGGAACTGAAATTGGAAAAAATGAACAGAGTAAATCAAGTAAATTATACAAAATTGAACATACAGGGCAAATATATATCTTTAAAATCATGGTAGATCAAACCCATAGAGAAAAAGGAAGAAGAACTCTACAGATAGAAAGTAAAATAAAAAACCAATAGAACTTAAATTTCTCATAAATATTGTAGAGAAAAAAATTGTATAAAATTGAACACACGGATGCAAATGTATATCTTTGAAACCATGATAGATTGAACTCATAACGGGAGAGATCGAGCAAACCCATGAAAGTTCCACTAAACCAGAAAAAAATGGAAGATCCAAACCAATATAGACTATCAGCTTTTGAGTTTGCCGATATCGTTTAAACAACGAATCAAGCAAAGTGTATAGAGGAAACTGTATGAAAACTACAATTTTGGAGTGCAGTTAAGAAAAAACAAAAGTTAATGAAGAATGGTAGCTGGTTGGGAGAGGGTGTTGTTGAAGGAATAACACTATCAGAAAACCCATATTTTAATCCTCATCAGAGCAGAACAGAAATGTTAAATAATATACTTGTGCAAAACCAAAGAGAAGGATTGAAGGATATACAATCAATGAGAATCTGCCTTACAATAAGACCCGCAATTGCCTATGCATATTGGCTAAAGAAGACAATGAAAATTAGAATTTTAGAAATCTAAAAACCATCAAAATAAAAGATGAGCAGATAAGAGAACAGGGTGAGAAAAGATGAAACTGAAAATCAGTTTCCAAAAGAAAAAAAAAAGAAATCGAAGCAGTTTAGCAAGTAGTTGAGATAAATGAAAGTGGTCTAAGATCGAGGGAGTGGGAAGAGCAGTTGTGGAAGAGTATTAATTTGAGAATATAAGAAAAATTGAACAAAAAATCTCAAAATTTTGAGAATATGACACACCAGCTTAAAGGTAAGCTGTTTTGAATATAGTAATAGATCAGAGAACCATATTAAGAAAAAGATACGACGAAATCAAGATGGGAAGTAAATTCGTTTCTTTGTATAACTGTGATAACTACACTTCCTTTATTGATACGTAATCCGTCCCTAGAAAACGCTGTTACCTTCGGTCGGGGCACTCTGATGCTAAAGTGAGTATCGTATAGAAAAATATAATATAAAAAGTACTTATATAAGTGATAGTTAGCTTACTTGAAAAGATACCCCCGAAGGGTATATATACAACTTTCTACAATGTTTTTGGCCTAATGAGACTTAATTGAGTCGTTACACCATTACTCTTATTTAATAACTATTTATTTCCTATTTAGTACCATTTATTCCTTGATAGAAGGAATAACGGTTCCTCTTGATAACCGTTCAAGTGATTTGTGGCGAGGGAAATCTATTCCTAGTGGTGGATCCTTCTCAATAGTCTTTAGTGTATCATCAAGATGGCGTGTCTAATATAATAACGTATTAGGAGGCATAATATGTCTTGGCATATCACGAGTTGATAGCCTTTGTAGTTTGTCTTCCGTTTACTTGATTGTTTGCTCGTGTATACTTTCGGATGCTATCAAACTGAAAAAGGCAATTTAGGAGGAAAATGAACTGATAAACGTTGTAGAAGCCCAAAAAATCAAAGAACACCAATTGAATCTGAAATTCATGTGAGTTAAATAGAACAAGAAACCCAAAATCTACATCAGCTATCACCAACAACAAACTCAAAATCTACATCAACTATCACTGTATGCAAATGTAAAATCATCAAGCAAGAGAACAAAACCTTTAACTATCGAGAATTTAACAAAAGAACAATCTTGCACAAAAAAACAGTAAATCAAAGAACATCGTTGCATAATTCTAAAATTCATGTGTGTTAAATAGAATAACAAATCCAAAATCAACAAGAGCTATCACCGTCTAGAAATGGAAAATTACTAAGCTTGAGATGAAAACCTTTGCATATTAACAAAATTACAAGAAAAACCTAGAAAAAACGAAGAATTAGGTTGCTTCTATGAATAAATAGGAAAACAAAGAACGTAGAAAATGGAAAGAAACGACAATAGGATAGTAGCTAGGTGAATATAAGATTAAATTATGAATTTGCAATAAATAAATTAATATCTGATAATCATAAATTTGAAAAAACTATAAATAATTATATCAGATTCTAATATTGAAAAATTAAGAAGCGGTCCTCTAATAATAAACAAAAAAAAAAGATGTTTAAATGTAAACAAAATGAAAAGATGATTTCCTATGTAATTTCTGTTGGTCCCTTGTTTAGTTGCAAGTATAGTTCCAGGGGGGGGGGGGTTAGGAACTATTTAAACTTTTTTCGCAATTTAGGCAGACTTCTTTTTCTAAAGAAAAAGGTTTGAACAGCGGCGCTGAGTAAACAGCAAGATACTAGCTTAGTCAACAGGTGACTAGGTCAGTTCCTCAGCTTGAGTCAGGAGATAGCACTTGGAGTCTATTCCTGAACTCAGACATTCAACGCGCACAACTCAACTTGACCTCTTTACTTGGTCAGTTTTGATTATTTAAAGCAAGCAATATAAATTAGGAGTTAAGGTTTAGAAATACTTCACTCAGCAGATTTATCCAGGTTCGGCTTCTTCTAAGCCTACGTCCTGTCCCCGGAACACTTCCGAGATTTCGAATCCTCTACTGAGCTCTTTAAAGGTAGAGCCTCAAACCTTTTACAATATCAGCAATTGAGTATGACAAGAGTACCTTCCTCTATACTTCTACTCAATCCTAATCTCTCCGCTGAGTACTTAAAACCGAGTACTCAGCCTCTCCTTTCTATTTCTAGAAATGATAAGTGTTTTTGTCCTAATACAAAGATGTGCTAAGACACTTTAGACGATTTACAATCACTCTAGACTTTTACACAAATATGAAAATGTAGTGTAAGAAATTTGCTTTGCTTCTTGCTTGCAGAACTTGTAGAGATTTGGTCAGCGTAATGGCTTGATCAAGTTCTGTGTGTTGTGAAGCTTGTGATGGCACTATTTATAGAGACGTCTGGTCATTCGGTCATTTCGAATTTCGAAATAACCGTTGGAGGGAAACGGCTATATGTCGTTGTCATCCTGACTTGCACAGAGCTCTCGGCCAATCATAATCGTGTATCTTCTGTCCTCGGTCAGCACAGCAGATGGTCTCTCCTTTTATGGTAAAGTCAACTGGACAGCATACTGTGTCGTCTGAACTTTGCCAAAAGAGGAAACACTTTGTCTGGAAGTTTTCCTTTGCCAGCTGCTGTCTTGTACGCTTTGTCGAGACTACTCAGCAGCTTCATCTTGAAGTTGTTCCCGAAGGTCTTCTAGATCCTTCCGATTGCTGAGTTGCGTTTTGAACAAAAACGGCAGCGTCTTGACATACGCGGGCCGAGTGTACTGAGTTGTTTAACTTGGGCCTTGGTTTCCGTATTGGGCTTGGGCCTTCCAATCCTTATGACTTATAACATTTATACTCAACATTGAACAAACACATTAGTAGAATAAATCAAAGCATTTAAACTTAGTGTGTTTAGGATATGTGTTATAATTTATATTTAAACAATTTTGTCAAATCAAAATTATGTGGAAAGGTATTTCAACAATTTCTTCGACTAATTATTAATCTAAAACAAATTGAGGCCCCGACCTCTCCTTTTGGACAACAATCACTAAACCATGAGCTTTAAGTGAGGAAAACATCTAACAATCTAACAACAAAAACGCTAAACCTTCGAGTTTAGTTGCATTTTATTTTTCTATAAAAAGTAGTCAATTAGTGTAAAACATAAATTGATATCCTTATAAATTAAATTGCTCCTCATTCCCTTTCAATTATCATTTTTTAACTTGATTAATATTTTATTTTATTTTAATTAATTTGTCATTGATAAAAGCACTTCCTTCGCTGATGATAATTCTGTTGTTGGTGAGACGCTTTTGGGTTCGGTCGTGGCACCTCCGATGATAAAGTCAGAGAATTCAGGATTAATAGGTATCGAAAATGTTTAGGAGAGTGTTGTTAACTTACATCTAAAGATACATTGATGGGAAGTATATATATCCTCTGTTGTGTAACATGCTTGCTTTAATTGGACCATTTATCATTACTCCTATTAATTGTCAGTACTCTTATTAATTGTCATTATTCCTCCTTCTAGAAGGAATAACGGTTTAGAAAGAATAACGGTTTTCTCGAGATTCTACAAAACTGTACAAGAGGTATAATGACGTGGCAATGTACATCCTTACATTCTTTCCATCGTCTTCTCGAATCCCTTAATCAGTCTTTCATGCGGATCTTAACAGACATGACTTTTGGGGATTCTCTTAAGATTGTCGGTTTTATATGATAAGACCTTTGGAGGCGAATCTATCCCACATAGATTCGTATGTGTTATCATGGACTCTTCCTATTTCCTTCCTTCCATGTATTTGCGTATTTGCTGATGGTTGATGACATCATTTACAAATCTAGATGTTATCAGAAGCACCCTATAAAAGTCTAAAAATCCCATTAGGGTTGTTCACCTTCTAGGCGTGCCATGCATTTATTGCTCCTCTATTAGGCACGTTTCCTCAAGCTAGTGAGACTTGGACACGTCACCAAGCCTTTTCGATTTTTGAAGTGTTATGTCCCTTCTCTCTTTTAAAGATGGTTTAGGCAGTGCGATGGGAAATTCGTTTGTGCTTTCTTCCTTTCCTCACTCTTCTTCTTAGATGATTTCCGGTGAAATCTTCCTTTCTTCATACGTCACCGGTGATGACAATTTCCTTACTTCTACGATTATGTAAGTGTTTTATCTTCTTTTTGGTATTTTTTTCATCTTTTGCTCCCATTATATGTTTTTTTATTTTACAATTTTCTTTATTTTGCTTAGTATGAGCCAAGACAACACCACCAATTTATTTGGTGAAGCCTTTGAGAACACACATTCTGGCCATCTAGAACGCAAATACCCTTCTATTTTCGATCAACCTTCTAACTCCCCTTATAGTGAGGTAGAGGAGATTAGCTCCTCCATTCCTAGGAAAATAGGGGGCAAAATCCCTTAGAATAGCCTCCACCGAGTCTATTGTGACTCAGGAGATAACTTATATGCTCAAAGTGGCGTATCTTTGGTTGAGGGATTTGACTTGTATAATTTCCCGCCATAACCAACGACCGTGGAATCCTCTTGATATGTTTCACTATATACGTTAGTCATATTGAGACGAGATTTTGATATTCATTCTCCGAAGTAATCTGTGAAATCCTTCATTCTTTTGATATCATAGTGGGGTAAATTACATACGTAGTGTACAACCTTTACCTATTTTCACACTTTGGTGTACAACGTTCAATTTTGCACACTAAAATGTACAATCTTTTGGTGACCTCCCACTAAAGTGTACAACAGGTAATTGTGACCGGTCAACCCGAAATCAACGCTCCACCTCAGCAATTTAACTTTTCTAAAAATAAAAAATTAACCCAATAAATATAACATTACTTTTTTACCCTTTATAAAATCATCTTCTTCAACCTCCACCCTTATTTTCTTTCTACTCCATTTTCAAAAATTATTTCTCTTCAACCTTCATACTTGTTTTCTTTGTACTCCATTTTCAAAAATTATTTCTCTCTCTAACTCTCATCTCTCTCTTATTTTCTCTCTCATCACTTCTCTCTCTAACTCTTCCATCTCTCTCTAATCTTATAAGCTAGTTAGGAAATTATCAGACATCATCTTCTTATTTTTGTCTTTCTATTTTTGTATCTTCGTATTCTCTTTTCTTTCCCTTTCATTTCCCTCCTCTATTTCCATCGCTCGAAATCGAGAGCTCAGCTAGTAACGGAGATGGACGGAATCACGTCGCAGCTGAAGCGAGGAATTTCTCGCCAATTCTCCACAGGTTCCAATAACAAAATTCTTTACTCACTGTTGCATCAATCACCTTCTTCACTTCCCAGGATGATATTAGTCCCTCCAATCACTTATGTTTTTCGGACGGTCGGCCAAGATTTTGTCGTTGGTGGTGAAGAACTCTTTAGCTAATTCCAGACTGCTTATGATCAGAGATTTGTAAACTCCGATCTTCAGCATATATATCGGACCGTATTTATCTGCCAAATCTCCTAACGTTTCATGACGCTGGTGGTTTCCGGCTAGGAGACGGAGATGGCTTATGATAGGCCATGCCCCTTTTGGTTGCTGATATGGGTATTTTACCCCTATCTTTTAGCGTGATTTACGGGTTGATTTCGGATAAAATAAATAAGTTTAATTACAAAAATAAAGCGTTTTGATAAAATAAAGAAATAAAAATAAATTTCGAACTTTCAGTTAATTTTCCGTATTTTTTGATTTGTTTAGGAAATAAAAACGTCAAGCTAACTCGGCTCGCAAGATTTGTATTTCAGGTACGAGCAAGGACAAAAAATCTATTCCATATGCGGGGCGTATAATCCTCTACGCGGGGCGTGAAATATGGTGTCGGTAATGATTGCCTTATCCGCAGACGCCATGTGGAACTGACTCAGCATACGCGGGGCGTATGACACATGTCGGAAATAATTGGCCTAATCCTGAAAGTCAGACTGCATTGTCTCCCGGAGTCAACTCTCCATACGCGGGGCGTAAAAGGCAGTTCTTCAACGTAAAAAGATCAGAGACTCATTTACGCGGGGCGTACTTCAGCTACGCAGGGCGTGTTTGAGACAATTAGACACGAAATTGGTCCACATGCAGGAGATTTCTGATGGAATGGGCACTTACGCGGGGCGTAGACCACTTTACGCGGGGCGTATCATGGGATTTCTGCACCAAATAATGTTGCTCCATACTTGTACTTTGTGAAATTACAAGCTTGCCCTTGCTTGATGTCTATAAATAGGAAGCTCTTGAACTTCATTTGATACCAAGAAATAATTACACACTAGAGAGCAACTATACTTGTTTTGTTACTTGTTGTAGTATAGATTCAGTTTTTGTAGCTAAACTCTCCACCTCGAGAGCTTGTTCGGTTGTTCCGGCATTCCATCGAAGTTCCGCTCCATCATTCGTCACCAAGCTCGAGAGTTCCACCTCCACGACCTAGGAGACGGCTTTGAGTCCGGTTAGCTAGTTTCAAGGGCGGATTCTCCCCTTTTACGTGCTAATTAGCTTGTACTCTTCCTATGTACTAGGATTGGTTGTATTCCATTTATATACATTTCATATTTATAATTTCATGATTTATAATCTCTATTTCCCTTTACGTGTTAGTATTTGCTACTTGTTTTGATATTGATAATTGACTATTGTGTAGGAGAACGCGATTTTCGACGCCATTCGGGCTATCTTTAGGGAGTTATATAGGTGTTGCCCTACCGGAAGTGACAAACCGGAAACCGTAGGAATTGACAAGCCACGGAACTTACGGGCCCTAGTTTCTAATTCCCCCGCATTAGACACGCCTTGACTAGGAATTACGTAGTCTAAGTGCTTCACGGGTCGGTCCTACTATACTTAGTCGTCTTTGCAAGAGTAAATTATCATCCGTATACATTTAGAGTCATTATTTATCGTGGTTATAACTTATCAATATTCATCCCACTACATAGGGTTTTAGCTACAGAAATCTGAGTCGCCAATAGTTAGGATAGTGTGTAGTTGTATCTTACTTCACCCCCGAAGTAATCGCTGCTTAAATAACATACGAAACCGAGTCGTCTAATACTTGTAATTATAAATCCCATGGATTCGATACCCGGTCTTAACCGAATTATTACTTGATACGACGGGGTGCACTTGCCCCTAAGTAGTCGTAGCGTCTAGTAGAGTTAAGAACATTTAAAAGATCACATCCATATTCATAGCACATTCACCACAATACACATTTAGTCGTCATTAGAAAAGCTCACACTAGGCGCCGCGCTATCAAGTTTTTGGCGCCGTTGCCGGGGATTTATAATCTCCTACAATATTAGACAAAAACGTTTCATTGTTAGTTTAAGCATTCTTTTGTATAAATTGTTTATATATACTCTTACTAACATTATTCTTTCTTGTGGATAATTCTTTTATACTTGTTTTACTTTATGCACACCCGATCTAAAAGTGATTCTCTTATTCCTATTGATCTTGAAATTGAACGTACTCTTTGTAGGATTCGAAAAGAGAAAATGGCAATCCTCAACAATGAAGCCGAGCAGCCCGAAGTTAACCAAAGGCGACCGGTTCAACCCGTAAATAATAACCGTGATGGTGGAGGCAATGACACTCGATCGATGTTGGAGATTCTTGCTCCGCATCGCTCTCAAAACCGTCATGGAATCATTGCCCCCACCATCCCGGCCGACACATTTGAAATAAAAACTAGCATGATCCAATTAATCCAACAACTTGGTCAATTCGGAGGGGAACTGCATGAAAACCCTAACGAACACCTTGATAAATTTCTTATGTGCGCCGAAACTTCTCGGCAACACGGTGTTCCGGTTGAAGCAATCCAACTCAAATTATTTCCTTTTTCTTTGACAGGACAAGCGCTGGAATGGTTACACTCGTTGGAGGCGGGATCGATCACCTCATGGGAAGCACTCGAAAGGGAGTTCCTCTCTTATTACTTCCCGCCTTCCAAAACGGTTAAGTTGAGGAACGACATCACTTCCTTTAAGCAACTCGAACGCGAGGCCCTCCACTCAGCTTGGGCTAGGTTCTGAAAGTTGCTCCGAAACTGCCGCCACCATGATATTCCTAAGCATGATTTAGTAAGTACATTCTATCATGGATTAACACCGACTAATCGTGCAACCATTGATTCTGCCGTAGGTGGGGATTTGTTTCGCAAATCGGCAAGCGAGGTGTATGAGCTCATTCACGAATTAGCCAGGAAAAGCATCCAGTGGCAAGAAGATCGGCTTGCTGGACCCTCGCAACATCAACCCTTTGCCGTAGAGGACGAGGCTCCCACAATCTTCATGATCGAAATGAACAAGAAATTGGACGCTTTAATGGCGCAAATGAGCCTCCAAAATTCAGCACAAGTCTTAGTGTGCTCTCACTGTGGTGGTGGCCACCAAGGTAAGGATTGTCAAGCCGGAAGCCCTTTTGCCGGTGACACCGAAAGCGTAAGTTATATAGGAGGACAACAAAGGTATAATTCATATTATAACTCCTATTCTAACTCAAATGCTTATCACCACCATAGCAACAAAAACAACGGATGGCGGCCTCAACACCCACACCCGAATCCATTTTATGGTGATATGCGGGATGTGTTGGAGCCCCCATCCAAACCCCATAGAGAATTCACGGAGCAAAATTCGGGCCAATTCCCTCACGCCCATGGAGGACAAAACCCTCAACCTCCTAGCAATGCGCAAGACACCATGGTAATTGATCTTCTTAAAGAAATATCTTCCCGTCTTGCTAATAATGAAGCATTTTGCAGGGATTTGGGACAGCAAGTAGCCCAATTGAGTCGCCAACAACGAGAAAGACAACATGAGTCTCTCCCGTTTAACATCGAGCAAAACCCAAGACCAAAGGACCGGGAAACCGCACAAGCAATAACTCTCCGTAGTGGTAAGGGTTTGGAACCACCAGTTCCAAAGGCGACTCCATCCGCTCCAAAAGTAAGTGATGAACCGGAAGTGGTAAGCAACCCCGGTTCAGATCCGAAACCCACGACTTCCTCGGATAAGAATAAAAATATATGTGATCCAATTGGAGCTTACGTACCAAAGCTCCCTTTTCCGCAACGACTTAAAAAGGAAAAATTGGACCACCAATATGGCAAGTTTTTGGAGATTTTTAAGAAACTTCACATTAACATTCCGCTTGCGGAAGCATTGGAGCAAATGCCTACATATGCGAAGTTTCTTAAAGAAATCCTCGCCAAAAAGAGGAAGTTAGATTATAATGAAACGGTAGCGCTCACGGAGGAATGCTCCGCAATTATAACAAACAAACTCCCACCTAAACTCAAAGACTTAGGTAGTTTTTCTATCCCTTGCACGATTGGTAATGTCGAATTTAGAAGAGCCTTATGTGATTTGGGTGCTAGCATCAATCTAATGCCTTTGTCTGTGTTTAGGAAGCTTGGCTTGGGAGAACCAAAGCCTACCAATATAACGCTCCAGTTGGCCGATAGATCCATTGCCCGGCCAAAAGGAGTTGTGGAGGATGTCTTAGTGAAAGTGTACAAGTTCATTTTCCCCGCCGATTTTGTAGTGCTCGATATGGCGGAAGACGACTCGGTACCAATCCTCCTAGGACGACCATTTCTTGCAACCGGTAGGACTCTCATTGATGTCCACGAAGGTAAGCTCATCCTACGGTTGCAAGACGAAGAGGTAGAATTTAACGTGTACAATTCCATGAAATTTCCGTCTAATACCTTGGCGGACTGTAATTTTTTAAATTCCGTAGACTCTATTGATCTTTTTGTTGGAGAATTTTGTGGTAGGTCTTCTGCGGAAACCTCTTTGGGAATAGACGATAATGAGCATGTGGATGAGGAGCCATTAAACAAGCCATTTGAATACTCCTCCGAAATAGAACGATGTCTGTTGGCAAGGAGCCGGTTCGAGGGTTTGGACCGAGATAGCAAAGCAAAGCCGAAGTCCTCTCTCGAGGAGCCTCCAACTTTGGAACTTAAACCCTTGCCTCCTAATTTAAAATACGTATTTTTGCAACCTCCTAATTTCTTACCGGTTGTTATTTCTTCGCTTTTGACAGCGGAAATGGAGGAAGCATTAATTGCGGTGTTACAAAAACATAAAGGCGCATTTGGATGGACCATTCACGACATAAAAGGGATCAGCCCCACCATTTGCACACACCGCATCTTTATGGAGGATAAAGTCAAGCCCTCCGTGCAGCCGCAACGACGGCTTAACCCAATATGAAAGAGGTAGTAAAGGCCGAGCTCTCAAGTACTTAATGACTAAGCAAGATGCCAAACCACGCTTGATACGGTGGATCCTACTCCTACAAGAATTCGACATCGAGATCAAGGATAAAAAAGGAGTAGAGAATGTTGTGGCCGACCATCTCTCTCGCTTACAGGGCGAGCAAGAAAAATCTCCGGAAACTATTGAGATTAAGGAGACCTTTCCCGACGAAGCACTCTATGCGGTAACATCTTTACCTTGGTATGCCGATATGGCAAACTACAAAGCCGGTAATATTCTTCCCCCGCACCTTACATACGAGCAGCGTAAGAAATTCTTTCACGATGCTAAACACTATTTTTGGGAAGAACCCTATCTGTTCAAATCATGTGCTGATAACATTATTCGTAGGTGTATACCGGAAGATGAGGTTAATCATGTGCTTCATATGTGTCATACCCAAGAGCCGGGGGGCCACTTTGGCCCTAGTCGGACTATGGCAAAGGTCTTACAATGTGGGTTTTATTGGCCTACTTTGTCCAAGGATTCCCAAGAATTCGTCAAATCATGTGACGCTTGTCAAAGGAGCGGGAACATCTCCCGAAAACATGAAATGCTCCAACAGGGAATCCTAGTTTGCGAACTTTTTGACGTGTGGGGGATAGACTTCATGGGACCTTTCCCTAAGTCGCATAACAACGCTTACATTCTTGTAGCGGTTGACTATGTCTCCAAATGGGTAGAGGCCGTTGCCTTACCTTCAAACGACTCTAAGGCGGTAGGGAAATTTATAAAGAAAAACATTTTTACTCGGTTCGGGACCCCTCGAACTATCATTAGCGACGGGGGTTCCCACTTTTGCAACCGGCAATTCGATCAACTCTTACTTAAATATGGGGTTGCACACCGAGTCTCTACACCCTACCACCCGCAAACTAGTGGGCAAGTTGAGGTTTCTAACCGAGAGCTAAAATAAATAAGTTTAATTACAAAAATAAAGTGTTTTGATAAAATAAAGAAATAAAAATAAATTTCGAACTTTCAGTTAATTTTCCGTATTTTTTATTTGTTTAGGAAATAAAAACGTCAAGCTAACTCGGCTCTCAAGATTTGTATTTCAGGTACGAGAAAGGAGCAAAAATCCACTCCATACGCGGGGCGTATCATACCTTACGCGGGGCGTAAAACACG
Source organism: Euphorbia lathyris (assembly GCF_963576675.1). Lineage (NCBI taxonomy): Eukaryota > Viridiplantae > Streptophyta > Magnoliopsida > Malpighiales > Euphorbiaceae > Euphorbia > Euphorbia lathyris. Next base: position 66,821,635 of record NC_088914.1, on the reverse strand, counting down.
GTGTCAGAAATAATTGCCTTATCCGCAGACACCACGTAGAACTGACTCAGCATACGCGGGGCGTATGCCACCCTACGCGGGGCGTATGACACATGTCAGAAATAATTGGCCTAATCCTGAAAGTCAGACTGCATTGTCTCCCGGCGTCAACTCTCCATACGCGGGGCGTATCACCATATACGCGGGGCGTAAAAGGAAGTTCTTCAACGTAAAAAGATCAGAGACTCATTTACGCGGGGCGTACTTCAGCTACGCACGGCGTAAAAGCTCCAATTCAAGCAATAAAACTTCAGAGACTCAAACACGCGAGGCGTACTTCAGCTACGCAGGGCGTGTTTGAGACAATTAGACACCGAATTGGTCCACATGCAGGAGATTTCTGACGGAATGGGCACTTACGCGGGGCGTAGACCACTTTACGCGGGGCGTATCATGAGATTTCTACAGCAAATAATGTTGCTCCATACTTGTACTTTGTGAAATTACAAGCTTGCCCTTGCTTGATGTCTATAAATAGGAAGCTCTTGAACTTCATTTGATACCAAGAAATAATTACACACTAGAGAGCAATTTATAAAGACCACATCCATAGATATAGAGTCCGCACTCATAATATATACATTTCGTCGTAAGAAACTCTACCACTAGGCGTCGCGCTATCAAGTTTTTGGCGCCGTTGCCGGGGATTTATAATCTCCTACAATATTAGACAAAAACGTTTCATTGTTAGTTTAAGCACTCTTTTTGTATAAATTGTTTATATATACTCTTACTAACATTATTATTTCTTGTGGATAATTCTTTTATACTTGTTTTACTTTATGCACACCCGATCTAAAAGTGATTCTCTTATTCCTATTAATCTTGAAATTGAACGTACTCTTTGTAGGATTCGAAAAGAGAAAATGGCAAACCCCAACGCCGAGGTCAACCAACCCAACGGAAACCCAAGGCCGCAAGTGAACAACATCCGCGGGGGCAATGATACGCGTTCGATGATGGAGATCCTTGCTCCGCATCGTCCCCAAAATCGTAATGGCATTGTCGCCCCCACGATCCCGGCCAATACATACGAGATCAAGACCGGAATGATCCAATTGATACAACAATGTGGTCAATTCGGAGGGGAACTCCATGAGAACCCCAACGAACATTTGGATAAATTTCTTATGTGTGCCGATACCTCTCGGCAAAATGGTGTTCCCGTTGAGGCTGTAAGACTGAAATTGTTTCCTTTTTCATTGACAGGACAGGCATTGGAATGGCTACACTCATTGGAAGCGGGATCCATCACGTCATGGGAAAAGCTTGAGAAGGAGTTCCTTTCCTACTATTTTCCGCTGTCCAAAACAGTCAAGTTACGGACCGATATCACATCCTTCAGGCAGTTGGAATGCGAGGCCCTTCACGCAGCTTGGGCTAGGTTCTGGAAATTGCTCCGAAACTGCCCCCACCATGACATCCCAAAGCACGACTTGGTAAGCACTTTTTACCACGGGTTAACCCCCACTAACCGTGCGACTGTTGATTCCGCTGCAGGTGGGGATCTATTTTGGAAGTCAGCTAGTGAGGCCTACGAGCTCATTCATGAGCTCGCGAGGAAAAGTGTGCAATGGCAAGAGGATCGGCTTGCCGGCCCGTCGCGACACCAGACGTTCGCTGTGGAGAAAGAGGCTCCGAAAAGCTCCATAGCAAAAATGAACAAGAAACTTGACTCGTTGATCACCCAATTGAGCCTCAATAAAAGTGTGCAGGTCCTGATGTGCACTCACTGTGGTGGAGACCATGATGCGTTTAATTGTCAAACCGGTAGCCCCTTCGCCGGCGATACCGAAAACGTAAGTTATATAGGAGGCAACCAAAGGTATAATTCCCATCCGAACTCATATTCTCACCACAATAATAATAATAATAATAACGGCGGATGGAGGCCTCGATACCAACACCCGAACTTATCATATGGCAATAATAATAACGTGTTGAGGCCTCCATCCGGCTTTGAGCAAGAATTTCGGGAAAACGGGCTCGGGCAATCACAAGCCACACCCGGTAATCGGAACGCTCCACCTTCCAACAATGTACACGACCAATCGGTCACGTCCTTGTTGAAGGACATATTAACCCGTCTTTCCGATAGCGAAGTGTTTTGTATGGATCTTAGCCGCCAGGTGGCCCACCTGAACCGTCAACAGCAGGACATGCCTCTAGGAACCCTCCCGGCGAACACTGAACAAAACCCGCGAGGTAAGAATAGGGAATCCGGACAAGTGATAACGCTCCTCAACAATAGGAGTTCGGACCCGTCAAGCTCCAACGCGGACGTCTTGCAATAAGCCGCCATATAAGAAAGTCGAGCTACTTCGACTCAAAACGTAGCATCGGTTTGAATTCCTCGAACCACTTGTCTATATGTATTATAAACGTTATCTCTTTTCTTTATTTTTCATTATTGTTATTTTATTTTCATCTTCATTTTTACTTTATTTTATTTTCTCCCATTTTCTTTTATTTTCATAAAATCAAAAGAAAAACAAATCCCACATCAATCCAAAACCCTTAAAATACGCGGGGCGTACAACCCCTTGCACCCCGCGTAGTTGTGTGTCTGCCCCTTTTACTTAATAAAAGACACACTACGCGCGGCGTACCTGAATTTGCGCCCTGCGTAGACGTTACTCATTGACGCTCTTGTTTAATAAGTGCCACGTAGAGGATACGCGGGGCGTACCCTAGGGTACGCCGCGCGTATCCTCGGGGAGTTGTGAATCACAACTCCCCATGGCAACTCTCTCTCTCTCAAACTTTCCATCACTCCTCTTCCCTATACAACTTTTCCACTTCCACACTCCACCTCCTCTTCCACCCAATCAATTTCCATCATTTCAAATTCAAATTTTCAACTTCCCTCCATAATAAATTTTCATTAACTACCTCCTTAATTACAAATTAATAAAAATTAAAAAGAGTCATAAATAAAACATAAAAATCATAAAATCAATTAAAAATCATTAAACACTCATAAATCCAAAAGTCAAAAAAATCAAAAAATTACCAAAAACCACAGAAATCCTTCATCTTCCGTCCTCATACGCGGGGCGTAACCCCATTTACGCCCCGCGTCTCCGCCCTTTTTGTCATCAAAAAGGAGCAGGAGATCCGATACGCCTGGCGTAATCCTATTTACGCCGCGCGTATCTCACCATTCTTGCGCAAAAGAACATCAGGGGGAGGGATACGCGTGGCGTGGCCCCTTTACGCCCCGCGTACCCCTCTGGGAATTCGAGCTTTGCTTGGATTCCCCACTTCTCCCCTATATATATCTTCCCTTTTTCTCCATTTCCTTCCTCACAACTACCCCAACTCTTCACAACACTCATCTCCCACTCCCTCTTCATTGCTTCTCCCTTCTTTCTCATACAATCATGACCCGAAGCAAACGAGCAGCCGTTAACACTCCCCTCGACCAAAAAATGCAAGCTCATCGAGCTCGCACCACTCGCTCCTCCCACACCCAAAACCAACCACAACAGCCACCCGAGCGGGAAAGCACGCCCCCTCTCACCCGCCTATACCGGGCCCCTTTTCACCTTCTCACCGAGGAGGAGGCCACCCGGTACGAAGACCTTTGTGCCGCCACCGTCATGGAGCTTCCCTATATCCCACGAAGCGTGCTCGATCAACACGATCTCGGCACGCCTTTTAAAGCTCGTCTCCGTGCCTTCGAATGGTACGACATCTATAGTAAAGAATACCACGTGTACCCCTCCTTGGTCCTTGAGTTCTACACCACCCTCACCTCCAACAACGTCCCCGGAGCCACACTCTTCAACTTCCGCCTCCACAACCGCCCATTCTCCATTGACACTCAATGGCTCCAACACCATTTCACTTTCCAAATGGAGGGGGGCAGATCTAGTTGGCCCATCGGCGTTGCCGCTCGTGAGTTTTGGGCCTCCATTACCGGGTCCGATGACTATCACATCTCCAACCTCTGCCCATCTCTCATCCGTGACCCTATCCTCCAACTTCTCCACCGTTTCATCTCATTTTACTTCTCGGGGAAGTCCGAGGCCTCTAAGGTCAACAAACACGAACTGTTGGCCCTCTACTGTTGTGTCAATGGGCTCACCTATGACCTCGCCTACCACGTGGCTGCTCATTTCTTCGCCTCCTACTTCAACCTCCATGGCAATCCACCTCCACCTCAACCATAGTTCCATTTCTTTGTGTTTTCCATTTTCTTTTGATTTTTGATGTACTATCTTTTTATTATATTAGTAATTTCCGTTTATGTTTCGTGCTATTTTTGCGTTTATTTTTGCTGTTTATAATAAATACACGCAGGGCGTACCCCATAGTACGCCCCGCGTACTCTTTATTTTCATACACAAAAAAAACTAGAAACTCAAACACGCGGGGCGCCTTCTCCCTGCGCCCCGCGTACTTGAGTCTCTGCCCAAATAAGGGATATAAACGCCGCCCTACGCGGGGCGCCCCCTGGGCACGCCTCGCGTAGGGCCCCTGACCACTAAGGGTCTTCTTCTTTTCCTTCCTTACCTTTATTTTATTTTTGTTTTTGTTTTAACTTCTTTTTGCGACGCCCTTGGAATAGGCGTCATTTTAAATAACGCGGAGGGACGTGCAACCCCGCACTTTTAGTCTGGTTTGCACTAACAAAAACAAAAATAAAAATCAAATAATTATCAAAATAATTAAACAAATTTATTAGCTCTTGAAAATTTTCCCGACACGCTATCCCTCATTCGGAAATTAATTAAAGTTCCGTTATTTGTCATCAAAAAATAAAAGCAACGGAACATAAAGGAATGATTTGATTAAGAAATTTTAGTCTTGATCTTAAAGTTAGGGAATTTGTGCAAAACTTAGGATTAGTACTAAACTAAGACATTGAGTCTTAACCCAAATGTCATCTCCATAATAAACTTTAAACATGCAATAAAAACGGGATAGTTGAGAATTTAGCGAAAACTTGATAGTACACAATTTAAACCCGAATCTTTATGAGGTATTCTTGAGCCTAAAAGAGTTCGTACGAGAACTCTAATTCTTTCACAATTTTTCGAGAGCTTTGACTTCACTCGACTCATAGAATTTGCATCCAATACCGGGTTAAGTACACTTATTTTTGGTAAAAAGGCAATAGATGATAAACCGAACCCACTTAGGCTAACTTTTCTTAATTTATTTTTCTCGTTTTCATTGAACATTAGGAAACCCCTTCGAGCCTATTAACCAACTTTTTTGTTAATACCCTCTTAACATTTAACCCTTTTTCCTCTTGTTCAATTACCGACATAATCAAGTTGCACTCGAATTACCCGGAATAAGTCACGGCCTTAGTAAATGAGCACCATAAGTTTTCAAAATATTGTTTTTGTGCCTCTATAAAAAAAAGGATACGATAAAAATAAAAAGGCATTCTCAAGCTCCACCCGAGCTATTTTGAAGTATATCTTGTAAAATTCGCCAAGGCCGAAATAAGCAATGATACGGTGCAATCACAAGACGATATTTTTGAACTCGAGTTTGTTTAAACTAACCACTAAAGAAGCCACCCACATTACAACCCCCCTCCGGGTTCATTTTTAATATTGCCTAACCATATTTTAGGAGGAAAAACCCGGATAAAAATGCAAATTCAACATGATCTCGAGTAAGTGCAAAGAAGAGTGCTAAAACACCGACCCACCTAAAATTGAGCGTAAGAGCGAAATCCCTTGGTGAGGTACTATCGGGTTCTCAAAAGATAATCAGCCCCCGTTAATATTGCCTATTAAATCTTGATCATGGAGGTTTCAAACAAGTTCCGTACTCAATTGTTTGCGTAGGTACTTACCGAAACCTTTGCACAAAACCATAACTTTGAAATCACGCACTTGGCAAAACCAACCTTCAGTTTGTTTCTTAATTTTCTCAATCCCTTGTCTTTCGATTTCTTTTACTTGAGGACAAGTAAAACTTTAAAGTCCGAGGAGGTTTGATAGGGGTATTTTACCCCTATCTTTTAGCGTGATTTACGGGTTGATTTCGGATAAAATAAATAAGTTTAATTACAAAAATAAAGCGTTTTGATAAAATAAAGAAATAAAAATAAATTTCGAACTTTCAGTTAATTTTCCGTATTTTTGATTTGTTTAGGAAATAAAAACGTCAAGCTAACTCGGCTCGCAAGATTTGTATTTCAGGTACGAGTAAGGAGCAAAAATCTATTCCATACGCGGGGCGTATAATCCTCTACGCGGGGCGTGAAACATGGTGTCGGTAATGATTGCCTTATCCGCAGACGCCATGTGGAACTGACTCAGCATACGCGGGGCGTATGCCACCCTACGCGGGGCGTATGACACATGTCGGAAATAATTGGCCTAATCCTGAAAGTCAGACAACATTGTCTCCCGGAGTCAACTCTCCATACGCGGGGCGTATCACCATATACGCGGGGCGTAAAAGGCAGTTCTTCAACGTAAAAAGATCAGAGACTCATTTACGCGGGGCGTACTTCAGCTACGCAGGGCGTGTGTGAGACAATTAGACACGGAATTGGTCCACATGCAGGAGATTTCTGACGAAATGGGCACTTACGCGGGGCGTAGACCACTTTACGCGGGGCGTATCATGGGATTTTTGCACCAAATAATGTTGCTCCATACTTGTACTTTGTGAAATTACAAGCTTGCCCTTGCTTGATGTCTATAAATAGGAAGCTCTTGAACTTCATTTGATACCAATAAATAATTACACACTAGAGAGCAACTATACTTGTTTTGTTACTTGTTGTAGTATAGATTCAGTTTTTGTAGCTAAACTCTCCACCTCGAGAGCTTGTTCGGTTGTTCCGGCATTCCATCGAAGTTCCGCTCCACCATTCGTCACCAAGCTCGAGAGTTCCACCTCCACGACCTAGGAGACGGCTTTGAGTCCGGTTAGCTAGTTTCAAGGGCGGATTCTCCCCTTTTATGTGCTAATTAGCTTGTACTCTTCCTATGTACTAGGCTTGGTTGTATTCCATTTATATACATTTCATATTTATAATTTCATGATTTATAATCTCTATTTCCCTTTACGTGTTAGTATTTGCTACTTGTTTTGATATTGATAATTGACTATTGTGTAGGAGAACGCGATTTCCGACGCCATTCGGGCTATCTTTAGGGAGTTATATAGGTGTTGCCCTACCGGAAGTGACAAACCGAAAACCGTAGGAATTGACAAGCCACGGAACTTACGGGCCCTAGTTTCTAATTCCCCCGTATTAGACACGCCTTGACTAGGAATTACGTAGTTTAAGTGCTTCACGGGTCGGTCCTACTATACTTAGTCGTCTTTGCAAGAGTAAATTATCATCCGTATACATTTAGAGTCATTATTTATCGTGGTTATAACTTATCAATATTCATCCCACTTCATAGGGTTTTAGCTACAGAAATCTGAGTCGCCAATAGTTAGGATAGTGTGTAGTTGTATCTTACTTCACCCCCGAAGTAATCGCCGCTTAAATAACATACGAAACCGAGTCGTCTAATACTTGTAATTATAAATCCCGTGGATTCGATACCCGGTCTTAACCGGATTATTACTTGATACGACGGGGTACACTTGCCCCTAAGTAGTCGTAGCGTCTAGTAGAGTTAAGAACATTTAAAAGATCACATCCATATTCATAGCACATTCACCGCAATACACATTTAGTCGTCATTAGAAAAGCTCACACTAGGCGCCGCGCTATCAGTTGCGGGGGGATTTTTTGGTTGTGTATTTTTTCTTTGAGTATTTGAATTAAACAGAAGAGGAACAGGAGAATGGAGAAGAAGGTAATCAGGTCATTTTCTGGGATCATCCCTATGGCTTCAATTTTGAAATTAAGAGGTGTGGCTTGAATTGAAGTTCATTGGTTATTTTATAGTTTAGATATTTAGTGGCATATCTTTTTGAAGGAAGAAGACAAGTGTCTGATTCGATTTCTTGTTGATTAGTGCCCATGTTTTTGGGATAAAGACAAAATGAAAAATGAAACATCGCCTTCTTCGATGTTACAACAGTAATAGTTTGGGATTGAGATTTATGCAGGGAGCATGAACATAAAAAGCCAGGTTGGGTGATGTTAAGGAGGACGATTAAGTTGTTTAAGAGTTAGAGAGAGAAGTGATGACAGAGAAAATAAGAGAGAGATGAGCGTTAGAGAGAGAATGAGAGTTAGAGAGAGAAAATATTTTTCAAAATGGAGTAGAAAGAAAATAAAGGTGGAGGTTGAAGAAGATGATTTTATAAAGGGTATAAAAGTAAAGTTATATTTATTGGGTTAATTTTTTATTTTTAGAAAAGTTAAATTGCTGAGGTGGCGCGTTGACTTCGGGTTGACCGGTCACAATTACCTGTTGTACACTTTAGTGGGAGGTCACCAAAAGGTTGTACATTTTAGTGTGCAAAATTGAAGGTTGTACACCAAAGTGTGACAATAGGTAAATGTTGTACACCACGTATGTAATTTACCCTATCATAGTGGGCCAGATCCATCCTAACAGATGGTTAGATCTGATCTATGATTCGTATTTGGTGAAAACCTTGATGGTCCCTTTTGGGCCTAGGGTTTTCCGCACTATTCATTCGTTAACCCAAAGGGGAGTAGAGGATTATTGTACCTTCCTCCAAAAATCTGGTTATAGACCTTTTCTATAAGGAGGATTCACATATCCATGAGTGGATAAGGGAATTCTTCTATATAAAAAAGTTTAGGGGCATACCTCTTGGTTCTCACCGTGCCTGTAATGGGAATCCCAAGCTTAAACGGCTAATATCCTATGCTCCTAATGTGGAAGAGGCGAAAGTGGTGAAGATGTTCCAATCAATTCGTAAAGAGCATTGGAGATACGACGAGGCTTTCGAGTTTATATTTTCCAACAAACCGTTGGCGAGCGTCATGAATGAGGGATTCGAATGTTTCACCTACAATTCATTTCTCATAGGTATTATTTTATTGTTTTCCTTCATCTTTGATTTGATCATTCTTATCCCTATACAAGGAGCCTGACTAAATGGATCTCATCCTTATAGAGAAGCTAAAGACAAAAGAAAAGAAGGCCTAAGAGAGGCAAATGCAAACAGATCTCTTCTTTCGTCGAGGATGTTCCTCTATCAAAGAGGTCTAAACCAGTTGTTCCTTCATCTGGCAGATCTCAGTTTGCTCTGACGGGTCCAGTTTTATAGCTTGGAACCTATCAATGTTACGCCCGTAAGTACTTTTTCTTTGGTTGGATTTTTAACTCTTTGTAATACTTTCCATACTTATGTGTTTTTCTTCAAGTAGTTGGAGAATCATTCTTTGGGTGATTATTGGCACGCCAAGTATAGACAAAAATCGACCTTGATGGATGTCAAAGTCTTGGATGACATTGATGAATCCATCTGCAAAATCCATTCAGTTATGAAGAACCGAATAAGCTATCTGCCATAAGTTATGCTAATTATATTATAAAGAAGTCTTTGGTGGTAAGTTTTACCTTATTCTCCTTAATTATGATTCTGGATCGTTTGTTGTGATCCTTTTTCTTTTGTTTTTTAGACATTCAGCCGTGGCATGGTGGTTAGGCAAGCGATCATTGAGGGAATTGTAGTTGAGAAACATGTTAAGGAATTAAAGAAGGATCGTGTTGTGGAGAAGGCGAATAAGTTTGATGTTGTCACCCTTCTAAAAACTCGTGAGGATGAGGTAGAAGAATTAAAAAGGAAGCTGGCGAATAGTGAGGCCAGGGAGGCTCAAGTGAAAAAGGATGCATATGAATTCATATGTACTTTAGTAGCATTTTCAAGAACAACAGGCTTCTCCGTGGTGAGAACAGAAGCAACCTTCTTCTTAGTGAGGTAGAACAACATCTTTTATTTCCACCAGAAGGAGCCCCCTTGAACCAGAATGACTTGTTAATATTAGACAGCCCATTGGTTTGTCGGTAGCCACAATAGTAGAGAATCATCTTAAAATTGTTAATGCAGGAACATAAAAAAATATAGTTTTACCAAACATCGTAATGGGATGAGTCATGGACGAGGCCGCTCTCTTTAAGTCGTTTGTGGAATTGCCTTCAGAAAGTGGAAGCAGTCGTAAAATCTGGTCGCCTCTGTAATAAATACTCAATGAAAAATACGAGTTCGTATTGCACAGTACAAACTCGGTCATATACACTCAATAATATAATGTTCGTATTGCACAGTTCGAACTCGGTCAGAATACACTAAAAAACATGAGTTCGTATTGCACAATACCAAATCAAATATAGTGTATACACCACACCACACTGGTCCGGATCGGACAGATGGCGACGACAACACGCGTGTGTGGTGGTGGTCAAGCATCATGTAGGTGATCACCCTATTACAAAAATGGGGTACCCATAGGGATACACCAAAGTATAAGATGACATTCTTTATAAATAACACTTCAAAACGATAATTATCCACAATCATAGGAAAAAATAAAATAAAAGAAGATGAAATTGAAAGAAAATGGTAGATGATCCCTACCTTTTATATTGCAGCCTTTGGTCACCTTTTTTTCTTTCACTTTTTTTTTTTTTTTTATATGAAAAGAAAGTGAAAGAAAATGCAGATTAAAATGCAGATTGGCCTTCTAATTAGTCAACTCCTAATGCTAATTTTTAATGCTTCTGCTTTTTGCTTGTATGAATCTTCTACTTCATTGTCTCTCTTTTGTAGCATTATAATTTCACTTTGAGGGGTGTTTGGTTACTCTATTTCCTCATCCTTCTGTTTATCTTTCCATTTTAAAAATGAGAGTTTTACGAGTTTACTTAGATATCTCTTTTCTGCTTTTATAGTTGAAAATTAGTTTTTTTTTTATATAAAAGTAGAGAATCCTTGCTTTTTGAAAAAACAGTTTTCCATAAGCAAACAACAAACCGTAACAATAAAAAACAAATAACAACAATAAGCAACATGCAAACCAAACGAACTCTTCTATAACTTCTAACTTCGAGTGCATGATTTTAGAAGTTTGATGTACTAATCTTAAGCAGCAACCGGACTTCCAAATTACACCACGGTCTATCAACAATCGCTATCAAAATAGTAGCACGTCCACAGGTGAGCCTTGGTTCACTCTTTTAATGTGTCATGTTCTCTTTTTCCATTGCTATTAATTGAAACCAACATTAAGTAGGAACCTAGCTAGGAGGAGATATGTATAGGAGAAAGTGACTCTTTATATATATATTCATTTGAGATAAGGTGTCCTAAATTAGACAGGAATTTTGTTTTGGAAGTAAGATTGCTTAAAAGATAGGACAATTAATTACATTATCTATATATTATTGCCGCTTTGCTTGACTTTGTTCATCCATTACACAAATTCACAATTATTTTATGCCAAATCCCCACGCGTTAACTACATTTTTAACTCATTATTGATGTTGTTTTACTTTTTTTTAAATAAAATAAAGTGCACTGTTTAATTGTTTAAAATGAAAAAAGAACAAGAGAACTTCGAAACTGCACGAAACATAATCATCAAAATGGCATCATCTCAGAATTTGTAGGGTTTACTTAGGTACAACTAATCATATTTAAAATTATGCTACATAGTACTTAATTTGGCAACACATATGTAATAATACTAAAATAATACATTTTTAAGACTTAAATTATCTACTCGTTTGAATTTGAAATAATATTTTCTAATCACCAGGACTTAATGTTTGCAATTATAATCAATCATGAATAGCTCAATATATAAAATTGATTTTTTTTATAAGATTTTGATATGTAATTAGCAGAAATAGAAATAGAAATAGAAAACAGCAAAAAGACAAAAAAGAAGTTGGGAGTAAATGATGATTGCATAGATAGATTTTATTCACGGGATTTATATTTCTGGACCCTTTGTTGTCATATATGTAATCATGTTTTCATGACAAAATAAGATTTTCTCATCCACTATTCCTTCATCCCTAACTTCTAATTCAACTGCTCCATTGAAGTACAAGAATTTAAGCTCATTTAGCAGTATTATGTTCACAAAAAATTGGATATAATTGCAGAAATTCTGAAGGGGCAAAGTTTGGAAATCTGGACTTGGATTATCCATATTCAAACAAATAATAAACTGGCCTGCGCCGGCAGAAAACATGAACAGCTATCAGAAACAATATTCATATATTATGATAAAATAAAAGATTTATGTTGTTTACCCAAATTTTTGTCTACTTTCAGAACATAACAAAGCAATTCACATATTTTTATCTAAATCCTTTAACTCTCAAAACTCAAAACTCACATATTCCAAAAGAAAACCCTAAAAAATTTCTATAGGCCTAAAAAAGAAATTTTCAATTTTCTGATAGAAAACGGAACTCCAATTTTATTCTATACATACCTTAACATTCAATATCTTAATTAATAGGAATTGGAGCTTGATATTCAACATCAACAGAATCTGAAAAGTGAAATTAATCTCTTGAAAATGAAAAATGGAATTATACTGCAAATCCATCTAACATATGGTGTAAATAAATTATACAATAACATTGAAAATCATTGATTAGGAAAATGAAGAAGTGAAAATGTTGGTGTAGATACATAGAGAGATTAATATTCAGAATCTTGATGATCTCTAAAAAGGTAAAAGAAGTAAAATTGCCTGGCTCCATGCTGTCTGCCTTTTTTCTATCCTAAGTTACTTGTTTCAAATACAAATAGAAAGAGAGAAACACATTTTGTACTAAAAAGACCTTGTGGCTAATAGAAGGGTGTCATATCTCATGAAGGGCAGAAACGTCATTGAAGATGAAAATGTCTCGGAATGAGTGGTTGAGAGAGATGAGAAGTGCTTGTCTTCTTCTTCAGCCATTTTCTTGAAGCCCCACCTGTAAATCTAATATTATCCCCTTCTCTCTCTCTCTCTCTAGAAATGTAGAGAGAGAGAGAGAGTCTGTGTGAGGAAGACAAGTAAATTATAAGAAATTAGTTATAATAAATAAAGAAGGGAAGGGATAGGAAGAGTCCGAAGACATATTTGCTGTGTGGCCGGTGAAAGGCTCTTTTCAACTTACCCTTTGGTCTGTTTTCTGCTTAGACACTATTTCAATAAGTAAGGTAATTCTTTTCAAACTCTCCTATTAAATATATATTTTACTCATATTCCCAATTCAAATCAAATCCTCTTTAATCACAATTCATATCCCGAATTCAAATCAAATCTATTCCGAATCCAAATCAAATCCTTTTTAATCACAATTCATATCCCGAATTCAAATCAAATCTTTAAACCGGAGAACTATTGAATGCAATGCATCCAACCAATTAAATGAAGATGAATATCAATTTATAAGGATGTAATTGGTGTTAAAAAAAATAAATATTTATAAATCTATTTTAATTGGTTGAATATATTATCCCGATACATTATAATTTCTCCTTGAATCGATTTAGTATCTTAATCATATTAACCACGTAATTGGTGATTTAGTTATTTCTTATATTTCTTCTCCTATCTATTTAAATTATATGAATAACTATTTATAATTATTGAAAGGAATAAATTTGATCTTTATATATAAAACAATGTAATTTTAAATATGATAGTAATATAATTTCAAGTTACATTAATAAAAGATGAAGTTTTTTCATTTACAGTGTAATTTAAAACTTATTAAGTGATTAGAAAGTCGAAGATTAGAGATGCCTATAACATAAAATTATGAATTAAAAAAATCTATATTTTTATAAATGAGGTTTGCAATTATATTTTCTGGAAAAAGAAAGTTCGAAATTACACTTGCCGCTAAATATTAAAGTTAAGATGATGCATTGTTCTTATGTAAAAGTTAAATTTGTTATCTCAATATCCATATGCATAGCACTAAATTTATACATACTAATTTCTAAATTTATTTTGAGGCAGTCATTTATAAATGTTATGTATGTATCTTGTCTTCCATTACCTTAACTTACCCACAAAATTATTAATTTATACCCTTTGAAGACTAGTTTCACTGTATTCCATTTTATATTTATTTTCAACAATTAATTTTATATAATGATGAATTGCTGCACCAAGTACATTTCAGCTTTCACATTGCACATTTACATCTCTTTTATTTGCCGAAATTTGACGCCTCGTGGATTGAAGGAAGTTGGACAAATATAAAATTGGAATATATATAAATAAATAAATAATACGAAAAAAAAAAAATGAACTCGACTTCCTATTTAAGGAGATTCCAAAATAAGAAAGGAGGTTGATATGTAAATTCCTGCTTGAATATATGAAAAAAAAGAAAAGTTTTTGTGATTAAGTTTTGGAGTAGAGTTTGTGACTGCAATTTTTTTATAATAAAATTGAAAATAAAAAAAGGAGATGGGAACCAGCGATATCACACGGGCATTACTTTTTCTCTCTCCGTTTACGTGAGAACTAGGGTTTTTCAAGCCATTTTTATTCCTGAGTTGTGGCCTCTTTTATCCGTGTTTCTGTGGGCCCTTGAACTTGATTTGCTGTGTCCGTTGGTGAGCCTAATTGTTGGGTATGGAAGACGAACTGGCTATCCTCTCCTTACGTGACGATGAGGCAGAGGAACTTGTACTTTCAGGGAATCTGTCGGAGTGTGTGTTGGACGTGGTTCTAGAATTCTACCCGATGGGGACTTTATTAATTGATCAAAATGTGCACCTCTCGTCCATAGAACATCACTTGGTCGAAATTTGGTGCCCTGGGAAGGGTATGTGTATACACCATCTTCCAGAACGTAGGTTTCTGTTTCAGTTTTTCCATGCTTGGGATATGAAGAGAATTCTGGATAGTGGACCATGGGCCTTCGACAACCACTTGCTCATCCTTTGGTAGGTATCTAATGATCAGGACCCGACCTTGGTGGAGTTGTTTTCTATTCCTATATGGGTGCAAATTCACAACCTTCCTCTGTGTTATATATCACTAACGGTAGGAAAACAACTATAAGAGTTTATAGGCTCTTTTTTGGCTTACGACCCGAACAATGACACTGGTAGCTGGCGTAATTTTTTTAGGGTTCGGGTTATGATGGGCGTTAGACACCCACTGAAATGCTGGAAGAAGAATGGTTTGTTCATCTGACTCGGTTATTTTTGTTATTTTCGCGGCTTGTTGGGACACACGGATAGTTTCTACCCCGATCTTCTTGAGAAGGACGACTCCACTATGATGAAGGAGTGGGGTCCCCAGCTGAAGGCCTTACCTAGAAGAGGTGGTGTTTCAGGGGGAGAGAGATGGCTTAAGGGGGTAGATGGGAGTTCCTTGGCAGCTAAGAAAATGGGAGCTTTCTATTCACAGGGTGCCAAAGTTGAGGAGGATGCTGGGGTTAGTACTTCAGTCATGGTTACCAGTGGCTAGGAGAAGGAAGACAATGAATTAGAAATAGAGCAGTTGGAGAAAAAGAAAAGGAAATGTCGGGTCAAAGGGGTATGTGACCAAATGGAAGCTCAAAATGATTGTCAACCCATGCAAGAGGGTTCAAAGTTATCGTCCGGGCCTAATAATAGGTCCCACCGAGAGCTATGGTTGGTGTTAGTTGGAACTCTCATGGTCTTGGCAATCCACATAAAGTTTTGACTCTAAAAAATATATTTCGGAGCTTTAAACCTTTTTTATTTTTTTAGTAGAAACTCTTGTTTAGGCAAATAGATTCGAGCGAATAAAAAAAGTTGTTGTGTTTGAGAATTTCTTTTGTGGTGACCGAGAAGGTCGTAGTGGCGGCCTTGCCATTGTTTGGAATAATGATATCAATATTTCTATTTTGAGTTACTCTTCTTCGCATATTGACTTTATAATCCATGATGTTTTATTGGGTGATTGGAGGAGCACGGATTTTTATGGCTAACCAGATCGGTCGAAACATTCTATCTCTTGGGAGTTGCTCTGTGATTTAGCCGCATTGTCTCTTTTACCGTGGTGTGTGTGTTATTAGCCATTTGAATTGTATTTAGGAAATGGGGCAGGGCGGGGATTGAAGTTCCCATCCTCGTTCCCTGACTAAACGGGGAATCCCCATACCCGCCCCGCGAAACAAACAAAGACAAAATTCATCCCCATCCCCGACCCTGCGGGTATCCCCGTTTACCCATTTAAAGTTTAAAAGAATATATGAAAAAAGAAATAAATGAAAAAGAATAGAGAAAAAAAGAAAGAAAATAAGAGAATATGATGAACAAATAGATATAGAGTGAAATAGAGGTAAAGCATTTGGATCAATTAATCATAGGTTCAAGTTTTTCTATGCATATTTTTTATTTTCTATGATTAATAATATGTTATCGGGGATTAAACGGGTAATCCGTCGGGAATCCCCGCGGGGCACAATACGGGACGGGTTCGGGATACCCTTTCCCATCCCCGCCCCATAATAAAACGGACCGAGGCCCCATTGGGGACGGGTAATCCCCGTCCCATTTACATCCCCAATTGTATTCTTTACCCGGATGAAAAGAGGGAGGGGGGCAGTGCCTATCCCGACCGTCTTATCAGTCAGTTTCATGGCGTTCTTACTGATTGTGGTCTCACCGATATTCCTTTGGAGGGGTACGAGTATACTTGGAAGCGGGGTAGAGGGACACATAACTTCGTGGAGGAACGGCTGGATCAGTGCATAGTATCCCAGTCATGGCTCTCATTGTTTCCCTCATATAGTTTAAGTAGTTCCGAGGTTTCATCATCCCATCATTTACCAATTATTCTTCGGACTTCACTCGACCCCTCCCACCCGAGGTTGCAGCGTCTCTTCAGATACGAGAATTGCTGGGCTAAGAAAATACAGTTTGTGGATATGGTGGCAGAGTGTTGGGATTCATCAGGTGGGACGGATTTGCCGGAAAAATTAGATACCTGCTGCGGTGCAATGCGTGCTTGGGGGCTACAATTTCGGACCCGATTCTCATTTAAACTGAAAAACGCCAAGTCCCGACTGAGTTATATATTCTGCTATCGGACGAGTTCGAATCGGCTGCTCCAATCTCGGCGTGGCGCAAGCAGTTACACCAACTTTTGCACCAGAAGAACGCGTATTGGTCAGGGCTGGTCTTGACATTGTAGGGGTCCCAGGCGAAATAAGAGATAACGGGCCTTAATAAAAAAAATTTGTACTTAAAAGTCTAAAAGTAGAAAATTGGATCTATTTTAGACCTAAAATATCATATTATTTGATCAATTTTTAGACCTAATGGGTATTATAACTAAATTTATAACTAAAAGAAATAGTATATATTCAGTAAAATTAAAATTTTTGGGCCTCTTTCAGCCTTGGGCCCTGGGCGGCCGCACCTTGGGCCTATGCTCAGGGCTGACCCTGGTATTGGCATCAGAGAGCTAAACTACAGTGGTTGAAAGCAGGTGATCAGAATATAAGTTTAAGGATCTAGTGATACGAAATAAGCAACTTTAGAGAGCTGGTGAGACAACTGCAAAGTTCAGGGAGCTAATATAGTATTTTGGACAAGTTTAGAGAGCTGATGATGTATTAGACTTTTTTTTTTTTTTACTTGTTTTGCTTTTGGATTTCAATCCGCCCTTCAATAAAAGGGTAAAATAGTCAGGGTTGATAAATTATTTATAAGTGTCTCATTCTCTTAAACAAATTTATTAAAATGTTAAATTTGGTGATTTTTTTAAAAATTGTTTTTTCCAACAAAAATAAAATTAAAGTTGTGATATTCTAATATTTTAAGATTTAAAATTATATAATAATAAAATATATAAAAATAAATAAAAATTAAAATTAAAATCTGATTTTTTTTAATAGAATTTTCTATTAATAAAATTCAGGGACAATCCGTTTTTTTTAACAAGTTTAGAAGCTTTGTTCGAAAAAAAAAACAAGTTTAGAAGCCCATTATGTTTCTCGTCAAAAAAAGAAAAGCCCATTATGTATTGTGCCAAAAATAAATAAAGGGTTGAGGTGCAAAAATACCCCAAACATTTTGGGTCATGAGCAATTTTATCCCTAACGTCTAAAATGGTGCAATTTTATCCCTAACGTTTGTAACCAAGAGCAATTTTACCCCTAATGTTAATAATTTGGGTCAATTTCAGACATTATTATAGAACACATATATTTTTGTTCTTTATTTTGCACAAATTGCATATCAATTCATTTTAAAAAAAGGATTTCATGTTTTTTATAATTTAATAATAGAATTGGAGATTAACATTTATAAATTCGGTGAATTTTTTGAATTTTTTTGTCTAACTCGTACAAAAGACATTATATTTTTTTATATTTTTTTTTATTTTTTTCACATCCCAACATATGTTTGTGGTTTGTTACTGATAAAATGACATGCGCGTGAAGTGTAGATGACAAGATTCATGGCCGAGACGATAGTTTGATGAATTATTTATCAAATTAACCCAATTTATCAACGTTAGGGGTAAAATTGCTCTTGGATATAGGGATAAAATTGCATAATTTTAGACGTTAGGGGTAAAATCGCTCCTGACCCGAAACGTTAGGGGTATTTTTGCACCTTAACCTATAAATAAATATAGAAATGATGGAGGAATAAGGATGGTGACGCACCTGAACAACAAAAATGAAGATACACTGAGCGATCATGAGCCAACATGTCAGCGTGGTGCTGGATAAGTTCTGTTTTTCAGTTTTCACATTTCCCAATTTTCACACTCTTCCAAACCCATCCCTTATTTATTTATATATAGTTTTCCACTCCTGTGATCTAAACCCAACAAGATCATGAACGCTAATCAACGAATTGCAACACTCGCTGCACACCTCAATCCTCCAAATCTCCATGTCAGTCATTCAAATTTCTCTTAAATTGTGATGCTTTTCTTCTTTAATTAAATTCTTGTTTTCTGAATTTTGTTTTTTTGAAATTTGATGGAAAAAGATGGAGGAGAGCTCTGGTATGAGCCGGTCAAATTGCCGGGCGAAAGGAGGATCGCCCGGATTCAAGGTAGCTATATTGGGAGCAGCAGGAGGAATAGGGCAGCCTCTCGCAATGTTGATGAAGATGAATCCATTGGTTTCCGTTCTTCATTTGTATGATGTCGTCAATACTCCCGGTGTTACTGCTGATATTAGCCATATGGACACTGGTGCTGTGGTAAGATTGATTTTTCTTTTATATCACTTGCCATTCCTTCCAATGAAAAGAACAAAAATTATACTGTTTCTGTTGATTTTGTAATTCTTGGATTGAATTTATTGCATAATGTTGTGAAACCTTTGTTGTTTTACTGGCCATTGATTCTGAAATCTGGATTTGAATTATAACTTTCTTATTTGAATCTGTTTGGCGAGTATGTTTAATTTTTTTATTAGGTTGGAAATTTGATTTAACCCAATTTCCTAATAGAAGGCTAGAAATCTAAATTATTACCAATTGTTTCACCATTATGATACTCAATTTAGCTTGGTTGAGTCGTAGCCCTAGATTAAGATCAACAACATAAGCTACAGACATAGGCTTGACATTAGATCACGATTCTTTTAAAATGACTGGTATTAGTAATTTGCTTCTGACAAGAAGTTGCGGTTCAATTATTTGAATCACTGCTTGCTTATGTTATAATTAAGGTGCTATGTCAATCACCCTTCAACCTCACGATCACCGAATGCATGTGTCTGTGGACAATTACTAGTACACTGCTCTGTCTTGAAGTTTGTAGAATGCTCATTATTGAGTATTTTTGTATTGTTAATATTGGATTTCTATAAATTTATTATCTTGCATATGAAGCTTGCCTCCACTGGTTGAAAATCCTAGATCCGTCCCTTTTGTTGAGTGACCCATCTTATCAAATACTGACATGTAGTGAAGTCATATATTCTTTCTCTCTCACTCTTTGATGTTTTTATCTTGGTAATTTTCTGTGTGTGTGTGTGTATGTATTTATATATACATACATACATATATTGTAAAGCAGCTAGAAATTATGATTGCTTGCCTCATATATATTGGGTGTCTCAGTTTTTCTGATAATAAGGATTTTTTTTCTCGATGATAATTAATTGAATGAAGCCTTACATAGTTATTGAAGGCGCGCCTATGGCGCACCAGGCGCAGGCCTTAGTTCCATGACACCCTCATGGCGTGGCGCAATCGCCATGGCGCGTGCCTGGTGCGCCATTTCGCGCCAAGGGGCAGTTGCCAAAGGCGCACTAAGGCGCGCCTGGGTGAGTTAGGGGCAGTTTTATGGGTTTTTTGACAGTTGCATATATGGAACAACTGTTATGAAGGGTCCAAAATGAGAAAAACAAACAAATATTAAAAAGGAAGAGAGAGATTATACATTTGAATTAATTAAAAGAGGCAATGACAAAATCTTATTATAAAAGGAAGAAGTTTAGTAGAACAAAACACGGAAGCAACGCAGCCAAGGGAATTCAAATTCAACATGAGTGATTAATTTGGAGAGTTTTGATGAGGAGTAGAACTTAGGATTTAGTATTCAACTTTAGCTTTCTAACCTGGGGTTTATTTTGCATTTTAAAACTTATTTATGCTTAATATTGTCATGATTTAGTATTCATTACATTTTTTTGTTAGTTTTATAGTTTTATAAATTTTTTTTTGTAAGTGCGCCTTGTCTAGCTGTGGCGCGCACCATCGCCGTGCGCCATGCGCCAAGGCTCCAAGACCCCTAGCGCCTTAGTGCGCCATGCGCCTTTAATAACTATGAAGCCTTAGGTCAAACCATTTTGCAATCCTGGATAC
This sequence comes from Euphorbia lathyris, assembly GCF_963576675.1. Classification (NCBI taxonomy): domain Eukaryota; kingdom Viridiplantae; phylum Streptophyta; class Magnoliopsida; order Malpighiales; family Euphorbiaceae; genus Euphorbia; species Euphorbia lathyris. The sequence continues at coordinate 66,800,899 of NC_088914.1, read as the reverse complement.
ATTGATGTATTGGCTGCCCATTTCCAAAATTGACTTCAGAGGTCTATAAATTAGGCTAATGCAACTGATGAACTTTCCACTTGATTTCAGGTACGTGGCTTCTTGGGTCAGCAGCAACTGGATGATGCCCTTACAGGAATGGATCTTGTAATAATACCTGCTGGGATTCCTAGGAAACCAGGAATGACAAGGGACGATCTATTCAACATAAATGCTGGAATAGTTAAAACCCTTTGTGAAGGAATTTCAAGATGTTGCCCGAAAGCTATTGTCAATATTATTAGTAACCCTGTCAATTCCACGGTTCCAATTGCAGCAGAGATTTTCAAGAGAGCTGGCACCTTTGACCCGAAGAGAGTTTTAGGAGTCACAATGCTTGATATTGTCAGAGCCAATACTTTTGTGGTAAGAACTATTGATATTAGATGATTTTGATGCTTTCAGCTGAAAATTCCATTATTCCATTATTATGTCTTGAATATATAAATTAAAAAGTAAAGCAATTTGTATATTTTAGCTAATAGCTATTGATTTAAATCATTTCAACAGCAATTTTTGTTATGAGGAAATGGTTTTCTCTCTGATTAAGGGGAAAAAAATAATTTTGTGCTTGATGGAATGGAAGACACTATTTGGTTCTATGTCCGGTTGATTTGTTTCAAAATCATTTGGGAAACTTTGTCGAAGCATAATTAACCATATGTGAACTATATACTGATGCAATTAACATTGTGCTTCATGCATAAGCTGCTTCAGTAATTTCTGGGTTGTTGTTCCTTAATTTGTCAATTTTTGATTTTTCTATTTATTTACTTCATGTTCTCTATTCTGGGCTATATCAAGTTCTAATATTTGATACAATGGTATTGTTTTTCTTCTATTTTTGGTTCATGATAGGCAGAAGTTCTAGGCCTTGATCCTAGGGAAGTTGATGTCCCAGTTATTGGGGGTCATGCAGGGGTTACTATTTTACCTCTATTATCACAGGTGCAAAAAAACTTCATATCAAATTTTCATTTTTGTTGTTTTTAAATTCTTTTTGTCACATTTCCATTCTTAATTGTTTTTTTTATATATATTTTAGGTGAAGCCCCCATGTTCTTTCACTCAAAAGGAAATCGATTACTTGACAGATCGTATTCAAAATGGTGGGACAGAAGTTGTTGAGGTAATAAGTGTTCAGTAACTTTGTTGCAGCATTTTCTTCTTATAGGATTTATGATACCAATTGAAATAATACTACTTTAGTTGTCTGGGAATCTTTCCTCTGATCTTGCTTAGGAGTGATTATTCATCAATTTGATTAAAAAAAAAAATTAAAAATCTAAATTTTTTATAGTAATTTAATTACCAAACGGATTTAAATTATCATATAACAGTTAAAAAAAAAGTATTATAAACTAAATAATACTATCTATGGTATCCAATTCAGTCTTGTCAGGACTCTATATGCGAGTCAAACACGAATATCCCCTAATTTGCCCTACTTACCAGAAACCTTGGGGAATAGAAGTCTCAAAATGATATATGTTTTTTAAAATTTAAATGGAAAGTTCTGTCAAGAAAATATGCTTTTGAGGTGAAAAAGCCAAACCGAAAACAAGAAATTGAATAATGTAATTTTAGAGCTTAACAAACACTGAATTTAAGAAATTGACAAACAAATTAAATAAACTGCATCTGTATGGTTTGGTAGAGGTTGATCCATGTGTATTTGGAGTGGGATTACTCAATAGTCACTACTACTTCACTCAAATAGTCTATCAATATTTTTTATCATCTTGGATGGGCAGTAGAGTGGAAGAAAGGGAGAGAGGAATATCAGTACCTATATTTATGAACGCATATTCAAAATTAAATGGATTTCTTCCTTCATTTATACTAATGAAACGATGTGATCTAAATTGTACTTCAAACGTGGTGCTTGATAACTCCTAAGGTAATTCTTCAAGTACTTGGAGGTGATGACTTAGTTATCAAAAGGTGTGCCTCAGGCACTAGGCTACAGGTATGTCGCCTGAGAAGCAAAAAGGCAGGCTCTGTTCAAGAGGTGCATGCCTTCGTGAGCCTAGCACCTTGCTCGAGACGCGTCTACCCTCATTTTATAACCCAAACAGTGTTTTTGGGTTCCAAATTAAAATGTGTATGTTTCGGTCTCACCCCTTTCCTATCTGTATCATTTATAGTTGAAGAAAGTGTTTATCATACTGGAGTTGGAAAAAATTCATGAATACTTCAACTTCAAATCCTAGTCCTAGGCCAAAGGAGAAGGCTAAAGCCACATCTTCTAGTGTTTGAGAAAGAACTCCTATAGTTCTTAGAGATGAGGAAGAAGTAGAATTTGGCTTTGTAGATGAGTACCTTGAATATGAGAAGGATGAGACTGAGAACCTTGAAGATGAATTTGATGTTGGAGATGATGTTAGTCGTGGTGATGACTTTGACAAGTGATAAATATGGACTATGGAGAATTCAATCTTGATGAAAAGTAATTATTAGACTATTTAATTAAATTAGGATTTGGTTGAACTTTAGTCTTCAAATTTAGAATCTATTATTGTGAATTATGATAATGAAAGAGTTAATGGCCCTGTTTGGTAAAGAGCGTTTTGGGATAAAAAGAGCGGTTTTGACCAATTTTAGAGGTTTGACCACTGAAACCGCTGATTGGAGTGTTTGGTGGAGATAGGTTTGGGAGAGAGGTTTGGGATGAAAACGCTAATTTAGAAAAAGCTCTTAAAAAGAGTTTTTTCAATTAGCGTTTTGGAATATTAAAATTAATGGACTTCTTTAACCCTAATAGATAGACTCTCTTCTCCTGCTCCAAAATTAATGCCCTTATTCGTCTTTTTGCACAAACCACTATTATCAATCAGCTAATTTTTACCAAACAGGTCTACACAAACAGCTAGTCAAATCAGCTAATGTAATCAGATAACAGCTAATGTAATCAGCTAACAGCTAATTCCCAAACAAGGCCTATAGCTAATGTGGAATTTATTTCATGCTAGAATTTATGACTAAGATAATGGATAATTGGATATGATTTAGTATTTGATGATTTGTTTCGTTTTAGAAATATTAATTGTTGGTATTTGTGATTTTATAATATTATATTTCTTTAGTGTGCCTTATGTCGCTCTGGCGTGCGCACTTACGCCTAGGCTCCAAAATCCCCTGGCGCCTTTAATAACTATGGGTAATGATGATCTTTTATATTTCAATTATTAGTAAAGCCAATTGAGAATGCCCTTCTGAGGGCGCAATTTAAATAGTGTAAACTTATAGTGGTAACATAATTTATTTAGCTCTTTTGAGGTTGGGATTTTGTCTTTTTCAGTAGAGATGTGTTTGAGTGTACACCAAATTCAAGTATATAATGTCTATAGGAGGTTGCTGAGTGATGCAAAGATATATTCCTCACATCGTCATAACACTTATTTCTTAATTCTGATCCTAGTCCATCTTAAAGAGCAGTAGTTCTAGGACATTGGGTCTATACCATAAAGTGTGAAATTGACTAGATATTTTCTGTATCAGGAAATGCTCAACATTTATATGAATCATTTCATTAATGACATTGACTGAAAAATCTGTGAAAAGATGGATAATTTATGTGCTAAACTGTTATGCGCTGATTAATATAGGTATCTGAACAATGATTAGAACTAACTAGAGTTCTATTCAGTCTAACAAGCATGTAGCTTGAGGAAGGACATAAGAAAAGCTACCTTTATCTTCGTGAGCTTTCGTTCTTTCATTTTTCAAGGAAGAAGGAAAAGGCCCTAAAAAAGAGGGCATGCCATATATGAGAAGCAGTGTTGTTCGTTATTGCAATTTTTAAGCTTCACCATGCTGTCATGTACTTATATAGTTTTAAGGATTAAAGGCTGTTTGATACCATCAATTTCATCGGGCAACACTCATTGCTATATTTACTTTCCCTTTTCTGTGTTCATTAGGGTGTTAAAAGACACTATGCTAGGGATAACCCTCTCCTATCCACAAGTTTCACCATAAAAGCTCAATCCCACCATACAAGTTAAATATCACCATATTAGTGTTGAATGGGTCAAATTTAACACTTCCTTCTTCCCACTCCTTTTAATGTTGTATGTTGTTTTCTTATTAATTAATTTAGTTGATGTTATTAGTATCTCATTTTGTTTAATTCTTTGACAAAGGATGTTCCTCTATGTATTCTCGCCAACTGTCCATGCATCATTATTAGTAGACATTGGCAGATTTTATTCTAGTCACCTAGTGGTTAGTTGTCACTTGTTAGCTGCTTGTAGTTACTAATCCAAATTATGCTATTCATATATAGAAATGAAACCTCTTTGTAAACGACAATATTCTCATACATTTTGCAGGCTAAAGCTGGATCTGGCTCTGCAACTTTATCTATGGTTAGTCAATTTTCCCCCTCTGTACTTAGAGATGCACCTTCTATTTTCACTGAAATGTTTTGTATTGAGATGGTTCAAATGACCAAAACGTAATATGTACTGAAAATTCCAGGCATATGCAGCTGTAAAATTTGCAGACGCATGCCTTCGAGGCTTGAGGGGGGATGCTGGTGTTATAGAATGTGCATATGTGGCTTCCCAGGTAATTTATTGGACATCTTACGCAAAATCTTCTTTACCATATAAAATCATATTACTTTCAAGAGGTCCCATTATTGAAATAATTGCCTTTTACAGGTAACTGAACTTCCTTTCTTTGCATCCAAGGTACGACTAGGCCGTACTGGAGTGGATGAAATTTTGCCTATTGGTCCCCTCAATGAGTATGAGAGGTTTGTAACTGTTTCTTTTAAAATCTATTTTTATACAGAAGCTCACTCTGTTACAAATTAGAAAAATGTTATTTTTGGCCCTTGTACTTAAGGTTGGTGAGATTTGGCCCTGATTTTGATTTGGTTAGACCGTATCTCTTAATGGACACTATCATGGTACCATGAATATAAAGTTCTGGATAGCAAGGTGCAAACTAATGGAGTCGAACAAAAATTCAAGCATATAGCGTTTTAAATACGACAATGCCATCCATTAACGCCTGCCATTTTAATCAAAATCAAACTTGAGGGGCCAAATCAGACCATACTAAAATTTGGCCAAGCATAAGATATCATTTTGCTATTACAAATTTAACAGAAGAAAACGATCTGATCATACTGTTTATTAATAGGGTTGGCTTGGAGAAGGCAAAGAAAGAGTTATCTGATAGCATTCAGAAGGGTGTTTCCTTCATCAGGAAATGAAATGTGCCGGGATTTACAATTCTTACAGTTTCTCCTCTCTACTTCCTACACATGTGAGTTCCCAGGTTTAAGCGGTTTTACCCTTGTTTCGGCTGATAAAAAAGGGGGGTAATTTTTTCTTCAACAGGGCACTGGTTATAAAATATAAATAATCAATAAAGGGTACTTAGAGTGCTTAAGAAGTTCAAATTGTTTAAGCTAGAAATTTGGATTTTATTGAAATGAAAGATGTAATTTGTATACAAATGTTTGTACCTTGAATGAAGAGTTTGGTTGAAATTTGAAGCCTCGAAATAGGAATCTTTGGACCTTGGGAAGTGGTGTAATAGAAGGGAGACAATAGTAAGAAATAAAAGGATAGAAGAGAGGTGAATGCAAGACAAAATAATCCTGAAGGGTCACATCTAAAAGGGTGTGGTTAAAGACAAGAAAATGTAGCTGGTTTGCATTTTATACATTCAAATTAGTGTTGAGGCAGAGTTTCAATTCATTCTTTTGAAGCCTTTCTAGTTTAATAATGTGTCAGGTTTCTGAATCCCTCTTTGCCTTTCAGTGCACATTGAAAAGGGTACAAAGAACATTTTGACTACTCAATAAATTGAACTACCTTTTTAAGCTTTTAGTCTAAACGTGGGTCTGGTTCACTTCTTGAGGTCAGTCTTTACCCACTTGGAACCAGCTTTTGGTCACTTATATTGAAAAGAAAGACTCTGTCTTTAGATTCGTTTCCTACTATGTAAATTCATGACTGCTCTTGCTATTTTCATCTCACATGTAGTCCTTTTGGTATGAAGAGATTTCTGAATTCATTATCTCTTACAATAATTAAATTCAATTATTGTTTTATTTTGGATGATATTTTTTTACTCATTGTTCAGAACCAATTTCATGTAAAAGAAAAATCAATTTTCATACTGGAATTTACTTCAATTCAACTATGAAACAAAATGTTTTAATGGAATTTTTATTTAATAAATACATTCATTATTATTCGTGCTAAACAGAATATAAATAAAGAATACATCTGAGTGAGTATTTTAATAATTCTAAGCAAAATGGAATATATTTCTACAAAATCACACTGCATTTGTCATGATTACAATTTTCATAATTTTTTCTAGTTCTTAAAAGAATTGAATCCTCACATGGTGTTATTTGATAATTTTTTTTTAACTAGAGTGTTAGAAAAGATCGGTATTGAATTTTAAGGGTAATAAGCTGCAGCCACATCAAAGTAAGTACATTATCGCCCTTGGCTGGAAAATATGGTTAGTTAGAAAGTCTTAACGGTAAGTGATAGTTATGTGTTTATTTCACTTATCTCAAAAAACTTGAGATAAGCTTTGCCTAAAAAGATTCTTATCAATTGCCTTCCATAGACATGTTAGTAGATTCTAGGCTATGCCATTTACTCCATGCTAATCCAGCGATTCGATATCACCAAATCCCCATGGCCACAAGAGACATGGAGAAAATTAGTTTCATCGTTCTTGAGGGAACCTACTGTTATAAGGTTATGCCCTTCGTCCTAAAGAAAGATGGTGCTAGATACTAGAGGCTTGGTGACAAAATTGTGATTTATATGAACGATATAATCGACAAGAGAAAAATCATTGAAGAGCACAATTTGGATATGGAGACGGTCTTTTGAATGCTAAAAGAATGTGAGATCAAACCGGACCGGTGAAAGTGCACCTCTAATGTAAGTTCTGACAAATTCATGGGGTTCATGGTCTCACAATGAGGGATAGAAGCTAACCCCTATAAGATATAGATTATAACAGACATGGAACTACAAAGAAAAGATAAATGACATCCAAAAGCTCAATGGTAGAATTAATGCCTTGGGACACTTTATCTCCTGCTTAGCCAAACAATGCATGCATTTCTACAAAAGCTTAAATGGGGTCAAAGACTTTGGCTGCACGACTGAATGCCAAAACTCTTTTGAGAAATTGAAAGAGTTCCTAGCTCCGACTCCATTATTGAGTCGAACGATCCTATGAAAATTCCTCTATCTTTATGTGGGAATGAAGGTCCTAATAGAAAAAGAAGGAAGTGAACAATTATAGGTCTACTACGTGAGCAAGATATTGAGGGATGTAGAAACAATGCACCAAAAGCTAGAAAAATTAGCATATGGTGTGGTTATCGCAGCCTAAAAGTTGCGACACTACTTTTGGAGCCATTCCATCTTATAGAAAGTACTTCAACATCCTAAGACGTTCGGAAGGCTAGTAGAAAGGGCATTACGCCCAACAGAGTTTGATATAAGGTTCGAGCCCAAAAATGCCTTTAAGGCTCAAGAACCTGCAGACTTTTTGATATAAATCCCCGAATTTGAGTCAAACGAACAATTCGCGTCAGACGTGTTGGAAGTGTTTGTGGATGGAAGCTCGAACAAAGATGGAGCCGAAATTGGAGTTTACATCGAAGGCCCGGATGGAATTACCCTTTGGTATGCAACACCTTTGGCTTTCCTGCATCGAGTAATGTAGAGTATAAGGCAGTACTCCAGGCAAACACAACGTTGAACGTAACAAAGCAGGAACAAGCCATCTTTAAAAGCGACTCCAAATCAGCCATCTCTCAAGTAGTTATGAAGTCAAAGAGTCAATAATGAAAAAATACCTAGCACTTGCAAGACATCTCATGGCTTTGGGACAATATGAGGGAAGAAAGTTGGAACTCAGGTGCATTCTAAGAAAGGAGAATTGTGAGGCAGATCATTTAGCCAAAATACCATTGACCCCAATCAGGTCACAGACCCCCCTATAACATCGAGGACATACCACATGCAAGCATTCATGAAGCTGAGGTAATGGATCTAGACCTAAGAAATTAGTGGGGTTTTCCCATCTCCGCACACTTGGCAGTGGGAACTCTACCAGAAGATAAAAATGAACAAATCAAAGTAATCAGGAAGTGGAGCCAGTACGCAGTAGTAGACATCGACCTTTATTGAAGGTCCTTTAGTCACCCCTAACTCAAATGTGTTAGCTTCACCGATGTCCAATACATCATTGTGGAGATTCAAATGTGTTTGTGGAATTCATGAAGGCAAAGACACCTTAGTAAGAAAGGATCGACTATATAGATACTACTGATCCAAATGGATCAAGATGCGACAAAGTTTGTTTGAAAGTGCAACCCATGTCAAGCCTACTTACCCCACATATAATTTCTAACAACTGTGAGAAAAGTCATTCATCTAGGATGACCATTTTCAACATGAGGCATTTATATAGTAGGAGATTTTCCCGAAGCTCAATATCAAAGGAAATACCTTATCGTAACATTAGACCACTTCACTAAATAGGCTGAAGTTGAAGCAGTTTCTTCTATCGCCTTCAAACGCATAATCGACTTTGTAGAAAACTCCATACTCAACATAATTGGAATTCCCCACACTATAATTGCTGACAATGGTAAATAGTTAGACTGATTGACCTTTAAAACATATTATGAAAGATTGCATACCAAGCTTCGGTTCACCTTAATATCTCATCCTTAGACAAACGGGATGACTGATGCCACGAACCACGCCATAGTACACAGGATGAAATTAGGGTTTGAAGCCCTCAAAACATAATGGGTGGAGGAGTTGCACAGTGTCCTCTAGGCATATCGAACTACACCAAGAACTACTACGGGGGACACTCCATTTTTCTTCATTTATGGCTCAGAAGCTTTCGTACTTATAGAGACAGGCATGTCTAGTCCAAGAGCAGTCTTTTACTTGGAGGTAGATAATGAAAGTAACCTTATGGAAAAATTGATCTGTTGGAATAGAATAAGGAGCATGTGGTAGTCAAAATTGGCACATACAGTCAACGAATAAAACCATCTGATGATAGAAAAGTAAGGCCAATGAAATTCTACGTGGGAAATCTGTTACTCTGCACCACCAAATCTTCCTAAATGCATGATGGAAAAGGACAAATGGCCATCAATTGGGAGGTCTTTCACAAGTAGATGATCATATAAACACACACACACACACACACACTCAGTGTCTGAAGGAATTAACAGGCAAGATGGTTCCTAGGACTTGGAATGCGACATCTCTCTAAAAGTACTACAATTAGAAAAGACCTCAATTCTTATCATGTCATTTATTTTATTTAAGATCATGCATTACAGTGGTCGATCAAGAAAGCTTTGTAAGGCCTTTCAGTTTCAACATATTTGTACATTTCCTAAGTCTTACCCTTCGGTAGTCGAGATATATGTTGAAACACCTTTTCACATGATTTTGATTTGACAAAATTATTTAAGTAATTGATAAAAAATATTCTAACACATTAAATTTAAATGCTTTGATTTATTCACACTAATGTGTTTGTTCAATGTTGAGTTTATTGATTTATAAGACATTAAGATAAAGAGTCCAAAGGTCCATAAGTGGAAGTCAAGCCCAAGTCAACACATCAAGACCTAACGGCCCAAGATTTCAAAACGCGGTCGTTTTGTACAAAGCACAAGCTCAGCTTGAAGAAGAATCGAGAAGCCTTCTCTCAATTGCTTAGAGATGAAGCTGCTGAGTTGAACGACAAGAAGTACAAGTTAGCGGCAGACAAGAACCAACTTCTAGACAAAGTATTTCTACTTTGGGTAAAGTTCAGAAGGCGCAGGAAGCTGTCTGGAAGACTTTGCCAAATATGTCGAAACATTCTGTTTATCGGACGAAAAGCTGCCGAGAGTTGCCGTGAACAGAAGATGCAAGAATCTCATTGGCCAACGACACTGAGCACGTCCAGAGTGACAACGACAGGAAGCCGTTTGCCTCCAATGGTTATTTCAAAATTCGAAATCACTGGTGCCTCAAGTGTCACTATAAATAGGCCTCCCAATTGCTTCATTCGATGCACATCTTCAATTAGTCGAAACGCTGTCCAAATTCATACTTGAAGTTCTGTGAGAAAAGCAAAGCAAAAATCTTACACCAATTTCCAATCATTGTGTAAAAGTCTAGAGTGATTTCAATCATCTAAAGTGTCTTAGCAATTGTTGTTTAGGACAAACACTTTATCATTTCTAGAAGAATAGAAAGGAGAGGCCGAGTACTCGGTTATAGTACTCAGCGGTAGATATAGGAGTGAGTAGAGGTATAGGGGAAGGTACTCTTGTATACTCAGCTTCTATTGTAAAAGGTTTTGTGCTCTACCTTTAAAGAGCTCAGTAGAGAATTCAAAAAGCTTGGAACGCGTTACGGGGACTGGACGTAGGCGGAGAGGCCGAACCAGGATATGTCTGCTGAGTAACATATTTCTAATCCTTAAACTCCTTTATATATTGCTTGCTATAAAACTGACTAAGTAACGAACTCACGCTGAGTTGAGTGCACTAAGAAGCTGAGTTCAGGAATAAACTCTAAGTGCTATCTCCTGACTCAAGGAAAGAAACAGACTTAGTCACAAGTTGACTAAGCTTATGTCTTAAAACTACTTAGCGCCGCTGTGTAAACCTTTTCTTAAGTGAAAAAAAGTCAGCCTTAACGGACAAAATTTTAATTAGTTCCTATCCCCCCCCCCCCTTGGAACTAACCTTGTCACGTTATAAGGGACCAACAAGTGGTATCAGAGCTTAACAGCTCACTGAGCAAGATATAACTATCTTGAGCTGATCCTCACAATGGCTGAGAACAGCACTCGTTTCCTCCTAGGAAATCAGACAACTCAGATTTTACCTGAAGGACTGTCCATTACTCGGCCTCCTCTGTTCTTCGGGTCTAACTATACCTTTTGGAAGAACAGAATGAAAAATTTCATTCAGGCAACAAATATGAGTGCATGGTTTTCTATAGTCCAAGGCCCATTTGTTCCTGTTGAAACTATTGACGGCCAAACGGTTGTTAAAGCTGAGACTAAGTGGACAGAAGATGATCTCAAGAAGCTACAAAATCATGCTTCGGCTATAAACATGCTTCACTTTGCGTTAGATGCTGCAGAGTACAACAAAATTTCAGGTTGTGAGTCAGCGCAGGAGATCTGGAAGAAACTGGAGGTCACCTACGAAGGAACCAACAAAGTTAAGGAGTCCAAGGTGAACCAGCACATGAGGTTGTATGAGTTGTTTGAAATGAATGATGATGAAGGAATCTCTGAGATGAACGCAAGGTTCACAAACATTATCAATGAGCTCAAGAGACTTGGCAAGATCTTTACTGAGGAAGAGCAAGTCAATAAGATACTGAGGAGTCTTCCTAAAAGCTGGCAAGCCAAGAAAACTGCTGTTGAGGAAGCTCAAGACTTAACCACCTACAAGTATGATGAACTCATTGGCTCACTGCTGACCCATGAGATCTCAATGAAGAACTTTGAGGTGAAGGAGAAGTTTGAAGACAATAAGCAAAAGTCTCTTGTCATGAAAGCTGACTCCACTGATGGGAGCTCAACGGATGATGAAGAGATGGCCATGTTCACTAGAAAAATGAAAAGGCTGTTCAGAAAGAATGACGAGTATTCAAAGAAGCCTTACAAGAAGTTTGATAAGTACAAAGCTGAGTCCAGCGACAACAAGTACAAGAAGGACAGCTCAAAGCCAATCACATGCTTTGAATGTCATCAAACTGGCCATATCAAATCATGCTGTCCTACCTTAAGGAAGGAAAAGAAGAACAGCAAGAAGGCAATGGTGGCAACCTGGAGTGATAGTGATGAGTCATCATCATCAGGAGATGATGCCACTGAGTCAGCGAAGATCTGCTTCATGGCAGATGAGCTTGCTGAGCCTTGTGTTTCTGAGCATGCTGACCCCTCCGTTGCATCTGACGATGAGGCACACTCAACTGAGGTAATATCACTGCCCTTGCTCAGAAATGAAATGATTAATGCCCTGAGTGACCTCTACACACTTGTCAAAAAGTGTAACAAGAAGGTTAGAGCACTCAGCAGGCGATGTGACGAGATTGAAGAGGTCAAACTGAGTGACCTTCGATATCTTCTCCAAGACAACTCAACTTTGCATAGCAACATTGAAATTATGCAAAAGTTTGTCTCTGAGGTCCAATCAGATTCTAAGAAACTGAAAAAGGACGTCACATCTATTCAGAACCAACTCAAGGTTCCGAATAAAAGAAATATTCCTCTGAACACTCAGTACCGAAGTACTAGTCAGCAGAGATGGAATCCTCAGCGGAATGTCCAGTGTGACTTCTGTGGGAAGAAAGGACACACCACAAAGGTGTGCTGGCATGCTCAGCACTGGGGTGCTGACCAGTCAGTGAGATATCCTAAACGAAAGGTCAGCTGTGACTTCTGTGGGAAAAATGGACACACTGTCCAAGTGTGTCGACATAAGATTAAATATGATGCTTTACCTGCTGAGCCTAACAAACAAGGACCCAAAAAGAATTGGGTACCTAAAAATAACTAGCTATATTGCAGGTAAGCCTGAGGTGTGCTGAGAAGTCAAAGATGTGGTACATTGACAGCGCATGCTCGAGGCATATGACTGGTGATGAAACTCAGTTCATCACATTTGTGCGTAAACGAGGTGGAAGTGTAAGTTTCGGAGACAACAAAAAGGGTAAGATAGTAGGGTCAGGAACCGTTGGTGGTAATCCTACTATTGAGTCAGTCTCCCTAGTCAGCGGACTCAAATATAACTTACTTAGCGTAGCTCAGCTATGTGATAATGGGAGAAAAGTTATATTTGATGACACTGATGTAAAATATTCGAGGGTAAAACAAATGAGTTGATTTTAACTGCCCCTCGTATTGATAATGTCTTCATGCTGAACTTAGAAAAGAAATTTTCAAAAACTGTATGCTTAGTGTCAAAGGAAGAAAATTCCTGGCTATGGCACATGAGACTTGGTCATGTAAGCATGGACCTCCTGGCCAAATTAGCAAGAAAGCAATTAGTTGAGGGACTGCCAGAACTTAAGTTCGAAAAAGATCAATTATGCCACGCTTGTCAAGCTGGAAAACAAACCAAACAATCTTTTCATAGTAAAAACATTGTCTCAACTAAGCGTCCATTAGAGTTGCTACACTTGGATCTCTTCGGTCCAGTCCATCCGCTGAGCTTGGGTGGTAGAAGATTTTCCTTGGTCATTGTAGATGACTTTTCTCGGTACACTTGGATAATCTTGCTGAGTAGCAAGGATGAAACCTTTGAGACGTTTTCAACTTTAGTAAGAAAACTTGAAAATGATAAACACCTTAAGTTAGCTCACATCCGAAGTGATAATGGTGGAGAATTCAAAAACCAACATTTTGTTAAATTCTGTGAAGCCAACGGCATTGACCATAATTTCTCTGCTCCTAGAATGCCTCAACAGAATGGGGTTGTTGAAAGGAAAAACAGAACCTTGGTTGAAATAGCCAGGACAATGCTGAGTGAGCATAGGCTTCCAAAGTACTTTTGGGGAGAAGCTGTCAACACAGCGTTCTACATACTTAATAGGGCTCTAGTCAGACCCATATTAAAGAAGACTCCCTACGAACTTTGGAAAGGACGAAAGCCCAACATCGGATACTTTCGTGCCTTTGGTTGTAAATGTTTTATTTTAAATACCAAAGACAGCCTAGCTAAGTTTGACTCAAAAGTTGATGAAGCTATCTTTTTAGGCTACTCAACAAACAACAAAGCATACATAGTTTTCAATAAACGAACTTAGGTCCTAGAAGAGTCAATACACGTTGAGTTCGATGAAACTAACCCTGCAGGAAAAGACAAGCAGCTGACTGAGGATGATCCATACTCAGCACCCGCTGACTAAGAAACAGCCGCTGAGTCACTACCTCAAGGGCTGACCAAAGGTAAAAGTGAAACCCAAATTGTTTTCACTGACCAATCTACACCTGCAGAGATTGTTGAAACACAACCAGCTCAAGACATCAATCTACCAAAAGAGATCAGAATACCAAGAGGTCACTCAGAGAGTGCCATTCTTGATGCTGCTGAAAACACGCTGATGATAAGAAATCAACTCAGGAGATACCTCAGCAACGTAGCATTCGTCTCAATTCAGGAACCAAAGAACTTCGCTGAAGCTGAGTACGATGAGTTCTGGATGAATGTAATGTAAGAAGAACTTGATCAGTTCAGAAGAAATGAAGTATGGGACTTAGTGCCAAAACCAGAAAGCCAGAAGACCATAGGGACAAGATGGGTCTTCCACAACAAGCTGGATGAACAAGGGAACGTGGTCAGGAATAAAGCAAGACTTGTAGCTCAGGGCTACAGTCAGCAAGAAGGTATTGACTACGGTGAGACCTTCGCCCCAGTGGCAAGGCTAGAGGCTATAAGAATTTTATGTGCTTATGCAAGTTATATGAACTTTAAATTGTTTCAAATGGATGTTAAGAGTGCATTCCTTAATGGAGTTATAAACGAGGAAGTCTATGTTAATCAGCCTCCAGGGTTTGAGGATCCTAAGTTCCCAAACCACATTTATAAACTCAAAAAAGGCTCTGTATGGTCTCAAGCAAGCACCACGTGCTTGGTATGAGAGGCTGACCAGTTTCCTGCTGACTAGAAATTATGTCAGAGGTAAATCTGATACAACCTTATTCATTAAGAGGAAGGGTAAAGATACCCTACTGGCTCAGATATATGTTGATGACATTATTTTTGGTGCCACTAACAAGTCAATGTGCAAGGAATTCAGTAAGAAGATGCAGACTGAGTTTGAAATGTCAATGATGGGAGAACTCAACTTCTTCCTTGGACTTCAAATCAAACAAGGGAAAAATGGAATCTTCATCAGTCAAACTAAGTATGCTAAGGAAATATTGAAGAAGTATGAACTTGAGAATTGCAAGTCAATATCTACCCCTATGGGCACTGACACTGTCCTCTGCGCTGGCGAAAATGGTAAGTTAGTAGACAGCAGATTGTACCGAGGTATGATTGGTTCTCTACTTTACTTAACTGCTAGTAGGCCGGACATTCAGTTCTCAGTATGTTATTGTGCTAGATATCAATCTAACCCTAAGGAATCTCATTACATAGCTGTAAAAAGAATCCTTGGATATTTGCAAGGCTCAGTAAATCCAGGTTTGTGGTATCCCAATACTCATGATTTTACACTCATTGGATACACTGACGCTGACTACGGACGAGACAAGCTTGAACGAAAAAGCACCTCGGGAGGATGCCACTTCCTTGGAAGCTGTCTTGTGTCCTGGTTCAGCAAGAAGCAGGCGTCAGTAGCCCTGTCAACCACTGAAGCTGAGTACATTGCTGCTGGAAGCTGTGTTGCTCAAGTCCTATGGATTAAGCAACAACTTGAAGATTATGGCGTTCAGACTAAAACAATTGAAGTCAAATGTGACAATAATAGTGCCATTGATCTATCAAAGAACCCAATCTAGCACAGTAGGATGAAGCATGTCAGCATAAGACATCACTTCATCAGAGATCATGTACTCAAGGGAGAGATCAAGCTGACCTATGTCCCAACGAATGAGCAGCTTGCGGATATCTTCACAAAGCCATTGGCACGTGAGCAATTCAACATACTTAGAGAAGCCATTGGTATGTTTAATCCTCTTCAGTAAATTCCAAGTATAATATGTGATATATTACATGCTGAGTGTTTTTATGCTAAATCAATATCTATTACATGCAAAGTGTTTATCTTAAGCTGAGCTACTAAGCATACGAATTACTCCTTTGCGTAACACTGACTACTCAGAACTTTAAACGTTTGAAATCCTTAACACTGAGTAAAAATCCATTGCAAAACTTAATGCAAAACACGCGAATTAAATAGCCACCTAGGATGACGTAAGTGCAATAATTAGAATATACATGCGCCGAATGTGTCATAAATGCCAGAATCCTTATCGATTGAGTATCTCGAGGTCAAACGACCACCTCAACGTTTCAGATCAACTCAACACCTCTATAAATAGTGGATGATTTCCCACTTTTATCTCTTTACGCTTAGAAATTTCTGGTATTCAAATACTCTTCTCTAAAAATTCTCAAACTTCTCAAACTTCTCTAAGAATCATGACGAAAGATTCTCAGAATGTCTTCGGTGCCGGTTACGCCGATAATCGCTCCGATGAAAACTCTCCATCTCCTGCTCAGCAGGAACATAGAGAGACACCCTCCACTCACAGGTCACCACACCGAGGAAGCAAACCAAGGCTGAGCAAGCCACCTTCTCAAAAGGAAAACAATAGAATGATAAGGCAAAGAAGCCCATGGAACGCACCTACTCTCTGGTTTACGAGAGTGTGAGGGGGTATAAGGTTGACCACTCTCGATGGTTTTCAAAGGGTTTTGTGGAAGCTGAGCAACCCTTCTGTGAGTGGATCAAAAAGAACGGCGGACCGAGCTGTTCTCAGTTCGTGACGCTACCTATCCCGAGTTAGTGAAGGAATTCTATGCTAACCTAAGAGTCGCCGATGATAACCGGGACTATATGTTCACCAAGGTTCGAGGGAAGGATATCTTCATCAACCCAGCTTACCTTGCCTCACTACTCAAGCTGAAAAACGAAGGAGCAATACTTCGTAAATCAGGTGACCAAGATAAAACCAACTACTCCGTTGAGTTCTGTAAACCTCTTGGTCATATTGGGGAAATTTCGAGTACCTCCATGGGTCAGCATCAGAAGATGGCCCATTACATACTGACCAATTTCCTCTTCCCCAAAATCAACTGCACCAACTCAGCGACAAACTTTGAGCAGTGCTTCATCTGGCACATGCTGACCTATACGCCGATCAACATGCATGTCTTTATAATCGGTGGGTTTCAAAGAAGTACTGGAACCCTTAGGTTAGGCTCCATTATCACCAGAATCCTCAAGCATCACAGGGTGAGCTTGGTTGAGGAAATCCACACTTAGGGCACATAGATCACTGCAGCTGCACTGTTTGGTCTATTCTACGATCAACCAATTGTGCCCAAGAAAGGGAAAGCAGCCGCTGTCCAGGAAACCGAAGGGATGCAGACCCGTAAAGGAAAGATGGAAAGAAAGAGGAAACCTGTTCAAAGCCCCTCTAGAGACGCTGTTTCTCCACCTAAAAAGCTTAAGTTCATGTCCAGTGGAACTAAGCCCCAGGTTCAACAAGGTTAGGTTGGACCTAAGTCAACGGAAAACCTCAAAAGGCAAGCTGAGTCTGAGGTAGAAGAGAAAGAGGACGCTGATGAGCAACCACTGAGGAAGAAGAAGAAAATCTCTTCTGAGTTAAGTCCTATCAGCGTAGCACCACTAGGAGTTGTCATTTCTGAAGACTCTCATTATGTGCGAAGTCTTGGCGTTGATATTGAGTAACCACAGGGTGAACAAGATGACGAAGAACTGGGTGGTCAGTTTGATAATGAGGAGACAGAAAATGTTGAGGAACATGAGTCAGATGCTGACCAATATGAACCAACCTACACTGAGCAGGTTGTAGAAGAAGAAGCTGAGCCAACAGCAGTGGATCACACTGATCAAAGGGAAACTCACCTACTGACTCAATTGAGTCCATCTCTGCTGACCCCACTCGTCAAAAGACTAAGAAGTTAAGGAGACTTAAGAAGAAGGCACATAGATCCCCCGTCATTGATCTAATGAGTGACTCACCTCTGAGGGATGAGATCACTGACCTATCAGATGTGCAGTTTAGGTTCTTCTCTAATCCTATTGAGTCTCCACCAGAGCAACAGGAAAAGCAAGCCTCTGTTTCTAATCCTAAGGAACATGCCGACTTAACTGCTTCCCTAAGCCATGATGATCCCGAGCAAGTGCTCGAAGTTCCTGCTCCTCAACATGTTGAGCAAGCTAAGGAAATACCTGCTCAGGTCAATACTGAACTTCCTCAACTTCCCAAATCCAGTCAGCTTCAGCCTGACTCTGAGCAAGTAACACATTCTGCCGATCATCCTCTTCCACAAATACAAGTGCAGAATATAATCCAGTCAGCTTCTATTGGAAATTTCAACTCAAGTCCAGCCGCTGATCATGCTGGCACTTCCAATATGGAGCAGAACCAAACACCTCCACAATCCGGTTCTACTCGTATTCCGGCAGCTGAGCCAAATAATGATGGATCCTTCTCGTATCTGAATGCCTCTGAGTCTGGTCGAAGAATTATTGACTCAGCTCAAGCTCTACTCCAAGACCTCCATCAAACAACTATCGATGCCGCTGGGTCAGTTCCTGTTGAGCCAACTCAGCTTTCACCTGTCACTCAGCTTCTCACAGAAATCAAAGGTCTGAAGGATCTTCTGAGTGTCATGACTTCACTTCAGTCTCAACAGCCCAGGCAGGAATCTATAACAAAGCTGGTCGAACTCCAGCTGACAATGGTCAATCACTTAAACTCTCTTCAGTCAATTTCATTCACTGTCAGCTGCGAACTCAATGTATGCAACTTCTGCTGAAGTTCATCAACTTTTCAACCAGCTTCATACTGAGCAAGCCAGAACAAATGAGCTTCCTCCTCCCAATGCTTAATTGAGCAAATCAGTGAGGCTGTTCGTCTACTCAACCTGAGTAAGGAAGAGATGGAAACTGACCAGCTCAAGACGAACGAAATCCTGAAGTACTCTCGAGTTACTTTCAACCACGTGCGCCACTCAAATGCTCAACGTCAGTATTTTGACACGTCCTTACTGAAGATGTTTCATCAAGCCTTTTCCATGCTCACTGACAGTATATATCCTGAGCATACTCAAGCATATATCCTGAGTATGCTCAGTGCCGCAGCTATCAGGATTCCACGTTCTGTCTTAGATGAGGGTGTTCCTGTTTTTGATGGAATTAATGAAAGCACGCGCAGGCTTAAGGCATTCTCTAAACGCTTAACTCATGCTGCCCTTGACGACACCTTCATTCCTCCTCCTGCCGATGGTGGCAAAACGGGGGAGAAAGAACAAGCTCAATCTCAAAGAACTCAACAATCAGAGGAAGCTTCAGGAAGTCAGCAGAAATTCAAGGGAAATGGAAAAGCTAAAGAGCATGAAGCCCAACTCAACTACAAGAAAAAATAGCTTGGCTATGATTGCTAGACTTAGATTTTAAAAACTTGTAGTCCTTCCCTTATGTATTTTTGTTGTGCTGACCCTGAATAGAAAACTATGTATGCATCTATCTTTTTAAAATTGACCAATCTTATGTGATGCTTACTTATGTTTTGTGCTAAATAGTTAATGCATCTTCATTAAATCAACTGTGCTATTTGTCTACATTGCTTTATGATTGTATGTTGTGTTGATCTATAAGTTGACCTCTTTTATATGTCTTCTTAAAACACATTGAACAAAGATATACTCAGAGCTCTCTGATATCTAAATCTTCCGCATAAACTGAGTTAAAAAGAATATGTTCCATGAGCTGACCTATTTCTGAAAACTGACCTTAGACTTATTTGATTAAACCTTGAAATGTTTAAAGTAAAACTAAGTCAGTAGCTCAACCCTTACGGGGGAGTATACTGAGTAACATAAGGTCAACTATCATGGGGGAGCTCAACACTGAGTTCTTTAACTGAATATTTTTGCCAACATCAAAATGGGGGAGTTTGTTGAAACACCTTTTCACATGATTTTGATTTGACAAAATTATTTAAGTAATTGATAAAAAATATTCTAACACATTAAATTTAAATGCTTTGATTTATTCACACTAATGTGTTTGTTCAATGTTGAGTTTTTTGATTTATAAGACATTAAGATAAAGAGTCCAAAGGCCCATAAGTGGAAGTCAAGCCCAAGTCAACACATCAAGACCTAACGGCCCAAGATTTCAAAATGCGGTCGTTTTGTACAAAGCACAAGCTCAGCTTGAAGAAGGATCGAGAAGCCTTCTCTCAATTGCTTAGAGATGAAGCTGCTGAGTTGAACAACAAGAAGTACAAGTCAGCGGCAGACAAGAACCAACTTCTAGACAAAGTATTTCTACTTTGGGTAAAGTTCAGAAGGCGCAGGAAGCTGTCTGGAAGACTTTGCCAAATATGTCGAAAGATTCTGTTTATCGGATGAAAAGCTGTCGAGATATGCAAGAATCTCATTGGCCAACGACACTGAGCACGTCCAGAGTGACAACAACAGGAAGCTGTTTGCCTCCAATGGTTATTTCGAAATTCGAAATCAACGGTGCCTCAAGTGTCACTATAAATAGGCCTCTCAATTGCTTCATTCGATGCACATCTTCAATTAGTCGAAACGCTATCCAAATTCATACTTGAAGTTCTGTGAGAAAAGCAAAGCAAAAATCTTACACCAATTTCCAATCATTGTGTAAAAGTCTAGAGTGATTTCAATCATCTAAAGTGTCTTGGCAATTGTTGTTTAGGACAAACACTTTATCATTTCTAGAAGAATAGAAATGAGAGGCTGAGTACTCGGTTATAGTACTCAGCGGTAGATATAGGAGTGAGTAGAGGTATAGAGGAAGGTACTCTTGTATACTCAGCTTCTATTGTAAAAGGTTTCGTGCTCTACCTTTAAAGAGCTCAGTAGAGAATTCAAAAAGCTCGGAACGAGTTCTAGGGACTGGACGTAGGCGGAGAGGCCGAACCAGGATATGTCTGCTGAGTAACATATTTCTAACCCTTAAACTTCTTTATATATTGCTTGCTATAAAACTGACTAAGTAACGAACTCACGCTGAGTTGAGTGCACTAAGAAGCTGAGTTCAGGAATAGAATCTAAGTGCTATCTCCTGACTCAAGGAAAGAAACAGATTTAGTCACAAGTTGACTAAGCTTGTGTATTAAAACTACTTAGCGCCGCTGTGTAAACCTTTTCTTAAGTGAAAAAAGTCAGCCTTAACGGATAAAATTTTAATTAGTTCCTATCCCCCCCTTGGAACTAACCTTGTCACGTTATAAGGGACCAACAATATATATATAAATGAATTATTCAAGTCTCAAAATTCTTTAGATTATAATTAAAGATCAGCCATTTTCATGCTACAAAGACCCCAATCACAATCTTTAGTTAAAACATTATGGAGCATTACATTTTCTTATCATTTCATAAAGTTTGAAGTATATAAAGTTAAAAGTTTCAGTGGAACATTCGATCAAACGGTTGAACAAAATTAAAAGATCATATGCAAAGACGAAAAAAAACTTAATAAAATCAACATTAGAATTTAAAAAGATGATAGGATTATTCATAGCAAAAACAAAAGTACAAATCAATTAAGGGACACTGTCGAGCTTGGAAATTCCTTTAGGCCAGGATGCTCGTCAGCCGCCTCATCGTCCTTAGATGGATAAATGTTGACCTAGAAGGAAAAGATCTCAGAATCAAGGTTCTGTACTTATTTAAACGACAACCTAGAGCTCGAGAAGGGCTTCCAAGGCCTTATTTTTCAAAACTTAGAACTAGCCAGCAACTCTTCTCTCTCTCATGATGTGCACTGCTCATCTTTACCCCACCTCTAAAGGTTCTTGAAGAATGAGCTTCAGTATTAATTTTTTTCAAATCAACATCGGGCCTCTACTCCTCATTCCGGTCCCATTCAACGAGTTTGAGATTGTCCTTGGTTGCCTTGGAATAATTTACATAAAGGTTGCAAAATTCGTTCCACCAAAAACTCCTTAAGAAGTAGGTGAATTTCTTCATGTTTTTTCAAAAGAAGGGCTTGGTTTGCCTGAAGTGGAATTTTCTCTCATTGATAGTCTTCTCCACATCCTCCACATTGTTCTTTTTCTTATTCAGACTAGTGCCAACTTGTCTTGCCTTCTTTAGGGCATCAATCCCACTCTTCTTTGCTAAACCTTTGTGTTTACGAGCTTCAGCCAACTCAGCTTTAGTATTCTCTAGATCTTTTTGAAGAATGGCAAGGTGCTTAGTGGAGCGTAGATAATTTGATCCTCATCAGCCAAATTTTTCTTTTGATTGTGAGAGAGTCTCATTGAGAAGCTGATGGAAAGTCTCCGTCGTGGAAGCAAAATCCTATACACTAACTGAATCAGAAAAAGGACTACAAAAAACAATAAAGAGGAGTGGGAAAGAAGCATACGTTTAGATAAGTGATTCTTTGAACTATTAGTTTATTAAACTGAGCATGCTCCCTAGAAAGTAGCATGAGACGGCCCAAGTCATAAACTATCTTCGAGTTCCAAAGAGTGACGTTTAGAGCATACTGACGCTCCAAAAGCTAAATAAGAACAAGTAAGTTAGAGGCAAGACAACAATAAGAATAAAGTCAAAAAATAACACAAGGAAAATCCATACCTTCGCAGTGTCACTGCTTGAAAAAGACAACTATCAACACTAAGCCCTAGTGAGACAAATGATCCTTCGCTGGAGAATTAACTTTTTCAGTAACGCTAGTCTTCGACCTCTTAGGAGACCACGAGGTTCCTTCACATGAGGATCATTCTTAGATGGAACCTCAACTCTAGGAATCCTATGGGAAAGGGTCGGAGAACCTTCAGAAGTGGCAGTTGACTTCTCTACTTCAAGTAAAGTCGAGCGTGTTTCGGTATTCAGCCCTCCAAAGCTAGAAGGAGGAGAAGCTGATGTTCCACCCACATTGGAAGCTGCAAGAATCTCAATGTTGGACACTCCAGCAACCGCAACAACTTGCCTCTATCTCTTTGTCATACGCATATGATCACTCATATTAGAAGCCATGCATATGCCAAAAAAATCAAGTTAAATAAGGGAACACCTTCAATCACTTCATCATATTAATCCTCTTCGTACAAGAAGACTGCTCCTATTTCATCTTTCATGGCACAACGACTCTCTTTGTTGATCAAGTCCAATATATCCACCTAGTGCTAGAAGCTCGAAAAAGCCAAAATTTCCTTCAACGATTCCTCTTCTTATGGGGTCAAAGCTTCTTGTTTCTTCCAGGTTTCTTTGTCCATCTGATCAAGATTCCCATTGGTCTTAAAGGGAACTCTGGATACATGATGTCTAGGGAACCTTTCTGCGCCCCCAACTAGAACTATGTTTGCTTAAAGCCCTTTATTCTCTTTACTTTCCTAGACAAGAAAGAAGACCTCCGACTCCCAATGGTTTAATAGCAGACATCATCCCCTTTCCTCTTTGTGGGTTTGCAAAACTGGCGGAAAATTGGTCCATTTAGCAGCAAGAGCAAGTATGTACAAAGCTTGTCAAGGGCTTGCAATTCCACCCAAGTGTTGGAAGAAAGTTGATAGGGACACACAAGAAATTCGTCCAATATGTAAAAAATAGGACCTCGAAGAGGGACCCGCACACCATAGAGAAACAACTGAACATAAACCCCAATAATATCATTCACTGCTGTTAATGATATTGTTGGGGTTTATGTGTTGGGCAAGATCAAGTAAGTGCATCTCCATCTTGCTAAGTTCTTGGTATTCTCGAGCCAATTCCACCACCTAAAGCGCTGCTAAAGATGAGCCTTGCTACCAAGCCTTAGAATTTTGTTTCTTGTCAATAATCACCTTCTTGCGCTTTTCTGAGTTCTTATAGTTTTGTTATTTGGACCCATGATCTCAGAATCACTAGTTATGGTTTGATCAACAATGACTAGCGTCTTTGGGTGGCGAGAATCTTTCCTTCTTAAAACTCCCATACAACAAAGGGAGAAATCAAGGAAGAAGTGAACTTGCAGAACACTTGAAGCCTAAAAAGAAATGGAGAATCTCAAGGAAGTGCGAAACATCCAGGAAGAATAGAATGCACCAGCTTAATCCTCATATTCTATAGTTCGCTAGTCGGATGATGAAACATTGCCCTCAATGGAGATCCCTAGTAACAACGCTTCTTGAAACTTAGAGAGTTTTTCGTCCCATCAACTCCTAGCTAGGGCGCCCATAGACACATGTCACATTTTCTGTGGAAATGACACATGCAAAAGGGGACTACCACCTAATAGTGGTGACATCATTCTAGGGGAACGTGACAAGACATCCCACCTACTAAAAGGGAGGATCATATGCAATATGAGGAATAATATATTATAGTGGTAAGAGCGCTTAACTTTAGTTTTGGCAGAATATCGAACCGTTCTTAAAAGTTTTAAAAGGTCGATCAGATCTCCAATGACTGAAGCCGTAAAACACTTCTGGAAGAGAAGGGAGGAGACATATGACATCATGTAAATGTCAAATGTACACGTGTCATCATTTGGAGCAAGCAATGATGTGTAGAGCAAGGAGAACCTTCATATCAGACTATGCTAAGATGAGTAACCATTAGGCACGTGGACCAGTAACAAGCATTCAAAATTCACCTCAGAATATGATCCTTAATTCAAGTCTAGAATTTAGGGACTACAGTTTGGGCACATTACAAATGGTCTAAATTACATCCACCATCTAGGAGTCGACATTTTGCCTTAAGAGAAGATAGGGCACATGCCTTGAACCGACTATCAGAATTTCTCATGGCACCCTATAAATAGAACACCATATCACAGTCAAGGTACATAACCATATTATTTGTAATTCATACTTAATTGTTTAGTTCTCATCTTTTTTTACTCTGCCAATTTAAATATTGTTAGTGGAATCGCTCCTCCTTAATTCTTTTACTATCTTACCTAGTAAAAAGGATTCCAGTCACCATTGGAGCACTACCGCGGATTCAATAGTATGAATTATTAATTGTTTATCAAAATTCCAAAGTCCATATTTTAACACTTTGCGTCTGTCTTCTTTGTTTGAAATTCAACCAAGAAATTTGGCTCCTTCTACTATCTTAAAACCCTGTCGAGTCTTCCAAATAATCGAAAAAACCCGCATAGCTTTGAGATTCATTGGTTTTATGGACCAAAGTGTATCTCCCTCCTTTGTTATTCCTTATAGTTTCATGCACTACCTTCATATCAAGAGCTTCCCTTTTCTAGTCTATTAAGATAAAAAAAATTATGTAAGTCTTCCAACTCTTGATCTATAAGAGAGAGAAAAAAAACACTAATCCATTCCCCGGAGAATTATAAGAGACACCCCTACACAACAACCAGAATTTTCACAATTCATATCTTATTTTTAAAATTTTTATAATGATAATTTACGTGGTTGTTCGATTTGAAAATCATCAATCACTTTAATTCCCCTACAATTTTGACTTAATATTATATAACGTAAAACAAGTGAAATCTAACATGTGATTTCCTTTCCAAACATGATTTTCTTTTACATGAATTCAGCTGAATTTTCAATTCTTTCCAAATTGAGAACTTCTAGCAGTTCTACAACAATTTATCAAAGAATGTCAAATTATAGTATTAATATACATTTTTTTTGAAACAAGTACTAAAATATTATTGATAAAGTTAAGAACTAATTATCAGTTTCAATATTTCTCTTACTAATATCAATTTGTGAATTTTCTTGGTAGCAAATTATGTGTAAGAAGTGGGTCTTATTTTCGAATATTATAGATTTTAGTTGATGCTTAAAGTTTGCATGTGTGCATGAGAAAAGAAAAAATTTCACTCATTTTCTTGATAGTGGAAATATGAAATTACGTATACATAATTGATTAATATATTTTTTGTAGTGCATTTTGTACTTTGAAAAATGTCCAAAATCTTTGACTTGTAATTTATAGGCACCTGCAAAAACCTCCCTTTCAACAATCATGATAATCATTTTATCTGGGAGACATTACATGATTATACAACCTGCCTTTAGATTCTTAATATATAATCAAGGGCTAATGCTTCCCCAGCTCCATTAACTTGTCCAAATTGATCATTTTATCCCTTCAACTCATCGAATGTTCTATTTACCCCATTAACTCCATAAAAGTGGTATTTCTCACTACTCATGGAAT
This sequence comes from Euphorbia lathyris, assembly GCF_963576675.1. NCBI lineage: Eukaryota > Viridiplantae > Streptophyta > Magnoliopsida > Malpighiales > Euphorbiaceae > Euphorbia > Euphorbia lathyris. The sequence goes on along the minus strand of NC_088914.1, from coordinate 66,774,945 downwards.
GTCCTATTTAACCTCTTAACTCCATAAAAGTGGTATTTCTCACTCCTTACAATCTGTTATTGATACCATTTTTTAAAGATTAAACCTATATTGGTGTTATTTTGTACATGGAACCTAAATTAATACTTCTTCAAAAATCATAGGCCTATTTTGGTACCTTATTCCTACATATAATGTCTTTAACTTGTTTATATTAATATTTTGTTATTTGTATTTTTTATTCATTCATTCTCTTTTCAACTTTTTTGGCTAGTTAAATTTTGATTATCTAATTAGTATAATACAATATTATTATAATGAACACATGAAGGATCGATATAATTATCAAATTAAAAAAATAAAAAGTTGATATTAAAAAATATATTTTCAAACTCATTTAAATAAGTCCTATTAATTTTGCACTATAAAGGGGTAAGAAATACCACTTTTATGGAGTTAAGGGGATAAATAGAATCATAAGAGGTGATAAATACCATTTTTTATGAAGTTAAGGGGGTAAATAGGACATTCGATGAGTTGATAATGGGTAAAATGACCAATTTGGACAAGTTAAGGGGGTGAGAGATATCATTTTTATGGAGTTAAGAGGGTAAATAGAACATTCGATGAGTTGATGATGGGTAAAATGACCAATTTGGACAAGTTAAGGGGTTAAATAGAATATTTGATGAGTTGGAGGGATAAAATGACTAATTTGGATAAGTTAAGAAGGCTGGAGTAGCATTAGGCCTATAATCAATAGTTCTATTAGCATTATATATAGGCTTTCAATATATCTCTAATTTTAACCACAGGGTTGTGGTTGAGTGGTAAAGGCTCCTCCTCCCTTAACCAAAGGTTCATGGTTCGATCCTCGTCTTTGGGAATGGAAAGAATTTCCGTGGCCAGCAGTTGAGTGTGACCACTCAACGTCTCCATGGGTATAATTTACCCCTTCTACTTTGTGAAGATGCTCCTCCATTGAACTACAATCAATTGGTAATATATTGGCTTAATAGGTACCCAGCCCCCTAAACTTGTAACTTTTTTTCACCAGGCCCCTTCAACTTAAGTACAACCTCTCAATCCCCTCAACTCTCCAAAAACATCACATACAGCCCCTTACACCCTTATGTTCTGTCAAAATATTGACCCGTATAGAAAACGTGCTTGACTGTTGACCACTCCAATGTCACGTGTCACTTTTTTATTAAAATTTTCCATTCTGGCATAAGATTCTGATCGAAATCCATCTCTGGTAGTTGCTCGCCGAGCAGGGGTCTCGATGGAAAAATTTAATTAAAAAAATGACACATGGTATTGGTGTGGTCAACAGTCAAACGCGTTTTCTACACGGGTCAATATTTTGACCGAACATAGAGGTCTAAGGGGTTGTATGTGATGTTTTTGGAGAGTTGAGGGGGTTAAGAGGTTGTCCCCTAAGTTGGGGGGGCCAGGTAAAAAAATGTTACAAATTTAGGGGGTTGGGTACCTATTAAGCCTAATATATTCAATAACAATTTTATTTATAAAAAATTCATGATAAGGTGTATGTTTTAGTAAATATTGAAGTTTAAATGTTAAATCTCACCAAATTAAAGTTTATGAATTTAAAGTTAAGATTTAGCCAAAAAAAATATTATGCTTTTCTTAAATAATAATAATAATAAAGTATATCAATTATGAAAAGGGAGTATATAGATTATTTCAAATAAAATCATAGTGGTGGAGTGGACTTATAGATAAAAAGGTTACTTTAATGGGATATGATGTAGGAGCCCATTTTTAATTATATCATATATTTAAATTTGTCCCCCACATTATATTTATTTATAAATTCATGTTCTACTTTTTATATCAAAATCAATAGAAAAGTCCAATTTTATTAGAAAAGTTTTTCAAACCTTTATAGATATTTCTTTTTTCATTGCTCTCCACCCAATTTTCAAACTTGATGGACATTAAAGCTATTGTCATGTCTATCCTTTCACTTTTCCAATCTTACTATTACAAATGTCTGCCTTTTCTTCTGCATAATTTGCACTAATGCTGCTTTAATCACTTAACAATTAACAAAATATACTTTACTTGTTTAGTTTTAAAAATGAGAAAAAAAGCAATGAGATTATATTGCATTGCTATACTAATATGAAACTGCCAAGTGATTTTATCAAAAAAAAAAAAAAAAAAAAAAAAAAAAAAAAAAAACAATTTGACATCATACTATAGGTATAAAGTTACCAAAACACTCTTGCATTGCTTTAGAACATAATGGGTTCTACTTTGTGAATTCTAATTATGGAGATTGATAGATTGATTTTATAGCTAACATTGTGGAAAATTCTCAATGCTAAAGATCTACTTGTCTCATGGAAGAGGTTTGGATTGCAGTCTCAATGATGTAGATAGCCAGTGAATGTCCGTCAAGGCGAGGAATGTCACTTCATTAAACTTGCAAAAATGGAGCTTAATCAGGTTCCGATGGAGGACTATCTAATACTCAAATCAGTTTAGGTCTATAGACAAGTGTAAAAATAAAATAGTAGAGTTTATATATGTTGAGTTTTATAGTATGTTTATGAAGGGAGTTTTTACCTTTTATATAAGAGTGGAGATTCCTAATCATATTAGGAGAAAACTGACTATGGATCTTGATAAAGAAAGTACTTCAAGAAAGTTGAGATTCCTTACTAAGCGACGCTATCTAGACGTGCTAGAAGACTCCTGAATGAGATGGAATGCGATATCCTAATTTAGGAAGGGAGAAGCTTCTAGAAACCTAAATTAAACGTTCGGATGAAGGGAGATGAGGATTTGACATAGTGTGGGACTTAATCTCTAAATAGTCATATATGTTATTTGAAGCGCCGAATCTAGTTTTTTAAGGCTATAATAGATGTTTGAGTTTCCTAAGAGGATATGTTTGCTCTAATAAGGTCTTTTCACCAAACGTCTACATTGCATGTGTTCCAAAACCCATCATTTTGCGAAATCTATCATCATCTCTTTTTTCCAGAATATGAAATGTCGCCATTAATATCTCATAAATATCAAAGGGAACTGTCACGCCCGTGTCTAAATTTTTAGAATTTATACATTGGGATCAATATATATTATAATTATTGAGTGTGTGATTTTTATTTGGTGCTATGGAAAAAATTTGGAGTTAATTTGATGGTTTTATGTGTAAATTAAAAGTTATGATAATTTTTAAAAGATTATAAAAAAGATGGAGGATAAAAAATGATGTTTGCCAAATTTGAGATATATATCTCAAAGCTCAGGCGGTTATATACGGAGATATATATCATCATTTCTTTCCTTTTCTTTTTCTTTTTCTTTTATATTTATCATCACCATTTCTCCACCGTTTCTTTGATTTATGAAGTTTCGACCGTCTGAATCACTCGAAATTTAAAACATAGCATCCTTATGCATAGATCTAAGTCCTAACCGAAGAGTTTGTGAGTTTCGGAAGTGTTTGAAGGGGAAACGTCTTAGACAGAATTTAGAGGAGAATCGATCGGGTGTATTTTCTTCAATTAGTAGCCAAGGTAAGTAACTATCAACTATATTTTGAGTTTTATGTATATACATATATATATATAATCAAAGAAGTTTCAGAAATTGATATTTTAGGGTTATGCAGGAATTTTATAAAATTAGGGTTTTTCATGATTTTGCTTTTTATTGTGAAATTACGGTTCAAATGAAGCTATTGATTATGTTTCTATGTGAATTTCAGATTTTACTTGATTATGTTGATTTAAGGCTTAATTTGGTTGATTTACATATATACATATATGTTTTTGGTTTCAATATATATCTATATTGAACAAAATGAATTTGATGATTTCTTATGAATTGTTTTTGGATTGAGAAATCTGTTGCGGTTATTGTTGTTATTATTTTGGATTGAAGTCCAAATATGATTTTTATGATACAAAAGGGCTAATTGAAGCTAAATGATTTATGGTTATGAAATAGTTTGGAATTTGATTGTGAAAGGAAATTTGAGCACGTTATGATTTTATGATTTTATATCCATCGAGAGTTATCTGGATCGGTGGTTTTATATTTGAAGACCATGTTCAGTGAGGGACATGGCCTGTGTACACAGTCTGAAGACCTATCGGGTATGGCAGTGAAGTGTCAGGTAAGACCATATGGGATAGGCAAGGTTAAGAGACGTTTCGACTATATATGTGGTTATGGATTGATACTTAATGGGAGAAACTCGAGGATGGATACAATGTTTTAAGTTCATTTGGATTATGTTTTCGGATTGATTTTGATATAAGGTTTTATGTTTGATTGATTACGGGTTGGTTTGATAAAACATTTATTTGATTATGAAATGGTTTGATGAAACGTTTATTTGTTTTGATTCGTTTTGATAAGATACATTATATATATAAAGTTATACGAACTTAAGTTTTGAGTATATTTTATAAGGTTTTGATTAAATCCCTTTCTAAATGTATATATGTAGCTATGTGAAGTAAAGTTGGTTTTTATAGCTAATAGTTTCTTATTGAGATTTTTGTCTCACGTTTTTAAATGTTTTAATGTTTTTAGGTGAGAAAGTACAGGATATAGAGAAGGTTACCGACCGATTAGGCGAGGTTTGGAAGTTGGTTGCTTATTGTTAGATTTATGGTTAAAACTTTAGTATTTCAATTGTAATATAATGAAGTTGGTAAATATATGTTGAGGTCTTCGAATGACTAATGTAGTAGGAATATGAATTATTTTCGAATATATATTGAAGATTATGATCTTTCTATTTCACGCCCGATGCCGATTGAGGTCGTCTAGGGTCGGGTGTGACAGGAACGTCACCTAGAGAAGATAAACTTTCTTCAAAAAATGGCCACATGATCTTCTCTACATTGAAAAGGTAAATACCGTCATCAGAATTTGTATATAAAGTGAGGATCGAGGATGAATATTTTCCACCATTGCCAATTCTCATCAAGCTCTTCACCATAAACATGTTCCATATAGGGCTGTAATCGAGCCGAGCTTTGGCATGCTCAAGCTCGGCTCGTTATAAAATTAACGAGCTCGAGCCTGAGCCGAGCTTTGGTTTGCTCAAGCTCGGCTCAGCTCATTAGAAAATACATGAGCCCGAGCTTGTTTCGAGGCCAAAATCCTTTTTGAACTTAGTTCATTAAGAAAATTATCTAACCATGAATTGTTTGTGAGTAAGTCATTAATTATATTTATGAAGTTTGCTTGTAAATAGCTCTTTAATTGTGTATATAAACAAGCTCACAAGCAAATTTGTGAATAAATAAACAAGATACTTACAAATAGTTTGTCTATTACTTATTTATTATGGTTGTGAACGAACTCATCTAATAGCAAATGAAATAATATTAAGTTGACCTAAACCATACGCAGCCCACTGAACTTGTCACTTTTAGTCAGTTTGCCCCCTGAACTTATGGGACGACCCATTTGCCCCTTCAACTATTTAAAAGTGGTATTAGCAACCACCTGTTTTCTACAAAACTAAAATTTGTCCATAAATGTTCTAATCGAGCCTACTCGCGAGCTTTCGAACCGAGCTTTGGCGTTCTCAAACTCGACTCGTTTACGAACCGAACCAGTAAATCGTACTCATAAGCGGCTGGTTTACAAAATGAATCGAGCTGAGCTTTTATCGAGTCGATCACCGAGCTGTTCATGAGCGGCTCGGTTCATTTACAGCTCTAATTCCATATAAGTTTATTTTTCTATATAACTTCAGATTATATTTCCACCATGGCTTCCTTCTGTCGACGGTCTAAAATTGACCCATTGGATGAGGTTTCCAATATCAGTTCATCTGTTAGTTCCGAATAATTTGAAGAATTAATATAGTGAGTTAGAGAACTCTGACAGATGATGGAGTTCATATTTACACCCCTAAAGACTTTGGGTATAATGCTTCAGAATCATTGCAAGGACCTCAACCCAACCCCACAATTTTATATCATCCCAAAGTTGTCTATAGGTTGGGAGAGAAGACCCTAATATCAAAGATGCTATTTCGATGACACAATCCGTAGACTTGAAACATGATGCGACTCTCCATGTATCAAGGCCGACTCTCCATGTATGGCATATTCGTTGACCAAGTGAACGCTGATGGGTATGTAATAGACCTGTTCATGGGTTGGGTCGGGCCGAGTTCGGGCCGGGCCTAACCGGGTTTTACATCTAACTACTTTGTCCAAGCCCAGCCCAGCCCGCACTATATTTACATCGGGTTCGGGTCGGGCTGGGCTAGACTAGAAAAACTAAATCCCAAGCCCAGCCCAATCCGACCCATCCACCTAAAATATTTATTTTGAAAAATAAATTAAAATTAAAATTAAATTATCATTATAAATAAATAAAAATGTAACAAAAATATATATGTATAAAGTGTAACTTATGGAAAAAACAATAAATAGTTCTGATTTTTTTTAAACAATTTGGACAAAAAAATACAGAGTTGTAATCTGTTTTTTCAAAAGATAAATATAGGGTGTTGTTAAATCCAACCCCAATTTCCCACCCCTAGTCCTATGAAATGACCAAACTACCCTTATTAGTTTTGGTCTTTGGAAAAAAAAAATTCTCTGTACGAAACACGGGCGTGTGGCTATCACATGCCTCACCATGTGGTGAGGCGTGACAGCCACATGCCTCACCACGTGGTGGGGCATGTGAACATCACGCCTCACCACGTGGTGAGGCATGTGGCTATCACGCCTCACCACGTGGTGAGGCGTGATGTTCACATGCCCCACCACGTAGTATTTTTTTTTTCAATTTTAGATTTTAATTATTATTATTCTAAAAAATTATAATTATTCTAAAAAATCCTAAATATTATAATTATTAACATTATAATTAAATAATGTGAGGCGTGATGTTCACATTCCCACGTGTGATTTTTTTTTCCAATTTTAAATTTTAATTATTATTATTTTAAACAATTATAAATATTATAATTATTCTAAAAAATTTTAAATATTATAATTATTAACATTATACTTAAATAATATACATTAAGTATCAAACATGTGTTAAAAACAATAAGTTCTAAAGAATTCTAAATATTAACAAATTACAACAAGCCAATTCGTCCGGTTTCATTCCTCAATGAATCCATGTGTGATAGATTTAAGAAAGACTGTTCACATGCTCACGTGTGAATTTATTTTTCCAATTTTATATTTTAATTATTATTATTCCATGAAACCGGACGAATTGACTTGTTGTAATTTTTTAATATTTAGAATTGTTTAGAACTTATTGTTTTTAGGGTTAAGATGCAAAAATACCCTTAACGTTTTGGGTCAGGAGCAATTTTACCCCTAACGTCTAAAATGGTACAATTTTATCCCTAATGTTGGAAGCCAAGAGCAATTTTACCCCTAATATTGATAAATTAGGTCAATTTGAGAAATAATTCATCAAACTATTTTCTCGGTCATGAATCTTGTCATCTACACTTCACACATGCGTTATTTTATCAGTAACAGATCACAAACATATGTCGGGATGTGAAAAAATAAAAGAAAAAAATATTAAAAATATACTGTTTTTTGTACGAATTAAAGTAAAAAATTTAAAAAATTCACCGAATTTATAAATATTAATCTCCAAATAATATTTACAATTTGTTAGAATAATTATGGTATTTATAATTGTTTAGAATAATAATAATTAAAATGTAAAATTAGAAAAAAAAGTATTCCTAATGTTGGAAGCCAAGAGCAATTTTACCCCTAACGTTGATAAATTGGGTCAATTTGAGAAATAATTCATCAAACTATTTTCTCGGTCATGAATCTTGTCATCTACACTTCACACATGCGTTATTTTATCAGTAACAAATCACAAACATATGTTGGGATGTGAAAGAAATAAGAAAAAAATATTAAAAATATACTGTCTTTTGTACGAATTAGAGTAAAAAATTTAAAAAATTCACCGAATTTATAAATATTAATCTCAAAATAATATTTACAATTTGTTAGAATAATTATAGTATTTATAATTGTTTAGAATAATAATAATTAAAATGTAAAATTAGAAGAAAAAAAATTCTCACGTAGGCATGTGAAGAATATGCATCCACCACAGGTGGGGCGTATGTTCATATGCCTCCACCTATGGTGGGGCATATTGTTCATATGCCTCCACTTATGGTGGGGCGTGATGTTCATACGCCCCACCTGTGGTGGAGGCATATTCTTCACATGCTCGACATCGAAAATTTGATTTTTAAAAAATCATTCGATTTTACTTATAACAATCGTAAATAAAACATATTTTTGAACAAAATTATGTATCATTAGTCATTTGCCATGTTTTTTTCTTTACCAAATTAGTCCGGATTAGATTTTGAAGAGTTTTGTGTTTTTTGTGTTTTTGAAAGGATTTGAAAATTTGAGAAGATGAGTGAATTTGTTGAAAGGGTAATTTCGTTTTTTCATGGGGCTAGGGGTGGGAAATGGTGGCTAGGTTTAGTAATCCACTAAATATACTATACTTATAAAGAAGAATCCTTTAATTACAGAGAAAGAGAGGCACGAGAAAATAAAAATAATAATTAAAATTAACATTGTAAATATAAAATAAAATGCTAGATGTAATTAATTACATAGAATCGTTTAATAGTTCGGGCCGGGCCGGGCTAGACTCGAATTTTAGGACAAATCCCAAGCCCAACCCATTTTATGTTCGGGCTTTTGCGGGTTCGGGCTGGGTCGGGCTAAATACTAAATATGTATGTCCAGGCCCAATCCATTAAAAGCGGGCTTTGGCGCGCTGAGCGGGCCAATGGGCTCATGAACAGGTCTAGTGTGTAACGATCCAGTTCTAACAGTGTAGCATCAAGGTAAAAGGCATGAGCATTGAACAACCTGAAAAGATAAAAATAGAATATGAATCAACTTAATTACATATATGAAATGGAAAGGAAGTGAAAGTAAGACTTACTTTGTCAAAAACAAAGTAAGCATAGCCTAACCCAATAAAGAGTGTTGTAGTATATATGGACATGTTTTCAAGTCATGGAATCCAGGAAATTGAACTTGTACCAAAACAGACAATATTTACATAATATTGAGGTAGGCTGCTGGTATTAGAGTTGACTCTCCAAATGAGTTGTGATGATATAAATACGTACATGGTGAAATATGATGGGCATGTGATGACACGATCTCGAGGAGATGACATTAATGGATGAACTTTTATGGGAGTAAGTAGATACTTAATGATGATACTAGTTGAAATGTTTCAGAATAATTCGAATGACTGTTGATTTTGATCTGATAATGGAAAAACACCTTAGGTGTATTCGGGAAAAAAAAATTATTGTATCCATTATCTTGGTCATAATATTCAGAATGAGCTAATACTTTTGTTACCGAGTGAGGTTAAGAGAAAAATTCCTCATATTGTTAAAGATGCAAAATATTTTCTGTTATTCTTGATTGTACTCTAGATGTTAGTAATGTAGAACAAATGATTCTCATTATGATATGTGTTAATGTTTCTACGAGTAGTGGAAGAGTTTTTTTATTGGATTTTTGAAAGTTATTGAAATAACATGGATGCATATTGCCTTAAACTTAAAGATACTATTGGGTTACGAAAATGGTTATAATATGAAGGGACAATACAATGGTGTAGGTAGTCAAATTGGGTATATGATTCTAATATGAAGGGACAATACAATGGTTCTAATACTATTGGGGCTTTCCCTTCGTCACAAAGTGGAACGAAACTCCCACCCTTATATCAAGCTGAAAGCTCATATGCTGCTGGTATTGAAGCTCAACACAAAGAAAAACTTGCTCTACAGCAAGCTAGGGGTGTTTCAGACTTGGAACATATGATCCGAAATCAAGATGAGGTAATAAGAAAACAAATGAAAAATCTTCAAACTCTGTAAGCTGATTATGATTTGTTGACAAAAAAAAAACCGCAGACAATTACTTGAGGGCTATGAACAAGTTTGAAGCTAATGTTTATACTTTGAAAGAGAAAGTTTCCAGCTTAGAAATTTCTTTGACCGAATCCAAAACCGGAACTTCTCAAGAAAAAAAAAAGATCAACTTGTTGAACAAAGGATTGGTTCTTCTAACCCAAGAATCTAATGCTTCTTTGTGTGACAAAATAGAATCTTTAGAGGCAAAGAAGTCTACATCTGAAGTTGTCTTCGCCCAAATAGCCGAAGATTTAAAAGAGAAAATGAATACGACTTGGTCCGAAGTGACCGACGGAGCTAAGGCATTGGGAATTAGCCGATCTTTGAATTTAGAGTTGTCTTTCAATGCACCCTTAGGCAAGTTTATCCAGACGTGGATTTTGATTTTTGGGTGAAACTGTTGCCACCCAAAGAAATATAAGATGTACCTGAAGTACCCTTGTTTGGAGAACTCCCTAATACTTTTTAGATTTTTTTATAATCTTTTATCTATATTGCTAGCGAGTATACAAGCATTTTATCTTAATAGATAAAATTTTACTTGCTTATTCAACTTTGTGCGAATGTTAGATAAATTCAGTATATTTTTTTAGAATGTACTTAACGATTATGATTAGATACCTTGTAGCATGCATATGATTAACATTTAGTATAATAATAAAAAGAATTCTAAGTAAGATGTTGAATAAAGACAACAAGTTCTCATTGCATTTGACTGCCGAATGGAAGGATTTACAGCGAAGGAAATCTGACTATCGAAAGGTAGGTTTACAACAATTTACTAATAGAACTTCCTTAATGACATTGCATTTCAAGTTCGTGGAACAACACTGCCTGGTAATATCCAAAGTCGATATGTATGTGTTACAACACATACATCAACTTCCCAATTGCGACCAAGCTTTCCTTTGTCTTCCATAGATTGAGAAGTTTCAACATTTCTTAGAACCACAAATCTCTTTGGAAGAATTGACGGGACCGAACTCCGAGTTGCTATATAATCTGCCAGATATTGATCGCTTTGACTTATAGGATTATATTGATTATACCGCTTACGATAGCTACTGCCGAAAGAAGTTTCCTTGAGCTCAAGTTAATAAAAAAATTATCTTCGATCAACTATGTCACAAGAAAAATTGAATGGTTTGACCATATTGTTTATTGAGAAGAAAATTTTAACTGGACTGGATTATAACGATGTAATTAGTGGTTTTGTACATACAAAATAATTTCTTAGCTTTAGATTATTATTATATGATTTTGATTGTTTTTTTTTTTTTTTTTTTGAAAAAATATGATTTTGATTGTTATATCAAGACTACTATATAATTTGAATTGTAGTTAATAATATACTTATTTTACCATTTGGTATTTAATTTTTTTAAAATAATTATTAAATTTTGATATGAAAAAACAGTATAAAAATTGTTTAGGGACTCAAAATTTATTAGGTTTTGTGTTCCTATTTATGGAAGATTTGATACGAAAGTCTTTCTCATTTTCAATTATATCTATAATAGGAATACGAAATTGTGGCTCAATGAGTATAATTTTAGGGTTAATTATAAGTACATGTCTTGTTGGTTATATGGATTTGCAAATGAGTATTTGTGATATTTTTTTTAGGCAGAAAGTATCCTAAGGCCCCTGATCTTTTATTATTTGATCTTTTATTATTTGGTGCATTAAGCCATCGATCTTTCATTTAGACACATTGAATCCCTGATCTTTCATTGTTTAGTGCATTAAGCTCTCGATCTTTCATTTAGACACATTAAGCCCTTGATCTTTTACATATGGATGTATTAGGCCCTTCCGTAAATCAATTCATATATGGGTGTATTAAGGGCTTGTTTGGTTCAACGGTTAGCTAATAGATGTTGCTGTTGCTGTTAACTATTTGCGGTTGTAGTAAGCTGTTTGTTGTTGTTGTTGGCTGTTTGTTATTAGTTGTTTAATTATTAGCGTTCACTCCAAACCGCATGTAATATAGCGTTCAGTTAGTTTTATATGACCGCAGCGTTTAGTATTTTCTCTGGACAGTGCAGCATTTTGGAGCTTTTCATGAAAAACTCTTTTTTAAAGCTGTTTGTAGTTACTTGTTATTGACAAAATTATCTTTCTTATTTCCATGAAATGTGTTTCTTTTTTAACATTATTTTTAATTCTAGAACAAAATTATCGAAAAACAAGGTTTTGTTGCGTTCAATAATTTTTTTATTTTTTATATAAATTATTTTTATTACTTTGTATAATACATTTTTTATTTTACAATTAATTTAAAACATGTCCATATTAGAAATAAATACTAACAGCAACAATTCAATATAATTTTACCAAACACTAATAATTAAACAACTAATAAGAAACAACCAATAGCAACAACAAACAGCTTACTACAACCGCAAACAGCTAACAACTAACAGCAACAGAAACATCTATTAGCTAACAGACATGCCCTTAATACACACATATATGAATTGATTTACGGAAGGGTCTAATACGCCCATATATGAAAGATCAAGGGCTCAATGTGTCTAAATGAAAGATCGATGGCTTAATGTACCAAACAATGAAAGATCAGAGGCTCAATGTGTATAAATAAAAAATCGAGGGCTTAATGCACCAAACAAAAAAAGAGCAAGGGCCTCATGATGTTTTTTGCCTTTTTTTTACAAACGTAATCTTATGGTTTGTAAAATTTTGTATTTTTTTACTTTGCCAAATTTAATCGAAAACGGCCTCAAAATGAAAACTTTGAACAATTAAAGTTGTTTACTTTCATATTTACTATGTAACCATATTTTTAATTTTTAAAAATCATCATTTTTGAAGTTTTCTCTCCCTAGACATTAATTTTCTCTCTCATACAAAAACAACGCCTAAATGACCTCAAACCTAAAAAATTGAAGAATTAAAGTTGTTTAAAATATAATTTAACTCTTGAAATTATTCATTTTGAGATCGTTATTGGCTAAATTCTGACACCCATGGCCACTGAACTTTACCTATTTTCACATTATGGCCACTGAACTTCATTTATTCCTAGTATGGCCACTGAACTTTACACTTTTTAACACCGGTGGCTAATCAATTTTAACTAACTTCTCAAAATGACTGTTAACGATCGTTAATGACCTTAAAATGAAAATATTCAAGAATTAAAGTTGTTCAGAACGACATTTACCATGAAACCACATTTTTTTATTTTCTAAAATCACATTTTTTGGAGCTTTCTCTCTAAAAATTCACTTTCTCTCTCCTAATCAAACAACACCTAAATGACCTCAAAACGAAAATTTTCAAGAATTAAAATTCCTTAAAATATTATTAACGCTTTGGATTTTTTATTTTTAGCCGTGAACGGTCGTTTTGAGGCATTGAGTGGCCACCGGTGTTAAAAAGTGTAAAGTTCAGTGGCAATACCGGGAAGAAATGAAGTTCAATGGCCATAATGTGAAAATGGATAAAGTTCAGTGGCCATGGGTGTAATTTACCCTATAAATAGACAATTGAATCATAGATGAGTGACCCCACTCCTGGAAGCAGTGGAATAAATAGTAAATATTATTAGGTGCCATTTTGTGGTAGACGTATAGAATCCACATGTACATGTATTTATAACATTTGACTTATAATTTTCAAACAATAAATGAAGCAAAACTAAATACTACACTATACAATAAATCCACCAAGATTCTGGAAATTATTAGGTGCCTTTATTATTATTATTAATTATTTACACCAAATTCTCCGTCCATGTTTCCACATTGATTTTTAATATATTTTCTCTTCTATTTCAATAAAAAAAATAAACAAGTCATACACATAAAATAGCAAAATTGATATCACTAATTGATAGATATATTATTTCATGAATCATATAAATCTTTTATTATTATTATTATTATTATTTCACTAAATGTGTCTACATTTTACAGTAGATATTATAGTTTCTATATATCCATTCAGCAAACTAGAAAAGTGGTTTCTACTCTTAGATATGTTAAATGAAATGCCAAAAGTTGAGAATTATTATTGATGAAATACCAAATATATATAATATAATATAATAAAAAGAATTGTTTGGTAATGGGAATGGATTTTAATTCATTGTGTTGGTTGTGATGGACAATGAAAGGAGAGACAGACAAAGTTATGGGACCATATCATCATGCATTATAATTCAAAAGCCATGTTCCACAATATTAGACAAAAAAAAAATACAAATATATGAATAAGAAAGCTATTTAATTTTTCATGTAATATTGTGATCCAATTTCTCTTCGTAGTTGTCCATCATTTTGTATTGTGAAATGATTATAGCCTTAGAAAAAACTAAATGAATTTGAAATTAAATTCTATGCCTTTTGTAATCTGGAAACATTGAATAGTGGTACAACTTCTCTTATTATCATGCATGTATGATAATCCCGGTTTAATATGGGTTGGAAGAGGTTTTCAGGATCTAGTGATTGTTGGAAAATTTTATCAAACTTATGCATAAAGTTCTAATTTTCCAACATAAAGAAAATTTGACCCCGGCATGCCTAATAGATTGAAGGGAAAATTCTACCGGACGGCAATTAGACCAGCATTGTTATATGGTACGGAGTGTTGGGCAGTGAAACACTGCCACATCCATAAGATGTCGGTGGCGGAGATGCGTACGTTGAGATGGATGTGTGGTCATACGAGAAAGGATCGGGTGAGTAATGAAATAATTAGGACAAAAGTAGGGGTCACATCTATTGAGAATAAAATAAGAGAAAACCGACTAAGGTGGTTTGGCCATGTGAGACGTAAAGCGCTTGATGTGCCGGTTAGGAGAACCCAAGAGTGGCAAAGGGATGTAGTGGTGAGGGGTAGGGGAAGACCTAAGCAAACTTGGAGGAGGGTGATCCAGAGTGATATGAGTTTACTGGGAATTGAGAAAAATATGGTAGTGGATAGGACGGAGTGGAGGGATCGAATTTGTGTCGCTGACACGACTTGATTTCACGGTTTTATATGATGGTTCATGTTAGCCGACCCCAAATCATTTCGGGACTAAGGCTTTTTTGTTATTGTTGTTGTTGTAAAGACAATGTCGGGTCTAATAGGGCCATGAGAACACTTGATTATCCATTTACCACGGAAAAACTCCATTGCACCCCTTTATGTATGGAGTTTTAAATTTTTAAAGTAAAGATACTCTAAAAATTTAGACATTGTAGCACTTTGGAACGTAAAGACGTTGGTTTCTCATAAGATGTCAATGGAGTTCTAAAAGTATCTGTCGATATCATTTATGGTTGAGACTATGATGGTATTTGATTGTCTTCGAACCCCCAATTTCGCGTCTTTAATAAATAAAAAAATTTCACTTCTGACTATGAATGAATTCCCTCGATTGACCCTATTAATTATTACTCTGATCATGAAGGCCAACAAAATATGACTGAAATCCTATGAGGTTATCTCATGCTAATGTATCATAGTGTAATATCACGGGGTTAGAGTTTTGCATAGAGGCAATACCGATGTGGCACACCAACCCTGTCACATTTCCCGAGGTTAAGCATTTGCGTCTCTCATGCTTACTAGTTTTCTCACTTCCATGGCCTCGTCCTGGGAGAGAGAGAGAGGCTCCCAGACTAGTTTAGTTCCTAGATAGCACACTCCTCCATCATAGTCAAATCCAAGATCAGCAATAAGCTCGCCAAAACAAATTAGGTGAGCATGTCTAACTCAATAGGTGACATTTACTAGACATACTCTTCCTTATAGTCGTCCCACATCCCACATTAAAGCTCACTAGTAAACATCTCATTCTACCTTGGTCTTGAAATCAATATTCAATTTTATTTCATTGATACAACTTAGGGAAAAAAGATGAACAAGAAGCTCTACTTTATACAGAGCAAGAGCAGGGAAAAGGAAAGAAAGATAGAAGGGGAAAAGAGTAATTACACTTAACTAATCTACTTTACAGCTAGTAGTCGTTGTAACTTCCAGTTAGAAATGTTTCTGTAGGCAAGGATGTACGATAGTTATTGTAGTCTTACACATATACTTTTCAACCACCCCCGTTCAAGATGGAGCTTGAGGCAAACAAAGAAGACCCATCTTGGAAAGAGATGATGACCTTTGAGCAGAAGGTAAAGGTTTGATGAAGATTTCTGAAATTTGATGATGAGTTGGAACATGACTTAAAGTGATAAGACCTTTGTCAACATAATACTGAGCAAAACGGAAGTCTAACTCAATATTTTTAGTATTTTCATGGAAGATAGGAATCTTGGCTATAACTATTGCAGCTTCCTTATCACATGAGAGAGTGATTGGAGGTGTGAAAGGAGCACAATCTTGTAATAATTAATCCATTGAATTTCACAACAAGTAGAAGCAATACTTTTATACTCAACTTCGACAAAAGATCTGCTGATAGTGGGTTTTTTTTATCTCCAAGATATCAAGCAATTGCTAAGGAAAATATAACAACATGATAATGATTTTCTTATAGCTTTACATCCTTCGTAGTCTCTGTCACAGAATCCCTTCAAGGAGAAGATATAATTGTCAGATGTAGGACAGTGTAAGACATAGTTGATGGGTCTTTTAAGATATTTGAGGACATCAGTTGTTGCATTGATATGATGTTGTAGAGCTTTCTGCATGTACTGACTGAATTGTTATGGGCAATAGGTGATGTCAGGCCTAGAAAAACTTAAATAAAGTACTAATATTTTGCTATAATCTTCAGGTTTTTCATAGAGTTTTCCTAGTGCTGTAAGAAGAACACCGGAAGGTAAAGGGCTAAAAACTAAATTTGCATTATGTAGTCCAACATCAATCAGCATGTCAAAAATGTATTTACATTGTGATAACAATAAGCCTGTATTATATCTTGCTATTTCGATTACAAGGAAATATGTCTCAAGGTCAATGTCTTTGATAGTAATAAGCTCATATAACTAATCTTTCACAATCTTACTTGTATCATATTAGTGCTTCCAATTAGAATGTCGTCAACATATATGAGAACTGTTAAAATCTCCCCTTTTGTATGCTTAAAAAACTAACAATGATCATGCTCAAACCTATGACAACCAAAGTCAACAAGTTGGGACAAAAACTCTTTATGCCATTGTCCCCCAATTATTCACATCAATCTGGTGAATATGCCAATTCATCATGGTACGAACTGCAAAACATAATCTGATCGTTACCACTCTAGCAATTGGACTAAAGGATCCATGAAAATCCAATCACTGTATTTGATTATAGCCCTTAGCAACAAGCTTGGCTTTGAACCTATCTACTTTTTCATTGGGTTTATACTTGATTCTAAACAAAAATATATTTGTTACCAGAAATTAATAATAATGTTAAAAAATATTCTTATTAATGTTTTTATAACTTATTATACCATAATATAGAATGATAAAAACTATTCTCACTATAAATATTTATAATGATTTAAAAATCTCTTATTACGTCATCAGCTTTCCATCACAAGAAATAAATAATAATTGCAAAAACAACACAAATTAGAAATTTCCATCACAAATTGACCTATCATATATTTTCAAATTAGGAACAATTTCATGTTTGCCTTACTAAATATATAGTGCATATGTCCAAAAAGTAATAACATGTTCTTTTTCATCAAGACTAGAAGCAAAAAGTACTTACATGTTCATTTGAAAGAACTATTTGTCCAAAAAATACTAACTATATTAATTTCTAGTCTAATGTTGGCTTGAACCTTCACTTTAATATTCCCTGCAAGAAATAATAAAAACATTAATTAATAACATAGAAACCAACCTTTGAGTTATGTCCTGTCAATTCTAGCATTCTACAGTTAGACTCAATAATCTAGAAAGGTTTATGTACACCGTTTAGATAAAAGACTCAATAATAAGTCTTCTTGTGTCAATTTTTGCTCTACGCTTTTGACTCCATTAATTGACATTCAAATAGAAATTAATCTCAAAGCTTTGACTTATGTCCTATCAATTCTAGCGTTCTACAGTTAGACAAATCAAACAAACTTTCACATGGTGAGAAGAAAATATGAAACAAACTATACCAAACAACATTAACTGTAACTTGTGGGTAAAATTACTTCTGAAAATCAAATCAAGTTGAATTATACTATATTCATGTAAATATGATAATTACAACGTCTACTCTGTTCGAAAGCGACCACATGTCCAAGGATTCCTGTTTAAAGTAAGAAATTTGGATGCTTTAAGTTATCAAACGTTGAAAACACCAAGTATTCATGTTTAAAGTAAGAAATTTCTATCATGTCCAAAAATGTCAACAACTGAAGCAGTTTTGGAATATATTAAAAACATTCAACTCTTTGTCATTGTTTATTATATTAAGTTGTTATTTTCTCCTTTACTGTTATACCAACCAAACCAAACTTAATTGTTTCCCATATCCACTAGTTCCCACCAGTAACTTCTCTTTCTGTATATATTCTACAAGTCAACTTAATTATTCATATCTCAACTTTTTCGTGTCAAAAACATTCACAAAATACACCTAGTTATGTACTCTTATCTAATTATATAGGCTCAGTTGGCATGCTAATTTTGTAGGAACAACAACACTAATAGTGAACCAGAAGACACAAGGCAATGTATATTCGAGCACATTTGATGACATCAATATATGCAACATTTGCATTAAAAATCATATGTAATCTAGTAAAGGATTGAGGACTCAAAAGAAAACAGAACAACATGTGCTTAAAGATGAGCGATATGTTAAAGATCACACACCTCGTGATGGTCAATATTTATACATGGAGATGCAACCGGTGATGATTGGACACAACCATTCCCCATGTCTAACCTACTTTCAATTGCCTCCAATCTTCTCTTGAGGTTACGATTTTCTTCTTCATTCTCTTGGATTTTAGCATCCTTTGCTTGGATTTTAGCCTCAAGCTCTTTTTCATAAGTAGATTTTGGTCCACTCAATTGCTTTCACTTTATTCCACCTCCATAACCAAAGACACGGTTGTGGGACTGCGGTCCAAAGCATTTGCCAATCACCTCCATCGTAGAAAGTGATGGGTCAAATTGTGTGGTCTTCACAATTTCATCCTACAAAGGAGCCCATTGGATTACATGTGGTATCAAAAACAACATAAAATAAGATAACTTAGATGGCTAATTAGAAATGCTTACATATTTGTTTGTCGCTTCTTGGTCTTGCAATATTCCATTTTTCTACCGAGTCACGAAGAAAAGTCTTGGCAAATTAGGTGGATTTCCATCTTTGCCTCCCTAGTTTAACGTAAATGAAGGTGTAAATTTGTTTGCGTGATTAATGAAACAAATGAAAAAAGCATTGTAAACTTGTTTCTTACCATATCATAAATAATTGCTCGATGTGGCTTACTTCCACTACGATGAGGCATCACAGTCTTGGCTCTATTTTTCATAT
The DNA here is from genome assembly GCF_963576675.1 of Euphorbia lathyris. Classification (NCBI taxonomy): domain Eukaryota; kingdom Viridiplantae; phylum Streptophyta; class Magnoliopsida; order Malpighiales; family Euphorbiaceae; genus Euphorbia; species Euphorbia lathyris. The sequence continues at coordinate 66,755,540 of NC_088914.1, read as the reverse complement.
TTCGTTTGCTCATTCTCTATAAACATTTCAAAATATCAGCTTCCTTATGAGTTTTTTAGTTGTAATATAGAAGCAAAATACTATATCTGACATTCTTCAATAGAGAACTTCTTATTCACAAGCCATGTCCAATCTCCAACATTAATAAACGGTGGACAATTTTTCAAGGCTTCTCCTTTCGTTTTGCAAGGTCTCATATAAGTAATGTACAAAGTTGACCTCCATGCTGTCCACAAATATCCCATATGCTCCAAGATTTCTTCGCGATAAATGTCCATGTTCTTGTTTTCAAAACAATCCTACAACAAATAATACAACACATAAGCTCTACAACAAATAAAATAAAAATCACTACTTCAGAATGCCACTTTTGACTAAAGCTGTACAAATAATGAACAACATTAATTTCCATTTATAGAGGTTATTACATATGCAATCACCCTCACTCACAAGGTTCTTTAGCCACAAGACAAGTGCAAATATCAGATCAAGACCTTACAACATTTGAAGTATCCTATAGAGACACATGTTTCCAGTCTTCACTTCAGGACAAGCCCAAATCACAAAAAGATACTTTTGATCAATTTAAAGAGAAGCCAAAGCCAAAACCAATTAAATTAAATCATTTATCTTTCAACTACAGAGATTGGATTAAAATCCCATTGCAGAAGCCATTTTTACAAACCATCCTATACAGTTAAGGGATTCTCTTATGTAATTAATCAAAATAGATTTACCTTGACCAAGACCCATAGATGGTTCTTGACTTCTTTCGTCGCATCCTTCCAAGTTTGAAATTGTAGTGGACAAATATTGACATCACGAACAAGTCTCCCCAAGTGCATTGACCAAGATTTATGATTATCACCCACATCACGATTATTGTAGAATTCAATCTTAAGATTTTCTCCAGTCTTTAGAGATGCAACTTTCTTATTCATATTCTTCCCCCTGACTTTTCTCATCTCTTGAGGTTTAGAATCTAACAATATAAGATGTTTAAATTCAATGTTTATAATGGATTTATATCATGGAGAACACAAAATTATATATTTTAACATGAGGAAAATACATAGCACATAATTAACTTACATTTGACATACTTGTCTGATATAATATACACTGAGTTGCCAAATTTACCATCTTCAGCAATAGGAGTATATTTTACTACAAGATATTGAACAACAGCTTCTGATGGTATGAGAAACACCTTAAATACATAAAAAGAATATAAGAGTTAGCACTAAATTGCATTGAGAAAATAAATATTACCATCACTATTTCCACTTGGAATAAGGTAAATTACTTGTCTTTTCAGTCTGAGATAAGCAAATAGATTGAAAATCATTCTCTACTCCAAAGTTCTTTGAAGTGGTGATAAACATCTGAATAGTGCTAGCTTGTTCACTCCCTCCAACAACATCACCAGACATTGTTACCTTCCTGTTTACCTTAAGATCGCCTATAATCTTAACATTTGTAACTTTCGGATTTGATGAAATTAAGATAATTGGATCTGTAAAAAGACATTTTTAACCAGTGAAATTGTAATGAATAACAACATAGCCATTAAAATAGATTTTCAATGTTACCTAATGATGGATTGCACTCCCGCATATTTGTAACTATTGCATTCGATGAGATTGCAACAGTTGAAGCTGCAAAGAGATTTTAAAAATGAAATTATAATGAATGACTACAAAACCAATGAAACAGTTTTATAACCATACCTAATGATGGATTGTTCTCTGGAAGTTTAAAGGATAAAAGCGGGGCTTTTGGATCTTCTTTGAAGTTAACATGTATGTCTGGACCTGCATAATCCTTAATCATGAAGATGATATCAGTATCATCATCTAATGGAAATCCCACATCGTCAGTGATTTTGAACCGAACAGAATATATATCGCAATTTTTTTGCATAACCTCAAAACATCCAAGTAACAACTCTCTTCATTGAGATCCTTATCTATGGATTCTTTTTCGCCATAGTGCATAACAAGAACATGACAGCTGCTACCTTATATATATATATATATATATATATATATATATATATATATATATATATAATAACATCAGAAAAATCAGTAAAAATTAAAACAAATATATTTGAACAACTGAAGACATAACATACCATAACTGGAAACCAGTTCTGTTACCCACTTTTGGAAGAACTCCTTACTTAATTCAACAACTTGGTTGGAATTGGTAAGCTATAATCAACAACTTTTTTCAAGTTAATTATTAAATTTTCCAATAATTAAGTTAATTATTAAATCAAGTTTTTTCAAATCCAAAGAAAACCCATGTTCATAACATGCTCAAATCAACTTGCTTATGGTTAAAAAATATAGACAAGATGCAGTAACATGCTTATGGTTAAAAAATTTAAGCAAAGGAATAGTTAAGAAACGATTATGATTAAGAGGCTCAAAGATATAATTCACTTGTAACAGTACTGAGTATAAAAATGAGAAAAGTTTATGATACATCATCGTCTCAAGTACTGGGTGTAGTGGGAGTGGCTGGGTTGGGGGCCTAAAGAAGTGGGACCAATCAATAAGGTGCATAATCATATTGGATTATAAAACCAGTTCTATTTACAGAACTGGTAACCCAGTTTTGTAAATAAAATATCAGTTCAAACAAGTACACGATTCTTGTAGAGTCTACACCCGAAATTACTAGTCAAGAAGGTATATCAGATTCCAAGAAAATGCACCCTTTAAAGATAAGAGTCTAAGACAATTATGTACCTATTTAAATGTCGATACATTTTTAGTTTAAACCACAACACAGCCACAATTAAAAATGAAATTTGTTTATATTCATTCCATTGGGGTGACATGATTCTCCATCATAACAAATACGGACAAATATTAAACAAAACACTCCCAACTTTTCAATAGTCTAAACTCATATACATAACTAGAAGCAAAACCTAACACCACTTAATCAATATGATCCATCATCCACTCTAATACAAGGAAAGTATTCTACAAAATCCGTTCTGATTGTAGCTAAATATTTATCAACATTGCAATGAATGTTTGTAGCACAGTATTATAGTTATAAAGGATGCAGTTTGATGCTAAAATGGAAAGGAAATTGATAAGAATACATCGAACATGACAATAATTCCAATGAAAAAAGATATTAGCACCAAAACATCGAACATTCTTTTGTGCAAGATTAATACTTGTTAGGATTGCAAATACACACAAGGTGACTCAATTTCCAGCCAAAAGATCCTATCTATAAAACCAATTTTTGTAACTGAGGTTTACTTATGTATTCATTATGAAGAATATAAAAGAATTTAGGACTGGTAACCCAATTTTGTAAATAGAATACCAGTTTTGTAAATAGAATTGGTTTACCAGTTCTGTTACAGAATTAGGTTACCAGTTGTAACATAACTGGTAAACCAGTTAACTAGGTTACCAGTTCTATTACATAACTGGAAACCAGTTCTGTAAACTAAAGAACTGGTATCCCAGTGCTATAAAGAACTAAACAAAACTGGTTTAACAGTTCTGTTTTTTGTAAACAGAATTGATTACCGGTTGTGTAAATAGAAGAACTATAAATAGGTAATTCTATTCTTTTACAGCCAAGATTGATAGATTATATATGCTAACTTCTAATAATTTTCAGAAAACACATAAAAATTTAGCCCCATATACTTCAATACAATTTGTCAATTTATGACTTATACTTCAATTTTCACAATTGAACTAGAAGGACTCACATGCTTAATATATAATATATGATCCCAAATTAAAGTACATGACCAATTTGATAAATCTGAACAAGTGAAGTGACCAAATATTACTTTTTTTCCCTCTAAACAGAACTGGTAACCCATGCCATTTCTGTAAATGGAACTGGTTAACCAGTTCTATTATAGAACTAGTAAACCCAGTATTGGAGAACTACCTTTTGTTGTTTTTCATAAATCAACATACAATACCTTACTAACATACAAAATTGCTACTATATCAGTAGACATAGAAAGAAAATGATAAACAGAATAAGAAAGACGAAAACTATACTTACTTGTATGATTTGCAACCAATGTTTTAGGAGTTTCTTTTACACTTTTACGTGTTTTCAGTTCACTTCCTCGCGTCTTAGCTAACATCCCAGGTGGTATAAAATTTCCAACCTTTGAGGCCCTTAACTTGCTATTTTGTCCTTTATCATTTCAACTATACATGGCAAAAAGATGATCATTAGTTCAACATATTAAAGATTTTAGAGAAAGTATCATTCATATCCCAACAACTCAAATAGGATAGAAAGGAAAAAAGAAAGATGACATCAATATGGAAAAACATGTAAAATAAATTGGAACTTTAAAAGTTGGTGGCTATTCTAAAAATAAATTTGAACTGCAACAGAAATCTCAAAATTACAAAAAGAAATAAAAACTTCACTTAAGCAATCTAAAACATTAAAATTAAAAAGCACAATAATTTTACTTGAAAATTACAAACATTTTAATGTTTCCATTTCCTATTAATAAATGAAAACCAATAGTAAAGATAGAGAACCCATTGGACTGAGCAACCCAGCCAAATTCTGGTGAATGAGCTGGTCATTGCTTGGTTTCCCCATCCTCAGAGTAAAGCTTACCAAGTATAAACCAAATTCAAACAAGGCTAATAAGAACTACACATGCTTCCTCTATTTCCTATAACAAATGCTAATTCATCATAAATAGAATCCTGGGTAGTAGTGAACTCTCAAATCTGTTTAATATCACAGCTTTAGTTCTGGGACTAAAAGACCCCACGAATTTTCATGAATTAAAAGCCCAATCATGAGAATCAATGGATGGATACATAAAGTTATATATACATATATAACTCTCAAAATTAATAAAGCAAAGCAGGACAAATAGTCGGTTACCTAACTGGTAACCCACCCAATTCCACAAACAAAACTAGTTCCAGCTGTAAACAGCATTTTTTGGGTTATCAGTTCTGTTTACAGAACTGGTTCCTTTCATTGGATTTCTCACATTAATTCATATCAAATTCAGGATTTCTCATATTAATTCATATCAAATCCAGCACTACCTTTTATGTTCACATACATGTAGGCCCATGTTAAACCCAAAATATACCTAAAATATCATTAATATTTACATCAGTTTTACTATGAAATCGTGCTATTTGTATCTATTTAGAGTACTTTTACATCCGAATATGTTTCTTTCATGCAAGGTACCTAAATATTTGGTAAAATCCAAATAGGAGCGAAAACGGATCAAAAACGAAGGAAAAACCCTAAGTTACGAGCTAAAAAGACGAGGAAATTCAGCGCACCGATATGAGGAATACGGAAGCGGTGGACTCGGGAAGAAGATCCTGTGTCGTGATCGAGATTCCCTAATCTCGGTCGTAACACGCTAAAATCTGGAACCTTTCCCTTGCGTTTCGAAGACTAAAAATTGCCCCCCTCATCTCGGCTGAGTTTCCATGATCTCGGTAGCATCAGAGATTTTTCCAGCATCAATTTCACATGTTTTAATTTAGAGAAACACGTCTGTTCGGGTGGATAGAAACGTCTCTTCACAACGGACACGACCCTTAAACACGACTCTTCAACATCTATAAATAAAGAGTTGATTTCAGAGTTCAAAGTTAGAAAAAATTGAGTTAGATTATTAAGATTAGAGTGCAGAATTTATGCAGAAGTTCTGAATCAGAAACGATTCAGAGTTAGATTTCATTCCTGTAAAAGCAATATGATGTACACAAATTGTTCTTAGATTTCTTACAAACACAGTAGCAATTAAGTTTAGATTAAGATCTGTTCGAATACTAGTTTACATTTCGGTAGAAGAAACATCATCTCTATTCCGAAGATTCAGCGAGAAGATCAAGCAACGGATGTAACCCCGGAGCCTGAAAAACTCTAACGAGGTTTGAGGAAATGATTGACGACCCGGAACTCGAATGTCGTTTCGAATGCTTTCATATTTCATGTTCTCTGTAAACTTGTATCAATTTACAAATCATTTAATAAAAGTTCATACATTTCAATATATTCTTATGTAGTTACTTTGGCAATTAATCCGAAGTAAGATTCTGGTGTTTTCATTAAAACGAATTTAATTCACATCTTTATAAGGAAACTTCGTTGAACACTTGAGCAAGTTCTTATTTATGGATGATATGATCGTTGGGTCGGCTTATCAGAAATAAGTATAAATTTGGTTAAGGTAGAAATCTACTCAACATCATGGGGATTTCTACGGTTCAAAGCCTTTTAATTGAAAGAATTTATATTTTATTACACACTTATAATTTTTACAAAGTTTAAAGTTGATATCTTTACTTAATGCAAACGAGTTCAACACTTCTCTTATTTTAAATGCTAAATGTTTCTGTCTTGTAATTTAATCTCAAGATAGAATTGATTTCTAAATTTCTGACATATAATCCTAATCTGATTCTTATTAACTTAATTCAATCCCAGTCCAATTCAATTAATGATTATCTATTAAATAAACCTATAGACGTATTTAAACTATATCAAAATAAGTTTTTATGAAAAAAACGTTCCCTGTGGGATCGATATCTTTTTATTACTATAAGCGAAACCGTGCACTTGCGGAAATCGCTCAACAGCCCATCAACTTAAGTATGGGTTTGAGGAGAAAATAAAAAAGAATAAAAAAACAAAAAGATTAGTACAGCACATTGAAACAAGTAATGCATATCTAATTGGTCTATATCCAGACATGTGGGTATTGCTATGTTGAGTGGCAAAGCACATAGAAACAAGTAATGCATATGTAATTGGTATATACCTTTCGATTCATTACATTTTGATTACTTTATTTATCATAATCGACAAAACATAAGTCAAAGATCACACAATAATTAAAAGAATTGATGAGAATCTTAGACTTTAATTACTCATGCAAGTTCCAGATAATGTAAATAATAATCAATCGAGGACGTTATAGAAGAAAGTGAAGCAAATTAGGGATTAGGAGGAATTAATAAAACCTGGAGAGAGATATATTCTCCACCAGTGTCTTGCCTTGACAAGTTAAGGTATCTGGTAGATTGTCTTCCGGTCCTGCAAAATAGAACTGGGTATCAGTAACCCCTGCTTAAGTATAAATCTCTGCTCAAGTATAAATCCCATGAAGAAAGTATCAATAATCGACTCAACAATCACTACTCAAGCATAAATCCCTCATTATCATTGGGACTATAGTAAAAGTTCCAATCTGAACCAGGAATTGTGCATTCAGAACAACATTGTTGAGCAATTTTTGCAAGTGCACGGTTTCGCTTGTAGTAATAAAACAGATATCGATCCCACAGGGAATGTTTTGATAATAAAAACTTATAATTCTGATTAAATTCGTTTTCTCGAGGTTAATAGAAAAATCGTTAAATGGTTTAAATAGTATGGACTCTGTTTCAAATTTTGGTTATAGTTAAGATTACAATTTATAGAAATTATGTCTAGATTAAATTTAATTCCAAAACTTATTTATACTAAGCGAAAACATAACTTATAACTTTGATTTGTTTAGAAAAATGTAACAAATTATCAATTAATTCAATTTACAGGAATTGAACTGTAATCAATCTTTCCTTCCGGCCTAAGACTGAAAACCTTAATCAAATTCAGAATCTAAATTCGATTATTTGGGGTAACGCAATGACCAAATATAAATCCGAATTTGCTCAAGTGTTCAACAAAGTTTGCATGGTAAATACCAAATTTGTGTATAAATGTTTTGCATGAAAACACCAATTAGATTATTTAAAGAATATCGCTAGATCCAACTTTAAATAAACAACAGTAAAAATGGAATTGTATTGAAAAGATATTTATCAGTTTGAATTGAAACGTCACAAGTTAACAGAGAAGAAGAAGCTTGGATAGCATTTTAACTAATTGAGTTCCGGGTTGTCAATCCTTTCCTCAACTTCGTAGGCTTATCAGACCCTGGGATGCCTCCTACACTGGTTCCTCTCACTGAATCCTCGAAATAGCACTTGTTAGGTCACTACATAGCATAAACTCGTCTTTGAAGAAAACTCTAACGTAAACTATAAAATATGTATCTTGTATCTAACTATTTATACAACTTGTATAACAAGTATGTTTCTAACAAAATTATAAAACTAGAATATCCAATAATAAATTCTGAAAATCTCCTCTATTTATAATTGTTCAAGAGGTGAGTTGAAGGGACGTATCAGTTAGTGAAGAGTCGCCTCTATCCGGATGAAAGGATGCGTCACTTGGAATTTAAAACATATAAAATATGATGAATTAAGTTGCTGTTTTTGTAGAGATTCTTGAGATCTCTATCGCGGCTTAGGGAGCAAGGAGGAGTGGACGATTCACGCATTTCTAGTGCTACCAGACGAGTGTCGCGATCGCGATTTACAGAATCTCGACCGCGACAGAGAGTTGATATTGCTTCCTTTGTTTTGTTTGCTGAATCTCTGGCGCGGCCTCTGAATCTCGTACGCGTCTTTCATTGAAAACTTGATTTCTCACTCATTTTTACTCCATTTTAACTCCTATTTGGATTTTTCCAAATAATTAACACCTTGCATACAAGTAGCAAATACCAACGTAAAATCTTTCCAAAATAATATAATTAACATATTTTTCCTATGATATTGACATATTTATGCATGTTATTTTAGGTATATTTTTAGCTTATCAAACATCTAAAGTTTAATTAAGATTTTACCTTTGGGTTATCTATTCAATTTCAATCAGTCCAAGAGCAATGAGAAAGAAAGAGCATAAGCATTTGAAACAATGAACACCTGTAAATATAAGAAACAATGAACACCTATAAAACTAGCATTCTAATACACTCCTAGTACGTGAACAACCAAGATATAAAATGGATGGTTATAGGTCGAAGAAAAGAACTTATAGTGAAGATCGCAGAATGTATAGAGAAGTAGTTGCAATTAGAGAGGAGTCGAGATGTCAAAGGAGATGGCGGAGACGAGTAGCAACTTAGATCGATATGAATTTCATCTGATGTGAGATTTGATTTTTGCTTTGTGAAATGGATTGTCTGCGCATTTGATTTGGGGCAAGTAGGGTTTTGTCTAAGCTTTTTATTTGGGGCAAATTTTTTTGGAGGGATTATTTGGAGAGTGGTGGTAACTCAATATTTGGGGGGAGGGAAATATTTTTTTTTTTTTGTATTTGTTTTTAGAGCAAATAGTGAGAATCAGATGTCTTATTAATATCATAGTTAAATACAATAATAAGAATAATGAAAAATGAAATATAATAAATTGGTGAAAAATTGATATTAATAAGAATAAAATAAAATAAAATTTAATAAATGAATTAGTTTATCATTAATAATAAAACATATAATTTATTCTCATTAAACTTATTAAAATTATGATTTTAATGAGAATATTTTTTTTATTCTCATTAACTTTTTCTCACGGATACCTACTTTTCTTGTAGTGATGGTCATTAAATCCCATAAGAAATTTAATTAACCTATCATCTTCATTACTATCAGCACATCTTTAAAAGGTATTGCAAACATATTGCCTTACAGCAGTACAATGAGAAGTGTGAATGAGCCTTAATAGTGAAAGCTCATCCCTAAAGCGTTTAAACTTATGAAAATAGATCACAAGAGAATGATTACCTTGACTAAAGAGGCTTATCTCTCTATTGATCTTATATAACATCGGTCCATTATTGTTGTCAAATCTCCTTTTTAATTCCTTCCATCAATCTCTAGAAGAAGAGATATATAAGAAGAGAATATGCAATCATTTTTCTTCCATTTATTATATCCAAGCGATCCAGTAAGAGGCATCTCATCATCTTCTTGAATGTAGCTAAGTTTTCCTTTAGCTATGAGTATACGGACCATAGCATTGCTCCATGTGAGGTAGTTGTTACTTGTTAGTGCAATGTTGATAAGCACTAAATCTGGTTTTCAGAAGAAGTTTGATTAGATTGACTATGAAAATGATTATGAAAATCCTCATTTTTCAGGTGAAGATCTTCATCGAATTTTTTTCTCCTGATGGCATCTTTATCTAATGCTCTAATACCATGAAATCAATAATCAAATTTATCTCATTGATACAACTTAGGGGGAAATATGAATAAGAAGCTTTATTTTATATAGAGCAACAATAAGGAAATAGAAAGAAAATAGAGAAGGTCATAAGAGTAATTACACTTAACTAATTTACTTTGTAGCTAATAGCCATTGTAACTGCCAGTGAGAAATGTTTCTGTAGGAAAGGATATATGATAGTGATTCTAGTCTTGCACATATACTTCAACGGGTGCCACAGTAAAACGGTCTACGACACCCTCCTCACTCAATTCATGCAATGTCTTTGTGGATGAGTGGAGCTTCTTTCCCGTCATTTTTTTTCCTGGATTAATGGACGATTCCTTACTTATTCGTGCTCGTCTCAATCCCTTGTAGAGCACCTACTCGCAAACTCCATCCTCGGAAACGCCAGCGTGGTTAAAAAGCATGTGGCAATTTTTCACTATGACTTCCTACATACTCGTCCCTATTTCTTCGAGAGGACCCACGTGGGCAATCCCTCTTCGAACACGCCATCAAAGTAAAGGAGATTGGTAAGCAACACAACTAGCATATTGCCGGCTCTAATACCATTTGTCACAGAGTCAAAGTTTCCGCGAAGAGGCAACACCCTTACGGCACCCCAATACTTTCACATTGCCCAAGGTTACTTAAGCATTTTCAGTCTCCGATGCTTATTGGATTTCGTCCTCTCATGGACTCATCAGATGAGTGAAAACAACTCCCAAACCAGTTTAGTACCTACACAGCATGCCCATATGTCATAATTAAATCCAAGATTAGCTACATGTTTCCTAAACTGAAATGGGTCGGTATACCTATCTCAAATAGACGACATCTACTAGAACTTACTCTTTCTTATAACTGTCCCGCATCCCATATTAAAGCTCACCAACAAGCATTTTGTTCCGCCTCGGTGCCACAAAAAAGGTACGTGTTAATAGGTTTGCTTTAAGAACTCTAATTTGAATTTTGGATTGGTCATTGAGTCACCTACAAAATTTCAACTAAGTAACCACAGACTTTTTGAACACTACTTAGAGCTCATACGCTTATCAAATCTATTTTTCACAAAAAATAAAAGGGACAATATTGGAGAAGACAACCATGTAGATTGCAATAAAAGAAAAAGGAGAAAAAACAAAGTTTGAATTTGAAGATATATATATGTAATGGTTGTAACAAAAAGGAGAGGTTGATTTGCCATAACAAAGTCTCAATCACTCTTTTCTCATATATATATATACATTTTCTTTCTAAAAGTTGTGTGTCATTTTTCATACTTTCTTATTCCACCTACTCTCACTAGTATCTTCATTTTACATTTTATGCTCATTTTAAAATAATAATAATAATAATATAGTTTTGGTATGTTTTGATTTTGAAAGCAAGGATTCGTTTGTTTTACCTGTTGTTTGTTATTGATGTTTGCTATTTATTGTTACGGTTTGTTGTTTATTGTTTGAAAAAACTGCTATTCCAAAAAATAGGGATTCCCTGTTTTTATAAAAAAACTATTTTTCAGCTACAAAGGCAAAGATGATGTGTCTAACCAAACACTTCATAACAATTTGAATGTTTGATTAGCCTAATTCAAATTGTGAGGACTAAGAATTAGGAATCATTTTTATCCATTTTTAATTAGTCTAATTTAGATCAAGAGAGTAACTTGAAAATTTAAGAAACTTAGCTTCTAATTATTTAATTTAGGAAGGAAAATACATCAAATCATTAAAAAAAATTATCTTCTGCTCTATCTGCTTCATTTGTTAATTTTTATAGTTTGATTCATTATATTAGATAGATTAGATTAGAAAATTTAGTAGTCAAAGGTGATTTTTTTTTATTTCTATAAACAATATAAATAGATTAGGTAAATAGTAAGCAATAATGGATGTTCTATATGGGATCAATATCTTATTATTATACGGGAAATCGTACATTTGCGGAAAATTTCTTAACATGCATGATATATTTCTAGATGTCACATACATATAATGTGTATATGAATTAATTAATTGATACAAAACTAATATGTTAATTTTATTCAATTCTAATTTAATAAAACATTTTAATTCACATATAATATTTTTTTTATAGAAATTGGGACGAGACAGAACTTGGGCGGGTGAACACCCATGGCCCAAGAACTGACAAACCCACAATATATAAATAAAAGAAAAGTGAGTGTTTGAACAAGAGAAGAGTAAGGAGAACAAACAAAAGAAGGGGGGAGGAGAAAAGATAGGAAAAGTCAAGAAAAACGCAATTGTGAAATATTATAAATGTCATCATTGATAAACATGTGGCAAAAAGCAAGAGCTGAAGGCCACCAATTGATCATGGAGGAAGAGACTCCAAACTTTCACAGTGCATCAGCAACTCTATTTCCTTCCCTAAAGATGTGTGAAAAGATAATGTTCATCCTAGAGCAAATGCTGAGACAAAGCAACATATAATGTTAGTTGATATAAGTTAAAGGAATTAATAAATTAGTTAGATATATAAATTTTTAATAATAATGATGATTATAATTATTATAATTTTCATTCTAATCATATGAAAAGAAATATTTAAACAAAATAATTAATTGGATATCCAGATTTTAATTATAATGATAATTTTAATTTATCAAAATTATATACTTATTTGAAATAGAATTCATATAGTAAGGAGAAGGGACAGACCGATACAATGGTTAGGGGTCTTGGTACCCTAGCTAATTAAAAAGTACATTTTAATATGGTGGGTGAATGATTTTGTTCTACTATGTTAAAATCCTCATCTAGCCCTCAAATCCGAGAAGTTCCATATATTGGTATAGAAAAAAGAATAACTAATTCCACCAAATTAATTAATCTTAATGTGATTATGATTATAATAGGGACAGTTACATGATAATCACAAATAGATTCAATATTTACGAGTCTTTTATGCTGGTAAGAAAAATTCTAACAATGTCAAATAAACAATTTTTATATAAATAGACACATCCCGGTAGAAAATTGATAAAATAATTCTTTGACAAAACAATAATTAAAACATAAATTTCTAATATTTTAAATTAAAAATATCATATACGATAATTAATTGTAACAAAAATCTAAATATGATTTTCTTTGTAATTTTCTCATTATAATATGACTTGGAAAGCCCATATAAGTAACAGTTAAAACATTATGAATTTTGTCCGATGCTAACTAATTTGAGAGGGTTTTGTTTATTTTTACGTGATAAAAAAAATTAAAAGACCTAGTACCTTTTAAAATTCCAGACAAATTTCTAAATCAGTTTTTTCTTTTTTTTTTAATAAAATTTTTGTGGATCATTTCATTTGGAGATTTGATTGATTATTCAATAAAGATTATTCAATAAAAAAAAGTTTCATTAAGAAGATAAATATTAAAAACTATAATTTTCATTTATTACTGTCTTAGGCTATCTCCAAGGGCTCTCTAAATATAAAGAAAGTCCTTGAAATATAAAGAAATCCAGCTCCAACGGAGCTGGATTTGCTTGCGGCAAAGATGCCGCAAGCGAGTTCGCTCTTCATATTTGAAGAGCCAACTTGCTTGCTGCATCTTTGTCGCAAGCATAGTTGGATTATTTTAATATTTTTTTTTTTAAATCCTTTTATATATCATTCATATTATCAATGTTATTATTTTTTTTTTAAATCCTTTTATTGAATATCAATACAAGTTATAACATTTATTTCCTATATGACATTTATTTCCTAAATAATGTATTTATGTTATATAACATTTATTTCCTATATTTTTTTATAATGTATTAATTTCATTTTTTTATTTTTTTTACATTTATATTTATTATTTAGATATTATTTTTTAGACATATTCATGTTATTTAATTTCTAATTGTAGTGTTATTTAATGTATTTCTTTGTTCGTGTTAACTCTTATATTTTTTCAAATTTTATAAAATTATATTTTAAATTAATAATAATAATAATTAATTGAATTATTAATTATTGATTTTAATAATTATCATTTAATTATTTAGTTTAAAATAAAAATAGTAAATTATAAAACATGATAATAATTAATAAATAGATATATTTTGATTAATAATATAAAGAATATAAATGTTATGTGAAAAATGAATATAATAATAATAAAAGTTTTAAAGAGTGGGTAAAATAGAGTATATGGTTGGAGAACTTTTACTGTAGCAACTCTATATTTAAAGATAGAGTAGAGAAAAATGAAGATAGAGTAGGCTAAATAGAGAACACCGTTGGAGATGGCCTTATGAGTTGCTTATTTTTTAAAACTATATATATTGAAAAGTATTGATTTTTATGTCCTAAGAATTACATAATTGATTCCCACATTTACTTCCATACTACTATTGTTGTCCTCCCTATGCTACAATATTTATCTAAGTAAGAGAGATGGCTATGGCTATGGGTAGGGGATAGGCCAATAATTTAACAATAATCGAGTGTACAATATTCCATGTTTGAATGACAATTTCTTGCCTTTAGAAATTAATTTGATATAGGACACAATTTTCATAAATTCTAACAATGAAGAATAGGTCATGTTATTTTCATTAATTTCTTTAATGTTTTCAAGTTTGTTGTGTATGTGTTAGGTAAGATTAAGATTTTTCAAGAAAATCTGTCCCCTCCCACTAACATCTCTAATTAAAGCTATATTTGTTATAAAGAATATTAAACTTAAATAATAATTGGATTCCAACAAATACAGATTTTCCACTAGGGAAACTAGGAAAGTTTCTCCAATAATGTGCCTTTTTATTTATTTATTTTTTAATTTTGGATTGATTTCCAATTGTAAGAAAACTAAGAATTATGTTGATTGAATTATAAATACTTTTAAGTAAGAATGCATCAAAAAAAATTGCTATCATTCTTTGGGACTATTTATCATGAATTACAACATGTCTAATTTTGAAATTTTGATTATTGTAACATGTGACTAGAATAGTAACTGAAATAATTAAATAAAAACTAATTATAGGTAAACAAAATAAATATATAAATGCGCAATACAACAAGCTAGAAGCTCTTGAACTTGGTCTTAAAAGCTAATTAGCCTTTTGAATTTATAGAGTATCTCATCAGCCTCTAAACTTGGTTAAACTGATCTATCAACCATCTGGAATTTCTTTTTTTCGAGCTCTAGAATATAACTCTTCTATGATATTTGTGACTTCCTCGGTGTTTGTCACCGTCGGTCAAGCCCCCATGGCTGAAGGGGAGCCTTTTCTTTTTTAGATAAGGTAGCTTTTTTCCTAAAATCACAATCTCTCTTCATCGCATAACAATTATTTTTCTGTAAATATTGATAGTGCAATAAACTCAATGGATATTGCACCCTCTATCACTGCAGTTAGCCCTCATAATAAGACATGAACATGACTTGCGTAGAAATATTTTGTCACTATTCTTGGTCATAGCACCTTGCAAGATGACTATTCTTCAATGGTTAAAAATGCTGGAGGCTATAATTTTCTCAAGATTACTCATGAAACTTACAATCAACGATTGAACAATGTGAAAATATACTTATTGAAGGTCAAGCTAAGTAGGGGTGAACAATCATGGTTTATTGGCTATAGGCTCTCTTTATTGGACCTCAACTCTAAATTGTTTTCTCGCATCTTATTAATAGAGACATTTGTGGGTTGAGTCAGTGTAAGTTTAGTTAGCTCCTTTTTGTTTTCTTCTTTTATTTATTTGCCCATTCTTTGGTTGTTCGCTTCTAAAACTTATTGATATCCAGTAAATTTGACTCTGCCACATGCCACATAAGAAACATGAACCTACACATGGAGAAAGAAAATATGTGTATTAGGAACATTGATTCGGAAAGTCTTACTAAACCCAATCAAGGATCTAGTCGTTACCATGATCATGCCCGATCCTGATAATCATGAGCCTAGTGGGGTTGAGGAGTATCAAGCCTTGATATCTAGACACACATCAACCTCTCAACATTAGACATGTGGCCTACCTTGCTCCTCAATTCATAATCGACTTCTACAGTTCGACAATAGTATATATAAAGTGAGTTCAGCTTAGGTATGCTACTTCATTTATTCTATCAAGCTTAAATTATAACTTTTGTTTACGGATTATGATTATCCTCTAGACCTTTCATAAACTAATTTAGGCATCAGAGCGGGTTAGCCGAACAACGGCCCCCGTTTTGACCTTGTTTTTGTGCAATCGTAGCTTAACAAGTGGACTTTCAGGATTCAATCATATCAAATTGGTACAACGGGCATGGAACAAACAGCAACAATGTTTCCCTTAAGTAGTTCCATCCACTTCCTTCCTTTAGTACACTCCCTGCCTCTGGAGTTTAGATCACGATAAGAATAAACAGAATGTCAGTTTTAGGCTGATCACGGTCTAGCTCTAGAGATGGCGGAGGACACTAAGGCCCTATACACCCAATAAGAGAAGGCTCTTAGGTGTCATCTCCCAAAAATTTGTCGAAAATGTGGGATCTATCCACGATGTCATCAATGTCATGCGACTAGAACACATCGTCCAAATGGTCAAAGTTAAAGAAAAGTTGAAGATAACATAAAAGACTCTCAGATACTAGGAATATCAACTGTTCGATCAGGAATCATACTACCCGAAGCTGTCATTATCAACTTGGTTTATTCCCGAGGGATCGTGTAAGGGATTCAAGAGCCCATTCAAAAAGAAAAGAAGACTTCCCACTGAGATGTTTTATATCTTGAACTCTCCCTTTAAGGAAAGCAAATAATGGCGATGAACAGTCCCCTCAAAGGCCAATCTAGGTGCGAGAAGAGAATCAACCCTCCCAAATAGAAGGACATCGGACACAAGTCAGAAAAGAACTTGACACAGATTTTTTGAGATCAGATCTGTCAGCCAGGAAAGGATGGTTAAGCCCTAGACCTGGGATCGATGGGAGCCCAAGGAAAGGAACCTTATGATAAAGGGTGAGGGTTCTGAAGAAACGTTTGAGACAATCCAACAAGAATTCGATAAGCTCAAGAGCACAATCATGGAAGCATAGATCGAATCGAAACATCCTGATATAACAGAGGTAGAATTACCACTGTGTAGGAAAATTATGACTGAGCCCATTCCTCAAGGGTTCAAATACCCGCTACTAAAAAAATATGATGGGACAACAGACCCCACTAATCACCACAAGAACATTATATGGACCATGAATACTACCACAACAACTGACATTATGATGTGTCATCTATTCCCCATTGCCATAAAGGGTGTTGGTCATCTGATTTTGTTTAAAGTGACATATTGGCTCCTTGAATTTGCTTCTGATGATATATAGGCGCTGAACTTGCATAAAAGTGATATACATTTCAGTTTGTCCAAATCCTCCCTTATTTTGTCACGTAGACTTAGGAGGCTCATGATATCACTTTAAATAAGTTCAAGGGACTAACGAGATAGTTTATAAGTTAAGAGAAAAAATCAGTTTGTTGGACTAAATTAAGAGGGCTCTTGATATATCAAGTCATATATAAATGTTAAAAAATAAAAAAAAATAGCTTTTTCTAAAAATAAAAAGAGATAAAGTGTAAAAATATCTCTAACGTTGGCACGCGAGAGCAATTTTACCCCTAATATCTAAAATGGCACCTTTAACTTTGACAAGATCAATTTCAGACATTATTATAAATAGAAATATTTAATTTTAATTTTTTCACGTTTATTTATATGTTTATGATTTGTCACTAATGAAATATAGATGACAAGATTCATGACTGAAAAGACGGTTTAATGAATTATTTTTTAATTTGGTCAAACTTATAAACGTTAAAAGTAAACTTGGACTTTACTACCAACATTAAAATAAAATTGTACTGGTTTCAAGGATATAGTATACTAGTATTAGTTTTTCATTTACAAATTGGGAAATTGGGAATTAGGAGGCCGTCAAATCGCTAAGCACAAGCATATGGAAAGATTGGGTGTATTCCTAGACGTCTGCTAAATCAACCAGTTTTTTATTTTTATTTATTTTTGATAGAATCAAACTATGAAATGCATTTCAAATCAGTAAATTACTAATCATAAATCCATGACATATAGTAATAAACTATATTATCTTTAGTTTTATTATATTCATTTAATTTCAGTTCAGGACAAAAAATAAAAAAGAGAAGTTGAAGTTCTTTTTGTCTAATTAGTAATATAGCCTAAATAGCTATAATGTTTCGAAGACATGGACCGTAGAAAGTAATTTATAATTTTATGGGTGAAAACTGAAAATAATCCAACTTGGAAGAATAGTAGAAATGTAAAATCACTGTCCATCAATTTTGATTAGAGAATAATAAGTGATATCACATCAACAAAATTAAATAAATAATAATGTAATGTTGGGAGCCGTAACTACAAAAACACATCAATCAACTATACCAAAGTAAAAGAAAGAAAATGCCACCTGAGCTGAAAATCTCTTTACGTACAACTGGCCCATATATGCCACGTCATTCATCCCTAAATTAAAAAAAGAATAATTTCTAATCTAAGTAGCTTGTTTTGGTTTTGTGTTGTCAAATCAATATTGCCCGCACAATATTTCCTTAATGCTAACATAGAATATAAACATAACACCAAATACATCCCTCTCTTCTTACATAAACAAAATTATTAATAAAATAAAGGATAAACTTCAACTATTGAAATGAGATTTTTTTAAAGATGATGTAAGAAATTTTAAAATGCTAGTATCTTTTAACGTTTGAGTAGTTCTAGTAATGTTTTATTTAAAAAAAACTGTGTTAAAAATCGAACTGGATTAACAATTTGGACCAAAAATCAATGAATTTAATTGATTAATTAAACCGAATAATGTTATAATATATATAATTCCTGTTAATTTATGTATATTTAAATTTTAAATATTAAAAAAAATAGTGTATATTGTAAAGATAAATTAATTTTTTTTGACGAAAGAATCAACTTTTATTCATAACTTAGCAAATCATCTCGAACGAGGGTGCTTTCAATGAATACAGAATAAGAATAATGAATGAAAGAATAAGTATAGGAACGAGTGTTTCATGCCATAAGATGGGCCACTTCGTTCACTAACCTTGGAATAAAAAAACACTCTAAAACTAGTGTGATCTCGTAGTAGGGATCTCACATCGGCAATTGTGTTACCGAATTCCGTAATGTCCCTACCCGTTGAATGAATGCTATCAATAACTACCTTAGCGTCAGTTTCAAAGGTGACGTTCTGGTAGCCAAGATTTTGAATCCATTCCATGCTTCTTTTAAGTGCTATGGCCTTAACCATCCTGACTGTGACTAATCCGTTCATGTGAGCACTAAATCCAGCAATAAATGATCCTACATTGTCTCGTAGTACTGCTCCCATGCCAAACGCCAGATCTTCCTTGAATAATGCCGCGTCTACATTGCATTTAATCCATCCAGTTTCCGGGCGAGTCTATTTAATTGGTCGTGGTAGAGCTTGAGGAATGGTGCTGGTATCACACAAGTGCCGCCTGGTTCTGGGCCTTGTCTGATGACCTGTTTCGTTTCCTGCAAGATTATGAATCATAGCTGCATCTGGTTGAGTCAGTATCCGCGTCAAGCTAAGTCGGCTGTGCTGTTCAGTGCTGGTGTGCAGCAACGATCGCCTTCGTATCTGATCGGCATTTCCATCAGGTGGTTCTGTGCTGAGGGGTCAGACATCATTGTTGTTCATCGGCAGAAGGTTAGGGGCAGTAATGCTGCTCCTTTGCGTCGAGTGGAGAGGCTCCTCCCCGCCACCTTGTGAGCTGCTGGAAGTATTATTCGCCGGTTCTGTTTGTTGTCTCCCCCAATTAATTTTTTTAATAATATTTATCTAAATATATAAAAAAAAATGCTAAATCATATTTAAATTTTTAATGTTTAAGTATTAATAAAATATATAAATTTATATTATTGTCAATAGTCATAATATAGCTTATTGGTAACGCATGTGTAGTTGTTACTTAGTGATCCAAGTTTGATTCCTATCACCTACATATTGAGCAAAATAATTGAAAGATGGAAATTCAAACTTTTTTTTATGTACTTCTAGATTGTAATTGTTTAATTACTTATTTCGAGATATACTAATTTTCTATTATTAAAACAATTATCTTTTTTCTTAAAAAAAAATAATATTATGCTACTCAGTTTTAAAACCTTACATAAAAGCGAGTCAACTTTATTCTTTGCTGACATTAATGACCCCATATAAAAATAAATACTCTTAAAATAATCAATCTAAAAATGAAAAAGTCCTAAAATTAGAGTTATTTATAGTCACATTTGTTATGGGACCACGTTTTCATTTTTCTAAATCACCACTTTTTGGTTTTCTCTTTCTAAATATTCATTTTCTCTCTACTAACTAAAAACGCTAAAGAATTTAAGATACAAAGTTGTTTGAAATATTATTGTCAGGACCTCTGAAACGAATAGTTATATGTTATTATAGTAGTCAATGTCGAGTTACTTTAATGTTAGTAAATGGTAAAATTGAATGAGTATTAATGCACATTTGTTTGCTAGAAATATTGTAGAGGAAAATATTTTCCTGATTTTTCGATATTTGTTTGCGCAAAAAACCTAAGTCAAGGGAATGAATTTTTTTTGTAAAGAAAATGAAGAAAATGTTTTACCATCTTAAAAATGTAAAACATTTTCTTAAACTTTTGGAATTTTATTTCATTCTTTCTTCCTTTTTAAAATAATAGTCACACACCACTTCTTTATCAAAAAATATTTTATTTTCAACACAATTCTCTTAATTTTTTCTAAAATACAATATTTTCAGTCAAACAAACGGGCATTAGGCCCTTGTTTGTTTGTCGAAAAATATTTAGTAAAGAGAAATTTCTTTATTGAATAAAAACAATTAAGTATTTGGTTACAACGTGAAAATAGGAAAAATAATGTGTTGTTTTTTAAAATGTAAGAAAAATAGGATAGAATTCAAAAGGTTTAGAAAAATGTTCTATTGAAAATAAAAAAATTTGCCTTACTTTCTCCGTTTTTCCATTAAACTAACCTAGATTTTTTATTTAATTTATTTTTTAAAGAAACAAACATAAAAAATCATAAAAATATTTTTCGATACAATATTTTTCAGGCAAGTGATATATACAATCCAAAGGGTTGTTTATAAGCATTAATTCTCCATATGTTTTCAATAAAATAAAAAAAATTCTTAATTCTAAAACATTTATTTATATTGAAAATATAATTATTTTACTAGTTTTTATGAGTATTTAATAGTTTAATTTTTAAGTATCAATAAATTTTATTATAAGATTATCTTGAAAAACTAAATTAATACTAATAATAGTAATTTGTGAGTTTTTATTTACAACCCTTAGCATCTCCAAGAGACTCTTAGTGAACTCTCTAAAAATAATATAAATAATTGACTCTTAGTGATTTAAGGGCTCGTTTGGTTCGCGGAATAGAAGGGGAATAGAATAGCCTATTCCTAAAGAATAGTTATTCCCACCTTTGGTTGATTTTTTTTATGGAATAGCTATTCCATGGAATCCTTATTCCTTGATTTCATGGAATAGCTATTCTTCAATTTAGGTTAGGAATAGCCTATTCCTAATATTATATTTTTGTAATTTACAAAATTATCCTCCATTAAATCCTCAATCTTCTCTCTAATCACTTTCCCAAATCTTATAAATTTTGGTCAATCCATAATTTATATCATATAAAACGTGAAAAATGGAAAAATGACGAAAACGTTAAAAAATGTAAAAATACGAAAAATATGAAACACGAAAAATGTGAAAATGTTACAAACACGAGAATATGCAAAAAATAAAAAAACGCGAAAAACATGAAAACGTGAACAAATGCGAAAAACACGAAGACACAAAAAAAAAAGCAAACACACGAAAAACACAAAATAGGAATAGCGCGAAAAAGTGACAAAACACGAAATATTAAAAAACGTGAAAAATAAAAACACGAAAATGCGAAAAACGCAAACAAAACACGAAAACGTTAAAAACACAAAAATATGAAAAAATACGAAAAACATGGAAAAACGTGAATAACACGAAAAAGTAACAAAATACGAAAAATACAAAAACGCGAAAAAAAAACAAAAAGGGGAAAACCCGAAAAACTAAAACGTGAAAAATCGAAAAAATGCAAAATAAAACACAATAATATGACAAAACGTGAAAAATACGAAAACGTGAACAAACGGAAAAAACAAGAAAACTTGGGAAACACGAAAAAACATAAAAAAACGTTATAAAAGCATTTTTCGTGTTTTTAACACTTTTTCATGTTTTCGTGTTTTTCGAATTTTTCACGTTTTTCATTTTTTTTATATTTTTTAAAATAATATATATTAAATATTTGAACAATTTATAGTAAAAAATTAAAATTTTAAAAGAAATAAGAAATTACATTTGAGGATAATAGTGTCTTTTTAATAAAAAAATTATTTATTCCATTCTACCTTATTCCACCAACCAAACATAGGAATAGTAATTCCTAAGAATTTCTATTTCATTCTTTGCTATTTTATTCATTTGGAATAACCATTCTATTCCATTTCATTCTATTCCGCGAACCAAACGGCACCTAAGAGTGGCTAAGATGATCTCCAACAATGCTCTTTATATTCACTCCTTATTTATTATTTTATTATTAAGATTATTCTTTATTGTTACATTACCAATAGTGTGAGGAGAGAGACACATCAATAATAAATTATTAATAAAAAATGAAGTTAGGAGGCACTAAGAGGTGGAGAGATGCTCTCTATTAATAGAGAGGATGAAGATGCTCTTAGTGATTTGAGGAGCCACTAAGAGGCTGTTGGAGATGAATTTTCATTCTTCCTCCTCAAATTTTAATTTAAGAGTCTGTTGGAGAGGGAATGGGTGTAATATCAAAACCCTATTTTTCAACCAACAAATAAAAATAACGTCAAATGTTAGATAATTTAGTAAGAAAAAATTGAGAGGGAATGGGTGTAATAGTAATAAAGTGTGTTTTCCTTATCCATATTCATTATATAAATGGAACAAAGTAGATAAAATGACCAAAAGCCCCATTACGTTCACACTTGAGATAGTGTCATATTAGTAGAATCTCCAATTAAAGTGATGCAAACTTCAACAACCTAAAAGGACAGTCTTACTAACTCTGTAACAACTCATATTCTACTATCCACATTGCATGTGACTCACGTGCATGGCATATGGCTAAGAGAACCCTGGACCGGACCAGACCGGACCCATTCAATTTTTATTTTTATTTTTCTAAAGACCGGACTCATTGAAGATAAGATTTTCAAGACTTCAAAATAAATAAATATAGTATATATTAAAGTACTGGTTTGCTTCTTTTAAAGGGAAAGCAGCACTCATTTCATCATGGTGGAAGTTGAATTTAAATGCAGAAAAAGCCCCCCTTATGATGAGCACAACCCAAGGTCCTTTCACCCTCGAGCCAGCAGCACCAACAGAGAAACCCTTCAATCTAGGCAATTTCAATTCAATAAATGCTCATCTTGACTGTCCGTTTGAATATAATGTCCGCTCTATAAACCATGGTGTAATCGAATAAAAATAATCCAATTTTAAAATGCAAGGAAGTCCGACAATCTTTATCCGACTTGTAAAATCGGATGAAAATCGTCCGACTTTACCCTGATTAGCAGAGCACTACGCGCGTAATCATATCTGACCGGGCAGCTGCATCAGATCATTTATTCATTGCAATTGATGTCACTATCAGAGACTACTATTTATAATACTCAACTACATTTCTGTGCACCTATATCGCCATTTATTTCATATACTCCTTAAAAACTAGACTACTACTGGACTGATTTTTAGGACTCAGACACCAATTATGAGGTTTTAATAACAATTAAGAGAGGCAGAGAGAGTCAAAAGTTTGCAGCAGTCACTAATACTAGTACTAGTACATGATCAAGACATGTTATGTAACAATAAAATTAAAATACCCCCCTTCCCTTACTGTACATTAACCAAAAACCAAAATAATAAAAATTTAAATTTAAAACTTGCAAACCTTAATACCCAGTTAGACAAAACCTTCCCAAAAATACCATAACATAAAGAAAAACTAGCACAATTCATGGAACTTTAGAACAAGCAGTCAAACACTTCAAATGCTGAGAAGATCAGGTGGGGGTGATTGCGGCGGTGGCTGTAAATTGTCTTTCGGATCTTTGGTTGTTGAATTTGGGGGGGAGTCGATTGAACCGGCTGACTGTGGTGATGATTCTGTGGTGGTTGCACAGTCTGCTTGTTTCGAGCCTGGTGCCTGTGGAACCTCGGTTAGAATCTGCACAACTTCTCGCATGGTTGGGCGCTCGATGGCTTGTTCTTCGACACAAAGCATTGCGACGTAGAACACGTGCATCACTTCATGGAGTGGAACTGATGGGAGTCTTGGGTCAAGAACTTTTAAGGCTCCTTCCTTGTTTGAGTCTGTCATTTTTCTAACCCACTGAACTATGTCCACCCCGTCACCGAATTCCCCTACTGGTTTCCGCCCGGTAACTAGTTCTAAAAGAACCACGCCGAAGCTGTATACATCGCTCTTCTCGTCCACCTTCAGTGTGTAGGCATACTCTGCAACAACAACACCTTAATTAGTCAAAACTCATCTAGATTATCAAGTCTAATCATATCTAACAAGCTACATTATGCATATCAAGTTCAAGAAATTATATCTTGGTACAGAGAATAAAAGAATCATTTGATTTGTGTACTTTCAAAGCTGAGTAATAATTAATTTTAAAACCAGTAAAAAGTAATTATAAGATTAATTGCACATGGCAGAGAACAGTAAAGTTTGGGATACAAATTAATGCAATATCTGTACCCAAAATCATCACTGAGTCAAATATTGTTATGCTGAAAGACTTTGGAAAAGAAATTATAATCAAGTACATACATCTATATCTCTAGGCAAGCATAAAATATGATGTACAAACATAAACATAAATGAAACAAAAAGATTATATGATTCAATTCAATTCAATCATACCAGGAGCAATATATCCATAAGAACCAGCAATTGCAGACATGCATTCTGAGGTACCAGAGTCTTGCAAGAACTTAGCAAGCCCGAAATCAGCAACATGAGCTTCGAATCCGGTATCAAGAAGGATGTTATTCGATTTAACATCGCGATGAACAATCAACGGTGAACAATCATGATGAAGATAGCAAAGGCCTTTAGCAGCCTCAATTGCTATCTTATACCTTGTATCCCAATGCAAATGACCGCCTTTTTTCCCATGAAGAACCTCGCCTAAGCTTCCATTAGGCATATACTCATAAACAAGAAGATTAGTCTCATGATTAGAACAGAAACCCAGTAATCTAACAATGTGACGGTGTCGAATCCTTCCTAATGTCTGAATCTCAGCATTGAATCCGTGATCATGAGACGAGCCTCGGCTCATTGCAGGTAGTCTTTTAACAGCAACATGATGACCATTTGGCATAACACCCTTATAAACAATCCCAGCTCCTCCTTTTCCTATTATGTTATCCTCTTTCAAGCAGTCTAAAACATCATCAACAGTGAAATCTAACCGCTGGAATGCCGTTAATTTCCAAGCGCGAGAATCGCTTGCCTTTTTCAAGGACCGGGCTTTGATTATAGCTGCTACTGCAAAAGCAATTGAGCAAACAAGCAAGCCAATAACAAGTAATAGCTTCAATGAAGCAGAGAGTGGACCTTTGACATGGGGTTGATGAGTTCCATTAGCATATCCATCTTTGCAAGGACCCAAATAAGGACCACAAAGACCAGGATTACCCAAAAATGAAGTGTAATTAAAGTAGCTAAATTGACCAGTGCCAGGAACTAAACCAGAAAGATTGTTGTATGAAAAATCAACAGAGGTTAAACTCTGCATAGTGGATATAGATGATGGAATGGTTCCAACAAGGTGATTTCTTGATAGATTGAGGTAGTTCAATATCCTCATACCGGTAATCTCAGTTGGAATGTCGCCTGAAAGATCATTTCTACTGAGATCAACAAATGTTAATAGTTTACACTGGCTAATCTCCGGCGCCACGGAGCCTGAAAACTTGTTGTGGCTAAAATCCATCTTTGAAAGTTGCTGTAACTTCCCAATCTGAGGTGGGATTAGACCGGTGAACTTGTTGCCGTCAAGCAGCAGTTTTTGAACACCGGAGAAGTTGCCGATAGTTGGGGGAAGAGACCCAGATAGCTGATTGTTAGAAAGACTAATCTGGCCGAGATTCAATGCGATTTTATTAGTCGCCGGAAAGTCTCCGGTGAGAAGATTATCTTGAAGCTCAACTTGGGTTAACTTTGGTAGGCCAAAAAGTCCTTCTGGAATTGAACCATTGAGGAAATTCTCTCCCATTCGAATCCGATTTAGGGATTCGCATTTCCCAAGTGATTCTGGAATCGGCCCAAATAAAAAGTTGCTGAGAGTAATCAGAGTTTGCAATCGATTACCCAAACACAAATTCGGCGGGAGATTTCCGGTGAGTTTGTTGGAAGAAAGATCTAAAACCACAAGATTGCCATTATTACCAAGCCCTTGAGGAATAATTCCAGTGAAATTATTCTCCCATAGCTGCAACACCTCAAGCTTCGGTAAATCTCCGATGAACTCCGGGATAGCTCCGTGAAGCTTGTTTCGGAAAAGATTCAACAGAGTCAAGTTTTTGAGCTCAGCGAACGACGTCGGAATCTCTCCGGTAAGCATATTATTAGACAAATCCATGGATTTCAAGCTATTCAACGTCCCCAGCTCCTCCGTCAATGGCCCATAAAGCCCATTCACTTGAAGGAACAGAGTATCCAGCTTCTGCAACTTCCCTATTTCCTTGGGTATCTCGCCGGATAACATGCAATTAGCAGCATCAAACCGGACTAACTCCGACAAGTTCCCGATCTCCGGCGGCAAACCACCTTCATAGCTATTGTAATACCCAATGTAGAGTTCCCGCAACTGAGTTAAGTTACCGATCTCCGGCGGAATACGACCCTCCAACTCGTTACCAGAAATCGCCAGATACTGCAGAGACGCCCATTTCCCAAACTCCGGCGGGATAGCTCCACCAAAAAAATTCCCCCCGAGATGTAAATGAATGAGATTAGGCAAGTCAGCGACGGCCAAAGGCAAGTCACCGGTCATATTGTTGTTATACAAGTCAAGAACCTGGAGATTTTTAAGCTGAGCAAGCTGGGAAGGGAAAGTCCCGTTGAAGACATTGTTAGAAAGGTTAAGTAAACGGAGGCCCGAAATGGCGGAAAGCTGGATAGGGATATTGCCGGAAAACTGATTAGCAGCGAGAGTGAGATTTTGAAGGTAACGGAGGTGGGCTATGTCAGGGGAAAGAGGGCCGGAGAGGTTAAGACTAGAGAGGTCGAGAGAGGTGACGTGGCGGCCAGTTGAGTCACAGGTGACACCAGTCCATGAACATAGCCCATTTGTAGAGTTCCAGGAAGCTAAGGCAGATTGAGGGTCGTCAATGGCGGATTTGATTGAGAGAAGAGCTTGGTATTCAGATATGACTTTGGCCAAAGAAAAACAGATTTGGAGATGCAGAAGAAGGAAGAGGAGAAGAAGAACCCTCATTTTGGGGATTTTTCTTTGATTTCTTCGAAATCTGCAGAAGAAGAAGAGTAAAGCAGAGGCAGTGAAGGAGAAGGTGAAGGTGAAGGTGAAGGTGTGGTTAAGAATTTAAATATTTGTTTGCTAGCGGAAGATTAATCAAGTTTCATAATTGCCAAAAAAGGTTCATTTATTTGAGTTTTTGGACTCTTATTGTTCGTTTAATACGGAAAATATTTTATCATAATTTCATCTCTCCTTTTTTATTTCTATATAAACCAACACTATATTATACATTTGTTTTATGTAAAATCAAATTCAATTTTCTTCTCATTTTTTCTATTGTGGAATTTTGGCTTCTTGAGTATTATTTTTTTTTTTAAAATCTTTAATTTGGAATTTTAAAGAAGTGTAACGGAAAAATCTAAAATACTTGCAGAACATGTGTTCCTTAATAAAAAATGAAGCGTAAAGGAATTGAAATTTAAAAGAATTATAAAGGATAAAATTCAAAATACTAGCAGAATATGTGTTCCTTAATAAAATGGAACGTTTCCTTAAAAAAATGAAGCGTAAAGAGGTTTTTAAATTTCAGATTTTTAGAGTATAATAAAAAAATTACATGTCATTTCTATACCTGGAGAGCATATAATCTACAAAAATTATAGAAAATTTCTTACAAAGCGTACAAACCTTTTACTATTCACATGGAGTAAGTAATAGAGTTAGTCAATTAGAAGACAAATATATCATTTCATTAGAAGCTTGAAGGAATTTATACATCATTTCATGTTTAACAATTTCAACATTGTGTCTTGGCGGCAGATGGATCTAGAGAACCAAATTGCATATAAGCTGAATTTAAAAAAAGATAATCATGTTACATCTTATAGCGCAGATTACCAGTAAGTTGATGTAGTGGAAGAAACAGACTGTGATCTTGTATTGTTAATCATACAACACGTACGTCAAAGTTGTTTTGGAAGAGAAGCGATAAGTTTGTGAACTAAGAGCAATTCTATTGAGAAAATGGAAGAACGGCTAGCTTATAATTAATATAAACTCTAATTACACATCTAATTAGGATGTAG
The DNA here is from genome assembly GCF_963576675.1 of Euphorbia lathyris. Lineage (NCBI taxonomy): Eukaryota > Viridiplantae > Streptophyta > Magnoliopsida > Malpighiales > Euphorbiaceae > Euphorbia > Euphorbia lathyris. The sequence goes on along the minus strand of NC_088914.1, from coordinate 66,726,714 downwards.
TTCATTTAAATTTTGGATAAATAATATTCAACCCGATTATATTTTTAAAAAATATGTTTGATGTTAAAAATAAAAGTATACGAATTTCAATAATTAAGTGGATGAAAATATTTAAATTTTGTAAAAATATAATTATTTATATACATATTTAAAAAAAATAAGTGGGGTGAAAATGTTATAAATTTTAGAAATATGAGCAAAAATCCTGTAAAATCACATTACTTTGTCTTTTTGATAATGTTACACAATCAAGCTATTCTAAAAAAAATGTTTTCTTATGTGAAAAAAATTACTTGATCAAGGCATGCAATTTCCTTTTAGGTTATGAAATTCTCTAACCACTTCTATTTAAAAATTAAAATCTTAAAAGTGTGATAATTTTTTATGAAGGTATTGGCTACCAATTACCAACTATAGTGCGTATGTTTGCATTTTATTATTAATATACAGTAATTATCCTACACCTAATAATATAGATCCATCGAAAAGCAAATAGAGTAAATTACACCAATGGTACCTGAACTTTACTCTAATTCACACTTTGGTACCTAGATTACATTTTGTCTCAAAAATATACCCGAAGTAACGATGATCGGACAATTAAGTATATTTTACCGGTTAATGATTGGTCAATGCGATTTTGACGAGTAAATTACACTGATGGTACCTGAACTTTATCTGAATTCACATTTTGGTACCTAGATTTCATTTTGTCCAAAAAACACACTTCAAGTAAAGATGACTCAATATTTTAGTATATTTGACCGATCAGTGATTGATCAACCCGAGTTTGACCATTTTAAATTAAAAATTGAGACCAATCATACACTCAATTAACATAAAATTATAATACTGTCATTTAGCTCATAAATGATAATATTATAATTTTATGTTCATTGAGTGTATGGTGAGTCCCAATGTTTAGTTCATGTTACCTGATCACTAACCGATCAAATGAACTAAACCTTTCAGTCACATTTACTTGTGTTATGTTTTTAGGATAAAATAAAATCCAGGTACCGAAGTGTGAATTATAGTAAAGTTCGGGTACTATTAATGTAATTAACTCATAAAACTCGCGTTGACCGGTCATAACCGGTAAAAATATACTAAATTGTTCGATCATCGTTACTTCAGGTATATTTTTGGGACAAAATGTAATCTAGGTACCAAAGTGTAAACTATGTAAAGTTCAGGTACCATTGGTGTAGTTTACCCAAAGCAAATATGATAAAGTACATCTTACAACCTTAATTCACAATTAACCAAACCAAATCAAACCAAATATATATACTCTTCCACTACCATTGTTAGTCAATTTGATGGCCCAAAAACTCAAATAAACGCTCTATTATTAAGCTTACGGTGGATATTTGACGCCGCTTTGACAAACACAGTGTCGCATCATACTATCTCCACCCAGATACTTCTCCCTCTCTACATCACGAAACTCCTTTCCCTCCTTTATGTTTCTCTTTCAACCTTGAATTTAGTTTATTCTTCTCTTCCAAAACCTTTCAAATACCGCCGCCGTAAGTGATTCTCTCAAAGAAGGCACATTGCCCACATTGGGTGTAAGTTAATCTTCTACTCGCACAAATAATGCGACCCAAACCTTCCGCCACATCTGTTATACCTAATATATTGGTCAGGTTGGCATTTTACAACCCAATAGTGTCAATATGGCGTACATCGGTCGCGATTAGATAACTTTCCAATTGCAAATGCTTGTTTTTTCCTTATGTTTCGTGCACTCGTGTTTGATGGTTGCAGAACCTTTGTTTTTTGTTAAATGAATTCAAGGTATGTGAGGTCTAGTAACTAGCCCCGCCATTCTGGATTTTTACAACCATACCAATATGACGTACAATTGGCGCGCATATGATGTACAATTGGCACGCATAGAAATCTTTCCACTCATAAATGGTATGTATGTGGCGTACAATTGGCGCGCATGGAAATATTTCCACTCATAGAAGGTCGTTTCCTTCTTACATTCATGCATATCAGTTTAGAGGTCTCAGTCTTCCATGAAATGATGCGAGGGTCCACTAGGTCCGATAAATATAACTAGTTTCCTAGGAATTACACCAAAAAGAGTGTAGAAGTTTTTGGCAGAGTGAGTGAAAAGCTGGTCTTGCTGATAGACAACAACCTTATAGTGAAAAACTACTTTTGCCCCACCTATAACGTACTCGATGAGGGTGTTACCGGTGATGATAAAGGCCAAAAAATCACCTAGATAGGAAAAATGAGGTAGAAGGAGGAAGGAGAAGAAAAAGAAAAGGAAGGAGAGAGAGAGAGAGAAATAAAAAAAATAAATTATGAGTTTCGAAAATGTAATTTTTTTTTGACAAAATTGCCCTCGGCATATCAAGAAAACTGGCGGCATTAGAAGTTTTGCCTTGATTTTGCTAACGTAGAAAAACACAAGGTAATTTTGGGGTGAAAACCCCACAGATATCGATCTAGAAATTTATGAAACCACATATTTTTTAAATTAACGCTACTTTCAATAAACATAAAAGTGTTTAATTATATTAAATAGGTATCATCATCGATTTCATTGTGAAGATGTCAGAGATTTTAGTTTTACAATACTAAATAATGTTTAACTATTTAATTTATAATATAAAATGTGAATCGAAAGGCTGATAACATTATCAAAATGTATGAAGCTAGTCTTGTCGTTAAAGGCTATACGCAACAGGAAGGGATATGCTTTGAGGAAACCTTCTTAGATGCTGTAAGATTTACATCTATTAGGCTAATCTTAACCATTGTAGCAAGTTTAGATTTAGAGCTACGCCAAATGGATGTGCAGATTGCTTTTCTCAATGGAAAATTGGATAAAAAAAATCTACATAGAACTACCTATAGATTGATGTTCCCTTGTGAGGTAATATTAGTTCCAAATGGGGGGTGAATTGAACTATTAGGTAATTTTAACCTTTTATAAAAACACTCACTTGGCATACAAAATTTTGTGAGGCACAGAGGCAAGTAATTAATATCAGAGGCACGTTCAAATAAACAGAGAATGTTGTCTATGGAGTATGGTTCTGGTTTTAAATATTATCCTTAAGTTTGCCTTTTAATTTAACAGAGTTTCTATTGAAACTATGTGATGCTTAATGGAAGATAATACAACAGAGACAATATGAAAATATAGAAGATCAGATATAGAGCATAAGTAATCAGAAGCAATAGGTCAGAGTTGGGAAATTGTTACTCAGTAGATTTATACAAGTTCGGTCTCTAGCCTACGTCTAGTCCCTAGAATACCTTCTTTTGGGCTTTGATCCACTAAAGCATTCTTTCATGGGTAGAGCACGAACCTTTATACAAATAGACAGAGCCTCTCTAAAGTATATTCCTTTACAAACTCTCAACTATCTATACTTCTATTGCTTGCTTATGACCGAAGCAAACAAAACAGAGCTTCTTGAATAGTATTATGAACAAAAGAAGTTCTTTTAAAGAACACAATGAAAATCTAAATAATATTTTGAGACGAACATAAATATAAACAATGACTTGTGTATTTGAATGTTGCTCCAACTCTTTTGAAGATTTTGATCTCTCTTGATAGCTTATGGAAATCGTCAACTTCAAATGGAGCTAATGGCATGGTATTTATAGGAGAGGCTAGCAAGAGATCCATTTAAATTTGAAATAGCCGTTTTGAGAGGATGGAGCCTGTCACATCAGCTTCTGACGTCCTTTATCCTTTAGGCGAAAAGTTATATCGCATGTATAGAGGCTCTTCTGTCTTGAGCCATGGTTTTCTGCAACCTTTTCGTCTACGGTTGTGATAGAGGTACGTTGAGGGGACATGGTTTCTATAGCATTGTACTTCTTGTCAGTCTTGGGAACATGCATAGTCCTTTGTTAATTGTCATCTTTTTGTTTTGCTTCTGGGCTTCTGAAATCACAAGAGCCTCTGGATAAGGCTTTTAAGATAAGTCTTTGGGGGTCTTTCCTTGTTTTATAAGCCCATTTCTTTTTCTTCTTTACTTGCATTTATTTTTGTCTCAAATCAGACAACAAGAATATTAGTGGTAACAAATCATATTTAAATTTAGAATTCTTGATTAACTAATTTTGGTGTTCTGATTAAATTATTTTTGTCAGAATAAAAAAACTCTTCGAAAAATTGTGTTTCAACATAGATTTCATCGTACCTAGTTATGAACAAAAGGTTTGCAAATTGAACAAATCAATTTATGACCTCAAACAATCTTCTAGACAATGTACATTCGATTTTATAATTAGATGATCTCGAATGACTTTAATCTACTTGAAGAAGACCATTATGTCTACACCAAATGCTCAGTAGAAATTTTGTCATTATGTCATTATATGTTGATGACATCGTGATAGCAAGAAGTGACATTGAATTTGTAAACCAGATCAAAGCTTGGCTCAATTCAAGTTTTAAGATGAAATATATAGGTGAAGCCACATACATTCTTGGAGTTAAGATTCGAAGAAATTATTGGCTTTGTCTCGATAGACCTATGACAATAAGGTTCTCGATGGATTCAATATGTGCGGTAGCAAACCCATAGATAGCATGATGATAGAGGACACCACCCTTAGTAAAATTATGTGTCCCCAAACACAAGAAGAGATGGAACATATAAAACATATTTCCTATGCTAGTGTCGTTGGTAGTTTGATGTATGTTATGTTGTGTACAATACCAGATATTTGTCACGATGTTTGGATGGTGAGTAGATATTAGTCCAACCTAGGACTAACACCTAGGGCAGCTGTTAGAATAATTTTAAGGTATCTTAAAGCAACTCTGAATTATTCTCTGTGTTATCAAGGAAAATATCTCAATCTCGGAGGATATACAAATGTTAATTGGGCATGAGACTTAGATGAAAGTGTTGAAACACCTTTCCACATGATTTTGATTTGACAAAATTATTTAAAGTTAATCCATGATTAAGGGGCAATTAAATTTAAGTGCTTTGATTTAATTGTACTAATGTGTTTGTTCAATGTTGAGTATAATTATAAGTGAACAGAAATAAAAAGTATGACAGAATGAAGTCAGCATAAGGCACAGAAGCTGAGTAGAAAAGAACTGAGTACAATAGAAGAAAAGTCATCTTCAGAACTAACAAGAAAGATGAAGCTGAGTGGAACACAACTCAGCATCAAAGAAGAGAAGTCTTCTTCTAAACTAAAGCTTGAAGACGAAGCTGACTGAAAAAGCTGAGTGGAATATGACTCAGCCTCGCCAGAGACAAAGAACAAAGGCAACGTCAATAAAATTAAGCTGAGTGCTCGTCAGGACAGCGCGAATGATTCGTTTGCAAAAAGACAAGATCTGACAACTGTCTGCACCAATACAGAAACTTTGGAATTATGCACGGAGACAGTTTCGAGACGCATGGGTCAACTGGCCGTTAGCTAAAAGACGAAACTGGCGCTAAAAGACGAACCCAGCAGAAGAAGACAAGTCCGACGCCTGCTAATTTCAGAAGACAGGATTGGCCTGCTACACCTGTATGCTGACCAGTGAATGACGCAAGGAGCCGTTTGAATTCAACGGATACTTCCAGATTCAAATGATTGCCACATCAGGAATTCACTATAAAAGGATAAGTGCTTCACTTGGATCCTTTGCCGAAGTACAAAAAGAAAAAGAGCATACATACAAAGCACATTCAAACAAGAAAAGAAAATCTTACACCAAATTTCTATCTTTGTGTAAAAGCTAGATCGAATTTGTATTCATCTAAAGTGTTCTTCATCTAGAAAGAACAGATTTGTATCAATTGTAAAAGTTGAGAGAGTTGTGATGAGTACTCGGTTTTAAGTACTCAGCGGTAGAGAAAATTTGAGTGTTTGGTTATAGCGCTCAGTAGGAGTTGAGTAGACGAATAGAGGAAGGTACTCTTGCATATTCAACTGCCTTGTAAACGGTTTGTGCTCTACCTTTAAAGAGCTCAGTATTGGATTGAAAAAGCCCGGAAGGATTCTGGGGATTGGACGTAGGCGGTGAGGCCGAACCAGGATAAGTCTGCTGAGTAATTTCTAACTCTCTCTCAATATATATATGTATGTGTTGGTTGCTTAAATTACTCAGGATATAAATTGTATAAGCTGACACTGAGTAATCAGAGTACTGAGTTGGAAGCTGGCCTAAGTGTTAGTTCCCAACTCGCAAGTAAAACGGTTCTAGTCATCCTCTGACTAAAACTGTCTTACATCTCTCTCGGCCGTGCTGACTAAAACTGAGTTAAGTAATTTACAGAATTGATTAAGTCAGCATTGTTAAATGAAAAAGTTACATTAGTTCCTAACCCCCCCTTGGAACTAATCACACGGGACCAACAGAAAGAAAGTTCATGTTAGGCTACATATTCTTGCTATGGAATGGTTCTATATATCATGGAGTATCAAAAAGCATATGTGTGTAGCATTGCCCACAATGGAAGTCGAGTATGTATCGTACTCATCAGTAGTTCAAGAGGCAGTATGGTTAAACAAATTTTGAAATCATCTGAATGTTACTACCTCTAATACTCTAGTTGAACTTAATAGTGATAGTCAATATAATATCAGAGATACCATAGCAAGACAAAGCATATAGAAATTAATTACCACTTTGTTAGGGACCTAATTACACGCAAAAAAAGTTAGCTCACTCAAATGAGTGTTTACCCTTATTTTTTCACATGGTGAAAAAGATAAGGATGAGGCTGTTTTTAAACAATTCGAGAGTGTGTTAAATAACATAAGATGCCTTGTAAGAAGTTTCATTACAGGTTTAAGATGGTAACATACACTACATGTATATGCAAATGATTAAGTGTAATTTGAATGTCAAGTCAAAGAGAACTTAAAGTTGTTTGCCTTTATAGTCGGAAGTAGTCTCTAAGTGTAGTAGACTAAATTATAAGTTTTGGCATATCTGAACATATGCTTCCATATGGTGTTACAAAGAGTGACATGTTCTTCTTTTGAAGAAAGGATTAAACATCATTACACAAACTTTCATACCATGTGTGCTTCGTGAGCACAAGATGGAAAAGAGACAATCTCGCCATTTCTTGGTGTGAGGCTTAGACTATGAAACTATGTCTTATCAACATCACTTATTTTTAGGACCTTTAACTTATTTTGGAAGTATAATTTGATGTGGCTACCTTGGAAGGATAATCTCTAGGTTGATATGATAGACCGAAAAGAACCCGACCAGATAAGCAAATTAGATTATGATAAAAAAAACTATATATTAGGTGGGAAAATATCTACGAGCTCAGATCTTCAGAGTTTCTGTGTTTCACTATCTGAACACTTATCCATGTGTGGATATTTTTGAAAAATAGAAAACTATAAACATCAAAGTTATTACAATGGATGTGACATGGAATTTGGGATAAGACATACACTAGGGACATCCATGTTCAAATCAATGGCTATATATCTCCAACAAGTGTATAGTTTTAGGTTTGATATATGCACATCGAGCAACTATATATACCCAACGAGTGTATATCACTAAAGGTATCAATAGTATGTCGATCGAATAAACTATTTGCAAAGTATGGATGAGATTGAGGTGAGACTTGGAATTTTTTCCATTACGTGCGAGTGAATTATTCAGGCCATTGGACAAATAAAGTTTGAGTTCCTCTCCTTGAAGTTTTTGTAATTTCATATCCTCCTTCCCCCTCTAAGTGTAATGTGTAATGAGCACGCCCTTAATAGTCATGAGCCAGATCCATCTAAAGAGATGAAGAATTAGGGTTAGGGGTTTTCCTAATCTTTAAACTATAAATAGATAGCTTAAACCAGCTAAAATGCTACTCTCACAAGCTAGATATCCAGTCTAAGAAAGACAAACCAACTACCTCCTTTTGACTCCCTATATACGCCACCCTTTCTCTTTATCTCAGCCAACCGCTCTTAGTTTGTGGACTTATCATTTTCATCTACTGATTAACCTCGATGAGAGTGATTTGTGGCCAGTAATACAAGATTATGGTGATCTATTCTTCCGCTGCAGTCTTCTCCAAAGGTTCCTTCTCTACAAGATGTAAGCTTTAAACTCATATTCGTTTTTGGATTATTATGGGATAATCCCTTTAAGTTCAATTGGTTTATGACATAGTATCAGGATCTCATAAACCAACTGATTGAGAGTTCGAATCTTGATAATCATATTAATTCGTGAAATTTCAATATGTGGTAAGATTGTATTTATTGTACACACTTCAAGCCTAAAACGCATTCATGTATGAATGTGTGTCACATATAACAATAAAAGGGTTAATAACAAGTAGATGTCCTATGGTTACACGAATTTACAGATAAGTACATGAGGTATTTTTTTTTATTACAAACGCAACCTTATGGTTTGCAAATTTTTGTATTTTTTACTTTACCAAAATTGGTCGATAACGACCTCAAAATCAAAATTTTCAAGAATTAAAGTTGTTTAGTATCATATTTACTATGGACTCGTATTTTTTATTTTTCATAATTATCATTTTTAGAGTTTTCTCTCTCTAAACATTAATTTTCTCTCTCATAAAATACAACATATGAATGACCTCAAACCTAAAAAATTGAAGAATTAAGGTTGTTCAAAATATCATTTAACTCTTGAAATTTTTCATTTTGAGGTCGTTATCGGCTAAATTTGGTAAAGTAACAAAATATAAAATTTTACAAACCACATTGTTGCATTTGTAACAAAAAAAATATCACAGGTACCCATCTACAAATATGAAGCATCTACTTGTAATTAACCCTACTAAAAACTAGGAGCTTAACTCGCTTAACTACCAGTTAGGTTTTTTATTCACTTGATTTCTTGATAATTTTAACTACACTAAATTTACACATAAAAAAACGTGCTTAATAAAATTTAATTATTTAAATATTAAATAAAATTATTTAAATATTGCTTCCTCTTATGCTTATATTGCTGAGCTGAAGGCGGTAATTTTTGTAGTTAACCTAGCTTGGGAGAAGAACTGGCACAAGTTTTGGATTGAATCAGACTCTTTGTTAGTGGTCAATAAATTAATGTCACATTCTACCAACGTTCCTTTGTCCGTCCATCAAGACTGGTTGAAATATCTACAACAGTGCTCGCAGATGTCCGTCATGATTACCCATATATACAGAGAAGGTAATCGGGTTGCTGATGCTTTAGCCCGCTTCGGCGTCTCCTCCTCCTCCGGCATTACGTGGTGGCATTCGGCTCCGCAGTTTTGTCACTCACTGCTTTTTGATGATATCCGTAATGTTGGTCACTTTAGATTTCGCTGATTTATTTGTTTTTTGCTTTTTTTGGTTATTTTATTTTGTTACTTTGTTTTTCCGTTTCTTCCATGTGTTACATTATTTTATTTTATTTTTAATAATATCAGGTTTTCAGTGCGTGCTCTCGGGGTGCCAACCTAGTTAGAATTCCAGAATCATTGCTACTGTATCGTCTCAGTTTTTATAAAAAAAAAAGTACAAAATTAATAAATTAATAAAAATTTCCAAGCATACGCAAAAATTGCTTTGTTTTCCTAATTGAA